>NC_045709.1:35128-1285128 GCF_009834535.1 Camelus ferus
AAGAAAGAAAGAAAGAAAGAAAGAAGAAAGAAAGAAAGAAAGAAAAGAAAGAAAGAAGGAAGGAAGGAAGGAAGAGAAAGAAGAAAATGAGAAAGGGAAAGAAAGAAAGAGAGAGAGAGTAAAGTAATTTTATACAAGTGACATACATAAAAGAAAAAAAAACTACTAAGGATGAAAGACATTTTAATTTTACTCAACATAGATGCATTTACAAATTTGTGTTTGACTGACTTATGGGACTGAATTCTAACTACTGTGTACTATTGAGATATGACTAAGGACATATCCCAGTTTACTCTTTCTAATACTTTTTAGAACATCTTGTCCCCTTCCCCCTCATCCTTCAACAATGTATTCTCAACATAGTTGACTGAGTGCTCATTTTAAAATATAACTTAAACCATGTCTTGCCTCTATTCAAAAATCCTCCAATATTTTCTTATCTAACATAAAGTAAAACCCAAAATCCTTACAATGATCTTGTATGGTCAGTGATTAATGTTAGGTCATACTGGATATGTTACAAAAAAAGTCAAAATAATTATCACAGTTTTCATTACTTCCGGTTTTGGTTCCCAAACAAGTCAATTTGATTATTTGGTCATTTTAGAGCTTAACACGTCTTAGATCTGTGATGCCAACTTTGTAGACATGATGCTACTTAAAATTCTTACCAGGTCTAGTCAAAACAACGTAAGTAGGTAAAATTTGCCTCATATTTCCCCACTCCCATCATCAACCTCAGCCCCTTTACTTTACATTTCTTTTCCTCCCAAAACATTGGCTTTCCAAGAAAGATTAAAACCTGAAGCTAAAAAGAAAAGACTTGGTCTTGAAAGTCAGCTTCCATTTAGATGTTATAGAGGCCTTTTCATAGCATCCCTTGGGTCTTGCTGGCTCTTAAGCATCATGAAATTCATCCAGAATTTGTGAGCCATTGAAGGTCTGACCAGATAAATGGATGGGGAAGAGTTACACAGATAATTTTTAATGATAATGCACAATGAATCTTACTAGGTAGTTTAAAGATAAATATGTATATACAATCATGTGTGATATATAATCATGTGCATTTTGCATGTCTAATATATCAATATATAATAAAACATTTAAATGAATCATTTGTTCCCCAGTCTATTTAATTATGTATCTTTGATGATAGAATTAATTTCATCTTACTAACTGAAAATAGATGTCAGTGGCAGACATTCACTTGTGATTTCCCATGAAAATAGGGAAGTGAGAAACAAGTAATGAACTTGTTTTTTCCCCTGTTTAGCTTTGGGGCTCTCAGTCCCACAGTCAAGCTAGACCCTGCCTGCTATTTGAATAATATCAATGTGCCTTTTGGGTATAATTCTTTAGAGTCCATATCTCGACTAGTAGCTGTGTGGTTTCAACAATAATCAGGTCAAAAGACAGAAATTGCAGTGGTTTTCACAGTAGTGTTCAATCAGAAATGAGGAAATCTGTTCCACAATTTCCCCTGAAGGATCCAGATTAATCTGTGCATCTGTAGAACCCAGGAGGCCTGTGGAGATTCAGTAAGAGAACAGATTTGGTGGCTATATATCACTGAACTGAGATTCTACTAATTAAATCTCTCATAAAAGAACAACTATTAGGCTTTTGTAGAGTGCTATCATTTATAAGAAGTTGCCATTCGGGTGCAATAAAAACCACTTCAATAATTTATTGCCTACAAATTTTAGACACATAAACTTTGAATGAAATTTAACTTACAATTTTCCAACACAAAAGTAAATTTAACTGCATTTGAAATGCCATTTCAATATCTACCAGGTATTTTATTTTAAAAAGAATATTTAAATATCATACTCAATAATTTATCTATTCACTGAGTTTTTTTCAATTGTATGTATCAAAGAAATACATGCAAAATAGTTGAAATAATTTATCTGAAAAAAATAGGTACGGGTACATTCAGTCATTGTGCAATGAAAATACTGGTGTGTGTGTATCTATCAAAATTGAGTTATACAGATAATCTATATAACAGTAAATGTATAAATGATACAGAGGTCTCCTCCTTTGCCTGTGTCTACTGATTGCCTATGTAACAGTAAATGTATAAATGGTATAAATGGTACAGTACAAATGGCTTTGCCTGTATCTGCAAAACATAGTATTACATTCAAATACTGTTCATAGAGAGCAGCCTAAGAACAAAATTATATATCTGCTCAATTAAGTTCTACTCCAGTTTTCTTGTGACCTTGATTCAGCGTATACTTAATATACTTTTTAAAAGATGCAGAATATGTAACCACCTAAAAGTCAGACTTATCCAATTTCAACTTTGAGACAGTTTGTTTATTTTTACTTTAGTATAATTGAAGGATCTCTGTCTCCTTTCTTAACTACAGAAGCTGGTAACTTGAAGGGAATAAAAAAAAAAAAAGCCCTTCTAAAATATTTCAAAGAAATCTTATTCCTTTACTTTGAATCTTGGGCACTTTTGGCTGCTTCTGAGAAGAAAATGCTATGTCTCCGTGTACAGCACATGGAGCAGAGTGCAGCAAGGCAGTGATTTTTCTGACTTTGATAACATCCTGTATCCTATGCAGAGAATTTTGATATTTGGTATCATCATTCAGAATATGCTACAGTCTCTCTGTATTTTGAGTATAGACACATAAAGTATATGAAAGAATAGCGTATTTTATTGAGAAGGAAAGCAACAAGAAATCCTGAAAGGAATGCATTTTATTCTATTTTAAATTGGAACACTATCTTCTTTATCAAGTGCTAGGTACTAAGTATCCATATTAGGATGTTTTGTCAGAACCTGTCTAAAGGAAATGAACAGAAATTCAGCTTATTTCTATTAGTTGATAAGATAAACTAAATAACAAGGATATTAAAAGGCATATAAAGCCATGCATTCAGAGCAAATTGTGCAAAACCTGAGAGATAATTGACCTAATAGTTTGATATTTCATATCCTTTACATAAAATAAACAAGAAAATGGAGGATAATGCAAAGCTTCATATTTACTTTTCCCTATTTCTCTTTGTGTGTTGAAAGTCTAAATTGTCTCAATGGGCATGAGTTCCATGCTGTTTTAACGTTTAAACTTTATTTTCTCTCATACACACACACAAAAATACCATCATATCATCCTCTATTACTTTGTACTACACATTTTAAAGTCTATATTTTACAAGGAGTACATTGTATGCTACCAAATTTGACAAATTACTCCATCTTGTAAGCATATTAAAATAATGATATACTTTATGTGTAATTTGTCAAAAAGAATTCAATTACTTGGGAGAACAAAGATGTCATTATGACTACAACAAGTTGTGAGTAATCTTCAAAGAAAGTAGGAACAAGGGACCCTTCTTTCTCTCTCCCTATGTTTTCATACAATATCTAAACAGTTATTGAGTTTATTTTGCAAACTCCTGAAGCTGAAAGAAAGCAGAATCTCAGTGTTATCAAATTTTGGACTTATTTCTGGGCAAGAAGAGGATTTTTCTTATGAACATTAAAATGTAGCTGTGTTCATGTTTTTCAAAAGTGTGTCACAGCTTTGGAACAGATTGTCAATGAAAATAATCAATAAATAATCAATAATAAGAGTAGAAAAAGGGTTTTACTTGAGCCAATTGAGGACTAGCCTGGAAGCCTGCTTCCCAGAATACCCTGAGAAACTGCTCTGGAGAAGTGGGGTTTTCAGCATAGTTTTATATCCTGTCAGAGCAAAGAATATTAAATAGATCAGGGATACATTCCTTCAAGGTTTCAAAAAACAGACCAGCACATACACATGTAGCACATACATTATGGCCTTGGAACCTGGAAAGGGAGTCTTAACAATCAAAGGAGTACCAAGAATGGCGTCCCAGGAAGAGGGGCATTTAATCTTCATTTTTAACATGGACACACTTTACTTCTGGTCAGTGTGCCCTTTTCTTTAATAATTAAACAGATGTACAGTGTATGTTTAATAGGCCACAAGCAGGCTATTTTAGTCAGCACAAAATTCAGGTTAACTCATGTGTAAGCCAGAATGACTTTCTTATGGCTCAATATGTGAAAATTTATTTTATCAAGATTCATAATCAATTTAATGTTATTCACATAATTGTTTGAAATATTTTGACAATGTCATGAACTTAAAACTTAAAATATTATAACTACGGTCATTATTGCTAAATTACATGTCACTGTTTAGGAATCTCACCCCTGGTTTTCGTATTTGAGTTTCATGGGTTTGGAACTAAGATAGCGTCAAAATATCGAGTCCTGCCAAAAAGTACCTTCTACTTTCCATCAGATAATTACCTTTAGGAAAATACTTAATAACACTAATTTTTGTCCTTCTTCAACTTTTTCTATTTGAAGAAAAAAATTACTTATCCTGCTTTTTTTTCCTATATTAGTGTCTTCAACTAAAGTTGTAGACTTTCCAGGAAAGGAGATAAGAAACCAGAATAATCAGGGAAATACAAAGAATAAAATAGGGTAACTGAGTTGTTGCTATTGGCACTGAAGCAGGTGCATTGGCCAACTGGTCTGCCTGCTGTGGAGAAGAGTTAGCCATTATCAAGTCAATAGGTTCTTGCTCCTTCTCCATCTTTGGTGCCTTACATGGAATTTCTTAGAGGAAAAGAAGCTCAGTCAGAAATAAATATGCAGCCTTCCCAAACTTCTACCATTACAATTATCGTTTATTGCTTGTATTGAAAATTAATTTGTTTTCTGTATATCTGAATATAAATATTTGTGACACACATTTCCACATTTCCTAAATTACAATTGGCATCTTCAGAGGTAACATAGGTTCGATGGCTATGGAGAAGATTCCTATTACTTAAAGGTCCTTCCTCTGCCTCTCCCCAAGCGGATTTTATTTATGTTTTTGGACCTATATTTTAAGTCAGACCATAATATGATTCAAGTCGAAATCATAGTCTAAATATGATCAACATCTTCTCTGGCATCTTTATACAATTTGGCAAGAGGCAGGGAAAAACTAATTTAATTTATGTAGAAAATGGGGGAAATTAAAGCATGGAAGTAGTAGCATTCAATATCATCAGAGGAAACATTGTTACATAGTTTCTGTGTTACTCATAAAAGCGTTGTTGATCTTGAACTGTGTGGATCATAACTTGGGACTTTCTATCTCTCTATACCTGGAAGTTAATTGTGACTCAATTATTAAGAAACATGGCTATGGTCACTGTACTTCTACTTGTTTTTTCTCCCTAATGATTTATACTTGTGATGTAGTCTGGTTATTGTAAAGGGCTCAAATAAATGAAAAATACAAAAAAATGAAATGACATAATTTTAAACTGATTTTCTTTTTAACTGAAATTTTCTATAAGAAGAATAGGTGCAAGGAATATTTCCATAAATATATACTTTGTGCAAAATAATATATTGTGTGTGTGTGTGTATATATATATGTATATTTTTTTTGCCTGAGGGAATACATGCTTATGTATTTTTCCAGGTAAGTTATATTTTAGGCATTCCTAGGAGTCCTTCTAAAATTTATTTTTTCTTCACTAAATCTGTTATGTGTATTAGTTACATTTTTTCAGTTTAATATCAATACAGAATTACAACACAATGAATAATTTACCTCTCTTTTACCCCCCACCATTTACATACAGCTAAATATAATCAAAGGACCAAAGAGATAACCTTATATGACTGGTATTTGAAAATGGGGCAAGAAATTCCACAGAGAAAACTTGAATTTATGAATCATGACAGTTGTGATATAAATTATTTGCTATATTTTATAAGATCTAACTATTTCCTAAGAGACTTTTCTAAAACATTTACCTTCACAAGGTAATAGACTCTATACGTAGAAAATGCAAGTATATAGAACAATCTTGAAAAAGGAAGATAAAGCTTGAAAGCTGTTACAAAAGTGCAAATAATGAAAACATCAAACTTATTCTATAGATCAGAAAGCAAAATTCATCAAAATTATATTTTTTGTTTAAATCTATGTGAAAAATCTATTTACTTATATAAGGGAAATTTATTTATTTATTTATGTATTTATACATTTCTTATTTATTTATCTGCAAACTTAGCTGAATCCTTCATCCTGGGATAGTGAAATTTTGACTATGAAAAATTAGGTTTATATTTTATTTTATTTTTTATCAACTAGTTTTGAATTTAATTTAATATAGAATCTCAGACCTCAGTAGCTTCATTTGAACACACACACACACACACACACACACATTCAATCATACACACACTTCAGTATAAGTAGGAAAACAGCAACAAAAAGCCTTGACTGATGTTTTCGAAGTCAAGGGTATCTAGCTGTTCACCAAAGTCTGTTTTTCTCTTTATTCTGGGGATACAGTTATCCTATTTTCAACCTTCTTTATAGTTAGATTTATTGTGAGTTCAAGAGAATCAAATACGGATAGGAACAATATATTAGATTTCTGGGATGAACACTTGCAAACACACCATGTATGCCATTCTATTCTATTTCACTCTTTCAGCCACTTGGAGGATACAGAGGAGAAATAGTGTGCTGAACACTGCAGAGCCAGGTGACTGAATCTCTGACTCACTCCATACATGACAGCCACGTGCCACACAGGAAAGTCCACCGTATATTGTTACGTGAGACAAGCTGGTGCCATCAACTGCAGGCAAAGTTTCAGAAAAGGAAAGAGCACATTTAGGCTTCTGATCAAGATCTGAGAACAAGGACTGGATTTACCTCCTCCATGAAACATCTGAATATAATGAACAAAATACATAAAACCATGGTTGTCAAATATTGGATATTAGGCACCACAGTAGAGTGTTTCTAAGAAGAAGAAAATATGAGGTAAATTGTGTGATTTTTTCAGCTAACCATCTGAAGATTCTAAACGTTGGTGCTAAAAGTAGGAACCCACGTGGAGTCCAGTGTTGAAGGGAAAGATTTGGGAGATTGGAGAGGTCAAGATAGCTAGAGTTCACAAAGCAGAATACTGACCAGACAAGAGCAGTTGAGACAGGTGGGACAGAGAGAAGAGAGAGAGCAAGAAAGGGAGGCACTAATGATATTCAAAGAGCCCCACCTGAGTGTTCGGCTGAGGCCTGATCACTTCATAAATGTGAGGATGCTTACTAAGGCTATCAAAACAAACATCTTAAAGTAGGGTATCTTAAGAAATGTGTTCATTCAAATCTTTTTAAGTGGAGAAAGTATTGTTAGATATTTGTTACTTCATCTGCCTCAAAGGATTATTTAGGGCTTGGAAAAAATAGAAAAAAAAAAAGAGAATCACATTTTATTTTCTAAAAATCCATAAAATGAAGTATTTATCAATAATAGTGATGAACATTCAAATTAAAGTTTGTCCTGAAAAATTAACTTTTTTCTGCAGTACAGAAGTGGAATCACTGAAACAATTCTATTGCTCTGCTGCTGAAAATATAATAAACATTTTTTGATTGTGGGTGGGTCTATGGCATGACGCCTGGGGTTGACCAAAACCTTTATGGACATCAGTGGGAATTTTTATCCTTTTCCAGAAATCACAGCAAAATTTTATACAATTATGGCAAATTTTTTCAAAATGCACGTGCCAATGCCAAATGATGTTGAATAACATGGATAACCCTCTCAAAAATAATATGAATTGTAATTGATAAAGAATGCAAAATATATTATTAAGTAATAAAAGCTAAATAATGAACAATTAAATAAGACATAATAAAAGCCAGGCAGGAATGTGAATATATATTGCTAAAATTTCAGATTACTGTAATAATTATATTCTGATTGCTGAATGTTGTTTTGAAATACTCTCTAGAAGATAACACAAATTGAAAGAGATTGTATGTATTTCAGTGATCTATTACAGGGATTGGGCTTGAACTAAAGTAATTTAGATCAAAAGCTTTTACCAATATGCAAATAAATTATAGCGGAATTAAAATACAAGTTTATCCAAAAATTGAAGACAGTTAATCTTTGCATTATTTTACGTTGTTAAATAACATTGAACAAAATCTATTTAAACACCACTTTTATATTACATATTCTTAATTGTTCAATAGATAACAAATGCTCAAAACAATAACAATGATATATTTGATTATAATTTTTAATCTATATATTTTATATATCATATATATACTTCTGTAGTTTTGCATATGCTTGAAATGAATAACAGCAAGTAAACAAGGTAGAGGAAGAAAGAATTAGGGCTATTTTACTATTATAAAATACTCACAGTACACATGAAGTTATTTCAAAGTGAACGTGTATTAGTTGTAAGTGTACATTGAAAATCCTATGGCAACCACTAAAATAAAATAAAAATTAAAAAAGTATAGCTGATAGCCTAAGAAAGGAGACAGAATGTAATCATATAAAATGCTCAGTGAAAACTACAACAGAACCAGAAAGAATATAAGACAAAAATAAGAATAAAGAACAATGACAACAAATAAAAACAGAACCAAGTATGGTAGATACTAACCCAGTTATATCGATTATCATTTTGAATGACAATGGTTTTGATAACAGGCAGAGTATGTATGTGTGGTGGCAGGTGATGTATAGGAAATCTCTGTATTTTCCTCTTGATTTTGATATAAACTTAAAATTGCTCTAAAAATGGTCTTTAAAAAAAGCTAATTAAGGTTTAATGCCACAAAAAATCTTCAAAGTCTAGCAACAGTTTTTATAGAAAAGTAAGTTACTGAGCAAGTAAAATACACTGAAATTTCCAGTGTAAATTTTGTTGCTATCAGAAAATGCATAATTATTTGATTAAAAATATATATCATTGTAGCTTTGAATTCTTAATTCACTTGATTCAACTTGATTTGTTTTCTGTTCAATAATTTTATTATTGCAATTTGTATGGCAGGAATTTACAGTTAATAGACATTTTATTAAGAAATAATGTTATACTCACAATCACTTTTATGGAAGAAGAGATGCTTTCTCTATTCCAACTGATATAAAAGCTCTGTATAAGCCTGAGGAGGGCTTGACTCCAATTTTTACCAGGTTTAAGACCTGACCACAATGATATGTTTAAAATTTGCTATGCTTCTGTGACTTACAAGTAAAATACGGACAATGGTGGAACTTCTCTCCAGGTTTGTCATGGGGATTAAGTGTGTTGGTATATGAAAAGCATATAGAGCAAAATGACTGTCAGAAATACACTGATATATTTATCTGTCTTCAATAGCAAGGCGGAAATAATGCTTGGGACTGTTTCAGCATCCATATATGCTCGTCCTTTTTAGTATAATTAGCAAACAATTTCTAGTATTGCAAAAGACCTCCTTCTTTCATGATGACTCCTTGCTTATTAACGAAAACTGCTTTAAGATTGTGGGGATAACAAAATTGCAAATGATGATTTATCCCTTTATAATATCTCCCCCTCCAAAATAACTTTAAATTAAAAATCTTAAATGTTTCTATAGGAAAAAATTGCTCTTATCTAAGTATCCTGCAATTTTGTATTCTTAGTGATTTATGCTGTAGATTATGAATCTTTTATTTGTGGTATTATTTGTAAAAATAAACAAATGACCATAAAAACCATGAAGATAGCACTGAATATGTGCATCTATATTAGGAAGCATAAATATTTAAAACATTTTATTGATGAATACATTGATAGTGCAAGTGATATAGTACAAACATATATTAATTTTTGTATAGATAATAATCAGGCATATCCCAAGGTTGTAATTTTTATTTTTGTCTTCAATGTTGTCTGCATCATTATGATATTTTAAGCGTTTTCAGAAATCTTATAAGGATATCTGAACATACATTATCAAAGGGTGCAATGTAGGAAAATACCAGTAATGGAGGCTACATTCTAAAAAGAACTAGTTCGAAAACAGGTAAATTTCAAACAGGGGCAAAATCAGGCTTTATATGAGACTGCTTTTGAAGGGATACATATCAAATGTAAACAGTGATTCCCATTTCAGACTATTAACAATTTGATATTTAAATCAATAAATTAATATATGTCAAGTCCTTTCTATTTATAATATTGTGCCAAAGGCTACAGAGGACACCATCACATTCTGGACCATCATATAATTTAAAAATACATAGGCAAACTTGATGTTGGTAAATGTCAAGGGACCTATCCTATTCCAAAATATCGCTGTGGCATATTAAGATATAGAGAGGAAATTTGTTTTAATTTTTTCCGTATAATTATTTGATGATATATTGTAGCATGATGGCAACTTGAGAGAAGAAACCACAGATTTAAAAAATCAGCCATCAGTTTGGTGGGACAGGACAAGAAAGTAACTTAGCATTGGTTATATTAAATTAAATTGTTGGAGGTAGAACATGAAGTAGATGTTGCTTGTTGGTCTTTTTTTATTTTCTATTTTTAATTGAAGTGTAGTCAACTTACAATGCTGTGTTAGTTTCTGGTATACAGTATAGTGATTCAGTTATATATATGTTATATATATATATATATATATATATATATATATATATATATGTACACACACACACACACACACATACATATACATATTCCTTTGCATATTCTCTTTCATTGTAGGTTATTACAAGATGTTTAATATGGTCCCCTGTGGTATACAGAAGGATCTTGTAGTTTATCTATTTTATATGTAGTAGTATCTGCAAATCCTGAACCTCCAGTTCATTCCTCCACACCACCTATTTCACCTGGTAACCATAAGTTTGTTTTCTCTCTGTGAGCTGTTTTGTAAATAAGTTCATTTGTGTTATTTATTTTTAGATTCCACATATAAGTAATACCATAAGGTATTTTCTTTCTCTTTCTGGCTTACTTAGTATGATAATCTCTAGGTCCATGCATATTGCTGCAAATGGCATTATTTCATTTTTTTTGGCTGAGTAGTATTCCATTATATATATATATATACACACACACACCATATCTTCTTTATCCAATCTTCTGTTGATAGACATTTAGGTTGTTTCCATGTCTTGGCTGTTGTGAATAGTACTGCCGTGAACATTCGAGTGCATGTATCTTTTCAAATTAGAGTTTCTTCTGCACATATGACCAAGAGTGGGATTGCTGGATCATATGGTAAGTCTGTTTTTAGTTTTTTAAAGAATCTCCATACTGTTTTCCCTAGTGGCTGAACCAAACTATACCCAACTAGCAGCAGAGGAAGTTTCCCTTTTCTCCACACCCTCTCCAGCATTTATTGTTTGTGGACCTTTTAATGATCAGTTGCTCTTTTCTTATTCCTGGTCACTACACCTAGAAAGGAGCCATGGCCTTCAGTAGAAGCAGAGTCCCTTGGCAGCCTCAAATCCCACCTCTTATCTTTATTGCTCATAATTAGTCATTGTAGGTTTAATCGTCTCATCAAATGTAACATATGTTACAATTCTGGTCATTGAGGTATGAAGGAAAGGCTGCTGGATGCTTCGTAACATTTTATCTCACTATTAAAGGGGTATATAGCCTGGTGATGATCCTTTTTTGCCATTCTTTGCCATCCTATGAGGAAGAAGCCTTGGGCACATCATGGAACACGGGGAAAAGCCAGGAGAAAAAGTTCATTTGAGACTAGGTTGTTGCTGAGCAGTTGAATCAACTGCCCTGCCTTTGGAATTCCCATTATATAGAATAATATCTTATTATTATTTTATCCAATCTATTTGCTTTCTCTTAACAGAAGACAAATGTAATGAAATGTTAAAAATGATGCCCTCACAATGCTCTTCAGTGAGAAAATCATGCTTTTAAACATTGTATTGTTTTCAAGAAAACAATAAGAGAGAGGGAAAGACTTCACTATGTCTATCTACAGTAGAAGGAATAATCTGGCAACCTATGGGCTAAATCCTACACGACATTTTACACACTATCATATGTAAGAGATTCAACATAAAAATTTGAACTTCTCTCTCCTTTTAAAAAGTGAGATGTAGTTTCATTTAGTGGCTTCCTATATGGCAACTAGGAAGAACAATAGTTAACACTGGGTCTCTGATTCCCTTCCTCCACCATTAAGACTCCATTTTTGGAACCCCAACCAGAGATCTTTGTAAATATGTTAAGGGGCTTTTAGGTTCTTCTCTGAGTTCTTATGTAACTTGATTGGCTACTATAAATGAAGCAGGATTTGGATTTAAGGGATGCAGCTGAGTTAACCATGGAAATTATCAAGTGATGCTGGCAGATCACGTAGGTCCTCTAGCTACATGACAATCAAGGTATAAAAACCAAAAATAATCCAAACCTAAGTGGCTTCCTTGTGCTAATCAGTACCACATACAGTTATCACTTGTCACTTTGAAATAGAACGAACTCCCAGAATGCCAAAAGAAACTTTTGGCATGGCATTCTGGAAGATCCAGAGACTCACTTTGTGGCTATTTCTTGGTTGTGTTCATTCTTCTTTAATCATTATTAGCATATTAATGTGGGGGAAAATCTGTGACTCATGTGAATCTGTTTTGACAAATTGACAATTTCCGGTGATGCATCAACAATTGGCTAAAAATGATAACATTCTGAGTGTTCCTTTCCAATGCAGCAGAACTCATGTGCTTGGCATTTGCACATTTTATTATAAACAGAGCTCCGAGTTCTGCCTGTTTAAGATATTACTGCAAACCTAGAGGATTTCATGTGGAAAAATATTATAATCAGTGATAGTTCTGAAAACTTTGATGCAGTTGACAAACACTTGGTAATATTATCATAATAGTCATAACAGTATGGATTATCTCATTCTAGTGTTTTCAGAAAAAGTCAAAGTATTCAATGAACACTAATTAGCTGAGTGTGAGTATAAATAGTGCTTATGCAATGAGCAGTAATAATACTCGATATGTTCTAACAACAACAACAACAACATGACAACAAAATTATGTCATTGATGTTGTACAAATTCATGAAGTTTAAGTTAATTACTTTCATGATGTAACATGACCTTAAGATTTGCATATTATTTTGTTACCAGGAGGAGGGGAAAATTTACCCCAGTTCTTGGTTACTCCCCCCCAAAAAAAAAGAATTTTCAATGAGAGACAGAAAGCTTGATATAAACAGAAGATTTTATTAGTAAAATAAAAAGGTGGTAATATATAGTACACCCCCAAGAATTGGGTGCTGGCCAACCCAAGAGAGGAAAAAATGTGCAACTCCTTTGTTTTTTCTGTTCTTATATCCTGGCTTAAGGGGTATTTTTGTGATTGATTGATTGTTTGATGGCTTACATTCCTTGTGCTCAGGCACATTCATCTCTTTTGTGCATGTTCCTACCTGTGATGTACACAAAGAAATCTGCAGAAGGGGGCCCAAACTTAGCCCCTTATCCTGAGAGCAGACATGCTGTTACTTTCTGGGTTGCTCATTCCACCTTCCTCTCCCCTTGCCTGGTGCTCATTTCTATCTAACTACCTAACAGTTTGACTCTCACATAATCAGTGCAAGCATTGATTAGCAATAAAGGATGAAAATAAAACTATGATTTTTAAGCAAATCCATGGTGGTCTCTATGAAAAACAGGCATAGAATAATAAACCAAACAAACATTTCTGTTGTTGTTATACAGAGGGTAAAATAATATTATAATAAACATTGAGATCTGTTCCTGAATGGGCATATTTATCAAGATGATAATTTTGAATCAAACAGTAATTGCATTTAACCTTTAAATGCCTCTCCAGAAGCCACACTCTCAGAACTTAAATAGGAATACTTGCAAAATTTAAATAAAATGTTCATTATGACATTATTATTATCATCATTGTATTAATTTACGGATTGCCATAACAGAATACTATGGACAGGGCAGATTAAACACCAGATTGTTTTTCCCTCACAGTTTAGGAGACTGGAAGTCCAAGGTCAAGATCTGAGAAGAACTGGTTCCTGATGAACCTTCTCTTTCTGGCCTGCAGACAGATGCCCTCTCACTGTGTCCTTATGTGGTCTTTCCTCAGTGTGTGTACTCTTCTGGTATCTCTTCCTCCCCTTGTAAGGACACTAGGCCTATTGGATTAGAGTTGCACCCCTTATGACCCCACTTAGTCTTAATTACCTCCTTAAAGACCCCATTTCCAAATAGAGTTACACTGGCACCTAGGACTTCAATATATACATTTTGGGCAGACATGACTCAATGCACAAAAATCATTGTCATCATTTAAAAAATTTTTATTATGGCCTGGTGAATTTGACTTTTTTTTCTTATTATAAACATACCACATAATTGTTATACAATATTAAGCAAAAGATATGTAGAAAGAAAAAGCTCCATATTATCTCACTCCTCAAAGCCAACAGTATCTATCTGATATTTAATCTGACAGATCTTTTCTTTAAACTAATGGCCCTGTAATATTATTTATGTCATGATCACACTAGGTATAGTCCCCTGAAATTTTTATTTTTTACCAGAATTATCTTTCCTGGACATTAAATATTGACATATTGATATAGATATATGAATATATAGATATTACATAGATATAGATGTGTAAATAAATACAACAATAGAGATGGAGATAGATGTATAATTCATTATAAAGTCTCCATAATATTCCACTATATATAACACAGAAATGTATTTAGCCAATTTTAACAGTACAAATGGGCATTATCACAGGTTGGGGACCCTCAGTATTCTGAGGCATAGATTAGTATGCAGGATTTTTATTAGGGTGTACTCCAATATGCCTGGTAATCCTGCAGCATCTTGTAGTGACAGAAAGTAGGGAAGTGCTCAGCGCACACACACGCACACACACGCACACACACACAAAGCAATGGTAATAATGAAAAGGTAGTAAAAGGAACTAATTTCCCTGATGCTAAAACTAGTTGCTGATTCTTTCTAAGAAATTCTGCAGTCTGCTTTCTCTCCCTTACTGCTTTTGTGCTAAGCAACCCCCAGACTTCTCCTTTACATTCTTTACAGTAGTTTTAACCCAGAGGCTGTGCTCCAGGAAGAAGGTGATGGGCTGATAATCTCAGAAGAATGGACAGGCCCTCTGCAGTCCCCCCATGACACTGCAGTCCCCCCATGACACCAGGGTTAAGAGGTTACAGCACCCTGTAAAGCACCCTGATAGTTACCACCTTTTCTGATCCATCCAGTTTTTCTATAAAACTTCAAGGCCCCAGTCCCAAGATAGTCTGTGACTCCCTTTTGCCTGGCAAAGCAATAAAACTGTTCTTTTTCTCCCAAAACTCTACCTCCAAGTCTCAATCTGGCTTTTGGGGTGCAGAGGCCGGTTTTGCAGCAACAACCTTGGTGACCTGATGTGTGACTTGTCTGCCCTAGTTCTCTTTCCTGCTCTGGACACTTTGGCTTGACTGGACACCCTAAAGACAACCCCTGTGCCAGACTCCCTTGGGATGGTCGAGGTCTTGGGGAGCCCAGCAAGGCCAGATCACCAGGACAATCTGGAACCGGAGAGGAGATCTATGTCTGAGCCACTCAGGCGCCAGAATCCACAGCCAGGACTCGGAGGTGGGAGGTCAGGAGCAGAGGAAGATGAGCCCAGCACGTGCGGAAGCCCTTTTTGCTTCAGGACTCTTTTCCTTCTCCCTTCCAACCTTGGTCTGGACCTCTGGCTGCTTGGAAACTTGACAGAGAAAAGAACACTGATAGTGAGATTGCGAGTCTTTGGCCAAGACTACGGTAAGTTTCCTGGTGATGACTGAGGCCGCTTTGCCCCTATCTGGGGACTCCCTAAGGCAGGGGAGTCCCCAGTTTGATGGGGCCCTCTCCCTGAGAGAGTTTCCATCTGACAGGTGCCAAATAGATAGCGGTCAAGGGGTTAGTGAAACTAGGAAGCTGTTGTTTGACTTTAAATATTGCCTTGTGCCTGCTTTGAATTTTGAGGCTTCCATTTGCTGACCAACGTTTGAATTTTGTGTTGTGTGCACATGAAAGATCAAAATGGGTGGTACTGTTACCAGGTGGAGGGGAAAAAAGTTAATAAAAGTTACCTCAGTTCTTAGTCACCCGAAAAAAGTGAATTTTTAATGAGAGACAGAAAGCGTGATATAAACAGATTTTATTAGTGAAGTAAAAAGGTGGTAAAATATAGTGCACCCCAAGAATTTCCTCTCCAATCCAAGAGAGGAAAATTGGCACTGCTCCTCTGCTTCTCGTGTCTTCTATCCTGGCTTAGGGGGTATTTGTGATTGACTCACGGCTCAGTTCCTTGTGCTCAGGTACACCCATCTTACCCATGATGCACACAGAGAATTAATTACATTATAGTGAGCATTGGGTCAGGTTAAACTGGGTCCCTCTCTCTATTGTGCAGCCACAGCATTGGACCCTGGCCAGCTTCTTTGCTGGCTCCTCATTTACAGAAAGTAAAAAACTTTGGAGCCCCTTATCCTGAGCACAGATGTACTGTTATTTTCTGGGTTGCTCCTTCCGCCTGCCTCTCCCCCTGTCTGGTGCTCATTTCTGTCTAACTGCCTAATAGTATACTTTTAATTTCATCAGACAGTCCCATAGGAAAAATCTTGACAGATTAGTCAAACTACAGTTAGTAACCAACTTCTATGTCTTTGAGATGCAAATATTCTACATGGTCTTCTCCAGGAACCCTGATCGCATCATCTTTTTTAAAATGCAAATCTCAAGAAAAAGGATAAATAATCTGAAACTTGACTTATTAAAGACAAATAAAAGTCCTATCTTTCCCATAAATATTAGTAAAATATACTAGGAGGCCTCTGTGTTGTGTGTGTTTGTGTGTCACAGGTGTATGGTGTTGCCAAAATTAACTTGTAAAATAGCTCTATTTAATTGGCTTAAAGAAAATTAAATGTTTATATGAATATGCAGAAATATAAAGAAAACTGATCAAAATAAATTTCAGGTTCACGTGACCTGGGAAATGTTCAGTACTAAATCAATATCTGGTAATAAAGCTAGATTAAACTTACTGGCTTAATTAATATAGATATGTCTTTAGAACCACCAATGTTAAGTATAATACTTCTATTGTACCTAGTCTTATCAGAATCAAATAAGACCTTATTGTATCTGTTGAAAATTTGTCAACAAGGAACGTAACTCAGTGTGAAAAAAAACTTCCAAGAAAAGCAAATTAAATAAAATAAGAGCTTTTAGGTAAACTCTGTAGGAACAATTACGTTTTGGGAATGTCTATCTAATATTGTCTCTCCAGATTTTGGTAATTTAAAGCTAAGTTAAATGAAGATAATTCAATAACACACTGTGTCATTTATAAAATATTGAAACATTGATTGCTGGCCAGTGGATTCCTCAGTGGACACTGGAGCCACCTACTCTGTTCTGAACTGTAAATTAACCCCTTTAAGCAAGACCACCATTACTATAGTAGGATAACACCAAAGTCTTTTTTAATGTGAAAGGCTGTGCTACAAAACTGAATGGACTTAGATGTGTTACTCACCTCACAAGAGGGAACTTGTGCTGGGATTCGCTGCCTGTTGTATTTTTATTCCTGATGAATCTGGAAATGTTACCTCACGTTTAAATAATACAAGATCTCAAATTCAGGAAAAAAGAGACACAGAGGCCTATGCATCCGAAGTGGACACCAACTTCCCCAGCTGGTTTTTAGGTCTGTTCTTCTTGGGCCCCTGAAGGCCTCCAATCTATCTTTTTAGGAATCTTTCAATTCCTGCTATAACCCTTTTAAAACCCCCAAAATTGGCATGATCACTTTTGTTCCTTCCATGTAGACGTGCCCAGACAACACTCCAATACAGCAGGAAGCAGCTAGAAGAGAATGATGCATGATTCCCTATTTCCATAGAAATGGAAGGAATAAACTCATAGTGGGGAATTGAAGGAGAAGGAAAAGAACTAACTCCCCTGATGCCAAAACTATTCACTGATTCCTTCTGACTGAGAAATACTGCAGTTTTCTTTCTCTCCCTTCCTGCTTTTGTGCTAAGTAACCCAAAAACTTCTCCCTTATGTTTTTTTGCACTAGTTTTAACCCAGGGGCCAGGAAGAAGGTAATGAGCCAATAATCTCAGAAGAATGGACAGACCCTCCATGGTTCCCCCATGATGCCAAGGTTAAGAGGACTGTGACAGCACCTTGTGAGGCACCCCGATTGTCACCATCTTTTCTGATCCATACAGTTTTTCTGTGAACCCCCAACCCCAAGATAGATTCACAGTCTCTGAGGCATTAGTCTGCTGTGACTCCCCTCTGCCTGGCAAAGCTATAAATCTGTTCTTTTTCTCCCAAAACTCTGTCTCCAAGTCTCAAACTGGCTTGTGGGTTGCAGAGGCCAGCATTGTGGCAACAGTATTTCAAATGGAATACAGGAGCCAACTAAAAGAGCTTGTGACAGCTAAAGGAATAATTTGAGCAACAAAATAAATAAAGTAGTAGTGGATTATTACCTAAAATAGAAAATAAATATCCATGAGTCTGCACAGATATAAACAAATGATTTAATAAATAAACTGAGAATTATGGACAAGTATCCTATGCAGGAGACTTTCAAACAATTTATGTAGATTCTTAGTCCTCAAGGAAGGACTATAATTGTATAAGGAATATAATTCCCCACTGTTTAAGTGTGGCCTGCACATTGTGACTTCTTCAGAAAATTATGATATTAAAAGGAGGGGAAAGAGTAAATTGAAAACGGAGAAGTCTTACAAACACTATCTCAGCCAGATCGTCAAGGTCAGCATCATGCTGGAAATACGTGCAGTTGCTAGAAGGGGGTGATAATGACACATTACCACTGTGCTCGGCCCCCCAAAACACATAATCCCACCCGAATCCTGAGAGGTATACCAGACACAGCCCAACTGACAGATATTCTAAAGCAGATATGACAATTACGCCTCAAAAATATACAAGTCATCAAAAACAAGGAAAGTCTGGAAATTGTCACAGCTAAAGGAGCCGAAGGAGACATGTTGATGAAATGTAGCATAGTATCCCAGACAGGATCCTGGCACAGAAAGAAATATTATGTAAAAACTAAGAGAACCTAAATAAAGATGACTTGTTAATAATAGTGTATCATCATTGGTTCCTTAATTATAAAAATTATACCTAATGAAGTAGAATGTTCATAATAGTGGACATTGGGGCTATCTGTACTATGCTCAGAATTTTTCTGTGAATTGAATATTGTTCTAAATTAAGTATCTGAAAAACTGTGATAGGTTACAAACATCAAATTATCTACTATAACAGAGATCTGTGTTTTGTGAAGTTCAGAAATACATTTTCAAAATAAAGTTGGTTATTGAGCAGGCTGGCATGTACTAATAATTCAGTCAGAGGTCCTGGATCTGAATCCTATTTACCCATTCAGAACTTTTCAACTCTTGTTTGTATGATCTTCCTTTCTCTTCTTTAAGCTGTTTAATCTAATAATACGTCATCAATTTTTAAAATTTATTTTTTTATTTTTATTCTTAGACAAGAAACTCTATGCCTAAGCACATCAAAGTTTAAAAATGCAGCCTCATAACCAAAGTACAAATCTGCTGGTATCTAGCTCTTGGCATTGGGCCATCAATTCACTTCTTTGGATTTTATATACTTAATGTTTCAAAAAATGTGCGAACAGCAAGGATCCTTATTTTTTCACTTTATGCTTTACTTCATTATCAGTTTCTTTTCAAAAGAACAGCCCACAGTGGAAAATGTCAAATACCAAAAATATTACTTCAACAGTTACATTTATTAAGGCAACAAGATAGCTTTCAAGAGTTAGTTCATAAAGACCACTTCCAGTTTTGTTCTTATTTTTTGATACATTTTTCTTATGCAACTGTGCGTTAATTGTCCCTCCTATGTGCAACCACAGCATATTAATCTCAGGCCTGTCATAACATTTAGTTTACCATATTGCAATTGTTTCTTTCCTTTTAACTCTCTCCCCAACTAGAGTGTATACCAAATTTGAGAATGTTTACTACATATAAAAATATATTTTAAAAGGATATTCTCAATCAGAGGAAAGATTAAACAAATCAGGCTAAATTACCTATGCAAGGCCATGCTTTCATTAAAATTTCAGGGGACAAATTTTACCCCCATATATCTTGGAGCTTATCAAGGATATAAGTAGAATTGATCAGAATGTGGTATAAAGAGAGGCAGCCATAGAGAAATAAATTCAATGAAAATAGGAGGGAGAAAAGAATAGCAAAAGGAAAGAAAGACACATGAATGCAATATAACTTAAGGAAAAGAACAGAAGAATTGGACAAATACAACAAAAAAAAGTACACACTTTTGAAAAAAAGAAAATATAAACCTTGCTTAGCAAAGAGCTTGTGGTCCTTGTCACCTGTATCTCAGAGGTTGATAAGGAATAAATCAGTTGATAAGATATAAACATCACCCAGCAACGTATATTCTTTTATTATATGCCTGTATAAGTAAAATAAGTGTAAAGGTCAATAGATTAACCATGCAGTTTAATCAGCAAATTATGCAAATGAGCACAAATCATAGACACTCTACAACCTATAATCAGTAAAGCATGCAATTCCATTAGCCCAAAGTAAGCACATTTAAGGCAGTTACATGTGCTCTTAAATCAGCAAGACTGGGGAAAAAAGAAAGCTATGAAACCAGATTTCAAGCCCATGCTTTACCTTGACTCCTGAAGGTTTTTGGCAGATCAGCTCTCAACCACGGAGGAAGTGATTTGCTGAGAGTCACTCTCACTTGGATAGCAACTAGAAATTGTAAAAAAAAAGAAATAAAATGAAAAAGAAAACACAGAAGCAAAAACAACTTAAAGGCAACGAAAACAACCAAAATCAGATAGAAGTGGGAGCAAAAGAAGGTACTGGGTGAGTTTGCTAAGGCTTTTGTTTGTTGGGTTTTTTTTTTTTTTTCCTTTTTTATGGCTTTTTGCCTACAAGAAGGTGCCAATTGACACCATGAGCACTAAAATTTGGGAAGAAACAGTCCTATAGGCTTGAGAAACCAGAACACAGAATTTGGGATTCCCACGGCCTCTGGACAGTAAGGGAGGAAAACCCCCAAAGAACAGAACTGAGAAAAGGAGTCTAAAATCTATGTGTAAACCGAGTATGAACTGTGAATAGACCCAAATACCCAGCTGAATCTATAACCTTCTGTGTGGTGGGTGGATTCTAAGCAGCCCAGCTGAAAGTGTAAGAATTAAACAGAGATTTCACCTGCTGACAAACGAAAAGACAGAGAGTTTGACTTTGAACTTAGACTGCTATCTCCTTTTTCTCATTCTTATTTTGCCCACATTTCTAAACTGTTTAAATCATACAACAATGACTCTACACAGCACATACTTTATTTTTGTATATGTTTACTATGTATTTTTTATATAGTTTAGTACTTATATGTTTCTCCATGTTTCTATCCTTACTCAGAAAACATCTGAAATGACTACTCTTGAATGGAGATGAGAAAGAATCTGAATAAAACAACACTATGTTAATACGCTGACTTGTTGTCAGGTGATAGAGGGTAAAAATGTTTTAAACTTTTATGTCTAGTAATCCAGTTCTCTGCAATATTAAACTTTATTAGATGCTTTTCTAGAAACCTTATGTTAACAAAAATAATACCCAAATCTTTAGAAACCAAAAATCAAATTGCAGCAGAAAAATTGTAAGACTGTATGTATATACATAAACCACATATAAGCACATTAAATTTTTATTATCTATCTGTATTTACACATAATGTATGCAAAAGTCAAAGGGATTTTGAGTCACTAACAATCTGAGAAAATCACATATCTTATCACATGGAAAAAGTTACCCATGTAATGTGAAAAGATATCAAAAAGCTGGTTACTTACTTGCACTGCCTATAATAATAGATAAAGATAAACTGATTAAGTTACAGTTTCTTCTATATAAAGTCCTTTATATTTTATTCTTAAATCTGTAGAGAAAGGCTATACATGTATTCTCTTGTTACTGTGTTACACTGCATCTTTAAACAGTAGTATATTATCTTTAATGAAAAATAGTCTATTTGAAATCAGTCACATTATAAAATGAGATTTTATTATGCCAGTGCCAGTGATTCCCAACCAAGTGCAATTTTGTCTGTAGACATTTTTGGTTGTCACAACTGGGGTTAGGGTGCCACTAGCATCTAGTGAGCAGTTATCAGACTTGCTGCCAGACATACCACCTACCTACAATGTACATCCGTCACCCTGAACAAAATACTCACTCCAAAATGGCAATAGTGCTTTGGTTAGGAAACTTCAGAGTGCACTAGGACAAAATCAGAGTATTTTGCTTCTTATAGCTTTTGAGATTGGAGAAATAACATGCCCCATTAATTCAGAGACCACCAATGCTCTAAAGGTAGACGGCCTGCGTCCAATTTATCACACTCTAGAGATAAATGACCAAAACTTGATGAGTTTCATTTTTCTTTCCTATGAAATGAGATCCTAGAACAGACCCTATATCATAGGTGGAGGTAAGGATATTTTACCCGAAATGGATTGTTAAGTATTGACTATGGCAAAGCTGCCATGAATCCAGCATTTGTATTGAACTGCAAATCCATACAGACATCCTACGGTTTTGAATCTTACCATAAAAATTTTTAACAACTGTCTTCAGGATATTTTATTTAAATAATCTTTCTTATCATGATCTAATTAAATATTATTCAAACTCCTAGGCATATAAAATATGCAATTATTACAGTTTCAGTTTGGGAATGTATGGTTATAGACCCCACTTACGCACCTTCAGGGACATGGTCTCTGTTCAAAAATAGATCGAACATTTGCCTGAGGCTAGAAATGCCGTGTAAGGATGGTTTTCAATCAACATCCTGAGTATAACTTTGACTACTGTCTCTTTAATAAGATGTTCTTATGAAATGGCCAGGAAACAGTGAAAGAGTAACAGGAGATCTAAATGAGAGTATTGACAGTGACATGTCAGGAACATTTGGTCCTGAATGAAAGTGAACACAAGTACTCTGGGCATCTCTGGAAGCCAGGGAGACAGGTAGTGGGCACACTGGGACCCATTATGTCCGAAAAAATCATAGTGGAGAGCAATTCTGTAGGCAATTTGTGGGTAAGTTTATCCAGCCCAGGAATAGGGTTGAAATGAAAACTATCAATTTGAGAGGAAATGTAATTAACCATTCAACTAAAGTTGAATCGATGTACTAAAAAGTATTCTTATAATATGGAAAAGTGAAAGGTCAGAGAAACAAAATATGAGATTAAGAATAGTGTTTTCCTAAAAAAGATACTGTATTTCTAATTATTTTCTTTTATGTTTTCTCAACATTTTATATGTCATTGCATGTAAATCAAGGTTAACACTGAATCCTCACAATTCATATCTTAAAACAATTGGTTGTCTTCATTGGCTTCCACTGATTTGGGAATTGGAATGCTCTCTGATTCAATATTAATTAACAAAATGTGTTTTTAATCTTTTTCAAAATTCAGCTACATGCTATGTATGCTGTACACAGTTTCTTTTTCTTTTATTTTGGGGGTATTTTTGTTTGTGCATTTTTTAAAATGTGTAGTAGGGTCTGCTGGTCAGGTTCTGATTCTAGGCTTTTTCTTTTCCTTGACCTAAGACATTGAAGAATTCCCTATAGGGAATTTTTGCATAAAAATGGAATAATCTAATCTGGAATTTAACTCTTATGATGTGTTGTATTAGAATATTTGAACAAACTTTAAAATATAAAATATATTTGACTATTAGGTGGTTTGCCTCATAAATATAATCTCATCAAGTTCATGTGGGAAAAAGCAATTGTTTTACTTACTATTCCCTCTCTTTAAAAAAGAGATAATTAAATATATAGTGTTCAAATGAAATGTCCAAGGTCACAAAATTAATTGCCAGAGCTAGAATTCTAAGCACAACCTATTAATGCAGTTGAATATTACATCTATAAATACGTACATCAAATATTTTGTTGAATATCTATGTATTATAAAGATCAGCAGTTTTCAACTTCCAACTGCAATATCACAGTACAACACTGAGGTGGTCATTACTGCTGTTTGCTAAATAGTCCCAAATTTTCTCCTTTTGGGCACATCATACATTTCATTTCTTGGCTTTTTTGTGGTTGAGTGGGGTCACGTTCAAGTGGATGTGAACAAACCGAAGTATCCTATTTCCATGCTATAGTCTTTGATTGCCATTTCAAGACTCCTACAGCTCTCTTCTCTTTGCAGACTGAAGATGGACAACATTCAAGATGGTCATTTCTCCACTAACCTATGTTTCATAGTGACTGAAAATGAACAGAAATCTCTGGCTAACCCTCAACATTTATCATGAGTTAGAAAAACATCGTTATATAATTTAAGTCACTAATATTTTTGTGTTGTTTTTCTGTAGCCATTTATGTTTCGTTTTTTTCTTTTTTTATTGAAGTGTATTTTTGATGACTACAAACATACTCTATTTACATACCCAGCTCCATGCAGCATTCAGAAGTACTAGCTCTGATTTTCCCGGTTTCTCTACTGCGTAAAAACAAATAACCAAATCTGTGTGAAAAAAAGAATATTACAATAGAGAAAATCTAGACTTGAATCTCATTTTAAAGTTGATTATTCAAAATTATTTTTCTTTAATAATACCGATATTTTGTGATAAACTTCAAAACTGATTAAGATAAACCAAGATATTGCAATTGAAAAAAACTGATACAAATAATATTCTTCATGTAGAATTGATACTTTTGCTTTGATTTTCAGCAACTTTTGTGGTACAAATAATAAACATATACATTGTGATTATAAAAGAATCAAGAAATACACAATAATTTAAAGCAGAAAACATTTCACTTTCATTCCTCATTTTCATCCTTTCTGTGAATTTACATGCGTGTATTTGTTACAGGTGCTCATAATTCTTTTTCTCTACACAAATGCTGTCATTCCACATGTACTGTTCTTGGGCTTACATTTATCTCTTAAAATATGCCTGAGAATTTTTCCATGTCATTATTTTTTGGTTTCTATCATTCTGAAGAAACTTGTTGTAGTTTTGCATAGTTTGGATGTACCATATTTTCTTTAACCACCATCATATTGATTACATTTAAGGGGCTTTTATTTTTAATCATAAAAACAATGCAATGTACTATTGTACATCCTTTAAATCAATCTTTGTCTGATATTACTCTGTTATTTTAACCTAATGAACCTTGTGAGTTTCCAGGTTTTCTGTTTTGCTTATCCTCTGTAACATTTTTATAGAGCATAAAATTTATATTTTAGTTTCTTGGAGATTTGTCATATGTTCTTAAACCCTGTGGACCTTTTGAAATTTTTTTAAACTGGGTTGATTAGTTTCAGTTTCTTTTATGGTTATTGAATTATTCACTTTTCCACCTCCCTAGTTGAGATAAACATGGTAATTTTTTTTTCATGTAGTTTGTCTATTTGTCTAGATTTTTTTTGGACATTATCTTTTTTATTTATGTATTTATTTTACAATATCATATTTGTAAATTGAAGTATCATTGATGTACAATATTATATGTTTCAAGTGTACAATATAGTAATTGACAATTTTTAAAGGTTATACTTCATTTATAGTTACTATAAAATATTGGCTATATTCCCCATGTTGTACAATCCATCTTTGTAGCTTATTTTATACCTGATATCTTGTACTTCTTAATCCTCCACCTCCATCTTCCCCCCTCCCTTCCCTCTCCCAACTTGTAACCACTAGTTCCTTCTCAACACCTGTGAGTCTGTTTCTTTTCTGTTATATTCACTAGTATGTTATATTTTTTTAGACTCCACATGTAATTGATATCTTACAGTATTTGGCTTTCTCTATATGACTTATTTCACTTAGCATAAGGCCCTCCAAGTGCATCCATGCTGTACACCAGAAACTAATACGTTTTAAATCAACTGCACTTCAATAAAAAGCAGTCAAACAACCAACTTGTTTAAAATATGGACAGAAGAACTGAACAGGCATGCTTCCAAAAGAGGAAATGCAGATGGCCAACAGGAACATGAAACTTTGCTCAATATCACTAATATCAGGGAAATGCAAATCAAAATCATGAGATATCATCTCACACCTGTCAGAATGGCCATCATCAAAAAGAACACAAATAACAAATGTTGGCAAGGATGTAGAAAAAGGGGAACCCTTGTACACTGTTGTTGGGAATGTAAATTGGTTCAGCCACTATGGAAAACAACATGGAGTTTTGTCAAAAACCTAAAAATAGAACCTCCATATGGCCCAGCAATCTCACCACTGGGCTTATCTGAGAAAAACAAAAACATTAATTCAAAAAGATACATACACTTTATTTATAATTGCCAAGACATGGAAGCATCCTAAGTGCACATCAATAGAGGCTTAAAGAAGATGTAGCATATATATGCAATGGAATACAACTCAGTCATAAAAAGAAGGATATTTTGCCTTTTGTGACTCTTCATTCTTTTTTTTCATTTTAAAAACCAGACTTTTATAACTGTCATAAGCATTTCCATTGCATCAAAAACAACAAAACGCCTAGAAATAAACTTAACCAAGGAGGTTACCTATACTCTGAAAACTTAAAAACCCTGATGCAGGAAATTGAGGATAATACAAAGAAATGGAAAGGTACATTTTGCTCTTTGATTGGAAGAATCCACATAATCAAAATGGCCATACTACCCAAAGCAATCTACAAATCCAATGCAACCCCTGTCAAAATAAGACATTTTTCACAGAACTAGAACAAATAACTCCAAAATGTATATGGAACCATAAAAGACCCTGAATTGCCAAAATAATTTTTCTAGGTTTTTTTTTTTCTCTTTCTTCTTTTTGATCTCTTTACTGTGGTTTAATGACTAGAGAAGTTCCTTTAACATTTGTTGTAAAGCTGTTTTGGTGGTGCTGAATTCTTTTAGCTTTTTTTAATCTGTGGAGCTGTTGATTTCTCCATCAAATCTGAACATGAGCCTTGCTAGATAGAGTATTCTTGGTTGTAAGTTTCCCCCTTTCATCACTTTAAATATATCATGCCACTCCCTTCTGGCCTGTAGAGTTTGTGCTGAAAAATCATCTAATAAACCTATGGGAGTTCCCCTATATGATATTTGTTGATTTTCTCTTGCTAATTTTAATGTTTTCTCCTTATCCTTAATTTCTGTCAATTTGATTACTATGTGCCTTGGTGTGTTCTTCTTTGGGTTGATCCTGTGTGGAACTGTCTGTGCTTCCAGGATTTGAGTGACTGCTTCCTTTCCCAGGCTGGGGAGGCTTTTGGTTATTATCTCTCCAAAAATTTTCTCAGGTTCTTTTTCTCTGTCTTCTCTTTCTGGGACCCCTACAATGTGAATATTAGCACTTCATGCTGTCCCAGAGTTCTCTTAAACTATCCTCCCTTCTTGTCATTCTTTGTTCTGCAGCATTAATGTCCACTAATCTGCCTTCCAGCTCACTGATCCATTCTTCTGCCTCATTTAGTCTATTCTTGTTTCCTTCTAGTGTGTTATTCATTTCAGTGATTTTATTCTTCAACTCTGTTTGGGTATTGTCTATATTTTCCAATTCTTTGTTAAAAACCTTGCTCTGTGCATCTATACTCTTCTTGAGTTCTCTGAACATCTTTACCATCATTATTTTAAACTCTTTCTCAAGTGAGTTGCCTATCTCCTCATCACTGATTTCTTCTGGGATTTTGTCTTGTGCCTTGGCCTGGGAGATATTCCTCTTCTGCCTCATATTGTCTATCTTTCTATTTGTATTTTCAGGTAGGTTAGTTATATTTCTCAACCTTGGAGAAATGGCCCTCTGTGGGAGATGTCCTGTGTGTCTCAGTAGTATGCCCCTCTCTTATCATGCAAGGGTCAGGGTCCAGCTGGTCCTTGTGTAGAGTATGGCCTCTGTTTGTGAATTCTTCCCACAGGCTTTGGGACTGTTGTTTTCTTATTTCTGCTTTCTGCTCCCTGGTGGATGAGGCTGGACTAGAGGCTTATGCAGGTTTTCTGGCAGGAGGAGTTGGTACCTGCCCACTGCTGGGTGAAGCTTGGTCCTGGACCTCTAATGGGTAGGGCTTTGTCTAGAGGCATTTGTGGCTCAGGAAGTCAGCTGATGGATAAGGCTGTGTTCCCACCCAGTGTGTTGTTTGGCCTGAGGCTTCCCAGCCTCAGGCTGTTGGGTGGGAATAGGTCTTGGTACTAATGATCCAATCAAGATGTCAGCCTCCAGGAAACCTCATGTAGATGAACACTCCTGGAATGTTCCACCACCAGCTTTTGTGTCCCCTGGGTGAGCCACAGCTGTCTCCTACCTCCCCAGGAGATCCTCCAAAACCAGCAGGTAGGTCTGGCCCAGATTCCTATAAAATCACTGCATCTGCCCTTTGATCTAGTGCATGCAAGATTCTATGTACACTTCCCAAGAGAATGGAGTCTCTGTTTCCCACAGTCCTGTGGGGCTCCTAAAGCTAAGTCCCATTGGACTTGAAAACCTCTTTTTCCCAATGCTGGAAGCCCGGACTGGGGAGCCTGATGTGGTGCTTAGAGCTCTCACCCCTGTGGGAGGGCTTCTACAACAACTATTCTCCAGCTTGTGGGTTACCCACCCAGGGGGTATGGGGCCCAAATATACCACAAGCCTGCCCTTCCTACCGTCCTGCTCTGGTTCCTTCTTTATGTTTCCATTTGAAGAAGATCTTTGCTAGGTTCCAGTCTTTTTTTTTTTTTTTTTTTCTATGATTGTTTAGCAGTCAGTTGTGGTTTTGTTGTAGTTGTGAGGAGAGGCCCATTTGTCTAGGTACTTAAAATTATTGGCATAAAGTTGCACATCCAATTCTGTTATAATATATTTAACTTCCTCCCTGTTGGTAGCATATCCTTTTTATAATTCTCATTTTTCATATTATTTCTTATCTTTTCATTTTTTAATGGATGAATATAGTTTGTGCACAGAACCATGAGTTTTTATTGATGTTGTAATTCAATTGGTTTTGTTTGATGCTTTCAATTTATTTTTGACCTTTGAACTATGATTGGATGCATTTAACACAGAATGTTAAATAGTTCCTGATAGTTATGTCTTTATAAATGTTCTTCATACATAAATAAAAATTTGACTTTTCACTGAGTATCT
Organism: Camelus ferus; assembly: GCF_009834535.1. NCBI lineage: Eukaryota > Metazoa > Chordata > Mammalia > Artiodactyla > Camelidae > Camelus > Camelus ferus. The sequence goes on from NC_045709.1 coordinate 64,259, forward strand.
TGGAATCACAATTTTTTTAACTTCTCAATTCCTTAGCTACTTCTGGCATTCAGTTTATCAGAGGGGAAAAAAAAACTGTGCTGCTATCATTTTTGACCCTATGTAAGACCTTAATTTTCCTTTCCAGAAATTATATGTATTTTTCTCTCTTTATTTCAAAAGATGCAGTGCTTATTTAGTTACTTTTACCTTAAAGAGTCAAATTTTTTTAATTTGCAAATTCAGGATGTTTTCCAGCTCAGGTTCAACTTAATAAATTTTGATCAGGATTCTTTCTTTTACTTAGGTGTCCTAATTTCAACTATAATTGGATCTTATTTTTCAGGTTTTAATATACATTTTTTATAATCCTTACATTTCTTATGTTTAATAATTTATTTTAATCCCTTTTTCTTGAGCTTTGCTTTCTTTCCTACCTTGGAGAGCAATTAAGTTGAACCATAATATCAATTATTTGATTTTCTCGTTTGCTGGTTCTACTCTTTAGTAATGAAAGTGCCAATTTTCTTTTTATTACATCACTTAAGTTTCCTTGTACTTTACACTTTTTAAATTCAATTTTCTTTTCATTTCTGTCTCTCTTTGTGGTATTCTAGTACTTAACCTTGGAACTCAACATGCTTATTCCTATAAGGAATGTCAAATACTTTTGCTAATCTCTTAATCTATTTTCTATAGAAAATCAATCCCACAAAGTCTTTGAGACTTCAGTATAATGTGCACTGTATACAAGGACATTTTTATTACATTTGGACTTCACATTAAAACCTATTATGATTCATATAGCATTATAAGTAATGTCAAAAAACTTTCAAAGTGATTATACAATCTAAATTTTACTTTGTTAAATATTTTTTATGAAATATATCAATTTTACCAAGAACTATAAAGGATACTTATGGGTAATTATAGTTCATTTAATACCAATAATAGTAGAGATGTATTTAATTTTTCATAATTTATACATAGGAAAACTGTGGCTCAGAAACTTAGAGTGACTTGCTCAAGATCTCTTAGCCAGTATAAGGAAAAAGGTAGGATTCATAAAACATCATATAACTCCAAGGTAATTCTTTTTCCCTTTATGTTCCATAAAGATATTCAGTGAAAGTGACTTTATAAATTATTTTGACTAAAAATGACTGTATACAATGTTAAATAACATTTTTTTGTTTCCAGTATTAGCATTTGTATAACTATTCAAATTAGAATCCCATTACTAATTTTTAAAAAGGTGGCCATTATTACTTTTACTTTTATTATCTTTAGTATTTATATTTAAATGTCAATATATAGTAATGAATATATTTCTTATACCAAAATTTATAGAATTGGAAAGGAATATTACCAAGGAATAGAGTTACAATATTTTAAAAAGCAATACTTTAATTTTAATTTCAAAATAATTCTTAAAGGAAAACTATAAAATAAATTGAAATTATGAAAAGTGAATTTTGTGTGAAGAACATTGTTTATAAGCAAAGCTGTGTCAATCACTTTAAGAATCTTTTAAAGAAAAATACTCAAAATTATAAAATGAGTCCTTATGTATAATTTAAATATTATACATGTTTTCAAAATATCTAAATACAAGACAAATGGAATTTAAATAGTTTAGTGTATAGTCTCTCTGGTTTTTATTTTTTTAATTTCCAAAATGGGAATAATAATAATAATAATCCCTAATTCATATTGTATTATGATAATTAAATTAGTGCTTAATGCATGATATTATGAATTTCAGTAAGACCACTAGAATAAATGTTTAAAATTATTTCTTAATTAATTTATCAATAGCATAATGAAGGTGTTGAATGAAGGCTAAAACATGATATGTCAAAATATCAATAAGAGTAGGTGCCATGTAAAGAATAAAAATAATTGGTCAGCTTTCAGAATATTAGATTGACAGATCTTTCTTATTTGTCCTTGCAAATAATGTTTAAGAGGAGCAAGTTATACATTTAAAATATTATACATTAAAATACTTTTACTTTAACATAAGGAAAATAATCACCAAGAACCATTTATGAATATTATAATTACTTGATTGATACATAAGAACTATCAGAGTCTCATATACAGTTACATATATAATTATAACTTTCACAACAATTAATTATTAAGAAGTTCAAAACTTATCGGTGAAATATGTTGACAATTTGCTATGATATAGAAACATTTTTAGATAGCAGAACAGATACTTAAGATGACTTTTTCCTTAGATATCTGACACTTTCAGGAAGAAAAGGTGAAATTTGCCTCTGGAACCAAGGGACAAAATGTTTTGCATGGAGTGAAAAAGATAAACTCAAGGTTATATATGAAAAGCGGATTCTCCAAAGAGCTAAACTTAGGTCAATCTAATTTTTTATGTATAAAGTTGAATGAAAAAATTATATGGTATCTTCAAATGATTTTAAGCTATAACAAAATCAGAGCAGTCCTCCACCCTCCCCTAGTAGCGCATGCCCTGGAGACACACTGCAAAGGCATTGCTTAAGTTGGCATCTTGGAAAACTGAATGCAATTCTCAGAATGATTTCTACCTGGAAGAATTCTAAATGAGATCTTAACAGGCCAAGAAGGGATTAAAATCTATCAGAGTTCATAGATGTTGTTCTGCTGCATATTCTTTGCCTGCAAAAGTTAAAAAACTGTGATATTTCTTGAATATGAGTTACTATTTGAGCACCACTGTTTTCTCTGGTGTGTTTGTTAATACATTGCAACCCTATTAAGTTAATGTTTTTTAGATCAGGAAACTTCTTCCCTAGTCTAAAATAAACATAATACCTAAAGTATTTGAGACAGAACAAAATCTATCCCATTTTACTAACTTTCAGGTTTCATTGTGAGAAGAGAAGCCAACAGAACAGTTTGAACACAGCATATATTTTACTGAATGTGTCTATTACGTATGACTGCATAAGAAATCTTGCCCAAAGTCAGGGATTTAAGTCAACAATGATTGACTACTTTTCATGATTCTGTGGGCTGACTGTGCTCAGCATGGCTGTTACTCTCCTCCACATCATATAAAGGGAAGTTATTCATGTGATTGAATCAGCTGGTTTCCTAACTGAGGCTGGAATGTCACTCCCCTCCATGTGTCCTCTAATAATTCAGTCTTGGCATGGACTTTCTCACAGCATGATGCCAGTAGCCTCCAAGAAGAAGGGGCAAAAGCTCAAAGCATCACTTGAGTTTTATTCTATTGAGCATGAGTCTAGCTCAGACTCCACCTCATGATGTAAGTGGCCTCATGCCCGTGCAGAAATGGGAGGAATTTTCAGTTATACAGTTACAAGACTTTCTATTGCCATGAACAAGTAACAAAAACAGGGATGAAAGTTATTATCTTGGGGTTAGTTATTTTGTTCAATTTTCAAATTACATTTCTTCTGAGGCTTGACATGAAACATGAAGAAAACAAAATATGACAATGATTGCCATTTTTTAAAAATTAATCTGACCAAATTATTGATTTTATAAAAGACAGCTTAATGGAAAACTCTAAAAAAGTTTAAAGTACAAAGAAAAAAAATTATCTGTGATCCTTCATCTATAGAGGTAACCATTGTTAATTAACATTTTATTGAATGCCAAGGAATGGAGATGACATTATTTTCAATTATAGAATTATATTGTGACAAAAATTAAATATAAGGATATATAATATAATTAGATATTTCCTACTTTGCTGCTTTTAGCTATATTCATATTTAAGAATTTCATCTTTTACATAAGCCACTATGGAAAATAAATAAAAGCACAGTGTTCATCTATTATGAAATCATCACTTTTAAAGTAACTTTCATGTTTTTTCCCTTAAAAGTTTTCCTGTTCAGTTTAACCGGCTGGACCATTATTTTATTTCTTTTCCGACTTTAAAAAAAAATAATTATCATTGTTTTTAAACATGCATGTTCAAATACTGACATTCTGACCTATAATTTTAATTATTCGAGTTTGTTTATAGTTTGCTTCTAAAAATTGAAAATCAATGGTAGAATTTATAATATTTTTGCAGAAACAAGTCAACTGTTTGTACCAATAGGAAGCAAATTAAATGTTGAACACTATGTAAGTTAAAAGAATATGATCCAAGCTAAAAAGTTAAATGAATTTTCTTTTTTTAATCTGTCAAAACTTTACTACATTTTAGTTTATTACCTGACATTGTAAAAATTTTATATATTTCTATTATTTTTCTCAAATTTTTCTAATTGCTTTTTTCTTTTTCTATGTAGAAAAGTATATGCTTTCATTGTACCATTAATATCTTCTAGGTTCATAGTTGTAGCATATTTTAAATGAAATATCTTTCTTTTATGAATAACATTTTCATGGAACGCAGTGACTTCTTTGTTTAATGTGAACCTTTGTTTTTAATCTAAAGTCCAGCTGGGATCATAGAACTTTTCGTCAGTATATAGAACAGATATACAATTTGTTGAACCACTCCATTTATTTTGTTTTTGTGTGATTCTTTCCCCTTTTGTCAGATTATGTCCTCAAGTAATTTTTTCCTTTTGTCCTCCCCAGAAAGTGTAGGTATAATACAAGTGTTCTGATCTGTTGTGTTTTTTTGAAAAAAGATTTTATTTTAGTGTCACAGCTTTTTTGTTAGTTTGGCCAGGTAAAGAATTATAAGTTCAAAACTATTATGTAGCAAACTTAAAATTTTTACACCACTGTAGTGAATAAGTTTACTGTTACTGACTAGATGGCTGATTCTTCCATCCAGGCTCTGTGTAAGTCATCAAATCTCAATAACAGATAAAATACCCTTCACTGTGTATATGTATAAATCAAGGAACTGTGTTTCATTTATCTACAGTCTAAGGAAGACTTAGTTTGGAAGTTATGACCTGGATCTATTTAGAAGGTAGATCCCAGAGTATTTGCCAACAAATCTGAGGTGGAGAACAAGAGAAAACAATCAGTGTTGATCTTACGCTTTTTGGCTTGAGCAGGTAGAAGAATGCACTTGCCCTTTATTCACACAGGAAGGATTAGCAAAAACAAAAAACAAATACAACAAGAAAGAAAACAGATTAGAAGGAGCCTTGACTTTGTTAATATTGAATTGTTTCATAGACATCCAAGTAGAGCTCATGCAAAAGGCCTAGATTTAAAATATGAATGTGTATATTATCACAAGTTACATACACATACACAGGTATTTAAGTTTATGGTTGAATGTGATCCACAAAAGACTAAATATAGCTAAAGAGAAAAGGCCCAAGGCAGAATCCTGAGCCTCCTAATATTCAGTGGTCACGGACAAGAGGAGGGACCAGTAAAAGAGATTGAAAAAGAGTTGCCTGTGTGGTAGAAGAGAAATCTGATGTGTGAGGTCCTGAAAACCACATATTTTAAGAAAGAAAGTGATTGGTTGTTTCAAATGCTCTTGTTATATCAAATAATATGAATATTGAGATATGATTATTAGATTTAGCAACGTGGGGATGTTGAGACACTGATAAGAGTAATTCTGATGTAAAAAAGGAAGTGAAATTTATTTAGTGAGATCAAGAAATAAGATGAAAAATAAGATAGGAAATGTAGATAACCATTTCAGTAAAATCTTCCCAGAAATGAAAGTTATATTAGGAGGCATATCCTTCAACTCAACAGTTTGTCTAATAATTTCATTATAATTCTAGATGTATCCAGGAGAGAAAAACATTTCTTAGTGACTGAGTTTGTAGTATCTGAAGAGAACAAGGTAAAAATTAATTTAAAGTCCTTTGCAATGCATCTGAATATCACCCAAAAAATGGATCTGAAAAAATTAATGACACTAAATGAAATTCATCCGCTTGAGAACCATTCTTCTTTTAACTTCAGCAAGCTGATTTTTATCATGAATCAATGCAATGGTAGCACTATGAGCTCATTTCCTGACAGTAGAGTGAAATAGATAATTGGATTTTAAAAAGACAGAGAATTCATTTTGCAATATAAAACCTAAACTAGACAACAAAATAATGTTTTGCATGAATGAATTTTCCTTTCCAGATATTATTCACTCCTTAACTAAACTAACATTTCTCAATGAGTGACATTTGGGGATATTTTTAAACCATAACCAAATAAAAGAACATCAATGGCAGATTAAGGATAAATAAAATTTGGACTGAAGAAAACAAGGAAAATGGTCTCAGAGTTGAATAATAATTGTGAAAAATTACTGATATTTATCTTATTTGTGCTTTTAAGGAGTTGAATATATAAATCAATATCAAAACAATAGATTAGCTTATGATATGAAGATATAATAAACATGTGATTAAGTTGTATGCCATAATGACATAATATAATATGTATTATGGCATGATGTTCAAAAAGGTGTTTTTCTAATGCAAGGCTACTTAAGACCACCTAAAGGAATATGAAAAGATATTGGAGAGATGTGGTCTGGATTAGAGCTCCCACTCTTGTGTCAGTTTCTTAAATTTCCACTTAAATTTGGTTAAATAATTATTTTCCTGGCTAAATGAAGTTTAAAAGCATTTGAAGCAATGCTGAGGAAACAATGATTGCATTTTAATTATATAGAGTCATACAGCGTAGGTGCAAAAGTGACAAAAGAAGCATGTAGAGCAAAGGCACTAAGGTGGGGACAGTCTTTTTTCTGTCCTAAGAATAAGAAGGAGGCCCCCGTGACTGGAGCACAGGGAGTACGGGTTGGGGATTATGAGATGACGTTTGAGGGATGATCGAAGGCCAGGTGATGAGAGCACTGTCTACCCTCTTTTTATGGGTGGTGGCTCTATCCTGTTGGTTGTAGATTCTTTTCATGAGCAAGTAGTGGATTTCAACATAGGGAACAATGTAATCTGACTGATAGTCACAAAGAGCAGTCCAGAGGGGAGGGTATAGCTCAAGTGGTGGGGCACATGCTTAGCATGCATGAGGTTCTGGGTTCAATCCCCAGTACCTCCTCTAAGAGTGAATAAATAAACTTAATTACCTCCCCCAACGAAAAAAAAAAAAAAAAAAGCAGTCTGACTTCCACACGTAGTGCAAGCAATTGACACAGGGGAGACAGCAATGATTTGGATCAATGCCACAGAGTTTCTTTAATAGTGTAGAGTGGGTGCGCCTCCCATATTAAGGCAGAACTCTCATTTAATGCCTGGGTAAAATGATTCTAGGACAAAGGAGAAAACCATTTCATGGAGCAAGACAAAGTAAAAATCTGGCTACATACAGTGGATTTGTCGAGATATGATACAAACTTAAAGTAGAGAGTTCAAGTATAGGTTTTATTTCCCCTGTGAATTCTCAAGGAGGGGGCAAGGTAGAATACACACTGAGACATCAGAGTTACTGTGCTCACTGGGCACAAGAGATTGATGGATCTTCCTCGGCAAGTTCCTTCAGGAGAAACTTGGAGAGGTTATATCCTCGTAGGCAAAGTTATTTTCAAACTGAAGATGATGACCTATTGGTGGGTCATGATCAGCATTATTAAAGTTAAGTAAAACAAAGAAACAAAAATCTAAAACACCTCACAAAGTCTTCATTGTGTTTTGAATACATGATGTTATTGAAGTTGGAACGCCTAACTGGTAATATCTAATTACTTTCTTTTCCTCTAGCAAATTCAACATTATTTTGCCCAGCCAACCCCAGCATTTGTTTTGAACAGCAACAAAAGCATTCTAATAAATGATACCTGGGAGCAGCTGGGCAAAGATGGACAACAACTAAACATCCCTTGCTCATTTTTCCCCTTTACAAATTTCAGAGGAAACATTGTCTCCAACATTTTATTCATTGCTGACAGTTGAATAAATTTACCTTAGGTACTCATTTGGTTGTCCTTTCTAACTTTCTCATTATTTCTCTGTCTTGCCCTCAGGAAATAATGAGCCCAAAACTTACTTAATTGTGTCTGATAAGTGCATAAGAGCAGTAGAACAGGAGCTGTATGTTCAAGAAGGAAAAACCCGATCAACTGTCAAGTAAAACTGAACATAATAACCAACTCGAAGTAAAGCATTTTGTTACTTCAAAGTCTGTTAGAATATTCTCTAAAGTGTCTATCTAATCACTCTTAAAAAATTGTTGTTTTTACTCAAACATTAGCATTTAGTACATTTTTTAAAAAATCTGTATCTGCTTTAATTCAATATATTCTGCTTGTTCTAGAAATAACTGAAGGTAATCAATACTCCTTGATAAAGCAATTGTATTTTAATATTTTATTTACTATATTTAAAAGTACAAATGTGTATTTTAGGCATGCAATTATTTACTTTATTTGCAAAACTAGCTCTAATATAAAACATTGTACCTTTGGAAAAATCATATACAAATTGCACAAAAATGATTTTTATTTTATTTTATTTATTTGTATATTTTTATTGAAGTATAGTCAGTTTAAAATGTGTCAATTTCTGGTGTACAGCACAATGCTTCAGTCATACATGAACAAACATATATTTGTTTTCATATTCTTTCTTTTTCACCATTGGTTACTACAAGATATTGAATATAGTTCCCTGTGCAAAAATGATTTTTAAAAGTACTCTTTATTTTTCTCTGTCATTCTCCTTTCATTTTCATTTCGATATGTTCAATATATAAAATTGTTATGCCTCATGTTTGGTCTCCTAGTGACACAATTTTCTACGAGGCAGTAGGAGCTTAACTTCGCAGTAGAGGAAGTGCAGAGCAACATATGGTCCAACCCTTTCACGCTGGGGAGAGGACAGCTCCACCCTGTGAGGAAAAGAATGGATGGCAAGTCTGAACTACGCTTTGCTCTAGAGTTTTCAAAGGTGAAAAGAAGAGACACACTGAATACTATTACAGAGAAGCAATCAATTAAGTCTGTGCAGAAGAAATCCACTATTTTAAAATCATTAGTGACTTCTTCATCAGTTTTTTTTTTTACCATTGTCTCAACTAATTTCCTGGGGTAAGTCAACACTTTCAGAAGAATATCACTTTTCTTCCATACATTCTCATTATATTGGAGCTATTTGAGAGTGTTTTAGGGATTACAATGAGATTTTTGTGGTTGATATTCCTCTTGGGGAATAATATGGGCACTGAGAAATAACTTTAATTGCAACTATTATATTTTAAAAATCATATACAGGTAATTTGCTTATAATAGGAAAAAATGATAATGTAAACTAAAAATATTGTATGAAATAACAGTGGTATAAAGTTGTAAAAACATATATGCTCATTGAAGCAACCTTGACACTATTTTATATTAGGCAAGATTTAAGTAACTAATTAAACAAGGGTTAAATTACTCATCAAATACCTTGAAGTATACTCTGTACACATTTTACATTTGATTATCATATTATCATATTTATCATACTTAATCCCGTGAATAAACTTAAAATAATCTTCACCTTTTGGTAAGTAAGAAGTTGTGGCTTAATGAGGTTAACTATCTTATTCCAAGTCACAGAGCAACTAAATAGAGGAGATGGCATTCCAATTTAGAACTATCTGAACCCAAAGTTTACTGATTGCCCTCTATTTGGCACTGCTGGTATCTGACGGGAAGTTCCCGTGACATTTTTTGAAGGTGATCGTTCTAAAATAACTCATAAATATTTATGTGTATGTGTATACATACCCACATGTATAATTAGGGCTATGGGCATATATATATGAGTGATATGTATATATACACATAACATTTTGTAACAGTAAAACTAGGAATTACTCTTATTATTATTATCTTGTAAAATGTGATGATTATTTATGATAACAAAAGTTGTTTGGTGAAGAAAATGTTCTAATTGTACTATTTTCTTCATCTGCATCATATTTAACTGCACTACCTAATATAATACTAGACAGTAAGATAACAGTATGATGATAATGATGTATAGAATTAAATACTAGAATATTTAAATCAATTAGCCTTGATGTAAATTAGCAACAATTTATTTATATAAACAAATCATCATCAATATGTTGCACAGGGAAATTTAATAACACTCCTGGCATGTGATCTCTGATCAAGGAAAAGAATTTGGTCTGCTTAATTTTCTTGGTCACTGTTTTCTAATCTCTTTTCTCTCTTGACACATTGTAAAATAAAGTGAGCATAATTAATTAATTGGCCTCAGAAAAACATTTGTAAGTAAAAAGTTTGTGTCTGGATAATTAATTTGACAGTGAAGCCCATTTTCCTTAGAGTGAGACTAATTTCCTCCTCTACATTCTCAAATGAATTGACAAAGACTGACAGACGAACAATGGGATAGTCCAGAAAATTATCCCATTTTTCTCTAGCTCATATGCAAACACTTGGGAAGCCTATTTAAAATCTCCTCCTAAAGACAGAAACAATGTCAACTGAAATGAATGGGAGAGCTAAGATCTTTACTTCAAAAAGATTAAGAATCTGTCAAAGGTAATGCTGATAGTTCATGTTGGTAGAGAGTTGCTTAGAATGCAATATATTTTCACACAGTTGGATAAGAGAGACATGAAGCCTGCACTAAAGAATCATGGGGCAAGTATAAAGGGTAGATGGGCAAGGTCATCATTTGGTTCCTCCAATGTCATCTAACAAAGTTCTAAGGGAGCCTCGGCACCCTTGAAGAGTAGCAGATAGAACCTGAGCCCAGAAGCCTGCTTGGCAGCAGGTTGTCTGTTCCTCCGAGCTGCGCCCTGATGGGACACTGATGAGAGCTGGCAGGGAAGAGCAGCAGGCAGTGTAGATGAACAGATGAGTACAGCCTAGCATAGAACAATCACCAAAGATGTGTTCATCACTCCCTCTTCCTTCTACCTCAGAGTCCTGCGAAGTCCACAGAAATTAGTACACCAGGAGTAAGAGAGAGAATCTGGTTTCAGAAATACCCAATTTGCAACTAGCCTATGGGAGAATTTGCCTTAAACACTTCAGTCAGTTTCCTACATTTTCTTATGATGTATTCATATTATTGCTGACATAGTGGAAGAGATAGCAGCAAAGGGGGGGGGCATACTCAATTAACACACAAAATTGCCTATCTTATAAATATATCATGGAAATATTGCTGAATTATCCCAAATGAAAATCTGTCCTTCTCTCTCAGGCCTACTTTTCTTCTGAATAAGACCAATATCTAGATCTGTGTCTAGATGTATAAAGATCAGGGTTGTATAAACCAGCTCTCTTTTCTCCTATCACGTTTTAGTAGTTCATCCACTCATTCAAAATATTTCTTGAACACCTATATCTGCTATGTACATTGTATTGTTCCAGATGCCAGTATAGAGCACAGAACAAAACAGTTGACAATTATTATCTTAAATGATCTTAGATTATATTAAAGGAGACAAAAGTAAACAAGGTATATCAATAAGACATAGAGAAATATTGGTAGTGATAAGTGCTGATGAGAAATAAATAAATCAGGGAAAGGACAGGAAGTGTGAATATGAGAATATATTGTAAACTTATTACTAACAGGTAAGTCACATATTTCCCCCTTATACTTTCTTTAAAATATGAAATCAAAGGATTTATTTTACTGATTTTTTGTTTAATAATAATGAAACCTCAAAATGCTACTTAAAGGAAATGGAAATAAAATCATCTGAACATAATTATTAATCCAACATAAAGGCCTAAATTTGGGGATGCCATATAGGTTGAATATCTATTATTCTGCAACATTCACCATGACAAAACAAAGATTTTCAAAATGTTGTGGCAGTATGTTCTTGACTAAATCACTGAAATCAAGACAGGTCATGCTAGCTCCTTGAAATGATAAGCTTGCAATTTCATTTATATTAATTCACAGTGGAGAAAAGAGTTTAGAGGCCGATGAACTTATTTCAAGATGATTTTATGTCACATCCTCTTTTGACAAGAATGAAAACCTCTCTTAAAAGAAGAAAAATTAGATTCATGCCCTAAGGTTTTCTAGTCCCCAGTTTAATCCATTTACAATAGCTTAGAGGAATTTGTTGACAGTGTTAAATCAAAAGAGACCAAAAGAGATGATGGATAGTGTTTTGTTTTGTTTTTTTTTTTTTTGAGTAGAAAATAGCAATTGCATTATGAGAATTTGTATTCTAAATTTGTCAAAATAATTTACAATTATTTGTTTAAAATGCAGCAAGTCTGTTATTTTCAAAAGACTACTCATAGGCAATTGTAAAATGTACTAAATAAGTATTCATTGATAACTGAAAGTAATAGATCTACTGAGTTTGGAGATAGACATAACATAGAAAATGCTGTTAAAGATATTTCAGTAAACATCCAACCTAGTTAAAGTGCTAAAAATTATATTCCTGCTTAATTTTTTAAGTTTTTTTTAACTTCTCATTAATATAGATATCCATACAGAAAACTGCATCTATCATAAGTATACTAGTACGTTAATTTTTATTCATGTCTTATACATGTTTCTTAGATGAAAACATCTATGTCATCATCATGCAAGGAGAAAAGAGAGTTACCAGCACCCCAGGAGCCACCCTCATGTCCCTTTCGAGTCACTAATTCCCCAGGACATTAACTAACCATTATAACCGTTAACACCTCCTATTAGTTTTGACTGATTTTGTTATGTAAATGGAACAAGGCAGCATGTATTCTTGTGTATCTAGTGCTATTACTTTAACACACTGTGTAATTTAGCTTTATCATTGTTGGATGGCTACAACTTCAGTAGCTATTGTCAAATAGTTTTACTAAAGCAGTTGTACTGATTTATAATGGCCACCTATGTTGTATTAGAGAGTTGGTTTTTCCACACCCTTGCCAGTGCTGAGTAATTTTCTTTCTTTTTAAATTTTACCATTCTATTTCTTTAAATGGAAGTACTGAGGATTGAACCCAGATCCCCGTGCTTTGCTAAGCATGTGCTCTGCCACTGAACTATTATCAAACTGCCCAATCTTACCATTCTATTAATAACACATTGGAGTCTTAATTTGCATTATTCAAGGTATGATGTTTGAATAGAGTTTCATCCAGTGGTTCTTCAAGTCCCTCCAGACCCCCTAAGGAAATACAAGATAAGGAAGTGACCGGGGGTGGGGGGCGGGGTGTATTCTTGAAAAGGACTCAGTATCATGTCAATTTCTAGATTCTTATTTAAGTTATTGCTAAAGAAATATTTCCAGCTCCAATACCAATTTGAACAGCACTGGTTTAGAGCAAGAGGGAGAGTAAATAAGTTTTTATTTTAAACCATGCAGAGTCAGATCAAAATATTCTTCCTTTGTCTTCATATTTTCTTGCATTATAAAGCGTAATTCCCTCTTAGTTTTTATGCTTGTGCCTTTGGCCTGTTTTCCAAATCATTTTCAATTTTTTCTCCCTATTTGGTATTCAGAGGTCAGTTCACCTTTGGAATACATACTTAACTAGTTTTGTTTCTTATTCTTAGCACTCCTTCTTTCTACATGGTGTCTTTTCTAGCATCTACCACAGGACTTGAAACACAATGTGTGGCACAAAATATTCATGGCGTGAATGAAGGAAGGAAGAGAGAACTGGGTAAATGAATGATAACATCCATATACAGCTAGTTACTACCTGTCACCTGAGGCCTAAATCTCAAAACCTCTAGTCTGGAATTCTCTGGAACATGGAAATGCTATACAATGTGATTCTTCATTTTGATGTCTTAAAGTCATCTCAAATTTTTAAAGTTTATTTTTCTATTAAAAAAAATCATCTACCCTCAACTGAGATATCCAAAGTAAGCTCAAATATGAAAATTATTTTTCCCATTAAAAAATAACATAGGCTCGTTTGGCAAGTATAGTGAGTGGGAACAAATGAAAAGAAGAAGCTCAACATACTCAGACTGGAAGACATCACTCTGCCTCTTTCACTTTGCCCTTTGTTTCTGTTCTCTGTCACTGAGGAGAGCTCCACTATTCTCGGAATTAATGAAGCAAGAAATGCAAGGATCACCTGGACCTTTTCCTCTCTCCTAACCAGGGTCCTAAGAGATTAATTAGCATATACTCTCAATGAGCGTTTATTCTCCACCCCTTCTTAATATATCACTGCTTTAGAGTTCAGTCTTATCATTTTTCTCAGTGTCATTGTATATACAATTTCTGACATTGTCTTCTCTAGAGTCATCTCATTCCAACCTGTGTTCTTCTTCAGCAGCTGCTATGGTCTGAATGTCCATCCCCCACATTCATATGTGGAAATCCTAAACTCCAAGGGGGTGGTATTTGGAAATGGGGCCGGGGAGAAGATGAGGTCATAAGGGTATATACCCTTGCATCTTTTACTCTCCTCATTTATGAAATATCATGTTTGACCCCATAATTTCTAAGTCTTTTTTTTTAACTTTTATTGAAAAAAAAGCAAATTACTTTTCTAAATATATCATTACAATTTTTTAATTTTGTTTTCTTCATTGTGACAGACATAGGAGCGACTTAAAAACATGAGATACCTAGTTTATGGAGAAGATCGAAGAAGAAAGAAGTTTTCTGGAGGGGAAGAGTGTTATTTGAACAACTGGAATTAAACACATTCCTTAAAAACTCATTTTTTCTGTGTAAATGAATTCTAAGACCAATGTTTTGAGATCAGATTTCCTTTAATAATTTTTAGATTTTGGATGATGACTGTTTACACTTTCTTTCATTTTAGTCAAAGTGGGAGTTTTTCTCCCCATGAAGAAGGAAAAAAAAAAAAAAAGACTTCTGTTTTCCTTGTTTTCTGACAATGGATAGAATCCACCATCTTTAGTCTGGGTGCAAGGAATCCCAACCATGTTTGGGGATTGTGATTGTTTACTTTACTGTCAACTTGACTGAGCTAAGGGATACCCAGAGAGCTGGTAAAACATTATTTCTGGATATGTCTGAGGATGCTTCCATAAGAGATTAGCATTTGATCCAGTAGATTGAGTAAAAAGATCTGCCCTCACAAAAGTGGCTGAGCATCCCCCAAACTATTGAAGGCCTAGATGGTACAAAATGGTAGGGAAGGACAAATTTTCACTATCTCTTCTTGAGCTAGGACATCAATCTTCTCCTGCTTGTGAACATTATATATTCTGGTTCTCAGGTCTTCAAGTTCTGGGACTTATACCAGTGGTCTCAGACACTGTCTTTCCTGGTTTCCAACTTGCAGATGGTAGATTGTGGGACTTATATTAGCCTCCATTACCATGTGTATAATTTGTGTAATTTTGTATTACATATATATATATATGTATGTATATATATAGGTTTTTTTTAATTGGGGTCAGTTTCTCTGGAGAACCCTGACTAATATAGGGATTATGTTATAATCAACAGCAATTTGAAATAAATAAACTGTCTACAAGCACCAAGGACTACTTGCTCATTCCATTCTGACCTTGGACTAGTTCATCTGAGATAGAGACAGAATTTGGGAAGTGGGGAAAGAATTGGGGGACTCTGACCCAACACTGACCCAAGAATATTAAAGCAACCAAAACAAAATAAAACTGAAATGAAATAAAACTAAACCTCCCATACTAGTATTCTGTACAGAATTTGGCATTTGTCAAGTTTGAGGTTTAAATTTCTGGCTTACGGTGCTGGCTCAGGGACAGAATATGGAGGAAAAATGTCTACAGTAAAAATTTGCAGCTGCCACTGTCTGATAACTCCATGTGATGAGTCTCTGCTTGTTTGAAGTGAATTTCCCTTTGCCTTACAACAAACTTTGGCCTTGCTATTCCCACTGTTGGGTTCAGTAAATCCCAGGTGCCTAACTCAACAAAGAAGCCCACATTTCTCCAAGTGGTATACAGATTGCTGAATGCCAGTCTTTATATATATGTTCAATAAGCATCCTGTACGTGCTACAGTGTGTTGACAGTTTAAGACTTCGTCAGGTCTGCTGGGGCTCCAAAGCTAAACTGTTGTTGCCCTCATTCTGAGAGTTGGATTGACTGAGCAGAAACTGCTCTGGAGGAGAAACTGCTAGAGCGTAAGCAATGGTGCTTACAACTTCCCCTCGGAAATTACATTTTCATTCATATTTTATCAACTAAAGAAAAACAGAAACTAAAAACTATGTTTAGTAAGAGATATGCAAGAATATAATGTAAAAGTTATGTAAAAATAAGGGATGAAAATAGAAATTGTTAGTTCTTTCTGGTATTTTGTAGCCCTTTATTACTCTTAGAATATATAGAAATGCCTTGATATGTGTCCCATCTCTTGCATGATTGTTTCCTTGCAGTATTATGAGACATAATTTTCATCATCCCTTTACCTTTGATATCTACCTTCCACTGACATTGAATTTTCAGCAGTTTTTAAAAATCTAATCCTTTTGCCTCTAAACCTTAACATGCGTTATTCACCTGGGTTATAACATCCAGGTTAACCATCCATCTAAACAACGACACTCAAGACAGTGCTTAACTGTCTCTACATCAGAAAAAAAGCACACAAACTCTGAATTCCACTGAAATGCCTTTTATTTCATAATTAGATTGTCTGTAGAAACAAATGCTGGGTAGAAGCAAGTCCTCTGATGATATAACACAACAAGTTCTGATTCTACAAGAATATCCTGTGATAATAGAAAGATAATGTAAAGAAAAAGAAAAAATCCAAAGAGGAATGTAAGTGCTGAAGCTGGGATTCTAATTGCATTGTAACTAAAATGTTGGGTGCACATTTTTGATTAAAATATAACTATAAATAGAAATATGTGCAAATTATAAGTTTTATAGATGAATTTTACTAGCATATAAATGAAGAAAAAGAACATTGACAGAATCACAAAAGCACCCTTGGTCCCCTTCCAGTCTCTCCCCTCTCCCAAGAGTCACTCTCATCATGACTTGTATTACTACAACATGCTTTAATTTTTCAGAACATTGTATAAATAGGGTTATATAGTATATAAATGTTTACATATAGTTATATCTTTGTAACAATTTCTTATTGTAGGGGTCATCATACTACTCTGTATAGCTAAATATTTTTTTCATTACAATATACCATCTGGATGCATGAATATCATGTAATTGTGTCTCTATGCTGATGACAGATATTTAGGTGGTTTCCATTTTGGTGATACTATGGATAGCATTGCCATGAAGATTTTTGTACAAAACACTTGATGAACATACATAAGCACTTCTGCATATATACTCTATGGAGTAAGACTGTTGGGTCATAGTGTATGTGTACACGCATTTGGTAGATACTGTTGGAGAGTTTTCCAAAGAGGTTATAACAATCCCTGCTTTCCTCCAGCACAGCCTAACATCTAATTGCCCCATATCTTTACCAGCACTTAGTATTACATTTTTTTTTCATTTTAGCTAACCTGATATATATTTATTTTGATTTTGATTTTATTGAGCTTCTCGATGAATAATGATGCTGATCATTTCAAATATGTAGTTTTTGATAAAATTTTCTTAAAAGTCTCTTGTCCTTATTTGTAGTAGGGTGTTTGAGTTTATCTTATTTCTTTACAGGGTTTCATTATATTTTCCATATTCATTATAAACTCTATACTCATGCTATATATATATATATATATATATATGTTATATGTATATGCATGTGTATACAGAATATGTACTGTTACATGTATTTATTATGTTTTTCAAATTTATAGTTTACAATTTATACTTTGAATTGTCTTTTTTTAGAAATTTTTTATATGTACTCTGATTAGTCTTTTTCCTTTATCTATGATTTTATAATAGCTTACATCTTCTTTAAGGGATCTTTGTCTATAGCAAGTCAAGAATATATTTATTTGAATTTGTCTAGAAGCTTAATTGCTTTTGCTTTCACATTTGGTTCTAAATTTAGTTCTAATTGACTTTTCTGTGTGTCTGATGTGAAACAGTAATCAATATTCACTTTTTTCTATACAGATATTTAATTGATGTAGCACAGTTATTAAAATAGACTCTTTTCCATATAATATAGCAGAGATGACTTTATTATAAAATAGATGATTACATATTTGAGAGTCTTTTTAAGAATTCCTCATTTTTGATTGGTCTCCCTTCTCTTGAACTGTCTTAAATTGTATATTTAAGAATAAGTATTTTTCATGTTTTAATTTTTAAGTGTTCAACTTCGTTTTTCCTCTTCAACATTATCTTAGATATTCTTGGATCTTTCTATTTCTAGTTCAAATTTAGAATAACTTTTGAATTTTCACAAAATAGCTTGTGGGAGCTTCGACTGGAATTACGTTGACTCTATAGATAATGGTGTCCAAAAACAACTTTATTTCACATTCTTTAGAATTTTTTTAAATAGAATTTTAAGTTGATGGTTATATTCTTTAAACTCTTAAGTTGTGTAATTTCATTGTCTTCTGGCTAAATTCTTTGTCTTGAGTATTTAACCATTAGTTTTATTATTGCCCCTTTGAATGTAATGTATCATTTCTCTCTAGCTCATTTTATGATTTATATTTAAATATATTTTTCTATAATTTCTATAAAATTTTAGATTCTAATTGACTGATAAAATGACTCAAGTTTTAATATGATTTTTCTATCTCCTGTGTAGATTCTTGATTTTACTAATTAAAGTGATTTAAAAGTTATTATCTCCTAACTTCAGTGCTGGAAAACGTCTGGTCCTTTTTATATTATCTATTTTTCTCTCTGTTTTGGTCATACAGTTTCATCTTCTGACACCTGGATATTTGATGGAATCTTGTGCAGTAAATTGATGGATAGATAAATAAATAGATAGGAAGATATATTTATTGTTATTATTATCATTACTTTGATTATTATTTTCTAAATAGGAAGGTCCCTTTTTCTTCCACTAGAAAGATAGATTAGGGTGGTTTAATCACCATAGTTCAATCAGGATTTAAGTAGAGGTAAAACTGGGTTTACATTCTGGAAAGACTCATTATATTTCTGATTTGCCTCTATTTCTAATGTCTAGCCCTCTAGCACCTTTAAATGAGAAACTTTTTCTCTTAAAATGTATTCTTTTTTTTTTTTTTTTTTGAGACCCTCACTTCGGTAGCATTTGTCTCCTCAGCAGCAAAATTCTACTCTGCTTTTCACAAATTCTCCAGCTTCCTTTCTCACACAGCCTTAGAGTTAGACAATTATTTTAAGACTGTTTGTTTGAGGCCCCTCATTTTCCATTTTTCGTCTCCATCCACATGTCTCTGCAGAAAGTGCCGTTGTTTTCCATACTAACAAGCAGTAGCCCTCAACAAGGAAAAACGCCATATTCTCAGCATCTTACCAATAATCATGTCAGCAAATTCTGCCAGGGAAAACAATTGTAGAGGGTAAACTAATCTCTGTGGAATTCTCCATTCACTGGAACCTCAACTCAACTCCTTATTTGAGTTGCTCTCTAATGCCTCTGAAATGTTGATTTCTGTATTTTAAATGTTTTTTTTTCTAGTTGCCCTTGATAGAAATAATGATCACCCTTATACTTCTCTATTTCACCTAGTATTGAAATTTTCAGCTTTTCTAATTAAATTGTAACCAAAACTTTGTCATGTAATGTTGAAGTTCTTCTCATAGTGGTGGCATGCCATCTGCTGCCTTTTTAGTTTTTTTCTTTTAAGTAAGACATGTGACATCATCTTTGTACTCTTTCTGAACCCAGTCTTTAAGATGTTTAAGCTGATTCCAACTTCCCTCCAAACACTATAATCACACTGAGAAAATCATTCTCTGGGTAGCTTACAGATCCAACCAAGATCAGCAGATCCACACAATGAAATCAAAAAAGTGGGAGAAACAAACACTTATTGTTTTCTATCACCAATATTCTGCATGGGTTTTTTTTACAGAGCAATAGCAAACTAAAACTAAACAACAGGTGTTAAATGTTATTTACTGAAAATAAGAACACATTAGTAAGAATATCTTTGAGACAAAACAGATAAAGAATTTTGTAGACAATTAACTCTGTAATGCCTCTAAAATATTTTATATCAGTAATCATTCTACTTGCTTGTAGTTGAAGATTGTAAATTTAAAGGAATCTGCATAAAATAATATTTAAAACATTGTAAAAAAAAAAAAAGATAACCTAGAAAGAGAGTGTATGTAGAGAAAGTTTTGAGTACTGAGCCTCTTATGCATTTAAAAGATGGCGAGAGGATAAAAAGCACAGGGAGAAAAGGCAATATTGTGATTCAGTGAAATTAAGGAGACTATAGCATTCCATAAGCCAAGAGAGAACACTGGTGCATTAGAAATAGAAGAAGAAAACAAAAGAGGACATGGCTCTGTTACTGCTTAGAATGTGAATACATTTAGAATGGAGAGTTAACTGGGGATTTTAACTGTGGAGTTCTTCAGTAACTTTGATGAGAATGATTTTGGTAGATTAATGTTGACTCATCGGAGAGTGAGAAATAAGAAAGTGAGCACAATGATTATATATAACTATTCTTTCCAGGAGAAAAGGGCAGTGTGGCTGAAAGCAATTTAAAAGTTTGGGGTTATTTATTTTTAAATATTTACTTCTTTATTTTACTAAAGCACGGGCAAGAACAAGGCATAGTCTATAGGTATGTTTATAGGGAGGTTTAGGAGTGAAAGTCTGAGAAAACCCTCTTGTAATCACTTTTGTTTTCCCACTAAAACAAGATGAAAAGTTGATTGCTAAGTTGGAGGAGAATATATCTGAGGTTTTAGAAGAAAGGAAAGATATGAAACAGTCATCTCAGTGAGTGAGAGACTGAGTATCTTAATACTTTATAGTAAGGCAATGCTAAAAATTTCATGCAGAGTTTCCAATAAATGCTTTATGCATAGTCTCTCATAAAACAGAAAGTTATAAAGTGTGAGTACTATTTTTCAAGATCCCACGTCTGAAAACCTGAAGTATATTCAAACTTCTTTTTCTAATTAAGAATTTTGCTTCTTTTGGTGCACGTACATGATGTTAGTGAAGTAATAAACCACTATGCTCTTCTTCACAAAAGAATTCAAAATGCATAAGCAAACGTCACCCAAGAAGTCCCTTTCCCCTTTTTGTTAGGAGCTTTTTTACACTTTCACTGGAGTATGCAAATTAAAAGGGTGAATAGATGACTCACGTATAAATATTCCTCCGCATAAATATTTAAATCAGTGGTTTCACCAATAGTTTTGTGTTGCTTGTTTTATTCGCCAATAGGCTACTGTTAATTTAAGTTCTAGTGTGCTTAAGTTTAAAAAAAAATCTTTTCTCAAAGGCGATACATTTAATTAAAAATTGTAATTACAGACATCTACATTTAGTTAAACATATACATTTGTTCAAAAATTTTGTAGAGTGATTATCAATTTTGGAGTCCCACTTAAATATATACTTGACTGTTCTTCACAATGTATCTATGATTCAAATAAAATAACTTTTTAGAGTTTAACAGTCTGAATTTAAAATTATGGGGCTATACAAATTTTCAACAGCTGTATACAGTATCCATTGCTGTCATTAAGACATACTTCAAAAATGTCAAGGAGATACTAAATGATCAATAAATGTATGTCCTCTTCAATACAATTAATATTTTATAGAGTCATTTCTATAGACACCTGAACCCTCATTTACTTTTACAGAATATATATAAAGAGTAGTAATAAAACAAATAAGTACTCTAAATAAAAGAAAAATCATAAGGATGCTACCAGGCTGAAGTATCAGTGATTAGCCAACATAGTCTTGTGAAGGCATATTACAAATAAATATGTTTATTTGAATGTAAGTTATTCTTCAGTGGCAAAATATATACTTAAAAATCCATTAACCAGTCTATTATGTCATAGGTAAAACCTAATACAGGAATTCTTACATAACTATAACCACTCAGTTGTTACAATCAATACTCAGTCAAGCTAGAAAACAATCATCATTGAGCATATACTGGGTGCCTAGAATAGTAAGAAACAAACAGCACATGTGGAACATGGAAATCCCTCACATTTATTTATTACAAATCCAGTTGCCAAGACATTTATAAACAGTGTTCATTACAAACAAGTGTCCATAATAAATACAATGAACATACGGCATGCCATATTTTTTAAGATATAAAGGTGTGGTAAACATTTATTAAAAATTTGGTAAAGCTGAACTATATCACTAGGACCAGAAGGAAGGTTTGCTAAAGAATGCTGCTCTCTCTCGACTGTTCCCAGATGCCTAATATTATATATGCTTTTGACATATGCTCTAGCAGTTAGATTATGTAACAATGTTGTTTTCAGAAAGCATTTTCTTTCTTTCTGAGTCCAGATAAGGTGAGGTTACTTTTAAGGAAGGACAATGTGAGTGAAGCTCTGAATCAAAGAGATGCCAAAGTTGACTTTTTGTGTTTAAATATTTAAAAATGAGAAAATGATATGCTTCTCAATATCAGAGAATTGTGGGGCATTTTAAATACAGTTATTTTCTCTACTGAAGTGGAAATGCTAAAATATATTATTTGTAATCGGTGGTTGTCATTATTAAATAAAAGAAAACTATTTTTATAGAAAATTGTTTATTATATTACCAGAAATGTAACTGGACTTCTCTTCATAATATGGATCTAATTCTACTCATCAAAAAGGTTCAAAAAAAGTTATGCAGTCTGTATGTGTCCACGTTAGGTCCAAATAGAACTTTGACAGTTTTGGAGTATAAGATCAGTAAAATATTTTGAGAGCTATAAAATATAAGCAAACAATTAATTGGATGATTTAAAAATTATATTAGCACTTGGAATAGCACATGATATCTCCCAGCATTCATAATTCAAAATTTTACTTTAGCTGCTTAAATTTAACCTTTTTGTCTCCTGCTATACACTGCTTTACTGCAACAGTAACCCTATTGTAAGAATGCCTCTAAACAATTTACATATTTAAATAATTGACGGCATGTGGAATTACAGCATATTTCTACCTTTCTGCTCATAATAATTAGTTAGTTATTTTTCTGGGTTCAGAAAAAGTTGTACTCACTCCTTCACCTGAGACTTAACTCCAAAAAAAGCACAGGCACAATGAATGAGGAAGAATTGACAAAATGTCCAGACCATGCTTATCATAGAAAATGGAATCATTGGGTAGAAAAGTGTGTTTTCTATGGAAATCACCTCAGTGCTTCTTTTTGAGAAAGAGACCTGTACGACTTTTTCTTATGCATATTTTTATAGTACATTACTATATACTTTTTGAGAAAGAGACTTTCCTATGACTAACTTGATTGATATTTTAACAGGTATTACCCATGATATAGATGAATCTATAACCCATGTGGAAAAGGAATATAAAATATTACCATTAGCTCATTCATTTATTACAATATATACACAAAAGTAAGATGATGAAAAGGACAGGGATTCACCTTAAGGTGTTTATGGTATATGTCCAAATCATGTCAGAGTTTAGAGCTAAGCCATTGACCTAAGGGCCTTGGTTTCAACCCTGAGCTCTCATTTACTAGACAAGTGATCTTTAGGAAGATGGTTGTAAGAGGTTGTTAAATGGGAACTCTTTCTGACTACTGTCTGGTGAAGTCCAAGGTTACAATGTCTTGCATGTCTAGGCAGTACTTTCACAAGAGGTGGTCAAACACTAGTTACGTGATCTTGGCCACACATTTATCTCTAGAGACTAAAACAGGTTGAAGATGGAGAAGCCACAAAGATGTGAGGCTGTTAGACGAGAGACTCCCTAGACTGTGGGGAGGAAGAAGATTCTTCCTCAACTCATACTAACTCAGACCAGCTTCAAAAGCCCACTGGGAAGGTGACCCCTTTGACTCACCAGTAGGCTGAATAATCTAAAGATAAGCACTTCATCACTGAAGTGAGCACATTGTTTGATACTCTGAAAGCAATCAGAAGTCACTGGAGAGGCCTAAAACTATATATACATATATACATAATGGATTTATAAAAATAAAGTTATTTTCTGCTCCACCTATGCAATTGCACAGAACAGTAGCATTATGTATCCTTAAGTGTTGTGTCAGAATCTTTATCTGATAGTTGGTAATAACTTCAGACTATTTTACACGAGTTTGGTGGGAATCAGAGGTATCATACATAATGTATTTCACATGTACTAAACAATATAAATTATATATTTTTATTATTAAGTTAAACTTCAATCTAGTGTGTTCATTTTGTATTTTCTAATTGCTAGGCCTTATATTTAGCACTCATTGTTCAAACAAGATGCTTTTTATTAAGATTTCACAGTCTTGTAGTGAAAACATTTTATATCACATTATGTGATATAAAACCTTATTATATCACATCAGCTATTATTATAATGCAGAATTTTATGATTATTTAAATTTGAGATTGCAAGAAGGAAAAAGCTCATAATTGTGAATGAGAAAGGCTAGGAGAATTTCATTGGGGAAGGGATTCTTGGGCTGCAGTGTAAATTGGACACTTACTTTACCAAAAAAATTAATACTTTTCTTTAGTTATTGGTGGACTACCAATAAAACATGGGAAGAATACATTTGTTACAGATGTAGCAGATTTATTACAGAATTTTACAAAATACAAAAATTATAGAAATGTTAATTTTTAAATAATCTGTGAATAAAGTGGATGAAAAATATGAGGGCCTATATAGATAATACTAACTGTAGTATATGGAGGAAAAAAGTCTTACTTATAACCTTCAAAAGTGCTTTGGGTGGGCTCTTATTTTTCTATATGAAACATTGTTATAATTACATTGTTAAGGTTAATCCAGATTTTCCTAAGTGAATTGTGTCTTTGAGTTCATCATGTGACCAATTTGCAACATAAAAAAAATACTAAAGTTTTCAAAGAGTGTATGCCAACAGGAAAGAATTACTTAAACAAGCACTATCTTCTCCGTTTAATTAATCAAGCCTTTCATTTAGTCTTTGGAGTATAATTAAATCAGATAGCCTCAGAATGGACTGCTTGCTTGAGCTGCTTGGAAAATATGCTTAACCTCAACAATTTTTCCCCATCTTTCAGCTAAACAGTTTTGATTAACAGCCCAAGTAAGTTCTAGCCTTTAGAAAAAATTCTTGTTCCTGATACTCTGGAGTACTGAACAAGGGCCTGAACAATCTTCGCTGGTCTGTTTTCATTTGTCATTAATAAATTTGTACCTATTATTCAAAATCATTCAGGTTTGTAAAATAAAATTAAAATTTCAATGTTCGATAAAATGTTCGATAGCCCTTAATACTGGGTATTTGGCAAGCAAGCAAGTCACTGGGAAGCCAACAAATTAATATCCTCAGGAGAAAACTCCTCACACAAACACATAGAAACACATACCATGCGTCTGCACCTAATGTATCATTTTTAAACTTATTTATAAACGGAATTTCACGGTTTTTCCTTGGCTTGATTAGATTTTTTTACTTATTGTCTCTTCATGTACCTTTGTTATAAATTGATGACTGTACAATATTCTTAAAGGAGTTTTCTCAAAATTTATTCTAAATTTTAGTTAAAGTAACTTTGATTGTTCTGCTATTTTTTTTAAATAATTTTATGGCAATTTTTTCTACTTTAATGTACTTAATGTATCATATTGACCTTAAGACATATCCCCTCGCTTGGCATGTTCTTTTCAGATGGCACTGTTATATTTTTCCTAAATGTTTACATGAATGTACAATAACTTGTATGAAAACAATTATTTTTAGAATCAGATGAGTTTTTCCTTTAGATAAAGAAGAAATAATTAGCAGTCAAGTCATGATCTCATTAATGCCCTATCCAAAATCACCTGTGATACTCTATTATTGTAATTTGTCATGTGAAAACTTGTGGCTTTATTTTCTGTGGACACCTGAGCTGAAACTCCCTATAAAAACTAAGAACATGCAAAATCCAGTTGCTATTAGGGTATATAAGCTTTTGATTTTTTATGCATTCCCTTTGTTCCTTAGTGACAAGATCACTTCTGGCTGTAGCCCAATGGTCAATTTTTCACTTGCCTTGGAAAAGACAGAATTAATGAGGGGAGTGAAATTTTTAATTCTCAGGATCTGCAATACACATGGCATCAAACAGGCAAAATATAATTTTTCAGTTTCAATTCTACAACTTAGGTAAGAGTCATTCTTTATCTTTTTGATGAGATGTTATTTTCATCCCTTTCCTTTTAAATGAGAAATTGTGTAAAACCACTTCTTTATCAATTCCATTTAAAACCATTAAAACATAGTACTATGTGATTTTTACAACAACCAACAATGATAACTTTTCGATTCAAAGTTGATAAATACTCTCAGTGTTCCTTTGGGAATAAAAGTTTTAAGAGGAGAAATGTTCACATCAGGAATACATTCAGAGACCCATGCCCTCAGAAAGACCTCATATTATCACCGTTTTTCTGTTGAGTCCCAGTAATCCATTTTTTAGTTCTGGTCTTTCTGAGTCCTAGAAGACACAACATCCAAAATGCATTTGTAATAAGTTATTATAAAATTTTATTTGTAAATTTCATATTATTTTAGTTTGACCATTACTTAATAACATTGTAATGATGTGCTTTGAATAGTGGAGTAAATTATTAATAGAGCCTGATGATACAGGTAACTGGTTTTTCGTTAGTAAGGAAGGAAATAGGCTAAAGTTACCATGTTTCCCGAGAATAGAGCAAGTTCAGAACCACAGAAGCTAGGCTAAACTGCAGGGAATGAGAAGGTCCAAGTTTCAAAGCAAGATGTTGGGAACTGCAGGAGACTTGATAGCAGGACATGACAGAAGGTATTCCATGTATGCAAGCAGGGCTGAGCATCCAGAAATTAGGATCAGACAATAGGATACAGTTACATATAGGCACATGATTTCAACTACTGCCTTATCTTAGCACTGGTCTACTTTAGTTTTGCATTTACCTTTCTCTTGTCTCCTATAAGTGTACTGTGTATACTTAGAAGAGATTCTGTAAGTCTTTTAGATTTTGTTTTCATAACTTTCACTTTTTAAACAAGTATAGTCAATTTACAATGTTGTATGAATATCTGGTGTACAAAAAATATTTCAGTCATATATATATATATATATATATATATATATATATATATATATATTTACATATATTCCTTTTCATATTCTTTTTCATTATAGGTTACTACAAAATGTTGAATAGAGTTCCCTGTACTATCCAGTAAAAATTTGTTTTTCTATTTTATATATAGTAGTTTGTATCTGCAAATCTTGAACTCCCAATTTATCCCTTCCCACCCTCTATTCCCCCTAATAACCATGTTTGTTTTCTTTGTCTGTGAGTCTGTTTCTCTTTTGTAAATAAGTTTATTTGTGTCTTTTTTTTAAAATATACCACAACTTCCTTATCCAGTCATCTGTCTATGGACATTTAGATTGTTTCCATGTCTTGGCTATTGTATATTGTGCTGCTATGAACACTGGGGTGCATGTATCTTTTTGAATTAGAGTTCCTTCCAGATATATGCCCAGGAGTGGGATTGCTGGATCATATGGTAAGTCTATTTTTGTTTTTTTGAGGAATCTCCATACTGTTTTCCATAATGGCTGCACCAAACTGCATTCCCACCAACAGTGTAGGAGGGTTCCCTTTTCTCCACACCCTCTCCAGCATTTATTATTTGTGGAGTTTTTAATGATGGCCCTTCTGACTGGTGTAAGGTGATACCTCATTGTAGTTTTAATTTTCATTTCTTTGACAATCAGTGATATTGAGCATTTTTTCATGTGCCTATTGGACATTTGTATGTCTTCATTTGAGAATTGCTTGTTTAGGTCTTCTGCCCATTTTAAATTATATGATTTGCAACAGGAATTTTTGTGTCAGTACTCATCCTTCTGTGACCAAATTCATAGACCCTGATGCTCCCCTTCAGTATAAATATTTTATTCTGAACTTATACAAATGAACTAATAGTTTATTTTATTATGCAGTAAAAATGTATGCAGTATCAAAATATTTTATAAAAAATTTGAGCCATTATGCAACATTAGAAATTTTAGTCAGTCACCTAAATGCTGATATCAAATAGCTAAATATTAGCCTGATTTTCACATATGTAGAATGGAGAACAAGCCAATGTTAGAATATTTATTAAATAAATCATTAGTTTGAAAGAAGTATATCATTTACCATAGCTCACAATTTTCTAATATTGGTAACTAGACCGATCACAGTGGTATGAACTGAGGCAGAGAATACTGTAGGAAGAAAATGTTCCAAGAGATAGATGATACAAATGTTGAAATACTGGCATTTGTATTCTTCTGGATATCAATATAATAATATATGTAGACTATTAGCATAATAAGAGAGTAGCTACAAATTTTGGACCCATTATTCTTTGGTATTGAACAACTATGGATGTGTATAAAATCACTTAAGGCACATTTATAAAATTAATAAATGGTATACAAATAGATGAATTTCAATGTAACAACAATATTTTAAAGATCAAAGGGATGAAGAATAGTCTAGAAATAAGACTGGGAAGACATAATCCCTGTTTTAAGGAGAACTGGGAAGGTATGGACAATAGAATTTGTTAGCTATGAAGCTGGATACAGGACTGCTACTCTCAGAACATAAACCAAAACATGAGACTTGATATGCCTTCAGTGTTTTGGAAAAAGGGGTAATTCTTAGTGACCTTCGTAAAAGCAATTGTAAATTTAAATAGAAAGGGAAGGAGACCACCAGATGCTAACAAAAGGGTAAAGACAACATAAGAGGAGTGTTTGTTATAACTGCAGAGACAAAAGTTTATTGGTTAAAAATGAGAAGTCATTAATGTGGCTGATGGGCTGATGTCCAAGAGAAGACTGGGAATGACTAGCGGCTGAAAGGCAAAAACAGACAGATACATAAATGTTTAAAAAAAGATACACTTTCCTCTGAAACTGAGCAGAAGAATGTAACATAGATATCTAGGTAGTGAGAGGCATCTTGGGCTTTTTCAGGAGACCTTGTAAAATAAGCTCTGTTTCTTCAGTGAAGCAGACTTCAAGACTAGGGGACAAGGTGGGAAAAGGTGGGAAATTGAACGACACCGGATTCTTTTTTCTGTTTGAAAAAGTTTGAAAAAGTTGCCAAGGTTCAGAATTATATTTTTTATAGTGACCTAATCTGAATATTCATGTTTTTTGTAGCAGTACTGAATGTCTGTGTTTAAAAGTAATAAAAGGAAAGTACAGCACAGACACAAGGCTGCCATATACCTGGGTGAGCATGGTGTAAGGACAGGGCTGTAAGAGAATTAGGAGTCTTGGTTTCAACCTAATTTTGATCTAGACCTGCAGACAAGATGATAGCAGAAAAGGAACTGACAATAAAGAGGGATGTTGAAATATGAACACATTAGGGATATCAAGGGAGCCAGTTTATGATAGTATTTAAAAATGTTACTTGACACCAAATTCTCACTTTCTTACTATGTCTGTCACTGACCACATAATATTTGGTATATTTTCCTAAACATGTCTCATCATCTACAAAATGGGAGGAATAACAGAATGTACTTCATAGAAGTGAGATGATTAAACACTTGTAAAGTGCTTAGTATAATACTTTGCAGAAAATAGATACTCAAAAAATGTGTTATTAACACAATTTCCTTTTGCAAAATTTGGCAAATTGCTTCCGTCCTTTGAGGACTGTTGCCCGTATGTGGTTCATTAGCTCTCAGCTGGACTGCACCTTTTTTTTCTCACAGGTGTAAAGCTTTCTTATTAGTCTCTCCCCACTGAAATTTTACATTTATGGAGCTATTTTAAAATTCTGAAGAAGACTTACGCTTAGGAAACTGTTCTGGTACAGGTTTTTCACTTTGTTCTATTGATCAAAGAATATTCAAATTCCTTAGCTTAAATGCTACCACAGTCATACGATTAGTGTCCTGAGGCATTTTAAAGATAAATGTAGTCTGTAAAAAAGTAAGTGCCTCAACTAACTCACTAGTTGCTTTATTTGTTCAAACTTATACTTTTAAAAAAAAATTGGTAAGAAGACTTAACGTGCAGTCTACTTTTTTTAAACATTTTTTGAGTGAGCCATCCAGTATTAATTCCAGGCATGATGTGGTACAACACATCTCTAGAATGTGTTCATCCTGTGTAACTGACACTTTATGCCTGTGCTCTCCATTTCCCTCTCCTCCCAGGACTGTCCTGGCAACCACTATTTCAATTTCTGCTTCTATGAGTTTGGCTGTTTCAGATAAGTCATGTAAGTGGGTTTACAGTATCTGTCCTCCTGGGACTGGTTTATTTCACTTAGCACTGTTCTCCAGGTTCATACATATAGTTGTATATTTTAGGATTTATTTCCTTTTAAAGATTGAACAATATAAATAAATGCTATTAAGACTTTTGATAAGGATTCCACTGAACCATAGTTTGCTTCAGGTAGGGTGGACATTTAACAATATTAACTCTTTGAATCTAAAACTATATAGTGTCCTTCAACTTATTTGTGTCTTCTTTAATTTCTTTCCAAATGAGTTTTTATGGTTTTCAGTAGAGAAGTCTTTCACTTTGAAATTTATTCCTAAGTATGTTACTCTTTTTGATGTTACTGTAAATGAGTTTGCTTTCTTGATTTTCTTTCTGGATAATTAAAGTTTAGTGTTTAGTAACACAGATTAGTTTTGTACACTGATTTTTTATCTTGAGACTTTACTGAATTTGTTTATTAGTTCTACCTTTGTGTGTGTGTGTGTGTGTGTGTGTGTGTGTGTGTGTGTGTAGTCTTTAGGATATTCTATATTTTAGATCATGTTTTCCACAAACAAAAAAATTTTACTTCTTCCTTTCTGATTTGAATGCCTTTTATTTCTTTATTTTTAAATTTTATTTATTTATTGTTTTCGTCTAATTGTTCTGAGTAGGACTTCTGTACTATATTAAATAGAAGTGTCAACAGTGGGCATTCTTACTTTTTTTTCCCGACTTTGGGAAAAGATTTCAGTTGTTCACTGATGAGAACAGTGTTAGCCGTGGGCTTTTCATTTATGGTCTTTATTATGTTGAGGTAATTTTCTTTTATTGCTAATTCATTGAGAATTTTTGGGAAAGGGGTGTTGAATTTTGTTAACTGCTTTTTTGGTATCTATTAAAATGCTCATATGATTTTGATTCTGTACTACATTAATGTGGTGCATCATCATTTTCATATGTGGAACCATTATTGCATTGCAAGGGTATGTATGATGAGTCATGTTTATGATGTTTTTACTGTGCTATTGGATTCGGCTTGCTGCTATTTTGTTGAGGATTTTGCATCTAAGTTCATTTAGGGTAATGGACTGTATTTTTCTTTTCTTTCTAGTGTCTTTGCCTGGACTTGGTATCTGGGTGATCCTGGCCTCAAAAAATTAGTTTGGAAGTGTTCCCTCTCCTTCAAATTTTGGAAGTGTGTGAAACATTGGTGTTAATTCTTTAAATGCTTGGCAGAATTCCCCCATGAAGCCATTTGTCTTGGGATCTTCCTTGTGGGAGGTATTGGATTACTGCTTCAATCATCTTGCTTGTAATAGGTCTGTTCAAGTTTCCTATTGTCTCATGATTTACTCTTGTAGGTTGTATGCTTTTAGGAATTTATACATATCTTCTAGGTGATTCTGCATGAATGAAATTGTTCACAATAGGCTCTTACGAGCTTATTCTGTTGCTTCAGGTGTAATGTCTCCACTTTGATTTCTGATTTTAGTTAAATTCTTCTCTCCTTTTTTTAAGTTAATTTAACTAAAGTTCTGTCTATTTTGTGATTCTTTTCAAAAAATGAAGCAAAATCAAAGAATTCTAGAAATACAATATTATTATGAGAATACGAAATAAAAAAGAGAAAAAGAATTAAAGGGAAGTCATATTACTTTGCTTATTTTAAAACAACATGAATTCATTTTGAAGTTATAATGGAGATAAAATAACACTTACCAAATGACAAAAATAATATAGAAGTTGTTATCATTACAACATAATATTGAGAAACTCCATTATTACCTCTTATATTTTTTCAACCTCTGCATTCGTTTTACTTTTTGCTGTGTTAATTTGGCTCTTTACTTATGGTTATTTTATTTCATTTCTGCTGCAGGAATATTAGTCTGTATATAATCCCCCCTTTTTGTGTCCATTTCCTTTATGTCTAAGTTTGTCAAGTAAATATCCTCATTATGCATGTTTTTCCTAATTTTTGTTAAATTTGAGAGTATCCATTAAATGCTATCTATTTTTACTTGGCAAAAATATTAATAAATTTATATTTTCAGCTCCCCTTGATCTTGTTTTCTTAAAATGTTTACAATTAATATGTCGAATGCTTAAAAAATATTTTGCACAAGTGAAAATTGGCATGGATATAATGAATGGTTGTTCTCTTCATTATAAAATACCTATTCTGATCAACCGTCAATATGACAATTCTGAAACATGCTACTTTCATATAAATTTTTATACAAATCTTGGAAACTTTGTCTTCAAGTAAAAATTCAAAGAAAATAAAACAGAAGTCTTTTCTTCTTAGAATACTTGTAAGGAATAAGAAAGGCATTAGTAAAATTAAAATCAGTTAATATATACATCTAGGCAGTGTGGTATGGTGGGAAAGGACTGGGGTTTGGGGGAAGAAATCCTTGGACTTATTCTGGCTTTGTCTCTATCTAGATGCACAGACTTGATCCAAGGAATTTAACCTCTAACTCTGTCAGCTTCCTCTGAATCTAGGGAGGAAAGAGTGTGAAATAGTAGATATTTACGGCACTTCTTAGCATCTCTGACTTTGGCAATGTAAGCTTCTGTGTACTAATCACTCTGCCTTGAAGATGTGCATCAATTTCACACAGATTTGAGCAAATGAATGCCTCATTGATACTTTAGTAGATTCTTTCATATAAGTGAACTATCACTTATCAAAACATCATTAAACTAGATAGGCCATTCAAGTGGCTACTAACATTACCAGTGAGATGAACTGGCTTGAAGGGGATCAGAAGTACAGTAAGATAAAAAGTGCAGGATGTTGAAAACAGTAATCCATCTGTTTTGCATTGCTGGCCTTTGACTAGATAATCCAGTGCTGTTAGTTATGGGCAAGATCTCTGTCACTGCAGTACAGAAAGCCTGCTCAATAGCACACTCTACAGCATTGCTAAATATGTAGCAACAGGATAGTTAAAAATAATATAATCATGTATAATCTTTTCGTTTGAAGAGAAATAATGCAAAGTGTTTGAAGGTTTCTGCCGCTTTGATGTACTCTGTGTGTGCTTTTTAATCTATTCACACTTTCTTTTATGCAATACTCAAAGATATAAAATAGTGTTCCTTTGATTAAACAGCCTTTCAAATATGTGTTACACATCACTCTTTGCTTGATTTCATTGTATGAATTAATTTTGCTTCTTTTTGATACTTTTGTTATCTTTTCTCTCTTCCTTTATTCAAAATTGACTTTGTGTATTTTAAATGTTAACTGGTTTGTCCTTGATAGTTCCCTTTACGTCAATGCTTATCTACCCAATGCCAGACATTTCATCTGACACATGTCTTTTACAACACTGCCAGGTACGCTCTATTAATACACACAGGGCTTTTGAAGACCACAGCATACATTTTTGGTTTTAGGGAAATGGAGGATGATAAAATGGTCTGGTTTTAGTTCATATTGTACTAATAGAAACTTGAGGTCCCAAAGAAATAATTTAGATTTCCTAGTTGGTGTAAAGCTACTGAATAACAATAAGGGCTCTCAGATTAGAAATAACGTTTACTTTTTCTAAATTATCTGAAACCATTTTTCCCTTCTATCCTACTCCAAAATATCTGTATATTTTCATATTGGATATGCATTTCAGTTTCACAATTGCCATTTTATTCCATTGGAATTACAGAATAAGTTCAAAATGCAAATGGATAAGTTGGAGTCTGAAGACGGAGCAGTAAACTGCTAAGATTACAACATATGGAAGGACATGTCCCTATGCATGTGGCATTTATTAAAATGAAAAAAAAATAATGCTGGCCACTCTAAGGCAAATAATCAGATAGGTCATGTAGGAAGAGGTGTGTATCCTAAGTTATTGCCAAATTGTTTCTTACAAAATTTTTCACCATCATTCATGACTACATTTAAAGAAATCTCATTTTAATGTAATTTCTCCAAAAGAGAGAACTTTTCAATAATATATATTGCAAAGTCTATTTTTAAGATATTAACCATAAAATCACACACATACAAATCATTTCTACTTTTATTAGCATAAAATTAGAAATTTACAAGGAGCATGTCATGCATATTTCACATTAGAAAAATACTATGGCATTATTTTCTTTTTGTTGTTGTGTTTTGTTTTTTGCAGGGGAAGGTAATTAGGTTTACTTACTTATTTTTTAGAAGAGGTACTGGGGATTGAACCCAGGAACCTGTGTATGCTAAGCATGTGTTCTACCACTTGACCTATACCCTATCCCTACTATGGCATTATTTTTGTTAATAGCCAAAGTCACTGAAGATAAAAAGATAAAAGATGAAGAATTATTAGAAGAATTAATAGTGTTAAAATGTATATACTACCCAATGCAATCTACAAATTCAGTGCAATTTCTATCAAATTTCCAATGGCATTTTTCACAGAAATAGAAAAGAATCCTAAAATTTGTATAGAGCCATAAAAGACTCTGAATAGCCAAAGCAACCTCTAAAAAAAAGAAAGAATCAAGATGGAGGCATCAAATCTTCTAATTTCAAACTATATTACAAAGCTATAAAAATAAAAAAAAATGGTATTGGCATAAACACAGAAATTTAGATAAATGGCACCAAATAGAAGGCAAAGAAATAAACTCATGCACATATGGTCAATTAATTTATGATAAAGGAGCCAAATATATACAGTTGGGAAAGGATCATCTCTTCAATAAATGGTGTTGGGAAAATAAGACAGTCAAATGCAAGAAAATGAAACTGGACTACTATCTTACACCACACAAATAATCAACTCAAAATCAGTAATAACTTGAACATAAGACCTGAAAGCATAAAATTCCTAGAAGAAAGCATAGACAGTAAGCTCCTTGACATTGGTCTTTGAGATGATTTTTGGATTTGACCTTAAACACAAAGGCAACAGAACTTAAAATAAACAAATGGAACTACATCAAGCTAATAAGCTTCTTCACAGCAAAGGAAACCATTAACAAAATGATGATGCAACCTATGGAGTAGGAGAAAATATTTGTAAAAATATATCTGACAAGGAATTAATTTTAAAAAAAATATGAAGAACTCATACAATTCAATTACAAAAAGATCCACAATCTAATTAAAAGTGGTCAGAGAATCTGAACAGACATTTGCCCAAAGAAGACATACCGATGGCCAACAAGTACATGAAAAGATGCTGAACATCACCAATCATCAGGGAAATGCAAATCAACACCACAATGTGATATCACCTGACACCTTTTGAATGGCTATTATCAAAAAGGCAAAAGATAATAAATGTTGATGAAGTCACAGGGAAAAGGGAATCCTCTTTTACTGTTTGTGGAAGTGTAATTTGGTGCAGCCACTATGGAAAATAGTTTGGAGGTTCCTCAAAATTTAAAAATAAAAC
Source organism: Camelus ferus (assembly GCF_009834535.1). Classification (NCBI taxonomy): domain Eukaryota; kingdom Metazoa; phylum Chordata; class Mammalia; order Artiodactyla; family Camelidae; genus Camelus; species Camelus ferus. The sequence goes on from NC_045709.1 coordinate 99,788, forward strand.
TACTGTATGATCCATCATTTGCACTTCTGGATATTTATCCCCAAAAAACCCAAAAATGCTAACTTGGAAAGATATCTGAACCATTATGCTCATTCCAGCATTGTTTAGACATGGAAACAACCCAAGTTAGTGTCTACGGACAAATGGCTAGATAATAAAAAACTTGGTACATATTTATAACGAAATATTATTCAGCCATAAAAAAGAAGGAAATCCTGCCATTTGTGACAACATGGACTGAATTTGAAGGCATTATGATAAATAAAATGTGTATGATCTCACTATGTGGAATCTAAAAACAAACAAACAAAATCCCAAATTCATAGATACAGAGAACAGACTGGTGTTTGCCAGAGGTGGGGTTAGGGGTGGATGATGTCAGTGAAGGTGATCAAAGGTACAAACTCCCAGTTATAAATAATTTGTGGGGATGTAATATGAAGTATAATGGCTATAGTTAATAATACTACATTCTATGTTTAAAAGTTGTTAAGAGAGTCAATTTTAGAAGTTCTTGTCACAAGGAAAAAGTTACACTGTAACTATGTGTAGTGATGGATGTTAATTAGACTTATTGTAGTAATCATTTTCAATATTTACATATATTGGATCATTATGTTGTACACCTGACACTACCATAATGTTGCATGTCAGTTGCATTTCAATTTAACAAATATGAGAAAATTGAAGTTCAGAGATTCGATGACTTTTCATATTTTAAAATGGATTAATAATGATAAAGATTGACACCTCCAAGGTCCTGAGTTTTTGCCCTTTCCTCTTTTTCTTTCTTCTTTTGTAACACTGGAATTGTGCATGCCATCATGACTACGTGTCTTCCCTCTTAAAGAGTTTTGAGAATTATGTTAACTAGTTGTCCATTACTGTGTAGCAAATTACAAATTCTTAGTATCTTAAAACTATTAGACATTTACGATAATTTTTGTGGATCTAGAGCCAGGCTCACCTAGAGTGGGTTCTCTGATTATGGTATCACATGGCTATGGTAAGTGTGTCAGCTGGGTTGTGTTCTCATTGGAAGACTTGACTAGGTAGAATCTACTGTGTTCACTCAGCTTCATGGGCAGAATTCATTACCTTGTGGTTGTAGGGCTTGAAGGAACCATTTCTTGCTGTCAGCTGGAGGTCACTGTAAGTTTCTAGAGGCCACTGTCATTTTCTTGCCATGTGAACATCCCAACACAACCATTTACTTCCTCAAAGGCAGACAAGAAGACTGTCTTGAGTGACCCTGTTAGAAAGACAGAGACATGTAATAATCATGGAATCACACCCCATCACCGTTGCCATAGTCTATTGGTGACAAATTAGTCACAGGTACTGCCAACCCTCAGATGGAGATAACACAAAAATATGAACTCTAGGAAGCAGGGATCATGAGAGGGGTACCATACAACTCTGACCACTGCCTGGATACTCCTTCTGGTAACACAAATTGATTATGATCGTTAATATATTGTATTGCTGTTACAAGAAATTATTATTTTGAGGACAAAAGAGCCATTATATTTAATTAAATCCTAACATCCAATCTCACCATAATACATTAATTAATTAAACACTCTTTTTAAAAATAATTATTCATTTAAGCCATGAAATTCATAAGGCATTAGAGGGTCTTTGACTATGTACCATAATGCAAATAGCATTCTTCCTGTCTATGCTTCTGGAAGGATAAAAAATGTGAACATATTGTGTTAAATAAGCCAATAACTCTAATAATTTAGTGGGATATTTGGCAAAAATAAAGTTGTCTTATAGATGATGATAATATTTATATAATTCCAATTTTAGTTACAAAGCAATAAAAATGCACATTGACCTATATTCAAGTACACTTTTACACTCACTAATTAAAACAAAAGATAAAACCAAAGTCCTCAATCATGTTTATTTTCTAAACAGTTTGCTTCATTTCATCACAGTTCATAGTTTATTATTTCCTTTTCTTCCACTTTTGCTTACAATATTAGTACCATTTTTTCTTCTTTTAGCTTTAAAATATAGCAATGCCTTTTGTTTTTCAAATTATCTTGAAATTATCATTTGAAATTTATTTTCAAATTATTTTGACATACCGAATGGGATTATTTGGTGTTTTAGGATGTGTTTCTATATCATATTGAATTTTGTATGAAGCCATTTGAGACAACACAGGAAAAAGGAGTATATTGAAGGTGTCCAAATACTGCTTGAAACCTCCCTAGAATTGCAAGGAAGACATCGATTGCAAAGTAGGGAAAACATACCTTGAGAAATATTTTGTTGCTGCATGAATTAATACATTTCTGTTAGGGAATTGAGAACTTTAAGTAGTTTAAAATATAGTTTGATTATTTTAATTAAGGTTATAGAACAAGTTGAATTTTAAATACAACTTTATGAATGTTTTATTGAATCAGTAAATATGCTATAATACAGAATGCATTTTATATCCATTGATATTAAAAATAATCAACAAGGGTACATTTATTCAGCTAAAATATGCAGTACTCAAAAACTATTCCAACTAACACAAAATCAAAATATGTTCTATCTGATGTAAAACATTAGCATGAAGACTAATGTGAAAATGGACTGGGCTGTAACCTCTTCACGGGTATTTTAATGAAGTAAAAATAAGAATCTTCTAACACTTTTTTATATACATCTACACTACATAATTCAAAATGTGATAGAATATATTTGGCAACTAGTCTCAAAACATGTGTGTTAATATGACCTGAGGGAATGTGAATATAGCACACGCATAACCTCGTTGTGTTGCATTTCACTTTAGTGCACCTTGCAGATGTTAAACAGAAAATTTGTGGCAACGCCACAATGAGCAAGTCTATTAGTGTCATTTTTCTAAGTATTATTTTAAAATTAATGCTGTTTTTTAACACTTAATTTTTTTAGAAATAATCTGATTGCACACAATAGACTAAAGTACTATATAAACATAACTGTTAGATTCACTGGGAAACCAAAATACTCATGTGACTCCCCTTACTGTGCTATTTGCTTTATTACTGTGGCCTGGAACCCAAACTATAATACGTCCCAATATGTGTGAGGTGTGCCTCTAGAGGAAATTAACACGGTAAAATCTAGAAAGCCTCTCCATTAATTGTTATATATTTTTCAATCAATAAAGGAAATACCGAAAATCCTAGAATGTTGAAAAAGTAATATTAATACCACATTTTCCCTTGTTCTTTCCATTCACTCTCATTTGCTCACTTTCAGGAAGACCCAAGAAAAGGGTAAGTAGTCCCATTCCCAGCCCTCAGAGTGCCTGAGGGGTTGTTAGGTATCAAGGAATTGCCCGGGATCAAACAGAATGAAATTCTCCTCTGTGAAGCCCAGTTCAAATTTCTCTTTTTAAAAACTTCTAGCATGCTTTTCAGAAACAACTGCTCCCTTCTTACTTTTGAAAGGGCACTCATCTTATTATATCATACAGCTAAAGTTTTGGTCCTAACCATCTCTCTATCTTACTCTTACCATGCTCTCTATTGAACGTTATCTCCCATGGGTTTCTAAATGTATGTTCCTCTAATTTTATGCCATGTTTATGTTCCCAAGTGTATGTGTTCTTGAACTTCTTCAGTTTTCTCTGCTTCCTCTGATCTTTGTTTGACTTGCAACATCTGTTCATCTTTTAGAGCTCAGCACAAGACTGGTTCCCTGTGGACTTCTTTCCCTGATCAGAGGGGAAAATTTAGGTGCTCCTTTTCTTTGCTATTTTTAAAACTTACTCTTTGTATTTTATAAAACTTATTTGTTTTTCTACTAAACTTTAATACTGTAAAGGGCATTAACTTCATATATATCCTGATAATCGTTATACTAAAATCATGCTAATTACTTCTCATATTCAAATCTCTGATGAAGAGAAAATTTAGTGAAAGTAAAGTAGATACATAGAGACAAAGAGATAGGTTACAAAACTTCCAGGGCATTATTTCCCTTGTGAATAAATGGAGATAAAAATATAGTGCTCCCTGCAAATGATGCTACCAGTAAGGGATTAATTTCCAAAATATACAAACAACTCATACTGCTCAATATCAAAAAGCAAACAACCCAATCAAAAAATGGGCAGAAGATTTAAATAAACATTTCTCCAAGGAAGACATCCAGATGGCCAACAGGCACATGAGAAGATGCTCACCACTCACTGGTTAGAATGGCCATCATTAAAAAAGTCTACAAACAATAAATGCTGGAGAGGATGTGGAGAAAAAGAAATCCTCCTACACAGTTGGTGTGAATGTAAATTGGTGAAGCCACTATGGAGAACAGTATGGAGGTTCCTTAACTAAAAATAGAGTTACCATATGATACTGCAATCCCACTCCTGGTATATATCTGGAGAAAATTCCAATATGAAAAGATACATGCACTCCAATGTTCATAGGAGCACTATTTACAATAGCCAAGGCATGTAAACAACCTAAATGTCACTCACAGAATAAAGGATAAAGGCATGGCATATATATTCAATGGAATATCACTCAACCATAAAAAAAGAATGAAATAATGCTATTTGCAGCAACATGGATAGAACTAGAGATTATTAAATAAAGTCAGATAGAGAAAGACAAATATCATACGATATCACTTACATGTGGTATCTGAAAAAAAAGATACAAAAGAACTTATTTACAAAACAGACATAGAAAACAAACTTATGGTTACCAAAGGGGAAATTGAGTTGGAGCAAGGGATAAATTAAGAATTTCAGATTAACAGATACACACTACTATATATAAACTAGATGAACAATAAGGCCAATTGTATAGCACAGGGAACTACATTCAATATCTTGTAATAAATGAAAAAGATGCACCTACCAAATAGCTGCCCAGTGTATTCTGTACAATATTCTATGCAAAAAGCAAAATCAGTTACTAGCACATATAAAACACTCGATGTGTTTCAGTTCCTTTTAGTATTACATATTGTAGACAGACAGTATTTGTTGCTAATTTTGTCTAGCTTTTCTATAAAATGTTACTGTACTGAGAGTAAGAATTCACTTACCTATACTAGTTCCTAACACAATGTTTATAGTAGACTCAAGAAATAGAGATTAAGTGAATAAATAAGTAGACACAACATTTGCATGTGAACTGTATATATCAGATGTAGCCTATGTCAATCCAAATAGGAACCTTTTGAACCTTGCAATTTCTAGAACTATTTTCCCCAGAAAACTATCTAATAAACTAGAAACTGAGGTAGTCCCAATATGTGTTTCATCCAAAGTCTTTAAAGTTATTTCGCAAGATGAGGTTTGAGACATGAGACAAAACATGAACAAACCCCATGTAATGAATTTAAAACATTGTGAGAGGTTTCATTTCTTATCTCATGTTACCTTCTGTACATCTTCTGATCCCACATATAGTCATACCAAAATAGTTTTCTTCTTCCCTTTGTCTTTCAGAACCTGTATGTTTCTTTGTCTGTCTTTCTTTCCCGTTGATGTGGAAAACTTCTACCCATCCTTCAAGATTTAGTTTATAGTATTATCTATGTTTTTATATTGTATCCTATCTATGCCCTCCAAAGTAATTCTAGTATATCACATTATATTTTCAATTTTTATTTACTGATTTATGTCTAAAATTGAGTTCTAAAATTTCCTAACATTGGATATATACTATTTCCTGCTTTTCTTTCTGTTTGATCACTGTAATGTGTTCCCATAACAAGTTGTCTTTGGACAGTATGTGTTGAATGAATAAATTCATGTATGAACAGCAAATAAATAGAAATTTCTTATTTCTTTACTTCTGACAATAGCTGATTTTCTGATACTTCAGAACATGGCTAAATGTCTTAAACTTAAGCAAGGATACAGATATTATTGTCCAGTTTGAAAAATAATATAAGAATGATATCACTTATGATATATTTTACATTCTCAATGAACATTCATTAATTCAATAATCTTTTATTTATTTATTTCTTATTATGTCCCCAGTATTGTTTTCGGTGCCAATATAGTGCAGAAAAAAATTAATTAAACTCTTGCCCCAATAGGTCTTACCTTCTAAACAAGATGAAATATAACAGATAAACCAAAGTTTGTGTGGGCGTATATGTGTAAAAATAAAGTACATAGCATTTTATATGGTGATCGGTGCAATGAAGAAAATTAAAATGGTTTAAGGGAACAAGCAGTGCTGGGAGTGAAAGTGCACATGAGAGTTAAAATTTTACATAAGGAGTATCAGTGAAGATGTCTTTGAAGTTCACTGGAGTTGAAATCTTAAGGAAGCGATCCAGTGAAACTGATGGAAAACTGAGTTAAAAGATCAAAGGCAGGGGGCAGAAAGTACAAAGACTGTGGTGACAGCATATTTCATGTTTTTGAATAACAACGAGTATGTTACAGTGACTAAAATAGAGTGAATTAGAAAGAAAGGAGGAGGAGGAGATATAGTGGAGTTGTAGGAGTGGTCTAAGAGTAGTAGGAGTCTAGAAGAAGTAAGAGATGTAGTGTAGAATCTAAGAGTATGAAAACGAATATATGCATCCATATGAATGACCGGGACATTGTGCTGTATACCAGAAATTGACACATTGTAACTAACTGTACTTCAACTAAAAAGAAAAAAGAAAGAAAAAGGGAAATTCAGTGGCTTTCGCTTTGAGTGAAACAAGAAAACTCTGCAATGTGAGGATCAGAGAAGTGACATGGTCTGATGTCAGTTTTTAAAGGATTCCCTGATTGTTTTGTGGAGAAGAGACCACAGAAGGTGAGGGACAGAAACCTAGAAACCATTAGGAACAGCTTTCATTAATTCAGAATGTGACAATAGTGGCTTAGACTGAAGTTGATTTAGTATAAAAGTGAGAAGTGACTGGATTCTGGGAATATTTTGAAAATAAAGCTAGTGAGAATTGTAAATGGGTTGAATTTGGATAATGAAATAAAAGCAAATAAGAGTGGACTGAATACAACAGAATTAATTCAACAAACTGAAATCCAAGGTTTTGATTATGATTTAATGTCTATGAACTTTACTTTAGATAAACATAAAAATGTAATATAGAGGGAACTTGAATAGAAAGATTTATTTTTAAATTTATTGAGATATCAAAAGTCAAATTTATATGAGGATCTTTTAGTATGAAGTTTATAATAATATTTTCTGTGTACATCTACAGAATTTAAAGGAAAAGCTATGGAAGAAGCAAAGTCTGATTTCTCCTTATGGAATGCTAATTCATTATGATTAACTTGTCCTCATTTTTTGAGCATTAGCTTACTGTTACTTAATCAAGATAACAATAAACAGAATAAAAATGTCTTGTATTGTGCTCCCGGAGCAACTGGTACTTCACCTGTCATGTGCTGCACCACCTTTGTACAGTCGCTGTTTCTCTATCTTTTCTCTGGACAGGAAGCTATGAAAGTACAGGTATTCTATCTCATTTTTGTTCTATAAAGTCTCAATATTTAGCACATTAATAAGGGCATAGAAGAGACTCAAAATTATTTTTGAAAGCATTAATGTGATTATATATAGATAGATATAACATATATAATATAGCATATCTATATATATAATATCTAGTAAAACAATTATATGTAATATAATGTATTATAATATATATCTCTACATATATAAGTATATGTATAGCTATACATGTACTGAATATATATTTGAATGTATACATGAATATTGATAAAATGCAAACTTCTCACAGGTCTATTAATGTTTTCTTGTTACTGTATTTTAGTTTTAACTGGTAATATTTCAAATTGCAAATATATTCATGATATTTGCCTCTTTTTAGAATGTTTAACTATCTCCTCCTTTTCCTTATCTTACTTTTCCTTCCCTTTCTCTTATTCTTACCCCTTTTATTCTCTTCTTCATCTTATTTTAATTTTATTTCACATTTTCTTCCTTTCCTCTATATCTTTCCAGATTTTGAATGGTATTGAATATTTTCCATAGGCTCATCCAAACTACTGCATCAAATATATTAATCTATTAATTTAGTGATTAGCAATCCCAAACTAGAAAACATAGCAGAGATTGTTGCCTTATCAGAGCAAATAATTCTTTAGCTTTTGCTTTTTATTAGACATATCCTGAATATAGAGAAAAAACTCAATGATAGAACAGCATACGACAATTTATACACAAAAGTACTTGCAAGCAATCAAACAGTAATAACACGTTTCATATTTCTATACATCAATACGTTGTTTTTGTTAATTATCTAGTAAGAGCAATTACCTAGTTATGATGGCCTGGGTGATCAATATCAAAGTTAAGGGGAAAGAACTCTCTGTCAATTTCTCCCACAAATCCTGAATACCTATCTGAGTTTTTATTCCTTAAAAAGATTTTCTGGGTATATATAAAATATATAAACAAGTTTATACTGTATAGCACAGGGGAATATATTCAATATCTTGTAGTAGCTCATGAATATGAAAACGAATATATGTATATTCATGTATGACTGAAGAATTTTGTGCTGTATACCAGAAATTGACACAACATTATAAACTGACTATAACTCAATAAAAATAAATAAATAAATAAATTTCTTTGAATACACACACACATTTAAAAAAAGATTTTCTGGGTTGCAATTTGCAAAAAACATAATTCAAACAAACTTGAGTAAAAACATGGAGTATATTATAGAAAGTGGCTGGATACTAACATAATCTATTATAGAAAGTTCCCGGGAAAGGCACAAGTTCCAGAGTATCCCTTTGGAACTCAAAATACACTGCTTGATGATGTCTTCTCTACATCACACCATTCCCTCAGCTTCTCCAGTGATCTCATCCCTATTGAAACATCCAAGGAAACATGATCTACTCACTCCCGTCCGAAAAATTGTTGGCAAGGTGTTAGATTGTCTCGGTTGGATCATCAGAGGTTTACTGAAGTGTTATTTAATGGGTTACTAAATAAGAGGAAGCTCTCAACACAGAGATGGCCAAGTCACTCTAGATTACAATAATGAGCCTCGTCTGAGTGATGTTCCCAACACTGCATTTATAGAAGTTGTTGTTGTTGTTTGTAAATCGCATAAGAAGAGGGCAACGTGCTAGATTAAGTCCATGATCACCACTGTCAGTAACTCTGAACTAATATTTTACCCTACTTACAACTATGGACTTTTCATTCAGTATAGCAGGCAGTCTGAACTTAATGTTTTTGCTAAGTCCCTGGTGATGCCGAAGTGAGGTAGATGGATGTTGCACAACCAAGAGGTTTGTGTTACAGCTGAGAAACCCTGAGCTTAGGAAAGCTTTAAACTTTCAAGATAGCTGCCAATAAACCTGCTCATTATTTGCCCCACTGGGGGACATTATCCTTATTTTCCAGGGCAGCATATAAATCCACTTTTGCCCAGGAGTGAGACACAATCTCCATTTTCCAAGGCTGTTTACAAACATCCTTAAAAAACAATCTGGGATAAAAGTATCAAAAGATAGGTAGAAACATGAGACCCACAGAGAATTGTCTCCCGATAACCATGCCACCACCACACACATTTCCTGTACTCCGAGCTTGTGCTCAATAAGACACACATCCGATACAATCACCCTTCCAACCATGCACCATATGGTGCCCTGTTATACCTCAGTGCCCAGAATAAGTCTCATTACTTTATTTGGCAAAATCAAACTTAATAAGGCCCGCAATTCCAAATTAAGGAGAAATTTGGTCTCAGAAATCACTGAAGCACCTACCCTTCTCTTTCACCTTTTTTTTTCCCGCTTGGTGATTATAAAAATAGTTCTCAGTTATCAGTCCACAGATAGGACTAGCTCACTTCAATTTTGTTTTCTATAGACTATGTCTTCAAAAGTGAATTGTTTCTTTCAAATTACATACTTGTATATAATTGTAAGAGTTATTGACAAATTGCTATAATTGCTTTTGTGTGTATTTCTTTCTGTGATGTAGTAGCTATTACACTGGTTGCTACTGACTAGGATATTAATTATTTTGGTTAGGTTTTATTGAGATATAACTGACATATAACACATTGTAAGTTTAAGGTGTAAAACACAGTGATTTGATATATGTGTATACTGAGAAAAGATCACCACAATAAAGTTAGTTAACATCCATCATTTCACATAGGTACAATTTGTGTGTATGTGTTGAGAACTTCTAAAAATCTACTCTCTTAAATTTAAATATATAATACACTATTGTTAACTATAGTTGTCATGCTGTACATTACTTCTCCATAACATTCATCTTATAAGTGGAAGTCTGTCTCTTTTGATCACCTTCACCCATTTCTTTCACCTTCTGCTCCTCACCCCTGGCAACCACCAAAATGTTCTGTTTCTATGAGTTCATTTTATTAGGGTTCCGCATACAAGTGAGATCATACAGTATTTGTCTTTCTCTAACACACTGCACTCAGCATAATGCCCTCAAGTTTCATCCATATTGTCACCAATGACAGGGTCTCCTCATTTTTATGGCTGAATAATATTCCACTATATATAGCACATTTTCTTTATCCATTCATCTGTCAATGGAAATTTTGTTTTTTTTCATATACATGGTATTCAATCAGTCATTACTTTTTAATTCATTATCCAAATTCAACCCATTTACACTGCTTTCTAGCTTTATCTTCAAAATGTTCCCAGAATCTGGTCACTTCTTACTTTATATACTGAAACAACCTCAGTCTAAGCCAGTATTGTCATATTATGATGTAGACATCAGGTGAAAATTTATTTTTCCCTGTATATCTTTCAATGGAAGTCTTATTTCTATTTCTACTTTTAGAAATAAATCTATACTCTGAAATTATGTTATTTAGATATATGTTGAGAATACCTGTCTGAATCATATTTATTTTCTATATCAATTTTCCTAAATAGTAACATGACACCTATACCCATATGTCCCATTTGGGTAAAATGTCAGCTATACCCATGTCTCCCACATGGAGGAAACACTGAAGCCAGAGATATAAAATGACTTAAAAATCATACAGAGGGAAGAGACAGAAGTATAATTCTGCCTTTCTAATGAATTTGTATAAAGACAGTTTTATCACCTTTTATAATCTATCCATTTTTGATTATTCACTAGTCTGTTATTTTTAATGTGTTTAAAAACAAATTACAGACACCAGTATACTCCTGCATTTCTCCTTAAATATTCCAGCATACATGTCATTAGCTAAAATTCAATATTTGTTTACATACTTCTTTTTGATTAATATTTTACAATAAGATGAGTAAATCTTTTGTGTATATTTGCTAACTGTTGACAAATACATGATGTATACAAATGCATGCATATCTGCATACAAAAAATGCTCACTTCTACCACGGTATAGAATATTACCATAAATACAGAAAGTGACTTCATGCCTGTTCTCAGAGGTTCTACCCTCGACCCCCAGAGGCAGCCACTTGTCTGATTTTTTTTCTATCATTAATTAATTTTGCCTGTCAATTTTTTTGTCTAAGTAACGTTCCATCATATGAACATACCATTGTTTGTTTACTTATTCTTATAATGATGGATATCTGGGTGTTTCCTTCATTGGCTATTAGATAAACAAAGGTGCTATAAACATCAATATGCAAGTCTTTTTTTTTTTTTTTGATTTAAGGTTTTATTTATTTGGTGCAAATGCTAAGACTCTGAAAAACAAACTATAGTAGTGTTACTCAATTCAAATTTGCAGTTATTCTTGAAGAGTATCTTCTGAACCTTCTCCATTTTCTTTCTCCAGGATTTTGACTGTTCAGGCCATTTATTTTTTCTGTAAATGCCTTTATTTAGCAGTTCTGTTTTCACTCTCCCAAATTCTGAACTTTTATGATTTAAGGGTAGCTCTCCTGAATGGTTTTCTTCCCCCATGATGAGAATGAAAAATAGGGAAAAAAGGCATTTGAATATCCTGGATTCCCAAGTTCAGTAAACATTGTCTATGTCTCCAAAACTTCCACGAGGAGTCTAACACAAGTTTTGCCAACCTGTTGAGGTCTACAACTAAAATTTGTATTGTAAGACTTATGTTGCTGTAAAAACTCTGTGGTCAAAATAGAATTATGACACATGAAGCGGTAGACAAGTGGAAAGACCTAAATACATTTTTTTTAAAGTTTAATAACTATATGACAAATATGTTATCTCAGAATTCTGGGGCAAATTTTTTTTAATAAATATATCCAGGGTAATTGGTTAGCTATATTGAAAAAGATAGAATGAGGGCTAACCCTCAAATCACACCCGAACTTAACTTTCAACTGGATCAAATAAAGACATCATGCAAATAATAGGTAAAATGAAAGAAATTATCTTTAATCTGAATGTAGGGAAAGGCTTTCTAAGTAGGATTCAAAACTCAGATGCAATAAAAGAAGACTGGTAAATTTGACATCATAAAAATACTTTTACTCTTCAAAAACAAAAATAGCATGAAAAATAGAAATATAACTAGCAAACTGGAGGAAAATATTTGAAATATCTACTGTAGATAAAGGGCTCAAAGAAATTTTCAAAAAGATTAAGGGAAAATATCAAAAAATGATATAGAAATTGGTAAATTTAATGAGTAGACACTTTTCAAAACATATATAATAATGATCCTTAAATATGTGAAAAAGTGTTCAACCTCACTAATAATATAATGAATGAAAATTAATATTATAGTCAATATATTTACTTAGCAAACTGACAAAATAAAAATTGCTCTATTGGCTGGTTGTGGAGAAACATTCACTCACATTCATTGCTGATGGAAATGCAATTTGGCACAGTCTTTATGAAGCATAATTTGGAAATATCTAATAAAATACATTTGGACCTTTGACTCAGGATCTCATTTCTACTCTGGGTATATACCTCCAGTGGCCAAAAAGACCTGTGGCCAATATCATTAAAGAATGCACAGATTAAGTTGCAAAACATTAGGACATTTTTAATTGCTCATAAGTAGGAGATTTGTCTTAATAAACCATAGTATCTTTACCTAGTGGAACATTAAGCATTAGCATAAAGTTATTAGGAAGGTGTTTGTGAAATAATATGAGAGATTTCCATGATCTAATGTCCAGTAGATAAATCAAACTGCAAAAGAATATATATGTTATGTGTCTTTTTGTGAAATGAAGAAGGAAAAAATAGAAAAAAACATATATTTGATAATTTGAACACAAAGACATGTAGGAAATGTAAAAGAGAAACTAGTGAGATTGTTAACATATGAAGAACTTGTGAGAACAGAGTGAAAGAAGTATGAGTCTTATCAGATATATGATTTACAAATTTTTTTTTCATATATGGGTTGTCTTATCATTCTCTTGACGGTGTTATTTGAAACACAAATATTTTAAATTTTCATCAAGTCCAATCTAGCTACTTTCATCTGTCCCTTGTGTTTAGGTGTATGAAAAAAAGCGCTTTGTCTAACCCAAGATCTAATCTTATGTGAACATTTAGTCCTATGTTTTCTTCTGAAAGTTATATAGTTTTAGGTCTTACATTTAGGCCTGAGATCCATTTTGAATTAATTTTTGAGTGGCTGTAGAGAAGGGGTCTAAACTGAGTCTTTTGTATGGAAAGATCAGCAGTTTTAACATCCGTGGTTAAAAAAAAATTCTTTACCTATTGAATTGTCTTCACACAGACTCAACTTTTTAATTTGTTTTTATTGTGGTAAAAATCTACATAACATAAAATTTCTTATTTAATCATTTGTATTGAGATATAATTGGTGTATAATATTATATAAACTTGTGTTTAGGACTTTTAACAAGGATTTTTTGATAAATTAGTTTCTGTGAACCTTAAGAAACACATCTAGTGATGTGCTACAGGACCTCAAGTTCCTGGTCCTGCCTCACTCAACACTTAGTTGTGATGTGTAAGGGAACATTAATAGTATACTTATCAAATTTGAGATACAATAGCAAGAACATTAAATGGCAGAACTTGATCTCAACATTTTTGAGAGCCCAGAATAATTAATCAATACTAATAAGATGCATTTTAATAAGAAAGCATATAAAGTCCTACAAGAAACAATAGATATCATGGCTTTGCATCTTAGTGTCTTATAAATGATAAGCATTCTCAATATGTAGTTAGCAACTTACTCTTCAGCTGTATTTGTTCAAATAAAATGCATAGAATGAGAAAGTTGATTGTTTCACTGCCCTTTACATTGCAATTGAAATAAATCTATTATTTATTTGGTTTTAACTAAAAGCATTTTTTTAAATTTTACATGTTTATATTTATGTATCCTTAGAGATATTTCTTACTTCTTTCTGGGTAAGAGAGAGAGATTTCTTATTAGGGTGTTACATAGTTCCAGATAATATGTAAATCAAACTTTTATTATTAATTTTCTCTTGATAACATCTTATAATTGCAACAGAAAGATATTTCATTAGTCTCATCATTTAATTATCAGTAAGCATCACTTGGTGATACTTAATTAAATCCAAATAAGTGAAATAATTATTCTAAGAATACTTTCTGCAGAATTTTTAATCAACAATGATTTTACTTCTCTCCAAAACTATTTAAAATCTCTCTTTTAAATAAATGTTAGTCTAATAGCATCTAACGGCATATAGTTATTTCACAAGTTCAATCTTTAACCTTAATATATAATACATATGTACTCCACAATTAACATGATAGTACATTAATATCAGACTATAAATGGACTATTGAATGCAAGACAAGTCAAGACAAATCATATAAGACAATGAGCTTGTGTTAATGATGCCCAAAACTACAAAGATAGACGTTCATTTGTCATCGGTCTTAAGATGTGATATATTTAGTTCATTTCCACTAATTTTGCCTATTGAAAAACCTGTATTTTAGAAATTCATATTTCAGTGTATTGATAGCATTGTCTGATTTTATTTCTTTAAATCTACTTCAAAATTGTGAAATTACATATCAAGATAGAATTTGGAATATAAGGAAAACATTCACAGTTAAGCCAAAGTACAAATTCTGAGGGAAAAAGTAGGCATATGTAAGATACAAATGAATTGTAGGTACTATTAAAAGGCAGCAAATAGGTATTTAAAGCTTTGCTATTTTACATTTTATCTACATGTATAATTTGAAATGTGCTGCTTAGTTAAAACTAAATAAACAATATGTTCATGTCAATTGCAACATGACTAAGAACATTTTGGGAAAATTGTATTAAAGCACATATATTCTCACTATATTTATTATCTACAGGATGTATTGCAACTGTTGGTTTATGGGTCCTCATATTCAATGATTTGAATGACACCATTCCATCTGGGCACATTTTATTCTGATTTATTTATATTCCTTCTCAAATGTGATAACCAAACCTCCAACCCACTGTACATGTGTCTGGAGGTAGACTGTAAAGATATTTAATATGATTCTCTTCTAATATATATCTATGTATATGTACTCTTATATATATTTATATGTTTGTATGTCTGTATATGTATACTCAGACAGATTAGGCAGAGATAGATAGATAGATACGTATAATCATTCTCATACTGTGAATCTATGAAGAACAAAGGAGCAGAGGAGATAAAATATAACTTTATGTACTTCAGAAATATTGTTCAAATATTGGCGCTGAGGAAACTCTTGTATAAGGTGCATTATTTTTGTTTTCTATTCCATCATTTGCTTCAAAGGTAATTTTCAAAATATACAGAAAATAATTTTGTGCTCTAAGGGATTCCAAGAAATCTTTTTCAAGACTTAAATTGCTTCTATAGATATATATGCTCTGTCAGCCACTCATCAATTACATTCAGTTCATTTCCATTATAGCTCAAAAGAGTCTATGAGTCCTTTCTGATTTATGCTACAGGATGAATCAAAAAACTAACAACTGTATTGTGTGGAGAATTGAATTGTGAGTTGTTTCTTCTTTAAACAAGTTCTGAGTACCATGCAGATTTGTCTTCACTTTTCTTCACCAAAGTTGTGGAGTACATATGAAATTACCATCACAAAAAGAGAAGGTTTTATAAATATACATATAGTTACATTATATATTATATGATAAAATGTATGTTTATATATAATGATATTTATACATATAATGATATATATACAATGGTATATGATATAATGATATATATATATAAAATGATATAATATATTTACGTATATATGTAAAACATGAGATATATATAACAAATTAATTGAATGGTCCATATATTGTTAGGTATTAGCATCAAAAAACCTAGGACCAGAGATTAAGATAACCTAGTAGGAGGATGCAAAACATATCAAAACTATAACTATATATAGAGCAACTCTCACTGAGATTGTCCTGGGGACTAGCAGAATAACTAACTATTTTACAGCCAAGAATAGAAAAAAAAATCCACATGGAGGCTGGTAGGAAGGGAGGAAAGGAATCTAATTAGGACCCTCACCTCTAGTAGGGGCACAGAAGAAGAAGCAGATATTATAGGCTTGGGGATTCTCCCTGGGGACTGAGAGTTTGAGCCATATATTAGACACCCTAGACCTGTGTCTGACACCGGCAAGAGGAGCTGCCTTAGCTGGCTTGAAAAGCAGTGAGGCTTACTGGAAAGCTGTGACAAACTGAGACTCCAGTTGAGACTCTTGAAAAATGCATGCGCAGATTTGTTTACTTACAGTCACATCACTTTGAAAACTTCCTGGGGCTCTGTCCAGCTTGTCAGTACCACACCAATGTGCCACCCAAGACACACCAGCTTCCTATTCCATCTCCTCTTGCTTGGGCACTGCTCCCTGCTACAGAGGAGGTGGTGCTGCCAGTGAGATTGCACATACCTGGAGGGAATGGAGTCAACAGGGACCCTTGCCCTGCATCTGACTAGGGCTGGGGTAGCCATTGCCAGCTGGTTCATCCCTGTAGACACTCTGGAGGGAGTTAATCTGGTTCCATAGTGAAGACTACCGTTGCAGGCATATGCCCCTGTGCACACTTTGGAGGGAACGGGGCTAGTTCAATGGTGTTTCATCAACCTCTCTGGACCTGACCTAGCCTGTAACCAAGGCATGAACACCAGGGAAAAAGTGAAAGGAACACAGAGGTGCAGCCCCAAGCCCACAGGCACTGGTAACATCACAAATCAAGGCACAGAATACCATCACACCTAGGAGAAACCCAGCTCCTTCAGGGCTTTTGCACCAGACCTTTGGGCCCCTCCCCCACCCCCAAATGGCAGTGACCTCCATCCCACCATCTATCAAGATGGCAGCTGTCCGCAGACCCCAGAGGAAGACGTGACTTGCGTGCACTTCAGATTCAGGCTCTCCCACCAAATCCACTGGGCATATGCAGACTGCACAGGGACACTTTCACACAAGGACATGCCTTCAAGACTAGGATAGGTAACTATTTCACCCAATTTCATTAAGACAGAGAAAGGTAAACAAAATACAAAGACAGAAGAATATGATTTAAAGGAAAGAACAAGAAAAAAAAAATATCCTGAAGAACACCCTAATGAAACAAAGATAAATAATTAAGCTGATAAAGAGTCCAAAGCAAATAGTGATAAGAATGCTAAATGAACTGGGGAAAAGATAGATGAACACAGTGAAAATTTGGAAAAGAACTATAAAATATAAAAAAAGCCAGTCAGAGCTGAAGAATCTAATAACTAAAATTCAAAAATACACGAGAAGGCATTAACAGCATATTAAGTGATACAGAAGAACACATAAGGAATTAGAAAGACTGTATAATGGAAATCACCAAATCAGAACAGCAAAAATAAAAATAAATTTTAAAAAATGAGAATAGTTTAAGCAACCTCTGGGACAACATCAAGCCTACTAATATTCACATTACAGGGGTCCCAGAAGGGATGAAATTATGGCTGTAAACTTCTGAATCTGAAGAAAGAAACAGATATCCAGGTATAGGAAGCAGAGAATCCCAAACAAGATGAACCCAAAGAGAGTCACACCACGACATATCATAATTAATATAGAAAATATTAAAGATAAAGAGAGAATTTTAAAAGCAGTGAGAAAAACAAGAGTCACATACAAAGCTATCACACCTAAAGCTATCGGCTGATCTTTCAGCAGAAACTTTGAAGGCCAGAAAGGAGTGGCATAGCACATTTAAAATGCATAAAAGGAAAAAACAAAAACAAAGCCAAAAACTACAGCCTAGGATACTCTACTCAGACAGGTTATCATTCAGAATTGAAGGAGATATAAGAAGCTTCTCAGACAAGCAAAAGCCAGAAGAATTCATCAACACTAAACTGACCTTACAAAAAGCGTTAAGGGTCTTCTTTAAGTGAAAAAAGAATACTACAACAGAAAATAAGAAATTATAAGAAGGGAAAAATCCTGCTGGTAGAGGCAGTGGTTCAACCACTTAAATAAGTTAGTACAAAGGTTAAAAAATAAAATTGTAAAATTAACTACAACTACAATAAACAGATAAGAGATAGACATAAAGATGTGAAATATAACATCAAAAACACAAAACATGGTGGGTATGGCAGAGAATGTAGAGCTTTTAGAAGGTGTTTAGACTTAAATGATTATACAGCTTAAAACAAGGAGATATAATTTACAGGTCAACATACATGAAATATGTGATAATTACAATAAAAACCCCACAATATACATACAAAAACTAGAAACAAAGAAATACACAGGAATCAAAAAGACCAAAAAAAAAAAAAAAACTACAAAAACAATCAGAAAACAAGTGACAAAATGATGACAAGTACATACTTACCAATAATCACCTTAACTGTCAATGGATTAAATGTCCCAGTCAAAAGAAATAAAATGCTGAGTGTATTAAAAAAAAAATACCATCCATGTACCGACTACACTTACTTATCATCTACTTACATACTTAAAACACTTGGCTGGGAAAACATATTTTTAAGCTAGAATAATCCAATAAGCTTCTGTATGAATCTAGAAATTATTCTCAGGATCTCAGATTTTATATAGAAAATTATTAGACAAGGAGCTAGAAAAGAAAGTAATTTCCATTGGGATTTTTTTCTGGAATGTGTGCATTAGACGCCTTTATTTATATTTATTTCTTTTGAGAGTTTAAGACAACAAAAGTGTTAGTGAATTAAAGGAGTGATTGAATGGATAGAAGTAACACAAAACAGCAGTTATGCATGTCATAGGTGTGGTGAAAAGTAGGAAGAAATTATGTACTGTACACATTTCACAATTTATAAAGAGAGGGTCATTCATATTTTGTTTTATTTCTTTAGTGCCTTCTATGTGATAGATACTTTACACAAATAGTAAACACACATTCAAATATATAAATAAAGATATGATGACTTCCAGGACCTTCATAATTTTGCCAGGTTAGACATACAGCTATCAAACTTAGGTCCATTGGCAGTAAATTTCAAAATCCCACATAAAATCCCATGCTGCCTCACAGGCTCTTGTCACATATAATAATTCTTTAATTGTCAAAAAAGTTATGCAGAGTTAAGCTTTATGATTTACTTCAATTTTATTCAGAAAATAGAAATACAGAATTGATATGAAACATCGTGAACTGTAAACTTCAGATTCAACAGTTTTCCTACCACTGCACAGCATTGCTTCTGTTACCCCAAAATGGGAAGGAAAAAGACTCTAGTTCTAGTCACCCAAAAGATAAGAATTCAAGTGGGAGATAGAAGCATGGTGTAGCAAAATATTTTAAAGGTTTTATTTAGCAATGGGAAAGTTCATCTCCAAGACCAGGAGGTGGGCTGATCCAAGGGCAGATAGCTCACTCAGAGGTAGTCTCTAGATTGATTGACAGCTCTTGCCCCTGGAATGCTCATCCTGTTTTGTGTATGTCCTTAACCAATAATGCATATAGAAAAACCCATGGTGGGGAAGGCCTAAACTGCAATGCTAATTATATTACAATGAGCATTGGGTCATGTCCGGTTAGGTCCTTGTTGCTACAGGGCAGTTGCAGCTGTTGAGTTCTAACGCGTTTCTTGCTGGCACTCATTTAGAGAAAGTAAAGCTCTTTTATGCTGAAGGTGGGCATACCGCCATCTTATAGACCATCCTTCTTCTCCTTCAACTGTCTGCCTGGTGCCCCCATTTATCCAACTACCTAACACTCCCATTATAGCATACAACCGCCTCCATTCTGATCTAGGAGACCCTTGTGGGTAGTTACATATCAATCTCCTGTAGATTTTTAAACAATTAAAAAATTGTAATGAGATCAATTGACAAATGTTTCCTTTCTCCTCAAGATTTTACACTTATGATGTCAGGATTTGTCTATGGATGTCCAATATCTAGCAAATGACTTGACAGTTACTGCATAAATATTGGGTAAAAGAAATTATATAATTCAGCAATTGGCAGGTTGAGCTAAATGTAGAACGAATCTGATCTCCTTCAGTTGAACTGCTGTGATGTGAATTGCAATTAATAATAATTTTCAAATTAATGAATGTATGAGTCACTTTCATTTAGTTAAAAATTTTATGTAATAACCACAATAGCAAAAAGTTGATGGTTATCTGAATAATGAATTGAACAGTGATTCTGTCATAGTTCAAATGGAGTCAAATTGAAACACTTAATTGTGATTGACCTGTATGTGTAAGAAACCAAGACTATATGACACTGTGAGCCTTGATAAAATATAAGCCCTTAGAGGAATTTTAACAAAAGGAGATATCTCTGCACAGATAATTCTAGTATTTGTAGTCTATAAAGCATAATGCACTGAAATTTCTTATTCTAAAAGTGTCCCACCTATTTATTATAGGTGGTCAATAAATTAATTCATTTTTGCTTAGATAAGTGAATCAATTGAGAATGTCTCAATTCTTGACATATGATTTTAAACATCTGAGCCTTTATAAAGTACTGATTCTATAGGTATTGAATATTTCCCATTAATTAATGGAAAACAAAATTGAATAGGGATTCTGAGAATTTCATGTCAATCACAGCAATACTTCTTACGAAGTTCACCACCATAATCTTGGTTTGAAAGGTGCAGGTGTGGTGTTGCTATGGAAGTATGTGACTAATCTAATAAAGCAGTTTTGTTCAGGAATCTGTTCTGGAGTGAATACTTACCTTATTCTATCTTCTATTAGAATTAAAGGTTAATTAGATTTGGCTGCCTAGCTGTGGGTGTAATATCATGAGTAAGAAACATAATGCTATCAAAGGGATGGCACAGCATTTTGCTGGGAATCAGCTTTGACTTAATCACATGGTATATTCTGACAAATTACATTTTCTTTTGAGAAGTTAACCTTCCTCATGCAACTTCCTGACCCGAAATCTGATAGCTGTAATACTTTCCTGAAGGGATGGTTTTAAAAAAGAAAACGTGTTACGTGCCAATATGTTTACTTGCAAGCATTTAATGACCATTTACTATATACCCAGCACAAACCAGGTGCTTAAAACGTTTCATTTATTATTTTATTTCCTTCAACTTATACTAAAAATTCAAGCATCTAATCATTATGCATAGTAATCACTAATTATTAGTATCTAATTATTTTGTTTATATAGGGTATATATAGCCAAACAACAAATATTTTGCAAATAATTAAAGTGTGTTCTATATTTCCTTTATGTTAAAGTAAATCACCTACAGATGATTTCTTCTCAAATTGTTCAAGAAAATCAGAACATATCAAATATGTAAATATTGAGCATTTTCAATATAATGGCAGATCTGGCCAAAAATTAAGGGGTTATAAATGTATTCGTCAGTAAATGAAACTTCAAATTAAGTTAATTTTCTGGTACATCACTAATTAAAGAAGTTAAGCTGATCAACCACAAATATGCATTATTTCTGCATTTAGCCACAGGTAAGTTGCTGTATACTTGAAATTTTTACCCAAGATACTATGCTAAGCTAAACAGAATTTTAAGGCACATAAGAAAAAGCAATACGTTAGGAAAATAAAACTGTATTTGTCTATTTTTATAACTCTCTGCATATTTATAAAACATATTAATAAATAGATATATTGATCTAAAAATATAAATAAATCACTTATAGGTGGCTATTTACATGAGAATTAAACCAATCCTCATCAATTATATTCATTTAACAGAAAAACATAGATCCAACTTGTAACATTAATCACATCTTTCTTTACATCTTTGTTCTATGGGAAACAATAGGCATGCATTAAGGAAATACTTTCACTATCTTTGTGCAATTATTATGTTAAATACATTAATAATCATTAAGTCATCTCCAATCAGCTAGATACAGATTATAAATAAGACTTGAATGAAATAAAAAGTCTTATTAAGACAACTTGCCTAATAATGTTGTTTTGCACTCAAAATAAAGTATATAAATTTATAAAAAGTTTCAAAGAGAATAAAAATACATTCTATTAAGTAACTAATGTAAAAATTTTTTGTCCCTAAGACTGAAAAATTTTAAAAATAGAATATTTTAGCCCCTTTAATTTAATTCAATGGAATTGTTTACAAGTGTGTTTTCATTCAAATTTTGAGAAGGAAAATTTTCTCTTAAGACAGAAAATCTGTATTTTAAGATAACGAAAGTATAGAGCATACTTTGTTCAATTATTTGCAAAATTGTTTGGATATGTATACTCTATATAAACACAATAATTACTGTATCTGACTTGATGGAAAAGAAACATGAATACACAAAACATTAATTAATATTTCCAAAATGGTAAACCTATTACAACTAAGAAAAAATAGGTGTAACCTGACAATCAGAACTCTGTGAGGACGAGAAATGTTCACAGTGCTTTATCAGTGAATGATTTTTAAACAAAATTTTATTAATGGTGTTGGTTTTGCAAATCCAAATGGAAAGAAATACAATTAGACAGTATAACTGTATTGTTGTTGGTTTCCTTGTGAAAATGTAAAACCTTCTTTCAAGAACCAGATAGAGTATGCTTTATCTAAAACATTTTACAAACCATCCAGGAAGAATCATTTTATTTTTCGTTTGTGTTTCTTCAGCACTTAGTACAAAACTCATCACATCCTCCCCAATTTATTATTTGTTGTGTTTTCCCCTATTAGACTAAGTAATTTGAGCTCTAGGTTTGTGACTTAATTATCTTTGAATCTCCAGCACAAGAGACATAAGTACATTATTTTTACTTGAATGATATTTTTGAATGAATGAAAGAACAATGCATGCATGGAATTTTCACTCCAAAACCAGTAGTGTAGGGTGTTCATGAAAGACACTACAACGATTAAGAATTCTGCTTCTAAAAATGCGGTTTAGAAAGCAAGACTGTATTCAAAAAAAATTGACATTATCATGACAAAACTATGACTGATACATGTTCAATTATACCAAGATTTTATGCCAGAAAATTCTGAGATAACATTGCAATGTATGCATCAAAATTAAATGTTAACTAATAAGAATATGTTTTGTATTCTTTCAGATGTTTTAAGATGAAATATATATTAAGAAAAATATGCAGAATATGCAAATGAGGAGATATGGTGGTTTACTCACATTTTTTCATTGTGATTGAAACAAGAACTGCCGAAATTTTTTTGTTTCATTGATCAGGTATTTGTTTTACTCATAGAAAAAACTGGACACTATAATTAGATTTTAGGCCACATTTAAACTTTTTAATATGTGATTGAGTAGAAATTGAAAACACTGGCAGCATCAGGTAAATGTGATTTTTTTTTCTTTTTTTTTAAGTCATACTAAATTCATTTATTTGATCTCCGTTTCTCTAGTCAGTAAACCATCGTTAAATCTAGTTTATTTCCTCAGTCTAATCTCAATTTCTGGGAGGAGGCAGAAACCACAATACTCTGTCCACAGTGATGTAGGAGAATGAAAGACACATAGAATTTAATGGCCAGGAGGCTGAATTTGCATATTTCTTACCCCATACCCATATGTTGCTCCTTTTCTCCCCTCAGTCCTGCTTTTTAGAGCCACCTTCTTTTTCCTTTGCCATTTACATATACCTTCTCCTCCAATCCCTTTAGATTCCAAAATATAGTTTATCTTTTTTCTTTTCAGCTTGATTATTTGAAATTGACTACTTTATCCACACATTTTATTGTTCAAGCTTGAGATAAGGATTATCTTTAAGCAAAAATTTTGGACCAAATTATTTTCTAAGTGGGAATCAGTATTGAGACTCTTTGGTATTTGCTGGAATTTCATATTATCCAGAAAGGAAATCACCCTGGCAGTTTATACTTAAAGGAATGCATATTATTTTAAAATAACATGATGGCAGTAATATCCAGTTATGTTTGATTCTGCTTTCACTGATGAGTGTCTCATAGTCCCTTAAGACTTGGGTGACTGACCTGACTATAATAGAGAAGAACAAATCTGACTCCATATTAGATCTGTTCCTTTGGCTCTAATCCTGTGCTCTGTTTCCTCTGCTTAGGCATACTCGTTCTGCACCTTTTGTAAAAGAATGTTGATTGTAGCCTGAAATATACAGGATAGCCTATTTTTAAGGCTTTGACCTTTACGATGTAACACTTTTCCATTCATATAAAGATGAAAAGTTGCAGAACAGAGAATAACATTTGTCTTTTTGAAGGGGTTACAGGAACATCATGACCTGACCTATGTGGACAGCTGCAAGAACAAAGGATTCCAACATTAAGAAGTTTGCAACAACCAAACACACCACTCCCCTTCTTAGTATAAAAGTAGCCTGAATTCTGACCTAAAGAAGATGGTTCTCTAGGACATTAGTCCTCATCTTCTTGGTCTGCTAGCTATCCTAATAAAGTTATTCCTTAACCCAACACCTTGTATCATGATGTATTGGCCTGTCATGCAGCGAGCAGAATGAGTTTGGACTTGGTACCATGACCACATTCTATTAGGATAATAGACCTCTTCCAGGTCCACTGAGCTTTATATATACCTACCAAAATCAGGAGCCACTTTTGCTTTTCATACTAAATATCTCTTTGGAGTTTCATGCATAGATATAGAGCCTGATGTTCTAATCTTTATGCACTGCTGGAGGTGTAGTTTCAATCATGAATAGGTATAGTTCGTATTGGTCAGGAACAGAATGAGTATATATATTAGTTTTTTTCTTCCACCCATATTCCTGAAGTGCTGCTGGAACCTGATGTAAACCCCAACTTTTGCATTGTGCATAACAATAGTGTTGATAGCTCAGAAGCCCAAAAGTCTTGGTGTTAAAACTCAAGGAACAAATTCCCCTTATTGAGGTCTACCACTTGGCAAGGATGTCCAAGGCAGTTGTACCAGAAGTGAGTCAGGACAGTTTGGACTATGTATGATGACTGACTGACTGTGGGGGAACATGAAGACATTGCCAAGGCATAAAAATTGTCCATTAAATATAGTAGTCTTGGCTTTAAGGGGATTAAAAATATAAGCTGCCAGACATTGCCTTTTTCCTTATTTGCTTCCACTCAGCTCCATATCTCCCATTGGTTTTTAGAAGCTAGAAGCTGAGCTTCATAAATCTACAATCCATGTGACAATGCCATTCATGGAAAGTTGTTGAAATAAATACAGTATAATGAATAAGGTCACATTTTCGGACACAGTAGGACCGGAGTGTGAATCTCTTTCTGTCACTTACTACCTTGGTTATTTTAGGTTTTCACTGTGCTTCTCTAGGCCTCAGTATCTTCATTTACTGCCTACCCATTAAAAAATCTAATATGATGTTAGATACGTGATGCAATTTAATAAATAACTGTTAGTATATATAATTTATTCAGTCTAACATTTTAATAATTAAAACACTTTTAGTTTAAGTGCCATTAAAAAGAAAAGCACCTCTAATTCAAATTATAATGCTTATCTTGATGTTACAGGTATACTGGAATCAATAAAATATAGCTTACTTAAACATCACAATTTATTTTTTGTACTTAGTCCTTTATGAATAATTTAATAGAATGTGATAGAAATGTTGCAATGCGGTTTTACAAAAATTGTATTTGTTGTATTTAACATGAATATAACATATTATAACAGTAAATTTTTAAGTAAGCCTTATTACTTATTTTACCAAGATGAGGCAATCAGCTAAATCAAAACTATTTTTCTTAGCTTATTTCTGTATGAAATATTATAATTAGACACTTTCTGAGGTTTATACATTTCCTTTAAAAAATAATAATAGATATGCTTTAATTAGAACTGCTTCTAAGTTATTAATGAACATTTAAAGGTAGATATCAATATGCCATTTATTAATTTGGGAGTTTTCTTATTTTTTGCAGAGAAAGAGCAAAAAAAGCTTGCCTATGTGCTTAATACTTAAAATGTATGCACAAAAAATCAATTGTTTTTAAAGAAATTATGTCAAAACCTATAGACAATTTATGACAAGAATATATATATATATATATTACTGTTTACAAATTAGTTAAAATAAGGTAGTTTGGTATTAGAAGGAAAATTAAATATTTTATTAATAAATCACACTAAAATATTTGTTTTAGATATAGGTGAAAACAGACCATTAAAAATTCCAATATATTTATGAAGTCTAGCTCTCCATAACTTGTTCAAACAAAATTCTACTTACTTTCGCTCTTGTCTTTACAAATCAAATTGAATGTCTAAAAGGTATCTCAAAATAACACAGTCCAGCCCTGATTTGTCTTATTCAAACCTGTTCTCACCACAATCCCCCATAGTTAATGTCATCAAGATCGAGGATCTTTTTTCTCTCCAAATTTATTTTCAATCATTCAGGAAATTCTTCCAATTAAATCTCAGATCTGTCACCATCAGCTTCTCCACCACTATCACCCTAGTTCGAGACACCATTTGATTTTCACTCAGTATATTGTAAGGGCCTCTGTCTGTCTCTCCTGCTTATATTCTTATAATCTTACTCTTTATTCTCAACCTAGCACCTCAGTTATACTGTTAAATATTTAATCACATCATGTTGGTCTATTTTCAACATCCACTTCCTTCATGGCACCACATTTTGCTCTAAGTAAATGTCATGCATAGTCCTATACAATTCAGTTCCTTGTTAATCCTTCCGACTTTAGCTCCTACTCTTCTGCCCTTGTTTATTCTACTCAGCCACCTTGCTGTCCCTTGAACACTCCAGACATATTCACTCATCAAGGCCTTTGCACTATTTGTTTTTCCTGAAGTATTCTGATATTATCAACCTGGCTCACTTCCTCAAAATCATCAAATATTTATTCAATTACTACCCTCTCAATGAGACCCCATCTGACCACCTTACTTATCATTGTAACCACTCTTCCCTGCACACCCTGTTTCATTTCCTTCCTTTATTTTTCCTCATAGTACTTTATTACTTTGTTACTTACTATATGATTTACTTATTTATTTAGTTTAATATTTCTTACTCCAATTGAGAAGAAATGATTTTGGATTTGTTTTTGTTGCTGTTTTCTGATATATACCAGATAAATTTCATTGGTCTGTCTGTGGGTTACCAATGCCTATGTTAACAATGGTTTGAGGCGGCAGACCATTAAGTTGGCTTCCTGATAGATTTCTTGTAATAATGTTATTCTTATTGTAGCTTCACAAAGTTCATTTTGGAAAATTATTTTGATATTCTTTAAGTAGGTATATACTTGATAAAAAATAGTGGTATAAGCCTCAAAGTCTTTATATGCCTACTTGTTCCCAGGATTCAAATATAATGAGTCTTTCTGAATATTTCTAATTTGATAAGTTAAAGTATTTCTAAAATTGTGAGAGAGAAATATATTGTTAATCTGGAGTTTTCTTACAACCTTTTTAAAATTGTGCACATGATGGATGGGATAAGACATGCACTGTTTGTTTCTCTGTTTCACTCTTTTGGAGATAAATAATGGCTTTTGCACAGCATTTCTACCTCATCTAATTCAGTCTGATTTGATATCTCCATTGGGAAGTATAGATTATTCTAAATTGATTGCTTTGGGAAGTCTAAACAGATATTTCATATTCAATGGATTAACATAAATAGTAGGCTATGGTTTTGCATCTTGTTTTAAAGGCCGACTATTATCTGGACCCATGCTGCCCTATTTACAGGCAGAATGCAAAGCAGGATAGTCTGGAGAGCTCTGTAGGAACATAAGTGACTAGCTATATTTATGAAAATTCTTATTTTGTGGATCTGAATATGCATATCAGTTTTAAAAGAAAGCTAAAATTTCTTAGGCAATTGTAAAATCTACATCCTGAATGTGGATCATAGCAATAAGGTAAGAAAATAAACTTGGGAAAATAATTTTATACTGTCTAGCTCATTTCCATTTGATTTCCTCCATCTATTTCATGTTCTCCACCAGAGGAATATCTGAAAAGTTAAAATCTATACACATTTGAATATGTAAAGCTAAATGGCAATCCTAGATCGTGATCATCTAGTTGAAAAAATGAATTGGTACTATTATATGGAAATCTCTTGGAATACAATTATTAGGCAGTTCACTGGGAGCTGTTCTTATATACATTATTTTATTTAATAAATATTCATATAATATATCATGTGTCAGGCTTTGTATTAGACTTAGATTGATGAACAAGAAAGTCAAGAGCTCCTAATTTCATGGAGTTTACTTTCTAAATAGGGATGAAAATAATAATTCAGTAAACAAATAGCCATGAAATAACAAACTGAAAAATACTTTATAACAGGTTACTATGATGATCAAAAAGTGTGGTTGTGATGTCTGTGTGGGTATGTGTGTGTACATATTGATAGTAGTAGTAGAATGTTGATTTCAGGGATTTGTTCATTTGATTATTTTAAGCAAAGATGTAGCTTAAATAGATTTATAGTATTTTTGCATTTTATCTGCTATTTGGAGAATGGATTTGGGGGGTCAAAGAGCAAAGACAGAGAGTGGGTAAAAAAAGCATTCTCACTAGTGACTAGAAAACACAAATATAAATAGACATATATTCCTGACTTAGAACAATATAGAATTATGACAGAAACAATAGAAATTTACCACAATTGAAACAGTAGGTCCCTCAGAAAAGTACTAGCAAGTGCGAACAGATCCAGAAACTATTATAAACGCCATCCTTTGTAATTCAACTAATCCTTACCACAACATTATAGATGAGATACAATTTTTCTCACTTTACACATGAAAATATTATGACACCGAGAGTTTAACCATTGCAAGGTTATACATCTAGTAAGTGACAAGGTGTAGACAGAAGACTAGAAGTTCAGAAATTTCATCCAGAGCCTAAGCTGTTAATAATTATAAAGCATTTATGATTTTGCTGTGATGCTATGATGCTATGGAGGAATCTCATGCAGACCAGTTAATATAAGATATTTTGATCCAAGTTTCTTAATAGTGGACACAGCCAAATTTTGGACTCACCTGCCATTATCTTTCCAGTTCCTGGGTAGAAACATTTGCTGCCTATCATTAATTCTAAATTTTAAATGGAGAGACAAAAGGTCCAGAATAGCCAACACAGTATTGAAGAAGAACAAAGTTAGAGGACTGACACTATACGATTTCACAGTTTAACTATAACACTGAGGAAATCAAAGTAGTGTGGTGAATTAATAGACAAATAGAAAAATGGAACATAATATCAAGCCCAGAAACAGACCCCCTTCGTTGAAGTTGATCTTCAACAAAGGAGGAAAGGCAATACAATGGAGCAAAGATAGACTCTTCAACAAATGATGCTGGAATAACTGGACACTCACATGCAAACAAAACAAAACAAAACAAAAAAAGATCTACACACAGACATTACAGATTTCACAATAATTAACTCAAAATACATCATAGGCCTAAATGTAAAATGTGTGGGTATAAAACACCTAGAAGATAACATAGGAGAAAACCTAGGAAATCCTAGATGAACTTGGCTATGGTGATATCCTTTTAGATATAATATAAAGGGCTTGATTCGTAAAATAAACATTTGATAATTTATACTTCATTAAAATTAAAAACTTCTGCTCTGCAAAAGACAGTGTCAAGAGAATGAAAATACGAGCCATAGACTTGGGAAAAAAGTTAGAAAAAGACATATCTGATAAAGGAATATTATCCAAAATATGCAAAGAGCTCTTAAAACTCAATAAGAAAAATGAACAAATTGATTATAATTGGGCAAAATATCTTATACAGATATCTTATCAAAGAAGATACACAGATGACAAATAGCATTTAAAAAGATACTCAATATTATTCATTAAGAAATTTAAATATTATTATATTATCAAATATTATTTATTTATTATATTTATTATAATTAAATATTATTAAACATTATTCATTAGGGAATTGAAAATTAAAATAACAATAAATCACCACTTACCTATTAGAATAGCCAAAATCTGAAACACTGACAATGCTAAATGTTGGCCAAGCTACGGAGCAAAAGGAACTCTTACTCATTGCTGGTGGGAATATAAATTGTCAGAGCCAATTTGTAAGATAGATTGGCAGTTTTTTAAAAAAAAAAAAAACTAAATGTAAGCTTCCTCTATGATCCAGAATTTTCATGTTTAGAATTTACCCAGTTAAATTAAAATGTATGTCTACACAAAAAGTTGAATAAGAATGTTTATAGCAGCTTTATTTGTAATCGCCAAAACTTGAAAGAAACTGAGGTGCCCTTCAGTAGGTGAATGGATAAATAAACCGTAGTACATCTAGGCAATGGAATAGTCTCAGAAATAAACAGAAAGGATCTGCCAAGCCATGAAAAGACACGTAGGAAAATTAAATGAATATTACTAAGTGAAAGAAGCCAATCTGAAAAGGCTGCTTACTGTATGATTCCAAATATATGGCATTATGGAAAAGACAAAACCATGGAGACAGTGAAAAGATCAGTGTTTGCCAGGAGTTAACGGGAGAAAAGATGGGAACACAGAGAATTTTAGGGCAGTCAAACTACTCTGTGTGATATGACAGTGGTGGGAAGGCATCATTATACCTTTGTCCAAACCTTAGAATGTACAACCCCAAAAGTGAACCCTAATATAAGTTATGGATGTTGGGTGATAATAATGTGTTAATATAGGCTTACCAACTGTAATAAATGTAACACTATAGTGTGGGATGTAAAAAGGGGATGTTGCGCGTGCTTCAGGACAAGGGAGTATGTAGAAACTCTATTATTCAGGTTCAGTTTTGCTGTGACCTAAAGACTATTTTTTTAATTAAATTAATTAATTAAAAAAATCCTTCAGTATTCAATTTAACCATCAGTGCTTAAACACATCACAGGGACACACAACTTTTCACTATAAGTGTTTAGACAGTATCTTTTTATTGTCCTTAGAACATGTGAAATATTTATAAAAGGTATTGTGGTTTCATCCTCTTTTCCTATTTGGTTAAACCCATAACGCCTTATTTTTTGTTAATTGAATTGCATAATGTTTGAATATAGCTTCTCTTAGAAAGGAGCTGGAAAAAATTGACAGATAGACATTTGTACCATCACATCTTTTACAGCACATGACTCACTTCAATCACACTGAACACTATGACTTTTGACAATGTTTTGAAATATTTTGGTATTTTTTACCATCCTTAGTATAATTTCATGGTTCATGATGAGTAAGTCATTTTCATGCCTTTGGCAAAATAAAGTGCAGGTTTTCTTTTTTATTGTTTCTATTTTTGTATTATCTTCCTTTTTAAAAATATGATTTTTACCAAATAAACAAATAAAACATCTGTGGAAGTTTTTTTGTTTTTTTGTGTTTTTTTTTTTCCCTAGCAAATGACATTTATTTTTCACTTAGCAAATTTAAGTTGAAGAGATTTATTCTGCTGTTCCTCATATATTTTTTCTTGCAATGCTATATAAAAGTGGAGATTTTTTCCTCATACACTTTTTTCGTGCAATGTTATATAAAAGCAGAGATTTTTTTTTCAGCCTAGCGACACTTAGAACTCCAAATTCAAGTTAACTTTTAACTTCATATGGTCATATCAGTGCAAATAACTGCTGTGACAATCAAATGAACAAAAATGTTGTAGGTGTACCTGGTTGGCTTTTATAGTTATAAAAATGAATATAATTCAACTGTTCAGAAATGCATTTTTTCTAAAACAATGTAATTGCTGTATCTAAGCCCTTAGCTTTACTGATGGCAAAGAGTTTAATTTATTCAAACTGGTTTCTTACTTAAATCCATTAATTTCTAAGAAAATTTGACTTAATAATCTCAACATAGATTTAAATTTTTCACCAATATCTCCCCCAGCCCCATAATGGTGAGATAGGAATAGATATTCCATGTGTCTTGCCATCTTGATTATGCTGTCAAATATTTTTCAGCAATAAACAGTCTTTAAGTTAAGTTTTGCTGATCCAAATAGCACGTAGTCTTCTGTGATTCAGATCTCTCCAAGTTTGTGGCTCCAATGAGATTTGGCCACTAACATTCCCTCAGATAAAATTTACCACATCATTCTGGTAATATTTATCTTTTTGCCTTTGTTCTGCCTCTCAATAGACTTTATAATTTTGATTTCTTCTAACTTTTCAATATCAAAGACCCCAGAAAAACCTGTCTTGCATCACCACCTTGTCTCTTGAGCTCTGTGGGAAGCTTACTTATGAGTAAATCTACTACAGACTCACCCTTCCCATACATAGATACTAGAATGAGATGGAAAGGGGAAGGTTTCTTTAACACTTCTAATGCTCTTTTTGCAAAAACATTTCTTTTTCTCTGCCTCTTAAAGCTCCTTTTCCCTCCCTTAGGGCAGAAAGATACAATAAAAGCATAGTGCAAGACGTTGCTTTACTAACCACAATATTTTCCTATTTTGTCTAAAGTTTTATGACTAGTTGACAAAATCCCCAAAGACTGAGTGTTATGTTATGTGCTATGATAAAACCAGGCAGAAATGGAAAAGGAAATCTCGGATTGAAAATCCCTCCTATAGTTATAATTCACCAGTGACATATTTCATTATCTCCTTATAACTAAAAGGGAGGTTTTAAGGTCATGTTTTGTACATATGGCAAAGGTTTTCCCATTTCAAGAAGACATAGGCTTGGGAACCAAAAAGTAGACATATATCTCCAACAATTGTTCCTGTTGAATCACTTTCAAAAGTTTTGCTTTTCATCCCTAGAACCCTAAGGTCTGTTATTCTGATCGTTATTTCCAGAGCTGGAATGACTTCATAAGAAGAAAATTATTTTCAAATTTTGAACTAATTTTTTTTCCATTGGGGTTTTTAATAACAGTAGGAGAATGTAGGGAAGAAGTGTCATGGTGGCCAGTCAAGTAATTGACTAGATATACAGAAGTAATAAGGTTGACACTATGCAATCAAAACAATGAATACATGGCAGAGAATCTAAGGGGCTAGGGGAAATTAAAGGTTTGATAGTCTATTTACTAGAACTCTCATTTTGTATTAAAGAAAATTCAGGTTTAGAAAATGGTAGAGATTTGGCTTAGGAAAATCTTTGAATTAATTGTAGGATTGAGACCAGAACTCTTGCCCTTGATTTAGCAATTGTCTTAAAAAATGTAATTTCAGAAAAATAAGTAAAATGAGAGAAAGAGAGACATGGAGAGCAAGAGAGAGAGAGAGAAGAGGTATTTTAGCAAAATCCAATGTACCAAGAATCACTTGTGGTAGGATTATTTTGTGTAATTTTCAAGAAAGTCAACATGAGTATTAATAACCTTGCATTAATTAAATAGCCATTTACTTAATAATCCCTTTAAAGTTAAGAGTGCATTTGCAATGTCACTTTGGAGTTATTTGACAGAAAAATTATCCTTGCTTTTCAGTTGAAATTCAGACATAAATATGGACCAAAAACGTATTTAGAGTAAAAAAAAAAAAATGTGACCACAAGCCATGACCCATTTTATGTCAGTCTGAAGGCATTATAAGAATAGTAGCATCTAGTCATCTGAAGAATCTCACTCATATATTCTTCTAAGTTTTTTCCTAATAAAAGCAGAGATTTTTATCTTAATAGAATCCTAAGGTGAATACATCTGGTGGCCAAATCCAGTTATTTTCAACAAAAGGCAAAGTTTAAGAATCATTAAAAGTAGAAAAGAAGCAGAAAATCATATTCTTGTTGGAAAGTTTTTTTCATTTCCAATAAAAATAAATTTTCAAACATTTATTAAATATTAAATGCAGTGGAAAACACTGTATGTCATGCTTTGGAAGATAGAAAAGTAGGTCCTTATAAGAAGATTAAAAATAAAAATCAACTAGTAGAAAAGTCTTTCATCAATCCTTGTATCTTAAGAAGTCACGTAGCACTAATCTCTGAATCAGCATTAGGGTCATCCTTCCTTTCCTTAAAAAAATAACACACATTCATAGCCATAATCCAACAGCTTCATGATCTAATCCTGCAGAATCTGAGAAGTCTAACAGATTTCCTTAATTCTATTCCACCTCCTCTGCCCCTTTTAGTTCAGACTGGCAGTATCTTTGCTGGTATAATCTTATTTCTATTCCTGACTTCTGCTGAGACAAGTCCATGAGTCACACTCATAATTTCTTTATCAAACAGTTGTTCAGCTTCATCCTTAGTATCCTCTTCAAAACAAGATTTCTCATTTTTTGCGATATGGATAGGCTGGTCTGGTAAGTTCTGGTATACGCTTAACAAATCCTCCTTCATTTTCTCTCTCTCTGTCTTTCCACGTTTTACTATAAGCGGTCAAAAGGAACCAAGCTGCTCCTTCAAAACTTTGCTTGTACATCTCCTTAGCTAATGTCCAATTCCACTGCTCACAAATTTTACCTTTCACAAACACTTTCTTTTCTTTCACCATTTTATAACAAGGATTGCTTTTTTTTTTTCCAGTTTCCAATAACATGCTTTCATTTCCATCTGAGACCTTACTAGAACTGCCCTAACACTTGTATCTCTGACAGGTACCTCAAAACTTTTCCACCTTTACCTGTTATCCGGTTCTAATTTACTTCTATGTTTAGTGTTTGTCCCAGGAGCACCCTATTCCCAATATCAAAATTCGTATTTGTCTGCTTAGGCTGCCATAACAAATATAGACAATGTGGCTCAAAGAACAGAAATGTATTTCTCTCACTTTTGGACGGTAGAAAGCCCAGCATTAAGGTGTTGGTCAGTTAGGTTTTTGGTAAGAGCTCTCTTCCTGCGTTGTCACACTGGGAGTTATGAATTTTGTGGGTACACAATTCAGTCAATAGCAGTGTTATGGACCATAAATTTTATAAAGAATTTAAGGGAGTTGGAAGAACCTGAGATTTGGGTCACAAAGGATTTGAAATTTGAATAAAGTCATGAAGAATTAGGAAGAAATTCTGTTCCCAACAAGTTGTCTGGTTTGTAACCCTGATCAACCCATCCTCTGAAAACAAATAAAAACATTCCCCAAATGCTTCTGTTAAAACACTCATTTAATGTTCATATTTAATAGTCTGAAGCCAAACATTAAGTGAAAGCAGGAACCCAGAAGAGTAAGCATAGACAGGAACTTGCATTTACCTCAAATACATTTGAGAAGGTAGGTGACTTTAAGTTTGTTTTACGGCCTTTGAGAGAATCGTGCAGGGTCTGTGCACAGTAGAAGACTCCTGCTTCCCTCTCCCCTCCTGCAGAAAAACTGGTACCCTACAGCGCAGGGCATTAATGTAAGAATCAATTTTAAGTAATTTTACCCACTGCTGAGAAGATTTCAAGAAAGATACCATGCCTGAAAAATGCTGATAAATGGACAGGAAAGTCTTCCCAGGGGTGTGGTAAACACAAGCAAGCTACTAACAAAATTTTCAGCCTTAATAGAAGTCACTTTGTCATTAAAATTTCAAATTATAAATACATTGTACAGTAGTAATGGGAATTATATTGTCCACAAGTACCTGCCATAAGCAATCACACATCTTCTCCAAGGAACCCAATTGCAACACAAGACCTACACATAACTTCCCAACAAGTAGGAGCTCAAAAATATAAATTGAAAAGCAAGAATGAGATGAACAATTAACTAACAAACAGGCTACTGATTACAGTTATGACTACTTCACATGTTAGCAGTCAAGAATATGAAATATTTAATACATTTGATGAAACAAAATATTGGGCTGAATGTGCAAGTAGTAATCAAATAGCTTTAAAATAATTGAGTAGATTTGAAAATGAACAATAATTTTCATAGAAAGAAATTAAATTGGAAACCAATACCTGGGCAAATGGGACTCAACTCAAATGGAAATTTTTAATTTGGGGAAAACTTAATTAATTAATATTATTTTGTTTGGAAGCAAGCCATAGTTTTGTCAAGACTCAAGAGGAGAATATTATACAAGGATATGGGGATAATTGAAGCCCATTTGAGAGTGTATCTGCTGTAGATTTCCATCTTTTCCCACACATGTATCAGACATGTAATGATAAGATAGCTAGAGATAACAGCTATAAAGTTTACCATTCCAAAAGGGATACACTTGGAAACCTAAAGTAGCCACTGGTCTAGAGCAATTCCGAAATTGTTTGATTAACATTGGAGATTCCTTGCTTAGGTTTGAAGGTCTAGGAATAATTCTCAGTGACTTTTAGCTCTGCTTTCTGGACTATGGTCTCTGTCCTCTGAGTCATCCTTTCTATTTCATGAAATGTATCACATGTTTGAAGCTGAGCAGTTTTATCAGCCTGCTGTTTGACAACAAATTTGGGGGCCTGAAAAACCTCTTTTTATTTTGTACTCTGTTTCTTTCAACCAAATTGGAAGAGTTTTTACTGAAAGAATTTTCTCAATTTTGAGGTCTCCCTTGAATTTGAAGAGGTTAAGAATCAAGTCATGTTAACTTCTTGTTTAACATTTAATTGTTCAAATTCTTTCTTCTGTTATATTTTACTATAAGCAACAGGAAGAAACCAAACAGCAGCTTTAACACAATGCCTGAAAGTCTCTGTAGCTACCCAACCAAATTGATTATTTACATGTTCTGCTTTCTACCTAACTATAAGCAAGACTTTTGTTGTTTTCTTCTAAGACATTGGAAACACCAGTTTTCAATAACAGTTCGTCACTTTATTTGCATCCTCACTGACAGTTTCCTCAAAGTACAGACTTATACTAATAAAAGTCATTTTAAAGCAAATTAGGCTTTATATGTCATATCATCAAAATTCTTTCAGCCTCAGTACATTGCCCAGTTCCAAAGCTACTTCCACATAATTACATATTTGTTACCACGGATCACTTCTTTCAAGTTTTAAAAATATGTATCACATATATTATTGCATAAGAATAGTATCACAAACTTAGCAGCGAAACAAACAAAAATCACATTTGTGATTTCACACAGTTTCTGTGGACCAGAAGTGTGGCTATGGCTTAGCTCAGTCCTCTGCAAATTTACAATGATGGTGTCACTCAGGTATGAGTACTCATCTGAAAGTACAAGAGAGGAAGGAGCCACTTCCCAGCTCATATGGATTGTTGGCAGCATTCAGCTCCGTTCAGGCTTCCAGACTGAGACCTTTGGCATCTGACTACCTGTTAGCCAAAGACTGCCTTAAGTTTCTTGTCAAAAAGCAGAGTAGAGCTTGGCACCTTGCTTCTTCTACACCAGCAAGGGAGACAGTCAGACTCCCACAAAACTGACATTCCAGTCTTAGTAACACCATTGTGGTTGTGACAACATTGACAAATTCTATTTCATGGCTCTTGTCCATATTGGAATTCTAAGTTATGTAAGGGTCATACAAGGAGTACCAGGAGGTGAGAATAACTGTAGTCCATCTTCAAGTCTTTCCTTCACAGCTTCTTAGAAGTAATGTGACTTAGAAGACTATGGACATATGTTTTCAAAATGATGAAATACTGCCAGTAGAATCCATGAAAAGGGCAAAAAAATTATCTTCAAACAGAAAAAAAAAAGGCTATGTTTACTACACTGACTCTCATTAATAGAAATTGTAAATATGAGTAAAGAGAAAATTCCTCTAGTGAAAAGACTGGGTTGTAAGAAGTATTAACAAGCAAATAAAATGACAAATATAAATTAAACAAAAATGATTATTGAATGTGAAAAATTAATACTTGCTTTTCAGTTTCAAAAGTTTTCAAACTAAAACGCCAAATAAATAAATACGTAAGAGGAAGGTAAGGAGAATCAAACTGTTAAAACTCTTCGTATTTCTGATGTACAGCATAATGTCACAGCATTGTAAACTGACTATATTTTAATTTTAAAAAATCACGTGGGAAAACTCTGTACTAGTTGGAATGAGAGTACAGACACTGATTAAGTTCATATATTGAAATTAGTGACAGGCATTTTTAAATTTAAAAAAAATATTTAAAAATAGAATCATACCGTTCAACTTTCAGATGCAAAAAAGTCAATATAAAAAAGAGCAAGAAAGAAAGGAAAATAAATACAAAAAGCATGGGGCTGGGGAGGTAGAACACATAAGATGGTAGAGAGAAATACAGACAAATAAATATAAATACATTTCTGAGTCATACATAAGTTAAAGAAGATAGTATAATACAAATGACAAAACATTACAAATTGAATGATAGTGAAAATATATAGCTTGTAGATCAACCATTGACTTCATTCTGCTAATAAAAGAAAAAAATACATGGTCATCTTAGTAGATTCAGAGAGCGCATTTGAAAAATGTCAATACTCATATGTGACTAAAAACCAATCTCAGCAAACTAGGAATTGAAAAGATTTTTCTTATTTTGATAATATATCAGTGAAAGTCTATGGTAAACCTAACCTGTAATAAAATATTGCAGTACTTTTTCTGATTTGAAAATTAAGGATGCAAAATATCATCACTACTACTCAACACTATCCTTGAGGTTCTTGCTAATATAGTAAGTTAATAAAGACCGATAAAAGACATAAGAACCATACAAATAAATGAAATTGTCATTCAAAAATAATTTGATTACATTTTGTTAAGATTAAGTACAGAACCCTAAATAAATGGAGAACTACACAATATCCTGGCTGTAGGATCTAATATCATAAATATATCAGTTCTCCCAATATTTACAAATAGGTTCTATACAAATTCAAAGAAAATGCCAGAGGTTAATGTGAAAACTTAAAAGCTGATTCCAATGCATATGGAAAAACAATGGCTTATAGTAACCAAGACATTTAAAAAGACCATGAACAGGATGCAGTAAGCAATATAGCTTTCCAGATATCAGATATTATCATAAAGCTACATTAATCAAAACAATAGTTTATGGGTATAGAAATAAATTATTTGACAAACACAACAAAAACAGACCATATTAATTAAATTCCTGACATGACAAAGAAGCAGGTCAGGGTGAAAAATATTTGTGAAAAGTTTAACTATATTGAAATTATATATATTTGGTTGTACAAATTAGGAAAAGATATAATCTTTTACATAATCCGGTGAAGAAAAAAGGCAAATCTGCTAATATGAAAATGGGCAAATATTTTGCACAAGGATATACTAAAAGAAGAAACCTATGGCCTATAAGCCTGAAACACATAGGCTCTCAAGTAACTGCAAGGTCAACCCCATTAGATACACACCAGCTTGGCAAACATTTTAGAAGACTAATAATTTTAAATGTTGTTGGCAATGTGGAGAAAAAATAAATATTATCCACTGCAGAAGGTGGTGAATTTTCATAAATCCACTTTGGAAACCATTCTAGCATTGTCTAGTAATTCTGAAAATTAAATACTTTACAACTCAGTAATTTCACAACTATGTTTATTCCAGAGAATGCCTTCTACATATGCACCAGACAAAGTGCAGAAAATTGTCCATAACAAGTTTCTTTTTTAATACAGAAAGTAAAAATTGGCATGACTAAATTTAATGGCAAGATTCAGTATTTAATTTTGGTTAGACTGGTTAAAGTGGAGATTCAGTCAGTAAATGAAGGATGACATAGAAGGACACAATGTGTCAGATTGTATTGTGCTCTGACATCAAAGCTCGAAGGCGAACTTGATTCAATTGATGGTTGGGTACATTGTACTTTTTTTGTCTACAGGGCTAATATGACACTAATGTACCACTGCTGTTCAACGTATCAATAGTTATGCTTAATCTTTTTCAAATATTCAAATAAAAATGTTTAATAATAAAAGTTGTTTAGTGGGGAGATAAGGCCTTTGTGGAATGAAGTGGAGATTGATTTCAGGATTTCTTACATTACATCCTCAGTATTCTTGTAAGTCTTGCAGAATTGAACCTCCCCCCTGTCATCTCATATAAGATAACTTCCAGAACTGAATAATCTTCCTTTTAGCAAGATTGGATGAGAAAATATACTGATGCTGTTCACTTACAATGCTGAGTTCCCTTGGGTCACAGTTTCTGCTTGTTCTCTTACCAAACCAAAATGGAGAACAATTCCCTCAGGCCAGTGGGTCATGCTCTCCCA
Organism: Camelus ferus; assembly: GCF_009834535.1. Classification (NCBI taxonomy): domain Eukaryota; kingdom Metazoa; phylum Chordata; class Mammalia; order Artiodactyla; family Camelidae; genus Camelus; species Camelus ferus. The sequence continues at coordinate 140,217 of NC_045709.1, forward strand.
AATAGTATCCTTAAAGGAACTCATATAAATCAGATTGATCACAGTACCTTGTCCTTAGCCAGTGGTTAACTCATTATTATTAAATGACATAAGTTATATCCTCTTCTGCACATATCTTAGGGCTGGGACACATTACTGTTTAGTATTGACTGTGTATGAATGGGAAAACTACAGTCATGTTAAATTATATCTTTCCATTCTCAGGAACCTACGATATAAGAAATATATTATTTCAAAGACAGTATCACAGATGTGTACAATATTGAGGAAAATGTATAATTTAAATGACAAAGATAAATGTTTGCCTCCTTTTTGTTTCTCTATCTCAGCTTCCTCACTCAAATTTGAGGAGAAATAATTGTTGACTCCAATATCATTGAAGAATGAAAATACAAGTAAAGTGTTTGAGACATAAACAATGCAAGAGAAAAAGAAATCTCATCTTGTTTAAATAGTGAGTGTAATGGGAGAATTCCTTAAAGAACCCTTCAGAAATAGGGAAGTACAAAAGGATCCATCTTTCAGGCTGTTCGTATTCTGGTCCTGATCAAGGACAAATGAAGACCAGAGCATACTACCAACTGCTTTGTTAAAAGCCAGGTCCCTCCCTTTCCTTCTGACCGTCACAGTGCAGCAAGTTTCATGAATGATAAATAACTGTTTTCACATGTGATATGAATATGTTTTATGAGAAATAAAAAAAAACAAATAAAGCATATTATTTGAAAAAAATATCCGGTGATCATCATATCACTGACAAGTGTTATTTGTGATGTTGTCTTGTTAGACTTTGCAGGCAGGAGAAATTCATTTTTTCAAGCTTTTGTTCTCTTTTAATTAATCAGAGAAAAGATTCTATTTAATATTTAAACAAACTGTTTAAACATTAAACACCAAGTCTCTTTTTTCAAATATGTAAGCTACAAAGGCTGGGTGGAAATTAGTTTTCAATTTTTTCTGTTTGATGCCCACATTACTCATGCAATGAGAAGTAAAAATAATTTGTCAGCATATGTCACCATTAATTAGTGCAGGTAGAATCAACTGCAAATAACTCTTCATTTGTGTATATTTTGAAACCACTCCTTTCTCTAAATAAATAAAAGTCATTCACACAACTAGGCACACAAAATGACATAATAAAGCAGCAGCAGAATTGGTGGCTGTAACTTTCCCAGAGGGAATGCATTGCCAAATCTTCTTCTGGCTGCTTTCTGGTATAAAAACTGACAGTACATTCTTTTTTATTATTATTATTATTATTAATCAGAAGTATCATCTTCTGATTTTAGAAGCTAAGTAGCTGTTGTTCATTCACATCATCACTCAGCAACAGGGTGGAATCTGAGATGTCATAAATTCTACTTTCTCCAAGGATCTTTTTTTTTTTTTGCTTTTAATTTTTCTCCTTTCCAATAATGAGAAATGTTGTGTTTATTGTATTCTTCAAATAACATGGAGTTTAAAATTTTCATGGGGCTGCATTTTACTTGCATTAATGCAGCTCTGTGTGGAAGTATAGAGAAGTTTTAAAAATTGCTTATTACTCTCACTAAATGGTAGTAGAAAGAACTTTGTCAGGACAGCAGGAGAAAGAAATAGTTAAAATGAGGTTTTTATGATCTATATATGTTGGGTATCTGATATGCCTATTATAACAATTGTTTTTGGTAACTCAGTACTGAATGTATATTTTTCAGAGCAAGCATGCATTTGAAGACTAAATTTTTACCACATTCTTAATGAAATGCTGTTTACTTAGTACTCATTATTGTAAATCATCAATGTTATAAAATTATAGACAAACTTCTCATACTTAGTAAAAGGGAATATGTGGGGGAAACATCTTAATCAATTTTTTTGGTTTATTTTAGAAATGTATAAATAACTTTGAACTTGACATAGAGGCATTAAAAGCAACTGCAATATTAAGGTAAATTTAAGATTTAGCATTTTCCCACTTAAAGAATATAAGTTTGAAGTATAAATCACTTGGTTTCTTAGAGTTTCAGAGTTTTATTTTTGAGAAACTCAAAAGCATTTGCCATGGACTTAAAATTTAATGTTGACAAAATATATTTTGTTTCTAATCAGAATTTATCAATTAAATACAGGATAAGAAAGAAGTCAGATAGGACTATGTCTTCATGAGATGAACACATTGAGAACTGATTGTTTACATTTACTTTAGAGTAAAATATTGTTTCTAATTGAATAAACTGAACAAAATAAATCAAAGTGGGAGTAAGGAAAGAAAAAAGGTTGAAATACTAGTACTGTGGTCAAAACAAAATAATGAAACAAATGAAGAAACAAAGAGCTAATGATTGGTGATCTCTGAATCCTTAATAAGCTATCAGTGATAGGTTGTTATATCTACTGCCTAGAGGAGGTTTTCTTTATCACTGTATATAACACCTTTATGATGCTATTATCTTTTCAGCATTGCTATTATTAAATGCTAAAGGAATTTATGAAAATTGACTAACACTACACAACTAAGAAAAAGGTAGAAGGTTAAATTTGAACATAAACAAAATGCTATCACTGACTACTGACAAGTAGGACATGTAAACACTGGGCACTCTTTAAACCAAACCATATTGACTTTAAACATTGTTTATATCAGATTCATGTTAAATAAGTGATTTTCTACTGAGTCAAACAGAAGTCAATTTGTTTATAAATTTCCACAAAAATACTTGCTAGATAATCCCCCTTTTTATAGCCCAAAGGGATTCATGTTATCTAGGGAAAGTACCACTGTAAGTTAACTAGGTAGTAACAGCATTTGATTCCAAATAGATATGTTCCTATTGTTTGCATCCAAACATGAAAATGTAGCATTAACATAAACTTAGAAATTGTACCAAAATCCAAAAAGTTAGATCTCTCTACAAAAGTAAATCAAGTATATATTTGGACAACTCAAATTTTCCTGAAGTAACTGCAATAATTTCATGTTACATGGTTTTCTTAAAAACAATAATATAGGTAAGAATGTTTTATCCATAATTGACCTATGTAAACCAAGGGAAATGACTGAAAAGATTTAATAATAGAGAGAATACCACAAATCAAGAAAAGTAGAAATAAATATCTTTAAAGTCACTGGTTAGATACAGCATAAATGGATGACACTGAGATGTTACCACAGAAAGTAAAAAGATGAGATAAAGGTGTAGGTGATTGAAAAGAGCAACCTTTCTCCCTAGATGGTACTGAATTATGTTCTGGGGAAAGCTCTTTGAGTAATACTCATTTAATAAGAATCAGTATCATCCAGGTGTGAGTGCACCAGGAGAAGCAATAATAATCATGGAAAGGCAGAACAAATGGAAGGAGGTGCATTGGGATTGCTTCTTTCTTCTCCAGTGGAGACTTTCCTGAGAATATCAGACAGAATCACCCAAGAATGCAACACTGTTGTGAGCAAGTTGGAGGCTGACCCCAATGTTGACCCTTAATCCAAAAAGTGACTTCAGTAAAATGGAGAAGACATTTTAAAATGTTTATACTGCAAGTCAGGATAGAACAAAGTTCAACCCCTAGATCATTAAAATATTAAAATAATCATATCAGCAGTGAGATATACTTCATTACAAAAATATGCATACTTATACAGATTCTAGTTTCTCTAGCCTACATTAAAATTTCTACTCTAATTTTTGTGTTATTTCCCTCTTTTTACTAACTTTTGGCATGTTTTCTCTAGCTCCTTGAGGTATAAAGTCATACTGTCTACTTTATATATTTTTTTCAAATGCAGGTATTTTTCTCCTTGAATTTTCTTCTTAGAATTGCTTCTGCTGTATCCCATGAGTTTTGGTACCTTGTGCTTTCATGTTTGTTTATCTCAATATATTTTCTAATTTCCATTTTAATTTGTTTTTTCACTCATTTATTTTTCAACAATATGTTGTCTAATTTCCATATATTTGTGAATTTTTGTTTTCCTTTTTTATTGATTTCTAGTTTATTCCATTGTAGTTAGAAATATATTAGATATGACTTCAATCTTAAATTTACTAGTTTATTTTGTATCTTAGTATGTGATCTACCCTAGAGGATGTTTCTGGTGCACTTAAGAAGATTCATATTATGCTGCTTTTGAATGGAATTCTATGTATATGTCTACCAAGTCCATTTTACCTATAGTGTTGTATCAAGTCTACTTTTTTCTTATCGATTTTTCTCTCTAAATATTCTATCCATTTTAAAGAAGAATATTACAATTTCTATTATTCTTCTATTGTTGTCTATTTCTCCCTTCAGTTCTGTCCATTTTTGATCTATATCTTTGCTCTAATGTTTGGTGCATATATATTTAGAATTATTATATCTTCTTAGTGAATTTATCCTTTTTATCATTATGTTTAATGTCGTTATTTGTGTCATTTGACAGGTTTTGACTTAAAGTCCATATAGTCTGATATCAGTATAGCCATCTTTGCTTTCTATTGGTGGTTAATATTTGCATGGAGTTTTTTTGTTTCTGTCATTTCAATTTCAGAGTAAAGATACTGTTTGTGTCCTTAAATGTAAAGTCAATAATTTTCAGATTTTGTATTACTTGGATCTTGTTTTTCTATTCATTTAGCCTCTCTATGTCTTTCAATTGAGATGTTTATTCTATTTAAATTTAAAGCAATTACTGATAGAGGACTTACTATTGCTACTTTATTTTTTTTTTCTGTCTGTGTTGTGATTCTTTTATCCCTCTTTTCCCATCTTGATGTCTTCTTTTATGATTCATTGATTTTTTAAAGTGATACAGCTTGATTCCTTCTTTTTTTGTATCATCTGCAGGTATTTTCTTTGTTGTTACCATGAGGTTTACATAAACATTTTATAGTTATAACAGTCTGTATTAAGCCAATAAAAACTGATGTTGTCACTGAATGGAAAGTGGAAAGAACTTTTTATTATATGAAGGAATTATTACACATTTTGATCTGGCCAGTGGTTACATGAATGTATGCATTCATGAAAATTATCAAGCTTTATACTTTTAATAGTTAAAATGTTATTATATATTGATTAAAACTCAAAAAAGCACTCAATGAAAATTTTAATAGCTTAACTATTTTCAGAACATTTTTACAATCTATTCACCTCTTAACAGTGTCTATCCCCAATTCCATGTCATTGTTATTTTTCTGAAAATATTTTAATAACATTTTACTTTCTCTAACATTTGCCTTCAAGTTTGTTTTTTCAGAAATCAAGTTTTTGACACCTGTTTATATATTTTTAAACAAAAATATTTTTATTTAAGAAAGATCTGTCTACACAGGTGCTGAGGTATTTGGCAAGCTCTGAGTAAAATATGCTTACTTACATATTTTTTCTTATTCTAATGTTGAAATATTTAAGTTTACTGTTTTGTTAAATACTATCCTTTTGCATCTAATAATTGTAACTTTATTTACAAGACAAATTTATGAAATAAATTGTACTCACTTATAATTATCCTGAATATATTGCTACATTTAGAGACTACAGAATCATGGACCTCCTCAGTTCTGTTACATTCAGGATAGAAAACAAATGCTTTTAATTCAAGTAGGAGTTCACCAAAATATTCTTTCCAGATTTCAAGTTAGTTCAAAGGGCAATTATAGAATTTCAAAATTTAACTTTTACACAGATGATCAGAACTTAACTTATTTAATCATTTCATTTTAGCCAAAACTTTTGATTATTTTTTATTTTTCTAGATTTGTTATTGAGTCAACAGAAGCATTAAAACATAAACTTTTGACATTCTATTAATGAAATATTTATTTAAGGTATCTAATTTATTTTGTACAAAATGCAACTAAAATTTAGAAGAATCATTTAAAATACCATCCAATACAATAGTGGTCTACTTAAATTATTTAAGTAGTTCTTCAAAGTCCCAGGCATTGTTAAAAGTAGTGATTTCTGTTCCTGAACATGTTGAACTAGGAACTACCAGATGTATTCTCCTACCTTAAACAGCTAGATAAGTGGACAAAATATTCATAGCAACTGTTTTAACCCATAGGACTACATGTAGTGCAAGAATTTAATCCTAAAGAAAGATAAATGAATAAGGTAAACTGCAAAGCAAATCAGTTTGGCTGAGTTGACACAACAAGGGTAGTATTTGGGAAAGCAGAAGTAGCTGGAATTTGTAGGACAAAGAATTGCCATATAGAAAGGCAAAACAAAACAGAAAAATTCTAGAGAAAAAAATTCTAGAGAATAAAGATTCCATAGGTCTGTTACTGAATGCAGAACAAATGCATAACATGAAACTTTACAAAGTTAGCAAAGAAATTATTGGGCACCTGGAGGCAGATACATTCCCACAGCTTACAAAGAACGTGGGGACATTTGAGCCCCAACAAGTCTTAGTATAGACATCTCATCTCATCACCAAGGTCGTTTCTTAAGAATGCCAGAATTATCATGCCTTGTAGTAGAAATTAGCACCTGAGTAAAGGGAAATCTATCTCTGGCCCAACATAGTTTAAAAACATGTTCCATAAAAGACAAGCTAATCCAAAATTTACTTTGATACCTGACAAATAAGAGCAAAACCCTTTAAAAAATGATAGTGAAAAGTGGCATTCAACAATGTATCATTTTCAATGTTCAGCATTTAATCACAAATTTCTAAACATGCAAAGGAACAGGAAAATATTACCCATATGCAGAAGTTAATTATATGCAGATATTATAAAAGAGACAATTATTGAAAATGACAGACAGGGACTTTAAAAAGTTACTAATAATGTGATCAAGAATTTAAAGGAAAAGTGATCCTGAAACCTATGAGAAATATAAAGAAATTTATTTTATTAAACATTTTACACCGAAAGAGGTATAGGCCCACAAGCTTTCACTGTAGAATTGAATTAATCATGAAGGAATCAATAATATCAATCCTAAACAAGCTCTTTCAAAAAATGGAGAAATCATCAAATTTTATTAGACCTGAATTACCTAGATACAAAAATGAAAGACATTAAGAAAATAAAAGCACTTAAGAAAATATATGCAATCTACCAAAATTAATAAAAAGAAAGCATGAATCTATGAGGTTTCCCCAGGAATTCAAGGCTGGTTTAACATCCAAAAGCTATCTATTCATTAATAAATTATTCATATTAAGAGATGAATAAAGAAGATAATAATTGTCTTAACACCAATTTTGTTTGATTATTTTCTTGACTTGGAATGTTTTTTATTCCACAATTTGTTAAATAATCTATGTTACTAATTTGTAATATTGTTTCTGTCACATATTTCTACAAACGCTCACAGAAATATTTTTTTCTCTTTTCTAATTCTCCACTCTGTCAGAAGAGGTGATTGGTGGTGGTGGTGTTGGTGGTAGGATGATGGTATTTGAAATATCAAAACACAATACTTTGAAAAGATGAATAAATCACATTTTAGCAGTCAGGGATAACATATTTCTGAAATTTGTTTTTGTTTTTGTTTATCTTAGTAGGGGTGCAAACAATATAATTAAAATGATATAGCAGTTTTTAATGTGGTTAACACTGGCATCATCAGAGTGTAAGAGAAGAAATAGGTGAGTAGAGCCGATCCAAAAATCCCTCTTGTGGATGCAAACTCAAAAAAGTTATTTTTTAACTGAAGCATATGTTTTCCTTCATGGCAAAGTTCTTATCTGCAAGAACACACATTGCTAGCTTATCCTAGATTTTTTTTAGTGTTGTCGAGCTACACATGAGTATTCATTTCATGATTAGGAATCTTTTTATTCTAATGACTTTGCCAGAAAATAATTCCACTATTTCTGATGCAGTTGGTTGTGGAATATGTGCACTATTGTTTTGATAAATATATTTAACATTTTTAAAAGAAGCAATCTCTGTGAATTGTCTGTTTTCCTTTGTGTTGCTTAAAAAAGCTCATCTCTGTATAGGTCCACCTGTTTTGTTTTGTTTTGTTTCCTCATTTTTCCCTCTGCAAGTTCTAGTAGAACTATATAGGAGGGTTTCTTTTTTTTTTTTTAATCAACTTGCCACTTAAACTTCTTGCATAGCCATTTCATCTTTCATTAAAATAAACATGGTGATCAACACTTATTATTCAAAAAAAAGACATACTAATTAATTAAATGAATGCCATAAATATCTCATTTTAAATTCTAGACTACAGGTTGTTTTAGAGTGTGTATTTTTTCTGCCAATACCATGGTATTTTGATTACTGTTATAAATATTCTGATACCATGTAGAACGGAGGTCAGTAAACTAGTTTTGTAAAATGCTATGCCCTAAATACCTTGGGCTTTGGGAGGCCGTATCATCTCTGTCGCCACTACTCAATTCTACCATTTTAAAGGGAAAGCAGCCATAGGCATTTTCAATAATGTTAATTCCAGTGAAGTAATGAGAAATTAATCACAATACACATAGCAGATAAATATATATAACACATAGCATATGTAACTTAATAAAACATTATAGGGCAAATAAACCCATCAGAAAATGGAGGAAGTAGATTTATAGGAGGTCCACAACAGGAGAAACATGAACAGCTAATAATCATGAAAAATGACATACAACTTTGCCAATCAGCAGAAAAATAAAAATTAAGGTAATATTGCAGTAGCTTTTTTCACTAAACATATTGACTCACCAAGCCCAAAACGTACAAAACTGGAGGAAAAAGTATTATCATATATGAAAATTGAGACAGCAAGTTTATAGGCCATTGTTACAACCTTGTGATTCTATTTAAAAATTCTAACCTATGAAAATAGTCCCTCATATATAGAAACACACATAAGTACAATAGTAAAACAAACAAACAGAAAACCCCCAAAAATATAGTATTCCTTTGTATTAGTTTCCTAGGACTGCCATAACAAAGTGCCACAAACTCTGTGTATAAAACCAACAGAAATTTATTATCTCACAGTTCTGAAGGCTAGAAGTTCAAACTGAAGCCCATTAACAAGGCTATGATTCCTCTGAAACCTATTTAGGGGTATCCTTCCTCCCTTCATCCCAGCTTCTTCTGATGGTTGTCATTCCTTGGCACTCCTGACTTGTCGGTGGAGCACTTCAGTCCCTGCCTCTGTTGTCACCTGGTGTTTCCCCTTCTTCCAATCATCTTACTTCTTGCAAGGACATCAATTATATTGAAATTAGAAACTTCCTTTCTCCATTATGACCTCATCTTAACTAATTACGTCTACAATGGTCCTACTTCCAAATAAGTTCACATTTTGAAGTACTGGTGTTTACGACTTCTTTATCTTGGGAAAACACAATTCAACCATAACACTATCGTTTACATATATTTGCTATATCCAAAAATGGATTACTACATAGTTAATAAAGTATGAGGCAAGCCAATATATGCTAAATTGAACAATCTTACTAATATATTATCAATTTAGAAAGAAAGAAATAATAGATCATTCTGTATTACATAATACTTTTGCTTTAAAAGTAAGCATATGCATATATATTTAATTTATAGATTTTATTTAATTATGGATTATATATAATGTTCTAAAATATACACAGTATCTATATAATCCTATAAATATATATATATATATATAAATATAAATTAAAAATTTTTAATGTTATAATAATATGCAACAAGTGGTATTGAATACTTTATGAGCCGGGGAATGGAAGATGAATTGAAAGAGAACTTTTATTTTCAACTCTGTAGGTCTCTGTCATCGTTCAGTTAAAATAAGCAACAACTACGATGAATTACTTGATCATTTGAAACATATGCAATGTGAAAATATAAATGTAACACCTATTTATCAAAACAAGGCCATGAGTAGAATTTGCTACTTTTCTCCTCCCCTCTTAACAATGTCTTCAAAAAGTTAAATTTGGGGGGTTGTTTCCTCAAAAATTCGGGACAATCATGACTGTCAATAATTTGTTTTGTTTTTCTGTCCTCACTGCAAATTTGTCTTGCTATCTCTTTGCGATGGGTGGAAATGGATTTCCTCAGTGTGGCTCTTGAATATTTCAGTAGGCCAATTGTTGGAGGCTGAAAGTGTGAAGTAACAGCCATGCCGGGAGAAGCTGTTTTTAGGGCATCAGGAGACACATTGACAAGAGCATCAGCAGAAGCAGACTGTGTTACAGCTGTTCTCTGACATTATATAATAGGATACCCAGATTTTAACTCTTGGCTGTCACAAGCAATTAACAAGGAATGAAGAAAATAACTTCAAATATTCATAAATAACTAGGAACTTTCACACACTTTGAAATAGGCAATTATATACTTCAAGTGTTCCTATCAAAATATTCAAAACTTTGCACCATTTCAAGCAAGGATTTTTAGACAATTTCTCTTTGTTTATTTTTCCCTGGGTACATTTCTACACCTATGAAATGTACTAGGTGATTGTTTTATTAGAAAATATATATTTGTCTTATTATAATCTTTGATACACTGAGATACTTGGTACATAGAATTCCTTCATCCATAAGCAACAGAAATAAGAAAGTGGGTGTATTACAAAGGTATTCAACCCTGTAGTACATGCTGTTTACTAACTTTTACATTAGCCATCAAATACAACTAATAGTGTCAGAGTGAAGTTCTTACAAGAGTCAAGAGTTGATCTTTGTAGGAAGCTGCAAAATCTGTAAATGTAGTATTTGTTGAAAATTATATAATAGCATTTCAGCCAATACTTTAAAATATAAGCTTGGGTCTGTTTTCTGAGCAAGCCACAAGTCCTTCCCAGAATACAACGGATCAGGTGATGCTCTTAAGTACCCAAAGAGAAAAGATGTCAACAATATACTTTACTGCAACTCATAAGTGCATTTTATTTCTTTTAAACCATGACAGGTGCTGAATGCTAATTATACGTATTCTAACAACAGATATTTGAGGTCAATAATTTTGGAGTTAAACTCCAGAACCAAATGCCAGATGAATAGGCTTCCTCCAGAACATTTGCTTGTATCACTGAGTGTCAAGTATGGTAACTAGATCACTTGTTACATTTAAATTTATAAGGAAAAAATCATTACATAACTTTGAAGTTGTAGCTAAATTTTTTTAAAAATCATAAATGAAACATAAGGTTTTAAAAAGGTAATTTTTGGACAAAAGTGGATCAACTCTCCCTAGTTATTTTAATTATGATGAGCTTTGCTCCCTAAATGCAATAATTCAATACATTTTTGGGTCTTAAAAACTTTGGGTAATGATAATGACATCTGAAGTCAGGTAATTTGCAAGAAATTAAAATCAAAAGATGTCAACAATATACTTTACTGCAACTCATAAGTGTCTAAAATTTTACAAATTTTTTTCTCAAATTGCAGAAAAATAACTAAATGTCTTATAAAAATGTATGGATTTTGAATTTTATTACTCAATATTATTGTAGTGTAATGGCTCACAGTGACTACAGCTGAACATTACTACACAGTTCTGTGTGTTCTAAACATGTAAATAAAACAAATTTTTTTTGTTTCTTAGATTTAAAAATTGCTAAGAGCAAAAGTAATTTAACCTCTCATTTTCATTATGATTTTGTATGTAATTTTTAATAGACATGATGAAATATTTTAAAACATGTAATTTCTCAAAGTCTTGCTAGAGATCATAAACACAGATAACAAGTTGTGTAAACTCTACACACTGTAAAGTATGGTAACCTTTTAATAAAGGTAAAAATTGATTTGTTCAAGTTTTGTTCAATTTTATATTCAAACTGCTTTGGACTATTGTGGTAATAGAAATGTATATACATTTTACAGTTAAAAAAAGGACCACTAGAAAAAGTGAAAAACTAAATTTTAATAGTAGAATAAGTATAAATATATTTAGAAAGCTTTCCAGGTATAGAATAGTCTACATATGAATGAATACTACATATTAAATAGGAAATGTTAGATGTATCAGTACTGATCTGAGATAAAGGGGGAAAATGGCTTTTAGAAGGTTGATCTGAGCCAGGCTATGAAGAAGTCTGTCAGTGAAGTTAGGAAATAAGGATTTTATTCAAGATAGTAACTTGATAGTTTGGGATGGTTGGTCTGGTAAATTAAATTGTTAAATTAACAAGATTATCAATAATCCTTAGAGTTATAAACTTGTGTAAGTGTAAATACTCAATTCAGGATTTACTCAATTCCGGAAATACTCAATTCAGCATCTCTATTATCCTTAATAGTCAAAAATATAAAAAAGGAAAAAACATAGCATCTCTTTTTAAACAAAACATATACAAATTGAAGTTTAAACAGACAGCTTTGAAGTTTGAATTTTCTGAGATGATAGAATTAAGAAATATTTCCAAGCCATCTATTTTTTTTTTCAAGAAGAGTTTATTATAATCCCAAGTTTAGAGATGGAGGGTGTGGCGTGCCATGCAGAGTTACATAGAAAAACCCCAGAGTGATCAGGAGTCAGAAGACAGGAGTGAGGGGACATGCTTAGAGCAGCTTTTATTGGCTTTTTTGGGTCACAGTAAACAGTTTAATATTGGCCAGTTGCATATTTTCATCAGCAGGCTTTGGGCTATAAGCGTGGTCTCAAGCTTCCTGGTGCAGGCCCTGAGATGATTATAGCAGAGAAATATTGCCCCTTGAGGTGCACAAGTCAGAAAGAGGAGGTGCGGCTTTGGATTGGATTGTTTCACATCACGCTCCCAGCTGGACTTTTTTCGATGTCTAAGAATAGATTAGTCTATGGAAAGCAGTCTCTCCCCAGCCAGAAAGTTTTTTTAAGATTTGAAAACATTATAATATACAAAACACACACACACACACACACACACACACACACACACACGCACAGAGTACAATCACAGTACATATCCTCTGATATGTTGTGTCATACTAAGGAATGTTTAGGGTGAAGACAGTGGTTATTTTTAGAAAGTAGGTCATAAGTTGGCCTAACCAGCATAGAAAACATTTTGAGAATAGAAAGGAGAAACACAAAAAATACAAGAAATCTTCTTCAGTTCAGCCCATAACTAAGGTTCTCATTTACATGGAATTAGCCAAGAAATATAAGTTTGAAAATTTGGGGGTTTCTAAGTATATCTTGGCAGAATTATAAAATGTGTTAGATTTATTTTTAAATTAGTATTAATCTGGTGAAAATGTTTAGCACACTGGTAAAGACTGATTTTTTTTTTCTAGATTCGTGTTATATGTCCTCGTTTCAGTGCTTTGTTTTTCCATATTCATGTCTGATGGCTTACCTATTATTTATTAAAATAATCTATTTAGTATATCTAAAACTGGGGTTATTTTTAGAGAGTTTCTTACAGAATAAGATGCATTTACCAATTCTTTCCTTTTAGGAATGCCTTTATCCTTTGTTTTGGACCAAGAGTGGTATCTTCTACGCATACTGTTGTGAACCAGCAATCAATAAACACTGAGTTCTACTGAATTTTGATGTACATTACAGGAGATGTTCCTGCACCTTTGTTTCTTAAAGTTTCTGACTATTTAAAATTGTTTTTGAATTTCAAAGATGGTGCTGTAGTGTCTACTTAGCTTTAAATCATCATTAAAGACAAATTTATACTATATCCTACTGGTAAGGAGCATTAGTGTCAGAATCTTTAGGTGCAGAAACTCTTATGCAAAGCAGCATGCTTCCTTATTCCAGAGAACTCCGTTATGGACTCCAGTCACTAGTGACTACGATATGCTGATATGTAAACATCTCTCTTGATGGGAACCACTGTGGAAGGACACAAATGTAAACCCTCTTCAGCATCCCAACATAAAAATCCTCACGTTTATTTATTTGAATAGAACCATTAAGTTAATGTCATGTTTAAAAATACAACATTTTATATAGACTGTAAGCATAAAGTATCACTCATAGACTTTTTTTTTTTAAATAAAGAAGTTTACAGGAGCTTAGGAAGATTTAGGAATTGATTTTTCTTTCATAGAACCTTTTTATTTCTTTCTCATGATGTTTAAGCCTCATTTTGGGCATAGACCCAAAGCACCATCTCTACTTTCTGTATTTTACATAAATTTTTTCCACACTATATCTTCCTTTTACTTATAATTTCTACTTTCTTATAATTCAGAGTTTCTAGGAGGCCTTATAATGAAAACTCTACACTAACTTCCTCTGACCCACACTGCGTTCATCAGTCATCTTGAAATCTATCCTCTTCTGCTTTGGATATAACAATAGCCTTACCTCCTCTTTTATAACTCTTAAAAAAGATAAAGTAATTGACCCAATCCATTTTTTTTTTTTTGGTCAAAATATTCTTCAACATACAGCATGACTTAAATATTCCAGCTAATTAGTTATCTTGGAATCAAGGAAGACATTTCATAATATAAAACATAGCAAACTATAATATAGAAGAAATAATTTTAACTTAAAGGGATTTGTCATAATATTTAGTACTGTAATTAACATGTTTCTTCAATCCACATTTAATTTTAAATGGAATAATAAAAATAGTCACAAACCAAATGTAAGTCAAGAGACAAAACCAAATGAACTCTCAACAATTTATAGGGTGTGTTGTATATTGAGGCAATAGATAATACAGCATTTTTATCTGTGCATCCGAATGTCTGAGGGACTTGTGGGAGTATCTGTCAGAGAAGAAAAAAGTAATGAATCAAATATGAGCACAACTGTAAAACGCTCTGTGGACCCTTTGCCTTCTGGGATCTAATAAATAAATATTCCTGGAAGACAGTTAACTCCATTTTTCAGGTACTCTGTTGATTCTTCAGACCTTAACTTCCATTTGACCTCATTTAGAAAATTTTCCTGAAACTTTCCAGATTATGTTAGCTGAATGTCAGACATTGGAAGCCTGGATTGAAGTTGCTGAAGTCTGGAGAGAGACTTGGGAATTCTTCATATCAAAGACAGCATCTGTACTGAAGATACAAGGATGACAATTGTTTATGTCCTTTTTTCAAAAGAAATCAAAATTTTCCATGGATCTGTGGTGATGTCCTAGGGAAAAATTACCAAGAACAGGGAAGACAAATGTATTTTCACTTTTCTTAACACGTTTATTATGTGGCATATGTATGAGAGAAGAAACTGTTCTTATTCTCAAAAAAAAGGACCTTTCTGTCAATCGTTTAAATAGAGATATGCAAATATTCACTCTTAAATGTATATTCATATATTTTTAAGATGCTAATTTTATCATGTTAAAATGAATTATTTGTGAAGAGTTTCAAATCTCCAAATGACTGACATAGTTTCCAACAACGAAAATAATTAAGCCCTTATGTAATATATAAAGCAAAACTTTCTTTTTTAAATCATGAATTTTTCAAAGATCAGAAAAACAGAAATACTAAAACTTGAGAAATCCTGTTTTATCTGTCTTTATGCTTAATGGGTTGAACTGGACCTTTTTTTTGGAAGCGTAGCAACTTGAATAAACTAATATTCTTCATTTATTTTAGAAAAAAAGCTAGGCAGGAAAATTTAAACAGCTGATGACAGTTTAATCTTATCATCTATCAGACAGCTAAAAAAAAATGTATCAGGAGGTTAAATATATTCCCTAAAACAGAACATCTCCCTTTCAATAACACCAGCAATGATTCAAATATGAGGCAGTATGTATGTTCAAGATCTGGTTGTATAAAATATGTACCTTCTCCACAAAAAAGCTACAGTAAATAGGGATTGGGCAGGAAGAGGAAACTGGGGAAAGGTATATTACTACTTTGAAAGAATATGGGAAATACTATACAATTGTATTAATGAATAGTAGATGAGTATGAGAAATGAAACACTCGTAGGACTGGTGGAACTATAAAAAAGGCTGACATTTCAGAAAACACTTGGATTTTGAGATGTCTCTTCTGGCTATGATGGAGTTCTTACACAATGAAGAGCTATAAAAGCTAGCAATGCATTGGGATACACCAAGACTGCCATGGCTTTAGGGACAAAGATCTGAGAGATGAAATAAATCCATTAAAGTGAGCATTACTTCTGCCATTGATTCTCCTTCCAAGCCCTGTGAAGACACATACTCACTCACAATATGGGGCATAGAATTCTGAAAAGATACAGCAGCCTAAAAATTATAGCCATCTCACTAGACAAGTCTGGGGAAATGGTCGCATTAAAGCTTCTGGGTCAACCCGGTTCTAAGAGATTAAATCCTTGAGAAAAGAGACCTCAGAAAAATACATCAGACATTGTGGATGTAATTAGTTTTCAATTTTTTCCTGTTGGGTATCAAGTTAGAGACAGAAACACAATATAGAAAGTAACTGCTGAGGTGCTAAAAAAAACAGGCTAAATTTTTTTTTCAGACCCACAGTCAGAGAAGCTAAAACACAGAGATAAGTCTATGCCAAGAGTGGGGCTCTAGTCAAAACATAAACTTTCTGCTGTTGCCTTTAAAGTTCTGTGTACAAGGAATTAAGAAAAACCAGAAATAGAACAACCTTTCCAAACTCTGAAATCCAATCTTTTTTTTTTTTCTTTTTTGTATTTTTCAGGGGGGAGGTAATTAGGTTTTATTTATTTAATGGAGGTACGGGGGATTGAACTAGGACCTCATGCATGATAAGCATGTGCTCTACCTCTGAGCTATACCCTCTCACCTTGAAATCCAGTCTTGATTGGATCAAAATGACCCGTCTGTACTCTGCTTGCTTGGTAGAGGAAAATTAAAAGAACACAATAGCTTAAAACTGTGTTTTCATACACCAAACTCAACATTGAATTAGTCCACTCATTCAAGGAGATTGAGTCATATAACTACAACTTAACAAAAGAAAATATGCAATGGAAACAGACCTCGAGGCATTTATGTATTCTATTTTTTAAGACAGATTTTAAAATAGCTATTATTAAAATTCTGAAGAAAATCTATGAAAATTGGTCAGAGAAGTAGAAATGCCAAAACTAAACAAAAAGACAAATAAACAATAATTAAAGTTCATAAAGTTGAATGTGAGTTTGAGAGTCTATTAGAAATAGAGGAAGAGAAGCTAAGTGGCTGAAAAACTCTACTATCCCAACTATTATGATGAGCCCACTTGGTTTGTGAGTTAAATGATACATCCTTCCCTCTATAGTATAGTATTACTATTACTTTATTATGATTACTCTATTACAGTCACTACATCAATATTAATGGGCCCCACACTCTAATGGCATTTCCTACCATCAGTCCTCACCTACAGAACCAAAGCACCATTGGAACTTCCTAGTGATGCTAAAGCCCCTTCCGGAGCACATTCCTGTTGCTTTGGAAAGGGCTAGATGTACCATCTTGAGCCCTCCTGAGAAACAATATCATCTTGGTGTGTTTACCGGCCTTAGAGGATTCACTCAATAAGCCCAGTTCTCTGAGCTTTCCAATCTCTTCTACCATTTACCACAGTCATGTTACTATTTTTATCTCTATTTGTGACACTGTTTCTTCCATGCTACTGGGATTTATCCTTGCAGTATGCTTATACATTTTTTTTTTCTTTTTTATCATATTTTTAACGTTTTTTATTGATATATAATCATTTTACAATATTGTGTCAAATTCCAGTGTAGAGCACAGTTTTTCAGTTATACATGTACATATATATACTCATTGTCACATTTTTTTCTCTGTGAGCTACCATAAGATCTTGTGTATATTTCCCTGTTCTATACAGTATAATCTTGTTTATCTGTTCTACATTTTGAAATACCGTCTTTTCCTTCCCACCCTCTACCTCCTTGGCAACCACAAATTTCTATTCTATGTCTATTAGTCTGTTTATGTTTTGTATTTATGCTTTGTTTGTTTGTTTTTGTTTGTTTCTTTGTTTGTTTTTAAATTCCACATATTAGCAATCTCATATGGTATTTTTCTTTCTCCTTCTGGTTTACTTCACTTAGAATGATATTCTCCAGGAGCATCCATGTTGCTGCAAATGGCGTTATGTTCTTGGTTTTTATGGCTGAGTAGTATTCCACTATATAAATATACCTCCTTTTCTTTATCCAGTCATCTGTTGATGGACATTTAGGCTGTCTCCATGTCTTGGCTATTGTCAGTAGTACTGCTATGAACACTGGGGTGCAGGTGTCATCCTGAAGTAGGTTTCCTTCTGGATATATGCCCAGAAGAGGGATTCCTGGGTCATACAGTAAGTTTATTCCTAGTCTTTTGAGGAATCTCCATACTGTTTTCCACAGTGGCTGCACCAAACTGCATTCCCACCAGCAGTGTAGGAGGGTTCCCTTTTCCACAGCCTCTTCAGCATTTGTCATTTGTGGATTTTTGAATGACGGCCATTCTGACTGCTGTGAGATTATACCTCATTGTAGTCTTGATTTGCATTTCTCTGATAATTAGTGATATTGAGCATTTTTTCATGTGCTTATTGATCATTTGTATGTCTTCCTTGGAGAACTGCTTGTTTAGGTCTTTTGCCCATTTTTGGATTGGGTTGTTTTTTTGTTTCTTATTAAGTCATATGAGCTGCTTATATATTCTGGAGATCAAGCCTTTGTTGGTTTCATTTGCAAATTTTTTCTCCCATTCCATAGGTTGTCTTTTTGTTTTACTTACAGTTTCCTTTGCTGTGCAGAAGCTTATAAGTTTCATTAGGTCCCATTTGTTTATTCTTGCTTTTATTTCTATTGCTTGAGTAGACTGTTCTAGGAGATCATTTTTGAGATGTATGTCAGATAATGTTTTGCGTATATTTTCTTCTAGGAGGTTTATTGTATCTTGCCTTATGTCTAAATGTTTGATCCATTTTGAGTTGATTTTTGTGTATGGTGTAAGGGAGTGCTCTAGTTTCATTGCTTTACATGTTGCTGTCCAGTTTTCCGAGCACCATTTGCTGAAGAGACTGTCTTTATTCCATTGTATATTCTTGCCTCCTTTGTTGAAGACTAGTTGACCCGAAGTTTGTGGGTTCATTTCGCGCTCTCTATTCTGTTCCATTGGTCTATATGTCTGTTTTTGTACCAATACCATGCTGTCTTGGTCACTGTAGCTCTATAGTATTGTCTGAAGTCTGGGAGAGTTATTCCTCCAGCCTCTTTCTTTCTCTTCAGTAATGCTTTGGCAATTCTAGGTCTTTGATGGTTCCATATAAATTTTATTATGATTTGGTCTAGTTCTGTGAAATCTGTCCTGGGTAATTTGATAGGGATTGCATTCAATCTGTAGATTGCCTTGGGCAGTGTGACCATTTTAACAATATTGATTCTTCCAATCCAAGAGCATGGGATATCTTTCCATTTTTTAAAGACTTCTTTCATATCCTTCATCAATGGTTTATAGTTTTCTCTGTATAATTCTTTCATCTCCTTGGTTAGATTTATTCCTAGGTATTTTAATACTTTGGGTGCTATTTTAAAGGGGATTGTTTCTTTACTTTCTCTTTCTGTTGATCACCATTAGTGTAAAGAAATGCAACTGATTTTTGAACGTTAATTTTGTAACCTGCTACCTTGCTGAATTCTTCAATCAGCTCTAGTAGCTTTTGTGTGGACCTTTTAGGATTTTCTATATATAGTAACATGTCATCGGCATATAGTGACACTTTTACCTCTTCTTTTCCAATTTGGATCCCTTTTATTTCTCTGTCTTGCCTGATTGTTGTGGCTAGGATTTCAAAGACTATGTTGAATAGGAGTGGTGACAGAGGACATCCTTGTCTTTTTCCTGATTTTAGTGGGAAGCTTTTGAGTTTTTCACTGTTGAGTACTATGCTGGCTGTAGGTTTCTCATATATACCTTTTATTATGTTGAGATATGTTCCTTCTGTACCCACTTTGGTGAGAGTTTTTAATCATAAATGGGTGTTGAATTTTATCATATGCTTTTTCTGCAACTATTGAGATGATCATGTGGTTTTTGCCCTTTCTCTTGTTGATGTGATGTATTAAATTGATTGATTTGCATATGTTGAACCACCCTTGTATCCCTGGGATGAATCCCACTTGGTCATGATGTAGAATCTTTTTTATGTGCTGTTGGATTCTATTTGCTAATATTTTGGTGAGGATTTTGGCATCTATGTTCATCAGTGATACTGGCCTATAATTCTCTTTTTTGGTAGTGTCTTTGACTGGTTTTGGTATCAGGGTGATGGTGGCTTCATAAAATGAGTTTGGGAGTATTCCCTCCTTTTCATTCTTCTGGAAGATTTTGAGAAGGACTGGTATGAGTTCTTCTTTGTATGTTTGGTAGAATTGCCTGGTGAAGCCGTCCAGTCCTGGACTTTTATTTGTAGGGAGGATTTTTATTGCAATTTCGATTTCATTTCTAGTGATCAGTTTGTTCAAGTGGTCAGTTTCTTCTTGATTTAGTCTTGGTGGACTGTAGGTTTCCAGAAATTTGTCCATCTCCTCTAGATTATCCAGTTCGGTTCCATATAGTTTTTCATAATATTCTTATATGATATTCTGTATTTCTATTTTACTTCTTGTAATTTCTCCATTTTCCTTTCTTATTTTGCTAATTTGTGCTCTCTCTTTTTTTTCTTCTTTGTGAGTTTGGCCAGAGGTTTGTTGATTTTATTTACTCTTTCAAAAAACCAGCTTTTGGTTTGATTGATTTTTTTTCTATTTTTTTTTTTAATCTCTATTTTATTTATTTCCTCCCTGATCTTTATTATTTTCTTCCTTCTGCTATCTTTTGGGGTTTTTTATTCTTCTTTTTCTAGTTCTTTTAGCTGGTGGGTTAAATTGTTTATTTGAGTTTGTTCTTCTTTTTTGATGAAGGCCTGCATCTCTATAAACTTCCCTCTTAGCATTGGCTTTGCTGTATCCCATAAATTTTGTGTGGTTGTGGTTTCATTTTCATTTGTCTCAAGGTATTTTTTAACTTCATCTTTGATATCCTCTTTGACCCATTGGTTTTTTTTACTAGCATATTGTTTAATCTCCTTGCTTTCCTTTTTTTCTCCTTTGTTTCTCTGTAGTTGATTTCTAGTTTCATGGCGTTGTGGTCAGTAAAGATGCTTTAGATAATTTCTATCTTCTTAAAATTGTTGAGGTTTCTTTTGTGCCCAAGTACATGATCAATCCTGGAAAATGTTCCATGTGCACTTGAAAAGAATGTAAATCCTATTTTGGGGTGTGTAATGCTCTGAAAATAACCACCAAATCTAATTTTTCTATTGTATTGTTTAGTTTCTCTGTTGCCTTATTTATTTTCTGTCTGGAAGATCTGTCTAGTGATGTTAATGTGGTGTTAAAATCTCCAACTATGATTGCATTCCCATCAATATCCTCCTTTATCTCTATTAGTAGTTGTTTATGTATTTAGGTGCTCCTATACTGGGTGCATATATATTAACCAGTGTAATATCATCATCTTGTATTTCTCCTTTCATCATTATAAAATGTTCTTCTTTATCTTTCTTTATGGCCTTTGATTAAAGTCTATTTTGTCTGAAATCAGTACTGCAACACCTGCTTTTTTGGCTTTTCCATTTGCATGGAATATCCTTTTCCATCCTTCCTCTCTCAATCTATATGTGTCCTTCTCCCTAAAGTGGGTCTCTTGTATGCAGCATATTGAAGGTTCTTGCTTTATTATCCAGTCTGCCACTCTATGTCTTTTGCCTGGAGCATTTAGTCCATTAACATTTACAGTAATTAATGATAGATGTGTGTATATTGCCATTTTGAACTTATCTTTGCAGTTGAATTGGTATTGTCTCTTTGTTCCTTTCTTCTTCCTTTTGTGGTTTGATAGTTTTCCTTTGTATTATCATGGATTTTATTTAGTTTTTGAGACTCCCTTGTAAGTTTTTGGCTTGTGGTTATCATTTTCTGTAAGTCTTTTAGCCCATTACTATATCTTGAACCCATCCTACAGAAAATGAAAAATTTTAAAAAGAAAGAAAAAATAACACTCTATAGAGTACTTCTTGCTTCCCTTTTCCACTTTTAATGATTTAGATGTCTTCTTTTACAATTTTGTGTTTCTTTTTTTGTAATTCATGGAATTTATCACCTTTACAGTTATGAGTTTCTCATTTCTGTAGCATCCTGCTTCTTTTCTATTTAGAGTAGACCTTTCAATATTTCTTTTAGCATGGGTTTAGTGTTGCTAAACTCTTAGTTTTTGCTTGTCTCTGAAATTCTTTATCTCTCTTTCTATCCTAAAGGATAGCCTT
Source organism: Camelus ferus (assembly GCF_009834535.1). Classification (NCBI taxonomy): domain Eukaryota; kingdom Metazoa; phylum Chordata; class Mammalia; order Artiodactyla; family Camelidae; genus Camelus; species Camelus ferus. The sequence continues at coordinate 162,337 of NC_045709.1, forward strand.
GCTGGATAAAGTATCTTAGGCTGCATCTTTTTTTTTTTTTCATTGAAGACTTTTAATATATCTTGCCACTCCCTTCTGGCCTGTAGTGTTTGTGTAGACAAATCAGCTGAGAGCTTTATGGTGGATCCCTTGTAACTCACTCTTTGCTTTTCTCTTGCTGCCTTTAGTATCATTTCTTTATCCTTGACTCTGGCCATCTTGATTATGATATGTCTTGGTGTGGGTCTGTTTTGGTTCTTCCTGTTTTGGACCCTTTGAATTTCCTGTATTAGACATTTGATTCCTTCTTCAAGTTTGGGACATTTTCTGTCATGATTTCTTCAAAAACCTTTTCAACCCCCTTTGAGTTTTCTTCCCCTTCTGGGACCCTATTATGTGAAGATTGGCATGCTTTATATTATCCCATAGGTCTCTTATGTTGCTTTCATTTGTTTTTATTTGTTTATCTTGCAGTTGTTCTGATTGGGTGCTTTCTGTTGTCCTGTCTTCTAGGTCACTAATTCATTCCTCTGCATTATCTAGTCTGCTTTGCACAGCCTTTATATCCATTCTCATCTCAGCCAATGTGTTTACCAATTCTACCTGGCTCTTCTTTTTAGCTTCGATTTCATTTTTGACATATTTTATATCTCTAAACACTATCTCTTTTAGTTCCTTCAATACTTTGATCACTCCTTTTTTGGAATCTTGACCTAATAGGCTATCAATATCTATTTCATTGATCGTGCTTTCAGGGGACTTCTCTTGTTCTTTTAATTGGGAATGGTTTCTCTGCTTCTTCATCTTGCTCTTATCTCTCTGGCACTGTGGCTTATGGAGTCTCAGTTATCTATTGTGGTCCTTAAAGGAGTTTATTTATTTATCTATCTAATGCCTATGTAGGAATAAAACTTAAAAAAAAAAAAGGAGAGTGAGAGAAAGAGAATTTTAAAAGAAGGGAGAAAAAAAGGTTTGAAAACACTGTATACTCAATTATAGCAGTGCAACTTGAATCAGACTAGCATTCGAGTTGAGACATCTTTGTAAAAACCCTTAAAATAAAGGAAAAAAGATCAAAAAATGATATTTGATACCTATTTATAATCAATAACAGGAGATCAAACCCAAAAGAAATGAAAATGAAATCAGGTGGATTTTTTAAAAAAAATAATAACTACTTTAAAAGAAAAATTTAATAGGAATTAAAACTAGAAGCATATACAATTGTTTAGAAAGTAAAAGTTAAAAAGATAATAAAAATAGAATAGTTAAAAAAAGATATGATTAAGAGAGAATTTTGAAAAAAGGGGAGAAAAAAATTTGAAAACAGTGTATAATGAATAATTGAAGAGCAAGTTGAAGTAGAATAGCAACTGAGTTGAGATGTCTCTTAAAAACCTTTAAAAAAAAAAAAAAAGGAGAAAAGAGGAAAAAAATATTTGAAACCGGTGTATAATCAATAACAGAGATCAAAACCAAGAGAGATGAAAATGACATGACGTGGATTTTTTAAAATAATAATAATATTATTTTAAAAGAAAATTTTAAAAGGGATTAAAACTGGGAGGGTATATAATTGTTTAAAAAGTAAAAATTAAAAAGGTGATAGAAAATACAACAGGTAAAAACAGATTTAAAAAAAACAAAAGGGGTGGGGTGTTCACCTGGAGACTGTGTGCTCTTACTGACAAGTCTTTCTGTCTTTGCCCTGTTTCGCGAACTCAGCTTGCTGTTTCCAGAGTCCCTCCGTTGGCGCCCTCGTCTGTGCTGCTCCCAGTGCCTGTCAGTAAGCAGATTGCACCCCCTCCCAGCACAGTGTTCCTGCCAGAAAGGCGGGGTACCACCCGTTGTCTCCTGGCGCCGGTTGCTCCGCCCAGGGTTGGCGCTCTGCAGGCGGGCCCTGGGAAGACAGTGGAACAGCCCCGCCCCTGCTCCGTGTCCAAATTCAGCTCCTTGTTTGTCCTGGCAGCACGAACTTTGCGAGGCACCAGGGTGGAAGGATCCTATCTGACTCCGGCTGCAGATAAGTCACTGTCTGGCCTTTGAGGCTGCCCAGCCACTAGGCGTGGATTCAGGTTTCACCCCCGCCCCCACCTGGGTGCCAACCACTGGAGGATATGGCAGCCGCGCCTGAACCCTGCTTCTCCTCATCGAATACCTTCCATGGGTTTTCAGAGATGGGGGTATGCACCCTTCCCCCCAGGGCACATCAGCCGTGCTGTTTTATGGAGGGCCCAGGTTGTTCTGCCCTGTGCACCCACTCATCTGCGTTGCGCAGCACTCTGCAGTCCCCTAGGGCTGCCTCAGTGCAGCCGTCCCCGTCCTCCGCCCAATTCAGGCAGCCTGTCCTGGCCCCTAGCTCCCGGCTCGGGTCTCAGGCTGGATGTCGCAGGGACCCTCTGTGCTCGTTTTAGTTCTGTAGGTCAAGGGCTGCTCTGTATCGATCAGAGCCTTGGAGGCTCCCCCTCCATCCCACTGGCCTCTCCATTGGAGAGGGGAGACCCAGTGAGCGAGCGCGAGTCCACCTTTGCTGCTCCCTCCCCGCGGGACTGGTCCTGCACTGTTTTGCCTTTTCATCTTTCTTTTTTTCCTTTCTCCTACTAGATTTTTGGTGTCTTTGTCTTTTGAAGAGGACAATGTTCTGTTGGAATTCTGCAGGTGCTCTGGTTGGCTGAGTGGGTCCGTGAATGTGAGTCTTGGTGTATCTGTGGGAGAGGGTGAGCTACGAGCGTCCTACTACTCCGTCACCTTGGCCTTGTCCCCTATACATTGTTTTCTTGTTAAAGAATTGTAGAGAGAGAGGGCTTACTTATGATAAGCTCTTTATTATCTGAATATATGTTCTAGCCCCCTAGGTCCCACACAGTCACATGGTAGAACCCTACATCCTAATAAAGGCCTTACCTGAACCCATGGGGAACTCTGGAGTTAAGACACCCTTTAGAGTTGTCTCCAATTGTCCTGATGGACTGAGCTTTTATATCTTTGTATTGATCACTTGTTGGACTGAGCTGTTCCTGGAAAGACTGGATGGAGTAGTACTCCACTTCTGTGGCAATTGGCAATGGTGATTGATGGCTCAGTTCCATCTTCCAGCACCAATCCCATCAGTTAGGGGAAGAAGGAGGTGGGTAGTACTTAACAGTGTCCACCCAAACTAATACAATTACTAAAACTCTGGCAATATTTTCAAGGGGAAAAAAAAAAAAAAAAAGACCAGGTAGCAATTTCCAAATCAAATGAAAGAAGGACATCACTGTAGATGATTAAAATAATTTTAAAAGGTCGAGGAATATGTTATTTTAAAACGTGTGAATAAATTTATTGAGAACTTAGTGTTAATGAGGCATTGTGTGGAAAACACAACAAACACAAACTATGAAAGAAGCAAATGTGTGAAAATTGTATATTTATTTAAAAAATTGAATCCAAATGTAAAAATCTTGTCAAGAAAAAAATTCCAGACTTACATTACTTTGCTTGTGAAGTCCCCAAGTATACAGAACAAAATGATACTAAATTTATATAAATAATTTCATGGTAAAGATAAAACAAGAAACACTTCTCAATGCAGTGTGTAAAGACTGGATAATATTTTTATGCATATCTGACAATGATATTTTAATAAAGGAAAGTATAGTCTAATCTTTATCATAGAAGTTGATACAAACACCAAAAACAAAATTTATGCAAAGAAATTTACTATATATTGAAAAAGTAAAATATCACAATCAAGTTGAATTTGTTGCAAGATAAAATAACTGTAAGTGTTCTAGAAGATAATATAGAATATTGTTTATGATACTGGGTGTCAAAGGATTTTTTTTTTAATCCAGGACACAAAGATTATAAACCAAAGAACAACAATTTATAAGATGAATTTCATTAATTTATGAACTTATTCTTATTAATATGTAATATTAAAATAGTGAAAGGACTAGTTACTGAAGGGAGAATATATTTGCTATGCATGTATCTGACAAAAGATTGTTACATACAGTACGTAAAATGCACTCAATTTTTTTTAAAGACAGGCAATCCATTTTAAAAGTGTCTTAAATGGGGCACCGAGGGTTCGCCCCTGCAATGAGAGAGCTTCCAGGCCGAGGTCGACCAAAGCATCACCCAAGGAGGAGTCTCAACTTCACTTGCAGTCCAGGAACTTTTTCCAAAGGCCTGGGCAAGAGCTGCCTTCTGGGGTCTCTGCCCATCCTCTGGGGAAGAGAGCCCGGAAAGAGGATATGGCTAGTGAACAGTGGAAAGCAAGGTCTCAGGTGTCAGCGATTTTTGATGATGTGGTTGTGGTCTTTATGTGGGATAAGTAGAGAAAGCTGGGTCCTTCTCAGAAAAACTTGTACCAAGATGTGATGCTGGAGATCTATGGTAACCTGGCCTCAGTAGGACCCCCAATTTAAAAAAAAAAAAAAAAGGTATCAAAATCTTGAAAGGAGTTTTACATAAGAGGATATCCTAAATGCCAATAAGGACATGGAAAGATGTTCAAATAATTAATGATTAGGGCACTAGTATTAAAACCACAGTGACACATTTCAATACCCCAATCAGAAATGCTAGCACAAAAAATAAAAATGGGCAACCTCAGTATTAGTGAGATTATAATGGAATTGGAGCTCTCATACTAAACTGTGCAAGACTGTTTATGATATAAAGTTCTTGAAAACACAGTTGGAAATAAAATTTTGTAAGGCCTTTACTCCTGCTTACAAGAGAGTAACTCATTCATAGAAAACTGTCCCAACAATAATGATCTTGGAATCCATCTCTTCTAATTTTTTTAGATGAGTTTCTCTGGAATCTGTATTCATCCTTCCTCTTTGACTTAAGAACGGACCCATCCCTCATTTAAGAGAGAAAGAGGCTTTCTGTGAGGCACATTGTCTTCCTTTTCATAAAGGGCAAAAATACTAACCTCACTGGGTAAATTGTTAAGATTAAATGTGATAATTTTGGTGAAACATTTAACTCAGCATGAGGAACATAATACTACACAGTAAACGGTAGTTTTCTTTCATGTGATTTCCCCTCTCAAATACCCAAGACAACTGAATAATAATTTCAAATTTGAAGAGGTAAACTAAAATAAACATTTTTGATGAAAGCTATTCTATCAGTTGCAACCATTTTTATTATATGGCGATATTGAAATTATAGTCATTGCATGATGAGGTAAAATTATTAAAATTCAATATGGTTATTAGAGCTTAAGAGGACATTGTCATATTTAGTTTGTTAAATGATGGCTAAGTGAAAAATTTTTTCTATTAGAAAGACAGCTTTAATTATATAGCATTTCAACAGTTAAAGACTTCAAAAACAGCACACAAATATAGGATACCTTTTCTTTTCCTCTAAGCTCAGCTATAAAATACACAAGCTGACATGGAGCATTGATTTTTTCCTTTATATATGGCTGTATTAACTTTCAAAATTCACATAGACAAATGTGTACCTTTCAGAAATAGAAGCCGCGAAATGACTAAGATCCTGTGTAGAAAGCTCCATTATGTTCTTTTCATTTAAATGTATGCATTTTTAAAAAGCATCAATTTTTGCATTTTCTAAGATGTTTACTTCCTCTGATGGTTTTGAGAATTCACTGTACTATTTAAATGTATAATTTACATATGCTCTGTAACTCAAATTTAATTCAAGATGTAGAAAAAACTATTTCCTCAAGTCACATTTCATGAACAGAATACCTGGAAGCAATTGTGCTTTCTATGTCACTTTTTTTTCCCTAAAAATATAAAACATAAACAACCAGCAGCATCAGACTTGATTGTGTATTTCTGAAGCTACTGTGTAGTGCTTGTTCTCAATATTAACAAAAGTAATAGAATATAAATTATTCAGCTGATTTAGAACTCTTCATACTAGTGTTTAAAACACTCCTCAACAAATTCCCTGAAGATCCAACATGCATAACATCTCCAGTGTTTCCTGGTTCATTTCTTGGACAATTTCACTTGGACTTCTTTAAAGGGGTTAAATTGACTACCTGCTAACACCTATAGCTCAGGTAGATATTTCACTACCAGTGTGCATCATTTCAGCCAATTTTATACTACAAAATTTGCCCTTGCCAAACCTGTTCCCCTTACTTGGGTGGTTTATCCTCTCTAACCTATTTTTAAAATAATAATTAGGAAAAAAAAAACAAAAACTACCTTCAAAGTTCAAAACAGAAGCCAATCACTACAGTTAATTATTATTTGATTTCACTTTTCTCCATCCCCCCAACCTTGTTTATGTGCCTTTTTCTATCTTCCCCAAATATCCAGCATTCTTTGGATGCCACAGTAATTTGTGGAAATAGATACCACTTTCTCTCATGAATTTTAGAAGACTTTCTTTTTTTTTTAATCCTTGATGTTGTAAATATCAGGAATGTAAGCTAGGCAATATATCAAGCTCAGCTTCTAGAAACATATTTTAATTAAACCCTCTCCACATTGCAGCTTGTTTTGCCACTGTGGTAGACAGGGAGATGCTCTGCCAGATCCTGCTTTAAGAGAAGATTTGATGCCTGACTGTGGGGAATGTGATCAGTACTCAAACTTCATTTTCACTCAAACTTCATTTCTAGTTCCTTCAAAATCTCAACTCAGCTTCAGGAAAAAAAAATTAATTAAAAAAACCCCCCAAAACCCTGCCTTACCAGAGGTCATTTCCTGAGAAATTTCAGGCTCTAAATGCCTAGACTTTTCAGCTTAACCTAGAGTCCTATTTGCTCCAGAGAACCTGACTAATTTAGCCAACGTTTTGTAAAGCCTATGTGACTGATAATCCATTCCTTTCTCTTTTTCTTCCTGGCACAGTTGAAGAGACATAATCAATAATTGGTACCCCAAACTCTATTCCAACTTCTGCTTCTGGAGAACTGCAAGCATTAATGCCAGAAGAACCTTGATAAAACAAATTAGAAGAAGATAATCCAGTTTAAAATGATAACTGTCATCACTGTCAGGAGATGGAAAACAGAGGAACCTAGCCGTTCGACTTTTAAAATCCTTACTGATGGTGAATTGGCAGGGTGGACTGGGAGGAGGGACTAAAACAGATGGTGCTATGTATCAAATGTTTGAGATAAAGAGAAGAAATAGAAGTTATAAGTGAAATAGGATCAGATGACAATTACTAAATGCCATTAATACTTTTAAGCAAGACAATAAACATTTGGGGTACTGGCAGGTTCAAAGCAAGGTGTGAAAGTTAGAGGAGATCTTGAATTTCATATAAAGAAATTCCCATCTTTTGTATCTCAGTGGTAGAGACTAGGAACAAGTTCAAGACCAAGCCCAGGATGTAAGAGTGAGTGGCTAAACATCATTTGTGATTAAATATACAACAAAAACAATTCTTTTTGACAAGGTCAGAGCTCTATTTGGAAAAATCTGGTTCCTCAACACATGAAATCATAATGTCTACATGGATGCCCTGAAGATTTTAGTTTTGAAAGTTCCTTTGAACTTTCTGAGTTTGCTCGTATAATCCATTCTACCTGTCTAAAGCAAGCATTTTGCTCTGTTTTTCGCTTAAAGACAATGGAGAAGCCTCTACTGTACAGTGAAAAAAACTGTAGGATTTGCTCTCATTTTCCTCCTACCTATTGGGCTTAAAATTAAGTTTAAGTTATAGCAGGACTCAGTTTGAGATATGTGAATCCACATAAGGGAGAAAAGGGACCATTTCCCAAAAGAGCTGTAATATCTAGCTAGTTTATGACGGCAGTATCTCAGGGAATGTACAGGGGAATGAAGTTTGATGGTTCTTGTCTAAGAGAGCAGTATATAAAATTAGATAAGGAAGGATTTATCCACTCCCAATATACAGGATGTAGCATCGTAACAATTTTCTAGGTGATGGCGAGAATTGCTTCTAGGATACCCCACACTGAACAAATTTGAAATGCCAGAATTCCTATGACATACATTTCAAAGAAAAAAGCATGCTGAAATGGATATAATACGTACAACTAGAAGACCTATCAGAGGATTATGTTCCATGGGAAATCCCAGAACTACCATTTACCAAGGCCATGAGGGAATATCCTTGCAGAGACACCAGCATCATTAAAAATTTCATTAACAATATGATATTGACCAGTCAGAATAAGCAAGTGGAACCTAACACACTGGTTGTTTAGAAAATCACATGCCTTCTCCAAGGTAAAAGATAAAACTATTTGACGTTTCAGCTATATCTACCAGGTTGAGGTCTCTAGTGGTCAGTGGCATGTCAGGACATCCACTGGAAAGTAAAAAAAGAAAATGGCATTTTATACATTTTATGACATAGAGGAGGTGCCTCTGCAGTTCCTGGAGGTGGCAGATTTCTCTTTTTAAAGATATTTCTCCTACAGATATACTAGGTCACAGAAAATGTTGCAAGTTTTGAATAAGACCCATAGCAGGAAGAAGCTCTATAGCAGCTTCATGCTTCAGTACACTCAACCCTGCCTGGTGGTCTATGAAGTTCAGTAGACCCTCTACGTTGGGTTTACGAGTGATGGGGAAGGTAACTTGTAGAATCGATATGAATTTCTTTGGAAAACAACTCAGCATGATTTGGTGCCCTTTAGTAAGGAGATACTTGAATACTAAACACGCATAGACCACATGTCTGAGACTGCCCATCACAAGCTGGATCCTATCAGTCACAACAAGAGGATATGATATGTCCAGGTGGCTCAACCACAATTTTAATACCTCCAGATCTCATAATAGAATCCTTGAAAACCTAAGAACAAAACAGGACAGAATAATGAAGGACTATAAGAAAAGTACAAATAGTGTAACATATGCATAATGGGAATACAAGAAAGAGAACAGAAGGAGAAAGGAACAGAAGAAATCATTGAAACAATAATGACAATAATAAGAATTTCAGCAAATTAATGTTGGACAGCAAATCATAGATCCAAGCAAGCTCAGAGAACACCAAGCAGGATAAATGTCCCCCTAAACCAAACAGTCAAGTCTATCACTTTCAAACTATAGAAAGTCAAAGATAAGAATATCCTAAAAGAAAAAAAGTAAAAATAAACACTTTACCTGTAGAGGAACAAAGATAAGAATTATATCCATCTTCTCCTAAGAAAACAAGCAAGCAAAAAGAAAGTGGAACGAAGTATTTAAAGTGTTGAGGGAAAAACAAACTCCAACCTAGAATTCTGTATCGTGAGAAATTATCCTTCAAAGATGAAGGATAAATAAAGGCACTCTCAGACAAATAAAGTTAAGGGAAATTTTTTGCCAGTAGACTTGCTTTACAAAAAAGGTTGAAAGAAGTTATTAGGTGATATTTGATTTTTGATCTTGTTTACCAAGCTCCTTAATCTCTTGGAATCATGAAAACACCCCCTAAGTCAGGATAAAAGAATAGAAAGAACAAAGGAGCAGCACCATTTTTCCTCTCTTGGATTGGCCCATCCCCAATTCTCAGGGGTGCACTATATTTTACTACCATTTTACTTCACTAATAAAATCTTCTGTTTATATCATGCTCTCTGTCTCCCATTAGAATTTTTTTTTGGGGGGGGTGGACTAAGAACCGAGGTAACTTTTATTACCCTTCTCCTGGTAACATTTCACTTTAATTTTCTTCCTTTCATTTTTCCACCAAATTAGTAAATAAATGAAAAAAATATATATAAAATAACATCAATGACAGTAATAGAAGTTGAAAATTTTCAGCACATTTTTGAGAAACTGAATCAGATGGAGGAGAAGTACTCAGTAAAGTGGAGGTAAGAGAACATATCTATTGGACATAGTGACCCGATGGCCAAGAAACTGAGTTGTGTAGCAGGAAGTTTAAGAAACTTGAGCTTAGTGAAAACAGGGAATTATGTAAGCAAGCAAATGTGTAAGTCAACTAAAGAGAATTGGGTGAAATTCTGAACGGTAAACACATTTGAACAAAACAAACATTCCTTCCCCAGAATGTCAGATTTTCTGACAACCAGAATTTTATCCCAATTAGTGGGCACAAATATTTTTTTCCCAAATCATTTTTTTAAATGAGTATTTCTGGATACTTCATATTGCTACTTTACATCCCTTGTTATCCAGACATCACTATTGATGTTGGTTAATTGCCAGGCCTACAAGTAGAGGTGAATTTGTTTATGAACTTATATGTATGGAATAAAATTCAAACTGTATTTTCCTACACCTTTGGGAAAAAAGACATCATGTCAGAAAAAAAATTTAAAGCAAAACATGTTATTTGCAAGGGAGTTCAGAAGAAGAACATATATGTTCATATCCTATAAAGTGACAATACAATAGATAGCATGTCAAAACTTTTCTTCATTTTAATTCTGTGTAAATTACCTGACTTCAGATAACATATCATTATCCAAAGTTTTTAAGATCCCAGAATAGATTGAATTATTGCATTTAGGGAGTAAATTTCATCATAATTAAAATAACTAGAGAGAGTTGATCCACTTTTGTCCAAAATTAGTTTTCTCTTTATTAAACTCTTATGTTTCATTTATGTTTTTTTTTTTAATTTTAGATACCACTTCCAAGTTAGGTAATGATTTTTTCCTTATAAATTTAAATGTAACAAGTGATATAGCTACCATCCTTGACACTCAGTGATACACCCAAATATTCTGGAGGAAGCCTATTCATCTGGCATTTGGCTCTGGAGTTTTTAACTCCAAAATTATTGACCTCAAATATCCGTTGTTAGAATATGCATAATTAGCATTCAGCACCTGTCATGGTTTGAAAGAAGTAAAATGTAAATTAGAATAAGATGATAATCAGAAGAGAAATATCCTGTTTGCCTGTTGGGTTATATCTTTTCATTTCTGAAATACTTTTCTTCAGACTTAACTAATATATATATTTATTTGAAGTTAGCTAAAAATCTATTGTGTATATATGTATATATATATATATATATAATATAAAACATTGAGATTATGCATATATTCATACAGCTGTAAAATGTTAATAGAAATATGCTTAAGGAGGTGCCAATGGAGTGCTAACAAGGAACTAAGGTAAAGAGAAGATGCAGGTATTCAAGGAAAAAGTGATAATGAGGATCATGTTAATGAGACTTCATTAAATAGGTGTTAGATTACATAAAACTTTTTCCCTTCATTTTATTTAATGAAATAAAGAAATACATACTTTTTAATGGAAAGGGAATATAGTACTTGTGGTAGGCACAATAATGCCACTGCCAAAGTGTCCACAATCTAACCCCTGGAACATAGCAAAAAAAGGACTTGCAGACATGATTAAGCTACAAACAATGGAATAGGAAGATTATCTTGAATTATCTGGGTTGGCCCAATGTTATCACAAAGGTCGTTAAAAGTATCATTGGAAGAGATGTGCATAATCAGACAGAAATTTGAAAATACTCTATCTGCTAGACTTTGAAGATAGAAGATGGGAGACACAAGCCAAGAAATGCAGGCAGCCTTTAGCACCTGGAAAAGGCAAGGGAACAAATTTTCTCCTATAGCCTCCAGAAGGAATACAGATATGTGATCACCTTGATTTTAGTCCAGAGAAATTCATTTTGTGCTTCTTATCTCACAAATGCAATAATAAAATTTCTTTGTTGAAAGCAACTGTCTATGGCAATTTGTTCCAACAATAACAAGAATCTTAATACTATGCTATTTTGCAAAAAATGTGCCAATTTGCAACTCTTATCTCTAACCTGGAAACTGAGTAGACATGAATGACACTTGCCTTTTTGTTTATATACAATAAATGAGGGTAAAGAGTCATATCATTGAACAAATTGTTATGTTCTTGATCTCCTTTAAGAAATGTCCAAGATCCCTTACAAACACTAGCAGAATATCTAGATCCCTATTTCTGAAAGCCACTCTCACCTGCTCTAAATGATTAAATCATAGCTTACAGTTTTGATATTTCATCTTAGTGGATGGATCAGAATATTATTTTGTATCTCCTTAGATACCTTTTGTATCTACATCTGCTTACTGTAACCTCTTTTTGCAATATAACTGATCCCCATTATGCTATTGGATTTGCCTTATGCCAAATATGTTCCTAGATAAATCACATTTAGCCTGATTTTATACCTTCAGATACCATATTCTGCTTCCTGCTTGGGCTTCCTTGTAGTTCAAAACACTTAAACTTCTATTAAATTAAATGATCAGCCTGTATGTGTGCAGTGCAATGGCTAGCTCAAATTAGCTTGCCCCAACATGATGTCCCACACCCTATCCTCTTGCCAGGTGTCTTTACTGGCTAGGTCATACCTACCATGCATTATTGCATAATAAAATACATTTTTAAATCTCTGCTTGTGTTGGTATATTTTATTATGCAAAGTCCACTGTTGAGTCTTCTCTAGAAAAAAATTAATTTCTAATTTTTATTTGAAAGGAAAAAAAATGGGATAAATCTAAACGTGAAATGATATTCACTACCAAAGGAACATTTCACAAACTTGATATCAAACTTATTAAAAATAAAACTTGTTTACAAATGATTAAAAAAATCAATACCACGTAGCTCACTAATGAAGAGGTAATATAAAATACTAATATATCTAAGAAGTATTCCACAACTTTGTGTGCAGGTATATACATACATATTCACTTTTATATAAATAAGTATATCAGCTTTGGAAATGTCATCCAAAATTCCATATTATAGGAATATAGTCAATAAATATGTGATTAAAAATCAAAACAAATTCTAGTTAGATACTCAGTATTAAAATAATGGATCATTTAATTGTTCTGATATTTTATTAATTTTCCATAAAATTATTCCCAGAAGTAATATTCCTCCAAAATATGCTAGTTATATTATAAATTATGTCAAAAATAGTACAAGTGGTGTTACATTGACTTGTTTAATGCAGGATGCTAAATCTAATAGATAAATGCATATTACACTGGCAGAAAAAAATAATAGGTCTCATGTTAAGTCTTACCACACATGAAACCTGGCAAGTCTGAGGTCCTGATCCAATTTTCCAACCCACAGAATTTTCTCTTCCAGTATTTCCCATGTGTGATCTGTTTAATATTTAATCTTTGAAAACTATAAATATTTTTGTTTAATCTTAGAAACTAAAGCTAACATTGGTGAAGAGTGTGTTACCTGTAGTGCTGTCTTGGATTTAAACTCTTCCTTTTTAACTGTTCTTTTTTCCAACCTTCTTAGGGTTGCTCTCTCTGCTTCATCACCTTCCATTCCCTCATCAATCCACTCTGAAAAGGGTTTTTATTCCACCTTTTCTCTTTTTTTCAGAAAGCCTCATATAAATTTTTTAGTTCACTGCTATGTCTCTAAAGCTAATGGACATGTTTACTTCCCATTTATTTATGCTTTTATTGTGGGTAGATTTAACATGAGAACTACCCCTTTAAAAAACTTTTAGGTGTACAATATAGTCCTGTTAACTATAAGCACAATATTATACAGCAGAAATCTAGAATTTATTTATCTAGAGTAACTGAAAATTTATACCCACTGAATAAAAACTCCCAGTTAAGCCCTTCTCCCTAGACCCTGGCAACCAGTATTCTATTCTGCTTCTATAAGTTTGACTATTTCAGGTACCTTGTATAAGGCATACTACTTATTTAGTTTATCACTCTGTGAGCCACACACTCTTGACCCTCTCTCTTCCTAAAATAATGGCTTCCGTTGGCTTCTGTACCACAAAACTCTCCTGGGGCTGCCCCTGCCCTCTTGGCCTCTTTCTCCTTTTCAGGCTCAACCTTCTAGGATTCCCCCCGTCTTGTACTAAGACCCTTTTTCCTCTCACTATGTCTGAAGTCCAAAGTTTCAATATTCCTCTATAAAGATGACACACAAACTTACCCAAAATTTCTCCACAGAATTTCAGACTCTTTTTATCATTGTCCGATTTCATATTTCTTTTTAGAAATTTTCAGGGAAAAAAAAACTTCAAGCATTCAGAACCAAATGGCTGATCTTCTTTATCCAAGAGAAGACAATATCACCTTGTCTCCTCTTCACTCCAAAAGATAAATCTTGATTCACTTCCTATGTCATCTATCCCAGTGAATTTACATGATTGTATAAGCCAGAAACTTAGGCAGTCTTACTTGAACTTCCTTTTTACATTAGACACACATATCTGATTCATCACCGAATCTAAAAATTTTATTTCTCTCTCTTCACTATTACCTCCTCCAATGACTGTCCTCTCACCTTTCCACTCAACATCTCACTGGCCATCTTTTAGTTTCTCATGCCAGCATTTTTGTGAAGATGTTTCCTAATATTCTGAGATAAAGAATCAATAAATAGTAAACTTATTCTAATATTTCAGTTGTAAATTCAATTGTATCTTCCTATAGGAAGCATAAATGACCTTTCTAATATGATAAATCTCCTATGACATGTTTTAATAGAAGCATGTACCACTCATAGTAAATCTTATGGTTGCACTTTTGCTTTAAAATTTGTGACTATTTGATGAATGTCTGCCTTCACATGTAGGCTATAATTATCCTGAGTGCAGAGCTCCATTTTGGTTTTTTATCTCCAATCAATTCCAAACACCAAGTATTAAGTAGATGTTCAGTGAATATTTGATGAATAAACCACCATATTGGATTTCTTAAGTACATACAATTTTTATTTGTCTATTATACTTCAATAAACCTGGAAAAAATAAAAAATAAAAATAAGCATATAAAATGAAACCTACTGACCAAAATCTTTATATTTCTTGATCTATCCCTACTCCTTGTCTATTAAAAAAGACTAAAAAATGAGATGAATTAATCATATGTTTGATAAAAAGTTTCCATATAATTTGGCATTCAAATGGAAAAATTTAGACAGAGCATAATTTTCTCTCTGGTAATTGCAAATCAGTAATTAATGTAGGAAAAAAGTAGTAGCAGTAATAATGGCAATTAGATCAAAATGTGACAATATGATTGATATCACATTTTCAGAGGGTATGAGACAAAATAAAAGATAATGATATAAATCTGATTATTGATAATAATTCCCTGCAGTCACTGTCGCTGAATTCTGGGTCTCCCTACCCTTCTTCCCAGGGACAAAGAGCAAATACAGATTGCTTCCCAGGGCATAGCACTACTTAGTAAGATAAATATGCTGAATTACTGTTTTTTCTCTTCTTATTAATACCTAAAATTACACATATATTGACCTGACTACTGTTATATTTTATAATTCTGTGTAAAATACTTTTTTTTTATTATTTTCATATAAGAGAGCAAAGGAATTTGTTATCAGTTAATTTGAGGTCTAATTGAAATTGTAAAGAAATAAGGTTATGGGTTTTCTATCCTATGAAAATAGCCAGAGCAAATTATTTTAATTGCACAGTTGCATAAAATCGGAATGTCATTTCCCTATTTCTCAGTATTACTCAGAGATGAACCACTTATGCATATTTAAAAGAAAATACTGCTTTAATTGGTACTTTTGTAGAGAAGAATAAATAAAAGAATTTCACTTGCAAATACTCCTCTAAATAATTTTGGAGAATCAGCTTCTTTTTAAAAGAAAATCCATAAAAACTATTAAATATGCATAAGGTTTAAGATCAGTATACTAACTTAATTAGGATCTCAAATTTGAAGCATATACTTCAAAGTATTTTCCTTTGATGACTGATTGTATAATATGGTTTATGGATTTATATTCTATAATTGATTATCAAATTTATGTTGTAAACGAATCATTTTCAATCATGCTAAAGAATTCACCATGCATGCTAGACTTCTCAGCTCCAGGGAAGCAATAGAGAAGACTTTAAATATATCTATATTTAGCATATCAGTATGTGTAACATATGTTGAGGATTTTGTTTTGCAGTAAAGTAATACTGAAATTATGTAAACTAATTTTGGTTATACCCAGAAGTATGTTTCACTTGTATTGACCTTCCATTTTATGAGAAGTATTTTTTTTATTGTTCTGTTTTCTTTGAGGAACAAAACAAAGGGATAAATGAAATATTTTTGTGTTTCAAGACACACAACTGAACATACATAATAGGAGTGAAATTGAAACTTGGAATTTGTTGTTTGGTATGCTGAGTCTCAGGTAAATTGAAACTTTAACCATGAAACAACTTCTGTTCTAGAAATGTAATAGTTTTTTGTTGATCTGTAATCAAAAAATAAAACAATGTGAAACAAATATTTTTCTCTTATTCTTGAAGAAGTTTCTTTTCCGTCTAAAAATGCTGTCAACTGCCACCATTTAATCTGTAATTCACGTCAGTTAAATTGTAATATTTTGTGTTGGCTGCTATACATAGGCTATCTGTTAAGCAATAGAGTAATACACTGTATATCACAGTGCTTACAGATTGCTTTACATCAGTGATATTTGAAAGGTAGTTTGTGAACTTCTGTGGGAACCAGGAATCATTTCAGTGAGTTCAATGAGGTCAAACTTCCTTTTGTACTAATGCTAAGATGATATTTGCCTGTTTCTCTGTGTTGATATGTCCAGCGATGCTACAAAATAGTGTTGGGTACGACCCTTGATGACTGATTACATATAAAGTGAATGACACTAAACTGCACTGGTAGTCACTGAATTCTTTAATTCCACACCCTGAGAGAGGTAAGCATGGGAAATTCTCACTACCACCCACCACCAACAGCATTGTCAGCAACAACAAAAACCAGTTTTAATGAATAAAATCTTTGATGGAGATGGAAATGTAATCAATTATAATGAATCACAGTCCTTTGTACATAATACTTCAATATTCAGTGTGACCAAATTGGAGATACACTTGAATTGCTTTAGCTGCAAAGTATGATGGGTATCTCCAAAGAAAGCGATTGTGATTTTTCCTTAGTTTAAAAGATAAACCAGATTCTAGTATCATGAAAAATAATTTTTACGCAAAATAACAACTGATAGAAACACTATAGAAACACTATGGTTTTTTCAGACTTGGTTACTTGGCAGGATTTTCTTTAAAATAAACTAATTGAGTTGTCTATTTCAAAGAAAGCAACTTAGTATTTTTCAAACTAATGACAAATTAGGCTATCAAGTAAAGTTAGAATTTTAGAAACCTTTACCTGCTATCGTGAACTTGATAGCTTCTTAGTACATAAGAAGTTGTGATATCAATTCATGTTACTTTTTTACATTTCACGATGAAAGTGTCAAAACTCAGAAGATATGAAAAGTGAAGGAATGATTTCCAAATAAGCAATACAAAATGTCACACGTTCATGCACAGGTAAAACGTGCATTCAGAGGGAAGACACATCATTTGAATGTAAAAGAATTCAGTACTTTCAGATGACTTCAGATGCAACACAACAACTATATTTAAAAAAAAAAATTGTTTTGGGCGGGTGTAGCTCAGTGGTAGAGCACATACTTAGCATGCACGAGGTCCTGGGTTTAATCTCTTATACCTCGATTTCAAAACAAACAAACAAACAAACCTACCTACCTACCTAACTACTCTCCCCCAAAAGAGGGGAACAAAAATGAAGAAGAAAAAAAAGAAAAAAGAAAAGGAAAAAAACAAGTGTTAGTTGAATTTTGATGTAGTATCAAAGAATTCCACAATCACCTGAAAAGGCTGGCTTTCTGTGTGAGGAAGAATTGTCTTTATGTATTACTGTCAAAACAGCATATCTCAACAGTATGACTACAGAAGCAGAAATGACAAAACTGCTTTCTTCCACTGAGAGAGATATTAAAGAGATTTTGAGGAAAAAAAGTGAATCAATCACCTTTTTTCAATAATTTATTTTTTGTTTTTGAAATATATTTCTTATAAAATATGTTAACAAGTTTACTATTATTAATTTTTAAGGGATGTATATCAATTTCTCAATTTTCATTTCCAATTTGGTAAATATAATAAATATAGCACACATGAGCAAGACTGTTTTTGAAGTCTTTGGTAACTTTCAAAAGTGTAAAGTATTGTGGGAGCTAAAATTTGACAACTATTGATCCATGTAAATCTGAAGAGAACATACTTTCATATTTGGGAGTATAGAAATCAATTTATACACTTTCCTAAGAAGGAAGCTAATAATTTATATATGAAATGCATATTCATAATTTCACTTATGATTAATAATGAGTTACCATAATTCATAAAATATTTGGGGCACATTTTCCATTTTAAGAAATGCCAGAAAGAATTATGATTTTCTTCCCCTTTCTTTGAAATAAGGGTATATACGTGTGTGTGTGTGTATATATATATATATATGAATAAAATGAAATGCTTTAGTTCATATTCTACCTATAAGTTAAGTCAATGTTTGGTCTTCATTTTGCCACTAAGGAAACTAGAGCTTCTTGTCTGTAATGTAATCCCTTGTCACCATAAATATGACATACAATGTTTTAGCCAGACCATGCATGGGATCAAACCATTAAAAAAATCTATTTATTAAAGTATCTGGAGGCAGGAAGACCAGGATTTTCTTCAGTTGCTCAATGACGCAGACTTGCTCCAATCATCTCCAGTGTGTTGGTTTTGGTTCTGAGACTTGTTTCCTCTTTCTGCATTGTGGATACTTGAGCTCCATATGACAAACAACCACTTGTCCATTCCTAGATCAATCCTTGGTAAAATATTGGCTTAGGTGAATTATAATTTATTCCCAAGCATGTTCACATTACAGATCAATCAAAACTGGGGTTCTGTTAAAGAATAATAAAGGGAAAAGATATAAAGTACTCAATTAATATAGTATCTCTTATGCAATAATGTTATGCATGTCTGTAAACTCATCTTTTTATTCCATAATTTGTTTTATTATAGCCAGAAAAAATATGAGGGCTCCAGAATCAATAACCTACTGACTTTTTAAAATACAGACTGTTCTTGTTATTAGTCACAGTTTTTCATGCTTTGTGTAAAATAACTTCTCTTCTCTCTCTAAATGTGACAGTGCAAACAGAAGTGAGTTCCAGAAGATAACTAGGCTACTGAGAATTTGAAAAAAGACCTTGCACATTCACCATTCAGCTGTTTACAAACATCATCAAGGAGCCAGGATTGCTTCAGTCATAGCTTCCACTATCTACAAGATATAAACTTTGACCTTGAAGCTTGACCCTTTTTTCAGTTTTGTGCACTGATATATTTCATGCATTTAGATATCTCAAATGATTTTTGCACATCATAGGCACTCACTAAACATTATAGAAACAATGAATTGCTGTCCAAATTCTCCAAAATGTATTCCTTTCTTAGGTATTAAAATTAATAGACCCTATCCATCTCTAGAGAGGAACAATCTCAATTATCTTCCATTATCTACAACATGATGTCTTCTACTTAGTATTTACTGCTAAATGTTTTAAATAAAATGACATTTTGCTAATGCATTTTATTTGTCCAATACTTTATTGGACTTTTCATAACAGTAGTTACTTATCTTCTAAGAAATATAGGCTACCTGGTCTATAATGATCAGAATATATATTCTTGTAAAATCTGCTAGGTCTTGAAAATGGTTGAACAAAAATAGTTATGAATAGTGATTGGCTGACTTTTTCCAAATGTTTTAATACTCTCAAAATTATTTGTAATTTTTGGCATGATAATGCATCAACAATTCAGTAATTCCTTCTGATATCATCCTATCAGTAGTCCAATACATCTTCTATGTGTATTTCAATGTTTAATACACACTGCATGGAATGTAATCTTTACTTTCCTTACAAATTCCTCTTTACTCTAAGTAATGATGAACTTATGATATCATATCAAGAGAAAAATAGTTTAATGATCCCTTTGACTACATTCTACTTCACCTCTTGGTGGTATTTATAGGAGAGCCATGTGTGCAGGCAGAGGTAGAATTCCCCTTAAAACTGACAAAATGCAGCTGGCTAGATGTTACTGTCTAATATCAGGTAGAGACAGATGCAAAAGATAGTGGATTCAGGAGGTAAAATATCAAGCTTTTGATGTTTTATTTTCCCAAAGAAAGCTCCCAAATACATAAAACTACAAAAGACGCAGAGACATCACAGGACATCTGCTTCCTTGGTTCTTGTTAGAACCAGGTGTCAAACATCAATATGTCAAATATTATTATAATTTCTAAATGCACTACCCAGCAACATAGTGTGAAGACATGATTATCTTGCTTATTTTCTGATCTCGCATGACACTCCTTAGGATTGCTTATTGTGTTACACATTATCATTTCCAGATGAGTTTTTTTTTTTAAATCAAAGAAAAAATTTACTTTTCTATGATTATTATCTAGAGTAGTTCACCTAACTTCACCTAGCTGAAGTGAGAAGGGAAGGAAGAAAGTGGTCTCAGAGAAAACCATGGAAGAAGGTAGGGGAACCATCTATCTATCTATTATCTGTCATGTGTCTATTCATTATATCTTGCACTGCATGGTGTGAGTATTAATGAATAACTGTTTACTTTTCTGACATCAGTTATCCTACTGTATCCTGAGGCAAAGGAGGAGTGGCATCAGTGAATCTATCTGCTGGTTTAGGGGTGAATATGCTCTTTGCCTTATTATCCTTACTTGTTTTATGCTGATTGCTTTAATTCACTCCCTGGCACATGCCCATGGTGAAGTAAGTTTCTCCAGGTACAGCTCCAATATACTAAATTCTAATAATTCCCAATCCTCAACCAGATATTCTCTGGCCTTCAAGGAGGAAATTATCACATATTCTTGGGTGAGGAAGTCTGAGCTCCAGCCCTTTCTCTGCTGCTAATGAGTTGTGCATTTTTAAGGCAAATCTCAACCTCACTGGTCTCAATTGTTCCATAAGAAAATGTGCTCTAATTTCCTCATCTCTAACTTCTTACACACTATAAACGCTTGAAAGTGTGAATCGCATCCTCCTTGGCTTCCTTGGGTCACTCTTCCTATTCTTCCTCTTTTCCAAGCAAGCCATTATTCTGGCTCTCTCAATGACCCCACTTCTCTGGGTCAGCTTCTCTGGTTAACTTTGTTTCATTACAAAGAATTTTCCTAGCTAGTCCAAAATTCCATATACAACCGTTCTCCAACACCAAAGTAATAAACAGGACTAAACTATTACCAAAAAAGTAAACTGTCAAGCTGAGATATAAAAGAAGAACTTTCTCTTATTTCTGTATCTCCAGTGATTCTATAGTTTGTTTGCCCGTTGTGTATCTATATTGAGGTGGGGGGTGGGAGGTGGAAGCTGAAATATAAATCTCTATCTATAAATTTTTTACAAACTCCATTATCATTGTATAAATCCATTTATGCTCAACAACTCAATTTTAAAATATATATAGACTCCCCACATTTGAAAAGCACTTTAAAGCATCTCAGTGTTCTTAAATGGTT
This sequence comes from Camelus ferus, assembly GCF_009834535.1. NCBI lineage: Eukaryota > Metazoa > Chordata > Mammalia > Artiodactyla > Camelidae > Camelus > Camelus ferus. The sequence continues at coordinate 183,671 of NC_045709.1, forward strand.
TGTTTCTCTCACAATTGAACATTTTAAATTAAAAATATGTCATATAACCCTTGAATAATATAGAGTATTTGAATTCTGCTTATAGAGTTTCCTGCTTGAGCCAAGCCCCTGTGTGGAAAAAACAGATACAGTTATGGTTAATTCCTTACCATTCATCTTCTTTTATGCAATTTCACATTCTAATATCAACCTTCTATTTCCCTTGATGGCTCTCCTACAATGCATATTAAATCAATGAATGATTACATGCCTGGGTGGTATAAATGATGTACTCTACCTAATTCAAAATCTAATAACCAAAAGTAGTTTCCATGTGAATTTTTTAACAGATAGATTTAGACGTAACATGGCATCTTGTTTAGTACTCACTGGAGAAAAAATGAGTTTCTGAAGCATTGTAAAGACAACTATCTTTGCTAAATCCTGGTAATGCTTTTGTTTTTCTATTCTGAAATCAAAGTATTGAACCAGTGCAATTGTCATTTGGGCTAAGAACTTAACTGATTGAATAAATTGGAGAATTGAGACAATTAAGTGGATAATTCAGTTGTAAAGCTTTATTTGGTATAAATTGTCTTGACTGCTTGTTAATATTTGACAATTCACAGTATAATTTTTCAATTCTGTTTTCCCCAATAAATGTAAACTATATCAAAATGTCATTATATATTTGAAATATGAATTTTGGAATGCTGGTAATTTTTACTAAATATGTTCACATCACCCCCATTCATGAAAGCAATAATAATTATTATTATTTATGTAATAACAACAACAGTCAAAACACATAGTGCTAACTCTGTGCCAGGTACTCCTCTAATAATTTTACATTGACTTATTTAATCTACCTAAAAACCCTATGAGGTAGAAACATTAGTTATAGTATATTATGGCAAAGTGGTGGTACAAAAGGGGTTAACTATCTGAAGTTTACACAGCCAGAAAGGGTAAAGGCAGTGTTTAATTGTGCAAAAGACAGCTGTAATAAGAGAGAAAGCAAACGTCACAAAAGGAGAGAAAGTAAAAAGTAAGGATCTCTGGCATCTGCTTGTGAAACTAAATATACCGAAGCATTTACACAGTCTGTAGAGTGGTTAAAAAGTGGGGGGGAAAGGTATTGCGGGGAGAGGTGGAACATTGTAAAGATACAAGGTGAATAGCAGGAATTAGCCCTAAAATTAAGTCCTTTGGACAGGATGGCACAAAAGGAGGTTTTGTGGATTCTATATGAGAAGGGGATCAGACCCAGGTTTTAGGAAACACCACAGGACATAGCCAAACCCAAGTAAGAAAAGACTGCAGAGCACTTCTCTGACGATAGACCCAAAGATTATCCTGTCTCTCTAATGATATGGAAGCAGCAATGGGCTCTATATCTGAAATGGAAATTTCTATGATAACTGTTTATTGATGAGAGACAGAAAACATAGAAAGGTGTCACAAATATTCATTGGGAGTTGAATGCCAACAATAACCAAGATTACAATTTTTTACCTCAGCTGATTCTAGGTAAGGAGTCAGTAAGTTTGGGACTGATATTTATTATGTGTATATATTTATATGTATTTATACATTTATATACATGAATGAATCATATTGAAATGGTGGTAATATGATTTTGGATTTAATATGTCTTATTAGGGTAGTTGCTGCCACTTGTATGGATCATCAGAAAAATAACTGCATAACAGTTTAATCAGATCATCAAAGGGAATTTTTTTAATTGTTTTCTTAAAGGAGTTCAGCATTATACCTCACACAAACTCAGACCATGTTCAATATTTTCATGAATACGACTATGCCAGGAATTAATGTAATGTTTGTTAACTACAAACTTATTTTTCTAAGACTCTTTTATACTAGGCTAGGACACTGGAAAACAAAGAAAAAAACAATTTGTTCTATTTTGTAATCAAGATATCGATAATGGTCGGTAAATAGAAATTCCTAGGAGGGGACTAAAAGGCTGAAGGAAGAAGGTATTGTTTTTTCCTATTGACTCATTGTTTGTTTTAAGTTTCTGTTAGCTCCTTTCATAAATACTCATTTTTTTCAACATGGCAGTAGTGATTAGTTTCAGTGTCAGCAGTTTAATCCATTTACCATTTATTTTCCCAATAATAGCTAAATTAGCACCACCATTTCCCAAAGGGCAATAGCAACAGAAAGCTAGTACGCTGTGCCCCATCCCAGAGTTCTGGGTCTCATCTCTTTAGGGCCCTCTTTCAAGCTCAGAGCTACCAGAATCTACCTAACAGTATTCTGTTCTCAGAGGTCTGAATTTCTCCACTGGACCCCCTCTTCCATTCTTTTATATTTATATTCATATTCTTTGATGGTTCTATGAATCTTAGTAGCTTCCTGGAATTTCTATGTCTGTGAAACCTTGGTATTCACCAGTTTCACATTTAGTTCATCAAATCATAGTCAACATCTATTTATGTTACAATTTCTCCTTGATTTCAATCTCTTGATTAGACACTGGCTGATCCAGAAATTGGCCTATGCTATGAAACAGTCTCTAGGATTGGATATGAAGATTTGCCATGTTCTCAGGTTTTCTCTCACAGGTAACCTCCCGTAACATGGAAAATTGAACATGGATAATCCATGGCATATAGTGATAATGTAGACAGCTTTCAAGAGTGCCTTCAATAATGTATACCTCATAACACTGATGCCTTTGTGTAGTCACCTCTTATAGTGAATCAGGGCTGTCCCTGTGGCCAAGAGAATATGATGGAAGCAAGAGTTTATTTCTTGTGAGTCTAGGTCATAAAAGGCATTGAAGTATCTGTGTTTGAGTTGTGAAATGCTCCCTCTGAGGGGAAGCTGGCTTCCATGCTTTGAAGATACCCAAGCAACCCTATAGAGGTCCATGCCTAGAGAAACCAAGATGTTTGCCAGATGTCAGCTCCAACCTATCAGGCATATGTGTGAGGCTACGTTCAGCCTCAGTCAAACCTTCAGATGTATGAAGTCATAGCCACCATATGACTGATACAGAATTAACGAAATCTTATATGACCTATGAGGCCAAGTTCATCTCAAAATACTGTCAACATAGATTATGAGACATAATAAATGATTATCACTGTGTTGAAGCCACTACATTTCAGAGTTGTTTGTCATGCAGCAATAAGATAAGTAACAAGTAGTTTCACCATTAATTCAAATATCAACTACAGTTAAGTATGATGATGTTTTCACTGAGGGAATTACCAGAATAGAAAAAAGTGACTGCTATAGTTTAACATTTTGGGAAAAATGCAAACTCTTGGACAATCCCGTGAGAATATTTCTTCTGAGGGCATTAGCTTACAAAAAGAATCTGACAACTTTATGTTGTTTAACTTCCCCTAAGGTGTTATTAAATAAAAGAGAGAGAGAGAGCATTTGCATCCACCTTAATACAAGCTCCCTTTTTATCTTGTAGCATCAGGGTTAATATTTCTTAAGCTAGCACTGAAATCTTCCTTGTTCGGATTGCAGAATGACATCTTAAGTTGAGGTGATGCTTTCTGCAAGTCTCTTACATCAATGCTAGGCAAGGACTGGTAAGAAGTGGGACCCTATGGCTTCATATTGAGACACATAGGAAATCCAACTGAAGTTTAAGATTTTGAATATCTGAGACTTTCTGATCCTACCAGTTGAAGCATTCAACCTTGCCAAGTGAGGAAACCAGATTTACGCTAAGAGCACCTAATAATTTTAGAGTTAACTGGAAAGAGATGCCTATTCCCCTCAAGGCTCACTCTAACAATTCTTCATCACCACTCTACCCATAAGTACGATCAGGTCCCAGCATGATCCAATAGGAGAAGTACAAATTACTTATATACCCCAAAAATGGGTAAGGTTTTATTAACTTACATCTGCACAAACTAGAATAACCTGTGTGTGAATGAATTGTAATGATTTTGGAGCAAGTAGAAGAGACTGTTACACGTATCAGGACAAATCTGTGGACTCTGGATTTAGTGTGTTAGCTCACGTATAACTACAAATGTTTCTAACAGTTTACTTAGGTGATTGATGAAATCTTGGGTTCAATAGTGACATATATTTAATGAGGTTGAGATGTTAGAACTTTTCTGCTATAACATAGGGAAAGGAATCTAAAAGCTGAGGGAGGCAGAAATATTGAAGTGGTTTTATTTATTTATTTATTTTTTACCTACAACCCAACTACTCCCAAACTATATGGTCTGAGAGACTCAGAGAAAACAATCACTTCAATATACACTGAGACACACATTAGTGAGAGGGAGTTAAAGCATGCTTAAAAAGCTTTGTAGGCACTGTCTGACTTCCACTCTGACAGTGGAAGATGCCTGAACTGAGACAGGTTCTCTGATTTCAGCAGAGGATGATGGGTTCCTAGAATAATAGAAGTACTACAAAAGCAATTAGTAGTCAAAAATAGCAGAGACACATTTACTTGATGGGAGACAGAAACAAAGTGGTATGAGAATGTTTTGCCCATAAACATCTTAGGTAATGGTTAAATGGCCATAATATCATCAAAACTAAATTACTTGGACAGCCAAGTAAATTTTTACCTGTCTATGTAGCAGTAAAGTAACAAGGCTGGTCTTTGGAAACATGTCTGGGGCTCTGGTAATGGATAATCATGGCCTTTCAACTAAGCCAGTTCATAGATCAAGAGCTCCCTGAGAGAAGGGGACACTTTCAGCTCTGCCACAAGTGTATCTTCTGCTTCCACAAAGAGACATACAACCATTTTCTAGACTGGCTGTGGACTGCAGGAAAAAATTTCAAGATATTTCAAGCATTTTAGACAAAGGCACTTTAGAGTATTTACTTTATCTGCGAGTTTCCACTCTATTTCACGTAAGGGACAATGCCAGCCCGAGCATGGGAAACAGTCTCATGTATGATATAATTTGTGGATTCTTTTTTTTTTTTTTTTTTTTTGTGCATTCTTAAATGCTACTCTCCTTTGCTCCTTTCACATATATCCTGCACCTTTTCTATAATGCTTGGCAGAATGTTTTATTTTGTTGGTTTCAGGAAGAAAAAAAAAATCTTTCAATTTAAGTTTGATTTGGGGTGCACTATAAGATAGGCCCTAAAGGCCCAAGAACGGAAGCCATGTGGGATACAGGCACGCATGGAGATTGTTAGTACCGCACTGCATGCTGGAAAGTAGAGATGACCTGAGTGTATCCCAAATATGAATGAGTGATAACAGCAGGACTGGTGGAGACTACAGTGCATGTGCAGAATTAGAGGGCTTAACAGACTTCATTAGTGTTCATTATTGTGTCCCCGCAGTGAAGCAGAGCTACTCTAGGTGAGTGCCTGCTAACTGAGATTGGTTTGGGAACTGTGTTCATCTTCATTTATTCTGGCTATAAATCCTAAGCATTATTTTGATTATCATGAAAGTAGGTAGCAGAAAAACTATATTCCAAATATCACACCTGAGAAGAATTTACTTTAAATTAAATCTATTTAATTGTCAAAAATAAATAAAATCCTGAACTTTGGAACTTATTGACTACAGAAAAGGGAAATAGAACAACATTCTAAATTCTCCAAAGATAATCACGTAAATATGTGGCTGACTAGTATATAAAAATAAGTGGCTATCTGGGGGTTACTACTGTTCTTAAAATTAATGATCAGTTGAAATGACCAAATAAAAGTATTTTTACTAAGGTTTGTCAAGCATTTTAAATTTGACAGCCTTCAGTAAAATGAACACTTATAATAGACATTGCATACCTTTGTTCATTTTTTAATGTTAATATTAATCAGTAATGATAACATTAAACATTTAATGACTTAATAATAGCAATTCTTACTGTAAGAGGCAGTATTGCCCAATTATTAAGAATATGCACTCTGGAATTAGATTCCTAAATTCAAACTCTAACTCCATCAGTTAGTAAATGCGTCTTCAAGAAGACTTGAAAAAATTCTGGGACACAGTTTCTACATGTGTTAAATAGGGAAGATAAAGTTATCTCCTTCATAAAATTTTGGGTGGTATAAGCAAAAAACTAAGACCAAACTATTATTATAACCTAAATATTACTTGTACATGATAAATTCAACCTGTAAATATAGTGAAACTAAAATTCTCCTAAATATTCGCTATTATTTTGAAAATATTAAATTTCTTATACTTTTCCACTTAGAATGATGAGCTAAAATCAATTATTCAGTTAAGCATTTTAATAATAAGCAAATTTGTTAATCTTCGGGCCAAATTTTTACACAATAATTTAAATAATTTAAACTACCGAATGTCATCCATTTTGAAACCACGCACACAAAATGAGCACTGTGATTTTAATTTGCCTAATTTCTTCTTAATATTACCATGGCTTAAAATAATGTATCCATCAAAGAAAAAACAAAGAGTTATTTATTAAGCAATGTCAGGTTCACTTCTTAGCTGAATAAGGGTTCCCACAAACTGTGTTTTTTTGACCAGGATACAAGAGCTGGATCTAAAGAGCTACTGCATGTTATATTTCATGACCAAGACTGCCACCCCCAGTTATTTCATATTTTATGTCATTAAGGTGCTCTGAACCAAACTGCATCGTCTCAAAATTCATATGTTGAAGCCCCATTTCTCAATGGGACTACATTTGAAGAAAGAGCCTATAAGGAGGTAATCAAGGTTTATAAGATCATAAGGATAGGGCCCTATAGGATAGTATTAGTGCTGTTATAAGAAGAAATATCAGAACTTTGTCTCTCTCCCTGTCTCTCTCTCTCTCTCTTTTTCTATCTCTCCATCATGTGCTCAAAAGAAGAAGGTCATGTGAGCACAGAAGATGACAGGTGCCTGCAAGGCCGGAAGAGAGGCTTCACCAGAAAACAACCATGTTGGTTCATTGATCTCAGACTTCAAGCCTCCAAAACTATAAGAAAATAAATGTCTGCGGTTTTAGCCACTCAGACTGTGGTTTTTCATTACAGCAGCCTAAGCTGATAAGACACATAGAATAGTTTTTTCTTTTTTTTTCATTTTTGTCAACTGCATTTTCTAATTATGGTATATAAAATTATTTAAACTCAATCTAGAATCCATACCAGTTGATTGGGTCAAATCAAACTATTTACTGCTTCATTCCATCCTGAAACATTTTCATATTTTTCTTTCACAAAGGCTCACAATCCTTGTAGCTATTTAGGAAACATGATTGCATTCTGCTCAACTCTTGTTTTGACTAGCTTTAATAGCATGCTTCTAAAGTCATTCTTAAAAGTAGATAATAAATTTTGAGTGTCCTGGTAGATTTAATCAACATGTATTTTAAAAATAGGATCAGGAATCCAAATGGAGAGAAGGTTAAACAGATGAAAAGATCAAAAACACATTAATGTCATAAAGAAAACTATAAGAAAATAAAAAGTGAAATAGAAGAAATAAAATCTTTTTGGGACAAAGAAAGATTAAGAATTTCATTTGGGAAACTTTGTGAATTAACTCTGTGAAGAATAAACTTGAAAAATTGTCCCAAGAGATTGTGGACAAGAACATAGAGGTAAACATGATACTAACTGGTAGATATGAGAAATAAAATAAATATTAAACTTGGATATTTTAAATGGTTTTAACTTTAATTAGGGCTTAAGTTTTTGGTTAAGATGCAGACAGTTACAAGAGATCATAACTTTCACACAAGCAACCAAAAAGTAAAAAAGTTTAGGTTTAAAATCCTTCTGGGAATTATGAATATAAAGAAACATAAATTAAGCAAATTCAAGAAATTAATGAGCCAGTCATAGGAGAGAAGAGACTGTGTTTGTTCTTTTTCTCGTTAGCATAATAGTAGCAGAAGTATCTGACATAGATGGGGTAAGAGAAACTGGGATGACCTGTAATGTACAGTTAATAATTCTACATTTTCTAACACAAGGATTAAATCAAAAGACTCTCTACCCACAGTCTCACCTGCCAACGTTTCTCCAAGGCTTATGATATGTGATGAATGTTTATATGTTGTTTCAGATGGTTACATGCATATATACAATTGTCAAAGCTTATTAAACTGAATGTTTGTGTTCTGGCAGTTTAAATTACACTTTCATAAAAACTAAATCCAAAAAGCAAAACCAGGATATGGGAAGAAGTGGTGATTACCTAGAGAAAAATAAAGAAGTAAACAGAATGAACTTTTTCATTATTCTGAAGAATGATGTATATCTTCAGATTTTAATTATTTATACTTGTTAAATGAATTAATGAATAAATGAATATATACTTATATACACATACATAAGTTGAAGATAAACCTAAACATGATCTGGCTGATGACACAAATACAAATATCAAATAAGTAAATCCTATAACGTTCTATACAGGAAGAATATACTGCATGGGTAAAGAAGCAAGGAAGTTGACGCCTTTTCATCTGTAGCTGTACTTTCTCCATGTCAGTGAAATAGTAATGAGAAAATGGAACAAAATGACTGTAACTCAAGATATTTCTGCTCATCATCCACCATAACATATTCTTTATGGTAGCATGATAGCTTATCTAATGAGCTGCATAAAAACATATACTAAACTAACCATACAGACTTTTTGAATAAATTTGTTTGGGTTGCATGTATCTTGGTATAATGAAAGGTAATTCAGTGTATAAATCTTAAGACAGGGTAAGTAAAGGGTTTAAATTATTTGTGTAATCACATGTAAATTTTACTTCAAAAAAGATGATTTTATCTTTTAAATTATGACTAGTTATACTTAGAATGTAGCTATGTTTAAATTTAAATATATAGTTACTCTAAATTTAATATGAATGTGGGCAGGGATTGTGCTATGGTTTACATAAAATAAAATTTAGGAATTCCTTGGTAGTAAATGCTCAATGCCATCTTAAAAGAGCACAAGAATTTGGAAGTGGGTGATAAAGAAATATAGCATTTAAAAATGTCATCTGGTGGAAGATTAGAGGTTGTAGAATACACAAGTAAAACATTTAATTTAGAGGAAGAGGGGCATAAATAATTGGGCTGTATAGGACAATAGAGGAAATTGAAATAATTGCCTATGGGCATAGTATGAGATGATATCATGGATTTATGGATTATGTAAGATATGACAATGGTATTAGAGTAATGTAGAATATATTTCAAATACACATGTAGGATTATTTATGAGTTAAGTGTCATAGATAGTATCTGTAATTTAGGTGGAAACAGGTAGAACAGTATCTGAGTTTATATGGTTAACTTGGGGTGGGGAGGTATTTGGAGAATACAGTATATGTCATGCCTTTTTTTAAAAAAGAAAGAGAAAAATCTATGTATGTCTAAATTTTCCTCGAGAGGGAGAATAGCTTCTTCAGAAACCTCTATTAAGTGAATAGGCAGTGCATTTCCAAGTACACTATAGTGAAATTTACTTGGAAAATAAAACAATCTTGACAACAAAAAGATCCTTCCATATAAATATAGAAGAGAGAAAAAACACAATTTATTATTGGGTAGACATTAACAGATCACACATGTGAGGTAGTGAGAAAATGACTACAAATTGGGACAAAAATCATACATAATTTAGACACAAGTACAAAACAGAACAATAATTCCTCTCATCTCCTGAAAAGACGAAGGCTGCATCTTATGACAGTTTCTTATCCATCCCATGAGAGAAGACCCTGAGTTAAATTTGGAGGTACTTGTCTACATATCTAAAGGCTAGTTAGCAGGTGACCTTGGAAATATCTCTAAATTGTAGAAACTTGAGAATGACCTTAATCCCTAAAGAGGTTTTTCTTTTTTCCAATATTAGAACAAGGACTCAGATTCACAATATCTCCAGGGAAACACTCTGAGAAAAGGCAGGAGAAGTGGTTTCTTTGCCCTTTATAAACAAACATTTACCCTTACAATTGCTCTTTTGTTGTTTTTTTTTTTTGATAACATCACAATTTTCTAAGGGATTTCATCCTTGTATTTACTGTTCTTGGGCATTATGTACCCATAGAAATATCTAGCAAGTCCACAGCAAAATACAAAACAATAAGGAATTAAGCAATATGAATATAACACCAAAGCAATCTAAAAAATGGTCAGATAATCTGAATAAACATTTTTCCAAAGACATACTGATAGCCAATAGGTACATGAAAAGATGCTCAACATCACTAACCGTCAGGGAAATGCAAGTGAAAAACACAATGAATCTCACCTCTCATCTGTTAGAATAGCTATCATCAAAAAGATAGGAAATAACAAATGTTGGCGGGGATGTAGAGAAAAGGCAACATTTGTGCACTGTGGTGGAAATGTAAATGGATAAAGCCATTGTGGAAAACAGTATGAAAGTTTCTCAAAAAAAATAAAAATAGAACTACCTTATGATCAAGCAATTCCACTTCTGGGTATTTATCTCAAGAAGATAAAAACATTAACTTGAAAGATATATGCACCCTCATATTTATGGCAGCATTATTTATAATAGTCAAGATATGGAAGCAACCTAAGTGTGTGTTGATGGATGAAGAAATTGTGAGATAGATACACACACGCACACACACACACACACACACACATATACATATATATTTGGAGTCACAATCTGGTCTTCATGAAATGTTGGTTTCATATGGGAAGCACAAGGTGTTCCTTCTTCTGAACATTTTTATGTAGATAGAGTCTCTTGGCTGATTTGGATGGTAGATTCCTTCCAATAAGTCAGTTCCAACCAGGCTAACTTTCTGTGTCTGAGTTTTCTAGGGAAGAGATAATCCCTTTTAAATAGCATACAATTGTAAGGGATTCAGTTAAGTTAAGCATGGGATATGGTTTCATGCCCAACATCACAGGTCTCCCCAACATAAGACCATGTTTACTTGAAGAAATTGTTCTAATATTTTTTTTCTTAACAAGGCTAATAAAAAGGGCATTTTAACCCAGGAGATTGCTGAGTCTTAGCTAGTGAGTTTATAAGAGCTCTACTTATTTATCCTACTTGTTCCAAGGAATAAGGATAATAGGGAATATGTTTGTTTATAAGATTCTGCAAGCATTTATATAATTAATAATTTCTGGGTAACAGTGGAAATAAAATACATTTGTTTTTCCCATTTGATATGCTCTTATCTTCCCAAAGTGAGAAATATGACTGTCAAAGAGTCTTTACCACTCTATAGGAATCTGCTTTTGAGTAGGGAAAGCCATTAGGCCATCCTGAAACCATAACTATATAGTAACTTTCAGCTTCTGTAGGTGTGAATGTCATTTGCCATCAGGTTTCAGATAAAATTGGTGTCTCAGTTCAGGCTGCTATTACAAAATATCAGAAACTGAGTGATTCATAAATAAGGAAAATTTATTTCTCACAATTTTAGAGGCTGGAAGTCCAAGATCATGATGCCAGTGTGGTCAGGTTCTGGCAAGAGCTTTCTTCTGGGCTGCAGACTGCCAGCTTGTTCTTGTACCCTTACATGGCTGAAAGCGGAGACAGGAAGGGGCTCTCCTGTGACTTATAGGGGCACTCATCTCATTTGTGAGGCCTCCAGCCTCACAACCTTATCTAATCCCAGTTACCTCCCAAAGGCTCCACCTCCTAACACCATCATGTTCTCAAAGTGACGATGAATGTTTATCTCCAGACCCTAATACATAGCCTCTCTCTACTATAAAAATAAATAGTAAAAATTATATAAAAATATACTTAGCAATTCACATTTCAGTATACTAACTTAGAAATGACCTAGGTATTAATGGATGTCATTAATTATTAGTCCATATTTTAATGTCATTAATATTAGTCCATATTTTAAATCTCCTAAAACTCTTGGAAATTATCTTTAATTTTATAGACTAAGAATGCAACTGCTTTTGGATTAATGTTCATCAGAATAACAATTCAAATTAGTTAAGTACAAATATACTTTTTCTCATAATTTTAAAAGTTAAGTTTAAACATTACACAAAACTATTGATCAGAAAGAAGAACGTACCCAAGTAGAATACATAAGTGTGTTGGTACTATATATAAACATTGATAACCAGAGATGACAGTGTCTTTTAGTAAATCAAAATTATTAAACAAGTCTTAGTAGCCAAAATTTCACCTAAATTATGTGAATTATGGATTGTTTCTATATTAATACTTCCCTAGCACATTGAACTTTTTATAAAAGTTCAACTTTGTTATTTTCTGGTAAATTTACTAATACTCAGTTATATAATTACATATTTACCTCAATAAGCCAATTTGAGTAGTGCTTTTTTAATTTAAAAGATTTTAAAATCTAATTTATAAATATCATTCAAGAGGCAGGGAAATATTACATGCCCACACAATGGCTAATATCATTCTGAATTATAAACACAAAAAGAGACAGAAAGACATACAATAGAGCTGCTTCCTCAGTTCCAAAATTTCGGCCATGAGTCAAGAGCTAATGCCGCATTATAAAACTCACCAATGAGTTCATTTTGTAAGTGAATGAGTCTAGATAACCACTTCTTGATAGGGCACAAAATTCCTAATTAATCTGAGATCAAAAGAGGCAAGTTGTCCAACAGAACATCTAAAACAAATAGATTCTATCATTTCTTACCCAACAGAAAATAGATTTCCATTATATCACCAGTCAATTTACGGAGACCAAGTGACAGAACATAGAGCCAAATTCTCAATGGGGAATAACTTATTAGATTTTTAACAAACAAAAACAAAATTAGTGAAGTGGAAAATTAAAATTTGAAAAACAGAGAGTCGGTAAAATCCTATTGCTACTTTGAATTCATCTCTAGAAATCAAGAAAAGGCATATGGTTTTATACCACCCAGGAGATGTACTTCCTTGGTGACAAAGTTTACCAGGCTCTGATGGGTGAATCCATTAGGCATCCCAGGGGAAGAGCTCAAAAACTGTTAAGAGATAATTTTCGGGAAAGGATAAAATCATGAAAATGAACAAGTGTTAAAGATTGTATTTTATGCATGTGATGTGGATGAATCAGCAGATATTATAAGCTATTCAAAGGAGAATTGAAAAAGCACAAGTTATACAGATTAAAAGAACTATTGAAATTAATTATAAATTTCTGTATTGCCCTAAGGTTTTGTATCCCTTGTACTTTTAGTTCTTTTATAACTGGTTTGATTCCTTTTAATTGAACTCTTGACGCAAGATATTGTTTACACATGTCCAGAGTTTATCCTTCTGATAAGCTACTTTATTGGCTTAGTATTGTGATTAAACCTGTATTATCATTCCCTAGGACCCATTTTCAGCTCAGAGTGCATTCTAGACTGGGCTGAGACTGTTACTCTCCCCTAAACCCTTTTTTAAATAAAGGCTCTTAGTAACCAAATCAAGCTTCGTGTTTCTGAGTACTGAATATAGTAGCCTTTACTTTGCACAGCAAGACTTTCCTTAATAGATTTACAGGAAAATCAGGAGAAATTAAGAAAGCATGTCCCTTTTTCAGAGGCCCTATCTATCTGTACAGAAACCATGGTGAACAAAGAGAAAGCAGAAGGCTAACCAGAAATACGAACGACCTGTGCTGATCTGTCATCAGATGGAAAAAAGAGAAATTTCACTGGAAATGTCAGAGTACAAGTATCTATCAGAAAAGGCAATGAAAGTTTAGCCAGAGGAAAAGTTACAGAAGCATACGGTTCAACAGTTCCTAACTCCAAGACTTTCCCAAACTGAAAATTTTGAGCCATTTTTCAATTATTCCCTATTGAGTGGCTCTTTCTCTGGGCTTTTCTGATTCACTTGTTCCTGACACATCTGTATCTTGTCTCTAGAATCCCTTTTCCAAAATTCCGGCTTTCTACAGTAATGACATTAATTTCCCTCTTCTTTCTTTCCCTTCATAGGTTAACCAGAATAGGAGTTATTTCTGTTAGCAATAACCTTCATTTTTGCCAACCTTTCATTTTTTCACTAACTTGGTCTAGACCAAAGAGCAGAAAAGAAAGTGGACAAGACCTGAGGGAAATTTTGATCTGCCCTAGATCCATTCCCATAAAGTTTGAGGAAGTTTCAACCAATCAAAGATGAAAATTAGTGGGGAACTCACCTGATTACTGAGTACAAAGATGCACCCCTCCCAGCTCACATTTTGCAAAAGGCTTGAAATATAGTTGTTTGCAAACCTTTTTGGTGGCCCTCCTGCTTTCAGCCCTTCATTTCCAGGGTTGGTGGATAATTAAACTTTTGTGGACACGACATTCCCTGATGTTGTGGGTTATTTTTTTGGCCCCTAAAGTGCTTGCATCAATAACTGAGCAAAGTCTTTTGGCAGAAGGATTCAACACAGTAGGTGTGTGTAAGCAGGTGTAAACTTGTATCGTGGGTAGGTAGGTGCAAGCACTTTGAGGAATGTTTCTGCAGGCTCATTCTTGGAGCTTGGAAAGAAAGCCTTAAATTGGTGATATCAGCTGAGGATAAGGCATGTATTTTCTTAAGATTTCAGGTCCTCCAAGTGGGCTATGATAGCTTCTTAACTGCATCAGATTCACCAATGATCTAAATTTCAAAAGCTTGCTTTTCTTGCACTTTGGCAAGAAAAGTGTAGAGTTATATGGAGTTGCTTTTTCCCTCCCATGGAGTGTGTATATATATGTATATACACATATATACAGTTTAACTCCACTTTTGTTTACCTTTTTCTAGGTAAGGAGTACCACTGCTCTCCATCCTCACATATTTATACAGGATCTCTGTCTTTTGTGCACATTCTCATTTTATCCTCTGCTCAAACAGTTTTATTATTTCTGCTTCTTTAGCTCCATGGTGTGTGAAAGGAATCTTTGCAGTGGAATCTGAGCTGCGAAGTGTAATTCAGAGTCCTCTCACTGGGGTGATAATTCATCACCTGTTGAGGCAGTTAAACCCTCATCCTTCCCAGCAGGGAAGCCTCTGAAGGAAAGGAATGGCTTATCCAAAAGATCCTTGTTTCCCTATCCCCAGGGTTCAGCCTCAGGCAGAGAGAGACAGAGACATAGAGACCAGAAGGGCAGAGATATCAGGGAAAGAAACAGAGTTTCAGCCTTCAGAGGAGGGAAGATAGTTTTAATGCTTGCACCGCCTTCTCCACATTTTTTAACACCTTTTCCTAACATAAAAGAGACGTATCAACCTTTAACATTAAAAAGAATAGTTATCCTGATGGGCCAGGATTAACATACATACTTAAAACTTACAGTTTAGATAGGATGTCCATCTGGATAGTATTCCCTAAAGAGGAGAGAGCTAGAAGGGCGATTTTTATAATTCAGGGTCACTCACTGATTTAGTGGCCACAAAAATCTTCAATTGGTCCTCTCAATTCAGGGACTGTCAGGCTACCAATCATATCAAAATATTATTACAGAAATAAAACAATCCTGCCAATAAAAAGACCCCTCCATTCCAATATGGAAAAGGGAGGAGACACAGTTTATCATAAAGATTCACAGATTATGTGTATTTAAGGTAGCATGAAAGTGATTACAAATTTAGGGGAAGGTCTCACATAATTTATACAGCAAAGTGGAAGACAGCACATTAATTTCTCATCTCCTCAGAAGACAAAGGCTATGCCATCTCACTAGGAAAGGCCCTGCATTAACTCTGGAGCTGTGTGTTTACATATGTAGCAGTTTATTTGGACCATGACTTTGAAGATATCTCTACATTGTAAAAATTCGACGTGAGGCTTAATCCCTAGAGATCTTTTTCCAAAGTTTAGAGCAAGGATTCAGATTTACTATGTATCCAAGGAAACAGTGTAAAAAAAGAGAGAGGGGTAATATGGTCTTTTAGTTCTTTATAAATGGAAAAAAAAGTTAAGTTTCATTTACCGTGATAGACTACATGCAAAATAAACTATATGAATTTAAAATAGCATGAAAGGATTTATTGTTTCTGGCAAAATAGAGGAGATATACTTTCTGTCATCCTCTCACTAAACACAGTTGAGAACCCTGGACATTTTACATATATATTTGTGTGTGTGTGTGTATACATATCACTAACATCGAAGACTCTCCAATGTGGAGATAAGGAATAGAGGCTAGTTTTTTATTTCAGAGAATTGTAAATTCTTATACAAACCTTAAACTAAGTGAAAAAGTATCCAAAATTTTCAACAACATACCCTTCACATAAGTCACACCACACTCTTTCTATAGGTAGATGATGTCTAAGACAAAATTATTTTAAGATGGTTTTCTTCTCTCGAAGCATACCTATTTAACAAGTTTAACTAAAGTAATAAATCATTAATCTATTTCTCTCTTAAACAGGTAAGTCTGGTTTTTATTTTCCATTTTCATGAACAAGTTAAAAATACCACTTCTTTGTAATCTAAGCATTCAATTCCTCAACTGTACAGAAGGTTCTTCTTGCTTTAAAAACCCCTTCTGCTTTGTGAGATGCTTCAGGGCTTTTGTTATTACTACAAAGCTCAAACAAAGTGTTTGAGAAGGCTATTGTGTAGAGTGCTTGCCTGACCAAAGGTAACTTAATGCTTTTAAGAAGGTGATTCTTATCCTGGGGCAAGAAGCTAAAAAAAAAAAAAAAAAAAAAAAGAAGATTATTTCAAATCTGTTGGCAACTTTTCTGATCCTTGAAAACATCATATTTTAATGTCTTCCTGTTTTGCTCCTCTTGGTAATCTTTACAAAATTTAGATTAAGTATGCCAAAGTTCTCTGACTCAGGATCTAGATTTTCACAGACACTGATAGCCAGCAAACATATATGACCCATCCTATATAGATTTAAGCAGTTAAATGTAATCATCCAGTAAAGCATCATGTAAAATATGTTATTTAAATATAATGTGTTACATTGGTCACAGTTCTACAGAGAACTGGTAGAGTTCTGCAGATTATCTATCTATGTATAGAAAGAGATTGACTTTATGGAACTGGATTGACTTTATGGGGCTTGCAATTCTGACATTTTGGGCAAATCAGATGGCTGGAAATTCCTGTAAGAATTGATGCTGCAGTCTCAAGTCCCAGGGTCTAGACACAGAATTTCTTCTTGTTCAGAAACCTTAGGTAATCTTTTAATGTCTTCAACTGATTGGATATGGCCCACCCACATTATGGAGAGTAATCTGCTTTCCTCAAAGTCTACTACTTTAAATGTCACTCACATCTGAAAAGTAATTTCACAGCAACATCAATACTGGCGTTTGACCAAACAGCTGGCACCATAGTTTAGCCAAGTTAACACATACACTTAATCATCACAGTCCACTCTTTAACTTGTCACACGCATATACCTCCTTACACCATAACTGATCTCTAAGAACAATAACATGGTCATATTTCTGCATAAAATGATATAACTGTCCTGCTTACACTGAAAGTGCAGGAAACCTTTTCCCATAAGAGGGTACAAAGTCCTTGGGTGATATTTACTCTTCTCCTCATGTCCTATACCTTAAATACTATGATGTAAATTTGAAAAATTCTTATGTTATATGATAAAATGAAAGAGAGAAAAGGAAATAGAGATATTTGCTATATATACATGCACACACACAAAATCATATTAATTACAATATAAGGAAGAAATACTCACAATAATTATAGCCTTCCTTTGACAACTAGTCACGTGGTTGTAGCTGTTATTGTAACTTCCTTCTTCTATTATCCATTCTATATTCCTCATTCATCCTCAGTAAGCACCTCAGCTGATGCTTATTCTTTACCTAATGGGGTGACAAACCATCATCTCTGAAGAATCTGGAGCATTAGAATGCCTGCCTAAATTAGTTTGTTGTAGTTTTCCAGTGATGTTAATCACAGGGCTGAAAGTTTGTGTCCCCTCAAAATTCATATGAATTGAAGTCCTAACTCTCAATGTGATGATATTTAGAGGTAAGACCAAAGGAAATGATTAAGTTTAGAATAGGTCATGAGGATAGGATTTATGCCCTTATAAGAAGGAGAAACCTGTGCTTTCTTTTTCCCATGTGAAGACATAGCAAGAAGGTTATTCTCTGCAAGCGAGGAAGAAGGTTCTCAACAGGAGCCAAATCTGTCAGTGCCTAAATCTTGGATTTCCTAGACTCTGGAACTGTGGGAAATGAGTATCTGTTTAATCTAACTAGTTATGGGATGTTGTTACAGTTGCCATAAGGGAGCTCCCATATCACGGACCTCCACTGTTCAGCAGGAGTCCTATTTCCTTGTAGCAATCAGGCTCAGTTCCGCCAGCTGGTAAAGTAACCCCTTCTTCACCTAACAATTCAGCGGTCTAAGGAACCCAACATGGCCAGGAGGTAGTTTTAACTTCAGTGGACTCTCTGTTGTGTTATCTGGTGAAGGCATACTTTCTTTTGGAACTAAGATGTCTAGCTCAGTAGAGCATAAAGTTGTGAGAATAAGAAGCAAAACAAGCCAGAGGATCACAAGGTAATATTGACTGGTGCCACTCTTGTTTATACCCCTTGATTCCTGGACCTGTGAATCCTGGCTATGGGAGAAATTTCTCACAAGACTCTCCAATCATTGGAAAACAGGTTCTGCTCTTCCTCAACATCATTTTTTTCTTTAAATAGTAATATGTCCAAGAACATACAGGCTTTGTAACAAAAAAATGTGAAAAAATAACTTGTTTAGATTTCTGCAAAAGTTGTATCACTAGGAACAATAATTCCTCAACAATCAGATGATTAGATGAAATATAATCAGATTAGAATTAGGTGTCTTACCTTGTCAGCCATTATATCCGTCATTTAACGATAGTTCTTTTCTAACAGGCTACTTTCCTTTTATGACTATTGGGGAACATTTTTATGAATAGTTTTTGAGCTTGTTTGCATATTCCACAAAATCAGGCATTTCACTAAAGCAGACCCTATCCCCTATAATTTATGTAAAAATAGAATGATGCAAATATAAAAATAAACCAGAAATAACATGGAAGAGTCATTTTTATACAGTTCTCTGTTTTTAGGTCACTGTAATATATAAATTAAATGCTAGAGAATTATGCTGTTTTATTCATTTCTCTTCTAAATAAATTGATGTTGCTTCAATAAGAAGTTCAGTGTAAGATATTTCTGAAATCTTAAGTCCTAAAATTGTATATATTAATATCATAGTGGATTTTCAGAGGAAAGAAATACACAAATATTGACTGACATTTCAGTCAAATTCAGACCAATCAAGAGACAACAGAAGATAAAGGCAGCAGATATAAAAATATGAATGTCACTTTTGATGAAATATGAGCTGGAGGACATTGCTAGGTATACAAGTGTCCTGTATACTGAACACAATGATTAGTCTTTGAACACGATCACAGAGACTGTGAGACAACAGCAAACTTCACCAGGGAAAAATCTGCTCTTATAAAAATCAACAGAATAATAGGTTCATGCAGACTTGTAGTAGGAAAGGGGAATTATGGGTAAGGTGGATGGAGAGGGTCAGGGGTATTAATTTTGATGGAGTTCCCCCTGAAAACAGAAAGAAGTAGAATAAATGTTCATTTAACATTTTAACACTGTTCATTTATGTATTTTGCTTATGGTCTTTTTCCAGAATTCCAGAGCACAGCTCTAATAAAGGAAAGGCACCATATGCAAGCTGCAATAAACAAATGGTATTAGAGTTGAATAAACCATTTCTCATATACTTTCTTCCATCTGAAAAATATTCTCAGTGCAGAGCTGGATAATTCTTTACATAGTCTTCTTTCATCTCCTGCTCCCTAAACAAATTCTAAATAGATTAAAAATAAAAATAGGACTCTATTCCAAATTTTGGTACAACATTACTAATAGAAAAGGACTCTGTGATATTTAATACATGCTGTATAGCAATTTACTAGTTAACTGCATATCTCTGAGTTAAATATTAAAAATGTGTCAATATTTGTTTCTTTATGAAATATGTTTGCTAACATTACAAAGCTGTTCAAGATTGTTTTGTCTTTTACATGTATATAAAATTTTATTTTTATTTTGAAATATTTGAGTTTTAAATATATTTGAGTTAATTTGATTGTACCAACTAATTTCATGAAACTTTATTTCATTCCATTTGAAACAGAAACTGGAAACCTCATCCAAACAAGTTAAAAGAGAGCCTACCAATTTCACTTTGGGCTTGAAAATAAACATTTTTGTAAGTTCTACCTTCCAACTAATTTAAATATAAGCACTTAAAATGAAGTTATTGTGATTGAAATTGATTGGAATAAGTTAGGCAAATCAATATCAACATCATGTATATTTTCTGTCTACCCATTTGAAAATTAAATCTGGCTGTTACTTGAGGCAAAAGATGTAATATTTCCTTAGGAAGAATGTTAGGTTTATAATAGTTAACTTAAAAAATCAGACTAATAAAGATAGACTTATTAGGTGAAATACAGTTAGGAAATATTATTAAACATTGCCAAAATTTGAAGCTTTAATTAATAAGCTAGAGTTATTACTTTCCATTAAGTTTCAAGGCAATACTAAGTATTTCTACATTTTATTAAGGCAGTGCACACACTTCCATTTCCTGTTGTTTCAAACTAAATACCTGGATTGATCTTCCTGCTAAAATCTATTTTAAAATCTTGCATAAGTAACAACGAAAAAAGACCTTACATAAATTGTTGAACTGAAAATAAAATAAAGAATGCTCAGCCACAAACCAAGTTAGGGCAAAGTCTCTCTCACAAAAATCAAGGGCTAGGAAACAGAACCAAGAAATGCTAATGAAGGTGGGTAGGCTACTATGTGTCTTCTATCCTCCATAAGCTATTCTTCCATAAAACTGGCCCTCCCCCAAGACTGAGTAAGGAAAAAAGGGTCCTTGTAACTAAGCACTCCTAGAGTCCTGGAATAAAAACGATTATTCTCAAAGGTGGAAATGGATGGAACTAAATTAAACCATCTCTCCTGAGAATATATATCATCAGCCTAGTGCTGATGTGGGTTTGGAGCATAAACTAAACACTGTTATTTTTCTCCAAAATTCTCAAGATAGGAGTTTATTGGGGGAGGAGGACAGTCCTTGAGTAGTCAACTAGGCAGCTGATAAAAACAATGTGAAGCCTGTGTGAGGAAACTATCTTGATTCTAAGACTCAAAGAAATCTAGAAGGCAATATTTCAAAATAAATAAAGATTTCATTAAATATTACAAAACATATAATGAAAGACACAGAAGTCATTATATGACAAAAACAGAATCAAGTGTGCAAAAAAACAGATTCTGTAATTTTTCGTCCCAGGTTATAAACTTAAAATGTTCAATATGCTGAAGAATATATATGAAGACTTGAAGATACAACTAACTATTGAGCATTATCGAATAAATGCCCAAAAATAAAAATAAAGTAACTGAAATTGTAGTCTCATGGGATGTATTCAACAGCATATTTGCACTGATCTAAAGGGAAAATTAATAATCCGAAAGAAAGATCTAACAATATTATCAAGAAGAAAGTATAGGTATAAAAAGGGATGGAAAATATGTAAAAGAGAGTTGGTCCATGGACCTGTAAGTGAAAAGGTCCTCTAAGTGAAATATACAGTAAGAAGAATATAGCTGCATTCAGCAACTAGATATATCTGATGCAAAAGTTAACATAAGATTGAGTTAAAATAGCAAGATTTAGAAGATAGAATTCTACTTTTGTAAGATAAACAACATACAAAGCCAAAATATAGTGCTTATGGATAAAAAGCTATGCACCCGTGAAATTCTACTGCATCCATCTTGTGATCTTGAAGCCATGAACAAGAAGACAAAAGATACCTGTAGTGGAGAAAAAAGAGATGAGAAGCTGATGCCTAGGGGTGTAACAGGAAGAACAAATCTGACACCATATTGGATCTGTTTCTTTTACTTTAACCTTTGTATTCTATTGCTTTTGCTACAGGTTAATCACTAAAGGAATGCTGCCTATAGCTTAAAGTATACATAATGGCCCATCTCCCAGAACCCTGCCTCCTATGCCTGAGCTTAAACTAACATATCTTTGTTCAGCTCACAGGAAACATCCTGACCAGTCCCACCTGTAAATGGCTGCAGGAAAGAAGAAATTAGCACATCCCCTCCAGAGTCTGGCTGGAACCAGGAAATATTTGCAACAACTTACTACCTTTTTTACTTTACCTTCTCACCTTCCCTCTTCCCTCTATAAAAGAAACTAGCATCCAAACCCAGGCAAAATGTTTCTTTGGGACGCTAGTCCATCATCTTCTCGGTCTACTGGCTTTTCAAATGAAGTCACTATTCCTGCTGCAACTCTTCTCTCGATTTATTGGCCTGTCATGCACTGAGCAGTGAGAATTTGGACTCGGTAATGGTGGGTAGCGTCTTTGAGCTGTCATTCTAGTCCTGAACAGCCTGACCTCAGTCTTATGTTTTATAAAACATAAATCCCTATTTGTTAGCTTCTGTCCATTTTCTATTAGTCTCAGTTTCATAAAAGTGTTCCTTCATTATTCCTTCACCACCACTCATTATCCTTTTAGAAATACTCAGTTTTCAATAACTAAAAAGTCTCATTATAATTTACCTTGGATTTCTTTGATTACCATTATAATTGAAAATGTATTATATACTTATTAGACATTTTTTGAACTTTTACAGTATAATTTTTACCTGCTTATATTTTAGAATATTCATAATATGATTAATTGCATAAATAGAATAAAATATTTAACTATTTGCTGTTTACTTCAAATATTATATATTGATTAAATTTATTTCACTAAACACCCCAGATAATAGTTCTTAGGTGCCTGAAAGCTATATTAATGATTACCTTTTACCTACCCAAAATAGAGGATACAGGTTTCTCCTCTAACTCTCCCACAGTCAATTACCTTTCTTCACATATAAATGTACCCACTTGTTTCATTCTTTCTCTTTTCTAGCTTTATGATACTTAATGCCTAAAATTTAGTCATATTCCTTGTAAAGATGGTGCAACTTTTATTTCTTTTGAAGCGATCGATAAAATATTAATACAGTTTTGTAAGACTAGAACAAGACACATTAACACTGATACTGCTGCAAAATAAGAGAGAGCTAAATTTTGGAAAAATTATCATCTTCAGTGAATATTTTATCAAAGCAAACCTACTAGAAAATATGCTTCTATATAAATCTGTCTTCTACAATTTACTATCCCCTGGAATGACCTTCTTCATGCTGTTGCTGCAAATAAATCTTATTCCACAACTCTAATAATGCCTTTCCATCCTTTCTGACAGAAACTAATGCAAAGCTTGCAATCCTATGAAGTTTCCCGAACCAGTCTATTTATCTCATATTTTCTTATCTACTCACAGATGTTTAATTTTTATAACCGTAGCTTAATTATAATGACTACAATATGAGTGCCACTGTTTCTATATATCCTTACAATATTTAATCAAGAATTCTGTATATAGCAGATTTTCATGCAAAATGAGCATTACTCTGTGAAAAGAAGAATACATTCTGTCAGAAAAGCTTGGTACTCTCTGTTCAGCCATTCACATCACCTGTGAATCAGCAGTAATAATTTTCTCACTTGTGTCCCAGAGTCAGCTAAAAAGGATCATACGTAAGGTTGTATTACTTGTTCAAAGTATGAGGTATATGTTATTAATCTGTGATCTGGCATGACTATTGAGATAAAATTAATCAATGATAATATCTGAAATAAACAACAACTAGTTTACTGTTCTTATCAAGTGAAATACATTTTGAACTTAATAATAACATGAATATTCTAAGATCCTGTAACTCCTTTGGGACACTCATAGTGAAAGCCAGAGCCCTAATGAGAAGGATAACTAAACACAACTGTTTTCTGTGGTTAATGTTGGAGGGCAAAACAGTTAAAATTTTCTCAGTGTAAATATTTACTCAGCCACTCTTATGGATACACCTATGGTTTTAGGACTCTGTCAGGCCCAGGAACTCAGCAGCTCTAAACCTCTATGCCTATAGGAGACAGGTTACGATCAGTGACAAGCAGGCTGTCTACAACAAGCAAGACTGTTAGGTAGAAAGCTCAGCATAGAGACAGATTTAAATGGGAAATGTTTATTACACTTATTTAGAAAGTATTTACTCAGAGTCATTACTAGCAGTCATAGTGGATGAAGAGGGCATTCAGTTTATTTGGTGAGGGCTGTAGATAAAGAACGGTTTTAGGATGTCTTCTAATTATGATCATCTGAGCAATGAAGATGCAGAAACCTGTAAGAGATGTTTATTGTACAGCAAACAGAAAAGTATGAAAAGGGAGAGAAATAAATACATACTTGTGTAAATTAAAAGACCATGTTAATGATGAAATGACTGCTGCTCAAGGATCTTTGATCTCAGGCAAGTATTACACAAAAATGAAGGAGGATGGGACCAAGACCTTTTCTAAGTGGTTGGAATGAATTCATCCAAATTGATGGAATAACTGTCCCTCCAACCTCTTGTAGGTTTTCTGATTTAGTGTCTCCTTAATACCGTTCTCTGTGTCTCCCACAGCAGGAGCAGCCCAGCACCTGCTTTCCTATATGCAGTTCTAAATGCTCCATTCTACTAGAATACAAGTGATAAAGAATTTCAAGTTTAAGGACATACTGAGATTGCTGCTGCACATGGAGAGAACAAGAAGGTATAATCCTGGCTACTTGCACTGGAGTCATTACATATATCATCCAGACGTTTGAAAAGTTCCGAAATCTGAGTGCCAAAAAAATGAAATCATGAAAGTCAGTGTTAAGTGTATAATTTACAGTCATGGAGAATGGAATCCCCTCCCACCCAGGAGAAAAGAGACAAAAAGCATACCTCACCAAATGGCCATTTATTACAGATATAAATTGCTATGCTCAGTCTGGTTAATAATGTCGACTCCCTATACCTCAGTTCCCTGGTCTCAGATGCTAAATGGAGGATTTTGAGGGAGAGCGGTTGCTCTGGAACAGATCTGCAGATAATCTATGAGACTTTTCCAAGGGTGGACCAGATCCCCTCCTGCTATAAAAATTCTTTGACTAAAATGGTTAGTGTACACCTGTGGTTTCAGGCCTTAATGATATGATAACTTGACTTCACTGATATGATGTCTCAGCTTTGACAAATAAAGATTGAAATCATTAAGACAGGTTTTTAAAGATCTTATTGCTATTATCATAAAGCTATGGCATTTCTTAACACCTGTGACTCATAAACATTAAATACTTCCTACTGTTTCCAGTAAACTAGTATTTAATAATATTTACTTTCACTGAATGTATGGGCATGCCACTAGAATTCCTTCAAATACATTATTTTTTATGCACTGGAAACTCTTTTTTACTGAAATATTTGTTTGTCTACATGTACTGAGGGTAACTATATAGGAATTTATTAAAATTTGTTATATTTTGCTGCTTGCTTTGTATGAATACTTACTCGTATTTACCTTGTCTGCATGTGCTATGTAGAAATTCATTCAAATTTATTGTATATTGTGTCTTGCTTTCCAGTTACCACTATTACTCAAATATATTATTTTTACAGCCTAGTATTTACCAGTATACAAATACATGATTGCTTATGACTTCATAACTTTAAATTATTTTTCAGTGTGAGTATAATATTAATGCTTATATAAAACTTATGCTTTACTACAGGATTCCATTGCATATTGTATTATATTTACATCAACAAAATATATTTTTATAACTACATACATTTAAAATTACTTTCAAAACCTGTTCAAAAAAGTGCTGAAATTTTTTGTCAGAATTCTCCCCATATATATTTTGGGAAGACTTTATGCCTACATGCCTTAAATGCTAAGAAATAGAGAAGTTTCTGAGAAAATGGGGAAAAGACTCTCAGAGAATGGTAAGAAACCAGTAATTTAGGGTGTAGCATTATGGACCAATCCCAAACGGTGGTGTCTCAAGGAATCAGGGCTGCTGTGAAAATGTGAAAATTGCCAAAGTGGAGAGTTTACAGCTTATTCAAAGCCTCCCTTCCACGATGGCTGCCTCCAAAGTCCAGTAATAAGGTTAGAATGACCAAAATATAATTCAGCACAGGGGCTCAAAAAGAAACACAGGGAAGTTTGTTCACAATTCTCATGGACTTAGATAGCAGCAAAAGACAGTTTTAAGAGACAGAAGCTGGGGAACATTTTATGATATTTACTGGTTGTGCCTAAAATCACAATTTAGCTCATATTTGCATGATAAACCAAAATATTATGAGTATTTAATGTACAGTAGCATTTGTGATTACTAGTCATTAGCTATACCACCATTAATGCCCTATCAGTTCCTGAACTCTGAGTCACTGTTGAATCCCCTCTCTTTTCTCTCCGTATTAAATTAGCCACCAAAGCCTGCCGCTGCTAATTTTGTTTGCTTGTTCTTTTATTTTCCCACAGACTTGTCAAGTCCAACACCCCTTCTAGTCTTAACATTCTTATTTATAATGCTATTTCAACCCTGTATTTTCTTCTGCTTGGATGATTGTGGGCGCCTCCTAATTTAACTCCTGTATCTATGTAAACTCTTTTATCTTTTAGATACCCTCTTAAAAACTGTCCTTTATTTATTTAGATTTTTGGATCTGTCAGAGATTTAAAAATAGATAATGGAAGAAGTGTCTTTGGGTGATGATGGAGTGTTTTTCCCTATTTGCACCATTAGCATCCACCCAAATATAGTTATCTGGGGAGCTGCAGAGGTGGATAATTGTCATTGCAGTCCTTAAGCCATTCCTCTCTCCCTCGAACACAGACCCCACACACACCTACACATTCCTTTAAACAAAACAAAATAAAACAATGACACATATTTAATGTTTGAAAGGAAAACACTTATTCATTATTTGAAGAGTTATCACAATACTGCTTCTTCTCATAGCCTCAGCTTCCTTTCCACTATGATGTTTCCTAAAAAAGCAAAGGCTTATGATAAGCTCAGACAGAGAAACATAAACTATTAGTTGAATTTCCAGGTTAATGTGTTTTTATTCAACTGGGTGAAAAATGATTAAAAATGTCTAATGTAAAAACATCTGTTTTCTGGAAACAATTAATATATTAATGTCATGCTTAAACCAAGTCACTTAATATGTTGGCAGAAAGGCTTGCAAATCTCCTAGAGCCTCAAATTAAAAAATAATATATAATCTTTGTATTAAGAAACTATTTTTTCCATTATAATATTTATGCTACCATCATAAAGGTGGATAAAAAGATGAATTTAATTTTTAAGTTTCTCTGGATAGTGGGGAGGGTATAGCTCAAGTGGTAGAGCACATACTCAGCATGCACAGGGTCCTGGGTTCAATCCCCAGTACCTCCTATAAAAATAAATAAATAAGTAAACCTAATTACCCCTCATACCCTCGCACAAAAGAAAATAAATAAATAAAATAAGTTTCTCTAAATATATTCAAGATGACTTAAAAATAATTGATTTCACAGAATTATGGAAAACAGAAATCCAATCCAAAGTCCAGCATACAGTTTCATTTTTTTTTCTGCTCCCAGATTTTCTACAAATATTATGTCAGAAGTTCTAACTTGCAAAGACATTTATGGGGCGGGAGTAACTAAGAGATACAAGACTCTGTGCTGTACTTACATTAATATTCAGGGCAGCGTGCTTTGACCTCTACTTTAAAAATGAAAGTACATGCTACCAAACCAACTTTGATCTGCTTGTCCATGCACAGTAAAGCCAATCTACTGATACTGGGTTGTGGTGAAGAAAAGTGCAGTATTTTTTGCAGGGCACCAAACAAGGAGTCTATGGCAAGTAGTGCTCAAATACACCCAAATTCCCCGGTGAATTTAAGGCAAGCACTTTTAAAAGCCATGGGAGGGAGGTGGGTGACAGGATATGTGATCAGCTTGTGCACCATTCTCTGATTGGTTGATGGTGAGGTAACAAGGTAGTGTCACAGGGGTTAACTTTATCAATCCCTACCTCTAGTAGGTGTGGGGGCTCCAGGCTCATGATCATCAAGTAGTTAACATCTTCCATTTTAGGCTGGTTTTAGCATCTGTAAAACAACTCAGGAAATGTGCATCAGATACTGTTATCTGGGTAATTCAGAGAGGAGCTAAAGCAGAGGATATGGGGTAGGGGGCCTGTCCCAAGAAGGCCCCTTAAAGTCCTGCTCAGCTACACACAAATGAAGGGGGTCAAATTCATAATTACTTTGTGGTTTTCCATGGCCCCCTGTCCTCTCTTCTTCCAGAAGAGATTTGTGCAAAGGATTCAAACTAAATCTTTAAGACATTATGCTATGTATCCTGAAGTAAAAGACCAGACTGCAGGCTTCTCTGAGAAAAAAAAAAAAAAAGTGGACAATAATTCTTTTTAACTGGAACTAAATAGGACAAACAACAAAAACAACACCTGCCTTGGGACCTTAGACAGGAAGGAATGTAAATATCATATCTCAGGACCTGCAGCTGCCTAGTGTGAACACCTTACAGTTACAGTACTGAGAAGAGGGAGCTACTGGTTTTGCATGGTGTGACTAAAAGCCAGTCCCTTAAAGTGGGATTCCGATCCTTACTACAGATTCCTGTGTTCCCATGAATGATGAAGAAGGACCAGAGTCAGAGAACTGAAGTCACTCTGTAGACTAGGATAATTGTTATTTTGGCCACAAAACAGTGCAGGCAAATGAAAACTTAAAGATCCTACTGTAAACAAATTTAGGTGAGTCTCTCCTGGTTCTCTGATCTCCCCACTATTGCTTGATAATGATGAGTTTTATTGGGGGTTTTCTAACAGGTGCCTGGCTCCCCAGACGAAAGATATTAGAGAGTGATCCCCCTACTTGAAAGATATTAGGGTGTCGACTGAAATAAATGCACAGGCTAAAAGTTGAGAATTATGTTTTATTTGGCAGAAGGACTTCTGGGATGACAGACTCTCAGATTGCTCTGAGGGGCTGCTCCGAAGAGGTAGTGGAGGAGCTAGGATATATAGGAGCTTTACATCAAAGACCAGGCAGTTGAAACATTAAAAGATTACTTGTTAACTAAAGAAAACCAGGCATTCAAGAAGTTAAAGAATTTAGTGCTTTTCTATGTATGGGATGAAGAAAACATTTGGGCTTATTGAATTCATTCCTTACACAAGCACCTAGCCATCTAGGGCCAGTGTCCTGTCCTTTCTTATTCTGAGTCCTCTCAGAGTGCACCATTGTCCGTGGCTACAGAGGCTGGGCTGCAGGCTGGTCTTCACTGGGGGGTGGGGGGTGGCAGCAGCCTCTGATGACTTGATGGTTTCAGCATTCTTTGTTTACTGATATGGTTTGCAGTATTTTTTGTTCACAAGGGGAACCCAGTGGGATTTGCTCAGTTCAAAAAATACTAAGCTGTCTGAGCTTGGAGTATAGAGAGGATGCTGACCTGTCTTTCCTCAAATTGGCTCCCTTAACAAGAATTTGGTGGGATAGAAATGAAAATATTACATGAGAGCTTTTCAGCTCCAAAGAAGAGACTCTCCTCCTGGCCAGCAATGGCTTTCTCAGGCAACTGAGAAGCTTGCAGAAGTGGTGGAGGTGAGACCTGTCCCTATAGGGAAACTCATTCATTTTAATTAGCAAGTTTCTCTGCTGGGGGTAGAACTAAGAACCGGCTGCTCTGTGATCTGAGCACCCGTGGTGGTCTTATACTACCAGAGGGAGACCCTGGGACATGTTTAAAAGCTAACGTGAATCTATAGGGTAAAACTTAAGAGGAGTTATGGTCACAAGCAACACTTTGACCCACCTTACCATTTTATTAGAAAATTTTATCCCAACAAATTCAACTCTAAAATGAAAATTGATTCTCTCCGAGAAACAAGGGGTGTCAGAAAGCCAAGCTCCAACCAACACCCCAGCCAGATTCATGTACTATACATACAGAGCTCATACTTGCAAGTACCTACTTAATTAAAGATTAAAAGAAATCATGCCCTAAAAATGAGTTAAGGAGGCTCTTTTACTACGTTTGCAGTTAAGCCAGCTTGATAAAACCATCTTTTCAGCATCTGATCTTAAAGAAGCAAAAGCATTTCTAGGGGGAACTTGCATTTATCTTCCTGTGCCTTTGAAATGTAAATGTCCTACCTGAGATTCTTCGGGTATTGTGTGTGTGTGTGTGTTGAAAACTTGGTTTCTGCTGTCCAAAAGGTACACGTAGGGTACACATTTGGCTTCCAATCAAGCAGACTGGGATTCTGAGCAGTCTTTTGTCTGACTGTACCAACCCTCAGGGACCTTTTGCTGTGTTAACCTTTGTTTGATCAGCCTGTACAAAAAAGGTCTTTATTTGCTTAAACTATTTATTTTGGGAGTAAACTTTCTGGATCTTGTTTAAGCAGCATCCTTAGCACTCTTTTGTCTGGAAGCCTTTTGCATCTTATTCGTTTGATTCACTATGAGGATATAGCTCATAATTGTCAGATGATAGATCCTTTAAATTGGTAAAACTCTAAGTTGGTAAATTTTAGAGATCTTTCATTATAAACAGTTAAGATTTTATTGGTATCTATAAAAATCAAATTAAAATATGGGAAAATATATATCCAATGATAAACCTATGAACTTCCTTATTTTAAAACAAACAAGAAAAACCAGTTTGGAACACCTTATAGTAATCTCTGCATCCCTCAATGGGTCTCAAAGATACTTATAAAAACATTAGAATAATGAATATTAATTAGGTTGACTAAGAGGAAAATAGGAGAAAAAATGAAACAAGGTGGAAACTTTAAAAGAACTTATCTCAAGTGGATAAAGATGTTAAAGAAATCTTTCGATGGTTATTTAAAAGTTGGTACAACTAAATAGGCTTTATGTAAGATGGTTACATCTCTTTCATTTAATGATATTATGGGATAGACACATTTCACTGGGGAATATGTCCCTTGCTTGGTATTGTAAAAAGGGCATATAGATCTGACCTTCAGGAAATATTAATTAAACAGTCTAAGGGAAACCCATAGGGTTACCTGAGCCATATAATATAAAGTAAAATCTGGGAACTAATATTCAGGGGCTAATAAAATATGGTCTAATCTGTGCACTCAGAAAGAGGGCCTTTGCTGAATACCTTATTCAAGCTTTTGAAAGCATAATAAATTAAACTTAAAGCTTAAAACATTAAAATCTTAAATTTTAGTGTAGTTAGAAATTTTCTCACTGATACAGAAAAGCAAATCAAGAAAATATAGCTGCGCAAATCAATCTTTTAATATCATTTAGGTGACAAATCAGTTCTTTGGAGAGTTAAAAGCACCTGTCTTTGTCTTGCAAATCTCTACAAATCAGAAATGTGAATACAACCCACAAGAACCTGAGGCTGATCCTAACTAGCTCAGATAGAGCCTAAAACCAAGCAGAAATAGAGAGACAGACAGAGAGAGAGAGAGGGAGAGAGGGAGGGAGGGAATGGCCTTGTTAAACTAAACTGCTGGAAAGGCCTCCTCAGCCAAAATGTAATTCATAGCCTCCTTATGATTTTATCAGGGACAAATACAAATCTTAAAAGCCTTTTCCACAAAGAGTAAACCTTTAGTCATCTTAGCAAATAAATATACCTTATTCCAACTGTTATGAATGACTAATAAGTTTATATGGTAATACCTGATTCATAACTAAGTGTTAAAGTGAAGCTATGAAATCTCTAGTTTTGTCTGTTTTTACATCTGTGTACACACTATACTTATGAGACGTCTCTAGATCTAGAAAATATTATCAAAATTAAAGTTATAAAAACAGCTCTATTTAATTGACTTAAAAGTAATCACATGCAAATGAAATATTTCTAAATATGAAAAATCCTGGCCAAAATGATGTTCAGGTTCACATGAACTGGGAAATATTCAATATTAAGTGGATACCTGATATTAAACTTAAGGTTTGTTCATTTAAATAATATAGACATGTCTTTAGAGTCATCAACATTAAGTATAATACTTTTATTGTACCTAGGTTTAATAGAAGTCAAATAAGATCTTGTTATATATGCTGCCAACTTGTCAGCAAGGAAAACAACTTGCTGTAATGAAATTCTTATAAGTAAATTAAATGCAAATGAGATAGAACTTTTGGTTGAACTCTTTAGAAATAATTATGTTTTAGGAAAATCTAGTTGAAAATGGTCTCTCCAGATATTTGGTAACTCTAAATTCTAGAGCTGTGCTAAATTGAGTTAAACAAGGGAAATCTGATGAATAGCTAGGTTATTCCCAAGTAAAATAAGATACTAAAATATTAAATACTGAATACTAGCTTCCCCTTCCAGACAAAGATATTTAGAACTATTATTAAGTATGTTTGGTGCCACACTGAGATATTTTTCTATAAGGAAGTTCATATTTTTTAAAATTATTATTGGTATTTATATTTGAAAATCTACAGAATGTTAATGCAGGAAAAAGTTCATAATTGCTTATTTCTTAGTTTTCACTGGAAATTAAGGTTTTAAGACTTGAGAATTCTAATTTAAATATGCAGTTAAGGCTGTTAGAAACATTTGAGTATAAAGTGGGAAAGTAAGATGTGTGTCATGAACAAAAGAAGTTATGAAGGATGCAATTACACTTTGTTAAGGGAAAAGAAAGTAATTTTGCCCTTGAGTTTTGTTTCTTGATGGAAAAAATAAAGGATAAAATAATATGGATACAAAAGGTGATGGAAAGTTTGTAAAAAGGAACCCTGAGAAAAGAGTTTTGTACGTGGTTAGGCTTGGATTAAATTAAATTTAATTAGATAAATGGATTTTTTTATTAAGGTAGGCTGATGGATTTGGTTTCCTTGAAATATTGCTTCTGGTAACAGATTGTGTGAATTTATTTTTGTATCTAAATTATCTATCTATCTATATATATATATTAAATCTTTGCCACTTTGGTTAGGTGAATAAGTATTGTTTCACAGTGACCTCATGTGTTTTAAAACCATTTTGATGTTCTTAGCAACTTCGTCAAATTTCAATTTCTAACTAAAGATCTTTTGACCTCCAGCTCATTCTAGGATACTTCAAAGGACCCCTGAGACATCTCCAAGAGAAATGTTAAATGAATTTGGCTTATTTGGTATGTTAAATTACTTGAGAAACACTGTTAAGTGATTGGAGATGAACCTTAGGTTATGTTGTATAGATAAAGTCATTAATACAGATATTCCAAAATTTACATGTAATTCCTAAGTATCTGAGATGCCCTGGTATAATGTTATTAGTCATAATTATAGTTGTTATTTAAAAACTTGTATGTCACAGAAATATTCAAGTTTCTTATTAATTTTATTGTAATCAGATCTTTAATAATGACAACTCTTGTCATTTATAGACAATCACTGTTTCACTTTTGATGCGTTTATAAAATAGAGATCTTTGGAAGACTTTTTAAAAAGGACTTTTTCTGATACTTTTAGATCATATCCCTGAAATGGGTAAGAAATGACAAAATCCTAAAGGAAAACTGGATGACTTCATCCAAGTAAGCAGGGATTAATTATATGGGACTGAATGAACTGATAAATATGATTTATAGCTTATGAATTTTTTGAAATATACTAGCTTTTCATCTTTGTTTTTGAGGAAAACCTTTCCTCTTATGTTATGACCTACAATAAGCTGATAAAGTATTTCTTTGAAATTAAAATAAGACATTATCCATTTCTCTCTACCTGATCCTTTCAGAATTTGACTTCTCCAGCTGACACTCTTGTGGACTTGATGGTTGACTGCAACCAGATTATAACTAGTTACATTAATCATTGCTTTAATTTGTTTCCTTTGCTTCCACATTATTATATTTTGTGTCTCTCTGCTGCACTGTGACTTTATTAATGTTCCTAGCTGTATTACTTATATTCTGCCTATTTTATAAGATTGTTGTTTCTTACATTACCCAATACATAATCAGGCCTCCAACAAAACTGATGATGAATAAACATCTTGAGAGCTAGATTACATTTATAACGCTATATAGATTAATTGTAATCATATGATTCTAGGTGTGGGAAGAAGTAACAAGGGAAGTATTTCCTGGATCATAATAGCCTAGTAAGACAGGTGATCCAGACAGTTTTAGATTACCAATAGGGACTGATCCAAAAATCACCACCTTGAGTTATTATCAACAGAATCTTCCCCTGATCTCAGAATGATACTTCTTAGCACCATGAGGCAAAGTTGGTCATAAAATGGCTCCCAAAAGTTGGTTGAATCTATGACCAAGTGAAGTGACTGTGAATAAAAATGTTGCCTGCCATATCAGTAAACAAAGGATGTTACAGCCACCTACCACTACAGCAGGCTTGACAGTGAGCCCTGATGAAACTCAGTGTGGAAAAAATCAGGATGCACTCCATAAAGCAGTCAGCCAGTGCAGCTGCCCCCAGTGATGCACCCTGAGGGGACTCAGGATGGGACAGAACAAGATACTGGCCCTAGATATCTAAAGTGCACATCAAAGGAATGATACAGTGAGTCCAGGATCTTGCATCTTCCCAAACATAGAAGAAGATAAAATTCATTAACTTGAGATGTCTGGTTTTCCTTAATTTAATAGTAATCTTTTGATGTTTGAGTACCCATTTTTTGTTGCTAAACTGTATATCCTGGCTCCTCCCTTACCTCTTTGGAGCATTCCCTCAGGTCTGTCTGAGAGGCTACCTCCCTCACAGGCTTGAAGTCCTCAGAAAGTCTGCCAAATAAAACACCATTCTCAACTTTTAGGTTGTGGATTTTTTTCAGTGGACACTACCTAGGGTCTTGGAAACATGTAGTTTACCAGGACTTTGTATGTCTTTGGGTAAAGAATGATTCAAAATTTCTTCCAAAATCAACCAAATGAGATTTCAGCATCAAAGTATACCTAGTTTGTGAAAAATAAGGACAGCTGATATATCTGAGGAAAAGGTTGAGATTCAACGACTATGTGAATATTAGCTATTCTAATTTTTATTGTTTGCTGTGTGGAGGTCAAAGCATTATTCAGGGCCTAATGAACATTTTCCCTATGGATAAGTGATAATGAGTTTTATTATCTTGGAAATTATCTAAATTATATTCAATAAAAATGATATGAAAGTGAGTAAAAGACTGTATTTGCATTATTTTGAGCAGGTCTTATACTATTTAAAACCTGCTAATTTTAATTGTAATTTGAGGATTGAGTTTCAAAAATAATATTACCAAAAACTTTTTGTCAAAAAAATATAGTACTTTGATTCCTGCTACAAATATGAAAACATAACTTTGATATTTTGAAAAATAATTGCATTTATAATTTGTGCCATATTTGCATAACATTTTCTACTACTCATGAGAAACAATGATCTGGAAATTTTCACCAATCTGGCTAAAATCCTTTAATGTATTTGATTTCTATAACATTCTCTTTATTCTCTTTACCAGGTGAATATTATTTATATAATACAAATAAAGTGCATCTATAAACTTCCAAAGCATATACTTTTTGTAATAATCCCCTTAGTCATGCCATTGCAAAAGCACAAAGAATGGTAGGTCTTTAATTCTGGAGGTTATAATGTCTAACTGGATCTTACATACATGTTTTCAAATGTTTCTTTTTTTTCTTCTCATGCTAATAATATACAAATACTCCATGCATTACATTTTACAAAGCACAATGGTTTGCGATATATGCTTTCATTTAATCTTCTAAATACCGGACAATTTTTATAAACTTCCACTTTGAAAATATAGCTGAATAATTGATGAATAGCTTGATTCTGTGTGTCAAACACATTTAAGTTTTCCACATCCCTGTTCCTTCACACATATTATCATTCACTCATTTGTCACTTAATAAGATCCTGCATCCAAATATTTGTGTAAAGCTGTTTGATTTTCTCTTTATTATATAATCTTTTGTATGTACATTTTTTATATCACATTGGCATGGGGCAATGACATTTTAACATGTTCAAGCAATTGTTTAAAATCAAAATAGTAATCATAACTCTAGACCTCTATAGAAAGTCTTAATTACAATAGAAAATGAAATAGATTTATATAAGTTCAATCAAAATTCATTTTGTTTCAATATAGTAAATAGCATGTTCTGTAATAATAGAATGTTAACATAATTAGTTGTATCTCTTACTTATGGAACATTTTTATATCTCAGGAACAAAGGCAATCCATTGTATTTATTCTTTATGACTGCTGAATTAAACCATCACTTACCTTATCTGAATCCAAGAAATCTTACCAGCTTATGTCCCTTCTGCTCAAAATAGTAAGTAATAGTGGCCAGACTGATAGGATGGTATAAATGAATAAATATGAGGCAAGAAAATACTTCTAGTTCATTTTGTCTTCTTTGTTGATAGCTATAAGCAATGGCCAAATCTAAGCAATAAACAAAGATGAAAGAACAGTTGGTAAAGCAATATAAGAACAAAGATAAAAGAGTAATGAAAGTATCAGAGATGACGTACTTTAGAAAGTATTTTTTTTAATTAAGATGGATAAAAATAATAAAGTGAGAATCAGAAAACAGGACAAGGAGGCAGCATAAGAGACGGGAAATTATAGAATAAGAAAAAAATGGATTAGAAGCAAAAAACAAGCAAAATTAATAAAGATATGAGT
Organism: Camelus ferus; assembly: GCF_009834535.1. NCBI lineage: Eukaryota > Metazoa > Chordata > Mammalia > Artiodactyla > Camelidae > Camelus > Camelus ferus. The sequence goes on from NC_045709.1 coordinate 220,228, forward strand.
TAAAAAGAAATAAAAATTTATTTTTTAATAAACAGAGGAAACAATGGACATGAAGGGAAAACCAAGATGGATGTACAAAAAATAAAATAAAATAGAGAGAGGAAGCAAAAATGTACCATAAGACTGAATAAGTTACAGAGAAATGAAAAGAGAACCCAGACAAAGAAATGCATGAAGCTAACAAGAGACTAGCCAGTTTGACGAAAGAAAAGGTGCAATTGTGCCCAGGGGATACTTGTAAAGGCATTAGTTTCACTTAGCCCATTACAGCAGGTTTAACAGGGAAAGAGAACAAGTCACACAACAAATATTTCTACTTTATGTCTTTCATAATAGACCCCAGCCTTGTCAGAATACCCTGAGAGGAAATTAAATTAGATGACTTCATTGGAAAGTGATGCAGAGGCAAAAAGCATAGTTTAGAACCTTTAAGAGCCAGGACCTACTAAAAGTTGGAAAAAAATAATGTGGTTACAGAAAAAGGAATGCTTCAAAAATGGAGTATTTTCTGACTCTTTTATTTTTCCTTTCTTTTCTGTGTAACAATATATATGAGTCTAGTCAACCAGCTCAAATGTGCCTTAGAGCCTGGCAATGACCTTAAGGCACTCACCTGTATTGAGTTTTTGAAGTCAGACATTGCTATAAAATGCTTTCTGAGATTGCACTTTTCTCTAACTGCATTAGCTGTCTGAATAGGCATTCATATTCAACATTATTCTTTTTGCCACCCCCAACCCATTTCAATTATTGCATAGTAAATAAGAAGCAGGAATGAGTTCACTTTGTGTAGTCTTGGATTATTGTTCTAGTGGCTTTTTATTATTATTATTATTATTATTATTATTATTATTATTAGAAGAAGAAGAGTCTGTATATTTGATAAAATGTTCACTTTTTTTTTGTATGGGAACTGTGCTACTGAATAGCATGTAGATTTTTAACAAACCAAAATATGTTTTCGTGGCAGTCAGATTTATAGTTTAGAAAACAATAGGATTAGTCTTTTCTAGCAAACAAGTTCCTAAAATTAAGCTATTTAATTAACACTTCTAGGCTTCATTCCTCAATTTCAAGTCTTCTGGAAGCCTTCTCTACCCTCACATACAGAGTCAATTACTTAGAGCCTTGATAGAATTTGTACATTTGTCACATCTCATATTGCTTATTTTTGTGTATATGTTAGATTCTTGTGGTAAATTTGCCTCTGCTGTGACAGTACATATAGATTGTATACTCTTTGAGAGCAGGAACTATATGTTACTAAAGTTTGTGTCTTGTGTCATCAGAGACCTAACTCACTTTTTGGTAATCAATGGAGATTTGTGGGACCTGTACACTGAAAATTCTAAGACATTGATAAAGTAAATTGAAGAGGACACAAATAAATGGAAAGTTAATCCATGCTCATGACTGTAAGAATTAATATCGTTGAAAGGTCCAAACCCAAAGCAATCTACAGATTCATTGTAATTCCTATCAAAATTCCAATGGCCTTTTTGACAGAAATAGAACAATACTGAAGTATTGAAGCCACAAAAGACTGGGAATAGCCAAAATAATCTTGAGAAAGAAGAACAAAGCTGGAAGAGGCTCACATTTCTAATGTCAAACTATATAACAAAGCTATAATAATCAAAATCATATGTTATTGGCATAAAAATGGACACATAGATAAGTGAACAGAAGAGAGCCCAGAAATAAAACCATACAGACATAATCAGCTAATTTATGACAAAGGTCCAATAATACACAATGGAGAAATGATAGTTTCTTCAATAAATGATATTGAAAAAACTGGACAGCCACATCTAAAAGAAGGAAACTGGGCCCCTATCTTACAAAATAAACAAAAATCAACTGAAAATAGAGTAAAGACTTGAATGTAATACATAAAACCATTAAAGTCCTAGAAGAAAACAAAGGGGTTAGCACTTTGACACTGGTATCAACAATGACTTTTTGAATAAGGGGCTAATATCTAAAATAAACAACATACACAACTCAATAAAAAAGAAATCTGATTTTAAAATGGGAAGAGGATTTGAATAGACATGTTTCCAAAGAAGACATGCAGGAGGTCAAAAGGTACATAAAAAGGTGCTTAACATCACTAATCATCAGGAAAATGCAAAACAAAACCACAGTGCGGTATTATCTCACACCTATTAGAATAGCCATTATCTAAGTAAATAAATAAAGAAATAAGAAATAATAAGTATTGGCAAGGATGTGAAGATAAAGAAAATCATGAGCACTGTTTGTGGAAATACAAATTGATGTAACAACTAAGGACAACAGTGTGGAGTGTCCTACAAAAAATTAAAAATAGAACTATCATATGATCCAGCAATTCTGCATCTGGGTATTTACCTGAAGGAAATAGAATCACTATCTCAAAAAGATAGCTTCCCCCCCCCATGTTTATAGCAGCATTATTTACAATAGCTAGGACATGGAAACGTCCTAAGTGCCCACTGAATGATGAATGCATAAAGAAAATATAGCATATATGGAATAAAAAAATATTATTCAGCCAGAAAGAATAAAGGATTCCTTCCATTTGTAACAACTTGGATGGAACTTGAGGGCATTATATTAAGTGAAAAAAAAAAAACAAAAAAAAAAACAAAAAACAAGCACTCATAGATAAAGAGAACAGATTGATGGTTTCCAGACGTAAGGGTTAGAGGATGAACGAAATTGGTGTAGGTGGTTGTCAAATGATACAAACTTCCAATCGTAAGATAAGTCAGTTGTGGGGCTGTAATGTACACTATGATTAATAATAGTGTATTGTATATTTGAAAATTTTTAAGAAAGTAGATCTTTAAAGTTCTTATAACAAAAACATGTAACAATGCATGGTGATGGATATTAACTAAAATTACGTGGTAATCTTTTCACAGTTTGTACATAATTCAAATCATTGAGCTGTATACTTAAAATAAATGCAATGTTCTATGGCAATTATATCTCAATAAAAAATTAAAGATACACATTTGTGGAATTGATACGAAGGCAGAAAGAAAACTTAAATTTTCTTTCTATCCCTTATAGGATATGTGGAGTTAAGCCATCAGGCTTTTAAAATATTTTTAAATGTAAACACATAAAAATAGTATATCTACTGATTTACTTTTGTTATTGTCAATACTAAAGTATTCTCACCCCTATATATAAATATATATATGCATTTATGTGTACATATATATGTTGCACATAAACATATAAATATGCAAACAGAAACATCCACATATATGGAACAACAGGTATTTTCAATATAAGATTTTAACTTATTTACCCTTTAAGGAAAAATATTCACATCTAGGGATAGGATAAGTGTCATATGCAATGTTAGAGATTATATTAATTATTTTTTGTATTAAATAACACTATGGAAAATTCAGATAGAGAATTTATAGAGATATGTAATTTTTACTCATGTATATTGATGAATAAAACACTGTAATACAAGCACTGTAATTGTATCACTGGGCCAGATGCTCAAGTGGAACCTCTATATTTCCTAGTTCTTCTAAATTAAAATATATTAATTTTAATATTTTTAAAAATCAAAATCATTGTTTAAACAATTATTGGTTATTTACACTAGTATATTACATATGCAGCTATTTAAAACTGATTTCAAAAATATTATTTGCCTTCAATTATATGGAGCTATTAAAATACTTTGAATAACAACCATATACCAGCTATGTTGGGCTTATTAATAGCAATGATTTACTTACCACTAAGTTTGTTATTGACATTGTATGAAATGTATTACCCCATTGAGTCTTCCAATATACCTTACAATTATGGACAATATCAGCGTATCCCTTCTCTAAAGATCACAAAACCAAGGCTTAGAGAAGCTCTGAAATAGGCTAGTGACCTAGTTTAGGAAAGGCAGGTCCAATATTTGAATGCACTAGGGTTTCTCCATTTTGGCTTTATTGACACTTTGGCCTGATAATCTTTTGTTGTGGGGAGACTGCCATGTGAAATGTAGAATGTTTAGCAGCATCCCTGACCTCCACCTATCAAAGGCAAATAGCAACTATATTCCCCCTCCCCCAGCCATAACAATGGGAAAAGTCTTTAGACATTGACTAAAATCCCCTGAGGTATACGATTGCTTAATTTGAGAATCACTTGTCTACTCTTATGTGACTTCAAGAAATAGGTTCTTATGAAGTGCACTATACTGTCTCTTGACCTAAGTTTTCTGACAAAGACAACCAGCCTGGGGAGTGGGGGTAGGGGAGAGGTTTGATACACCATCTTCAAGAAACAAGGAATCACATATATTGACCAGTATATATTATGTGTCAGAAGGATTTGGTTCCTGGTACTGTTTCCTAAAAGCTGCAATTTTAGGAAAGCTGATTTTAGTCTCAGTTTCCTCAGATGTAAAGTGAAGTTATTAACAAGTTCATTAGACTGATAGGAGAAATATAAGGCACATTGTGTTTACATCTTCTGGGAAATAATCAATGTTAAAAAATCAATAGCATTTATAATCATGATTTTAAATGATCAGAAATATTCTGGAGGCTTAGCACAGAGGAAGCAGCTCATATTCTGGTTTTAGTGCTTTGTGGTTCTAAATAATTTTAAATACTTCAATATTCAAAGCACAAAGAATACACTGAATTATGTGAGGGCTTAGATGAGAATTCTCCATCATCCTTTCTCCAGTAATTTGTTAAAAAAAAAAAAAAAACCTCCATAAAAACAGTGAGTGGAGGATTAAGACAAATGTACCTCTATAATAATACCTTAGGAATTATTATGAAATATAATGAAGAATTTCTATAATGAAATAACATAATGTCTTAGAAAATACTACAAGAGAGAAAACATTTTCCTAATAGAGTAAACTTGATTAGCTCTAAAATTTATATCAGTAAAATTACATGTTACCCTTTTATCCATAATTTGTCTTTTTTTGGTACTGATTTTAATAGCTATGCTCTTTCTGTAGAAAGCCAGATTGCTAGTCAGTTCGTAGGGCCACAACAGCCAATCAAAAATTTTGACAGCAACCAATTCTCAAACGTACTATCACTTTGTAATCTGAATTATTTCAGGAATGAAGGAGCAGTGTAAAAAATATTATCTAAGAGAGTCATAAATAATTATACTAGCTAAGTAATCAGACATAGGAAACAAATACCAGGGCTATGAATGTCTGTCTGTCTATCTATCTATATATCTACTTATAATCTAACTATATCTGCCTACCTATTTGTATTCCAGTTAGTCAGCTAACTAGCTTTCTTCCTCTATCCCTCTTTTAACTACCTAGATATGGATGAATCAGCCTTAATCGGTAACTTCTCTATAGCATTTGATTAGCCATAGATTTTGTAGTTCTGGTTTTTCTGAGCCATTTAAAACAAATGCTCAAAGTAGGCAAGAACACGTGATATTGAAATGACTTCTGAGCCAACATCAACCTCGAATACGCCCTTTGCTCAAATAAGTCTGTTGCTGTTAAACTGCTTAAATAAAACCAACTTGAGGAGGAAGTCTGTTAACAGGCAGGATAAGCTATCTGGTTTCAAAATGGAGACCAATTTTCATGGCTTCAAATACTAGTAATCCCTTATTTTAGAACGTCTTGTCAGTGTAAATAAGTTTGAAATTGAAAGTGTTCAGTTTGGTCTATCATATTAGACTGAGTGACCTGAATAATGTATTCTCCTGGACTGTGTAGAGCAGAGATATTCTCAAAGCTTCAAGCGCCCTCAGCAGCCAAGATATGGCTGCTGAGCTCTTCCAATTGAATCCTCCTCCTGTATTTCAGTAATTATCCTTCCTTAAGTTGAACAATCACACTTTCTGTCCAACATCTATGGAACCCATATTGCCTATTGTCACACAGGGTTACATTTTAAACACTTACTTAAACTGAGTGATGATCAGTATTGCTGCTGTCTCCTCATGTAAATGAAGGAAATGACATGTGTAACTTATGACAGCATCCTAGGGTGCAGATTGTTTTAGAAATATATCATAAAAGTACAGACAGACACAAATCACCAAATCACATTAGAATATAAACATATTCAAGTAGGCTGGAGAATTTAAGTTTATTATCTTTGAGTATAAAGTGTATTAAGGATTGTCCTTTAAGAATGCAAATCTGTCAACTAAATCAAGAACGTAGTGCACATAAAATAATGTAATGTACAAGGACAGAGTCTGACCAGAAATATTCAATAGTCAGAAGGGCTTTATCCATTCAAGTTCTATGTAGGGGAGAGACTGGCTTGCCAGATTGATGTGGTCATCCGGTTTCCCTGCCAAGTATAATCCTATGGCAGAGATACATACACTTTCAGAGCCTGACCTTATACTTTTGAGTTGCATTGCTAGAAATGTACATCTATTTTTCAAATTCTCTCTTCATCAAACCAAGTCATGAGTGTTTGACTTTTCCATGTAGCTTATCAGCAGGAATAGAGTGGTGTGGTCAATCTGAAGACCCAATGGGTCTCTGAGGAATGTCATATCTAGTATTGAAAAAATTAATGTTTTCTTTATTTATTAGTTTCTTGCATTTGTTTTGTTAGCTGAACCAATGATACTGACTCTGAATAAATCCTTGCTGTCTTGTGGGGACTTGGCTGGAATGTCTTTCTTTGAAATTCTACGTTAGTCATCAGTAATATTCACTCTTAGAACAAGAAATTTTGTAAACATTTTCCCTAGTCATCTTATTAAGATTGAGAATTTCAAAGGAGGCAAGAGTATACAGTGGAGAAAGGACAGTCTCTTCAGCAAGTGGTGCTGGGAAAACTGGATAGCAGCATATAAATCAATGAAGTTAGAACACTCCCTCATACCATACAAAAAAATAAACTCAAAATGGCTTAAAGACTTAAAGATAAGACAAGACACAATAAACCTCCTAGAAGAAAATGTAAGCAAAGCATTCTCTAACATAAATCTTAGCAATGTTCTCCTAGGGCAATCTAGCCAGGCAATAGAAATAAGAGCAAAAATAAACAAATGGGACCTAATTAAACTTATAAGCTTTTGCACAGCAAACAAAACTATAAGCAAAACAAAAAGACAACCTATGGAATGGCAGAAAATATTTGCAATGTTAATAAGATGACTAGGGAAAATGTTTACAAAATTTCTTGTTCTAAGAGTGAATATTACTGACGGCTAATGTAGAATTTCAAAGAAAGACATTCTAGCCAAGTCCCCACAAGACAGCAAGGAGTTATTCAGAGTCAGTACCATTGGCAAATATTAACCAGAGTAATAAAAATTTGTGTTTCACTTAGCATAACCAACAAAAGCTTACTTTCCAGAATATATAAATAGCTCATACAACTTAATAACAAAAACACAAATAACCCAATCCCAAAATGGGCAGAATATCTAAACGAGCAATTCTTCAATGAAGACATACAAATGGCACATGAAAAAATGCTCAATATCGTTAATTATCAGAGAAATGCAAATCAAGACTACAGTGAGGTATCACCTCACATTGGTCAGAATGTCCATCATTCGAAAGTTGACAAATGATAAATGCTAGAGAGGGTGAGGAGAAAAGGGAACCCTCCTACACGGCTGGTGGGAATGTAGTTTGGTGCAGCCATTATGGAAAACACTATGGAGATTCCTCAAAAAACTAAAATAGACTTATCATATGATCCAGCAATCCCACTTCTGGGTATATATCCAGAGGGACCTCTAATTTGAAAATATGCATGCACCCCAATGTTCATAGTAGCATTATATTCAATAGCCAAGAAATGGAAGCAACCTAAATGACCATCAACAGATGACTGGATAAAGAAGTTGTGGTATATTTATACAGTGGAATACTACTCAGCCATAAAAAGAATAAAATAATGCCATTTGCAGCAACATGGATAGACTTGGAGATTGTCACTCTAAGTGAAGTAAGCCAGAAAGAGAAAGAAAAATATCATATGATATCACTCATATGTGGAATCTAAAAATAAGAAAAAAAAAAAAGGACACTATGAACTCACCTACAAAACAGAAACAGACTCACAGACACAGCAAACAATCTTATGGCTACTGGGGAAAAGGGGTGGGAAGGGATAAATTTAGGTGTTTGAGATCAGCAAATGTTAGCCACTATATATAAAAATAGATTTAAAAAAAATCAGATTTCTTCTGCATAGCACAGGGAACTATATTCAATATCTTGTAATAACCTTTAATGAAATAGAATATGAAAACGAATATATGTATGTATATGCATGACTAGGAAATTGTGCTGTACACCAGAAATTGATACATTATAACTAACTGTACCTCAGTTAAAAAAAAATAAATAAATGTAGAGAATTTCCATAGTGAAGGAGATTGTTAAAAACATGTAGACCAACCATGATGCTGTTTTGGCCTAAGAACTTTCTTGTATGTCCTCAGGAAACTGAAGAAGTGAATTGCACTTTATGAATATTAAAGTCCTAAACAAAACAATGCACCTGAAAACCTAGTCATAGTTATATATATATGGAATAGCAAATATTAACCAGAGTAATAAAAATTTGTGTTTCACTTAGCATAATATCCCCATCCATACTGTCAGAAATGACCATACGTGAATATACACACACACACACACACACATTTTCTTTATCCATTCATTCATCAGTGGGCATTTAGATAGTTTCCATATCTTGGCTACTGTGAATAATGCTGAAATGAACATGGGAATGAGGATCAGTATCTCAGTATCTCTTTGAGATACTGATTTCAGTTCTTTGGATATATATCCAGAAGATAAGGTTGTCCATATGGATCATAATGTAGTTCTGTTTTTCATTTTTTGAGGAATCTTCATTCTATTTTCCATAATATCTATACCAATTTACATTCTCATCATCAGGGGTTTGGGGAGAGAAGATAAGAAAATTGGAAGATACTGGCCAAGGGGTACAAAATCTTAGTAATCCAAATTGTGTGAATTCTGGAGATCTAATGTACATTAATGTGGTAATAATTAACAATATTGCATTGTATACTTGAAATATGCAAAAGGGGTAGATATTAAGTGTTCTCAAAGGAAGAAAATAGTGACTATGTGAGATGATGGATATGTTAAGTAGTTTGATTGTTGTGAATATTTTACAATGTATACATAAATCAAATCATTAAGTTGTACACATTAAATACATACAGTTTTTAATTATCAAATATACCTCAGTAAAAGTGAGCAAATGAATAATTTGTGTAAGCTTTTATTTTGTGGTTAAGAACTACAACTGTACACAATGAATATAAAAATGATCCAATCATATACTGTTTACAAAAGAATCACTTTAAATCTAAAGACATAAATAAGTTTAAAAAAGGGGTAATGAAATTTTGGATGTGCTACTACCAAAATCACAGACAATATCAAAAAACACAAATAGACTTTATGAAAATTTAAAAAAAAGTTATGAATTGAAAGACAATCCATGTAATGGAGAAAGTAATTTCAAATCATGTATCTTAAAAGGAGTAATAGCCAAAATATATAGAGAACCTTTAAAACTCAGTAATAAGAAAACAAACAACCAGATTCAAAAATGAGCAAAATATTTGAATAGATATTTCTCCAAAGAACACATAAATATGAAAAGATGCTCAACATCACTAATCATAAGGAAATGTATATGAAAACCACAATGAGATACTACCTCACATCTATTAGGATGACTACTACCAAAAAAACAGAAAATAGCAAGTGTTGGCACGGATGTAGAGAAACTGGAATCCTTATGCACTGTTGGTGGAAATGTAAAATGATGCAGCCATGGTAGAAAACAGTATGGTGTTTCCTCAATAAACTGAAAAAGAACTACTACATGATCCAGCAATTTCATTTACGAGTATGTACCCAAAAGAATTGAAAACTAGATCTCAAAGAGATACATAAGAACTAGTGTTTCTAGCAAAATTATTCCCAATAGTCAAAAGGTAAAAGTGACCCAAGTGTTCACTGGCAGATGAATGGCTAAATAAAATGTGGTGTATACACCAAAAGAAATATTATTCAGCCTTAAAAATATATTTAAAAATTCTGACACACACTAATGTTACCAGGTCCAAGCTCCTACTACTCACCCCACAATAGGCTAATAAATTGAGAAATGAGATATTGGGGCAAGTAATAACAACTCTATTCAGAAAACCAGCAGACTGAGAGGATGGTGGACTAATGTCCCAAAGAACAATCTTACCCAAGTTAAAATTCAAGCTTCTTTTATATTTAAAGAGGAGGACGTGTGGCTGCTTGTTGCAAATTTTGGGGGACAAAAATCCTTTGTTCATGCAACTGTCCACTTCGGTCTTGTCACAATGTTCTTGTAAACTTCCAACAAGATAAACGTTATTCTCTGTCCTGCAACTTTTTATCTGTATTTGAATGAAAAGTGTTATACCTTTAAAGGTCAAGTTTGGGAGACAGAGCCTTGAGAACAGGCTTTTCAGTATATTTCAGGCTATAGGAAGGATTCTTTTATTAAGGCACAGAGCCAGCATGCATCAGCACAGGCAACAGAGCACAAAGATTAGAACTAAAGGAACAGATCCAATATGGAGTCAAGCTTGTTCTTCTCTGTTACTCTACAACATGCACGGATCTCGAGGACATTATGCCAAGTAAAATAAGCCAGTCACAAAAGAACAAATGAGTAATTTCTCTTGACTAGAATAGTCAGATTCATAGAGACAAAGTAGAATGGTGTTTGCCAGGTGCTGGAGGAAGTAGGTAAAAGGGAGTTATTCTTTGATAGTTATAATTTGTTTTGCAAGACAAAACAAGTTCTGGTGATAGATGGTGGTGATGGTTTGACAATATATTCGTACTTAATACCACTGGACTTTACACTTAAAAAATGGTTACAATGGTATGGCAGAGCACCGAATCCCTTTTTATCTATATTTGCAGAAATAGTTTATCATTTTGAGGAACAGAAATTCATGTATTATCCAGGGAACTTAATGCTTCTACTATCTAAAAATATCCTCTGAAAACAGCAATTAACTAGAATTTTATTAGAAAATAATTTAATAAAATAAAAGACTATGCATTTTTTTTACTATGAACACCATATCAAAATATAGTGAATACATTTTTGTCTAGTATCATATGATATAATGGGAAAAAATTGAATTAGAGATCAGAAAACTTGGCTATGATTTTCTTACAGTCCCTAATTTCATAGCACCAAAAATAATGAATAAACATGTACAGTATTAAGTAAAAGAAAACAAAATAACAACAACAACAAAAACCACTTCCTTTGCATACACTTTAGCTCTTTTAAGTCTTCAACTTGCCTGTGCCTTGTCTTCTTCATATATAAGTCAGTATAATAATAGCTTCTGTATTATAGAATTCTTGAGAGGGTTAAATAAAAGCATACACAGAATTGTTTAAAGAGAAAAATGCACAACGCTTTCAGTAGACTAAGTGCTCAATGAGTTTAGCTTTTTTTTTTGAAACTTAAATGTAAGAAAAAAATTAGGTTTTTATTTTTATGCTGATCAAATGCAGATCACTGTTCTAAGTGTTTTGTTTGTATTAACTCTGTAGTCCTGAGAAGCCTATGTTGTACATACTTTTATCATCCCTCATCCTTATTTTACACCGGGGGAAATTAGGCATAGATACTAAATAACATCATATCTGGAATCCCAAAGTGCAACTTATATTATTATCAAAATTATGCTAATCCATTACTCATTTCCTTCAACAACAGAACTTCCTATGCATGATATTTAGAGAAACAATAAGAAACCTTACATAATATAAAAACTATACACACGAACAAGAATGATAGGATATGAGCCTACAAAGTGGGTTATGCCCAGCTTGTGGCACACCTTGCCTGATATGATAAAGAATTTCATATTTTTCTTTTCAAATAATATGGAATTAGTGCTGAGTCTTTAAGCAACTAATGGAAAGTGGAGTAGTATTTTTTATGTGAAAAATATTTTGACATAGAGTGTTAGAAAATACAAAAAAATCATTAATTAACATAGTTAATATTTTGTATGCATCCCATCTCAGTATTTTTATTATACATATACATTCTTTGCAAAATTACCATCTTAATGCACATTCATATTATATTATGCCTTTTTTTCCCTTAACATATCATATTCATTTTTCTCAATAGTGCTTCATAATTTTTCTAATTACCATTTCTAATGAGCATATAGTTTTTCATTAGGAAGATGTGCCATAATTTACAATTTAATTAACCATTTTTCTGCATGAACATTTCAATTGCTTCTAATAGTACCACATTATAAGAAATACTTATATGTCATTTTGCATATAACTCCCACACATTTTCATTAGAAGTTTGAATTAGTGATACCAGGTCAAAATATGTGAGCTCTCTTTTAGCATCTGATACAAGTTGCTGCTGAATTTTTTTTCCCTGAAATTGGTACCAATTTTACAGCTCCATTTCCTCACAGTTTGGTCAACAAATGCAGGTTTGCCTTTCTTTGAAAGTTATTCATAGGAATGTGGAGGAAGGACTCCTGTTAGGAGAGGCAAGTAAATGGGACTTTAGTTCAGAGCCAAACTTAAAAATCTAATCAAAATGAAGAAACATGGGGGTGGAGTTAATGGGAATAACAGTAATTTAGGCATAACACTTATCAAATACTTTCTATGTGCCATATGTGTCATGTTTTAAACTCCAGCTGCTCTATATTAATTATGTAATTTAATCCATAAAATCACCTAAGGAAGAAGGAAGCATTATAAATCCTCTTTTGCAGATGGAGGCTCTGAAACAGAGATGTTAACTTACTAGATAAGTTTAACAACTTTTAAGTAGCAGATTTTGGATATAAAGAGCTATTAAATGAGGAACCAGGGGAAGAGCATAGCCAAGTTTTTGTTTTTTTTTTTTCACTTTAGTGCCATTTTTCCTTCATTATACTATAGTGTATTATTTTTTCAGTTCTGGCTAAGAATGTCACTACAGTTTATATGGAAATGATCTTCATATTAAAATAGGATTATGATTTCTTAGCATCTTATTTAATTTTCCTCTAATAAAATTGTAACTTACACCAATAAAGAGACCCCATTTTGATCTTCTCGATTCTCTATTAGTGTAAAACATTTATTATTGCTATAGTCCTGGCCACCATTTTGTACATTCAGTCTTGATGTTTACAACTCTTCACTCCCGTCTTCAGAGAAATCGAACTCCATGTGTTTCAGAAGCATATTGTACTGACTTCTGTTTCCTTGTATGTTTTAATTAAACCTTCCAAAGTATCATTTTTGCAACTTTATTACCATTGTAAGTTGATTCATCTTTTAAAATACAGCGAAAATAGTCTTTATTCTCCACAGCTTTCCGCCTACTCCCTCCTCTTACATCTTCCTTCTCTTATAGTTTTTCATTCATGTAAGCAATAGCATTTAGTTACTAAGGACCTACTCTATTGGCACTTCCTCAACTAACTGAATGCAAAATAATTTCTGTCTGAGCTCTCATTTTGACTTATTTTATCACATAATAATAGAGTGTTTATATATGTTAAATTATTCCAAATTTTCATTTTTTTCTTTTCAAATAGCTTGAAATTTCCAGGAGACTAATTCAGATTTTATTTTCATTGTATCTTACAGTTCCTAGTATAGTAAAAATATTTAATTTAATAAAAATAAAATCAGTATTGTCTAATTCATTGATTGCCTGACCATATATTATACTGTAGTTTCTTCTTCTGTAAGATTTAGATTTTCTTTAAGGTATTACAGCTAAAATATATCCAGAGACAATGTCATATTAAACGTAAAAATGTAGTAAAATATCATATTACATTATATCAATGAGAGGAAAATCAAGCTTTTACTAAATAATTGAACTATATATGTATAGACACAATGTATTATTGCCATATATGTATAATTATTGCTATTTAAAAATATGCTTGTTTGTGCTTTTGAGACATCTGGAGGAGCCATCTTTGCTATACACATGTTAGAAGAAAATCACAACTTTTAAAGTTCATGGAATCTCTGCCTAGCCTATATGAAATATTAATTTGTTTGATTATATATATGTATATAATGTAGTACAGGTATGTATGTGTGTATATAAAATATAGCCTTTCTTTTACTGTGCTGTTCAACCTTTCTTTTGAAATGTATCATGATTTTAATGAATAAAATACTATATGATCTTTTGAAGTCCCTTTAAAGAATGAATAGCTCCAGTCTCATGACATAACCTGCCCTACAGAACAATTTTATAACAGTTATAATTCTTCTCTATGCCCCTGCCTTAAAACATTGTCAATTGATTGCTGTAAAGAGGGCACCTCCTCTTATTTCAGACTTTAGTCTTCTTTGAAGTTATTAAGAATCTCTAGGTGTCCAATTTTTAGTATAAATCTTTACAGATTCTGTGTAAAATAGTATTATGTCATGTTCTTAATTTTAATTGGGGGCATTGAAATGATATCAGTAGTTGTCATAGCAGAAGAAAAATGCTGTCTTTAATAAATGCTGATTGTTGAAGACTTGTTCTTACTATTTGAACTCAATGTTGGGTTCACTATTTTTTTCCTTTTTAAGATGATTACTCAGCATGAATTGAGGTTTTTTTTTTTCTGTTTGTTATAACACTTTAGAAAATTATGCAATATCATATGATCACATTTCTTTGGCTATACAGTAACCTGAAAATTTCATTTCCTTTTTTTTTTTCTTGTGCATGAAAGGCTTTGATTGATAGTTCCTGTGGTTGTAAATAACCAGCTTTACTGAGTTCCAGAGAGTAGGTCACTTTCTTCAGTTTTTTACATAGTTGGACATGTCTCTTATGGTAATGGCATTTACAAATGGCCAAACTTGGGAATTCTCTCTGAATATCTTATGTTTTGTAAGGTTAGATAATATAGCAGTATATATCATGGTTTGTGGTTTAAAATAGGTTGTGATATTCATAGCAAATAAATAATGTTTAATATTCATGAGTTTAAGGAAATCTGTTTCTTTGCTATCTCAATATATGTCTATTTGTGTATATTTTTCTAATGTGGCAAAAGTTTGCTTTTGTCTGATTGCTTTCATTTCCCTGAAGATTTGATTTGAAATACTCCCAGAATAGCTCCTTTTCTAAACTTGAATTTGTATTTCTTAACTATATTATGTGTTCAACATGGTATGTGTAATTTAATTACATCTGTTACTTGTAAATTACAATGAGGTTGGGTTACTGCATCAGTGTGGAGGGACGTGTTGCTGAGTATACATCCAGAAAAGGACTGTTTTACAGTTTGACCTATTTCATCTTACCAAAAACTATATCTTCCATTAAACATATCAATTCAGCCAGCAGTGGGTTATTTTAGAATCTCAAGGACATCAGAATGGAGTACAGTTGTCAGATTCTTTTAACAATATGTCTTAAAAATTTTTTCCTTTAACATCTAAAAAAGAGTTCATTTTCTTATTTCAAACCATATAAATATTCTAGGTGAAACATGTCACTGATCTGCCTGTGACCTCTTAGAAAAGTTGCTGTTTTGTTAAAATACTGTACATATTATTAATTTGAATTTGCATTGACTATGCTTTAGTGCATTTATAAATGGCGAACTCAGTTCTGAAATTAAGCTTTTTATTTGCACTTTTCAAAAAAAATTTACACATACATTTATGTACCTCTTATTACTTACACACCTGTATTCACAGATGTATACGTGTCTATGTCTATATGCAGTATATATTATACATTCACAAATACACGCATTATCTTGCTGTTTAGTTGGGTCTTTTTTTTCGGTATTTGTATGCACAAATAGTGCAGCACTATTTCTGAATAACTTTTAGGGGGTAAATGTTACTTGAATGAAAAAAAACATTTTAATCATGGATATCTAATTCTGGATGGAAGTATGTGTTCCCAGGAGAAACATACAAAATTCTAATTAAGCTGTGAGGTAGCCAAATTCTATTTCTAATAGTAATGTAACATTTAATATTCACTTTAGCATTAAAATTTGATTTAAAGGAATGTGCACTGACTTTTGACTAAATATCAGATTACCTGGAATAGACCCTGGCAATTAGATCACTGCAAATAGAAGACTTGACAATCAAGATCACCAGGGCTCCAGCAGGGACTTAGTAGAGATGCTCAACCCCGGGGAAGGGCTTTTCCAATCCTGTTCTTTGCTGAATCTCCTGCTGAGTTTCTATCCTGAGACAGACAATTATTTTTCAACATATTTCCACATTAAACATAATGGCCATGTAATAGATGCCTGTATTTCCTCTCTGTGTATTTCTTATATCTCTAATTTATTCATGTGAGTCTCACCCTGTGTATTTTTTCTGAGTTTAAGTTTAATCATTGAGAAATACTGTATATTTGGAGTGAATCCTGTTCTCCATTTCTCCTAAGACATGGCCCACAGGTGGGTCAGCACAGACCTGGAGGTCATCTAACCATTGAGGAAGACCAGAACCAAAGTCTCTAGAAGTTTGATGGACCCTCAGGTTGGAGGCAGAGGGAGGGTTGTGAGGTCAGAGTGGAAAAGAATTGAGTCCTTAGTCAGAATGGGGAGAGTGTCTTCATGGTGTCCTTCACTTTTCCTCATAAGCAGGCTTCTGCAGAGGCATTTGAGAAGGAGCTAAGTCCATAGCCTTAGAGAAAGAGACCTAGAAATGCGGGCACTGAGCTAAGGGTTAGAAATGCAAATATGTATCAGAACATGACCAGCCCAGGGGGCTTGAGTCCTTGACTGCAACTCCTCCGAGAGACTGAAGTGTAGGTTGGGCACCTAGTCTGATGTGGGGAGGGCAGTTTCTCCCACGAGGCCTGTGGATAAAAATCTTTGTTTACATAGGGCCAGGTCTGGAAAGTGACATGTAGATTTTTAACCAGGAACTTGACTCTTCATTATGTTAATAGGTTTAACATATTACCTACATGTAATATTATATATATAACATATAATATTAATGATGCAGTTATCATCCCTTTTAATGTTCACAACAGCCCAACGTGATTTGCTATGATTTGTTGATGAAGAAACTAGAGATTACATTTTGTTAAGTAAATGACCTAAGTTTACAAAAATATTAAATATAAGAGATAGAAATAAACTAATTCTAAAAATCATATTGGTACCCTTATATTTGTAGAATACTTTACCTCTACCCTCTTAGGGTTTTTGGTTAGGCCTGAGAATTAAATTGATGTAAGACAGATCAGCAGGAGAAAAGCACACAAATTTATTTAATACAAATTCTACATGGCATGGAGCCCTCACCAGGAAACAAAGACCTGAGGAAGTGGCAAAACCTGAATACTTTATACCAGGTTGAAGAAAGAGAGGGGATTATAGAAAAGGAGCTAAACCATGTGAGGAAGCTAAACAAAGACAAGAAATACATTAAAAAGGTCTGTTTGCACAGAATTCTTTTGGTCTCAACTTCCCATCTTTGCTGATAAGCATGTTACCTTCCTTGTGGTATAAACAGGACACTTTCGCATGAGAATTTCATCTCCTGCTTTTTGAAAAAGAAAGATTAGAGTGCTTTTCTTGCATCTACTGTTTTTTAAGTGCCTTTAATTCAAAACAGTAAAGGTTCTGGAGTGGAATATTTGGGGTGGTGTGTTCTAAACCCCTTCAAGTTATGTAGTGCTCTATATGTAATCAAATTGTAAGTAACAGCAACATTGTGAAAGGGGGTCATTCTGTTTTGCTTTCTTCACCATAGTTTCCTTTTTTTCTTGATTGAATTTTCTCAACCTCACTCAGACATTTTGCCTAATTTTGTAAATTTCATTCCTTAATCTCCTAAATTTTTTTTTAATGATTTCAGATTGGTGTAATTTCTGTTTTCATAGGCTTTATTTCATAACTGTTCTCTTTGTTGGCAATCAGTCAGATTTGAGAACTTCAGTGGAAACCTTTTTCCTGTTCTTAGAAGCTCAGTTTTCTCCAACCCTTAATTGACTCCCTTTGCAGTTGGTCTCTTACCTGTTGAACAGCTAAGGTATTATTGGTTATTTACTTCTTACATTCCCCATGAAAGAGGCACCTTTCAAGTTATTCATCTTTCCAGTTCCTAACTTTGTATATATCCCTATATATTTTTTAATGAAGGGGTAATCTGGGCGAGGTTGGTGGTGGTGATATCCATGTTACTTCAATGTCATTGTAAACTTTTATTTCACACACTATATTTTGGGGAAATACAATTTAATTGTGTGGGGAAAATTTTTCTCAACTGAAACAATCTTCCATAATCATGCTCTTTGTTGAGTAAAGGTTAAGCAAAAGATGTGAGAAGATGCTGAAAATATCAGAAACCATGACCATTTTGTTGTTTGAGGTCGTGCTATATTAACATAAAGGAAGCAAAATATTCATGAGTAGTCTGTAAGTTCTCTTGTAACTTGAAGCTCTTTAGAAGACATAACAGTCCAAGAGATGTGCTTTGTCTATTTAAGTGTGATTTATTTTTTAATTTCCTTCCACTAGTTTATTTAACAATAAAGAAATTGGGTCTGAATAAATTCATATAACTTACCCATTGTTGCAAAGTTACTGTCAGAAACTGATATTAACCCAGGCTGTCAAGCAAGATCCTGAACTTCTAATCACAATACTGTATTACCATTTTGCCTAAAATAATTTGACGCTTATTCTAGAGGAGTGGCGTTCTAAGTATTCTACACACATTAAGTCACTTAATCTTCAAATAATTTTCTGAGGAGAATATGCTCATTATCTTATTTTAGTAAATGACGTTTAAGAACTAAAAAATAGCTTTCTGTCTTCTAAACCTGCACACTTAACCACTTACTGAATCTACCTCTGAGATGATCAGCTTTAGACTTGTTAAGTTTGAAGTTTAAGTGAAACATTCAAGGGCAAAAATCCAGTTGGAAATTAGTCATGGACTTGCAAGAGAAATCTGTCCTGGGAACAAATATAAAGAAGCTTTTACTTAGAGAGGAGGTAACTGAAACCATAGAATGAATAAGCCAAGAGATTAAGTAGACAAATATATGGAGAAAATACTTCCATATTTAGTTAACATTACTTTTCATGCAAAAACTACAAGAAGCTATAATCTTCCCCTTTATGTTAAGGAGAATTCATGTGAATTTTTCTACGAAAAGGTTGCCAGTGCCTAAATAAATCTTAACATTTTTAATTTAGCAGACAGTAACAACATTAATAACCCACAGCTTAAATAGAATTAATGAGCGAAAGTTCACACATATAAAAACAAATTAAATCTTTACCTAATATTTTCATTGCATCATTGTTATAGTGGTCATTTAGAAGGTAAATCAGACAATTAAATTCTAGTGAGAAGGGAATTTAACATCCCATGCCTTTTTCATTTCTTGTGCTTGACTGTTCTGGGGAATCTTGAAAAAGAATTTTGCTTTCACTGTTCCTGCAACCTTCAACTATAATTTAGGTAAAATCCAGTTCTGTTTCTAAAGTCATTAAACACTAGCCCAACAATATATTTGAGGATTGAGCAATGCTAATTTTAGAAATAATGTGTTAAATGTTTTTCAATTCAGCTATTTTCAAATTGTTAAATATTTAACTGAATATTCAAGGTTTCTAATTGTCTAGAAAAAATTTCAGGAGACGTAATTCTCAAATAGGAATCAAAGAAGGTATTTATGTGTGAGATACGGTCATCTTAATGAATAGCAATAGTGCATAGAAAGGAGTTGTTTCAATTTTCACAAGATTTCAGTTAAATAAGAATTAAAATTTTAGTTAGCCATGGTCATTTAACTTACTATGATGAACAGATGTGCATTTTATTTATTGAGATAAATAAATTATTGCCATTAGAACTATTTTTATTGACTCATTTACTGCTTCAACCATTTTTATGAATTATACTTGTCAATGAAAAATCTTGCCTGCCATATCAGTAAACAAAGGATGTTGCAACCATCCAGTTATCAGCCACTGTAGCGGCCCCCTTAGGACAGTGAGCCCTCAGGGAACTCAGGATGAGAAAGAACAGGATACTGACCCTAGATAGCTAAGGTGCTTGTCAAAGGAATGATGTCAATGAGCCCAGACTCTTATATCTTCCCATACATAGAAAAGTGCTAAATTAATTTACTTGAGATATTAGGTTTTCTTTAATTAACAATAATATTTTGATGTTTGGATTACCTGGGCTTTGTTGCAAAAACTCATATATATCCTGGTTCCTGCCTTACCCTTACCTCTTCAGAGCAACCCTCCTCAGAGCTGTTTAGAGATGTTGCCTCCCAGGCTTGAAATCCTCAGTAAATCTGTCAAATAAAACATAATTCTCAACTTTCAGGTTATGCATTTTTTTTCAGTTGACATGCTAATTCTGTTTTTCTTCAATAGACTGAGTCTGTGCCTAAAAATTTATTTTTTTCTTCACACAGATAAGTACTGCGTTAATAAAATAAGGGTAACATCTCTGAAAACAAGAACTGAGTCATGATATAACCTGTAGCTAACTAACCTCATGCTTAATTCAGTTTTTCATTAATCATTTTTATTAGTGTGAGCTGTCAACAACCTACATGACATTTTTGAAAGAGAAAAGGAAAAGAGACCAGTCCCAAAGAATTCTCTCATCACTTCTCTCAGAACCTATAGATTCCCCAACAAAGTCTCTCTTTGAGCCTCAAAGGTGTTTAAATTTAAAGTTAAATTATTTCAAAGTGCATTCTGTTTTGTTTATCACTATTTACAAAAAAAAATGTATCTGGCACATTGTCAGTGCTCAGGAAATATTTATTAACTGAATGGATAAATATTATTAGGTTATGCTTTATTTAATAGAACACTTCTCTGGTAATGGATCCAGAAGTGAAAATAAGAATTGAATAAAAGCACAACACATCTACTTTTTAAAGTTGCCTAGGTTCTTCTAACAAAATCAGCCAATTCAAACAAAACTGCTTATTGGATTAATTGAATTGATGTGAATTAAAAAAAAAAAAAACTGAGCACCCCAACTAGCCTTCTTCCTTTCTTTCTCCCTTTCTTTCCTCAGAAGTGAGAGAATTGTAATTTTCATATATTCAAATCTCTATTTCTGCTTATGAAAGTAAACATTTAAAAAGTTATCAGAACACAGCATCATGGTTTTATTATTAACATGCTCTCAAGCCTCTGACTCTGAATCTTAAAATTCACACAATTACTACTCTTTGTAGGGATAAGGTGACAAATATGTCCTTTTTTCCTAAGAAAAAGTAGAAATAATTAAGAAAGGGGCATAATAAATGTACTTAACCCTTCCCATGAAAATTACTCTCAGCAAAAAATAAAATTGGCTATCTGACTGGGGTAAAACAAAGAGGAATCAAAGCATTTAGGAAAAGCACAATGCATATGCTACTTCTTTTTTTATTCATTCATCTGTTGACAGTCACTTAATTTATTTCAGTTTCTTGGTTTTATTGAATAATTTTGTAATGAACACAGGAGTGCAGATATCACTTCAAGACACTGTTTTCATTTATTTTGCATAGATACCCAGAAGTGGGATTACTGGATCTTATGGTAGCTCTATTTTTACTTTTTGTGGAAAGTTCATACTGTTTTCCATAGTGGCTATACCAATTTATATACTACTTTTTATGTACCTGTTGTCCATTTGTATATATTTGGGAAAATGTCTAGTCAGTTTATTTGCCAGTTTTTAAAATTGAATTGTTATTTTGTTAATGAATTATATGAGTTCTTTATATATATTGGATACTAACCCCTTATCAGATATATGGCTTGCAAAAATCTTCTCCCACTGTGTAAGTTGCCTTTTCATTTTGTTGTTTATTTTGCTGTGCAGAATTAGTTTATTTTCTTTCCAATGTACTATCAATTGTTTAAAGGCAAAGGCTATATTTCATTCAATCTAGCATTCCAAATTTATAACATGGTGAGAGTTAACACAACAGATCTTTATCTAATTAAGTAAGGAACATTGCATAAATACAAGAAGGTATGATAAGGTTTTTTTTAAAGGTATAACCCCAGTGTTTTAGAATGCAGAATGAAAGAAAAAGACAAAACAAGGAAATCTGACTCTAATTGAATTCAATAAACATTTATTGAATGTTTACTTTGTGTCAGGCACTGTTTTAGACAGATAATATAGAGTAGGGGTCTTCAAATTGTATTCATCTTGCACTTTTGGCATTATCATATAAATATATAATTAAATATATAATATGAATATAATTGAATGATTATGACAGATATCAGAAACATGAGCAATATACTTTAAGTTGATTCATATGCTACTCTCAAGATAAAAATTATTAAGGAATATATAGAAGCAAATATAAATAGCATTTACAATGCTTTCTTTTCAAAACTCAATAAATTGCTATTTTTATATTTAAAGTAAGTTTTTAGAGTTAAATAAAAGTATAATATCAATGTTGATGATCTAAAAATGAAGAACACATTTTTTAAAAATTCAAGCTGTTAAAATTAATCATAAAATACAGAAACGGCAGAGAAAGATTGGTTCCACCATATGTAATGAAAGGAAGAGTAAGCATTGCATGGATATTTAAAACGGTGGATTTCCCTTCTGACATGCAATCCCAGTTTATGTTCAAATGGTCTCATCTGGGAGTTGAGACCTGCTGCAAGTGGAGTCTACACTGCAGTACATGTAATATGTTAGAAAAAAATTCTTCAATAGTCACTGAAAATTTTGGAGAGTTGATCATTAAAAATAAACAAACAATAGCAGCAAACAGACCACATAGAAATACATGTATTTAGTAATGATAAGACTTTTAATTCTTTTCCTTCATTAAAATTAAGTCAATTAAAGAGTATAATCTCTCTAGGGTCACTACACAGATGAGACAGAAAGAAGCCAACCCAGTGAGACAGGCAATTGCAGCAGACACTTTGGAATATGTAATTAGAGGAGTAATTCACAATAATTCAGCATTACCCAAATTCCTGTTCTGACAAATTTGCAATGGTAGTAAATACTTTTATAGATAGACATTTGATAAACATTATCCATAAAATATGAATGTAAGGCAATTCAGAGAGAGAAAGAAGCTAATATCCGCTGATCATCCATCATGTAACAAGGAAATAATTTAAACGTCACTGATAGCCTGTAATTTAGAATTCTTAACTTCATATAGTAGATGAAGAAAGTAATTTATTCTTCCCACAAATATTTAATGAGAGCCTACTACATGTTAAGTGCTATTTTAGGTCCCGAGGATGTAGCGACTAAAGCCCCTTCCGTGTTATAGCTTATAGTTTTGTGGGGATTGACAGACAGCAGCAAGTATATAAATAAATATATGTATTGTATGTCAGTTGATGATGAGTATTATGGTGAAGAAATAAGAACGATTAAGGGAGAGAGAAAGTATTGGAGGTTGGCGGAGGTGATATTTCATGTAAAGTAGTCAGAGAGTCCAGAGAGAGTGCGATGTGAGAATTCAGGAAGCAAGCCAAACATGTCTAAGAAGAGTACCCTGGGAAGAAGAAATAATAAGTGAAAAGCATGATCAAAGAATAGCCAGAAAGTCAGAGCACACAGTAAGTTAGGGAGTCAGATAGAGTATGTGATCAGTGGTGACAATATAAAGACTTTGTCTCTCACTGACGGTGTGATGGGAAGCCACTGAGGTTTCTGTACCCATATTTCATTTTTTTTCACCATTTTTTTCTGTGTCATGTTATGAGAACCACCTTCATACATCACACTATCAACTAAAGAGATTATTTATGACCAATGGAACAAATTAGAACACATTTAATTGTCAGCTCACAATGATAGAATCTTTTCTTCCACCAATATAATTCCAAGTGTTAATATCTAGCATTATGCCATTCTAATTCCTAGATTAATTCTGTCCGGTGCAGTTATTCAAAAGGGTTATTCTGTGTTTGTATTAAACTGTGGTTCTGGGCTTTATATGTCACCCCTGCAGAGACACCCTGTTGCTCTTTTTCACGGTGACCACATTCTAAGTTATTCCCTTCCTATACCTGTAGCTACAAAGGGAATTACCAAGTAAGTCTCAGGTTTTAGTTCCTTTTAGGGGCTTGAAAATTGGCTTAAACAGTCAAACAAGAGAAATGGCAAGATTTCTTTTACCCGTAGACGGTAATCACATTGGGGAAATAATGTTTTAGCTGACTCCCGAGCATACCAACTAGAAAATGACTATACAAGTTAGACTCAGCAGAAAAGACAGTTTTTAAAAGCACTGAAAATTGCCATAAATTGCTTGAAGAGACAGTGCTGTTTTTGTAGTTCTAGTTCTTTCTTTATGTATTTTTAATACCTGACCATCACAGGTATGACAAATAAGTCAGCTCTGTTGACCTATGAGTCCTGGTTTTCTTAAGCAACCTTTTTGGAGTGATATTAGGTAGCTGTTAATCACAGTGTCTGTATTTTTTCAGAATTTTTCAGAATAAAGTGGTAGTTGGCAATTATGTGCTTTCTTCCTTGGGTGGATATCAGAAGTATAATTTCAGTCCATTTTAGTACTGAGTGGCAAAGGCAAACCCTATCTTTTGGCTTCTTACTGAGTATGAAATTCCTTTTTCATTTTTGCTATCAGATAAGATACACTTGTGGTTATTAAGTAATACTTCTGCCTTTTAAAGAAGCTGTATCCTATGGTAATATGAGAGTGTATATTTGAACATTGTCTATTTAAGTTTTATGTTATATCTTTACTTTTTGTTATGAAAACTGCAAATCTGAAAATATGCAGTCACTTGTATATTTAAAAAATAAAATCAACTTTGAATACCCTTAAATAAAACATTTCTCTCTATGTAATAGGGAAGAACTAATCTGATTCCAAATTAGATCTGTTCCTTTGGCTCTACCCTGTGCTCTCTTTCCTGTGCTTAGTCATGCTGGTTCTGCACCTTTTGTTAAAAAAAAATGTGCTATAGCCTGAAATATATAGGATTGCCTATTCTCAAGGCTCTGACCTTTAAGGGTATAACACTTTTCCATTCATATAGAGATAAAAGTCACAGAACAGGTAATAATATTGTCTTGTTTGAGGTTTACAGGAACATCATGACCTGACCTATATGGACAGCTACAGGAACAAAGGATTCTGACACCAAAAAGTTTGCAATAACCAACCACACCCCCTCCCCTTTTAGTATAAAAGGAATCTGAATTCTGACCTGGGGAAGATGGTTCTCTAGGACATTAGTCCCCCATCTTCTCAATCTGCTGGCTTTCTAAATAAAGTCATTATTCCTTGCCCCCAAACCTCATCTCCTGATGTATTGGCCTGTCATGTGGAGAAGAATGAGTTTGGACTCCAGAACATTTATATATACTTATAAATTTAGATCATAATTTTACTTGCAAAAATATTTAAGATTAAGAAAGATTACTAATCTTTTACTCAGTAATGATGTTTTTAACTATAATGATTACAACCTGGATTTTCAAAATATTTCAATAGGATAGGAGAGTAATCAGGCTTTAGTGTCTGTATACCTGATTTACAACCTTTTAAAGTAGATACAGGGAAAAAAAATCTACCTTCTTACTTTCTCCTGAAGCTGTGTGTCTGATCACAAGGACAGATTTTTCCTCAAAGAGAACTGAAATTTCACTTAGACTATGTGAAGGAATGTACTTTTCAGAAAAAATTTCCAAGCAAATATATCAAAGAGTTGCTGGCATCTCATCTCTCCTTGGGGGGAAGTCAAAAGGATTGTGAGATCCTTTCTGGTATGGAAAAGGTGCAATAATGATAGCTCAGAGTTAAACATTAGTAACGTCACAGAACGATTCCAATTAATTTTTGAAGTGATAAACTTGGCTGATTTTTATACTTTAATTTCACCCTGGAATCCAGTTTTTCAGCAGATTCTAAGGTAAATTTAATTACTTGTGATTGAGTGTGAATAAATAAATAATATCCCCAGATTGGACACTCTGGAGAAGCAAAATTAATATAATTTTCAGGTTAAACATTTGTGAGAAACTTAACAATAGCAATGATTATTAAGTAATAGTTGAGTTTGTTGTAACCTCAGACATGATACATTCTCTAGACTATAGAGAAAAACTAGTAGCAAATACTATGAATCACCCCCAGATGTGCAAAGTTTAGCTTTTGATTACAGTGTTATAAAGACAGTGTGTCAAGGCATTCTAATACTTTATTGCAGCCTAAGCAGTATCACACGAATTATCTTGCACCTATCCCTTAACCCATGTCTTCATTACCTATATAAACAGAAGGAATTTTAGTTTACTCATGTGCTTAAAAGGATGGTTTTCAAACTGTGTTCCATAAAGTCATGGAGAATTCCACAAGGTGATTTAAGGGAGGCTGCACAACATGCCACACTGCTTTTGCCTGCATTCTATGTAAGCATTTTTTTTCTTTTTTTCTAGAAAGAGTTTACTCAAAGAAAATTTTTAATTTCTAAATAAATACTTGATAATCATTCTCTGGAGAGAGTCCATTAGGATTTTTTTTTCCCCCGATAGAGACAAATCTTACTCAAATACAAAGACATTCAGAATTAATTGTTTCTTCAAAGGAAGTCAGCTGCTTTAAATGGCATACGTCCTTTTTTTTCTTATTTTTTTATTTTAACAAAGAACTATAATAACTCTTTACATATTATCTGTAATTACATGATGATTTCATAACAAAAATACACTTTTAAAAAATATTTTGGATTCACGGTATTTTGATAGAAGTTTGTATGTTTCTTAAATCCCTCTTAATTCCTTCATTTCCTATTTATGAGACTCTATGTTTCTAGCTGATCATAAAACAAAGAGCAACAAGGAACTCTAGGAAGGTAATATTATGAAACTATAAAATCCAATTTACAAATATTCTGTTTTTAGACAACATAATTGAGTGCATTTTAAATAGTATTGAGCATAACAATGGTGTATTTTTGTTTAAAATGCAGATGTCCATGCCTAATGCTCAGAAATAATAAGTGAGTAAATATTCATCAGTATTTTCATAAACCACATTAGGGGAAAGACAGATAAAAGCCACTTCTTCATTGTTACACTTTCTATTAACTCTTTTGTTCCATTTTACACTTTATTTTGCAACCTGTGAACGCGATTACGTTTGAACACTATTTAGTTACTGCCTAACATGTAACTGTATTACAAGTGGCTGTGCCTGTATTCTTTCCTTGCACATCATGATTAATGGAGAAAAGAAATGGCACTAGTGTTCCAGACTGAGTACCTATAATTCATGATTTCTATCAGCATCATGTACAATCATATTTAAAAACAAAAAGAAATAGATCTAATGAAAAATATTAAATGCAAACAATGGTTCGAGAGTAATCCATATATTGCTAAATAATTGAAATATATATGTAATTTTTCACTGGAATATTATATTTAAGAGATCCTGAAAAGAAGAAAGGAACACAGCTCATTACCCCTTTAAAAATTTATTCTTAGAAGGATGCTATTTGAATTATTTCTGTAAAACTTTATAATGCTTTTTCAAAATACCTTGAAATATGCTTTACAAGTAATTTAATCTATTACTTTTTTTATCCATAAAGGATACATGTACACTTTTGCTTTTGCCTAATTCATTCCTCTCATTGCAACCTCATACAACACATTTCACTAATCACTAATATGTTTATATCCACAGTCAAGTGATTTATATCCACAGTCAAGTGATTTAGGGCTGTATCATCATAACGTTTCTAAGCCAATGAATATATTTGTGGCTGAGATGACATGGGTAGAAATGCCACTTTGACATTCTTAAGATGTGATCTTGTTTAAGTGCTACTAATCTTCAAAAGTCTGTACTACAAACAATTTTATGCTTGGTTTCCAGTGTACCTAACCTTCATTAAATAAGTAAGAACTATTCTAAACAATCATTTATGAGTTGTTTAAGGCTGTTATTGTGCTAAATAAATCAAAGATGAAAATACATATCCACTTGAGAAATAAATTCATGAAACCTTATTATAGACTTATGTGTGTGTGAGTATATGGATAGATAAACAGATAGATAGGTAGATATTATTTTATTTTGCTATATTGTATTGTGTTGAGGCTTTTTGAAGAAACAATGCTTAGCGTATGTGATCCAAGTAGGACTTAATAAAAGAAGCGACTCCTGGGTGATCAAAAGACCTGTCCTGCCTAGGCCATTCATACATTATCATTAAGTAACTATTTAAGTTCATTTCTTTTTCTAAAATCATGAGGTTGAAATGAGCCCAAGAGGAGTGGTTTCAAATATACCTATTAGAAGGATATGATTTTATTTATTTTGTAAAGACTATTTGTTTCACATAATTTTCTAACTATGTAAAATATTATCCAATTTTCTACTACTGAAAATTTTGTACATGTTCTATGTTTGCAGGAAATAGAAAGAGGAACAAAAATAACTAGATTATACAATTATACAAATAAGACCAAAATATGTATCTGTGTTATATATAATGTTATATATATATAATATATATATGGGTTTATACACTTTAAAATACCTTTTGTGTTTATATATGTAAATATAAGTGTATTTGTAATCAGTATTTGTTTTTTCTTACAAAAAGTGAATCATGAGGCTGCTTTTAACTCCATTTTGCATTTTGTATTTGATTTAAAAATATACAGCTAAAAAAACTACGTAAGTATTTTAACAGATAATTTATCTGGAAAATTTTCATAAATTAATAAGCAAATTTTAAAAACTAATATTTTTTTAATTAACTGTTATGGTATATTCACATTCCTTTTATTTATGGCTTAAATTTGCTGAATTCATATAAATAATACCCATTAAAACAATGAGAAGCAAAAAATATAAACACACAAGACTGATAAAAGATTTTGGTAGATCTGCTCAATTTGTATTTATTTATATATATAATGAGCCATTTACCTTACTCTGACATACGGTAGGCAGTTAAATATTGGTATAATTGAATTAAAATAATCAAAATATATTTTGGATGATTATATTATAAAAATCATTAATAGATGTGTTCAATGAAAATTGATATACATAGCTGGAAAGCCGAAAATTTTAGAGTTATCACAATCTCTTTCATTCTTTCATAATCCACATCCCAACTCATTAGTAATATCAAATCTTTTGTGCCACATTTTCCAAGCTATTCAACATTCTTCCACTTCCCAGTGCTTTTACTGCTGTCACTCTGGTCCATGCCATCTTTATTCCTCACCCAGATTGTTTCAATAGCCATCTACCAGACCCCCGTGTTACTATGTTTGCCTCCCCCCATGAATTTTCCTTTGCAGTATCTATACAGATAGTTCTAAGTGTACACATGATAAGTTTATAGTTCTAAGTGCACGCATGGCAAGGTTCTGAAAAAAACACTTTAAATGACTGAATTTACTCTTAATCAACTTAAATCAAAATTTAAATTCATTCTCAGACTCTTTCTTCTTCTTTGATCCCGTTCACTACCATTTTGTTTTAGAACATGCAAAATATGCTCCTTCCTTAAGGTATGTATTAGTTATCTCCTGCAGTGTAACAATATGGCCTTAGACATTGAGCAGTGTAAAATATTCACTTAATATCTCAGTCTCTGCAGATCAAGAGTACATATTTATTTTCTGTTTCACTCTTCTAGATACAAACTTTTTTATACTTATTTCTTATTCTCAGATATATTCCAATCCTCTAAAAAATGGGAATTCCAAAGAAGAAAGATTTTTAAATATCAGTAGTTTTTTTTTATGAAAATGTATAATGTGTACTTATTTCCAAATATACAATCACATTTAAATTGTTATATATTTGCACTGTCTAATATATTAGCCACTAGACATATGCAGCTACTTATTTTAAATTATTTAAAATTAAATATATTTTAAATATTTGTTCATCAGTTATTCTAGCTACCTTTCAAGTGGTCAATAGCCACATATGCCTAGTGGGTACAGTAATGAACAATATTCAATAATTCCATCATTGCAGAAAGCTCTATTGATAAGCCTATTTTATATATTTACCAATTTTTTTTCTTCTTCATACCAGGTTGTGAACATCCATTATGAATAAACTGTGTCCAAATCATCTTTGTATCTTCCATGGTCAGTCCAACAGAGAGGGCTTAGTCAATTTTACAGAAAAGTTGGTTGAATGACTACATTTTTGAGTAAATGGATAATAACGCACTTCCAGGACAACAAGGAATTTATCCTAAAAATTCAACAAATCATTTAATCAACAAATATAATTGTTCTGTTTTCTATGGTACTTCTTTATATTAGTTTATAAAAATAAATTTTATTATTAAAACAATTTGCAAGTCATGATGAATTTTGTTCCAGGACCAAGAAAGTCAGTCATGAAAAATATTACTATGAGTATAAGCAGAGGGAAATGCATTGTATTAATTCTCCAAGCACTATATAATATTGTTCTCTTTTAAGAGACCACAGCAATAGATCAAATCATGCCTGCAGCCTGGCAGATCTCAGTAGTGCCAGGCTTGTTTCATCCTGCTCTGTGCCACTTGAAGCTCATCATAAAATCAGTAGGATTTCTCTGTTCAAAGATAGATCAAGACAGAAAACAGTCCCTTCATTTTTTGTGAAGAATAGAATTTTTCTGGTAAACAACAACCTTCAATATTTAAAAATATAAGCTATTATTTGGGGAAAGTACATGTAACATGGAAAGAAAAGACTGTAATAGATAAGATGAAAAATATGATTGATAATGTTTAACAAGTAACGCATCTATATCATACAGATATATAATGTACATGTATATGCCTATGGCACTAGAGTTATCTGTCAATTAAATATTACATATGTATAATTGCAAAATATGCACTGATTCTATTTTTAAAATTTTTGTATTATTTTAATGACACATTATATATCTAGGACTTAACTATGAATGCCTAGAAATGAACTTATTCCTCTATTTATGTGATGAGTAAAAAGTGTCTGATAACATGTGTCTGACTTCCAAGTACTCAAACATTGAGAATCTTTGTTGTGATAAGTTCTCTCAAGGCCTATTTTCAAACAGAGTAAGACAATGAGCATATGGAGATACAAATCAAACTTAAAACTAGGAGAATTTATAGAAACAAAGATGGTATATGATTATAATTATGGCTGATGGGAAGATCATTTGGCATCTTTTGAAACTTACCATCAAAGAGAATTCTACCTCTCTCAGAGAAGATAGTGAAACACAAAATTTACATATGGCTATATATGTTTAAACTTTATTGTGTTTCTTTAAAAAAGAGGGGGGGGGATCTGCAGTGATATGACAAATACCTAAAGATGGAGACTAAAATCTAATCTTTTTAAAAAATTAAGGATCTATGCTTAGATTTTTATAGTTTTTGAGGATTAAGTTGAATTTTCATACAATATTTTTGTAAGCTGGTGGATAAAATTTCTTCAGTTAGACATCTATCACTATCAGTAGATTTACTTAAAAACACTCTCATACATAGAATTTCTGAACTATATCTAACTATCCACGTGGATTTTTTTGCACTGCACAATAACAAAGAATGTCCCTAATTATCTCTCTCAGGCTTCTAATCAATCATTTATTGTCTTAGTGTGTAGAAATCTGTTTTTCAAAATATGTGATGCAGAGTCATTCTATTTCCATGAAAGGCTTCAGGATCACTCTATTAGAAGAAAAAATATTATTAAATCATTAATAAAAAATTCACCAGTGGGAATACTTGCAAAAATAATTTCAAGTTCAATAGATCCATATAAGTATTCCCCATTTTAAAAAAGTTTCTAACCTGAGAGAATGCTATGTTCCTCTGTGTTAAAAATACTGATTCAAGCATATTGGATGTCAAGTACGTTTGAGTCAATTTCTCACTTCGTTCTGAATCTCTGCAAAGCTGCTCTGGGCACAGAGATCCTTTGAAATCAATGGGAAGTTGGCAGTTGGATTAGCTCAGTGCCATCATGGAGCATGATGAAGAACTGGTTCCTTGTTTCATTTTCAATATGTTTTCTCTGTTTGAACTCATAAAGACAGGAAAAATTTAATCAGCAGTTGCATTTAATTTTCTTCTTAAGTATAGTCAAGCCTTATCATTGGAATTCATGTATAAATTTCATGTTTTCAGTGACTCCCATGATCACTTGATTTTCAGATTTGCCCTACACACAACACTAGGTATTCCTTGTATACTATATTCTTCTTTGTAACATTTAGCACTACTTGATTTTATATAGTATTTTTATTTATAGTTTTTATTTTTTTCTGTTTTGCTTATAGTTATAACCAAGGTACTTTGAACTTTTATATTACAGAGTAAGTTTTCAGTATATATTATAGAAGTCTCCCAATTTATTTGAAAGTACCTAATATCAACAAGCAATCAGGTACTTTGATGAAATTGCTCAACATTCAATTTGGAGTATTTACTGGTGATGAGATGAGCTTGAGATGTTCTCATTATTCTAGAAAGTCTCATAAAGCAAAAAATTTTAGTCATCCTTATGAGTCATGGAGTATGTCTTTATACTTTGATATAGAGAAAGGAATTGAATAAAGGGTCAAACAAGAGTCATAAACTGATAGTCAAAACAAACAAAAAACTCCTTAAATGGTAGTGGTAAAGATAAAGTTTTAGAAAACCAACTGAATTTCAACTGGATAGTCTGTATTCCCTTAGGGATTGCATTTATAATCAGTTGTTGCATTTGAATTGACTGCTTTTTACTTCTGCTCTATCATACCAATATGGTAAGTGAGGTATGTTTCTGTGGAACTATTTTCTGTTTAAAGAAACAAAAGACTCTATGGGAGAAAGTATAAGATTAGTAGACCTTGTACATCATTTATTCTATTTTGATTCCATCTTGTAATATATATGAGTGTCAATTCTATCTCTTTTAAAGAAACAGTATACTTCAATAAGTTTTGAGTTTTATAGAATAGGCAATAGGTTTTCACACTAAATTCTGACTTTAACATCTCCTAATTTATACTCCTGTCTGTACCAAAGGTAAGCTTATTTCTAGTTAGGTATTCAAAACATATTCTATGTTTTATTTGGGATCATGTTTATTAGCTATTTTGAGAAAAAAAATCTCTAATTAGTATCTTGAGTCACAATTGAAAATCTAACACTTTTCTCCCTTTCATCTTGATAGTTTCAGACCAGCATTGTCAAATAGGATGATCAGAGATGATGTGACATTCCTCGTTCATTCTGCCCTATACAGTCATCACCCCTAGTCATGCATAACTATGGAGCATGTGACTTTGTAGCTTGTGCAACTGAATTTTTACTTTTACTTAATTTTGATTAATTTAAATTGCCACACGTGGCTAGTCATGAATGTATTAAACAGAACATTTCTACACTTTGAGTGGGATTTTTAAAATATTTCTTGCAAAGCAAGAGTTTCTCATGCAGTTTCAGGTCTGATTCTCTCAGCAGAATTCTTGGAATAAGGATAAATGAGGAAGAATCCAGGAATAAGTAAGAACCCTGGGACCTCAAGTATATGTTATAGCTAAGCTTCAGAATGAAGCTATTTCCGGCATTTTTTCATATACCTTAATTGTTATGCACGATTTCCTCCTTTTTCCCAGCAATTGAGCCAATCCTGTTGGAGGAAATGTCTCTCGTAACAAAGGGCTAGAAATTAGACTGATCCTTGTAAATCTATTTTTTCTACTAGAAAAACAATTGGATCATATGCTATCTAGAGAAAATATCAACTACACATTTAAAAGACATTTAACATTTTTTCCTCTAAAATTCAGAAAATTAAAACATAGTTTTGATTTATTTAAGAGTATATATGTACATAGTTCATATTGTATAATTGGTAACAATGTTACTATTTTGATTTCTCTATTACTTGATGAAAATAGTATATATATTAAATATTAAGAATAAATAAAATAATATATATAATGGGAATAACGATGGGGAGATGGAAAGTGATATTTACTTTAGTTACACTAGTTCTATTAAATGGTTGTAGTAAATTAATGGTTTAATTGAAATTTTAAAGATAGTTTTATGATTATCTCTCTCATGTCAATGATATCAAAAGGGAATATCAACATGAATTTGTCACTGGAATAGTTGGATTGTAA
This sequence comes from Camelus ferus, assembly GCF_009834535.1. Lineage (NCBI taxonomy): Eukaryota > Metazoa > Chordata > Mammalia > Artiodactyla > Camelidae > Camelus > Camelus ferus. The sequence continues at coordinate 254,397 of NC_045709.1, forward strand.
GATAAATATTTTCTTATACCTGGAATCAGGTAAAATCCACCAGGCTCCAATCTCTCAATGTGATTTCTAATTCTGTCATAAAGTTGTTCATTAATATTCAACACAATGTTATTCTAGAAGAAATTTTCAGTAAAATTGGGTTGTTATACACAAATGTGTTTTATCTACAACAGAGGCTGTCCCCTTTAGGACCTATTTGTCATGACTTTACCCTGAATGCCTCATGAATTTAAAAGCATAAAGTACTCAATTTGCCATGCCATGTAAAAGCAGCAATTGCCAGTCACAGTTCCATTGATCCCCAAGCGAAAACAGGGAACTAAGAACAAGTACTAAGAACAAGTACAACAAGAATGATTATGTTAGGAGATTTAAAAAGAGGAAAGAATTTAGATAAACTCTGGAAAACTTAGCAAGACATACAAATTAATTTTTAATTTTTTATCTGATTTCTACTGGTTTTTGCACTCATCTCTTGTGCTGGTTATTTCTCTGATGCCTACTAAGCTCCATACAAGGCCCTCTGTGCTGGAGTTTGTAGAGTGGAATTGAAAAATCTATAAAGTACATTTCTCAGGCCCCATAGTGTGATGGATTCATACTAGAGTTGCTGATTTGAGGCTCTGTTGGAAGGTTAAAAAGCCAGCAAGGAAAGAAAAGTGTCTTCACTTTAATTCCAACAGCAGAAGTGGTTGCAGGAAGTTGATGGAAAAGGTAAGAAAAGTAGCAGAAGCAGCAATACTTCTTCAGTGATTCAAGCACTGAAAGGGTCAATCTTCCCAGCAGAGTGGTCGGTGTGGGCTGGTGAGTTCCAGCTGAAAGGTACAGGCAACCTCCTGATGAGCTACTATTACTTCTTTTCTGTCTAATCCTTCAGCAAACACCATAACATTTTTGCTCTTTTCGCTTTTCAAAAATTTAACCAATTCCCTTTATTAAATCCATATCTTAAATACTTGTTTTATTTTTGTTTGTTTGTTTGTTTTACTTTACAAATGTCCATATAAGTCACCAGTTTAGTTTTAAAGAAAATATTCTCTCCCAACCTGCTCAAAGCCCGTTGACATGTTATAGGGCTTCTGTCTTCCTTGACTTTGTCTCTCCCATTCTCCTGTGTAAAACCTAACGCATGTGTTTGAATATTGGGTCCATAATACACAGACCTTATATAAGTAAAAGAAGAGGCTGTCAAATACTTACCGAAAATGAGTAACAAAATGAAGGCCTTGAGAAGGTCGAAGAGCAGTTGTTTTCAGATATAAAGAAACAAAACCATTAAAAGACAAAAAAAATCATGTTAAGTGTTTGGCTAATTAATTTTAGGATTTTTTTTAAGTGGCATAGTTGTTTGTATTGAAAAGGTATAGAGGGTGACCACTGCTATAAAATATAAATGAAAACAACTAAATCTGATAAAACCTAAAAACTTCTACCTTCCTATTTTAATTAATATTCTAAAATGGATTTTCAAATGGTCCTGGGTAATCACACATTTAGTGATGTGGAATAAAATTAAACTCCTTTTTACCTATCTTCTCAAAGAATATAGAGAACTTACCTTGGAAATTAGAAGATGTCAAGGACAGCACATAATGAATGAGATTGGAATGAGACTGCATAAAATCCCAAAGGAGTAGAGTTTACTCTTTGTGAATTGAGAAATAGTGGTCTGCAAATTATAGTAAGATAATTCCACCTCCGGGTTCTTTATTAAATAGGCTATGGGAGAAAGTGGTTTCTTATTGACAAGTCTGGGGAAAAACATCAATGGGAGAGAGCCAAGCTTTAATTAAGCAAGGAAGGAGAGGAAGGAGAATGCGAATGGGATTTATGTTAGTAATGGAATGAGAATTCTAGATGAAGCAGAGAGGGAGAGGATATAGGCAAGAAGACAGACCCACATCTGGAAGGATATGACCAAGGAGATGAAAGAAAATCCTGAGGCAGCGAAAACAGAGATCTAAGTGGCCTGTAGTTTCTTCAGCAGCTGAGTATCACCAACCCTATAACAATGCTATTTTGGTCCAAGACCAGAGTTAAGTTCAGGAGTGCAGGCTACATGTAAAGCAAGATGTCCAGAGAGAGCACTGGCACTTCAGTGAGCATTTTCAGGGAGAAACAGAGTGATCAAGAACCGATCAAAATCAGAGTCACAAAGTAGATCTGAAGGCAGTAACATTTAGTTAAGAATCACATCAGATGCATCCCTTTGGTGTCCAGGCAGTGATATCCGGGGCTCAAGGGTCATACTCTGTTTTCTCTCCATCTAGATTATGAATTCTCCATGTAATTGCTGCCCAATAAACATTTTATATTGATGATTTTCTAATTACATAACTCATAAAGACTTTATTGCATGTGATTGTGTGAAATCAAGCAGGAAAATAATATTGAGGATGCATATTTCTATAAAGAATTCAATGAAGACATAATAATAATGTTTCACATGTCAAAAGTATTAATGTAATATTTAATGAGCAACAACAGCAGAAATTGTTATGATGATGTTTATAACTGAAAGTAAATATCAGCAGATCTGGCATCTTATCACCAGATAATGGGCTGTGGTTCTACAAAAATGCTCAGTCATAGTCAAAACACAGTTTCAAAAATATTGATCTTGTGACAACATTCTTTTGAAATGACTTTATTTCAGTTCAAACTAATGACTCAAGCAGATTTAAAAATGAGGTTGAGGCCACATAAAGGAATTTACCTTGATGTTATGAAAGTGCTTATTTTAATGGACTGAAGGGAGTAGTTTAGTATATAATTTCCCTGGTAGGAATATGTTACAAACACTCTAAATGATGGAGTGCAGTGTATGCTTTATAAATTAAACAGTTTATAATTGGCAATCAAGTTTCTAAACTACAGTGTTTTCTTCTAATCTGATAATCAGCAAATATTAATGCCTGGCTGAAATATCATTTCACAAGAACTCAATAACTTTTAGTAAAGCTACAATGAGTTTTTATTACAGACACTGTTGATGGTAAATTTTATATAACCCATAATTTGCAATAAAAATCCTATAAGGACTGTAATCTTTTGTATAGACTTGCATATGTTATAAGACTAAATAAAATCATTCTTTTTCAGGAATGCTAATCTAATTTAGAAATAATTCTAATGTGTGATATTTGAGTGTCAAGTAATGTGACTGCTTGAAAAAAAAAGCATGCCAGTTTTAGATATTAATTTTTATCCACATTACCCCCCTTCAGAGCAGGAGACACATGTCATAATGCATGTGAAAAATTGTCTGTGGGAATGAAGTCAAGAAATACAGTCATGCTAAAGGGAGTTATCAAATAACTACGTGAATTGTTTGAAATAGAATTGTGTGTCATCTTCTCCATCCACTTCACTTCTGATTGTGATAGATATTGGTGGTTGTTTATAACACAGCTCAAAACAGGTGCATTCTATCTTACAGCATTTCACCAAGATGATAAAATAACTTACTGCACTGTCCTATGTGGACAGGTGACAGAAAAAGAAAAGCCAGTGCCTCATGACATTGTCTGTGAATATGAAATGAAGTAACTTGAACAAGCAAGGGAGTGATAACACGGAGCATATGCATTCATGAGGCCAGCACACAGCATTATATGTTCAGAATGTGCTAGAGAGAACCACCGAAAAATCTTAACTGTGTGAAGATGTGCTATGTACACTGTTGGCAAAACATTTACTAATTAGAAATCTGACAGTCGATGGAAAATTTATCAAGTGCAAGCAAAAGCCTAAAGAAGGAATGTAGAAAATTGGAATTGATGCATGGCATTCTCAACACAGAATAAACACTGAATTGGCCTTAATGTTATGAGCATCTGGTAATTTTCCAGAAACAAATCTAATCATTATAAACACAGCAAAATATCATTTGAAGTGCCACTAAAGACAACATGATGTTGGCATATAGTTTTATAACTATTTCTACATTTCTTACGTGGCCAAAACTTGTTTTATTTAAATCTAGTGTCAGGTCCTCTATTTAGATATGAGTACACTCCTCACCTTAGATTTTCACCATTTACCAAACTAAGTGAATTGCAAGGACTCAATGTAATTTTTTCCTATGGTTAATTCTAAGCGCTCATTTAAGCTTTTTTTGTTTAAATCATCATTAGAAAATTATATTTTGAAGTAAAACAAAATGAGAAGAACTAAAGTAAATATATCTTCCACCTGATACTAGTTAGTAACCAAATTTTGAAAAAAAAATTTTATTCTTTCTCCTTATTCATCTGTCTGTCTAACTCAAAAATAAATGTTTTGAACATCAGCCAAGAAATAAGTAGGTCGAATAAAGAGCAAAGTTTTGTCATTGTGAAATTAAGAGTCTAGAAGTGAAAACAGATTTAAAATAATACAGTAATTATATTACCATCTGGGGCATCTGGTGTACATTTATACTCTAAAAAGCATCACACATATGCTTTCTTATTTACTTGTCATAATAATATTATGAGCTAAGTATTTCCACTGTACAGGTAAGAAAACTAATGTTTAGAGACATTAAGTAACATGCCCCAACTTCCAAAGGTACGTTGTGTGCTGGAATCTTAAAATATTTGATACATTTCCAAGTGCCTGCTCTTAAATATTTTAATTCTACCTTAATGCCATGCTTGGCATAAGAGATTGTGAACACTGTGTCTGAATAATCAATTAATTAACACCCTGTTGGTATCAGTCTTAGAAAGACATTAACAACCTACCACATACAGAATAGCTTAAGGAATAGACAGAAAATATTCTCACCATTCTGCACAGTAAAAGACCTAAATAAGTGTCACCGGACCAAAATCAAAGTGGCAGCAGGGCCATGGTCTCTTCTGAGCTTCTGAGGAGTGTAATTCCTGGCCTCTTCTAGATTCCACAAAATCAGTGTCAGTCTTTGGTTGTGAACACATCACTCCAAGCTCTGTCTTCTCCTCTCCTGAGTGTCAAATCTCTCTCTACCTCCTTCTTTTAAGGATAAATGTGACTGCATTTAGGACCCATTCGGATAATCCAGGATAATCGCTGTATCTCAAAATCCTTAACATCGGCAAATCTTTTTTCCTTTATTTTTCTTTTTTTGGTCATATAATGTAATGTTTATGGGTTCCAGGGATTTAGGATAAGGATATGCTTTTAGGGGACCATGACTAAGCTGGTGACACTATTCTAGACCTTAATAACCTTTCCTTTGATTTGCTGCAACAGGTGTTTCTTTAATTGGATTTCCAGTCTACAATTTTCTCTTTTCCAAACCACTTCACTAATCACCAGATTAACTTCCTTAGATCCATGTTTCTATTCTAAAATCTTTTATAGCTCTAATATCTATTGATTCATGTCTGGAAAAATTTTCTTTAAGACTGCTTAGATCTTGCCTTCACCATATAAAACCCTTCTGTCTATCAATGCGTTACCTTGATTCTAGTCAGAACAAATTAGCCTAGCCTATCTGATTAGTACACACTGTTCCTTTGCTTATGTAGATTACTCTCACTTGAAAACTCCTTGTATTTCCTGATTTGGCCATATAAATTGCCTACCTTTAGAAAAATTAATGGCGACACGAACATCTCTAAAGAAAAAAAGAAGGCAGTAGGCAAAGAATGTGAAGACAAAAGCATAAAATGGTTGATTAACATGTAAAACTCTTCCATATCGCCAAAATGAAAATTTAAAAAGAATATAAAATATATTTCCACAATTATTTGAATATCCTTAAGTATTCATATGTGGAGTGAAAGTCATCCTCATAAATTGATACTCATATTCTCCATTTCATTTCTTTAGAAATTACATACCTGTCACCATCCCTTACATGTCTGCACTTATTGTGTTCATACAGTCCAATTAATATCTTAATCCTAGTTTCTTTGGGCTTTTCCATGATTTAAACTTCCTAAATCTAATGTGATATAATGAATCAATACTGTCCTAAAAATCTCCTCAGTTATTAAGAAAAAGTCATCTGTGTTATGTTACAACAGGAAAGCTGACTGTAGGAGAGTAAAATTCTCACTGATTTTTAAAAGCCATTAGATGTCCAACAAAATGTGAAACTATTTTATATACTAGTCCTTTATTCTACACAGTATTTAAATAATGTTGGAAGCATATTTAATTGAAATAACACATATAAACTGAACCAAAGGTAGAGCTTCTTCCCTTCCACTGCAAAATGTAATTACAATGACAGATTATCTACTACAAATATAAACAAACATATTTTCATATAAATTCACCACTTATTTCTTTGGCAGAAGATACACCTTTGTACATGATATAGTTTTCCCAATCACCACCAGTACTAACAAGAGAATACAGCCAAATGTGTAGAGAAGAACTAGACAATTTGGAGTAAAAATGTATTTCAACATCTAACAGTGAGGGATCTGAGCAGGATTAAAGGGGCTAAGGATAAATCTGGGATTCATGTCCTGCTTGGTGCCAAATAAGCAGGAAGATTCCAAATCCTTTATTGGTGCTACTCCTTTTCCAAATCAGAGAAAATTATTTTATAACAAGTTCTCATGTTCCCATTTCTTCTCTGTTTCCTGTGAATGGAAGTGTTAAAGATATTTAATAGTTTTGTCTTTTTCTGGTGGTTCATGAAGAAAATCTTTTTCTGCCATTGTCTTAAAACTATAAAATAGATTTTCACATAGTACAAAAATACACATTTAAATGTTTAAATTTAAAAATTTTAATTAAATACTTTATTAAATTATTCAAATGTTTGAATAATTTAAATTAAATAATTTATTAAAGTATTTACATGTTTGAATAATTTATTAAGTATTTTAATGACATCAAATATTTGAATAATTTAAATCATTATTAAGTACTTTATGAGACTGGCATGCTACCTACTGCTCTAACAAGGCACCTATTATTAAGTACCTTAAATTATTTAAATAACATTAGACAAATGTTATTTAATGTATTCTTTATACTGAAATATTTCTGGATTTCTTTCTGGAAGACTGACTTGTATCAATTCTACTAACTGAAATATAAATATTCAAAGGTATGCCTTTTCTAACATAAAATGGAAACCTGAAATATTTCTAGCTTATATTCTTCAATTGTGGTTATTTTCTCTTTAAAAGTTAATTTAACATTTCAAAAAAAACATTCATTTTTATATACCACCTCAATGTTCACTGAAGCTGTTTATGGCTTCCTCCCACTTGTTTCTGAGTATATTATTAACTGGCATTATTCTTCTTATAGGGTAGACATACTTCAGGTTTTTAAAATGTTGCTAAAAGCAGCTAAACATTATAAATAAAGCATTTCAATGCTCTAAAAATGACAGCAATTTTCTTGAAAACTCTTCCTCCTGTAACACTGGTTACCTCCTCATATGAAATCCCATCAACGCGTCTAGAGACTGAAAACATGAGCATGGCACTTTTCAAATTATATTTTTATTAGAAAGGTTTCTTAAAAGAGTCACATCTCTAACTTGACATTTATATAATCCATTTTTGGTCTCCTGCAGACTCTCTTCACCTTTGGTTTTTGTGTTATCTCTGTCTTCAGCCATCTCATACTCTACTATTTGCTCATTTCCAGCCATCTTTCAGGTTCTTTTTCCTCTGTGCTAAGGTTCTGAAATTTTCTGTCTTTCACCAAAATACATGTGTTGAAACCTAATGCCCAGTGTGATGGGAGTAGGAGGTGGGCTTTTTGGAGGTGATTATTCCACAAGGGTAGAGTCTTCATAAATGGGATTGGTGCTCATATGGAAGAACCCTATGCAGTTCCCTTGTCTCTTCTGCCATGTAAAGATAAGAGAAGTAAGCAGTCCGCAGTCCACAACCTGGAGAATTCTCACCAGAACCTAACCATACTGGCATTCTGATCTTGGACTCCCAGCCTCCAGAATGGTGAGTGATACATTTTTGGTGTTTATGGTATTATTTTTATAGTAACCTGAATAGACCCCTCTTTACCATTCAGTGCAATTCTTTACAGAGTTATACTCTTCAATTTATTCTCTTCTTGTTCTATAGTCACCATAGGGCAATGACCCACAGGCTTAGAAATTATGCTGTTACTCTAGCTGAGTGGTTCACAACCAGGGATAATTTTCCTCCCTCCAAAGGGCATTTGGCAATGCTTATAGATATTTTTAGTTTTCACAACTAGAAGGCAATGCTACTGGCATCTAATGGGTTGAAGCCAAGTAAGATACCAAACATCCTCTAATACATAGGATATCCCCCCCAACAAAGAATTATCTGACCACAAATTTCAATAGATCAAGGTTGCTACAGTTTGAGTTGTTACAAATTTCTAACCCATGTTATGAGTATGAAAGGAGTGTATTACACTTTACCTGGAAGCCTTAGAGACCACTAAACTATTTTTCTAAAATTTTAGCACCAAATTCATGAAGGTTATGACACTGACTTGTCTTATTCCCTAATCCCATACACACAAACAAGTAATAAATCCTCCAAGTTGTAATTTTCAAAGTGTTTCTAATATTCCATCCTCCTCTCAATCCCCAAATCTCATTATTTAAAGGAATATTATCTCTTTCTAGACTGTTCCAAAAGCCTCATTTCTAGTCTCTCAGTTTCTGGTTTCAGTATTTCCAATCTATGACTGTAAGATTCTGTTTTTCACATGCAATATTTTATGTCATTCCTCTATTCAAGGAAAATGTTATGATTGTTTTACTTCCCAATCAGGCTCACTTATAATGTCAGAGTTGCTTACCTGTCTGACTTTATTTCCAGTTGCTTCTTTGAACACATTTCTTACTCCAGCAGTACTGAACTACTTGTAAATATACAGTATTTTATCAAACTTTCCTATCTTGACAAATAGTCTTCTCTCTGCCCTCTCTTGTTCCCTCAGCAAAAACCTATGCATCCTTTAAAATTTGACCCAAATATTACCTGCTCAGTAATATCCCACTGAATCAGTCAGGTTGGATTTTCCTATTCCCCCCACCCCTGATCTTAATATATTTTATACCTCAATATCTCTATTTTTATAATCATCTTACTATTTTCACAATTCCAATTCCTGTTTTTATTCATTTTTCCTCTGACTTTGAGCACATGCCAGAAAAATAATCTTCAATCACACCCAAATTATCTACCTCATAAGGTTACTGTAAAATATATTTTCAAATCTATATTTCAAAAAGCTGAGTAAAATGAGTTAATGTCCTAGGTCTCACACAGAATGGTTATCATATGTGAAGCTATTAGGTCCCTGGAAATATATGGATAGAAAGGACTACCTGAAGAAGGAAGAGTGTTCTTGGAAGAAAAAGTGCTAAATATCTACTTTAATGGTCTTTTTAGGCAGAAGACCATTATGTTTTTAAATAGAAATTCCCTAAATCTTCTCATTTAAAATGGTGCTCTATTAATGAAAAAATTGAGAGAAAAATAGAAAAAAAAACATTTTTCTGTCTTCATTTCCTTCACTAAATTTTTATGCTCTTATAACCAACCTCCCCCATGATGGTGATAGAATCTACCAAATTATAGAAATATTTAAGTTTGGTTTGGTTTGACACTGGATCCATTTCACTCAATATATCTATTAGAACCTCCCTTTTTAGGGGCTTTGGAGTGAAATATAAAGAATGATTGAGGAGCCTTCAATGTAGCATATATGATACTGAGAATTTTCTTGTTGAGGTTCTGATAATTGAATAACTGGTCTGAAATAGGCTGATCTAATGCATTGGTTGGTAGAAGAAGTTCTTAATAATCTTAACCAATGCCTTCTCTTTTCCAATCTCAAGTAGCCATTTTATCTACTAAAGAACCACACTCTATATGTAAATTTAGGGCTGTTCCACTGCTATCTTCCCTGGCATCAAACAGAGCATTGCCCTCAAGTCCACCTATTTAGAAAGTCATGTGTTCACTGGATTATTTTAGTCTCTTCCATATCTAGTACATTATTCTTCTCCCTGAGGAAAGGAGCAAAGGATAATTCAATGACACCTGCTTCTTCTCCAAAAACATATCGGGATTAGTACTCTCATACTAATTAAAGACAATTCAAGTAAAGGACTGATTTTAAAAATTAGAATTATTATTATTAACAATACAAGTTCTAAATTATTAACATTCTCCTTGACATTTTTTCTGTAATGTACATAGGTATATAAGTTATAAAAAAGAATGTCTAAGAATGGTAACTTCATAAGAATGAGAGTATGATATGATTATCATTTGTTCAGACTCATTAAAATAGCAATTGTAATTTATGGGTTTATAAACATACCAATTTTACAACCTATGTTTGAAAATCTAAAAGGGTAGGATTTTAACAAGCTTGCACTACATATATTTTTTGAAAACTGAACAAGAAAAAGTCATGAATAAAAAAGTAACTCTGATATCCTGGATAACATTTTTTGTTTGTTTGTTTCTCTTTTTACACTGCCCGGAAGATATGTTCAGCATATCTTGAAGAGGCACAAATATCACTGTGAATATCCATCAGGTAAAGCAATTTTTTATCCTATTAGGAGGTCTATGAAAGACATGAATAGACAGGAAAAATAATTTGGGGTTGAAGAGAAAATATACATGGTGTTACCATCTGTCTTGAAAGGCAGCCACATAGATAAGAGTGAAAATCCCATTTGATAGTGATACCCTGTAAGAAACTGAAATAATGAAATTTTATTTCCTAAAGACAAAACTCAGGGATGCTTAAGAAAATTGGAAAATGCCAAGCAGACTGGCAGCAAACAAGACAGACATATTGTGTATGTTAAAAACAGAGTTTTACAGTGATAGACAGAGCTCTTCAACTAAATTTGCTTAAAATATGATGCACAGAATCCATAAATTATCCTATATTACCCATTACAAAGAATATAATATACATTTTGAATCAATACCTATTTTAAATATTGTTCTTTGTAGTTAAATTAAAAAGAGTTTTCAGTTTGGGGTAAATACCACTTTATGGCAGGTAGTTTATTTATATCACATTGGAATAGTCTGATTCCATTTCTGAGGTTTGACTGCTGACAGACTTCAAGCCCCATCACTCACTTTCCCTCATTTCCCACCTCTAGGCAAGCTGTAAGAGAGCCCAGGTGCTCCCTCGTTTGGCACCAGTGGGAAGTTAAAACTTTGCAAGCCCCTGCTCACTGGGAATTCAGGTCAGTCCCACCCTCTAACTACTTTAAAAACCTAAGCCAGGTGCCCTTCCTTTCTCTCTCAAATCATTTTCAGAGTGGCTTAAGAGCTTGTCCTGCTCTCCCCAGGAAACCTCGTATATGAGTAATCTCTTCACATTCTCTTGGTGTGTGTGTGGCATCATCAGTTCCGACATTTGAAACTAATTTTGCACCTTTGTTGGGTGACTCTAAGATACTTTGATGCATGAATCTATGTGGAAGATAATTTATATGAAATAATAAAATAGAAGTTATAGATTACAGAAAATATTCTAATGTGATCCAGTTTGTAAATTTTAACCTAATAAAATACTTTAGGCTTAGCATGCAATTAAGTTAGTAACTTTCTAGATTAAATAGTTAAAAGCATTAGTCTCCCAGTACAGTTTTACTTTTAATATCTGTATACAGGTGCTAAAATGGGAATGAAAATGTAATGTTTAAGTAAAATTGTTAGCTGGGAAAGCCTGCAGTCACAATAATTTGTAGACAATAAATTATGAATGCTTCCTGAAAACACAAATTCTGCATATTAATAAGTGCGTTTGGTGAAGAGAAAAATATAATCGTTAATTTTGTACCTTGATTATTCTATTCATTCATAACCTTGGCAAATACTTACAGATTACAAGGTTAACACATTGTAATGCAAAAGAAAAATTTACTTTTGTTTTTCACTGAGTTAATTCTTATGATACTGTCTGTATAGCTAGATGTAGACTTGTAGCTGATTGAGGTAGGAATTAATATGTTGTATTAATATTTATTTACTACTAGATTTAAATGCATATTGATTCCATACCATGAGAGTTAAAATTATTCATGCACACATAGATGTACACATATATAAGGCACTGATGCACATATATATGCATATTACATCATTATTTATATATATATAAAACGTAGAAGTATATAGGTATCATATTAAACTTAAAACGTGTGTATACATGTATATATATACACACTTAAATAATATGTACAGTATAATGCATTACTAGATCATTCTTACTTCCACCTAAGGACATTTTAAATAAAAATAAATAAATATTTAAAAGGCTCAATAATACTGTATAACGCCCTCTGAAATATATGAACTCTTAATATGTTTCATCTCTGTTAGTGAAAATCTGAAAATATGAAAAACCAAGTCTTTATAGCAGTGAATCAAACCTATTACTGAGACTTTAAGCCACTCCAGCTGCATGTGAAGGAGGTGTGAAAAAATGAAAGTTCAATAATCTAAAAAAAAATAGTGCCTTTCCGCACTTTGTGGGATGGTGGTGACTGTGGAGCACAGAGAGTAGTATTCACTCAGTGGGTGATTTTTGCAATAGCAGGATGATCTAGTCTAAATCCTAATCCAAAATTAAAACTCAAGATGTGTTTCACTGCATCTGAGCCAACATTTTTCTGAAATGCGTTTTCTCCTTGAATGCAAGCTCCCCTAAGTCTCATTATCCTAAGATTTTACCTCATTTCAATGTATGTCTTAAGAATATCTCTTTGACAAAAGAGATGCCATTTTAAAATACTTCTGCTTGGATCACTGCTTTTCATTCTTATCACCTCATTTGATAAATTATAAATATTCTCTTATGTAAGGTGGAATAATACAGTGGAGTTGAAAATGTCTCCAGAATTTCATGTATCTTCCTTGATGTCCTGGAAGATATTCAATTTACAGAATATAACTATACAGATTTCCAGTCTTTTAATTTGGGGTGCTAAATATCAAAATAAATTATGATAAACATTAATTAATAAATAGTTGAATTTTCTTTTGGTAAGAGTACAAATATTGGTTAATTGCTCTTTCTCTCATTCTGTCATTCAAATGATATAGTAATAACACATATTAATACTGTTTTTGAAATGAACTCTGATGAAAAAACATAGTTTTTAATATGCTAAAGAAGCCTTTAGTAATTGCTAATCTGTGAGTACAAGGTAAAATTTATAAAATTAAGTTAAGTGATGTGAGCTCAGTCTTTTGTACTTAAAACTTTACCTAGCAGAGATTTGCTTCAAGAAGGCAACATCAGATATTCAGAAAGAACAATCCTAATGTACAACTACTTTACTTAACACAGGGATGAAATCACACGGCATGGAAAAGTGTGTTGTAAATATACGTGACCACTCAGATGACAATAAATGCTAAATTAAATTTGGAAAGTGTAAAATCTGTATATTTGTTATATACCAATCATGCTTATTCCAGCATAATTCACAATAACCAAGATATGGAAACAATCTAAGTGTCCAGTGTTCACCAGTTTTCACCAACAGATGAATAAAGATGTTTTATATATATACATAAGTGTGTGTATATGTGTGTGTGTGTGTGTATATATATATATATATATACACATATAAATATATATACACCTTTGTGTGTGTGTGTGTGTGTGTGTGTGTGTGTGTGTGTATTCACACATGGGATATTATTCAGCTGTGAGAAAGAAGGAAATCCTGCCATTTGAGATAACATGAATGGACCTTGAAGGCATTATACTAAGTGAGGTAAGTTAGACAGGCAAGACAAATACTGTATACTATCACATATATGTGGAATCGAAAAAGTTGAACTCATAGAAACAGAGAGTAGAATGGTGGTCACCAGGGGCTGAGGAGTGGGAGAAATGGGGAGAAGTTTAAGGTTACAAAAATACAACTCATAGATAAATAAGTTCTGAAGCTCTAATACACTGCATGGTGACTATAATCGACAATACTGTATTATAAACTTCAAAGTTACTAAGAGAATAGATCTTAATTATTCTCATCAAGAAGAAATGATAATTTTGTGATATAAGAGAGCTGTTAGCTAATGCTATGGTGGTAATCATATTGCAATATATAAATATATCAAATCAGCATATGTGCACTTTAAACTTAGCGCTGTATCAGTTATATCTCAATTAAAGAAGAATTCCTATCTGCAGGGCATTGTGTGTGTGTGTGTGTCCTCTGATTTCCAATCTCACTAATATTTTATCAAAGACAGCAATAAAACTTACTTATTAGATGCAGTGACAACACATTTAAAACTTTTTTAAAGATATAAGATGAAAAGAAATTATGTGGATTGACAGAATGGGAGGAACTATGGGTTTTGGAATCAAGAGAATGTTAGACTTTAGCCTATCATCTATTTGCAAAGTGATTTATTAACTATGATTTACTGAGGCACTAATATTACATTCCTTAAATACTTAAATGAGACCTCAGAAGATAATATGTGCATTGCATATGTCACAAAATAGGCCCAAGGTAAGATCTTCAAAATGACTGTAAATTTGAATTTAAGTAAAGTCATGTAAAATTGGAAGGCTTTTTGTTTTATGGATTAAAAAAAATGTGTGTTCAGATATCAATGTTGGTCAAAATAAAAACACACTGAGTAACATGACTTTCTCAGCAGACACAGAAAGAGAGAATATGACAAAATCTAATACCTTCCTAATAAAAATATTTGACATATTCAGAAAAGAAGGAAACTATTCAACTTCATAATGGCTTCATTACTTCATTTCTTCAATATGTAAAATCCAAGCTAATATAAAATTTACTAGTGAAAGCCTGAATGCTCTCCTGCTAAGATCAGAAACCAGACAAGGATATCCACTCTTGAAATTTCTTTTCAACATTATCCTGGAGGTTCCAGCCGAAACAATTGGGGAAGAAAAATATGCATCCAAATAGAAAAGGAAACATTAAAACTAACTGTTTTTGCAGGTGACATGATTCTGTATAGAGAAAATACTAAGGAATCCATACCCACATACACACACAATTAGAGCTAACCAAATTCAGTAAGATTGCAGGATGGAAGATTAATAGTTAACACTCAGTTGTATTTCTAGACCCTAGCAATGACATCTGAACATGAAATTAAGAAAATACTACTATATACAATGGCATCAAAAATAATAAAACACTTAGGAATAAATTTGACATAAGAAATGCAATTCATGTACTGCAAACTACAAACATTGCTGAAAGAAATTGAAGACAAATATGTGGAGAGATATTGAATGTTTATGAGTCTGAATGTTTAATACTGTTAACTGGTCGGTGCTTTCCAAACTGATCTACAGATTCAACACAATTCCAACAAAATCCAAACTATATTTTTTGCAGAAATTGAGAAATTGATCTTAAAATTCACTTGGAAATGTAAATGAAATAAAATGTACAGAACGTGCTTAAGACAGATGTACATAGTTAGAGGACTTAGACATCCTGATTTCAAACTTATTACAAAGTTATAGTAATAGAGAATGTACAGAACTTGCATAAGAACAGACATATACCTCTATGGTATGAAAAGGAGACTCCAGTAACTAACTGATAAATTTGTGGTCGATGATTTTCTACAGAGTGCCAGTAGAAATGGGGAAAGAGTATAAAATGTTGCTCTGACAGCTGACTGAAAAAAATAATTAAACGAAAGAAAAAGTTAAAAAGATTAGAAAAGAAAGATACAGACGGACCCCATATTATATCACACACAACAATTAAATCAAAATGGATCAGTGATCTAAATATGAGAAAACATATTCATTTTCCCACTAGCAGTATATGAGACTTCCAATTTTTCCACATTCTTGTCAATACTTGTTACTATCATTTTTTTTAAATTAACCATTCTAGCGGACATGAAGTGGGATTCCATAGTCGTTTAAATTACATTTCTTGATAGTGATGCTGAGATGCTTCTTTTCATGTGCTTATTTTCCATTTGTAAGTCTTTGGAAAAGCTTCTATTCTAACCCTTTGTCCATTGTTACATCTAGTTATTTGTCTCTTTATTGCTGGGCGTTAAGATTTTAAAACATGTATTCCGGATACTAGATCCTTACCCTTACTAGATATTCCATTTCCAAGTATTTTAATGCATTTTGTAGATTGTCTTTTCATTTTCTTGATGATGCTCTTTGAAGATTTTTGATGAAGTCCACTTTATTTTATCTTTAATTATTGTGCCCTATATGTCATATATAAGAAAATGTTCAGTAATCAAGGGAAAATTAAATGATGCAGCTGTTTTGAAAAATTACTCAAAAGTTAAATAAAGAGTTACCATTATGACCCAGAAATTCCTTTCCTAGGAATATACCCAAGAGATCTGAAAACATCTGTTCACATGGTATCATATTAAATGCGTATATGTGTTCAGAGAAGCATTAAGCATATTAGCCACAAAGTGGAAACAATCCAGGTGCTTATCAATAATCTAATGGACACAGAAAATGTGATCTATCTGTGCAATGGAATATCCATCCATAAAAAGAAATGAAGTACTCATAGATGCTTCAACATAAATCAGCCTTGAAAACAAGTTCAGTGAAAGAAACAAGACAGAAAAAGGACATATATTATATGATTCTATTTATGTAGAATGTCCAGGATAAGCAAATCAATAGACAGAAAATAGCTTTTTTTGATTTTTAAGGGCAAAGGAAAGGAAGTATGGTAAGTGACTGTTAATGGGTATGGTAGTTCCTTTCAGAGTGATAAAAATATCCTGGAAGTAGATAGCAGTGATGGATGAACATTGCGAGTCTAACACAAATCACTAAATTATATATTTTAAATTGATAAATTAAATGGTATGTGAATTACAGTCAAGTCACAAAAGTTTCATATCATTTTCTACTCTCTGCTAAGGATGTTTTGTTTTCAAAACAAGAAAAAAAAGGAAGCATATGAAAAGTACAAATAAGTGCACTGAAAAGAGAAAAATGTAATAATTGGGACCAGACTCAGATGTGACATTGATGATGGAACTAACAGGGAATTTAAAATAGCAATAAATAATATGCTAAATGCTCTGACGGAAAAGGTAAATAACCAGATAATAAATTTCAACAGGGATATGTAAGTTTGAGAAATAATTGCATAGTAATTCTGCAAACAACTACAACAAAAACAAAAAAACTATGAGAGAGATGAAGAATGCCTTTATGGGCTTATCTGTAACTTGACACGACTGAGGAAAAAAATCAGTGAACTTTAAGATAAGTAAGTAAAAACTATGCAGACTTAAATCCAAATGGAAGAAAGTGTAGAAGATAGGAAAGAAGAAGGAAAAAAGGGAAGAAGACAAAGGAGAAGAGGAAGAAAACGGGTAGAGAGAGAGGGAGGGGAAAGGCTAGGAAGTGAAGGAGGAGGAAAAGGAAGGGAAGGAGATGAAGGAGAATGAAAAATATTCTAGCAAATACATTTTTGTAATTGTGTAACACCTTATTCAAAGTCCCATATGTAGCAAAGGGAATACCTGTATTTCTTTCAGGCTTTCAAATTTAAAAAGCAGATTTCATATATTATACTCTCTTTCAGGTAACCATACATATACCACAGTAGATTGGATAGATCAATGCTAGCTTCTACAATGAAAAATCCCAACTCTTTGTGGCTTAACATGGCTAGAAGGTATACTTTCCCCAAACCCCAGTCCTTCATAGCTGAGAATGCATTAATGAGAGTTATGTTACAAATAATAACCCAGAGTTCTAGAGTCCTTAGCATTTGTTATTCTACCATGGCAGGAACTTGATACATCTCAGGATATAGTTTATGGCCACGACAGGATATTGCATATACAACTTCTGTTTATGTTCTGTCAAGCAGAACCCAGCAACATAGCCCCCATATAACTGCAAGAGACTTGTTAGATCAGGAGGAGAAAATATGAATGGTGCATATTTAGTCTTTCTTTGCTAATACATATGTATCATATGCATATTTATTTTTTGTATATAGATTTGTACTATACAATTGCTCTAATCATGCATATAACATTTGATTAATAACACCTAGATATCATCCTTAATAGTAATTTTCTACTGTATAATGGTTAATCCAAGCTAAATAACTTAAAATAAAAATAATACAAATTTATTATGTCACAGCTCTTTATGCCAGTATTCTGGACACAAGTTAGGTGAGTTCTCTGCTTACAGTTTCACCAGGATGACGTAAAGACTTTGGAAGGGATTACAGTTTCATCTGAGGCTGGGAGGTCTCTTTAAAGCTCAAACACTGCCAGCAGTATTTATTTTTTTTGTGGTTGTAGGAATGAAGTCCTTAGATCCAAGAGGTTCCAAGTACCTGCCATGTACCATTCTCCATACCATAATAGTTTGCTCCTTCAAATCCGGTGGAAAAATACCTGTACTATTTCAAATGTCTTTGATTTCTTCCATTTTGGACCTCTAGGCTCTCTTGTGAAAGATTCACATGAGCCTCATCTTCTACAGGTAATCAGTTACAGGTATCCAAAAGCAATACTTTGAATAACCCATTTATCATTTCACACCATGGACTATCAATGCTCTCTTTACCACTGGAAAAAGAACCATTATTGTCTTTAAATATAATCAGATTAGACAACCAATTCCAGAAGAATTTGGCAACCAATCCTTGAGATTCTGTTCTTCTGGAATCACTTTTAGTCTCAAAATCCATTCCAAATTTAGAAAGGTCAAGATCGTGCTGGAACCACACGGACCTGGGCTAAAGCTGTGAGAACCCATCTCTTTCTTTCTAAAGAAGCCTTAATCAAAATTAAATTAAATTTTACAAATTTACAACTAACTAAAATGGGTACACTCACAATAATCTTTCTAATTTATAGTACAGGCATACCTTCTTTTATTGCACTTTGCTTTATTGTGCTTCACAGATATTGCTCATTTTTTTCTTTTTTAACAAACTGAAGGTTTGTGACAACACAGCATAGAACAAGTCTATCAGCGTCAATTTTCTAACAGCATTTATTCATATCATGTGTCTGTGTCTCATTTTGGTTATTCTCAAAATATTTCTAACTATTTCATTATTATTATTTCATTATTTCTAACAAATTCATATCTGTTATGGCAATTTGTGGTCTTTGATGTTAATGTTATAAAAAGATTATAACTTGTTGAAGGTTCAAATAATGGTTAGCATTTTTTAGCAAGAAATTATTTTTAATTATGAAATGTACTTTTTTTAGACATAATGCTATTATACATTTAATAGACTAAAATATAGTATAAACATAAATTTTATATGCACTGGGAAATCAAAAAGTTCATGTGACTCTCTTTATTGGGGTATTCTGAAACACAATATCTCCAAGGTAGGCCTATAAACTGATTAGGGACTTCATTTTCACTTAAAAAAAAAAAAACTCTTCATAGAAACATTTAACACTTGTGTTTGAGTAACTGGGAGGTGTTTGTAGGATAGAAAATGGCTGCTGATTGATTTCTTTTGTCCTCCAATACTCACAACAGAGTATCTCTTATAGTTTATCCCATCCAGACATACACACTAGGAAGGAAAATCTGGGGAACACAGTTTAGCCAAGATAATTTGACACACAGTCCACTCCTTGTCAATTAAACACCCATACACATACCTTTAAATAGTACTTAATCTCCAAATATAGACAATAACAAATTAATACTTCCACTTACAATAAAAAAAATGCATACCCTATTCAGTTTCACATTACACTCTTCAGTTAACATGAACTTTCAAATATTTAGCCCAGATTTTTTCCCAGAGATACTACATTTACAAAATACTCAAAGAAATTTTTAAGAGTGAGCAAAAGGCACCCAAACCATTCATTATAAAAACAGAAAGAAAAAAAAATAACACATTTTAATCAAATAATATAAAGTAAATACTCTGTAGGCATAATTAAGAAAATAATACTTCTTTTAACTTGCTCACCATAAAGAAAATATTTAAAATGTTCAAGTGCACTTGTTTGATTAACAAAGAATTTCATATTCAGTTATTTGTGATAATAATAATTACTTCCACTTACAATACTACCCATCATACAATCAAAACCATACTAAACCTTTCCCCAGATAAGAACAGAGTCTTTTGATGATGTTCACTGTTCTCCATTGACAGTCAAATCCCTGACTATACAGCTAAACCATCAGTCATCGTCTATGGAGCAGTGTAAAACTTCATTTCTGAACATCTTTCTTTCCAAAACATTTAAACATTTTTTAAATTGGGAGACTGCCCAATTAATTAATTAATTCCCTTTTGGGAGTCTGCCCAATTAGGAATTGAGAATAAAATTGTAAAGTGCTTTCAGTCATATAGTATTGGACTTGCAGATGGTTGTAAGGGGTATTTCAGGAGCTACAATTCATTCCTTAAGGACCTAAAATTCTAGTTTTGCCTTAAAAGACAGTGGTGAAGGGAAATCCTCCTAGTAATAGAGCTTGAGTTGTGCTCTTTAGGTCTGGGATTTGATTTTACTCTGCTTGCAAGCTAAGTTAGCTTATTACAGTTTCACGAATGCCAGAAGAACACATGAGAGTCTCAGGAGAGAAACAATGGTCTTTACTGCTCACAATACAGGAAGGAAAATGAGTGCCGGCATATTCACATTGGTTCCTCTTACCCCACGTGTCATAGGGTAACACCGTAAACCCAGATGGCTGCTGCACAAGCAATGGGTTTACATCACAGCTGAAGAGCACTGAATTTGGGGGATCCACTACTTTCATAGCAGTGAGTTAGCAAGCCCGCTTTTTTCAAGGGAAGGGAGAGACATTACCTCACCTCTCAACCTTGAGAAATAAACCTGGCATAGTTGGCAAAAATGAATAAAAGCCCAAGAGACCCAAAGGGTACTGCTCTCGAAATACTATGTTATACAGATGATTTTCATTCATTTATTCATTCATTCACTTTTTCTTCTCTTTAATCTGTGTTATTTTTCTTCATGACACTTCTTATCAAATTTTTGTTGTCTGTCTATCCCATCAAAATAGAAGATCTAAGAAAGCAGATTTTATTTTATTCACTGTTAAATCCCTAGAATTACACCTTGCTATATTTGTTTTATCAGATATTTGTGGTTGAATTTAAATATTTATCAGTTTTCTAAAAGCTGGCTGCATTTTAAAATACCAGGATGCAGCAGTTAACAAGATGGAGAAGGTCTCTGCTTTAACCCTCAAAATCTTTATTAGTTAAAGGTAGACTATAATAGTGTCTACCTCATGTGATTATTGAAAGGATTTAATAAATAATACAAGTAAAGTGTTTAGTAAAATTCCTATTGCATAGTAAGAGCTCAATTATTTATTAAAATACAATGTTCCTACTGTTATAGTTCTTGCATTATTCACACTGTTTATAGTTTGAAAAATTTTGCTTCAATATTTAAAAGTTTTCTTTTTAAAATAAAACAGTCAAACACAGAATTGTATAAAAATAATACAATATGAGCTTAACTGATGTAAATATTTTATTTTCCACAGAATACTGTTAAAGTTAAAGAAAGTTACAAATAAAACTAATGTGCTACCTAGCCCTTTTCTTTTCTCCCTCTCCAGAGTTAACTACATCATTTTTATTCTTATTCTTGAATAATCTGGATTTTTAAAATACTTTGACTTAAATGTTGTATGATTGCTAGGAGTAGTGCTTTACAACTTTCAAAAACTTAATCCAAAATTATTTCCTTAAAGACATCTCTCAGATCTTTATCCTTCCCATATCATCCCAGTGGCATATTTATGAGGAGTGTGAAATGGTACCTGAATTTATTATAATAAAGTTACCTCACCCCCCAAAAAATTCTAATAAGAAATTTTGACACTTAATTTCCTTTAAATAGTCACAGTTTCTCTCTTATTACAAGTATTTCAAATTTTATTATCCAAATATAAAATTTACAATTCTTTAAGTATTTGATAGCATATTTTAACAAGAAACAATGTTCAGGCTGAGCAAATCACAACATTGGCAAATGCCAGTTTGAGTTCATATTAAAGAAAAAACATTTTTGAAGGGAGAAATAGCTTCTTTCTTGGTTTCTATAATTGGAATTATCTTTAATCACTATTTTCAATATTAGAGTCAATAGCAAAAATTATCCAAAATTGATTTAGTCCCAACAGAATAAAAGAACATTCCAAGAACAACTTTTCATAGTTATAGTTTGATTTCTTAAGACTCAATACATAGATTTTCTTTCTGATAGTTTTGACAGTGTTTTGGATTGCCTAAAAAAATTTTTTTTCAAAGTGTCACAATAAAACCAACACATCAAATTGTTGATATTCAGCCTGTAGAAAAATAAGGACACAAGTAGTGTGATTCAAATCAGACAATGTGATAACTGAAAAAAATACGACTATGATTATACAAATTCTGGACAAACTACAGTAACTACTATGAAAATAAATTTTCTGCTGTATAAAAATGCTATTTATTTTTAATATATTTCCATTATGTATATAGTTCAGACAATAATATGATCTGCCCCTAACCAATGTGATACAAACATATATTTTAGCAAGATTATCTGTCATTTGTATTTTCTTTGAAATATGAAATTATGTGTTATACTTAGCTTTATATCATATTCAGAAAATGAGTCAAATATGAGCAGAATAATAAGCCAGATGATTATAGCTAAAAGTGTAAATTTACCAGAATATATTTCACTTGGCTGGCATACAAACTTTGTTTTAGAATTAGAAATACTACTATTGTTTAATGGAAGCATAATCTCAGTAATAGATATTATTATCAGGATAAATTGGTGAAAATTTCACAAAAGAAAAACAACAAGATGAACAAAAATCAACAGTGTATAAACAGTATGATTTTCTTTCCTTCCTGTGCAGTAAAACAATAAATATTAAACTCAGGAGTTATTTTCATTGTCTAGTCCTTTCTGTTTTATGTATGCATCTGAATTTCATCTTACTGGGAATTACTTTCATTAAAAACGAGACATGTAGAAAATGCATATTTGGATGATCATATAATGAAATTTAAATATGTTGGCATCATTCTATATTTAATTTTAATGGAAAATAAAGCAAAGAAAAGATATGTGTATATTTTTAGCACTATTATGTAAGAAAATTTTATAAATAGAATTGTAGATAGATTATGAGACTTAAAAGCAACAGCCTAAAATCAAACAGTAACACAAAGCATAATTTATTAAAATGAATAATGAATTATTAACTTTATAAGCATTGTTGTAAACCACTAATATGATATATCAACTCAACAAGTAGTTATTCTCTATTAGGACTAAAATAAACAAAATGCTTAAATCAGATTTGAGAAACAGTTGAAATATTCATTAGAAAGGTAGTTAAAGATTCACTGTTTCAGATTTTAATGACACATTCAATAGTAGCTTATAACATGAGCAGTTTCTTTTGTGATCTCCTTCTGTATATGAATAAATATCAAATTAAAATGTCATGTACTTATTATAAACTCTTTGTCCTTATTTTATGATTCCATTGATATTTTGTCTCATGTTTTTAAACTTTTTATTGAGCAACATTTTGAGCAAAGTTTTCAAAGTCCATTCTTCTACTCCTTTCAAAAATATATTGCAGAATTTTTGCTCTTTGTTGTTTGTGACTATCCAAAGTATCAATAACCCCATGATCCTTAGATGTGCAACTGGGTGGATGATGTCAGAATTTAGTCTGTGCAATAGATTGCTTTCATCCCACATTGTTTTTTCCACAAATTAAAAGTAATGCCCCTCCACGTCAAGTTCATGTTTATTTGCAAGTCTGTATTTAAGGATGATAACGTGACAATAAGTTTCTTTGTGCTTAGATTTAAATTAGGAAGTTGCAATGTAATCTTCCATTTTTCTGATTTGAATTACTAGTTACTTGACAAATGAAAACATGTCTTCTCCTTTTCTTTTTAAATCACTCTCTTACTTCCATGTCTCACATCGCCTGGCTTGATTTCCTCAATTTCTTTTATTTTTTATATTATGATAAAAATAAATGTATATGGTAAACATTTATGTTACATAAAGTTCAATGTGACATAAGATAATTACACTTTTATATTTGCAGAACTTTTAATTTTAGAAAATTACTAAACTTTATAAAAGCAAATACAAAATGTTGTTACATATTTTATATTACTTTAACTTTAATATTATTTTAAATAATTATTTGATGCATGATAATCATAATGGACTTGATGGGTCCTAATTATTAAGAGTTTGTGTATATCTGTCTCTACCATTATTTTACATACATCAAAATCAAACTTTTTTAAGTCAATTCCTCTGTTTATAGTAGTAAATGTTTACCTTGTCAAGAAGAAATAGTGGGCTGCTATTAACTTATAAAAAGATGGCAGTAATGATTTTATAATAAATTTTACAGGTTTTTATCTGTGAAACTATTGATTCTAGTGAGCAAATTGTCACATATGCTTTAGAATTTCTGATTGAAGTGAATTTTCTGAAAAGGAGTTTTACACAGAAGAACGTACTGTAATTTTCCAAACAGTATTTTATTTCTGAAATACATTTGATTAATAAAGAAGATATAGTAGCACATAGGAACTATGGTTGTGTACTAAAAGTTTTTTTTAACATTTTTTATTGATTTATAATCATTTTACAATGTTGTGTCAAATTCCAGTGTTCAGCACAATTTTTCAGTTATTCATGGACATATACACACTCATTGTCACATTTTTTTCTCTGTGAGTTATCATAACATTTTGTGTATATTTCCCTGTGCTATACAGTGTAGTCTATTCTACAATTTTGAAATCCCAGTCTATCCCTTCCCACCCTCCACCCCCCTGGTAACCACAAGTCTGTATTCTCTGTCTGTGAGTCTATTTCTGTCCTTTATTTACGCTTTGTTTTTCTTTGTTTTTTTGTTTTTGTTTTTGTTTTTTAGATTCCACATATGAGCGATCTCATATGGTATTTTTCTTTCTCTTTCTGGCTTACTTCACTTAGAATGACATTCTCCAGGAGCATCCATGTTGCTGCAAATGGCATTATGTTGTCGGTTTTTATGGCTGAGTAGTATTCCATTGTATAAATATACCAACTCTTCTTTATCCAGTCACCTGTTGATGGACATTTAGGCTAAAATTTTGAATATTTTTATTACTAGTCTGTAAAATAAGAAGATTGCCCATCAAATGACCTATACCTATTTCATAACAAACTCTACTCTTACAAAGAGTGTACCTTTATTTTTAACAAGATGATATCCAAATTAAAAGAAAAATACTACTAATTTCAACTTTTATAATAGAACAACTTAATTGTGAACTGTGTGGCCCTATCCAATGAAAAAATATCTTAAAGGGAAAAGCCTACATTAAATTAAAGAAACATTAATTGAAAACCCATCAGATCCTGGCCTAAGGTGATGCTTAAATGAATAACACAGAGCCTTTCACTACAAGTTAGTTAAAATATAATGGAGAGAAGAACATGTAAAAACAAATGGTTATTAAAAGATGTATTAAGTATTAAACTAAATTATAATTGACATTCTTAGGGACACAGCAAATGATTTATTATATCAAGAAAATAACATTTTTCATAGAGGAATGGGCATTTGTTCTGGATGTCGAAAGAGATAAATGATTTTTATAAGCCTTTTGAGTGCAGGGAGAGTTGGTAGATTAAGAGTAAATAAGAGTACACTGCCTACAGTTTGGCCTCAGCCAAAAGAGAATTTGCCAAAGGATGCATAGTAGGACTTCTAAAATTAAGAGTATGATCAAAAATTTATTCTCAGACCTGTTAAAGCTGATGTCAGAACAAACATAAAAATATGGTTTGAATTTCTGACGCATGCCAGAGCAAACTGTGCCTAATATTACTTTGGGGACAACAGAGTAGTTATTCTCAAAAATCTAGAGGAAAATGATTACAAATGATTGTAGTTTTCATGGAAGAATATCTAAGTGGCTGTGAACACAAGAAAGAAGAGCCTGTAAGTCCCCCTTCATCAATAATCAGCAAAGAATTCTTCCACAGAGTTTTCTCCTAAGTCCCATGGAAGTATTCTTTAAAGCAACAATGCACATTTATATGTCAGTATTCAAAGACTTATAAATAAAGACACCAATGTCGGAAATTTATTGAAAACAAAGTTATTTTACATTTTTGCTAGAGCATCTTGAAAGGGTTTAAATTTGAGAAAACCAAGGGCTGCATTCCAAATGAAGAGAAAATGTTGTAGTTTGAGTCCATCCCATGAAAATTTGGCCCAAAATAATGAATAAACCAGCAAATACATTGCAAACAAGATGACAAAAAGTCTTTGTTGTCACAGAGCCTTAAATAAGATTTCCTAGTTCTATTCATTAGATGTGGAACAATTGAAAAAAAAGTACAACTTTTTAGTCCTCAAGTCTTCTCCTCCTTCTCTTCATCTTCTTTTCTGATAGTTGTGATGATGTATAATTATGTATATATTAAAGTATTAAATAAGAATTAAGAAGTAATTTATTTAGAATGCATAACACCCTGTAAATAGCACTGAATAAATCTGTAGAAATTATCACAGTACATATAATTGCAGTAGAGCAATTATTTATGTAAATGGAATAGTAGTTTGTGATTCCAATAATTTTTATAATTATAGCATCATTAATGGTTGCTGTAGACATAAACTATAAGTTATTAGTAATTTTGTGGTGTGATTATTTGAAATAGTATGTGTAGTTTTGGAACTAGCAGAATGGTGGTGATGTATTTGTTGAAGTACCAGATAGGGAAGATCACTGGGAACAGAGATACTTGACATACCTTGTCCAACTTAGCTTTAAATAAATGAACGTGCATAGCCAGAGAAATCTTGGCTGAAACAAACATCTCAGTGGAAAAACACTGACTATGAAATCAGAGAAATTGACTTTATAAAGTCCTGGCTGCACAGTTTACATATTTTATAATCTTAGGACGTTCACATCGTGTTTCCCAGCCTCTATTTCATCTTAGAACATGAACATAATGGATGGGGGAAAGGGAGTGGAATAACCAACAAAAATTTTAATAGTGAAAATTTTTTTCTAAAAGGTAGTAAAGGGTAAGAAACTCTGCAGCATTGACATAGAAGTCATACATTTCTTGTCAGCAAGATTGAGCTTTCTGTCAATCATGTGTTCTGTGGCTGGGAGATTATTAGCAGCTTTGTGTTCAGTGGTTAAGTAAACAGTTGTCAATCTTAAATTTCAGATATTGCTTGTAAGAATCCAGATTTCCAGCTTTTCTTGAAAAAAAATGGTTTATCTGACAACACTGGTCAAAAGTAATAATTTGTAGAGCTGAGTGTTTTCTCTCTTAAGCAGGACATGGTTCCTGTCCATCACACTCCTCATACCTGTTTGAGGTTTCCTTGATTTGGTGAAAAAATTCAGTTGAAATTTATCATTGCACTGACTGTATTTTGTCTTAATAGATTTTAGAGAAAATTAAATATTTTGATACCTAATCTCTGCCAAAAGTTTGAAGCCAATCCATAAACCAAGAAGGCTATAGTGTTTTATAAAAGGGGTATATATAATATTTCCTCAGGGAGAGAGGGATACACAAACATGCTTCGTTTGTATGGAAAATATATCTGCATTAAAATAACAAAAGCAAGACATAATTATTAACCAGTCTTCATTGAATACCTTGCTTACATCGTTTCACTAGTCATTCAGGTTACAGATTTTGTTCTCAGAAAAGAAACAAATGTTAGCTGAAAACTCCCTGACACTGGAGGAAAGGATGCAGCAATACACTTAGTATGCCAAGAGATGGAAGAAAAGATAATGTTGGTACTTTAAGTAATTGTGATTAAATCTTGAATGTCATTCCCACAGTAGTTCAAAACACTTAAGCATCTTTAAATATTAGGAGATTTCGTTTAGTTCACAATCCTTTTTATACTCAGTGGAAAATATCTTCATATTTTACAAAATAAAACATTCTACATTAGTGTAATTTTTGTTCATAGCCTTGACCAGTCAGTTATTATTTATATTAGCAAACTTTGACATATCCAGATACATTTGCATATTGAAATGTCCACCTCAAAATTATCTTTGTGGTTTCAATCAAAGCAACCAACTACGAAAACTAAACGGTCTTAATTCTTCTCTGCTATACTTTGGAAAAAAATCTTCATGCATTTCTTATATTGTGATACCTGGGCAGCTAGATAAAATTACTTATTTTTATACAATTTGCATAGTAGGATTTTACAACTAAAATTGCTATGCTTTTTTAATGTCTCTCTTTCACATCACTCTGTGATTTATATAATTAAAATATGTTCCTTGATTTTTTGTATATAATTTCAATCACTCCTTAAGCAACCAGGATATTTTAGGCAATGATTTATTAAGTAATCACTTTGCAATAGTTAATAATTTATACCCACTCTACATAAAATAATGTATTGTTTAGTAGATGAGCAAACAACAAAGTACTACTTAGTAAGTTGATACGTAGAAGGCAAAAACCCTAACAAAATTTAGTATAATACTCAGTATTCATTAAAATTGTACAATATATTGCATCATTATGACATCAATAAAATAAATTGATATCATCGTTTTAAACAAATAATACATCCTTAAATATTTATTTTAAATAATTTACTATATGGAGACTCAAAAGCTTATATAAATCAACATGAAATTAATTAAATAAATTTATTTACTCTTAGTGTTTGCAGTGATGTAGTCAAAACACAGCAACAATAAATAATGACGTAATTATGATAAAACAGTGCTCACTGCATAATATCTTTTTGAAACAGTAGAGTTTATCATTTATAATTGGGATATATGCATAAACAATTTCTAAAATCACCTTTTCAGGATTATTTTTATTAAGAGCTCCAATATATGAAAAAAATGGAAACTACATTACAACCACAGAAAACTCAATTAATAAAATCTCTAACATAATCAACACTGCTGGCTTTCATTCATAGGCCTTATCTTTTTAAAGTCTAATGTGAATTTGTGATAAAAAATCCAATTTCCTAAAGAAAAGTAAATAAGGTTAATAAAATTTATTTTATTTTATTTTAGAAGAAGTTTTTTTAAAACTCGATTGCTGTAAACAGGTTTCTCATTTTATTTTATTAATATAAAAGTTAATTTGTTTGATTGACTTTTCTTTCAGTTGTCATTGAGATCCATCTTCGGTTCCATCTCACGCCCGTTTACTAATGAAAAAGTTATATATTGAAGCATCTGAAACTAGCATGTCCAGTTCTTTCATTATTTAGATATAGATACTCTGGCAATTCTTATTTTCTTAACAACTTAAAGAACTGAAAACCAAATAAATTGAAAAACATAGTGCAGTAAATGCATGTGGTATGTGCATAAATTTACTGTGTGTGTGTGTGTGAGAGTGTATGAGAGAGACATAATGGCAAGAGACAGAGGATTATATTAAATTTTATACCAAAGATCCTAACAAACAATAATTTTAAAAGATATTTAATTCTATAGTTTGAAAGTTGAGTTGTGAGCAGTATGCTGTCTCATGGTGCCATGGCAATTTCACTAAGTATTTAGGGAATCTGACTTATTCTTTTATCAGTGTCTCTAATCCTGTCATGTCACAATGACACTCATATTTCAATATGGTGACACAAGTTCAACCACCAGCCATCACATCTACATTCCTTTCAGTAAAAGAGAAGAGTCAGAGTAACACCATGACTTCTTTATTCATTTATTGCTTTTTCTGAAGTTACTAAAAAGAGAGAATGGGAAACAGTTAACTCTCTGCCACACATACTTTCATTAATCAGTATATTTGTGAGCTACTTATTGAACACACATTTCCTAAACTGTAAACACAATTAAGTGCAAATATTTGGTCATTTTCTAAGAGAAAATTTAATATAAAAATTAGAGGTAAATTTTTCACTCCAAAATCATGCAGTTGATCATATATCATCATTGGTCTACAATTGTCACCAATCTGCTGGGTTGTGATACATTCTGGATTCAACAATACCTTTTTAAAGTTGTTTTAGGATTGGTTAAAGAAATACATTGTCAAGAGCTGAGTTAAACGGGAGAGAGCTGAGTGACCAGGTATTGTATGGTTGATTAAAAGAAGCCAAAATGAAGTAAGAGCCAAGTTTTAAATCAGTGCAATAGTATAAGCAAGGGGGAAAAAAAAAGATAAACTCCACCAATGTTCAGGAAGGATGCCAAGTTAAGATAAGATTTATTACTGCAAGACAGGGTTGGATGGGGCAGGGAGATTCTCTCACTGCAAGGGAGCCCTGGACAAAAGGCACCCACCATTTTGTGTACCTGGGGGTCAATGAGAGAAAGAAGTGAATTCTAGGAGTAGAAATATACTGGGCACTGAGCCCCAGGGAGAAAAGTGTCTTCCAAGTTCCTTCACTCCCAAAAGTTATGGCAGTAGCACAAGAGAAGCCCTCAACAGGGACCTCAGATAAGGAAGCCTCTGGATGGAGGAATCTGAGCTTGGAAACTCAGATATACATAAGAGGATGGTCAATCAGAAAGATCTAGATAAGCAATAAGTTTCTTGTGTGTAGGACAGGGAACTGTATATAATATCTTGTAGTAACCCATAGGGAAAAAAGAATATGAAAGTGAATATATATATGGCAAACATTATGCCATACACCAGAAATTGACACATTATAAACTGACTATACTTCAATTTAAAAAAAAGAGGATCTGAGTCTTTGACTGCAAGTGTGTTCGAAGATTACTTGGCTGTGCACCAAGTCTGGAATGGGAAAGGCAGTTTTCCCAGTGCTGGAAATTTACTTCTGTGTTAGTCCACTCAAGTTGCCTTTACAAAGCACCACAGACTGGATGGCTTAACAAACAGAAATTTATTTCTCACAGCTCTGGAGGCTGAGAAATGTAAGATCAAGATGCCATCAAGGTAGATTTCATTCTGTGGCATCTTCTCTTGGTTTGTAGGCTGCCACCGTCTTCTGTGTGACCTCTTCTTTGGCACATTGAGAGAGCAAGCACGTTCTCTGTTGTCTCTTATAAGGACACTAATCCAGTGGAATCAGGCCCCACCCTTATGATATCACTTCACCTTAATTACTTCCATAAGAGCCCTATCCCAAAATGCAGTTACGTTGTGGGGTCAGGGCTTCAACATATCAGTTTGAGAGGACACAGACATTCAACCCATAACAATTTCTTTTGAGTTTCACTGATTATTCTCTTCACAAAGCCAGGAGTGAGAAATGAAGAATAAAATTTGGAATTATATCACATTCATAATATAAAACAAACATTTTTCAGATTTTTATGAAAAGAGTAATCCATTTTTAATATATTATAAAATAACAGAGAGCATAATAATTAATAAATAACTAAATTTATCTATAAACATTAACTAAATATAAAAATGATTCTATTGGAGTAGTTATTTGAAGGTTAATGAAAACTGAGAAAGTGATACATATGTCTGTAGAACTAGATATGTTGTGAAACAGAGCTATAAAATGTGTGTGTACATGCATTTATGTATATATATGTATACATAAATAAGTAAATGTAGATATAGAAAAAGATGTATGTGTATATATATATAACATAAAGATGTAGATATATATAACTATATAGATATTAATATATTCCAAGGAGTTTTCAATTTAAAATTTGAAATTGTTGTCACATTTGGTTTCTCTTCCCCTACCCATTCTATGAATATTTTTTGTATGTATGTGCAAACTATTTTATAATCAGGTGCAATTTTTTGGCAATATTGTGAAATTAATGAGAAGTATGTATCTTTGGATTTTCATTAGTCCACAGGGTGTTTAAGTTAGATTACTTAGTAAAGTCATGTAAGGGCAGAATCCATTGATTTTATTAAAGTTATTTTGTACCAGTGTTCACATCCTGCTGTAATTCATTGTGCTTCATTCTGACACATTCTACTATTGGTAATGCTTTATGCTTTAAAGTAAAATTTATAGTCATAACACTTGTTTCTTAGCCCCTTCCAAGAGAAACTTTAGACCAAAATAGTTTTTAAATGTTTAAGAACCAGAATGCACATATTTGGGTTGCTCTGATTTTAATTCTATATAAAGATACGGCTTGGCCAAATTATGAAGCGTATGTAAGTCTTCTTTTCTCATCTAGTTAAATGAGGGGGAAATATGGTTTAAAATAAAATCCCAGCACAAACAATGACAGAAAGTGTAAATTTTGAAAAAAGACCTTACATTTTTCATTCTGTTCTATCATTCAATGTAACTGGGTTTTATTTAATTTATTTCATATGATATTCTTTATATGTGATACTGGTTCCCACCTAAGATTTTGACATAAAATAATATATCTTGTATACTCAGGAGGGTATATGTCTACCTTTATTTTATTCTGGTGTTTTAATACATTCCATTTCAGTTCTAATAGGCTCCCACAGATAATTGACCCATGTGTAGAATATTATACAAAAAACTATTTATTTTATTTTATTTCATTCTGTACTGTTACTAGTGTTTTACTATAATATAATATTTAATGAAAGTTTTCGTTTTGAAGCAAATACACAAATTTTAAATTATGCAACCAATATATATAACCATTTTAAAGCAGAAGCTAAATTGGGGTTATGCAGCATTGCTCATGCTAAAATTTGTTTTCAATTACTTGTAATTCCACAAATATATTGTTGAAATTTAATTTAGCTTTCTAATAGCTAACACTTTAAAAACTGGTTCATACAAATCTACTTATCTACTTTTTAGTCACTGAAACAACAACAAAATTAATCTGATTAATAGATAAAAAGTAGCCAAATTGTTAGCTTAAGCACAGGACTCCAAGTCATTAGAATTCAATTTTCTGTTTGTCTGAGAAAAATTGACATTTAAGTTTTTATATCCTCCAGAATGAGAATGTTTGAAAGAAAAAATAAAAAACAAATCAATGAAGTTTCAGCAATGTTAAAATTTTTACTCAAGAACGAAATTACACCTATTACTGAACTCAAGGATGGTAAATTGAAACAATATGACCTAAAAAACAACAAACAAATGCTCTGAATCACAGTCTTATATAGCGTTTACTTAAAACTCAGTGTAACTTTATATATTAAATTAGCATGTACATTTCCTAGTGGACATCTTCTCAGCTGTCAGATTATACCCAAACCCCTTTCCTGAGAGTTTCTTATCCCCACAGCCATTGATGAATTGGTGATTCTAGCAAGCTCATTAACACCACATGCCCTTTGAGTCCATTTTATTTGCTTTTGGTTTCCTTTAAACTAAATATCCAGTTACTTCATGTATTCTTCAGAGGAACAACCCAAGAGACTGCACAAAAAGATGGAATTTTTTTATCCCAAATGCAAACAAAGAAAGGAAAAAAAAATAACACACACACAAAAGGGGACAGAGAAAGAAACCTGGAAATGGTACAAACTAGGGTAAAATATTAAGGGTTTTTAGAGGATACTTACCTACTTAATAGGTAGAAAATTAATTTTATTATAGTAAATTTTTCCTCAGGTTATTAATGTTCCCATGAATGGAAATTCACAAGAGAAAGTGCATTGGAATAGTTGAAGGTCTCATTGCCATAGAGCCAGAATGATCACTTCTCCTTCATTGAACTGAAGCATACAGGAAGCTATGTCCTCAAATCACTATACATACAATTTGTTTGGCCAAAACATTATTTTAAAGAGAAAAAAGAAAATAAGAAAAACATATATTTGTTACAGTGAAAATTTATTTTAAACCTTAAGAAAACAAAAACAAAGTAGATTTATAGATACTCTTGAAAACCTGAAAACTCGAAGACAGCTACCTCAGTTTCTAAAGACAATAAATCAGTCAGCTCGGTGGGGAAGCACACACTCTATGTACCGCAGTCTCCAGCCTTCTGTGTAGTCCACCTCCTCCTTCATTCACTTGGAGCGCTAGCATGTGTTTTTGTATCCATTGATTTACAGACGAAGGAGCCATACTGCAGTCATTCACACACTGTATGTACAACCATACCACAATCACTCACACACAACAATACCACAAAAATACAAACATGGCTACCATTACAGATTGTATCAAAATTGCCATTTGGTCGTAGTGAAATTAATAAAATTACCCGGGAATCTCTCCCACAAACGCAAACACCATGTCTGGAAAGGAAGCCCCACTTATAACAAAGCCCAAGCCACCTGCAAGTAGTTACCCATTCATGGATAAAAGAAGGATCAAGAAAGGGTGCAAAGATTTTAGTACTAGTGTTGACTGAAATAAATGCACAACCTAAAAGTTGAGAATTATGTTTCATTTGGCAGACATTTCTGAGGACTTGAACCCCTTTGAGTCCAGGATGACAGTCTCTCAGATCGCTCAGAGGGACAGTCTCTCAGATAGGGGTGGAGCTAGGATATATAGGAGCTTTACAGCAAGACCAGGTAGTTGGAACATTAAAACATTACTTGTTAACTAAAGAAAACCAGGCATCTCAAGTTAAAGAATTTAGCGTTTTTCTATATATGGGAGGAAGCCAACATTTGGGCTCATTGAATTCATTCCTTAGACAAGCGCCTAGCTATCTAGGACCAGTGTCCTGTCCTTTCTTATTTTGAGTCCCCTCAGAGTGCGCCATTGTGAGTGGCTGCAGAGGCTGGGCTGCAGGCTTGTCTTCACTGGGGTGGGGGGTGGTGGCAGCCCCTGATCACTTGATGGTTTCAGCATTCTTTGTTTACTGATATGGTTTGCAGTATTTTTCATTCACGCTAGCCGTGTATCAGACAAGAGGAGGCAAAGAGGCTAACAAAACCTAATGACTTTCTAAGATCACTAAAACATGAGGCATGTTTGAAATGAGACAGAGTTGAAATATCTGTTAAAAAAAGTTGAGATTTAATAAAAATGCATATGATGAAATCATTATACTATATGTATAATAATGCATATATTCATTATATATCATTCATTATATATTATTTATACAAATATATATTATACTGTATGTATTATAACATAGTATATTTGCTATATATATGTTTATATATACATGACTGGGACATATATATATATATGTTTGCTAATATGTACTGACTCTGGAAAAATGTGAGACAAGTTTCAGTACGATAAACTTAGTTTACTCCTGAGAAGATGAATTTTGATCAGTGAGGCTGTCAGAATGACATTTATTAGTAACAGGAAAACCACTTTCTTATGTTTCATAAAACAGTTCTAGTAGTTTTCAAAACCTTGCTGTAAGCAAATGAAATTTGAAATAACCCTGTGCCATTGGAACTTTTGTTCCTTTGCAGAGAGTCACAAAATTTCCCGGACTTCATTAAAGAAAGCAAGAATTAGAAAGAAAATCTACAAATGATTTAAAAAGCATTGTTTCGATGCATGCTGTCTTTTCTTTTATCTTCCTGCATACTCTGTTGTTTATTAGGTTTCTGTTGGGAGGAAGATAACATTGAATGCTAATGTGCCAGTGTTTGCTATTTACTGCTTTCATGTCCCAAGCAACCCACTACTTCATTAATCAGAGTATTCAGGGAATGTGTATTACAGTTGGGACCCTTAGCTTAACGTAAAAGTATATGTGAATCGATAGATTATTATTTTTATATCTTTTAACATTTGATATTGCTCTTAGTTCCTTTTAATTGTAAAATTGACATTTTTTGCCCAAACAGAACATCATTTCAATAATACAATTTCTTTGTTCAATGAAATCTTTCTAGTATAAGAAGTGGGAATATTGACGGCTGTCTCAGAGATTGTGATCAAGATACAGCTGGTTTGAATGTAATCTTTTTGGATCCAGTATTCAAAGCTCTGTTACTGTTGGCACATTTGATCTGAACATCTTAATAGTAAATATACAATTTTTCCCAAATGTGTGTTTTTTTTAAAAAGTTCTGAACACTACTATTTAAGTCATTTTAGGAAAAAATGTAGAATATACAATCTAAAATCAAATAGAAATATTCTTCTCTTTTCCATTTTCAACCTGACTCCTGTTGTCACACAAAATAAGCTCTGGTAATCAGATAATCCAATATACCCTTTTTCAAAAAAAGTATTGGCCTTACCTAAAAACTATAAAAGAAAAGTATGTTTCCCAAGCTTTGTTTCATCACCATGCAATGTTTTCCCACAAAGGAAAATAAAAATGTGCTTGAAACCACAGAAACAAAAAAAGGAAAACAAAATAATAAAATCAAAATTCTTGGTTTAATTTAAATTTCATTTACCGAACTATCTTGCTACATCTCCATTTAAAGCATTTCAAATATTTTAGAAAGCATGACAGGTAACAATCTGAGATATAGTTAAATTTACATATTGTATAAATGTTCTACATTAAAAGCTTTGTTTAATAAGGAATGAAAAAATAGGAATCATTCACAGATTTAAAAGTACAAAGGCATATACACAAATGTCCCTGTGGTCCTGGTTTCATTATTATTTAAAGATAGATATATATGTCTATGAGAGAGAAATTCATAATTCAGTGAGCGTGAATTACACATAAAAAGGTATTACACCATTGAACAATGTTTTCTTTGTTCTGACATGTTATGTATTTCTGGCAAATATTGTCTGAGTCTATGTTGTATGGATAAAGGAACAAAAATGAAAACAAATATATATATACACATAAAAAGGAATAAAAATTTGTGTTTTGAAGACCCATGGATTGAAAACATTGATTCCAAGTCACTATTTTTATTAGGTATTTCTTAGTGACTTTCCTGTCCAATTTTGTGCAGTCATTGGTTGCCTTTACTGAGAAACTTGTAAACCTGTGACTGTGCCTAAAGTATGTATCTCCAATTCGAGCCCCAAACCTCAGTATCAGAATGTAGTAAAAAAAAAGTCTTCTTTGTGTAAACTCACAATTATTCAGTAAAATGAATGTGAACTGAATGACCATAACCTACACTTTGCAAATGGAAAAGAAAACTTTAATTACCATCAGCTGAGTCTAATCTCAATAAAAAGAATAGATGGGTATTTTATATATTTTAATAATATTTTATAATATAAAATGTATAAATATTTTATAATATTTTCTCACTCATCTTCTTTTTGTGAATGCATTTCCAAAGCCTACCTCTCCACATATTTTGTTAAGTCAATTTAAAATACATGTGATATAATTATATCATTAATTTAATAAACATCACTCATTCCAGGAAATAAAATTATTATTAGAAGTCCCCTCTCTATGTAAAAGCATACCTTCCTCATTTCTCAGTAGTAATCCTATCTCATAATTGTGTTTACCATCCCCTTGATTTTATGCATCACATGACCACTTACATTTATGTCTGTAAATATGTCATTTAGCTTTGAGTGTTTTTGAAATAAAATCATATTAAATTTATTCTGTTGCAACTTGTTTTCTATTCTTTCTGTGTTATGTAATTGGGACTTATCTGTGCTGTTGAATGTAGTGTTTATTTTTCATTTATTTTCACAGCTTTATCAGTTTCAATTGTATGAATGAAATGGGATGTATTTATATAATCTTCTATCATTTGGGCTCTTGTTTATGTCTCTCTATTGGGAACAGTAGTTATAAAACCATCCTTTTACAGGCTTCCTGGTGAACATATGAAAGGTAATTTAAAGCATATATCAGATAAGGAATTGCTGGATCAGGTTATGAGCATTTTTAACTTTACTAGGTAATACCAATTGTTTCTCCATTAAAAACATTACATCTATTTCTACACACAAGAAAATAAATCAGCAAACGCTCACATCCTTTATTCTTTCTCTGCCACTGAGATAGTTTGGTATTTATTATAATTTTTTAGATTATTATGTATTTTTCTATGATCTCAGCTTATTTTTAGTATAACAATACAATAAATATTTTAATATGATTTGATCAATTTATTTCAGATGCCTTTTGCAATATCTCTTGAATGCTTCTTGTATAAATATTCAGAATTGCTCTTCAATATTTGTTGGTATATGGCAGATATTCTGGGACTTATATGCTTGAGAATACTTTTAATATAAACTCATATTTAAATGACAGTTCTATTAAAATTTTATTCCCAGTATATTTATAAAATTTGCATTCATTTAGTTAGTATCGATACTGAAAAATCTATGACATTCTTTTTTTGATTTATTTTTAATGAAAATACTCTTTTCTTTTGTGAGTTGTTATAAATTTATTTTTGTCATTGATATTTTAAAATTGTACTCTGAGTGTCTAGCTATGAAACGTTCCTTATATCTCTTCCTTAGCATTTAAAGTGGTCTTTAACTTTGAAAGCTTACATATATATGATTTTTTTTTATTCTGGGACATTTAATTATACCATCTATTCAAATATTTGAGCCCCAATTTTTTATTTTCTCTCATTCTATAAATCCTATAACCTAGATGTTAAAATTTCAACATTATATTTTATTTATCTTCATTTCTCTTGTGCACTTTTTATTGATTTTTTTCTTGATACTTCTGGGATAATTTTTGACTCTGATATTCCAAGTTTCAAATTTGTTTTCCATGGGCAAACATTCTTTAATTGCTGTATCTACTGTGTTGTTTATTACAGCTTTTTTTCCCTATGTATTTTGGTTTGATTTTTTTAAATTTTTCTATGTATAGATCATAGAACATGTATCTTTTTATTGTTAACATATGAAGTTTTATTATTCCTTATTCTTCAAAAGTAACAAAGCATATGCTTCTCACGGTAGTCTGTGATCGATCAAGCTTGTTGATTAATTTTGAAATAAAAATATTCCTTAGATAACTTACAGATTAGTTTGTAAGGTCCTATTTCTTGCAGTAAGAATTAGATAAAGACCAGAGTACACTGTGGTTTATATGAAGCCTATAGCCACAAAGAAAGGAGCAGGTTAAAATAACTCCGAGAGTAGAGAACTACAGGCAGGAAAAAAAAAAAATTTATTGTTCGTATGCCACAAAATAACTTCTTTGGAGGAGGTTTTACACTCAGTGTCCCAGGTCCAGAGAGAAACAACGTGAAGAAGTACTTCTGATCAGTGCTTCTCAAATTTCCAATGAATATTGAAACTGTACAAGGGAGATTTAAATAACAGTGTTAATAATATCTCATTCAGAGATTGATTTAATTTGTCTGGCTTTTAGCTTTGTATGGAATTTTTAGAAAAATTTCCAGGGAATTCCATTGTACATCCAAGTGTAAGAATCACTTTCCAGGACTCAATTTCTCAGCTTTGTGTCTAGAGAGAATTAGAAGTGGGAAATGTACATGCCAAAGCTAGTCATTCCACATTTTTTTCATTATTTTGACCAGTGCTCTGAGTTGTCCTGATTTTAACCCTATGCTGTCTAAAAACAGCTAAGACGTCACTTGAAAGACAGGTTCTGAATGTCCTAAAACAAGGTAAGAGACACAAGAGCAGAAACAGAAGTTTCTTTCCTGTATCATTGTCTCAAGGTCATATCTTGGTCTGGGGAAACTACTCCCCATTACAACATTTCAACAGACTTTATCTCTATTTGTTTTTATTTCCATGATTTCTGTTCTTGATTGTGGAGGTTCGGAGGAAGGAAGTCAACAGTTTATACTAGTT
This sequence comes from Camelus ferus, assembly GCF_009834535.1. NCBI lineage: Eukaryota > Metazoa > Chordata > Mammalia > Artiodactyla > Camelidae > Camelus > Camelus ferus. The sequence goes on from NC_045709.1 coordinate 293,979, forward strand.
TAGAAAGCATACATTAAACTAGTAAATAGAATGAAAAAGAAACAGACTCACAGATATAGAGAACAAACTAGTGATTACCAGCGGGGAAGAAAGGGAAGAGCAGGATGGGGTGGGACAGTGGGAGGTACCAACTACTGGGTATAAGATACTCTCAAGTATGTATTATCCAATGTGGGGAACAAAGCCAATATTTTGTAATAACTGTAAATAAAGTGTAACCTTTAAAAATTATATAAAAAGTTTAAAAAGTAAAAAATTTTTGAATAGCCATTTAGTCTTATTAGAGGAATTAATTCAGACATTTCTATCAATTTACCTGTTTGAAATGTGGCTTATTTTACCTTTAAATAATAATTAACTTACTAAATAAGCTCACATTTTGAAAAATAAAATATTTCACTTAAAAACAAACAAACAAAAAACACACTGTTAGACATTTAAGAGTAGGGACAGGGTTTATACATTTTCCTTTTTTTAAATTGATGTACAGTCAGTTACAATGTGTCAGTTTCTGGTGTACCGCATAATGTCCCAGTCATGTATATATTAACATATATACATTTTCTATCCATAGTACCTAATGGAGATATTTGCTTATAAGCATCAATAAATAAATATCAGTTGTATAAATTAATATATTTTCTTCAACATGAAAGCTAGCACAACTGAATAAATTAAGAAATTTAGTGTCACACCTATATTATGTGATTTAAGGTATACTAAGAAAGAAACCATATTAGCCTTTTATTAACAATTACATTTTCCAAGTTAGTGTAGTTAAAATTCAGCTGTATAAATATACCCAGTATATAGTTTCTCTCCATATACCCACTATAGTCAGAAATCACATCATATATGAATAAGCACTGCCTAAATTATTTCTAAGGAGATGAATTTCTTTGGCATAAATATTATTGTCCACTTAATACCCCTGCTTTTATTAGAATTGACATTTATGTATGCCCATCATTTCTTTTGTGGTCTTGGATAAGTCATGTCATCATAATGGAATTCATTTTCCTCACTTGAAATTGAAAATTGGATATGAGGTTCTCTTTGTGACCCTTTCAGTTCAAAGTACAATTCTTATTATGATTATGTTAGATTAAAACATATGAAATTGCCAATATTCTACTTTCTTTTGACTTATTAATATGATTCCATAAGGTTGTACTTAACATTTTTGCTTGCTTTTTTATTCACCTGATATCAGCCAGAACACTACAGACGTACTGAATGCTTGGAAATTTAAAAATGTTTTTAATCATTGGAATAATTGAAAGTGGACAGAGTTGAAGGAAAGAACATAAAAAATAAATCTGGATAGATAAACTTCCGGAAATATTTCCACTCCAACTTTTGCCTGTGGAGGTCTCAGAATACATAGTTATTGCCAATCATTAAGATTTGTGGGACTAAATAACCTTGTGGTATTATTCAGGTCATCTTCATGGCTTTAAGGTGTCCCACAGCCTTGACAAAATGTAACTGGATGGTTCACATAGTTACTAGAAATAGAATGTAACAAGCATCCACATCTCCATTGTTTTATTATTTTTCTTTTTGTCAAAATAACCCCTTCATAATATTAAAGTCATTTTCTGCATCCCACCACCAACGTGAAAAGTAGTTGGCTAACTAACATTCTTCATGTGTCTCCTATAAAAATGATAACTATAATGTTGTTTGACTATTTTGACTATTTGATTTGTAGAAAACTTCAAATGGACTCAGTGATTTCTTATACATAGACACGATGATTCAAAATTGTTTAACAATATGTTAAAACAAAGAATTTTCTTCTTTGTGGAGGTAAGCACATACACGTTATTTACTATCAAGTACGTATGTGTTCTATTATAGTGCCTGAAAATATTGAAGGTATTTAATTCCCCTAACTATGATATACTTGTCCTTGACATGTAGCAAATATGATGTTGGAAATGTTTTTTAAAGGTAAAAAATGTCAGCTGTTTAAAAATAATCAATCCGAATTACTGCAGTTCAAATTAGTATATATAACTAAGTTTCGACATGGCAATCTCCTTATTTTAAATAACCCTACACTAGGAGTAATGTTGCTATTATATTCAGTGATGCAGATTTAAGGGAAGACAATTTCTAAGTCCCGAAGGTATTTCTCTATGGAAAAAAAGATGCCTTTTGTGAAGCCATGCGAAAATATTCCTTCAATCATCCATGATGATCAGTGGTGCTACATTTGATCTTTACAACTATTGCCTACTGGGCATACAGAGATCCCCATTCCCAGAAAACTAGACATACAAAGTCACCTCTACTTATACCCATAAGTGAACTCTGAGTAGTGTCAAGAGAGTAAATCTTCTGATGCAGTAAGTTAGAGGAGTGATACTTTAGGAAAGAGTGCTTTGTATGCTTACATTCTATTTAAATAATGTAAATTTAAATGATCGCTTATACATTTAGAGATCTTGTGTTACATAATTGTTTTGGAAGTTTCAGAGAACTGTAGACTTTTTGTTTTTTTTGGTTGGGTCAACATGGTAAAATTTATAACTTTTAAACAGTGTATGTAGTATATAATGGCTGCTTATATAATTCCTCTGTCTACATGCACATATTGAGAGAACATAGGTGATATATTAAATGTACATGCAAGTAAATATCATTAACTTTATTCACATTATAGGAGGTATATATTTTATTAGCTTACTAAAGTTCATATCATTTAAAAATTTCATATAAGTAGATGAGTAATTGGCTATCTATAGGGCTTTGTATAGAGGTATATTTCAAAACTGGCTAAACTTCCCAAGGGGAAATCTGCTAAAAACCAGATCTGATAAGAGCTACAACACTAAAGCATGATCTCTAAAAATTTCATGCTCCTGGGTAGATTTTGGTATTAGATTCAAATAATCATGGAAGGGTTGTGTTAATGCAGATATAATTTTAAACAAAGAAATATCCTTTATGTCTGATTAATTTTACTTTCTTACCTAGCTATGTTCATAAATCTGCCCACTGATGCCCATGAGATAAATCTCTCTTTGATCATGAGAGTGAGATTCAATAGCCTCTGAAAATATGAAGTCTCTTTCTTATCAGATGGATTTATCTCTTTAATTTATTTGCATCTGTTTCTTTGGATCTAACATACGATCAGCTGACAACTTTTTGCTATGTGAATATTTTTTTAGGACAATCTTGATCATCATAATTTAATAATTAGAAATGGAATTAATTAAGTGACTTTCATTATCTTGCCTTGAGGAAAACCAAAGAAAAAATTTCACATCAATAAATTTCATCAAATACACTTAAAATAAAAATACACAGCTACATGAGGTCATTCTTTATTTCTTTCTTTATTTTTTTGGTAACAAATTAGAGGGGAGGGTAGAGCTCAGTGGTAGAACACGTGCTTAGCATGCACAAGGTCTTGAGTTCAATCTTCAGTAACTCCATTAAAACATACAGAAATAAATAAACCTAATTACTTCCCCCACCAAATAATAATAATAAATTAATCAATTAAAAAACCAAATTAGAATAATTCTCTGTCCACATCATTTTCTTGTTAATTGAAGGTGAACTTTTAGAATTTAGGAAGTAAAGGAAGTATGTTAACTCTAACTCCTTGAGTCAGCATCTTCTGACTTGAAAATATTTAAAAGGATGTCCAGATGTAAGAAACTTACATTTAAATATGGCTTATGTAAAGGTTTCTTCTAAGAACACCCATTTAAAAAATATTTTGCATCCTATGTCATTGAAGCATGAAATTATGTCTCCCCAAATTAAATTAGAATTGGACTAGCCTAGGGTAGACTAGGTGAAAATCTCCCTCCCAAGTTCCTTTTTCCAATTTAGAGTATGTAATTTAGACTAGGTTGCAGCATCATTTTTCCTCTTTGGGCTCCTCTGAAGCAGGTGGTGAAAATCATAAAGCCCAAGAACATGAAAGCATTATAAATGTAGCAACCAAAGTTATATCATGAGAGGCAATTAAGCTGATACACTCCAAACTTGTCTTTCTAAGCCATTGTCATGTCTTTTGGTATATTAATGGTTAATGCACTCTGAAATTGAGGCAAGTCCAGATAGCACATTCATTTCAAAATAATCTTATGCAGATGGTGTACTATCTTGCCATTAAAAAAAAAAGAAACCTTTCTAAGTACCCAAAAAATTATATTTGTCTCTTATATAAAACTGCCATAGGAAATACACACTTTCTGGAAATTACAAGAATTTGTAAACTAGGATCTCAGTGGAGATATCTAAAATGTTATTATACTTTTTGGGTCAGCTGTTTTCTTACATTTTTCAATAATTATTTTATCCTGAAAGTGATCCTTTGAATTTTATCCACGCTTTCTAGACCTTTCTTTCCAATTCACTCAGGCTTAACTGCTTCATATCCGTTCCCTTTGTCCTCCTCTGCACATGATTAGATTTCTCTTCAACCTCAGTTCCTTCGTCCTGTTTATGTTCATCTTCCCCTAATTGAGACTTAACTTCTCTGCCTCTATGACTGATGCTCTCCTTATTCATCTCCTCAGGACTGCATGTTTGGGTCCCATACCAAGTGAGCAGCTTTCTGGGTACCTTTATAAATGGCCTGGAGTAATAACCCCCCAAAATATGTTGCCTCCAAAATCCAGAGGCCCACTAGGTGTAGTGACTCTTTTTTGGTTGTTAGGGAACAGATGTCACAACTTATCTTTCACTTTGGAAGGGCACTACTGGACTTCTAGAAATTTCACTGAAGCTGGAGGTTCCTGACACACATATCTTGCTAATATTAGCTTAGTGGCTACTATGGGTGTGTGTTCCATTTCTTTGGAGAACTGTGTCTGATACAGATTTTGGTAGCAGGTGTGGTCCTAAAGGAACAGAATCTTAAGGATGAGGTTTCTGAATTATTTCTGGGCTTTCTAGAATATTAGAATTGGTTCTTTAATCTGATTTAAAGGCACTAATAATGCTATTTCCAGTGCTTGGACAGTCAATGACACGATGCAGCAATAAAGATGCAAAATATCACTATTTTGGGTATTTGTAATCAAATCCTTATATAAGAAATTATTCTAGGTCACCATGTATTTGAAACCTTAAATATTTTAGCTAAACTAATGAATATAAAGAATTTGACTTGTTACTGCTAACTCACTTAACTGCATTCAAATCATTCCTAATAATAAATGAACTGGTCGCCTTCAGAAAAGCTATAAATATTGTCCAAGGTTATGTATAAATTTAACTACTATGTCTTCTAAATACTGTCTGGCACCTCCATTTCTGTCACAATGGCTCTTCCTTAACTCCTAAATCCAAAATTCTACTCCTTTACTTGTGAAAACTTGTCATCTGGTTGGCATGGAATGGGTTCTCTATCGATCTACATATCTGTATATACCAAAATATAGTATGTCTATGTTATATGTATATCATATATATCTATATATGTTATTGCTTAGTGATTTATAATTATTATAGAAAAGGCATCCTCATTAATTATTTCTTTTATATTTCCCCTGTAAGAACAATAAATCTCCATTTGTTAGTGCCCTTTTCAGTTTTGATTTGTCTTATTTTTCGAGCATGTTTATAAATACATGTTTTATTGTATTTTTTATTGCCACTGTGTTTAATTTTTTTAATTTTTAAATTTTTTTAACTTTATTGAGGAATAATTGGCAAATAACATTGTATATACTTAAAGTGCACAACTTGATGATTTGATATACATTGTTCAATGATTACCAAGATCAAGATAATTAACACATTCATCACCTCATGTAACTGACATAGATAAAACTGTTTTTTTGTTTTTGTTTTTGGTGAGAATGCTTAATGTCTATTCTCAGCAACTTTCAAATCTACGACCCCACATTATTAACTATAGCCACCATGCTGTGAATTAGGTCCTCACTACTTATTCTTCTTATAAAGTTTGTACCCTTTGACCTGCATTTCCTCAGTTCCCTCTCCCCCCAGCCCTTAGCAGCCTGTTTCTATGAAATTTCTTTTCTTTACTTTTATAGATTTCACGTGTAAGTGATACCATACAGTATTTGTCTTTCTCAGTCTGACTTATTTCACTTGGCGTAATGTCCCCAGTTTCATCCATGTTGAATGTTGTGACATCATGTCACAAATGGCAAAATCTCTTTCTTTTTTATGACTGAAGGCTGAACAGTATTTCATATACAGAGATAGGTAGATAGACAGATAGGTAGATAGATACAAATATATATAGACATAGATAATCTCATACATTTTATTTTTTCATTTGCCAAAGGACATTTAGGTATTTTTGTTTGTTTGCTTTTGTTTTTGTCTTAGCTATTGTCAATAATGCTGCAGTGAACATAGGAATACAGAAGCCTCCATGAGATCCTGATTTAATTCATTTGTTTCCTTTGTATATAGGTCCAGAAATGGAATTACTGGATCATGTAATAATTCTCTTTTTAACTTTTTGAGGAATTACATACTGTTTTCCATAGTGGCTGCATCAATTCACATTCCCATCAGTGCACGAGGTTCCTCTAATCTCCATACCCTCCCAGCTCCTGTTCTTTCTTATCTTTTGGGTGATTGTTGGCTATTTTAACATGTAGGAGGTGCTAGCTCATTGTGGTTTTGATGTGCTTTTCCTTGATGATCAGTGATATTGAACATCTTCTTACGTACCTGTTGGCCATGTATATGCTGTCTCTGGAAAAAAAAAAACTCTATTTCAAACTTTTGCCTATTTTTAATTGAGTCACTAGTATTTTTGCTGTTGAATTGCATGAGTTCTTCATATATTTTGGATATTAACCTCTTCTTGCATAGGTGGTTTGCAAATGGTTTCTCCCATTCAGTAGGTTGCTTTTTATTTTGTTGATTTCCTTTGTTGTGCAGAAGTTTTTTTGTTAGTTTGATGTAGTCCCATTTGTTCATTTTTGCTTTTGTTGTCAAATCCAAAATATCATCATCACTAATGTCAAGGAGCTTAACATCTATGTTTTCTTCTAGGAGTTTTAGGCTTTCAAGTCTTATGTTCAACTCTTTAAACCATTTTGAGCTGATTTCTGTGTATAGGGTAAGAGAGTGATCCAGTTGTGTTTTCCAGTGCAGCTGGTGGTATCTAGGGAATCTCTGAGGAGGATTGTATTTGCATCCATTGCTCAGAAAACTGTTTTGATTTAAAAGAGTCTAAAGTCATAATACTGAATTATTGCATAAATCACTGTTATCTGGAATATAGCCTTTTTTCTTCCTAAATTTAATATTAACAAGCTCAATATCTAGACTGGTAATAAATCCCTTGATTTATCATTTTAAGGTGGGTATCTTTTAATTATGTGTTCTTGTGCAACCTTATTTCAGTACACTTGACTTCTGTGAGGACATAAGAGTGTGAGAATTGACATTTCTAAAATTTGGAAGTGTATTTTTTCATGGAGTTTGGAGAAATCACAAGCCCTTAAAAGTCTGAGTCTTAAGTGGCAATCAACCAGCTATGTAATGTGTAGAGTATCCCCTGCCGCTGGGTAGTAATCTAAGCAAAAACATATTGTAAGTCTAGTATACCTAAAATAAATATTAAAGCTCTATTAAGGCTAATTCCCTGCCATAAATGATTTTCTGATATATTATTTTGAGAGAAAATTAGTTACTTCTCTCATGGAGTCTAGAAAAGTCAATGACTATTGATATAGTACATGTTGCTTTTTTTTTTTTAAGATCTAGATTAAGAATTAGAGCAGGTGAGTTGGAGTACTGTCTCATGTCAGAAAGAGATGTTGATATAATGTGTTCAGATGGAGAAGTTATTTCTAGCAGAAGAGAAGAAGACAAGGGAGTTTGGAAGCAGTGAGCAGAAGATCGTGTAACCGTGACAGTTGGTATTGGTCCCAGGCAGCTCTGTGGCAGTCCAGAAGAGGATATGGGGTTAAATGAAGCGTGTGAAGATAGAAAAGCGATTATGAAATTAATTCTTGTTACAAGCAGGGACTGTTGACTCAATCATTTAAATTAGGGAAGTCAAGTAACCACAGATCAACCAAAATAATTATGAAATGTTGGCAATATGTCTGGTCTGTTCACCAGGATGGACCTTAGCTACAATGGGCCAGTCTGAGTGATTTCCAACTTAAAACAATTTTCATATCAAGGCCACAAGCACTTATAAAATCTTCAAAAGGAGCTAATACTTCATTTTTGGTCAACAGACACAGTGATTTGGTATTTCTATAGGACAATAATGAACAGATAAATTTTGAAATGACTTGCACTTTCTTGCGAAGGTTTCCAAGCATATTAGAGGAATGAGTGATCAGTTTCATAACTGAGTTAAGAGAACCCAAAGGAATGTCCCTAATATTTCTTCACAAATATGGAAAAACAACAGCAACAACCACCAAACAAGCAAACAAAAAAACCCACATCAGTAATAGAAATACCTGCACATAGTAATAGAGTTAGAAAAACTCTAGTCAAGATGCCCTGAGGCCACCCCTGGTGTAGAATTGAGAGAAACATTGTTTCGGCTTTCACCATGAATATGGGTTACATATAAAAATTATTAAATGCTTCACAATCTTCTGGCATTCTTAGAGAAATGAAAACATTTGCTAAAGTACTAACATTCTCCAAAGAGTGCTCACAGTTAAAATAATTGTCATCAATTCTCCAGACCAACCTATTTTCTACATTTTCCCTCCATAATTTAAATTTTGAAAGTCTTCCTAAGTAACTCTTGTTATTAGTTTGGCTGAACTAGCAGATTATTCAAATAGTACAGCCTAAAACACAGTCTAATTGTTAATTCTCTAGTTTTATCACTCTCTCCTCCTGTTTCAAGGCAAACACACTAAAATAATATACTTTGAATATATCACCCTATCTCCAGAGTGACAAATCAAGCATATGTTCTTTTTACTTATTCTCAATAGGAGAAAAGTGTTATAAAGATGCTTTTTTCATTGTACTTTAAACTGCTATAAATGTTCCTACAAGTATGATATGGAAAATAAAAATGTGTTTCAAAAAGTGCCTTAAAATACAAAGCTGACTTTCACTTCTGACAGGATGAAGTGGAAATCCTACACTTTCTTCTAAGTACAACTAAAAATGCTGGCCATTATATATATAAAATTTTAAGACTCTTAAAGGAAAAGAAGACAGGGTGGCTAGGAAACTTGGGATACAGGAAAAACACAGTGGTGAGTTCCCTGGATTTTCGTTTTGCCTTGCAAATTGAAGACTTGAAGCTGAAGAAACTGGAAGTCTAAAAACAGCATTAGACACAGTCAAAAATAGTCCAACCAAAGCTTGCTCTCTCAAGGTAAAGGATCAAGAAAGGAACAACTTGGCAAAAAAGAATTTTTTTTTTTTTAGATAATAACAGTACGATTCAAAGCAAACACCTCAAAGAAAACATAACCCCATCTCCTTCCACACCAGCAAAGGCAAAGAGAGGGGCCTGAACTTCCAACCTTGAGAGGCTGTGAGGATGCATTTAACTCTACTGCTGGAGTGGTGTCAGAAAACGCCAAGTAGGGAGCCAGGGTTTTCACCCCCGCCCGGCAGTAACAAGTCATCTTCTCCCCAGTGCAGTATCAGTGCAGGCAACATGCAGTGTCTGAACTTCCACATCCAACCTGAAGTAATAGGGTACCCTTCCCACTTCCCAGTAAGTGGTTTCAGAGGACGTCCAGTGGAGAGTCAGGACATTCAACTTTGCACAGCAATTACAGGACACCTTTGGCCCAGTTGTTATGGAGACAACATAAGAATCTTCATATCCTATCTTTGACCAGCAGTAATGAGAGACCTCCTTAAACTTGGGTGTCAGTGGACACTGAGTGAAGAACTTAGGATTGATTGCACACCACTTGTTATTAAGAAGAAGAAAGTGCCCAACCTTTACTCAGCAAAAATAGTGTCAGGAAAAAAAAAACACACACACGCACACACACACACACACAGCTAAAAGAGACGGTTTCTATAAGATCCAGAGAACCATAACATAATAGGAAAATGTCCAGGTTTCAATAATTACTTGTGGAGTGGCCAAGATGGGAGAGTAGGAATTGAGCTCACTTCCTCCCACAGGCATACCAAAATTACAATTACTTACAGAGCAACAATTCATTAGAAAGACCAGAAGACAAGCAGAAATGATTTTCTATAATTAAAAATATAAAGAAGGGACTACAACAAGTCATGTAAGAAGGGCAAAGAGGCAGTATAGTCAAGCCCCCCCATCCCTGTGACCCATACACAGGGGCATAATTACAATTGCAGAAGTTGCCCCGTAGGAGCAAGAGGTCCAAGACCCATATTGGGCTATCCAAACTGGGGCAGAGAGGCACTCCGGAAGACCTCAGAACTTTGTCTTTGAAGGCCAGTGACCTTACATTTGGGAGAACTGGATGGCTTTGGGAAAGAAAAGCTATTCTTAAAGGGCACAAACAAAATCTCATGCAATCTGGGACCCAAGGAAGAAGCAATAATTTGAAAGGAGCCTGGATCAAACCCACCTCTGATTTTTGAGAATCTCCAATAGAGGCAGGAGGCTACTGCAGCTCACCCCTGGGACACAGACACTGGCAGAGGACATTTTGGGGAGCTCATTCTACCCTGAGGACAATGGTGCTGTTGCTTATTAGCTGTGGGACCAGCCCTGCCCACTAGCCTGTTGGCACTAGTACTGGGATGCCTCAGACCAAGCAGGTAGCCAAGAGAGGACACAGCTCCACCCACAATTAGGCCAGGTGCCATCTCTACCAGAGGACCCAGGACCCAGCATCACACACCAGTGCACTGGGACTAGCCACAGGACCCCGTGGGACCCCACAGCCAACTGTATGAACCCAACCCCCACCCATCAGTAGGCCAAAAATAAATCCAGGACCCTCAGGTCCTTAGCCAGGGCAAGTGCTGACCCACTGTAGGATGGAGCTGGGTCCTAGGATGAGTGGTTGCAGAGCTAGGGGTCCCAGATCTAGTGTTGTCCTGCTTGTGGGCAAAGCTGTTTCCTGATGCAGCTAGTTGAGGAGTCTGGAGTGTCCCAAAGCCAGTGTTGACCCACTTCTGGTGGGGCTGGATCCCAGGGTGGTCAGCTGAAGGGTCCTAGAAGGCTTGGAGCTTGTGCTTATACTCTGGTGGGATGGGACTGTAGCCTGGGGGGTTTTGGTGCTGGTGTCAACCTGCTGGTAAGTGGCTCTAAGGCCCAGAGCTAGTTCTGGGATCTCTTGCTGCTGGGCTCTGGGTGTCCTGGGGTTGGTGTTTGCCTTCTAGTGGTTGAGGCTACACCCAGCCACCTCATGACCCAGCCCCACCCACAAGTGGCCAGCAGCTTTTACACAAGTCAGTGTCTACCAACCAACAAGACTAGGGGATAAACCCATCTACAAAGCCCACATAAGAGGCACCCCAAGAGCATATGGTTTTGATGACCAGAGGAGTGTGTACTTCTGGAACACATTGGACATCTCCTACACAAGGTTGGGAAAATCTCCAACGTTGGGAAATGAAAGCAACATACCAAATACATAAAAATAAAAACAGCAAATTAGGCAAAATGAGGTGACAGATGAGTTTCTAAATTAAGGAACCTGTTAAAACCCCAAAAGAAGAACTAACTGAAGTGAAGATAAGCAGTCTACCTTATAAAGAGTTCAAGATAATGATGATAAAGATGCTGAAACAACTTAGGAGAAGCTTGGATGACAGAGTGAGAAGTTAGAGGTCTCTAATAAAGAGTTAAAAAATATAAAGACAAACCAAACATAGCTGAAGAATACAGTAACTCATGTAAAAAATACACTAGAAGAAATCAACAATAGATTAAGTGATAGAGAGGAGTGGATCAGCAAGCTGGTAGACAGAGTAGTGTAAATCACTGAAATTGAACGGGAAAAAAAGAAAAAAAAAAGAGAGAGTAAAAAGAAATGAGGACTCTTTAGTAAATATCTAATACAACATCAAGCATAATAACATTCATATAATAGTCCCAGAAGGGGAAGAAAGAGAAAAAGGGACAGAGAACATATTGGAAATCATAACAATTGAAAACTTCCCTAACCTGAGAAAGGAAACAGACATCCAGGTCCAGGAAGCACAGAGAGTCCCACACAGGGTCAACCCAAAGAGGACAATGCCAAGACAAATTGTAATTAAAATGGTAAAAAATAAAGGTAAAAAGAGGATACTAAAAGCAGCAAGGAAAAGGCAACTAGTAACATACAAGGTAACCTCCATAAGACTAAGAGCTGACTTTTCAGCAGAAGCTCTGCAGTGCAGAAGGGAGTGGCATAATATACTTAAAGTGATGAAAGGAAAAAACCTACTACCAAGAATATTCTATTTGTCAAGTCTTTCAATCAGTTTTGATGGAAAGATCAAAAGATTTACAGACAAGCAAAACTAAAAGAGTTCAGCACCACCAAACTAGCTTTATAAGAAATGTTAAAAGGAACATCTGTAAGTGAAAAAGAAAGACCATAGCTAGAAGAATGAAAAATAGAAATGGAAAAAAATCCCTTGATAAAGGCAAATATAAATTAAGGTTTGTAAATCAATCATTTACAAAGCTAGTAGGAAAGTCAAAAGACAAAAGTAGTAAAATCATTTATATTCATAACAAGTAGTTAAGGGATACTCAAAAAGATGTAAAATATGATGTCAAAAACAGTAAATGGTGAGAGGTGGGTAAAAATGCAGGGCTGTTAAAATGCGTTTGAATTTAAGAGATCAGCAACATAAAAGGATTGTATGTATATATACATATAGGTAGATAGACAGACTGCTATATATAAACTTCATGGTAACCCATGGTAACCACAACCAAAAATCTATAATAGATACATACACAAAAGAGAGAAAGAAGTTTAAATATAACACTAAAGATACTCATCAAATCATAAGGAAAGAGAGCAAAAGAAGAAAGGAACAAAAAAGAACCATTGAAAAAAAGCCCAGGCCGCCCCTCTCTCTCCCTCTTCAGAGAAGGCCCACACTCTGTCTATGGAGTGTGTACCTACTTTTAATCTGAGCACCCAACCCCCACACCTCGTGGGCTTTCTCTTGCCTTTTTCAATGTATCTCTATGAATAAATCTACCTTTACTCAAACAAACAAATACGCTCAAACAATTAACAAAATGATAATTACATATGTAGTAATAATTACTTTACATATAAATAGATTAAATACTTAGATCAAAAGACATAGAGTGACTGAATGGGTACAAAAATAAGACAAATACATATGCTTCCTATAAAAGACTCACTTCAGATCTAAATATAGGTACAGATTAAAAGTGAGGGGATGGAAAAAGTTATTCCACATACATGGAAATGAAAAGAAAAGTGGTGTATCAATATTCACAATTCACAAAATAGACTTTAAAACAAAGACTGTAGCAAGTGGCAAATAACATTACATAGTGACTAAGTAATCAATCCAAGAAGAAGATGCAACAATTCTAAATGTATATGCACCCTACATAGGAACACCTAAATATATAAAGCAATTATTAATAGACATAAAGGGAAAAATTGACAGTAGCACACTATTAGGGGACTTTAACATTTTGCTTACATCAATGGACTCATCATCCAGACAGAAAATCAATAAGGAAATTTTGGCCTTTAATGGCACATTACACCAAATGGACTTAATAAATACAAAGAGAAAATTCCATTCAAAAATAGTAAAATATACATTATTTTCAAGGTATATGGAACATTCTTTATAATTGACCACATACAACAAAACAATTTCAGATAATTTAAGAAAATTGAAATCATATCAGTCATCTTTTTTGGCCACAGCACTAATTGATTAAAATCAACCACAAGAAAAAAAACCTGCAAAAATAAAAACACATGGAGGCTAAACAATATGTTACTAAGCATCCAATGGATCAATTAAGAAATAATGATAAAAAAATCTGAAGACAAATGAAAACAAAACTACAGTGAGCCAAAATATATGAGGCACAGCAAAGACAGTTCTATGAGAAAACAGGAAAAGTCTCAAATAAATAACCTACTTTTACACCTAAAGAAACTAGAAAAAGAAGAACAAACAAAACCCAAAGTTAGTAGAAGGAAAGAAGTCATACAGATCTGAACAGAAATAAATAAAATAGAGACAAAGACAAAACAAACAAACAATAAAAAACAATAGAAAAAATTAGTGAAACTAAGAGATAGTTTTCAGAAAAGTAAAACAATAATTATAAAATTTAGCTAGACTTATCAAGAAAGAAAGAGGGCCCAAATAAAATCAGAAATGAAAATGAAGACGTTACAACTGACACCATAGAAATACAAAAGATCATAAGAGATTACTATGAACAATTATTTGCCAAAAAAATGAACAACCTAGAAAAAATAATCAAATTTCTAGAAATGTATGATCTCCCAAGACTGAACCAGGAAGAAATAGAAATATGAAGTGATTAATTACTGATAATAAAATTGAATCAGTAATAATTTTAAAAAGATATCCAAACAAACAAAAGTCCAGGACCAAATGACTTCACAGTGAAATTCTACCAAACTTTTAGAGAAGAGTTAACATTGATCATTCTTAAACTATTCCAAAAATTGCAGAGAAAATAATACTTCTGAACTCATCCTACAAGTTCAGCATCACCCGATACCAAAACCAGACAAAGATATTATTAAAAAAAAAAAAAAAAAAAGAAAGAAAGAAAGAAAAGAAAACTACAGGCCAATATCACTGGTAAAGAAAAAATACTTAACAAAATATCAGCAAACCAAAGTCAACCATATAGTAAAAGAATCATAGATCATAATCAAGTTGCATTTACCTTAGGGATGCAAGAATATTTCTATATGCAGAAACTATTCATGGTAATAAACCAAATGAACAAATTAAAGAATAGAAATAATATGATCATATCAATAGATGCAGAATAATTTTTGACAAAATTCAACATCCATTTATGATAAAAACTTTCAGCAAAGTAGATATAGAAGGAATATACCTCAATTTAATAAAGGTCAAATATGATAAGCCCACAGCCACCATCCTACTCAACAGTGAAATGCTGACTTTATTCTCACCACTCTCACCACTTTATTCAATGTAATAGTTGAGGTCCTAGCCACAGCAATCAGATAAGAACAAGAAATAAAAGCATTCTGAGTTTAAAAGGAAGAAGTAAAACTGTCACTGTTCGTACATGATGTGACCCTATACACAGAAAATCTTAAAGTCACCACTAAAATGCCACTAGAGTTCAATAATGATTTTGATAAAGTAGCGGGATAGAAAATTAATATACAGAAATCAGTTGCATTTCTACACACTAACAATAAAATATCAGAAAGGGGAATTAGAAAACAATCTCGTTTACCATTATAGCACAAAGATTAGAATACCAAGAAACAAATCTAAGGAAGTAAAAGACCTGCACTCAGAAAACTGTGACACTGATGAAAGAAACTGAAGATGACACAAAAAGATGGAAGGATACACCATGTTCATGGGTTGGAAGACTTAATATTGTTAAAATGACCACACTACCCAGGGCAATCTACAGGTTCAATGGAATCTCTATCAAAATAGCAATGGCATTTTTCACAGAACTAGAACAAAAAATTCTAAAAGTTTTATGTAAGAACAATGATACAAAATAGCCAAAACAATTTTGAGAAAGAAGAACAAAGCTGGAGTTTTCACACTCCCTGGTTTCAATCTATACTATGAAGCTAGTATCATCAAAACAGTATGGTACTGATACAAAAATAGACACATAGGTTATTGAAGCAGAATAGGAAAAAAGTCACATCGATGTGGGCAATTAATCTACAACAAAGGAGGCAAGAATTACAAGGACGAAAAGAATAGAGAAGCAGGAACTAAGTTCACATATCAACTTCTCACTCACATGGTGAGAGGGATTTAATTTTAAAGAGTAAAGACAAAGGAAGGAGGAATGAGGCTAGTGATGGGGAGGCTAATGCATTCATCTACCTGGGAAGGGGCAGGGTTTTTTCAAGGGAGTGGAGTGCCATCCCCTTTGTATCATTTGTTGGTCCTTAATGTTCAGTCATGGCCACTGGTAAGTGTGTCATTAATATGTTAATGTAGTAAAATCAGCGGCTAATGAGACTCAGGATCTGTTGGAGGTCAGATTCATCACCATCTTGGTCCTAGCTGGGGCCATCTGTTTTTGTTTTTTTGTGGTTTATTTTTTCCATTTGTTTGTAGCTTATTTTCTTATCTCTGGGCCGTTTAACTTAAAGATTTATGTTAACTCCTGCTAAAGGTGGAAGTTGACAAGTTTTTTTTTTTTTTAACAGACTTTATTCTTTTAGAGCAGTTTCAGGTTCACAACAGAATTGAGCAGAAAATACAGAGAGTTCACACATAGTCTTCCCCACCTACACATGTATACTGCCCTACCCTCAACATCCCTCATCAGTGTGGTATATTTATTAGCACAATTGATAAACCAACATGGACATATTATTATCAATCAAATTCCATAGTTTACATTAGCATTCACTCTTGATGTTGTACATTCTATGGGTTTTGACAAACACATAATGACATGTAGCCACCACTATAGTATCATACAGAATAATTTCATTGCCCTAAAAATAACTTGTGTTCAATTTATTCAGTCCTTCCTCCCTTCCTCTCCCCAAACCCCTGGAAACCATGATCTTTTTATTGTTTCTGTAGCTGGGCCTTTTCCAGAATGTCATTTGGTTGGAATCGTACAGTTTGTAGCCTTTTCAGACTGGCTTCTTCCATTTAGTAATATGTCTTTTAAGTTTCTTCCATGTCCTTCATGGCTTGATAGCTTTTTTGTTTTTTACTGCACATATATTTTTTAATTTACATATATGTACTGTTTATTATTTCTAAGAATGTTTAGATCTTTTGCTTTTTAAACTTACATAGTTATCAAAGGAATAAAGCCAACCACAAAATAAGAATTAATTCAAAAAGATACATACAGCCTGCTATTAACAGCAACATTATTTATAATTGCCAAGATACGGAAGCATCCTAAGTGCACATCAATAGTTGAATAGATAATGAAGACGCAGCATGTATATATGTATTGGAATAAAACACACCTATAAAAAATAAGGATATTTTGCCATTTGCAGCCCTTCATTCACTTTTTTTTTTCCTCTTCAAAAGCCAGATTTTTTTTAACTGGCAGAGACATTTCCATTACATCAAAAACAACAAAATACCTAGAAATAAACATAACCTAGGAGGTTACCTATAATCTGAAAACCAAAATGGCACAAAGAAATGGAAAGATTTCTTGTCCTCTTGGATTGGAAGAATCAACACTATCAAAATGGACACACTACCCAAAGCAATCCACAGATCCAATGCAACTCCCATCAAAATACTCAAGACATCCCTCACAGAACTAGAACAAATAATTCCAAAATTTATAAGGAACCACAAAAGACCCCGAACAGCCAAAGCAATCTTAATAAATGATGTGAGAAAAACTGGACGAATATATGCAAAAGAATCAAACTGGACTGACTGCTCTCTCATGCCATGCACAAATATAAATTCAAAATATATTAGAGATTTAAATGTAAGACCTGAAACCATAAAACTTCTAGAAGAAAATTTAGGCATTATACTCCTTGACATCTGTCTTAATATTTTTTTTTTGGATATATCTCCTCAGGCAAGGGAAACAAAAGTAAAATAAACAAATGAGACTGCATTGAACTAAAAATCTTTTGCAAAGTGAAGGAAACTACCAGCAAAACAAAAGTTCACCTACTGTGTGGGATAGTATATTTTCAAACAATATGATTGATAAGGGATTAATATCCAAAATATATAAATAACTCATACAACTCCACATCAAAAATAGCAGCCTGATTAAAAAATAAGCAGAGAAAAAAAAATAAGCAGAGGATCTGAAAAGACTTTTTTTTTCTGAAGAAGATGTAAAGATAGCCAAAGGCACAAGAAAAGATGCTTAACATCACTAATCATCAGGGAAAAGCAAATGAAAGTGTTGTGAGAAAAGGGTACCCTTGTGCATTTTTGGTGGAAATGGAAATTGGTGTGACACTATGGAAAACAGTATGGAGATTCCTCAAAAAATTAAAAATAAAATTACCATATGATCCAGCAATTCCATTCTTAGGTAGTTATCCAAAGAAAATAGAATAGATATATGCACCTCTATGATCATAATGGCATTATTTACAATAGCCAAGATATGGAAGCAAAGCAAGTGTCCATCAATAAATAAGTGGATAAAGAAGATGCGGTACATACATGCAATGAATATTACTCAGCCATAAAAAAAAGAGTGAAATCCTGCCATCTGCAACAACATAGATGGATCTAGAGTGTATTATGGTAAGTGAAATATGTCAGACAGAGAAAGACAAATACGGTATGATTTTATTCCTATGTGGAATCTAAACCAACAACAAAAAATGAACAAACATAACAAAACAGAAGCAGAATTATAGATACAGAGAACAAACAGGTGTTTGCCCAAGGGGATGAATTTGGAGGGAGGAACAAAATAAGTGAGGGAAATTAAGAGGTAAAAGCTTCCAGTTGTAAAATAAATGTCACGAGTATGAAATGTACAGTGAGGAATATAGTCAGTAACTATGCAATATCTTTTTATGGTGACATTTTATATCTAGATTCATCATAGTGATCATTCAGTAATGTATAGAAATATCAAATCAGTATGTTGCATAATAGGAACATAATAGTGCTATAGGTCAATTGTACTACAAAAGCAAACAAACAAACTCATAGGAAAATAGATCAGATTTGTGGTTACCAGAGGTGAGGCAGAAGTAGGTAGCAGTGCAAACTGAATGAAGGTGGTCAAAAGGTACAAAATTCCAGTTATAAGATAAATAAGTACTAGGGATGTAATGTACAACATGATAAATATAACACTGCTCTATGTTATATATGAGAGTTGTTAAGAGTTTTCACCACAATCTTTTAATTTCTCTAATTTTGTATCTATATGACATGATGGAAGTTCACTAAACTTTTGATAATCATTTCATGATGTATATAAGCTAAATGATTGTGTTGTACTGCTTTAAACTGTACAGAGCTGTAAGTCTAAAATGGGTATAAAATTCCAATTTCCTAAGATGAAAATGTTCTAGAGATCTACTGTGCATCTTATGCTTACAGTTAACAGTCTCGTTTACTATACACTTAAAATTCATTGAGGGTAGATCTCAAGATTGCTTTTTTTTCTTCTAGAAAAGGAAAAAAAATTACATGAGGAAAAAAATTAATGAGGAAAGAGAATATACAGATGTGCAAATAGGCACAAGAAAATGTGTCCAACATGTTTAGCCATTAAAAATATTCAAATTAAAACCAAAATAAGATTTCACTGTACATTTATAAGAATAGGTAGAATAAAAATAGTTACACTGTATGCTGGCAATGATGTGAAGAAATAATCACTCATATATTGCAGATGGAAATGTAAAAAAATACAACCAATATAGAAAAGTTTGGCAAGCAACTACTATATGACCCAATGATTGCCCTCCAAAAACAAGTACAAAGATGTTTATGGCAACCTTATTTTCAGCAGCCAAAACATTGAAACAACCTATGTGTCCTTCAGTAAGCAAAAGGTTATAGAAGTACATTATGTGGTATATGCATAACTTAGAATACTACTCTGCAATAGAAGGAACAAACTATTAAAGCATGCAACAACTAGCCCGAATTACTAGAGAACTATGCTGAGAAAAATAAATCCCAAAAGGTTATATAGTGTTTGATTCTACTTATATACAGTTTTCGAAATTACAAAATTATAGAAACAGATTAATGTTCTGTAGAGAGCTAAATCTATTCTATTGGGAACACATTAGTGAGTCTGAGAGGTTAATGAAGAGTAAAGATGGGAAAGAAGTGGGTGTGGCTACAAAAGGGCAACATGAGGAATCCTTGTGGTCATGGGAGTGTTCTGCATTCTGACTCTATCAATGTTAATATCTTGATTTTGATATAGTATTATAGTTTTGCAGGATGTTAGCATTGTGGGAAACTATGTACATGGTCATTAGACTCCTCTGTATTATTGTATAAAACTACATGTGAATTTAAAGTTATTCCAAAACAAAAAGTTTTTTTAAAAATTTACTGTAGTTTAGTATATAAAATCATGCACTAAAGATGAAGTTATATAATTACAAACATCCCTTAATTTTGTTTATATTAATAAATGAAAACATATATGTACTCACATACATAAGGATATTTAAGATAGTAATTGCCAGTAAATATACTAATGCAAAATAATGAAAATGGGTAAAAAATTGTCATAAAATTAAAATTGCATTATTTTTTAAATTTTTCATGTAGTTAAAAAAATGAAATATTTGTAGTAAAATAAGAAATATCTAGTCAATAATGTTATATCAATATAGTTTAAATATAATGTTTACATCAGCAATCTCCTTTGAAAATAGCAAATAATTTTTTCTTGGAATTAATATTGCATGATTAGAACTGTGGGTAATTCTGAAAAAAAAAACAACTTATATTTAAGTAAATACAAGAACGGAGAAACAGAAATGAAGGCAAATGGTGATATTCTAAGCACAGCTGAATCTCAGTGAAACTGAATGTTTATAACATTGTTTAATTTAGTATCAGCATTTTAAAATGCATTTATTGTCACTTGGAGATTTGTTTTCTAATAATAGATTAACAGTATTGTGCTGGTCCACTGAGGAACATACTATTAGAAGGAGTTCAAACCAGATTCAACTGAGTCATAAAAATATAATGATAATAATATAATGGTAATGATGATAAAGTGACTTGTGTTAGGTCACTATAGTAAGTCAGGAGTAAATGTAGTTAGAAAACTAAGGTGATCAGCCTAGCCACTATATCATGCTGCCTTACCAATTTTAAATGCTCAATAATAATATCTGTTCATTAAACATGTAACAGCAAAAATTAAAAAGCCATACATCCTGGCTGCCCAAAGGGAATAAATCGTTTCCACTTCTGGTCATTTTCATGTTTCACCTATGGTATTAGCTAAGGTATTAATCTACTTTATTATTTCTGGAAATTGTTGGCATTAATTGACTATCTATTGCCAGCTGTATCTTTTGCTATGCTTAGAGGAATAGAGAAATTCAATTCAACGTCTCTATCAAATACGACCATTGCATTAGTTTGCTAGAGCTGCCGTAATAAAGTACTGCAAACTGGATGACTTAAACATCAGAAATTTATTTCCTCACGTTTCTGGAGGCTAGAAGTCCAAGATTAATATGTTATGAGGCCTCTCTTAACTTACAGATGGTCATCTTCTCCCTTGATCAGTGTCTGTGTCCAAAGATCCTCATCTTACAAGAACAGCCATCATATTGGATTAGGAACCACCCTAAAATCCTCATTTTAGTTTCCTTATCTATATAAAGATGCTATCTCCAAATATGGTCACATTCTGAGGTACTAGTGGTAAGGATTTCAACATACACATTTTGGAAGTTACACAATTTAGTCTGTGATAGAAACAGTGCTATAAATTTTGTTTCAGTGAAGGCATGAGAGTCACAAGAAGAAACAACTTAGTAATTTATAACTTGCTAAAAATACTATCAAATATTAGGTTTAAATGGTCTCCTTTGAAAAGGCAAGATGTTTGGAAAATAACTTTGGTAGTCATTAACATATCTAGTACAAGAGCAAGATATTAGAAAGATTACTGTGTGTGTGATAGAAATCAAAGCTGAATCATATGACATTGTTAATAAAGACTAGGTAAAAGTTAACATTTTGGGCAATTCATTCTTTCCTTTAAAATATAATACACTCCAATGTTCATAGCAGCACTATGTATAATAGCAAAGGCATGGAAGTAACCTAAATGTCTATCAACAGATGAATGGATAAAGATGTGGTATGTGTGTGTGTGTGTGTGTATGTGTGTGTGTGTGTATATATATATATATATATATATATATATATATATATATATATATATATTTATATGCTATGGAATACTACACAGCCATAAAAGAGAATGAAATAAAGCCATCTGCAGCAACATGGATGGACCTAGAGACTATCATACTAAGTGAAGTAAGTCAGACAGAGAAAGACAATATTATATGCTATCATTTATAGGTGGAATCTAAAAAATAAAGACTCAAATGAACTTATTTACAAAACAGAAATAGACTCAGACATTAAAAACAACCTTATGGTTACCAAAGGGCAAAGGGGCAGGGGAGATATATATTAGGAGTTTGGGATTAACAGATACAAGCTACTACATATAAAATAGATAAACAACAAGGTCCTACTGTATGGTACAGGGAACTATATTCAATATCTTGTAATAACTTACAATGCAAAAGAATCTGAAAAAGAATATGTATATATAATTAAATCACTTTGCTGTACACCTTAAACTAAGACAACATTGCAGATCAACAATACTTCAATAAAAAGTTCTCTGTTTGAAAAGATATATATAATTGAGTTTTAGATAGCTGTATTCAAAAAATTACTAATGAAATTATGTGTCCATGAATGTTTTCTGATGTATCACAGCTTGAGAGATGGAATAATCTTGGAAGCATTTGATTCATATGCTTTCATTGTCTAACATCATTTTTAGAATTATCAGCATCAGTATGATATCTATGAAACCAAACATCAATTATTACTAATATCCAGTATCAAAATGTTTTGAAATGGCAATTTATTAGCTCTTCATCATCATGTCCTAGTATCTCACAGGAAGGACATGGAACTCTTTTAGGTGGTAGAACCATTAAGTTTTCTTCTGAAAACTGAGGATCCTTAGGGTCACATAGATAACATTAATTAATTGAGAGAGATTGGATATGAAGGCAATATGGCTGAGATATCAGACTGACTTGGCTGATCTGGCCAGTGAGGTAGATGCCACCTTTTGCTTTAACATAGGAACTTGTCTTAGAGCATATTTGTTAGAAGATTAAAAGAACTGAAAATTAAAATAGAATGATAGTAACGTTTTCTTGATTTGAGGCACACATATGCATGCCTGCAAGCACATAGGAGAGAGAGAAGGGGGGAAAAAAGGAAATTAATAATCTTACAAAAAGCAAAACTAGCAGTCAATGTCCAGTATCATTAATTTCAAAACTCAGTTTCAGTGTTAAACACATGGCATTGTAGAATGTGTGTACTTTACATACAAAATATTTTAAAGGTCAGAAAATCAATCAGCTGTGTTTGACTTGTCATCCCTGCTGGCTTAGCCAGTGGAATATAACAAATACTGTCCTGTATTTTAGTTGTGTCTGAACCTGATTGATTCTTTATGAACCCATTATAAAGGTCAGTATATTATAAGTCAAAGGCTGCCATGGGATGAAAAAAGATTGTTAGAATATGCACATACAACCTGTGGAGATATAAATTTAATCAACACTATAGTTAACAAAATGTGGTAGAGATAGTTCCCAAGAAACTTGTAAAATGTTTATGTGGCATAGAATTCTATAATTTGGAAAGAACTTTCCTCTATCAACTGTTTTGTAGCCTGAGGGCTGAAACAGTTATTTACAGGTTTCAATATTTGGAACATAAAAATACAGTGCATTGAAAAGAAGGAAAAGAGGAAGTTCTGATATAATATACCAATCAGTATTATAACCAGCTTCTGGTATTATAATACTATAGCTAAAAACTATAAAGGAACAAAAGAACACTTATATATCCAGTATAAAAAGACAGAAACTACTCACTGTTTACTATCACTATTTATAAAGGTATAAAATACAGACTAAATGCATCATATGATAGAACTTTTTTTCTAGGATGTAAAAGAAATGTATGAATGGAATGTGCACAAACTAATCTATAGAATTTCACCTTAAATTGTACTATGGTTTCTGGTTCTCTTCTTCGGGGTAAATGTTCTAAAGGAAAAAAAAATCTTTATTTAGGACTAGCCTACATTTATAAACATTACTAAAGGATGATTTTTATGGGGAAATGATTAAAAATTGCTTTAAAATGATCTTAGATTAGCCTCTTGGCAACAAACCTTTCATTGAAAGCCCATTTCATCCCACAATTAATTTGAATTTAATTGGTTCTTTAAAACTTTGAATGTGCTTTTATACACATTATTCCAGTTGATTTATTCTATTTCCTAAGGAGAAAGACTATGTAAATCTTACTATAGGTCTGTAACTTCTTAAACACAATATTGAAATACAAAAATTTCTTAAATTTGATTTTTTCCAGAACTTTCTAGGCAATAAACATAACCTGAATTTACAGGTGAACACTTATAGAGTGACCTGAATATTCACCCATTTCATGAAAAGACAGAAATAGGTTTGCTGCTAAAGACCATGCTGGGGCTATTTTACACACCTAACACACAAAACAAAACAAAAATAAAATTGAATTCTGAAATGTATGTAGCCCAAGGCTGTAGGATAAAAGATTATTTACCTGTTTTCCACAGAAATATGAGGACAGTAAGACTGGTAAAGTTTGCATTGCTCAAAACCATATAATTCACCTCAATTTTGTAAAGTACTCATTATCATCCGCATTGGTCCATTGTGAAGAAATCAAGACCAAGAGTTTAAGTAATTTGTCATGTCCCACAGTAACTTCTTTTGGTAATCTTCCTTCAGCCCTTGTAATAATGTTCCCTATGCTTTTTCCACATTTGTCTTCTGTCACAGTGAATTCCGTGCTTGGAAAGACCTTTTCCTTCATGTTACACACAACTTTTTCCTTGATATCTTTCTACCTTTGCTTCAGATTTAAAATTTCAAGACACATGAAAATTTAAGGCATATGTTCTGTGATTCCCTGAAAATCTCAAGTCTTTCTCACTATGCTTCCAGAGCATCAAAAATTCTCCTTTGTTTAATGACCACAATTGTAGTTTCATGTGTGTATGCATACACACGTGAGGTTATTTGATGTACACCTGCTTCACTCTTTAATCTATAAGTCTCAGAAGGATAGGTGCTTGGCTTTTCCTGACCCATTGCTTTAGACTGAATGTTTTCATGCTCCTACCTCAATTCATATGTTGAAGCTGCAATTCCCCAGATGATGGTCCTCAGAGGTGAGACATTTGGGATGTAATTGGATTTGGAGAAGAGGATGGGGGTGGGGCCCCCATAATGGAGTTAGTGTCCTTTTAAATAGAAAGAGATGTTAGATTTCTCCATCATGTGAGAATACAGCAAGAAGATGGTTAACTGTAAAACAGGAAGAAAGCCTCACTCAGAACCCAACCACGCTGGCATCCAGCCTCCAGAACTGTGAGAAATGAATGTTTGTTGGTTAAGGCACCCAGAGTATGGTATTCTTGTTAGAGTAGACTGAACTGATGGACACACATATATCGTCAGTTCTCCACACAATACTTAGCATAAAGTAGGAACTCAAATACTCTGTAGAGTGAAGAAATGGTGGACCCTAAGACATCCATTATACTACAAAGGAAAATACTGCCATGCAAATATATGGCTCTAACTTCTCTTTTATGTTAAAAAAAGAGGAGAGTGTGAATAGGAAGATGAAATTCCAGCATGGTTTAACTTTCTTTCTACATAATTTTTTTTCTTTTTTAATACTTTTTAATCCATTCAATCTTTCACTGAGGTTACAGAGATATGTTATTATTTTACCATTTCCCAGGTGTTTGGAGAACTTTGTGATTTTTTTTTTGGTGGGGGGAGTCCTGCTACTAATTATGAGTATCTTAGGAAATAGTTTCAAAATAAATCATAAACAAATACAGTTAAGTATCTTGGGGGAGGGGAGCAGGAAAGCATAATCAATAAGTCCAATTGATATAATTAGCATCTTAGTGTATATAATCATAGGGTGACGTGTTCCAATAAGATGCAAAGGGAGAAGACTAATCAGCTTATCTTTTCAATGGACAGAGCAGAAAAATAGCTTGCAAAAGACACAAACACAA
The DNA here is from genome assembly GCF_009834535.1 of Camelus ferus. Taxonomy (NCBI): domain Eukaryota; kingdom Metazoa; phylum Chordata; class Mammalia; order Artiodactyla; family Camelidae; genus Camelus; species Camelus ferus. Next base: position 319,978 of record NC_045709.1, read on the forward strand.
AAAAGCAGTTTAATATTTCAGAAGGTAGAACACATGAGTGGTTCTACTTTTTCTTCAGTGGTTCATGCAAACACACAATACATATATATGTGTATTTGTGTGTAGAAAATTAAAGTGTATCAGTAATTTTATTTATCAAAATGCATATTTGTGGCAATATTCATTCATATCTTGAATTTCATGATTTTGGACAGATGTGGAAATGTACTCGTTTCATAGAAAGAGATCACCAAAATCATCCACTCTCATAAACTGTATTTTTATCAGTGGAATATGGAATAGTTTAGATTTTCTGAGCCAATAGTAGTTAGGTAATTATGATATATAGGTTTGTCTGTTTTTTCACTAGCAGTTTTGAGTCACAGAATTAAAATGTGGCAAAATTTATCAAAATGATACAGATTTAACCTCAGTTACCTGATCTTTAATATGACCTATAGCAAATGGGAGAAAGTATAAAGTAATCAACAAAATTATCTGATTAGTGAATTATTTTAAAATACAGATGTAAACTTATTTTTTTCCATTTCTACAATGAAGACTCCAAGTTTTTAGTTCAACAGACTCAATTTAGCATGATAAAGAATTATTCATAGATATAAATACATCAACATATATATTTGTGAGCATCTAATAATTTGAGTCACAGAATAATCATAGCCTTAATTTCTGTGAAACTGTCCTGTAAGGAGACAGAACCTAAACACACATAATACTAACAATAGTATTTAAAGTGTTTTATAAGAATAATTAAATGCAAAGGCACTAATGCTGACCAAGACTCCATGTTTTTAACTTTCTAGATCAGTTTCTACTTAATAAGCTCTTGTTATGTAGCATATCTATAGGAGACAAACATGAATTTGAAAGAAACAAGGGGATATGGAGTAGGAGTACAAAGCATGTGTTTGGAGTCAATTATACATAGATTACATTCTGGCCTCTGCCACTTACTAGAGAAGTGACCTTAAGCAGTTACTTACAAAATGGTGAGAATAATAATACCTACTTTAGATAATCACGGGCATTAAATAAGATATTCCATGTAAAACACACAATGCATTCATAAGGGAAAATAATGTTAGCTCACAGGTGCTATACTTTTTAAAATATAGTGTGCAATTAATTAAATAATTGATTTTAATTCAGTTGAGTAGGCATTATTTTACTTTGTGCTAAATTGCTTTAGCTGGAGTCTTTTTTTTTCTTTCTTTGTGGCCACATAGTGACTGCAGCCTGGTGTGATCACAGTTTACTCATATGGCTGAACACGGCCTTTTGAAGTGAGCTTTTGATAAATTGCTTAAAGAGTAAAAATTATTAGCAAATACACCTAGGTACCTCGCACTTTTCCAAATATATATTTATGGTCAAATTCATGTAGCTTGGTAAATGACTCTTGAGTGCACTTCACACAGGCTATTCTAACAGGAACAGACAATGATGTGGACAAATAAAATTTCTTTATGGAGTAATTTTGGAGCATTTCAGAAGTTTCTATAGAGCCCTTCATCTCCTATCTGTTTCTTGAAATTATTTTGATCAGTGAAAAAGAATCCTACAAGTAGACACAATGCCACAATACTACAGATTTATTTCCCTAGTATAAAAAAAAATTGGATTACTGCATTTTGATCTGATGCCTTATTACTCCAACACATGTCTCACCTGAATCAATTGCAGCAGTCTTTTGGAATTTTGTAGGAGATGCAAAATTTCAGGCTGTGCCTCATACTGCCTAATGCTATTGATTCAGAATCTGCATTATAACAAGATTCTGAGCTGATTTGTATGCACAGTAAAGTTTGAGAAGCAGAGATCTTAAAGGTAAATGACAAATTGCAGGATCTCTACATAAAACTTAGGTTTATGAGGAGAATAAATAAAGGGCTAGAAATATTTTGGAGTTTTGAAGAAGAAAAAGGAGGGGTATCACAAGCACAAACCATATGAAAAATAAGCCAAAAATAATGCTGGATTGGTATGATTTATAATATGTCCATACCTCTTGTTCTCCCTCTGAGGAAATATAAATACCATCTTCTCAGATAATCAGACCACAGATCCAGGACTTGCTGTTAATCATTCTCTTTTCTTCACATTCTAAATCTAATCCATCATGTACTGCTAACTCTATCCCTAATTTTTACACTTGTCTTTATCCTCATCACACACTCAGTCCACCTTGGTGAAGACAGATCTGACATGAATACTGATAGTTTTATTCCATTTTGTTCCTAGTCAAGAAGTACCAGTTACCAAGAAGATTCTGCTGCACAAATTTTCACTTTCAATGTTTCACTACAAATGAGATAGGAAGGTATATGCAGAGCAAAATCTAGTTAATGAAACTTTATTGGGGAATATCTGATAGAAGAAAAAGGTTAAAAAAGCATGACTTTTATGCCAACCCATTAAAGTGGGAGCAGGGGAGAATTCCTTAAAGGTACTTAGTTTAATATACTCCAATTTTTGGTATAATAATTGAACTGAGTTTTAGAAAATGAGAAGATTTTCTGATAGATATTTACTAAATTAATACATACAGTTACCAGGGAGGGAGGGTTGGTTGTGGGGCTCAGAATATCCTATGCACAGAGAACTGCATGCTTATATTATGAAAAAAGCTCTCTCTGAAGGCCATGCAGATTAAAAGTTTGAATTTAATCCTGAATGCAATTGGAAGTCATCACAAGTTTCTTTATCATAAAGGCTTTCACCTCATATAAGTACCTTTTTTTAAACAAATCTTATCTTAGTAATCATTTTGCAATGTGTATCAAGTCATCACATTGTACGCCCTAAACTTACACATTGTTGGGTCTCAACAAAGCTGGAAAAAAAAGAGTGATGTATTGAACAAATAAATAATTGATTAATACATGGTTTCACACTATCAAATTTTCTTTTCTCACAAAGTGCTGAATAATTTATTTGGTACAGCTGGAAGGAAAAGGAAGCATTAAGGTACTGTTTAGTAGTATATGTGAAATTTGATGAGGGCCAAAGTTAAATGCTAACAAATGGGCATATAGAGAAGAGGAGTTCAAGTAAAATCAAGGAAGTAAGAATTGACAGAGTTTGTCATTTGTGTATGTCATCAGGAATCATTCTCAAATTTAGGGCTTCTGGGCCCTAGTGGATGATGACATATTCCACTGAGAAAAAGAGTACAAGATCAAAATAAAGTTGAAGGCATCCTTAAGCAATAATGTGAGAAAAAGAAGTACTGTCCATTACTGATGTCATGAACACCACTTTCAAAACTAAAATGGAAAGTTCTTGTAAATGGTAATGCAGTATATATGTGCATTTAGTCTGAATGAGATATTATAATGAATGTATACTAAGTAACATGGAAAATTCTAGAGACATATGAAATGCCAGGTGTTAAATTAAACACTTTGTATGTATTATCTCTCTGAAACCTTTAAGCAATCCTGTGAGGTAGGTTCTACCATAATTTCCATTGCATAGATGAGGAAATGAAATTCCAAAATGATTAAATAAATTTCCCATCTTTTATACAGCTGGTTATTGAACAACAAAATACTAAAACCAGAGCTGCCTGAGGTCTGTATTTTGTCTGTTAATAGTAAGGATTCCTTTTTGGAAATGATGGTGCGATTGAATGTGTTCATTGTAGAGGTTTATGAAGGGGTTGATTAAGGACAAGATGGAAAGACAAGAGAGAATTAACAAGATATTATTGTGAGACATTATCTCTCCAGTCCAGAAGGGGCTGCTGGCCAGGGATGCCTAGAACTGAGAAGCAGCTTTAACACTCACTATAATGGTTAAGAGAAGGTTTCCTTGAAAGATCTGTGGCCCTCAGCAGAGGAACACAGAATATGTGGCCTGTAATTAGACAAGGAAAGAGCCAGGCAAATATCATAAATGTTTCAAAAATGAGAATTTGTTCCAATTGACGTAGTAGAAGAGATTTGTACAGAAAAATATTTGTTTGATGATTTGCAAGAAACATTTCATGTTTTTCCTTTTGTGTTTATAATTTCTTGTTATTCACAAGAATAACTAGTGAGCAGAGCAGTATAGGGATGCATAAACAAACATATACATATATTTCAAGTGTACTAGCTGCAGTCACCCCTCAGAATCCATGGGGAATTGGTTCCAGGATCCCCCATGGACACCAAAATCCATGCTTGCTCAAGTTCTTTGTATAAAATGGCATAGTATTTACATCTAACCTATGCAAATCCTCCCATATACTTTGTCATCTCTAGATTGCTTATAATACCTAATAAATCATAAAATGATGTGTGACTAGTTCCTAGCATAAGGGCAAATGCAAGTTTTGTTTTTGAACACTTTTTGAAATTAAAAAAAAAGTTTTCAATTGGCAGTTGGATGAGTCCATGGGTGTAGAGCCCACAGATACAGAGGGCTGACTGTTCTTCATTCATCATGTGTGATAATGGTCATGCTTTCTAAATCTGGTGTTACAACTTTCTCTCCCTTGTCATGTAGCTATTTCTCTAACTTTACAGTAATTTCCAGTCTCCAGCTCTTTCATGTTCTCATTCACAAGCCAACTTTGGTCTCTTTCAAGAAAAATGACCATAAATTATTGTACAATTTATACATTTGTTAACCATTTAACATGTAAAAAACTAGACTACCATTGTCATTAAGTTTTTATCTTATTTTCTTAATGTATCACTGGTCATCTTTTGAGCGTTAAACCTCCAAATCTATTTTTTTTCATTTTCCCTGTGGTTTTAATTGCATAATTTTACATAGAATGTCAGAAATTAGGAAGACACATGTCACATTTTAGCAGAACTGACTATGATTATCTTCTCTAAATGTAAGTGGAACCCAAATGCAACTGATACAACCCAAAAATTTCAGCTGTCTGGGGTACAAACACTTAAATCAACAGTAGATCTGAAAAAGCAAATTGAAAATACTTGCCACAAACCTCTATGCAATACTGTTTTTCTTGTGAGAAATAAGAAACATGTTTTTGAAGATCTGTAATTGAGAATATTAATTTTTACAAGAGAATATAAACATATAAAAATCTATGTTTAAATCTATGTTAAATATAAATATTGACATATCCAGAAGATATCATTGTGACAAGTCCAGAAGAATAGAATAAGGGATATGAAAAATATTCAAATGAATAATAAAAAGACTCCCAAAGTAACATATATACTAGAGTATAAAAATCAAAACTCTTCACTGAATTTCAGGTAAAGTATTTTTTTAAATAATTATATAAATATGTAGGGGAAGCAAAATAAAATATAAAAAAGAATAAATTAAATATATTACATAGAAGAAGGTCATGATTCAGGTTCTGCCTCATATTTTTAAGTGTTAGAAGACAATGTCAGATTTTTTAGAAAAGGTAGTACAGCCAATAAATTCTATACCAAATTACTCCATTGTGAATGGGTGATGGTAACAGAATGGTACTCTCAGATATGAAACATTCATATTCTTCATGAGTGACATAATCTTCTCTAAAATAATATTCAGAACAACATTGGATATGAGTGATAAATTAACCAAAAGAAAATATCCAAAGGTATCGGGCATTTCTAAAATGTAGAATCAAGTGTAATGAGGACAGTTTCTCCAACACACTGCCATTTCCTTCCATCATTATGCATCATTTAAACTAATCCAACATTTATCAACAGATGTGAAAATAAAATATAAAAACTAGCAATAGAGATGGAGAGAAGATAAATATATCATAGAAATCCTACTAAAGAAAGGAATTTATGACAGTTTTAATTTGACCAGATTGGAAAAAAAAATACATACAAGGACCTGCTATAAGGATGTGGGAGGTCAAAATAAGACAAAACAAAACCAAAAATCTTTCTGAGAAAATGTTGAATATTTATAGATAGTAAGTCAATCAAGTCCCCTGTAGATATTCACTCTGGTGGTTTTAAATATATATATACAGATTATTTGGTACTTCTCCTTCAAAATTGGAAACTGATTTCTTTTCCTTAAAATGTGGACTAGCTTTAATGACAAACTTCTGAAAAAATAAAATATGGTGGGATTGATGTTGCATGATTCACAGCAGGTTATAAAATACTATAAGGCCTCCACATGGCTCTCTATCTCTTGGGGTGCTCACCCTAGGAATTGATTTACCATGTTGTGAGGAAATCCAAGAAACATGAAAAGATTGGGTGATCCAGCTGACATTCCTGGCTAAAGTTTCAATGATAGCCAGTAACAACTACTACACATGTGAGTGAGCTAGAATTTAGATGATTCTAACCCTTAGTCTTTGTGCCGACTCAGCTGATGCCAAATGGAGCAGAGACAATATGTCATCACAGAGCTTTATTCAAATTGCATATTCATTTAAAATAATGTATTTTTATTGTCTAAGGCACTATTTTTGTGGCTTGTTAAAAAGTATTAGATAAGTGGAGCATTCCTATAATTTTAAAGAGATAACAAAGGGGTAAATGATGTTTATTTAAAAGATTTATAGCAGTCATTTTTTCAAGGATAAATTATATGCATGCAAAATAAATCAACTCTTTAAGGAGGCCCCAGAATAAGGACAGACATACCTAATAATTGTGGAGGCACTGAATTATCTCAGAAACAGCTAAGCATTTCCTCATTTTAACAATGAATTGCTCCAGGAGGGAAGCCCAAACCAGCTACATCATATAATGATGTAATGAGACCAATGTAAATGAGACCAAATGAAAGAGAAAATGTTGATGGAAATCTGCCACTATCAAAGCTAATTCAACAGTCAGAAAGAAACCCATTTATAGAGTTTTGGGTGACTATAGAATCTTAAAATGCTAGGAAACAAGTATTTGAAGGTTTTCAAATATTTTCTGATTACTTTTGTAGCTGACTGGCTCTTCATTTTAGGAAAAACTATGTCTTAATATCTATTGGAGAAACCTAATATGCATTACATTTAGAAGCATAATTACATGGCCTAATTAACTATAAATATTTCACTAATACATCTGATTATTTCCTTATATCACATTGTGTATAAGCTTGTATAAACAGTGAGTTTTCTATTTCATTTGAAGACAACTATATAAATATAATCAATATAATTTAACATGATTTTGGAAATTCTGGCAAGTACCATAAAACAATTAAAAGATATAAGAAGTGTAATTGTTAGAAGACAATTTTTTTTCTTAGATGATTCTGTGAAATGATCAATAATACTAAAACTCACAAGAGAGTTCAATATAGATGCCAAATATAAAGCTATTTTACATAATCCAGTAGTTCTATTCTATATCTGTAATTATCAAACAGAAACTTTTTTTAACAAAGCATTCTATTAAAATTAAAAAAACATTTTTTTAAAAAAGCATTCAAACAATAACAATTCAAATTATAGTTCACTGCTTTTACTTCTATCACCAAATTCATTTAAGAATCCAAGCATAATTTTATGCTGTGTATAATTACTGATTTATATATATTTATTTATATTGAATAACTACTATTAATTAGTTTAATTTAAGCTATTTAATATTAAACTATTTAATTTAAACTATTTAATACTGCCTGTTGTATTTATTCTAATTATATTAATTTTATTTAATTATTTATTAAGTATTGTTTTATTTATTATTTGTTACCTATTGTATTTATTCTAATTAAATATTATATTAACTTAAAATAAATATATTTTAAATGCACATAACTTTTTCTTAGAAAAGGAAGAGGCCTAAAAAGTCAAGTGATGCAATGTTTAGGAAAATACGTGCAAAAATGGGTTAAAATTATTGAGGATATTAAAAGTTTGCCTATAGAAATGCAGTATGCCAACCACTGAAAATTATTGAGTCTTGAGTTTCTAACATTGATGAGTTAACTAGTGAATCTTCTTCAAATTGTGAGGGAGGAAAAATAAAGAAAGGATAAAGTTAGAAATTTCAGACACAGGTGAACATGAGTGTAAGTGAAATAAATTTTGATAATCCTTCTCCATGAACATTATTTACCAACAAAATAGAAATGATATTAATAGTGCATGGAATCAATGAAAGAGAAGATGGAGATTTTAGAGATTCTATTTCACATGGCCAAAAATTTTCAAAAAGTGGTTTTAAAAGCATTCTTTTAAATTCATCAAGATTCATCAAGATTGATTCATTTATTTGAAAGAATCTTTGCTTTTATTTTGTTTTCAGGTATCCTTTTTAGCAATAATACAACAATATCAAATATTTTCAATTCAAAATAAGTTTTCAAAGAGTGGAAGGAATTAAACAGAACTTGTGACCACAAAAATTTCAATTTTCATTATGATGATTTTCTAAAAAGGAGGAGTAATTCTTAAAAATATTCAAACATATTTTAGTAGATGATGCCTTCCAAAGGTTGATAACATGAGTGACATAAAAATAGTAGAATATCTAAGTGATTTTAGATGTTGCTATATTTCATACAAAAAGTAATTTACATCTTAGAAGATCAGAACAATTTAAGTCCAAATGCTGGAATGTTTCTAAATTTAGTGAAACTTATGGGCCATTATCACATTGAAATAGACAGTTATAAAAAGGAATCTGTGTCTTATTTATCTAATAAAGTGAAAAAAGGATTTATAATGCTAGTAGAATATCAAATTAGATATAAATTACTACAAAGTATAGTAAAATAATCAAAACATTTTTCTTTGCTATAAAATGTAAAACAAAAATAAGTTTGCATGACTGAAGTATTACAGTTTATTTGACTGTGTGATTATGCTTTTAAATTGAAATAAATGGCATTGTTTTATAGTAAAATGAAAGTTACACCAAATCACATTTAAGTGTTACTCTGAACGTCATTAAGTTATAGTTAAGGATGCAAATTTACGTGCATTCTCACAGTGTATCGGTGACATTCATATAGTAGATAACCTAGTCACCTGACATAAATCCAAACTCCAGTGGCCTAAAGTAACTGGGTTTGTTTTTTGCTCAGATTGCATGTCCAATGCTGGCCAGAAGGGAATTTAGATTCATATGCTCAGGACTCAGACATAAGGAAGCAGGAAAGTCTCTGAACGACACAGAAGAAAGGAAGATGGAAAATCATATAATCTGTTTAATGTTTCCAACTGAAAGCAGCATATACTCCTATTTTATTAACTAGGACAAATGACATGGTCATGCCTTATTCTAAAGAGGCAGTGAAGGGAGACTTTCCCTTATTTTCAGAAAAGAGGGAAGAACTTTATATTATTGTCCCAGCCCCAAGTGTGTGTGTGTGTGTATGTGTGTGTGTATATATATATATATATATATACACATACATATATATATGTATATATATATATATACACTTTCATTCATTTATTTCAGTATATTTACATCTTCATACATCTATATTCATTTACTTTATCTTCTCTGTAGGATAATTTAAGAACATTTCCAAAATATATTTTCATATATTATTTCACTGACTAAAAAATAACTGAAAAATATATGTCTGGCATTATCTTCATACAATTGTAAATGGCAGCATTAGTATCATAATCTGAGTTTTCAGGTTTTAAATCCTCTATTCTTTCTTGCATAGCAAGAGTTTAGAATATAACTCTTGCAAAGTCAGAAATGTTATTTCATATATCTGCTCATAACACTGAACCAAATCATTGAGAATTTCAAATGTATCCAGGAATAAAGACTATAAGCAAGAACTTTTTTTCCCTTGATCCCACTTGGTATTTGATAGTAAGCCATAAATTGTTTTAAATTCTACATTTGCATCATCAAACTATCCCTACACGGTTAATGACCTCAAAAACTAACTGCTTAATACAGCAATGACCAGTTTTTTTCTTCTTAATTCTGTGGGTTGGCTATATGTTTCCTGAACTGTTTTCTCATGTTTGAAGTTGGGAGGTTGCATTTATCTGGATGATCAGTTGTCCAAGGTCGTCTCACTCTTGTCTGGTACATAGTGCTGGTTGTTAACTGGGTTGCTTCATTTCTCCTTTCACGTTGCTTTCTTCCTCTAGCCAGGAGCAGTATCACCCTCTTCATATTAGAGTTTCAAAGCAGCCTTCTAAGCAGTTGAAGATAGAAGAATAAAAACCTCTCGTGGCCAAGTCCTATAACTCACTCATCACATCCATCAAATTCTTTTGGTCAAAGCACAAGGGCAGCTCAGATTCAAGTGATAGGAAAAGTCCCACTCTGAATGAGACGAAGTCCAGAAAAAAATTTAGCCATGTTTAAGCTGCTGAAGAATTTTTATTCTGATTTTATAGACGTGGAATCAGTTATCTAGAGTAACATTTATGGCAATATATTTTTAAAACTATTGACAGGTAAAGCTTCTTCAATAACAAGACATACAAATTATAGGACATGAGACTAGAAAAATATTAGAGTTGAATGCTTGTGTGTGAGTGGTGTGTGTGTGTTCTTGTGTGTATGGGTGACTGTAGGGGGAGAGAGGGGTTCCTTGGTGTTTCAGGGCATCTCTTCATTGCCCTTTTTTTTTTAAATCAATGTACATCAGGAAAATACCTTTTGAAATTGAGCTTTCATCCATGATTACAGGTTTTAGAGAGGTTGCTTGTTTGCAGTTAGATTATTTAACAGAGCTACACAGCAGCTGTTTGAGTATTCTATTGTCTTTTGTGAAATATACCATTTTCAGCCCAAATGAGGCCTATAGCAGTAAAAGTGGCTCCCATCAGTAAATGATAGGATGCAATTTATGAAAGCTAGGTGATCTGAAACACGTTAGGGATCCTTTCACAAAACATCCCACTTTAATTTTTAGAACAATGGCCACAGGTAGAGGAATTAACAAAAAGGTACAGATAAAATGATGAATGAAAATTAGTGGACAATAGTCACAAATTGCTTACACTCAAGTGTCCTAGCAAATGATTTAGATTGACAGATGTCTTGGAGAGTTGCTAAAATGGAACCATATGTCTGATAATTTCAGGGTGATGACAGTTGAGAGATGTGAACGTTGTATTGGCTGAGTTATAGAACTTGTGAATATCAGAATCTCTGTCAGAAACTTGAGTGGCACAGACACGTACTCCTCCATCCTAGCCAGAGGCAGAGCACAGCGCTCAGCTCAGTGGCTCATGTGACAATTCATGACACCCACAACCTTTTCCATGTCTTTTTGTTTTTTGACTAGACAGAATAACCCACTCTACCATCTGATCATGAGGAATGAAACATTTCTTTTATTATCACTTGGGTTTGACATGTCTAAAATCAGAATTTATAAAAGTGCAATTAGAAAATGGAGGAAACGATTTTATAATATTTTCCCAAAGCTCTAAGTGCTTCTTATTGTCAAATAGCTTTAACGCAGAAATGTTCATAAATACAATTTGAAATGAATTTTTGTAAAGCTCGTGAAACGTTACAAATATGGGAAAACAAACTAAAAATACCAGATTCCATACCAGCTTACTATGCAGTAAAAGAAACAAATTTGAAAAGGTAAATCTAAAACTACCTTCATCTCCAGTAAAGGTAATCTTTACTTAATTATAGATAAATCTTAAAATGTAAGATTCTTATGGAAAACATACTTGAAAAATATAAGTAGAAATCTTCCCTATGACAGCGGGCACCTGTTAAGACACAGTTCATCTCCTCTTGACAGTTAAATACAGAAGCTACTATAGTATTAAATTTTGGAGCAAGAAGAATGTTAATAATATTACCTCCAACAAGTACCATAGATGAAGATCACATCTGAAGTTGGATGAGATTTCTTTAGACATACTTAAGATATCTCTATGGCCTTTAAAAGGAAGTCAGTTGGAAATGTGACCCTAGAACTCAGGCTAAGATGCAGAATGAAAGACACAGTTTGGGAGAGAGACAGAATTCTAGAGGAAAGCCAGAACTTCCACATCTACCCTCTAGTAAAGAGAAGCCCATGCTCCTGGATGCGGACTGCTGCTGGACTATCAGTGGAAGCCAGCTAAAACAGGTTTCATGATATTCAGAGTCACATCACATCACAGTCAAAACACGCACACTTCAACTGAAAAATCATTCCTTACATGAAGAACTAGAAAAGCACAATTCACATGAAACAAAGACATCCATAGATGACAGTATCAGGATGAATGAGATGTGAGACTCATCTCTCTAGAGTTTTAAGCAGCTATCATAAAAACATCTTCAACATGCAATCAAGAAAATCCTTGAAGCAAGTGGGAAGTTAGAAAGTCTCAGAAAATAAATAAGGTATAAATGAGAACCAGATATAAATATTAGAACAGAAAAATTAGATGAAACACAAAACTTGATAATTGGATTTAGCAACAAAATTGAGAGGACAGGGGAAAAATGAGTGAACTTGAAGACAGCAATAAAAATTTCACAATCTGAACAACAGAGAAAAAAATTTATACTTTAAAAAAAGTAATAGATCATTGGGGACCTGTGAGGCTACAATCAAACATGTAATATTTGTGTAATTTGAGTCCTGGAAGGTGAAGATGATTTGGGTGAAGCTAAAATATTAGTGAAAGAAATATTCAATAAAATCTCCCAAATTGTAAAATATATAGAATTACATAGATTCAAGAAGCTAGCTGAACACCAAGGACAATAACCACATTATTGTCATATTTCTGAAAACTAAAAATAATAAAACATCTTGAAATCAGCAAGTAAGGAATCACACCTCACTTATAAGGAAAAACAATTTGAATGACAGTGAATTTCTCATCAGAAACCATGGCGGCCAAAGAAAGTGACGTATTTTTCAAGGACTGAAAGAAAAGAGCTATCGACCAGAATTTTATATCACAAAAATACTTTTCAGCAATGTGCCAGAGTTGGGGGTGGGAGTCAAGAAATTCTCAGATGAAGGGAAACAAAGAGAATTTGGCAGGAGCAGGCGTACCCTAAAAGAATGGGTAAAGGAATTTCTCTAAACACAAAGTGTGTGGTACAGAAAGGAATTTTGGAACATCAGGGAAGAAGACAAAACAAGGGAAAAAGTAAAAATATGGATAAATACATTTTCCTTATCCTCCTGATACATAGACAGCCTAGATAAATCTCCAAAAAATTATGCTGCTTGAATAAAAGCCAATTCCAAAAGATTCCATGCAGCATGGCTCCATTTAGATAACATTTCTGAAAAGATAAAATTATAAAAATGATGAACAAACTAATGGCTTTTGGAACTGAAGGATGGGGGTGATGGGTGTGTCTGTAGAAGGGCAGTATAAGGCCTTCTTGGGATGACAGGCATGGTCTGTATCTTGATGTATCACTTAATACCTTGGTTTTGATACTGAACTATATTTTTGCAAGATGTTACCACTGGAGAAAGTAGGTAAAGTGTAAAGGGTTTTCGTTATCATTTCTTACAACTGCTTGTAAACGTACAATTAATCTGAAAATAAAAAGATTAATGGTAAATCCACGTTAAATGGTAATACAGATAATATGAGAGAAAACTCTTACCAGCAAATTTTTAAAAAATTGTCTAGGGCCCCCCTATATGATTTTGGGAAGATATTTTCTCGATTATTCAAAAATGGCCTTCAGTCTAAACATATCACAGTCATATTGGCGCTGCCACACGTATCCATGGAGATTTTCAGGATCTTAGTGGCTACGGGGTAGTCGAGAGTTCCAGACTGCTGGGCTGTAAACCTTACCCGCAACATCATGCAGTAAAGCCAAGCAAGGCACGGGAAGAAGCAGAGCATAGCAGGGTGGTTCCCAGTGTCTTTATGACTGGACAACCTCACTGGTGACTGGACAACCTTGCTAAAGTTAGACTGCTATTGACTTATTTAATAATATATTAATATTTTATAGTAATATTTGTATTAATGTTAATAATTTTCTCATTTCACAGTTCATAAAGGTTTTAAAAAGATTTTTATCATTACCATTTATAGAAGTAATTCATTGCAATGGTGCACTATTCAGGTGGGTCATGTGACTTACTTTTTCTAAACTTGAGTTTAATCACCTGAGATAGAGACCATACAGAGTATCTCAGAGAATTATATTGAAATTACAAAAATACTTACCTGGTAGGGGAGACAACATGATCACTAAGGTGGTTTTCCCAGGGCGAGGCTTATCCATTGCACTCTGGATGTGCTGACCCCTGCAATTTCCCCAAATGTGGGAAACTCAGCTGCATAATTTGTGGTAGTGGGGGACTGCATTCGTGCTTTCCCCTAATAAAAAATAAAAGAAATTACAAATATAGAAATATACAAACATATATATATATATATATATATAAAACATTCCAGAAATGTCAAAATTATAGAAATGAAGAACAGATTAGTGGTTGCCAGTGGTTTGGGATAGGGGTATGGGCAGGTCTATAAAAGGGCAGTAAGAAGTTTTATTTTATACATATATTTGTACATACATATAAATTAGTTACATATGTGTACACATACAGACACACACACACATACACACACAAATATACACACATTAAAGTACTTGACCTCAATTCTAACATGCATTAAATGATTGATATGTAGTAGTCATTATGTTCAGGAATTGTTGTTATTCTCAATGATAACTTTGAAATGAAGAATGATAATATTAATAGAAGAATACTCGGAGAATAACAAGTAGTTGTAACATAGCCATGCCTTGGAGAATAAGCCTCATTTTCCCAAGCAGAGAAAAGAGTGAAAGATAATTCTAATCCAGATCAATTTGCTGTCGTCTAGTGCAGCTCTATAAACATTAGCAATATCCAGGAAACAGAACAAAAGGATCAGTGATCAGACAGAGCCGCACAGAGCATCACCACAGCGGAGTTCCAGCATGACACCAACGCACAACTCTACATCACCAGTATTGAATTTGCTTCATATTGAAAAAGTCATTCATGACATCCTCAATCACATTGATCCAAGAAAGATAGTAAACAGGCTTTTAACTAAAATAACTTATTATCCTAAATTGTCAGCCTTGGAAATCACTAAAAACAGAGAGAAACAGAAAGGAAATGAGATGTGTTAGAGATACGAGCAAATAATACAGTGTGATTCATTTTTAAAATAAAGAGGCTATTATACCCAGTGACAGAGTATCTATGACAGATATATTTAATACAAGGGGGAATCTTCAAAACAAAGCTGAAAAATATACTGAAATGCCAGAGTGCTACAAATCAGATTTAAAGTTATAGTTTAGTAATGAAAGGTTAAAAGGTCAGCACAATATCAGTATAAAAATCCAAGATCACGTATTGAGAGATTCAGGCATTTTTTTTCCCTGATGCAATTATCCCTAACCAGGAAATGTCCATGTTCTACATAACCGTGTTATTGTGTTCCAAATCCTGAATTAATGGAAGAAAAAATGTTATTATAATTTAGTATTTATGCATATTATGTATTATCTATTTCACATTATATCATTTATATATTCTATATCTATATTATTTCTATGTAATGTCTATAATGTAATATTGATTGCAATACATTGTTCCTTCCCTGTGTCTTAGGCATTATTTGAGACTTTAAAAATTTTTAAAGTCTGCTCATCTCAACCTTCCAATTTCTGCACTTCCATACTCATTTCTAATCAAGAAGGATGCCTGTAAGAGGGGCTAATTATCTCACCCCAAGGTCAGGTAGCTCTTTTTCATTGATTGAAAGAGAAGCAATTTTCTTTCTTCCTTCAAATCCTCACTTTGGGAAATACTCTAGCATTTATACATTATTTATGGATTTAGAGTAAATTCTCTCCTTCCCCCTCTTTTTCTTTTTTTGTCCTTCTTCCTCTCTTTCTTCTAATTACTTACAGCTAAATTCCATTAAGTTACATGCATTTCTACAATGATTCCATTTCTAATTTTTTTATTGAAGTATAGTCAGTTACATTGTGTCATATTCTGGTGTACAGCATAATATTTCAGTCATACATATACATACGTATATTCATTTTCATATTCTTCTTCATTACAGGTTACTACAAGATATTGAATATAGTTCCCAGTGGTACATGACAAAATATATAAATTCTCTAGAGAAGGAATTTAGAAATTTGAAATTCAATTCACTTAATTTTCTTAGACATTTCTACCACACTTTTAGATCCCACCTTTCTAAGACACATTATGCAATTATTCAGAAAGAATCTTCCTTCCCTTTCCTTTTGTCAGCTGAAATAAATGCATAACCTAAAATTGAGAGTTATGCTTTATTTGGTGGACAATTCTGAGGACTCACGCCAGGATGATAGCCTCTCAGATCGCTCTGAGGGACTGCTCCGAAGAGGTAGGGGAGGAGCTAGGATATATAGGAGCTTTACAACAAAGTCCAGGCAGTCAGAACTTTAAAAGATTACTTGTTAACTGAAGAAAACCACATATCTCAAGTTAGAGAACTTAGCGCTTTTCTATGTGTGGGAAGAAGCAAACATTTGGGCTCATTGACTTCATTTATTTGACAAGCATCTAGCTATCTAGGGCCAGTATCCTGTCCTTTCTTATTCTGAGTCCCCCCAGGGTGGCAGCAGAGGCTGGGCTCCAGGCTTGTCTGCACCCAGAGCTCACTATGGGGAGAGGTGGGAGCCCCTGATGACTTGATGGCTTCAGCATTCTTTGTTTACTGATATGGTCTGCAGTATTTTTTGTTCACACCTTTTCTTTTTCTTTTCCTTTCTTCTCTCTCTTTTTTTTTCCTTTTCTTTTCTTTTCTCTTCTTTTCCTTTTCTTTTTTTGCCTAAATTCAAATAGCCTTGCAAATGGCTTTTGCCTGAGGGCAGGGGAGCCAAGAGGAGATGGGTTAACTGAATTAGGTGTCCCATGAAGTGTCTTTGATTAATGATTCTCTCAAATCTTACCTACAACCCTAAGCTTAAAGAATTGCCACTCTTCTTCCTAGCAGAATAAATCATGCATTCCTGTTGTCCTCTTCAGTATGTATTTGAAGTACAACTCAGGTGTGTATATGTCATGTCAGATATATCAGTTTGCTGTATTCCAGAAAATTATTTTTTAAAATCTGCTTAATTGATAGACCTTTCTCTTAACCTTCATGTAAAAAAATTTATGTCACATGTACTCTTTTACTGTTAGAGCAATAGAAATTTAAGAAGAAAAATATAACTGCATATGGTCAGTCTGCTGCTGCCTGGATGTGGAAGCTGAATGCAGCTTTGAAGTATTTTTTATTACATGGAGTTATACTGTATGGAAATAACACCTGGTCTGGCAAATTGTATCTAGTGCTGGATTTTATCCTAAATTGTCATTTAATTGCTTATAATGAGAAACAAAAGCGTTAGGAGGGTTAGTGCTAGAAAATTAAATCCCCTCCACCAGACAAGAGATTACAAAGACCAGCTCTTCATCTTGATGCATGAAGTAAAATTTGTTCTCCAAGGCTCCCCACAGGATTGGGCTGAGTCAGGACCTAACCTGAAATCACAAGCTTGTTCAGCTTTCTGAGCTTCCCTCTTCTGTTTCCCTGTAGTCCCCAACTGGCTTCTCCTGGGAGCTATTCCTTAATATATCATTTGCACCTGAATCTTTGGCTCAGGGTCTTATGAAAACCAAGCTTGAGACATTTGGTACTGGAAGTGGTTCCAGGAAACAAGTTCTAAAATGAGGTTGGATCATCTCATTCTCATCTAGATGCCAGTGAGAACCCATTTCTGGTAGTAAGTGAAGTGGTGAAAATCCTGGTGTGCTAGAGAATTGCAATTGGTGAGACTTTTACTCATGTTAAACTAGGACAGGATAATGATGAAAGGATGCACTTTTGTATGATACATATATATGGATATATATACGGCATGTGACAGGTGTGGTGGAGAGAGTAATTATGAGAACTTTGGAACTGGGTATTTATTGCTGAATGCCACTGATGCACTGAAGACAGAAAAAAATTGCTCTGTTGGATCAATTACTAACTCAAGGCAAAATGTTAAACAGAGTGCACCCAAGTCATCATGTAGAAATATCACAATGACTGACAGCTTGAAGGCAGATCAAGCCGAATCTGATAGACTTCAGAAAAGGTGAACTTGCAGGCCTTTCATGAAGATCCTGAGGCTAGTTAGACGCACATATTCTCCACGTGGAGGTTGCATAATACACCTTGTAGTAGATTTCCCTGAACCTTCTGGGAATGGGTTCTGAAGACAGATTTTGGGAAAAGGAGGTGAAAATATAAATAAAACTGGATATGGGAGGTGTTTTTGATTTGGAAATGCTCTCCCATTCCTTAGGATTTTGTATCCTGGCAAGAACACCCGGCCCCAAGCCTGATGTTCTGGGTGATGTCTTTTGGAGGCAGGAAAAAGCAGGTTAAGTGAAATGGAGATGCCAAAAACACTGTGAAAGAGTGTGGATTTGGGAGAAAAGATGAAGAGTGCAGGGATATGATGGTTCTTAAGCCATACAGAGGTTGATGTCTCCCTTCCCTCTTGAAGTCAAATGGGACTCAGATATTTAAGTATTTATATGAAAATAAGAATACTAATGTTCCTTAAGATAAACATAATTTAATATTCTATCTTGAGATGATCCATCATGTCCAAAAATATCTTTTCAAATTTGTCTTATAAAAAAAATATTCAGTGTGCAGAACAATGTATTACTAATTTAGTTGGCGTCCTGAAGTTGAGGTTGCCACATCTTCCTTGAGAGAGGAGATGAATGTATTTTCCTTTTATTTCTCAGTCAAAAAACTGACTTTTTGGAGGGAGGGGTGAAGATGGCAGAGTAGAAGGACACTCGTAGCTCACCCTCTCCCACAAATACACCAAAATTCACATCCATGGATCCACTCAGCCAACAAGAGCACCTGCTGAACTCCGATAGACATTGCCCTCTTCAAAAGACAAAGACGCCAAGAAGCTGGTAGAAGAAAAGGAAAAAAGAAAGAAAAAAAGTAAAACAGTGTGAGAATCGTCCCGCAGGGAGGGAGCGGCAAAGGAGGACTAGCGTTCGTTTGCTGGGTCTCCCCCTCTCCCACGGAGAAGCCAACAGGACAGAGAGGAAGCCTCCAAGGCTCAGATCTGTATGGAGTAGCCCTTGACCAACAGAACTAAGTTAAACAGGCATTAAGGGTCTTTGTGGCACCCAGCCTGAGAAGCAAGCTGGCAGCTGGAAGATGGAACAGGCTGCCAGACCTGGGCAGAGGACTGCAGTGGCTGCACTGAGGCAGCCTCAGGGGACTGCACGTTGCTGCATGCCATGGATGAGTGGGTGCACAGGGCAGAACAACCTGGGCCCTCCACAAAACACGGCTGATGTGCCCTGGGGGGAAGGGTGCCATACCCACATCTCTAAAAACCCACCAAAGGTTTTCAGAAGAGAGGCGGGGCTCAACCACAGCTGCCATATCCTCTGGTAGCACGGAAGGGGCGGGGGTGGAATCAAAACCTAAATCCACACCTAAGGTCTTAACAGCCTCAAAGGCCAGATGGAGACTTGTTTGCAGCCTGAGGCAAATAGGATCTTTCTGCCCTGGTACCTCAGAGAACTCGTGCTGCAAATGCAAACAAGCAGCTGAGTTTGGGCATGGAGCAGGGGCGGGGCTGTTCTGCGGTCTCCCCAGGCTGCCTACGGAGCACGGACCAAAGGCAGAGCAGGCAGCTGCACAGGGCAGGGGAGCTGACTGGCGCCAGGATAGGGTGGGTGGCCACCCGCCTTCCTGGCAGGAGCCCAGCACCTGAAGCGGTGCTGGGAAGGGGAGCGATCTTCCTGCCTATCTACCTTGCCAGAGTGCAGCATCTTACCGTGGTATTGGGAAGGGGAGTGACCCGCCTGTCCACCGAGTAAGAGCTGACCTACTGACCCAGTGTTGGGAGGGGGCGCAATTTGCTGACAGGCACTGGGAGCAGCACAGACAAGGGCACCAACAGAGGGCATCTGGAAGCAACAAGCTGAGTTCACAAAACAGGATGAAGACAGAAATACTTCTCGATAAAATCATTAATAGTGCACAGTCCCCATAAGAAAACACCTACCCTTTTTTTTAATCTATTTTTTTCTGTTCTATTTTCTATCACCTTTTAAAATTTTACTTTTAAACAATTGTATATGCTTCCATTTTTAATCCCTTTAATTTTTTATTTTAATATATTATTATTATTATTATTATTATTAATTATTATTATTATTATTACTATTTAAATCTACCTAATTTTATTTTTATTTCTCTTGGTTTTGATATCCTGTTATTGATTATACACAGGTTTCAAAAAATTTTTTTGGCTCTTTTCTCCTATTTTAAAGGTTTTTAAAAGACATTTCAACACAATTGCTTTTCTGCTTCAACTTGCTATTCTATTATTGATTATACATTATTTTCAAACCTTTTTTTGTTCCTTATTTTAAAATTCTCTTTCTCTTTTTTTTTTTTTTAAGTTTATTCCTGCATAGGCTTTAGATAGATAAATAAATAAACTACTTAAGGACCACAATGGATAACTGGCACTCCATAATCCACAGTGCCAGAGAGATATGAGCAAGATGACAAAGCAGAGGACCACTCCCAAATAAAAGAGCAAGAGAAATCCCCTGAAAGCACGATCAAGGAAATAGACATTGATGGCCTACTAGATCAAGATTTCAAAAAAGGAAGGATCAAAGTACTGAAGGAACTAAAAGAGATAGTGTTTAGAGATATAAAATATGTCAAAAATGAAATGGAAGCTATAAAGAAGAGCCAAGTAGAATTGGTAAACTCATTTGCTGTGATGAGAGCTAATCTAAAGGCTGTACAAAGCAGACTAGATAATGCAGAGGAGCGAATAAGTGACCTAGAAGACAGGACAACAGAAAGCACCCAATCAGAACAGCTGAGAGAAAAACAAAAACCAATGAAAACAATATAAGGGACTTATGGGATAATATAAAGTGTGCCAATCTATGCATAATAGGGGTTCCAGAAGTGGAAGAAAGAACAAAGTGGATTGAAAAGGTATTGGAAGAAATCATGACTGAAAACTTCCCAAATTTAAAGAAGGAATCAGATATTCGAGTACAGGAAGTTGAGAGGGTCCCAAACAGGAAGAACCCAAACAGACCCATACCAAGACATATCATAATCAAGATGGCCAGAGTCAAGGATAAAGAAAAGACCCTAAAGGCAGCAAGAGAAAAACAGAGTGAGTTACAAGAGAACTCCCATAAAGCTCTCAGCTGATTTCTCTACACAAACACTACAGGCAGAAGGGAGTGGCAAGATATATTCAAAGTCTTAAATGAAAAAACGATGCAGCCTAGGATAAATTATCCAGCAAGGCTATTCTTTAGTATAGAAGGGAATAGAAAGAATTTCACAGACAAGCAAAAACTAAGAGTTTAGCAACTAAAGCCATGTTAAAAGGAATAATGACAGCTCTACTCTAATTAGAAAAGCAACAGGATGCTACAGAAATGAGAAACTCATAACTGGAAAGGTGATAAATTCCATGAATTACAAAAAGAATAAACACAAAATTGTACAAGAAGACACCTAAATCATTAAGAGTGGGAGAGTGAAGCAAGAAAATATAGAGTATTTTTTTTTCCTTTCTTTTAAATTTTTTTTGTTTTCAGTAGGATGCATTTGAGATTATATTACTATTTGTTTAATGTTACAGTAATGGGTTAATAGACATACGAAAAAGGATAATCAGAAGCCAAAAACTTACAAGTGAGTCACAAAAACTAAATAAAATCCATGATAATACGAAGTAAAATTACCAAACCACAAAAGGAAGAAGAAAGGAACAATGAGGAAATACCAAATCAACTGCAAAGATAAGTTCAAAATGGCAATAAACACACATCTATCATTAATTACTGTAAATGTTAATGGAGTAAATGCTCCAATCAAAAGACATAGTGGCAGACTGGATATAAATATAATAATTTATATGAAGGACACATATAAATTGAGAGTGAAAGGATGGAAAAGGATATTCCATGCAAATGGAAAACTCAGAAAAGCAGGTGTAGCAGTACTGATTTCAGACAAAATAGACTTTAAAACAAAGGCCATAAAGAAAGATAAAGAAGGACATATTATAATGATTAAAGGTGTAATACAAGATAAGGATATTACACTCATTAATACATATGCACCCAACATAGGAGCACTTAAGTACATAACACAATTACTAACAGAGATAAAGGGGGATATTGATGGGAATACAATCACTGTCAGAGATTTTAACACCACATTAACATCACTAGACAGATCTTCCAGACAGAAAATAAATAAGGCAAAAGAGAAATTAAATAATGCAATAGAAAAATTAGATTTGGTGGATATTTTCAGAGCATTACACCCCCCAAAATAAGATATTTTCAAGTGCACATGGAATATTTTCTAGGACTGATCATGTACTTGGGCACAAAAAAGTCTCAAAAATGTTAAGAAGATAGAAATAATCTCAAGCATCTTTACTGACCACAGTGCCATGAAACTAGAAATCAACTACAGAGAAACAAAGGAGAAAAAAAGGAAAATATGGAGATTAAACAACATGCTATTAAAAAATCAATGGGTCAATGAGGAAATCAAAGCTGAAATTAAAAAATACCTTGAGACAAATGAAAATGAAAACACAACCACACAATATTTATGGGACACAGCAAGGGCAGTGCTAAGAGGGAA
The DNA here is from genome assembly GCF_009834535.1 of Camelus ferus. Taxonomy (NCBI): domain Eukaryota; kingdom Metazoa; phylum Chordata; class Mammalia; order Artiodactyla; family Camelidae; genus Camelus; species Camelus ferus. The sequence goes on from NC_045709.1 coordinate 342,578, forward strand.
GTTTACAGTGATACAGGCCTTCCTCAAAAAAGAAGACCAATCTCAAATAAACAATATAACCCACCAGCTAAAAGAATTGGTAAAAGAAGAACAAAAACCCCCAAAAGGCAGCAGAAGGAAGGAAATAATAAAGATCAGGGAGGAAATAAATAAAATAAAGATTAAAAAAAAAAAATAGGAAAAAATCAATCAAACCAAAAGCTGGTTTGTTCAAAAACCAAGTCTCTGGCCAAACTCACAGAGAAGAAAAAAGAGAGAGCACCAATTAACAAAATAAGAAAGGATAATGGAGAAATTAACAACAAATAATATAGAAATACAGAATATCATATGATAATATTATGAAAAACTATATGGAACCAAACTGGATAACATAGAGGAGATGGACAAATTTCTGGAAACACAGAGTTCACCAACACTGAACCAAGAAGAAACTACCACTTGAACAAACTGATCACTTGAATGAAATAGAATTAGCAATAAAAAACCTCCCCACAAATAAAAGTCCAGGACTGGATGGCTTCACCAGGCAATTCTACCAAACATACAGAGAAGAACTCATACCAGTCCTTCTCAAAATCTTCCAGAAGATTGAAAATGAGGGAATACTCCCAAACTCATTCTATGAAGCCACCATCACCCTGATACCAAAACCAGGCAAAGACACTAACAAAAAAGAGAATTATAGGCCAATATCACTGATGAACATAGAATGCCAAAATCTCACCAAAATATTAGCAAATAGACTCCAACAGCACATAAAAGAGATTATACATCATGACCAAGTGGGGTTCATCCCAGGGACACAAGGGTGGTTCAACATATGCAAATCAATCAATGTAATACATAACATCAACAAGAGAAAGGACAAAAAACACATGATCACCTCAGTAGATGCAGAAAAAGCATTTGATAAAATTCAACACCCATTTATGATAAAAACTCTCACCAAAGTGGGTATAGAGGGAACATATCTCAACATAATAAAAGCTATATATGACAAAACTACAGCCAGCATAGTACCCAACAGTGAAAAACTCAAAAGCTTCCCACTAAAATCTGGGACAAGACAAGGATGCCCACTATCACCATTCCTATTCAACACAGTCTTGGAAGTCCTAGTCACAGCAATCAGGCAAGACAGAGAAATAAAAAGGATCTGAACTGGAAAAGAAGAGGTAAAAGTGACACTATATGCTGATGACATGTTACTATATATAGAAACCCCTAAAAGATCCACACAAAAACTACTAGAGCTGATCGAAGAATTCAGCAAAGTAGCAGGTTACAAGATTAACGTTCAAAACTCAGTTGCATTTCTTTACACTAACAATGAATCAACAGAAAAAGAAAATAAAGAAACAGTCCTTTTAAAATAGCACCCAAAGTAATAAAATACCTAGGAATAAACCTAACCAAGGAGGTGAAAGAATTATACACAGAAAACTATAAACCATTGATGAAGGAATTTAAAGAAGACTTTAAAAAATGGAAAGATACCCCATTCTCTTGGGATGGAATAATAAATATTGTTAAAATGGTCACACTGCCCAAGGCAATATACAGATTTAATGCAATCCCTATCAAATTACCCAGGACATATTTCACATAACAAACAAATTGTAATAAAATTTATATGGAACCATCAAAGACCTAGAATTGCCAAAGCATTACTGAAGAGAAAGAAAGAGACTGGTGGAATAACTCTCCCAGACTTCAGACAATACTACAGAGCTACAGTCATCAAGACAGCATGGTATTGGTACAAAAACAGACATATAGACCAATGGAACTGAATAGAGAGCGAAGAAAATTTGGTCAACTAATCTTTGACAAAGGAGGCAAGAATATACAATGGAATAAAGACAGTCTCTTCACCAAATGGTGTTGGGAAAACTGGATGGCATCATGTAAATCAATGAAGCTAGAACACTCCCTTACACCATACACAAAAATCAACTCAAAATGGATCAAAGACTTAAACATAAGACAAGACACATTAAACCTCCTAGAGGAAAATATAGGCAAAACATTATCTGACATACATCTCAAAAATGTTCTCCTAGGACATTCTACCCAAGCAATAGAAATAAAAGCAAGAGTAAACAAATGGGACCTAATGATACTTGCAAGCTTCTGCGCAGCAAAGGAAACCACAAGTAAAACAAAAAGACAACCTACGGAATGGGAGAAAATTTGTGCAAATGAAATTGACAAAGGCTTGATCTCCAGAATATATAAGCAGCTCATATGACTTAATAAGAAGAAAAACAAACAACCTAATCAAAAAAAAAGAACAAAAGACCTAAACAAGCAATTCTCCATGGAAGAAATACAAATGATCAATAAGAACTTGAAAAAATGCTCAATAGCACTAATTATCAGAGAAATGCAAATCAAAACTACAATGAGGTATCACCTCACACCAGTCAGAATGGCCATCATTCAAAAGTCCACAAATGACAAATGCTGGAGAGGCTGTGGAAGAAAGTGAATACTCCTACACTGCTGATGGGAATGCAGTTTGGTACAGCCACTATGGAAAATAGTATGGAGATTCCTCAAAAGACTAGGAACAGACTTACCATATGACTCAGTAATCCTGCCCCTGGGCATATATCCAGAAGGGACCCTACTTCAAAATGACACCTGCACCCCAATGTTCATAGCAGCACTATTTACAATAGCCAAGACATGGAAACAGTCTAAATCAACAGATGACTGGCTAGAGAAGAGGTGGTATATTTATACAACGGAATACTATTCAGCCATAAAAACTGACAACATAACCATTTGCAGCAACATAGATGTTCCTGGAGAATGTCATTTTAAGTGAAGTAAGCCAGAAAGAGAAAGAAAAATACCATATGAGATTACTCATATGTGGAATGTAATAATTAGAAAAAAAAAAAGAACATAAATACAAAACAGAAAAAGACTCATAGACATAGAATATAAACTTGTGGTTTCCAAGGGGGCCGGGGGTGGGAAGGGAATTCAAAATTTGTAGATACTGACAGACATATGCAGAATAGAGAAACAAGATTTATACTGTATAGCACAGGGAAATATATACAAGATCTTGCGGTAGCTCACGGTGAAAAAGAATGTGACAATGAATATATGTATGTTCATGTATAACTGAAAAGTTGTGCTGTACACTGGAATTTGACACAACATTGTAAAATGACTATAACTCAATAAAAAAAAGTTAAAAAACTGAATTTTTAATTCAAATAAATGTGATTTTTAAATCAATTCAGTCTGCTATGCAAACTTTCCAAAATATTTTAAATGGATGGATTATTTTCCTTATTTTGTAAAACACTAAGGGTTCATAGAGTATATTATATAATTTTCTCATTGTAAATTCATTTCTGAAAGATACTCCTAATATGATAATATCAATTAATATAGATTTCAAAATAATAGTGTAGATTATATATTATAATATAATTATATGCTTAGTTGAAAAAAATGAAATTCAAAATATATTCCCTATTGCCTGAATACATATTTTTTATCAAAAATGAAAAAGTAAAATTTTATCTATAAGAAATTTTACAGCTTAACTTTACCTGACATAATCTCTATTCCTACTTCTTTGTTTGTAAAAACTTCTCCATTTGTCATCTTTCTTCAGGTATAAAGGAGGGAGGGTGAGTCCTCTTAAGTGCCTGACAATGAATGTTATATGACCTATTCTGCCCACGTGCTCACTTCCTTCTGCCCTCAGTCCAAGGTGGCTGTGGGGGAATTTTTTACTCTACACTTACCATTTTAGTTATATATCATCGTGCTAATAAATATTAAACACTGATTTTTATTACTCTCATTCCTTTCTTACTGTATTTTTCCTGAACTATTGATCATTAAGGAGTCTTCAGTCATGAGACACAACAGAGTAGTTGGACATTTTGCTATACTTTTATGACTTTAAAAAAGTGACAACTTAGGGTTCCTTAATCATGTAAGATATAAAAATATGTCCCTTGATTTACCATTTGTCTTTTAGTTGCATATTAAAATGAATTATGCTTCCTTTTTCATCCAGATTAGTACACATGCCATTCTAACCTACTGGCCTGAGATTAACAATCATAATAATATCATTCTCACTCATTTCTGAGAGTTAATCCATAGAACCATCTCACATGAGTTTGAGAATAGGTTTTCTGGTGCACCTGCTCAAGGGCTCAAGGTTTCTCATTCTCTTCAATATTATAATTCTTGAAACTCAGGACCCCTGGATTAACTGTTGACTGGACATAGGTCTTCTTTTTACTGAGAAGATTGTGAAAAAACTCAACCTTGTTTCAGAATTGAGAAATCACTCACTAATTCCACAAAGCATTCAACTAACCATTACAATACAGCAATTAACTGGCAATTAACCTTCATCAAAGAGATATCTTCAGTTATTTCCAATTTTTAATACAGGCCACAGCTCAAGTTATCCCCACAATGAGGAAATCCTTTCCTCCGCTAATTCCTTTCTTTCTTAAAAGTGGTCAGTGAAGAGAGGGCAAGTAAGAACATTAGTCTTTTCTTTGGTTGGGCCCTTGCTCTCTGGTGAACAAATACATATGGATGTACAAATCTACATCTGCCAAATATATTTATGTTTGCCATCTGCCAAATATATATATATATAAAATAAATGAATATATATTATTTAAAATATTTTAATAGTAATTAAAATATTTAATAGTTAAATTATATATTTTATTATATATAATCTGTAGTATGTATTATATTATATTTTATAATATATATTTTAATATAAGATAATTCCAGATTTCAAAGATAAAAATCTCTAGATCTATATGAATGCATCCAATTCAAATTATAAAATGACATTTAACATATAATCTGAAATATTGTGTAGCTATTTGCTTTTTATCTGGTGACTAAAATGCTCACTACTCAGACAGATCTCTCCCTGAACAATGAAAAGTGTAATCTGAAGACTAATTATGTTTTCCAGAACAGGACACAGAAAGTAGTCACGATGTCCCACTGGCAAAACACCAACTTTAGAAAGTATGAGATCATCCCTCCACTGAGCACTTTATCACAATTTTTTTCCTGACTTGTTTGCTTCTGGCAGTTCTGTATCCAGAATACCATCAACTATCACCCTTCTCTGCCAGAAAAAGTCTGTTAAAGACAACCATCAATGTCACAGAGACAGTGAAACTCTAAACCTTCTCACCAAAAAATGCTTTCATTATTCTTAATTCATACAGTTTTATTGCAAGTTCATACTATAAAATGCCAAATCACTTAATCTGTAAGCCTCTGAATAAATGAGACACTACCTAATTCTCCTGCCTCATCTCAAGACAATCTTCTTCTTCTTTATGTAACCCAACCTCATGGGCCTGCATTCTGTTCCTTCAATTCCTGTAGTCTGTTTCCTTTCAGAGCTTCTGCTTATGCTTTTTCTTTACTGAATTAGCTCTGGCAATTTATTCAGGGCTCTGAGAAGCCCTTCATTGTTCCTCAGAGTAGACAAAGTTAGTCCAGATACATAGCCTTGTATCATATCACCTGTACTGTAACTACAATTTAATAATTTTTGCATCTGTTATAAATATTGTTGCAGTCTGAAAAACTAACCCAGTTTTTGTGTTATTGTACATGTTAAATAAATATTTATGAAATAAAAGAGGGAATAAATAAATACCTCATCCTATTTAGCATATGCCCTTTTATTGAAATTGTAACTGAAATATATTCATGTACTTTATGAAGCTGAAGAGTTTAAATCTTAGAGTAGACATCTTTTCAAGAAAAAGTTTAACACTTCAAAATATTTCTGTACAGTTGAGCATGTTCAGAACCAAAAGATCTATAATTCATACTCAAAAATAGCTGTGCTGTTGATGATATTGAGCAGAGAAGCCTTGGTCTAGTGGTAGGGGTAGAGCCTCATTGAAATGGGCTGGGGATAAATGAGAAGCCAAAGCAAGCATAGAAGGAAGTAGCTCAGGAAGTATTTGAAGTCATGAAGAGTGTGTGTGTGTGTGTGTGTGTTACATATGTAGGGGATATTCCATTTTGGATAAGAAAGATGCGAGTGTGTTTAATGTAATGAAACTAGGTCAGTAAGGGATTTTGGAGCTAGGAAGGATAGGTAAAATAATAGAGGCATATCCCTTTCTAAGAGAAAAGTTCGGGACACACTTTTTTTGAAAGATTTAACCTTATGGTGATATGTCCCTTCATGGCAAAAGTAGGGAAGAAGAAACATACAGGCAGGCTTCATTTTGACTGCTGAATAGTTTTACACATATAAAGTTACTGTTTTTTTATTGCTAATTTTTAAAGATGAAAAATAGAGGAGGATTTTATATAGTAAAGGATTATTTAATAAAATAATTATTTAATAAAATAATCAAGAGGATTATTTTATTTCAATATTCAAATATTTAGACAAATGAACAAGGTAAGTTTCCATTCCATATAATTTTATTTTCATAAAGTTTGGTTGTCTGACTTCCTCATGGACAGTAGGGAAGAAATTTTGTGGTGAGAAACTTTATTGATTTTCTTGTTTCTATTTATCTGATGCTTTATGTGTGCATCAGTGACTTAAGCTCTTTAAATCATATTTCCTTCCTGCTGTTGAAAACTGGAAAAGGTCTATCTCAGATCAGAGTAACAAAAGTAAGTGGGAATATCTGAAGGAAACTCTAATTGAAAGATGCATGCACCCTAATGTTCATAGTAGCACTATTTACAATAGCCAAGACATGGAAACAACCTAAATGTCCATTGACAGATGATTGGATAAGGAAGTTGTGGTATATATATATATATATACAGTGGAATACAACTCAACCATAAAAAAGAATAAATTAATGCCATTTGCAGCAACATAGATGGACCTGACAATCGTCATACTAAGTGAAAGAGGAAGAAAAATACCATACAATATCACTTATATGTGAATCTTTAAAAAAACAACACAAATGAACTTATTTAAAAAACAAAAAGAGACCCCCAGACATAGAAAAATACTTATAGTTACCAAAGGTGAAACAGGGGGAGGGCAAAATTAGAAATTTGGGATTAGCAGATACATGCTATTATATATAAAATAGATAAACAACAAGGTTCTACTGTATGACACAGGGAGATATATTCAATATCCTATAATAAAGGATAATGGGAAAGAATCTCAAAAAGAATATATATACTTACATACATATGTATATAAATGTGTGTGTGTATATATATATATGAAATTGAGTCACTTTGCTGTACATCAGAAACCAACACAGCATTGTAAACCAACTACTTCAATAAAAAATAAAGAAAGAAATAAAGTGAAGCTATAAGGAAGAAAAACTGTGTGTTGGATTCTGTGCTTAGGCATTTTAACTTTCCAAGGAGGAACCTCCTATTCCTGTCTTGTTATATGTGAAGATCAATACTTATTTTAACCCCATTCTCACTGAATTGTTTAGATTTTCTTAAAGTTTTCTGAACTATAGATAATATCCTTATTATATATTGCCTATTACTAATGATAAAACTTACCTGGCTTTAAAATATGTCTTTTGTCCTTTCAATGGGAGGAGATGTTAAGTGATCATTTTAAGTTCTCTGGTAACTCAAACATCATTTTTGTCTCTCTCTTTATCCTGACACCATACTCATTCTGCAACATTCTTCTGTTGCTCCTCCTTTGATCTTACTTTATGAAAAGGATCTTCTATAGAATCTTCCACTCAATTTTCTCTTAACAGAATTTATAGATGGGACTGTACTGTAAGCGTTGTGAACAACTCAAGTCAATATCTAATATGCTAGGATTACTATTTTGAGAGAATTATGAGAAAGTTTGAATTCTACCCTGAATAGGCATTCCCTGTGTTTTTCACACATTTTGTGGGCTTGTCAAACTGGGGCTGTTTTAAGATGTGCTTTTCTTCTTAATGGCTCAGGATATTTGCATTTTAGAAGACTAATAGGTTTAAAGCCTAAAGGTTTAAAGATTATTTCCTCCCTCAGGTAATTTTTTTTTCTTTAAAATCTGTCTATTTATAATTAGTTGAAATAAATTAGAAACAAACACCATTAAACATTTTTCTCATTGTCATGCATCCATTCTTCTGGTACCTGTATTTTCATTTTACTTGTCCTTTCTTTGCTAGCTTTACAGTGCTTTTGCTTAAAAATAAGTTGGCTGTCCATGTTAGAAAATATGAGTTAATGAAAAACGTTTCAAAATAGCTTCCTTTAGCTTGATCAGGATTATATAATAATATTTTTATTTGCTTGTATAACAAGCCTTGCTTTGTTTGTAAGATGCATATAAGTTACCTCAAGTAAACTGCCCATATACTTATCAACTGAAAAATGCCATATATATATATATATATATACGTATATTCTGTTAATACTACATCTCAATAAATTTTATATTGTTCCTGCCCACATTACGAGTACTTTAAAACGTCTTCAAGAAATCAGGGGATTCTATAATGGATAATACCTGCATTCAGTTGTCTAAAAAGGTTTATAAGATGGATATATTGCTAGTGAGGAAATCTTTGCTTATTGAGTAAATCAGACATCAGTAATAGGTGATCTTGGCTTTGATGCACTGAGGAATTCATTCTTAGAGCACTTGTCATACTATAAATATCCTCACTAATAAATCATTTCAAATAAGTTGGTACATTCTTCCCTAGCTACATAACTGTTTGATTAAATGAAATGTGCACATTTTTATGTTCCTGCTATGGCTCATGCCAAAGGAAACTGTGCCCTATGCTATGATTATCATAATAACACAAGGATCAGTGAGGGTGTTCCCATAACAGGAAATATCCGTTAGGTGTTAAACTGAAACTTTTTGTATTGATTCAACAGCGTATTCCAATTATGTAGTAACTATGTCAGGTTGAAAACATTTACCATAGCACATTTTCAGTGATCGGTTCAGGATATACCTTCTGTTTGACATTAGTATCCTATTAAATACATCTTTTATTTTATATATTAGAACATCTGCAGGCTTTGATACTCCTTTATATTTTTCTTTTCATTTTTATAAATGATTACCTCGATAACTACAATTTAGTTTGTGCCATTCTGGTTATATATACACAGAATTATCTGAGTTCTAAGCATTTCTATTTAAGAATTATTGCAACAAACTGGAACTATTTCATAAGAGATCACAGGAAGACAGTTTTGGGTAGAGCCCTTAGAATGAGACAGGTCAGGAGCTTGTACTTCATAGACTTTGCACGAGTCTGTCTACAATCAGTTCCTCCAGCCAGCATTTGAGAGTCTTGGAATGGACCCAATGTTCAAGAAAACATTGATTCACGGTTTGACATATTCCGTACCTGGTCATATATAGATTATAGAATTAATGATGTTTCCAAGCTAGCACTACTGAAACCTTATTCAGCAGGAAAAAAAAAATCCTCATTTGAATAAAAGTGATCATTCATGAAAAATGTTTCAAAACATGTATTTCACTTTTTATTCTTATTCCTCACTTATAAAGGTATAAATCTATTTCCTTAGATTTTCTGAGATCTCACATATTTCAATGTGTAACACTTTGCCTCTCAATATTTTTTAAGAGGCATTGCAACATTGTTCATGTCGTGTATTATATTTAGTGTCAATCCTTCCATTTCTAACCAGTATAATATTCTATAGTCCCCCTTTCTTTATTATTATATAGTTTTCTTCTAAAGCTCTACCTCCTGAGGCATATGCTACTTTTTGAAAGCTACATTTACAATTCTTGTCAAAGAGAATTTTCTTTTACCTCAGGTTGGGACACTATAAAATTTTGATAGATGAATAACATGACTTATAATGCTTTTACATTCACAGTTTCCTAAACTAAATTTCTATTCTTTCTCATTTGAAAACCCTATTTATAAAAGAAAAGAAATAAAGATTGCAGTGTCATTTTTGAGAAATCATTCCTTTCCATGTTGCCTTTCTCTTTTGCCTTCATACTATCTGCAACAGGCTCACTCTTGCTCTGCTGCAAGTTTTCACACATTAGAGACAGAGAACTCACGTCAAGTCAAGGGAGGAAGACAGGTGAATGATAAACAGGAAAAGAAAGCATCGATGTAGCACTCCAGTTATGTACTCATTACCTCTTAATAAAATATCTTTAAGAAAACCAACATTCTCCTATTAACCTGGATAAATGCAACCTTTACTTGCTTCCCTGAACCAATTCCATTTTAAAGTGATGATATATCAAAATCATTTCTCATCATAATGAAATCACTATGTAGTGAACAGCATTTGAAAAATTAGGCTACTGAGATCTTCTCTCTACTTTTTTTCCCCATCCAAACACAAAGAAATACAGATGAGAACGTGTAACTGGACAGTTTTTACTTCTCTGATAGTGATGCTTTCTGTTTCAAAAATAAAGACATAGGGTCACAGATGGTAAGGGACTCATTCAAGATTGTTCTTTGCTGGTTTCCAAAAGCAGCACAACCATGTAACAGCTCAGGGAGAGATCTAATTCTCCTGAGGTTTGTTCCTCACCTTTCTCTGCATGCTCTGGAAGGCTAGGGTGCTGATCACTGCAGGCAAATTATCAAAGCTTCCAGGTCAGTTAAGTGTTTGGCCAAGCAAAGGCACCACAGAATCTGGAGGGTGGGAGGGAGAAGGGAGCAGCTTAGAGTTTTCATTCTCTCTCTCACTCTCTCTCCACTTCCCTCCTTCCCTCCCTTCCTCCCTCCCTCCTTCCCTCTCTCCTCTTTCTCTCTTCTTCTTGGACAGAATCTGCAGCAGTAAACTGAATCTTCTGCCAGTGACCCTTATCTCTGGTCTCAAATATCATTGCTTCCTCCAGCCTAGAAGGATTTTATTTTTCTTTCCTTTCTTATTTTCTAAGCTTTCTCATCACATCCAGTTTGAATTTTAAGCCCCTTGATCAATTATGTAATTAATTCTCTGCATGAAATTCCTTAGACTTAAATGCTTAAGTGTATTACCAATTTCTTGGTTGTTCCCTGACACAGTGCTTAAAAATAAAGTGTTGTAAGGAAGATCTCTGTTATATTCCATATAGTATTCAGTCAATAAATAGTTTCCCATAAAACATCAAAATCCCAGAGTTGCAATGGATCTTAAAATCCAGATAATTATATGACTGTAATCCTGAATACGGTTCCTAACAAAGTATCTACTGTCTTTGTTTGATCTAATCAGCTATTTCACCTGCGACCTGTTTTTTTTCAATCAAAATGTAATCGATTTACAATGTTGTGTTAATTTCTGGTGTACAGCATAGTGATTCAGTTATACATACATATGTATCTCTTTTCATATTTTTTCATTATAGGATATTACAAGTTATTGAATATAGTTCCTTGTGCTAGAGATTTGCCCATTATTTTATAATAACTTTAAATAGAGTACAATTTACAAAAATATTGAATCACTGTGTTATATACCTAAAACTAATATAATATTGTAAATCACAGTATCTCAATTTTTAAAAATCTATATTATTCTAATTGGAGGTTTTCCAAAACTACTCACTGGGATAGAGTTTGGACTATAGGTGTTTGTTAGGGAATAAGGTCTATGAAAAGAAGGAGGGAGAAGTAAAATTAGGCAAATGAAGAAACTAAACAGAGATTTCACTCAACAAAACTTCAGTTATCCAAGTAAGAAATTTTGGAGGAAATATTGTCCATCACGGTTATCCAACATTGAGCAGAAATGGCTGGGCTTTTCTATTTTCACCTTGTTCAGCCATGGAACATGGGTTCTTTCTGGAAGGGTGTGACCCTGGGCAGCTGAGGCAAATCCTGAAGCAACAGATAGATGGAGGATGTATGCCCATCAGACCCCTGGAAGATAACAGCAAGCCTTTGCTTGAAGGAGGGTCAGGGCAGCTCATTTCCTTTTTCTGTAACAATTTGAAAAAGATTTTTGGAGTCTCACTCCTTTTAATTTGGGTTTCATCTTAGCAAAAATTAACAAAGTCTTGAGATACCTGAGCATAGGCTAAGTAAGTAAAAACACTGTAGTAACCCTGTTTATCTTAGAAATCACAAGTAAAAGAAGACTATATTTTGATATAGTTTTCATAATGTAAAATGAAAATATAGGCATATATCATTTCCTTGATGCCATTTATTTATGCGTTTTTGTTTTAGAAACTAATGGCATGTATTTAAATTTTATCTTCAGAACTAAGCTTCCTTTTTATGTGAGCTTATTATTTAAAAAGTAGAAGGTTATTGTAGAGTTCCAAATTGTGTAGACAAAAATAAGTTTAAAATAAAATAGAAACATCGACAAACATTATACCAAAAACAATTAACTACAACTGTAATGGATTTTTCACGGATTACTGAGAAGCTCTGTCTCATACTCAGTCTTCTATTTATTGCTTGTGATCATTGAATTTGAAATCAATTGCAGGGTTCAGATAGTGAACATTTACTGGAAACATCTTTCTGCTTTTTGGTTACCTCTAAGTATTAACTAAACTGATTATTTTATTTGAAAAAGAACTATTGCAATCCTGTAGGTCCTTTTTCAATCTCTGATCAGCTGTCCAATATATTTGGCATGTTGCTTTAAGGGTTTTCTTTTTAAGAAGACCTCGATTTAACTCATTTTACATCTTTAAAGAGATTTAATTTATTTCTCACAATGATGATGAATCATTGAATCAGTTGAAAATAGATTGTGGATGAAAAAATAAACCAAAGCACATTAAATGTTAATTGAATGAGTGAAAAGGGAGAAGCAAGAGGAAAGATAAACATCAAAGAAACATTAAAGCAACAGCAAGTAAGAGTACTCAAAACAAGAAATAATGCAAATTTTGTTTGGTGAGTGAGGTAAAAATAGCCAACCTAGTAAATAATATATAACAAATAGTAAATAATAGATAAATATTAGAAGACTAGTGGTCTTAAATGTTAATTTCAAATAGAGTATAAGTTACAAGATATCTTATATTTCTAGACAGTTCTGAGATACACTTTATTAACATGTTTTGTGATTCAAATGCAGTAAGTTTTCTTAGAATCACTGTCTTGTGTCTAAGATCCCTCTTTCTTCTTCAGTTGAAACTTGAGAACTGTGTCATTCTGCTACACTCTCTTCCAGTCACATTCATATGTTGCTTTGACTTTGTTCTTGACCAGTGGCAAATGGTTGCCACTTGGGGAATAAGCCAATAAAGAGAACTTTAGTACTTTACAGTGAGCAATTTCCCTCAGGAACCATTACTTGTTGTCTTGGAAATATAGCTCACCAACTTAATCTAACCTCCCAGAGTCCTATATTTTTAACTTCAAAGTAGTTCACATTTTCACTGTGATGTCAAATGGCATTTCTAGAAATTAGGGTGGCTGAAGTTTGAGTGTTTGTGAGTGTGTATATGTGTATAAATTTTGAAAACCCACTAAATGTAAGGTCTAATGGCTTATAAGTTATAAGTTTTTAATTACATTATACTATAAACCTAGCATTTATAATGTGGAGAATTGATTGAGATCGTTCTCTGATATTCTACATGACACACAATTTTTCTACTTTATCTAGAAAAGAGTAAGAGTATTTTCTTAAAACTTTTTTTCTGCAAGTGGTACATGTTAGATTTCTGTGTATGGGGAGTTACTTCTGATTAACATATTTTAATGCACACTATTAAACATACTGTTAGATACTGAAAGACTCATTAAACTTTTCTATTTTGTTATCATTGCTCATGTTTCACTCTAGTTAAGGAAATAAATTCTGAATTTCCAATCAAGTTTTTACTACCATCACACCAGGAAGACAGCTCTCATCTAATTCGCCAGTGGCCCTGCAAGTTCCTAAATGTCATGGGCCCTTTGCTGTCTTTATCTTCCTTGATCTTTCAGCAGCATTTGACCTAGATGGCAACGCTCTCCTTTTCATGTTATCAGTACTTGGCTTCATCTCCTAGTTTTATTTCTACCTAACTACTACCTTCCTTTTAGAACCTGTCTGTTTCAGGTTCTTTTTCTTCTCATAGATTGCTTAATACAAAAGCATCTTTAGGGCTTCAAGCCTGTTATTTTTAATTCTCTATCTGTACTCAATACCTCTGTAATGTCTTCTAGACTATGGCTTTAAATAGCATTTATATATCCATTTCTCCCAAACAGGCTCTCCACTACCAGTTGTCTGATGTGGTGCAAAAAAGTACATGAGAAGGTGCATATGACACTTGCCTATATTAAGTTATAATGTTAGAAAATATATTAAGGTAATAAAATCTTAAATAAAATTTGTTATAATGGCATACTTTGACATATATACCAAAAAAAGAAAAAAAGGATGGCTAAAATTAAGTTAAAAATTCTTGGAATGATTTATTGCAGCAATACAGAGACTTAGAGCATGGCCCCTAGCCTATGGACACCCCCCTGAGTTCAGTTCCCACTATAAGTTCCTTCCCAGGCTGAAAAAGGTCTCACAGACATGTGTTTGGCACCCCTGAATGGAAGTACAAACTCTGTTTATACCCCCTACAAAAAGCCATCATTTGGTTATGCTCTAGAGAATGGACTCTGGGAAAGTCCTACACAGGCATGGAGCATATTCAAGGGGCATTTTGATGAAATATTGTGACATCCTAAAATACTCAAAATAGGGTTTAGAATGGGTTGTGAAGATTCTGTGTGGGCATGCCATTGACAGCACTAACTACACTAATGGAAGTTGAATAGTCAGGTAAGGAAAATGATGGCCCCCTAAGTCTTGAAGCCCAGGACAAAAGCCCCCTGTGTAGTACCTAAGGACACTATTGCCTCAAATTGACATCTTCATGTCAGACCTCTCTCTCATACTTGTGGCTTATATATCCAACTGACTGCTTTGCATTTCTGTCTGCATGTCCAATACTCAGCTCAAACTCAAAACTCTCCAAAGTCTCCCGTCCTTTCCTGGGTAGTGAAAGTCCTGACAATGACCAGCAAAAATCCAAATGACCTGTTCCCACAAACCTGTCTGTTGGCATTGCTTTCCTCTCTCCTCACTCACTCACTTCTATGCATACTGTTCTTCTTGACTCCTGAATGCACCAGGCATAGTCTTTGCTTGCTCTATGTTTAGTATGCCTCAATACTTTAGAATTCATTTTAAATACGTCAGAAATAGAAAAAAATTAAGAAAATACCCAAACTATTAAAAAGACAAAATTAGTTAACAGAATCTTATTCAAAAATGACCCAGAAGTTAGAATTATTATATAGAAACATTAACTATGATTAGTATATTTAAGGAACTTGTAGACAAGGTGGCTAATATGAAAGAACACCTGGAGGATTAGCAAAAAGAAGGACATTCTTTAAAAGATCAAATGTTAGAATTTTTAAAAATGACATTGAACATTTTAAATTATTTCTTTTGAGGTAATAAACATTGGACACAGCTGAGAAAAATGATAATTGAGCTGAAAAGCCCATAAAAATTATCCAAACATGGAAGAAAGAGTGAAAAAAAGATTGATATACAGTATACAAGTACAACTGGATGATACCAAATGAACCAGCACACATAAATTTGAAAATTGAGAAGGATGAGAGACTAGATGGGGCAAAAATTTATTTAGTTAGAAAATAGATATGAATGTCCTAAAATTATTGAAAGACAAAAAAGATATATTCAAGAACTCTGAGATTCCCAAGTATAGTAAAACACATTCAGGGACATCCTAGTCCAAATTAATTTTGAAACTATTAACTAAGTTTCTCATTTGATTTGGGGTTCACATGAGTTAGTTATTCTGAATATTTCAGAATGTATTTATTGACCAAGAAAGGTAAAATAAGTATGTATGTTAAAATTATACCATTATCTTTCAATTATCTACTAGACAAAAGATGAATGCAAATTACTAGAGCAATATTTGCACTCATTCTTTTAACAAATTATTTTTCAATATTTATAATGTTAATGGAATCTAAAAAAATTCACAAGAAAGACAGTCACATTTAGCAAGATGTTATTGTGTTTTTAGTTACGAAAAAAATTTTGAACCATTTAGAAGTGGTTCAGTTATTTGATGAGAACTTTAGGATGTAATCTGTATAGCTTATTTCATAAATCACAATTATTTTCTGCTATATTATCAAGTATAAAAAAGAAAAATGCATGCAGGGTAAAGTTACCATCAAAAATAATCTCTGTATTGAGTATCTTTCAGAAGAGTGTATGCCATTCATTTTTCTTTCAATATGCAGTAATTGGTAGGTGACATAACATTGACACTGAGTGCTTTCAAATTATCTACCATATTTAGATCTTCTATACCAACATGATGGACAGTATAATATTAAATACTTTCTCAAAACAAAATTAGACACCAAAGTGGCAGTCTTCTGTCAATGTACACTTCTAAATATGACAGTTTTAATCTTTTCAGTGTCTGCTGATAATGGATGTTCAGAGATCCTGTCATGGAAAATGACCCCCACATCTCAGGTTTTTAAAGCAGTGCAGACGTTAAAACAAGAAACACTCATCAGGACTGGATAATGAGGGAAATTAAATAATTAGGTCAAAGCTTTAGTATAGATATTTTTTCCTCCACCACCTTCAGTAAAACTACCTTTTTTTAAATATGGTTGACACTTAAATGTTCATTTAAAAATAGTAAGTTTATCAAATTAACTTTCAATAAATGAAGAGAAGTTTTGAGTAATTTTATTTAAATCATGAACATTTTGAAACAACTTTCTTTGTATAAAATGGATTTACTTGAAATTTCTGATAAAATATTGATATTATTGATATTAAAGGTGGATTGCTTTAATTTTAAGCATGCAGATATGAGAGCCAAATTTGTATAATGCCCAAGTCATATTCTGTTTAGTTTTAATTTAGCCTTTTGTAAAATCTTCATTACCATTCAGTAACCTCAGTAGGTTATTGAATGCTCTTGAACTAACAAAAAAAATAACCTCTCTAGCTAGAGTCTAATTTACAACTAAAGGTTGTCTTAAATTTTCAGAATCATAAGTCATAGTCTTACTTATAATTCACCTTTTACTCCCCAAAGAGATTCTTTCGACAGAAAGCAAGCACATATTAAAAACTATATAATAGTTTCATTTAAAAAACATAATTATCATGAAGAATTCATCCTATTCACTATCTTAATAATAAAAACAGGAAATACTGTTTGTCATCCAAAATATTGATATTAGTATCAATGTGTATATAAGCCAAATATTTCTTGCTTCATAAAATATTTTACATTTTTGTCACATTCCTGAAAGCATTTCCTTTTGAATTGTCTCTTCAGCATTTACATCAGTAAGACTTCTTCCTATTTTTATGGAATTAAATCTCCTGGTTATTTTAACTTTTTTTTTTTTTTTGATTTAGCAAAAAAGTGAAAACAAAAAACACACATTTAAATAATACACATGATATTAATACCTAACCTGTTCATTCTCACAATTTTACTTTTAAGCTGAAAGATTATTTCAAGGATATTATGGCAGACATTCAGAATTAGATTTGAATTAACAGCAAGGATATGGCTATTTGGTAGGGAATCTAATTATTACACTCAGGTGAATTATTGGTGAATTCTCTTGATCAGAGGCTTAGTTTTATTCTTCGTTTGACTGAGTCTATTTCATTTTAACCCTAGTCTTAAAGCATGTCCCTTACCTTAGAGCATATCCCTTAAGTTTGAAATGCTCAGCAAGGTCTCAAACCCGGCTGGTCTGAACCACAGTGTCCCCCAGGATTGTGTGACTCTGGTGACTTCCTTCCCTTCTCAGCTTCTCTCCTTGGGAGTCTTGACGCGCATCTCTGCCACTGATGAATGGGAAAGTCCACTCACGTTTCTGAACCTCCCTCCTTCTACCAACAACCCTTCTATTGCCCTGCCCATCAAATTCTAGCTAGTCAACAGCCCTGACTGTAACCTTGGTCTTCACACTCAGTGAGAACACCTTATTCCCTGATGCTGCACCGCCACTGAAAAGTACTCCAGGATTAAAGCTGGATGGACTGAAAGGGAAGTTCATGGATTTAATCTTCTCAAAGATCATGGTTATTCAAGGCCTAAAAACAACACAATATATGGTTTTTATGGTGGAGGATAAGTCTGATAACTTTTATTAACATGGCAGAAGTGGAACCAAGATTATATTACCTTCTATATTGTCTTCACATAATCTCTACTACAGCAGTTAAGTTTAAAATATTGAAATATATATGATAAATTCTATATGTATTTATTAGATATTTTAATACCCTCATTACTATGAATATAGATAACTATACGTTTTTAGAGTTTGTGCAATAGAATAATTAAAAAATTGTTAAATCAGTTCCTAGGGCTTTATGTAGAGCAAAGGACAGTAAAAGAATACATATATAATTGTAGCTGTGCCTATGTTTGTGCCAGTTTTACAATAAAAGTATCTTCTCTAAAGGAGACTAGGACTTCACTCATTAAATATCTTTGTTATCTTGAGCAATTATTTTTAACCATCTGACTTTTAGTTACATCATTTATAAAAAGAAATACTATTTTCTTTCATTAATTTAGAAATTTGCTAATTTAAGCAAACGAAATAATATCTTTTAGAAAAAATTGTGTGCCTTGTTATTACTGAAAAATAATATTTGCTTTCCAGTTTTTCTTTTTACAACATAAACTTGGAATTTGAATAGATGAAAACTTTTAATTCAGAAAATAAAAATTGTACCTAATGGAGTTCCATGTTTATGAGAGTAGTTATTATTTGCTTGGTAAATATGGTGATAAAATGTTTATTTATTCATGTAAAATGTGCCAAGGAATCAAATAATAATGCCAAAAGTCATTGATTACTGAGAACAATTTCCTAGGGTTAAGTAAGAATTTATGGTGATAGCTTGGTTTGAAATAAGATATAAAGATATAATAAAGGAAATATAATAATATTACATTAAAATATACTTATATTACTTAAAATAGCTCATAAATTGGGATTTATTTATTTGGATATTTTTCTTCTCTAAGATTTTGTTTTAGATTTTTAAAAATTAATTGCATTGAAGTTTATTGCCATACTACCATAAAGTGTTACATTTAGTTTGATTTGTTTCGAAAACTATCTATTCATACAATCACTGACATAACAAAGATGTGGAATATTTCCATCATACCAAAAATTATTTTATATTCTTTGCCATTTAATCCCAATTCCTGGTCCTAGGCAACCATTATTTTCCTTTCAGTCACTATAAATTAATTTTGAATTTTCTAGTCCTTTATGCCTGTGTTCTTTTGCTCAGCATATACATATATATGTGTATATTATATATATTATTCTATATTCTTGCATGTATAAGTAGTCAGTATTAATGAGTTATATTCCATTGAATGGATTAAAACACAAATTATTTACCTTGTTCATTTACTGTTTTGGAATCTTCTCCAAACTCATGGCTTAAAATAACAATTATATATTCTCAGCCCCAAACTAGCTTCCTAAATCCAGAATTATAAATTTAATTACCCATTTCCCAACAGCACTTGAGTATCTAATAGAGATCTCAAATTCAGTGGGTTGAAAATTGAACTCATATACCTACCTCTTTCTCCATCCACAGCTGTCTCAGTTACTTGCAACTGTATTCTTGCTGGCAATCAGTTTGAAGTATTTTACTCAGCCTTGACTATCCATCTTCCCCTAGCCTCACTCCATATAGAGTCCTTCAGGAAATCTGTTTGTCTCTACTTATAAAAGTGGATCTGGAGACTCAACACTTACCACCATATCTCCAATTACCATCCTGCTCTTAGCTTTCATGCTCTCTCTCCCAGTTTACTGTATTAGCTCCCAAACACTCTCCAATATACTCCATTGACTCTTACAGTATTCTAATGTTCTTCATTACACTTACTATCCTGTAATATAATGCAAACTTTATTATGAATTTTGTTTAATTTTGTTGTATACTGGAGTATAAGTACCATGAGGGCAAAGCTCATTGTCCTTTTTGATTCCAGATGTATTTCAGATGCGAATATTAGTGTCTGGCACATAATAGATATTCAAAACATAATAATTAAATTGACTGAGTGAACAAATGCATAAATTACTGACCTATGGCTATTTTACAATAAATATTACTTACTTAAGTATATTTCAATATAACATTTTAATGTAATAGATAGTAATTACATTTTAATATAATAGGTAGCCATCGATCAGTAATTTTATGTGATTTGTGCTTCAGGTTTAATATACATTGTTTAGAAACAAACAAAAAATAGGTGTTTAAATATATTATTGATTCTACCCAAATTCTCTTTTAAATGTACAGATAGTGCAGCCATTGTGGAAAACAGTATGGAGATTCCTCAAAAAAAAAAAAAAAAAAACAGGCTTACCATATGATCCAGCAATCCCACTCCTGGGCATATATCCAGAGGGAACTGTAATTCAAAAAGACACCTGCACCCCAATGTTTATAGCAGCACTAGTTACAATAGCCAACACATGGAAACAACCAAATGTCCATTGACAGATGACTGGATAAAGAAGCTGTAGTATATTTATACAATGGAATACTTCTCAGCCTTACAAAATAAAATAATGCCATTTGCAGCAACATGAATGGACCTGGAGATCATCATTCTAAGTGAAGTAAGCCAGAAAGAGAAAGAAAAATACCATATATGGAATCTTAAAAACAGACACAAATGAGCTTATTTGCAAAGCAGGAACACACTCACAGAAATAGAAGACAAACTTATGGTTACCAGGGGAGTAGGGGGTGGGAAGGGATAAATTGGGAGTTTGAGGTTTGCAGATACTAACTACTATATACAAAATAGATAAACAACAATTTCATCCTGTATAGCACAGGGAACTCTATTCAATATATTGTAGTAACCTATAATGAAACAGAATATGATAAGGAATATATGTATGTATATGCATGACTGAAACATTATGCTGTACACCAGAAAATGACACAACATTGTAAACTGACTATACTTTAATTAAAAAAAAAATAAATGTACAAATAAAAAGTTAATATTAGGTGGAGGGTATAGCTTAGTGGGAGAGTGCCTGTTTAGCATGAACTATGTCCTAGGTCAGTCTCCAGTACCTCCATTAAGGAATAAATAAATAAACCTAATTACCCTTAAATAAAAAAAATCAATCAGTTAATTAAAAATAAAAAATAAGATAAGATTATAAAAAAATCCATATAGCTATTTTAAAAAAATCACTAAGAATAGAAATAAGTATTTAATACAACTGTAATATGCAATTTTTAAGTACTTTAACATATATTTATCTTTAGTAAAATGTTTTTAAAATATACAGTAACTCTATGATGTATATAATAAACAGTATATCATTGCATTATTTGAGACTTGATTCACTTACTATCAGGATTCAAACACAGGTTTGCCAGATATTGAGGTCTAGTCTGTAAAGTCTTTGAATGTCATATATTTATATATTATGCACAAGTTTAGTATTTTACAAAATAGAATGTAGATTAAAATAAAAAATAACTGACTAATTTTATTTTCCAATAAAAATGAAATATAATGGATTAAATATTAAAGACAAAGTCAAAGAAACATAAGTTACACTGTGTACATTTATATAAACTATTAGGGTTGGGTTTAAATAAGTGTAAATATTTTTATTAGAGCACTCAAGTGGTTTCTATGGTAGGTATTTAAAATTGCAAAAATGTACTTTACAAATATATTACTTTTTCATTTTCATGGATAATGTATACATTGTAATACAGCAATATGGATGGTAATGAAATAAATGAATTCACAATTCATAGTAGAATTATTGATTTTTAATGAAATATGTATATTATATTACTTCTTTACGCTTTTTGGCAGAAATAAGTATGAATTAGTTTATGAGTGTAATGCTATTGCTTAGCCTGCTTGAGGACATAGTTGTATGTTAGCTACTATAAGTAATTTTCAGTCACGTTTTCTGTGGTCTTCTTTACCCAATCCACAGCTAAAAGTCTAGTTTATCAGAATTCAAGTGACAGCATGAAAACAATAGCTAGTCAGGGACCAACCTTCTTTTCATGGAAGATTCTGCTATAGATTTTGAAACTTAACACAATGATAACTTCCTCTTTGAAATCTTTCTTGACCACCTCATTCATGCAATGAGATCATGATCCAGTTTTTCCACATTCAAAACAGTTGGCTCATAGAACTTAGAGAACGTACCACATTATGTTGTAAATGTTAAATAAAATGTTCGCATGTTTCATCCCCTCCTAGATAATCATGGCAACTATATGTTCATGCTTTTGTAACCTCAGAAGCAAGTGCAGACTTCATACAGAAAGGTGATATCAAAAGATGTTTTTAGAACAAGTGACTTGCCATTGAAGAAACCTGGATACCAGATTCATGCACAAATTCTGTGAATCCTGTGTTTATAAACTCACAGATGCAAAAAATTCAATAAAAACTTAAGACAAGAGCTGTGAAGAAAACTGCACCAAGGCACAGAATAATCAAACTGCTCAAGGTCAATGATAAATAAAAAATCTTTAAAGCCTCCAGAGCTGGGTGGATGGGTGGGTGGTACATTATTTACAGAGGAACAAGAAAAGGATGACAGCAAATTTGGGTCAGAAACAATGCATACAAGAAGACAGTGGAGCAATATATTTAAATTATGAAGGGAAACAGTACAAAACAAAATAAAACAAGAAACACTGCAACCCAGACCTCTATCCCAGGCAAAAATATCTTTCAAAAGTGAGATGTTCTCTATTAAAAATGAAACAAAACAAAACTACAGCAGCAACAAGAACAACAAAAACTGAGATGAAATGTAGGTTTTTTTCAGTCATACAAAAACTGAAATAATTTACCACCAGCAGGCACACTACATGAAATGTTAAAGGAAGTCCTTCAGGCAGAAGGGAAATGATACCAGAAAGACATATAAATCTACACAGAAGGATGAACAGCAGGAGAAATACAGCTGAGTGTTATTGATATTACAACATAAGATATAAAAGAGATCTTGGGATATGAAAACAAATATATGTAAGTATATGTATGACTGTACACCAAACATTGACACAACATTATAAACTGACTCTACTTCAATAGAAAAAAAATAATAGAAGAAATCTTGGAATAAATAAAGCAACTTCAGTTTTTCTTTTAAAAATTCAATTTTATAGAATTTAATAGTAAATGCCGCTGTAAAAGCCAAAAATTTAAGCCATAGATTTGTATAACTCTTTTCAAAATAATGCATCAAAAACATGTACTATAAAAAGATCAGGAATATACAAATATTTCTAAAGAGGTGTGTGAATAACTGAGAGGGTCCTTTATGTGTAAGGATAAAACTATTACAAGCTTTCTATTTTCATCATATATTTACTACTAAAAACACAAACTCATTTTAATAATGTAAAGAAAAATACACTGAAAGTTTCAAGAATTTTTAAATCATCTAATGTCCTAGTCCATCATTACTTGTTTACCCGTGAAATGTCAAGTAAAATGGACAAAATGCCAGTAGTTTTCATAGAAAGATCCTTAAGTTTTAATTATTGGTATTCACTCATTTGATTAACAGATAAACTTATGAAACTATAATTAAATCTTAGTTTTTAGAATGTGTGACCATAAGACAATTTACTAAATATTTTGTGATATTGTAGAAAGTTATGATAGATAATTAGCATATGTGGAGTTTGGGTCATTTTCTGAAATTATTACATATTACCTCATCTAATGGTATTAGGAAAACAAAACAAAACAAATCCTTAATCTTTCCCCACTAAGCAATCTGCTAGTGAAAAAAGCAGAAGTTAAATTAGCTCCCTAGAGTTCACTATTGCGTTAATGCTGCCAAAAGTACAGAGCGGAACAAATCAAAACAAACTCAAAATTTACAATTAAGAGAATAGTCCTACTTAGAGACAAAGAAAGTCAGGAACTTCTCAGCAAGCTGGTTCTGAGGGAGCAAAGAGCTTTGCGTTTTGTCTGCAACACAGACCAAGACGATACTTTCCATCCTCCATTTCAGTTAGATTATGCACATCTTTCTGGGTTTTAGCCAGTGGAAGGTGAAACAAAGAGGTATATGCACCTTCCCAGAACATAAAAATTTCCCATTGCTAATCCTCTGTCTTCCAGTATTGGTCCCCTGGCTACTGATTGCAGAACTGACCTTGGATCTATGTGTTGAGCATCTGCACCACATCATTAACAATATATGTAACTGACAATTAAATCTACATTCAGGTGGTTAAGATTTCACGGTTAATCCGTTGTTCTAGCTGGAATTACTTTCATATCTACAGAAATTCTGTTTTTTTTTTTTTAAATGGAGCACTTCCAAATAGTAACTTGAAACATGTGGTATTAAGTAAGAAATTACATGGCAAGAATATTGATACCAGATAGGAGATTAAGAATTACCAAAACATTTGAGAAAATAGCCTCCTGGGATCATTTGGAAGGCAGACAACATGTCTATTGATCCTATAACTTTCCGGGAAGAGGCTAGAAAACAGATTGCTAGTGGTGGGTGTGACTTGTTATCAGGTTGTTTAGGAAGTTATTAAAGAGATAATTTCAGGCAAGAAATGGCTGGTTTTCAAGGAGAAATAAAAAGGTTTAGAAAAGCCCATTGCAAAAGCACAAAATACACATGGGAAGACTCAGCTTTGCAGGAAGAATTAAAGAGGAATTCTTAAAACCCAACCCTAATGGCTTCAGGGTAGTTTATTTAATTTGAGACAATGGGACATTGAATACATACACAACAAAAAAAGTTAGGCTTGAAACTTACATTTTGGTAAAAACTTTGTAACTACTGGTGCAAAGAAGCAATAGGAAGTCAACAAGATCTGAGGCTTAAGCAGTCAAATTGTATTATTGTTTATGCTATGTATCCCTCATTCACATAAGCATTCATGATGGCACTTTCAGTGTCGCTAAAGCATTCATGCATTCCAACCAGTTGCCCTGTGACTTTCAATGCCCTCTATGTATATACATATTTCCTTAATCCAGTAACATTGAGTTTGCTTGCCCAGTGGAACATAAATAGACATGGCATGTGCCATACTGGAGCAAAAGCTTTAAAAGCCATTCTACATTTCAGTGAACTTTCTTGCTGTCTCCCATGAGCATGGCATGTCCAAAACAGACTGCTCCAGATGGCTTGACCCAGAAGGAAGAAAAGTGGACGAAGAATGAAGAAAAGTGAAACTGACCCAAAGCCTGTTTGTAGCCTGGAGCAAAATCAGTGATGCTACTGACTCACATCCAAAATGTAATGCGATCAAAAATAAATCTTTGTTGATTTTAAGAATTACTGATATTTTAGAGGCTCTTTAAACACAGCAAAATCATGAAAAAGTGACTAATATAACTTCTAAATTTTAGTAAAAATTTTTGCCTAAGAAATAATTTTTTTTTCTTTCTGAGATCTAAAACAAAACATGACCCTTCAAATATCATGCAATAAGTGAGATGGGAAAAGTGTATAGCCCCAGTGGCAGCAAGTCTCAATCACCTTCATCTGTTATAACCAATGCATTCTTCAGAATATTCCAAAGAAACACAACCAATGGAGATTTCCTATAAGAACCAGCTTATGTGATCATGGAGGCTGTGAAGTCGTGATCTGCCACCAGCAGTTAGAGAACCAGAAAAGCCAACAATGTAATTCAGTCCTAGTCCAAAGACCTGAGAGCCAGGGGAACTGTTGATGTGAGTCAAGTATCAGTTCAAGTCCAAAGTCTGTAGGTTTGGGGGGCCAATAGTGTAAGTCTTGGTCAGAGTCTGATAGTCTGAGAACCAGGAGAGCTGATATCAGAGAGCAGAAGATGAATGTTGAAACAAAGAGCAAATTCACCCTTCTGTCTTTTTGTTTTATTCAGACCCTAGAAGGATTGGATGATGCCAGCCATGTTGATGAGGGCAATCTTTTCACTCAGTCTCCCCATCCAAATGCTAATCTCTCCTGGAAAACTCTCACAGACATATAGAAATAATGTTTTATCAGCTATCTTAGCATCTCTTGACCCAATAAAGTTGAAACATAAAATTAACCCATCAGAACCAAGTACCCTGATAAAGAAGGACTTGCTAGAATACAGGTGAAGTTAGTGAACAATGGATAAGAACATTCTTCTAAAGAACAAGCTGAAAATCAAATCCAAGATTTCTCTTTATTGCCACAGCAAATGGTTGTCAAACTTCTTGCCAGTGACAAATATCCCATTTGTTGTTTTTAGTAATTTGGTGGGAAATATGGTAATGGTCATTCTACCTCCTCTACCATTGCATTTTGGGTACAAAAATAACTTATTCTTTAAAGTAGACATTGACAAACTTTTTCTTGTAGAGTTTAAATACTAAATATTTTAGGCTTCTGGGCCATTAAGTCCCTGTCAAAACTGTTCAATTCTGTTCAGACCTGTCTCTGTAGCATGAAAGTAATTATAGTCAATATATATACAAGTTAATGTAGCTGTGTTCCAATACAACATGATTAATAAAAAAAAAAGGCAGCTGGACCACAGGCCATATTTTGAAGGTCTTTGCTTTAGAACAGCGGAGTATGAAAGCCACATATAAAACTGATGGAAAGGACTGTATTTTATGTGGGAAACCTGGACAAGCAGTGAGTGATGGCACTTTCAGTGTCGCTATTGGATGATGAGGGTGGAGTGCATTTTTTGTTTGAATGTGGAGAATGATCAGAAGAATAAAATTTGCTAAAGATTGCCTGGATAGCTATAATCCCATTCTTTTCATCTACAGGGAATACCAATAGATTTTCTTACTCTTTCTGCAGTTTGATATAACCATGTAAGTGAGTTCTTGACAATCACATAGAAGGGGAGACAATGTTTACTTCTAAATGTGCTCCCCTAAAGAGATTTCTTTAGGGGTCACTATTTATCTTCCTCCTCCATCTTTCTGAAAGTCATATACCAAGATCAATGTCAGTTATGGAAACCACAGGTTTCCAGGGATGGTAGAATTTTAGTTATCCCATGTTTCTGAGAGATAGTGTGGATTATTTATATGGAAGATCCCTGTTGACTGTGATTTAAGAGTTTATCAGTTTAGGAATAAATGTTATCCTAGATAATGCAAGAAGATTTCTATAATTATGTCTTGAAATGACTTCAGGTCAATATAGTAATATCAGTCTTGTTAAAGTATTGGAGTGTGCACTTTGTTTAAAAATATATTCTTAAAATAATCTTGTGTGAATACTCCAGGTAACAGAAGTACATCGAGTGGGAAGATACAGCAATTGTGAAAAACCCAGAATACTGTTTTCATTCATATCCATGTTTGTTTTGAGCCAAAGAGTGATATCTGAATGTACTGAAGCACATAGTGGCTCTATTCTTAGGTAAGTTGCTTTTAGAAATACATATTGCATGAAGATATTTTAAGGTTTAGAAAATTAAGACATTTCCAAAGTTAGACGGTTAGTTAACTCTTATTTCTGATTTAAATCTGGTTCTATGTTTCTATAATCCTTAATTAGGATCATATATTTCCCTAGTAAAATTATCATGGGTTTTTATGCCTAGAATTTACATAAGAAATAGTAAATCATATATAGTACATGTTAACCTAGGAAGAATGTGGGTAATTAAAAAAAAATTCTACTTCAAATGTAGCACTTTCCTTATGGTCCTATTTTTTTGAATGGGTAAACTTAGTATTTTGCTATAGTATACTTTGAAATTCCAAAATTTTCTTGAATAGTGT
Source organism: Camelus ferus (assembly GCF_009834535.1). NCBI lineage: Eukaryota > Metazoa > Chordata > Mammalia > Artiodactyla > Camelidae > Camelus > Camelus ferus. The sequence continues at coordinate 370,371 of NC_045709.1, forward strand.
CAAAAGATGATGCAATATGCATTTGACTTTCTGACTAAATCTTGTTTGACCAAAAGGCATAGACTCTAGACTACAGAGCTTTATCTATTTTTTGGATGATAACCTGCGGATTTTCCCAAACTACCATTTTTGTCTTTTCAACCAAGCCTATACAAAGCAGTTGATTTGGGGTTATTTCTTCATTGTACCCATGCCACTATAATGTGAGCTTTTGAGAAGCGTACAGCTTAGCTGGAGGACGACGTCCTCAGAACTGGGTTTTAAGTTTCAAGCATCATTAACAATTATTTTTTTATACATTCTTTGGAATAGAATTTCATTATGAATAAAATATTTTTAAAAGACCTTAAGGGTAAAATATTAGTTCATTTTAGTGTTTCTTAGTACAAGATATTTGGAAAGTAAAGACAGTTTATTGTGTAAAAGAACAAATCATTATTTAAATTAACTGTGCTCTTTGGCACCAACTTGCTCAGAATAGGAGAGTTAAACAATTTTTGTCAATTTCATATTTGATTTGACAGAACATTTTGCGCTATGATCATTAACTCCCAAAATATGACAAGTTAGGCATTTGGATAAGCCATGATTTGGCAAATGATATGGAAGTTTTCATTTCTGTGTTTTTGGTTAATTTTATCTATAACTTGTCATTACAATCTTTTGAACAGTTCAGTATAACAGTTCAGTTATAACTACGTTTGCAAATCAAGGGCATTTGTGATAGTGTTTGTGACTCTTATAGTTGAAGAGCAGAAAACAGTTCTTGTTCCAAAATGAAAATATTTTAAAGTCCTTAGTTTTATAACAATTTGTTTTGTTTTCTTCCATCCTTTCTTCCTACCTTCCTGCCTTCCTTCCTTCTTCCCTTCCTTTTTCCTCTCATTCTTTTCCTTAGTTTATGTTCTTTTTTCCTTCCTCCTTTTTATCTTATCTTTTATTTTTTGACCTAGTCTCTCTTTCCAAAAGTATTGTCCTTAATTTTACGAGTTGGCTATATTCTTTTTGTCTTCTAGGAAACAAACTAAGGACATTTCTTCTATGGATTCTTATATAATCATTATGAGATGGAGACTTGGGTCTTTCTCATCACCCTGTACCTACAACTAAGTTGGTATTTCTTGTACTAAATTATTAATTTTCATTGCCCATCCAGCCCCCAATTTTGAGCATGTTTATGGCAAGAATAAGTTGTATTCACTTTATTCACAGATTGTAGAACACTGTAGATTCAATAAGCATTTGATGAATGATTTTCCATATGTATTAATGCCCTGAAATAAATAGTTGAGATTTCCTCCATTCTTTGTGGGTGAAAGGAAAATCAGAATGAAGTTGGTATTGCTAAGAGAGCTCGCTAACATAGAGCTGGAAGGCCACTGAGCAAATGTGACTCATGCACGTCTTAGCCTGGATGGGATCTAATCTCTTGACCACTTATTGTTCTAACACAGACATCCATCCCATCTGCCAGAAACTCAAGATACTTACCAGAATCATACTCTAAAATAACTCATGACAGCCTATCTGTTTATTGGACCCCTCCCCTAAACAACTTGTGACTCGTTAAGGACAAATATTTCCTGACTCATATTAGAATCAATCACAACTGCTGCCAGGCAACTTTGACAACCTTATATGTTTTTGCTTTTTTAAGACCATTACTCTCTCCCTCAGAATATTCTTTCTGTTTTACCAGAATCTGTGTCTCCAGAATTAAACAATTCTTAAGACCCCAAATAAGCTACTTTCTTATTTGCAGAATAAGAATCTATATTTTTTATTGGTTGACATGTGTACAAATATATATACATGTATACAAATATATATACATGTATACATATATATATACATGCTTAGAAAAAAATTGATTATTTGGCATTATTCTTACTAATAAAAACCTTAAATGCATCAAGTTTTTTTTTGGAAAAAGTGTATTTAGCACATCTTTACTGGATTTTTTTATAACTAAATAGTAATTTAAAAAACAAAAGTATCTATATGGTGGTTAAAACCTTCAATGTTTCAAACATGGCTTCAGTTTTCATGGACATCTGGAAACAAGTAAATTTCCTATCTGTCTACATCTCTAGAAACAATCAGGTTCCTAAAGATGAAATTATTATAAAAGATTTATTTCAATTTTTATATTCACAGAGGGTTAGTATAGTGCTGGGTATATAGTATGCATACTTTAACTCAATGAAATATAATAAAATGAATGGATGATTAAAATGAATACTTTGACTTCTAGGGAGTCTTTGAATTTCAAATACTATATTAAATATAGATAAAGTAGTTAGGCATAAATATGTTTTTCTCTTTAATTCTAAATTAAAATGCATTGTATAATATAAAGATCCAATAATATATAGCATAAACAGCTTTCATTAAAAAAATTCTAATTTGTTCTGATCAAGATAAATATAATCTTATACTGATCCATGGTAATTTGCATAGGATCGCTGGTATTTTGGAATGAACCAAAAGAAGTATCCATGAGAATGTGTTTTTTAAAAACACCTGTTTCAATTATAATTTATGATTTCTGTTACATTCATCTATTATACAACTTGAGTGTCTCCTTTCATCTGTTTCACCCATGAATATTATCATTAGAATTATTGATTGCTCATTGTATGGGAGGAGACTGAAGGAGAGACTTGCTAATTAGAAGCTACTTGCAATTTAACAATGCATAATTAAGTTAGTACTTGAGACAGCTTGGTGTCTGAAAGAGTGATAGGAAATAACTAGTTGATTTTTTTACGTCAGCAAGAAAAAAATTTGCAAAATTACCAATTTTGCTTTTGAGAAGTGTTTTAATCCAGACTTATGACATACAGTCATATTGATATCTATGACATTGTAGATAACACACAGTAAATCACGATGCACTCTGAAATTCCAGATTCTCAAAAGTGTAAACTCAGGAAAAAATTTAATTAGTGATGAATGAATTCATATGTGCCTTCTGAAACTTTCTAATCAAATAATTAAAATTAGAGTAATGTTAAGCCAACTCAATCTACAGTCAGATATTTAGATAGCAATATTAACTTTAAAGAGGTGGAAACATTTTTAAACAACATAAAAATGTGTACTATTTTCATAATGGCAAATTCTACATATTCATAACTGACACACACAGGTGTGCATACACACACATATACATATATGCTTTTGTTAAATTTTCTTTTCTAGGATAACATTTAAATCGTCTGAAATATTCTCATTTTCTACCTCATTTTTCTATTTAATCTAAATTACATATTCTTGACTCAAGACTATTCTATTAGTCTTCACCTTTTTATCACTTTTCACATTCTCACTTTTCCTCTCACTCTCTCCATAATAAAGAATCCAATTTTCTCAGTCTTTTCTGGCTAAACTTCTAGCTGTGTCCTCTGCTGTTTTTTATGGTTACCACAATTTTCTAAACTATAAATTTGTCGACTGATATAAATGCACAGTCTAAAAGTTGAGAGTTATGTTTTATTTGGCAGACATTTCTGAGGACTCAAACCCCTTCGAGCACAGGATGACAGCCTCTCAGATGGCTCTGAGGGACTGCTGCGAAGAGGTAGGGGAGGAGCTAGGATACATAGGAGCTTTACAGCAAAGACCACGTAGAAGGAACATTAAAAGACTACTTGTTAACTAAAGAAAACCAGGCATCTCAAGTTAAAGAATTTAGTGCTTTTCTATGTATGAGAGGAAGCAAACATTTGGGCTCATTTAATTCATTCCTTTGACAAGCACCTAGCTATCTAGGGCCAGTATCCTGTCCTTTCTTATTCTGAGTCCCCTCAGAGTGCACCATTGTGAGTGGCTGCAGAGGCTGGGCTGCAGGCCAGTCCCCAATGAGGGGTGGTGGTAGCCGAAGATGACTTGATGGCTTCACATTCTTTGTTTACTGATATGGTTTGCAGTGTTTTTTGTTCACAAATTCCATGCCATTCATCCCTTTCTTATAAGTTTGCTCCAAATTAATTTCACTTTAGAAAGCCCAAGTGGATGGAAAACACTCTATTTGCCAATAAGTGTTTTATTAATTGCAAGTATTTCTACTTGAGTTATACAGAAGAAAATGGACTGACTATATAGGAAGAAGAGTTAGATGCAGAGAGAAATTGCCTGATTAAAAGTAATTTTTTTTTTGACATTAAAGGAACTGTGATATCTACTTCCCAGAAGGATTTTAAGAATTGAAGAGACTCATTTCTCTGATAGATTAGGTGCAATTTTGCCTGGAGTTAGGTGACAGAAGAGATAGCGCATGTACTGTGATATGAAATAAGGCATAATAGGTTTTGAGTACCTTATAGCAGCAGTGCATCCCATTTTTCTCTCCTGAAATTTTGTAAGTTTTCTAGAGTTTGGATATAGGATTGGGTCACTCAGGAACTTCTGGATTTAACTGGCATTTCTACAGACCTGGCCTTATCAGGATTTGTGAAATATTACACAATCTGATGTAGATGCTGAAAGCAATTTCCCATTTTGTTTAAAGTGAGTACTTTTTTTTTCTTTTCTGCATTGAATATCTAAACTTTGTAAAGGAGAATAGAAATAATACTTTTTTTACAATTAAAAATTCTGAGTAAAGAAAATGTAGCCAATCAATTTTTTCTTAAGACCACCTTATAATTAGATATTGTTACAAGTAAGTTTTCAAAAAGCCATGACATTTTTCTTATTTTATTCCTTATTATACATCTCAGACATATTTCCTACCTCCTTAAATATGCATGCACCTAAATTGTATTTCCTGTTATAATAGATGATAAAATCTTTAAGTTTAAAACAATGAGTAATTCAATTTTGGAAAAAAAGAAGCCCACTCACAAAATCTCAAGATTTTAATACATAGAATCATGTAAACAAGTGCATAAAACTCAAAAAACATAATCACCAGAACCAGCTTAAGAAAGCATCAAATATAACTGTTATTATGAATAATTTTATGAAAAAAAAATGACATCCAGGGAAAGTAACTGAAGATAACAGAAGGTGCCCATGAGGCTAAATCTCGTCCTCATACCTTACACCACCAAAAAAATGTACGTGGAGATAAAATGAGCTACAGAATCTCAAGACTTCTTATTCATGATTTCCAGATGGAAGATATTGGACCTGGAAGAAACTATGTTGGCAATTGAATGGAAAACTGGAAAAAATCAGAGATGAGTTAGTAACTAATATTTTGTTTTCTCCAGGCCAGAGGTACAGAGGAAAATGAAGCAAGAATAACTGTAATAACCTAGAGATTATTACCTCCAGCTTTGCATAGAGATCACTAATGGACATTATCAGGACAACTGAGGAAAGGTATATATTTTGACACTGCATTAGATTGTAGATTTTACCAATTTTAAATCAACATTTTATTTTCTAAATATGATTATTGGATTTATGTGAAAGTATGTTTTTGTTTTTAGGGAAAATATGAAATGTTTTGGGATAAAATGTCATATCGTCCATAAATAAGTTTCTAAAGGATCCAAAAAAGTTTGTGTGTGTGGAGATGTTGGGGGAGAGAGAAGGAAAAGTGGCAAATTTTAATAATTTTCTGAATTTAGATGAATGATGTATGAGAATTCATCTTACCAGTCTTGCAATTTCCCTTTATGAGACTATATTTTCTTACAAAAGAAGAAGTTGAAGAAGTCAAGAGACTATGATAACAAACAGGAAAATAACTAAGTGGGATACGTATTGTGGAAAGATGCAGAGTTTGATTTCAAGATAGTTATGTAGAGCATTCTGGAAGATTCTAGAAAGGGAATGACATAATTTGATTTTCTGATTTTAAAAGATCCCTCAGCATTGTGGAAAACGGATTATGTGGAGAACGATATGTCAAAAGATCAAGTACAAGGTCATTGAGCTAGAGTCAATACAGAGACATGTAGCTTGGAATAAACAGGTGAAGATGGTGCAAAGCATTTTAAAAATGTCAGTAACATATTTTGGAGGTAGATCCATCAAAAATTGCTCATAAAGGCATGAAAGCAGGACTTGAGCATAAACTACGGTTAGAAAAGTGTTTGTTAAAAAAAAAGTACAGAATAGTATCGTTTTGAGTGCTCATAAGAATGGGTTGTCTGAGAGACTTGCTCCTCAGGTGACAGGTAGGATAAGCAAGCATATAAGATGAGGTGCAATTAGCCAGGTGAGTCTCTTTGAAAGGAGGACTGAGACTCAATGAATATGATGTAGAGTCTAGATATTTGCAAGATGATATGAGGATACAAGAAAACAACCAGTATTTCAGAGCATGTAGTGTATCAATAAGGAGGGACCTGCTTAGAGACCTCATTTATGAAGATCCCTGAGCTTTCTCACCTGAGGGAGGTACCATCTTACATCCCAGGCCAGCACTCTGTTCTCTGCCACAGATGCTGGTGCAGGTGGGAGAGGCAAACAAAATAAATACAAATGGATTAAGTAGCTTAATTGAGAATGCAGAAAATAAAATAAATTCACAGAAACAGAAGAAGAATGATGATTAAGATAATTATGTAAATAAATAATCAGAAAACAGATAAATGTAGAATTACAAATGAAATCCAAGGGCTGGTTCTTTGTAAAAATCTAAGAAAAATAAATAAACACAGGGCATCTCAATAAAGACAAAATGATGGAAAACAACAAAGTGCAAAGAAAAGACTTTAAGAATGCAAACTAGGAAATTACCAGGGAGAATTAGAATTATCTTGAACGTATTCTGCCAAAATCAATGCAATAAGATGAATGAGGTTGGGGGGGACGATGAATGATCCGAATTGTACCCAGATTCAAGCAGATGAATCATCAAGAAGGAAACTGGAGAAACTATCAGAGTTATTTGCAAATAGTCTCCTGCTTAGATGATTTCACGGGTAAATACTGACAACAATAATGAATGGCGCACATTAGAATCAACTGGGAGGAGGGAGGACTTTTGAAAAAAAAATGATGACTGAAACTAACTCCCGTGTTTCCGACTTAATTAAACCATGGTGCTGCTAAATTTTGTATTGTAAAAACACACTATTTCTAATAAGTGGAAATATTTACTTAAATTATCTCCCAAATTAATCAGTTTAATTATAATTGATTAAGTGAAACATAATATGGTTTATATCTTGTTGGGCTCTCGCACTGATTGCTTGTATTTTTCAAATATTTTATTTTTATATAGTTAAATATTCAAATCATCATTTTTTCAAATAATGATTTTATCAATCTGTAAAATATTCTGTTATTTTAACTCCAATTCCAAATATTTTAGATAACGAGGAAGAACTGAGAACTTTAAAAATTGTGCTTTTTTATTTTGTATTTTAACATTCTTTATAAGACTCTCACTAGAAATTTTATTATGTTTATTCCTAGTTTTTAAGAAATCTATTAATTTTTTTTGCATTTGTAATGAGATTAATTTGTATATAAGATAACACTTGTATTGATATGTTACTTTTGTGATTGACTAACTTACTGAATTCTTTTATTGTTTCTAATAATAATTTTCAAGTTAATTCACTAGACAAACAAGCTTACTATCTGCAAATAATGAACATAATGAGCACACACACACACATATAGGATATATTAAAAGAAGAATGACTACAGAAATATATCCATGGATGTAAAGAAATTGCACATTTAAGTGAAATCACAAAATCATGAATATTATTGGCCAAATTACAGGATTTTAAAAAAATCTCTCAAATATTTTCTGATGAAATTACTACTTTAATTTTATTCACTTTCAGTGATAGCAGAGAACTAATGATTTTTAATTTATCCTATCCAAAAAATGAAAGAACATCAAGGGATCAATATTCCTCACATTTCTACAAACTTAATCCTCTAAAATCTTAGTGATATTTATAAGTAGCATACCTCAATACACATAAAACCTAAGGGACACTTATGTCAAAGAAACCTCCTGAGTTTTGAAAAATATTCATTGTCATTCCCTTCACCTTGCAAACAAATTCTGATTTTTCATTTTAGTTTCATATCATCACATAACATTGGTGGGTCAATGAAAGAATTCTGCTTTACTCTTTGCACTTTCAGTCTCAAACTATGACCTAGAAAACCCTAAATTTCATGGAATAAAAAACAAAATGCATTAAGATGTGCATTATTATCTTATAATGAAAAAAATTCACTGAGTCACGAGTAGAAAACAGAATAATATACCAACTTTGACATTTTATACATGTGGCATTGAGGTCATTTGGAAAACCAGAATCACAGGCTCTTAATCTACAGATGAAATATAATATTCCCTCAAGTTTTTATTTTGAGTTTAAATGAAACATTATACACACACACACACACACACACACACACACACACATATATATGTGTGTATTATTTGTGTATATAAATGTATTATTTGTAAAACCATTTTTCCTAACTCACCATGGCAGGGAACTCAGACAGCACTGTATTATAATTTTTCCTAGAGATACTATTCTTTAGATTTTCAATTTCCTTCGTGTTACTTTTGTGACTTGTTTAGAAATAAAGATAACCATCTATCTTATGCACTTTAAAGCTAAGTACATTAATGTTGTATGTTGTGATACATTAAAGTCTAACACATTTAAACTGTATCTTAACTTTTATAAACTCTTAGATGTTTAAGATGTTTAGTTCATTTCCAGTCTGTGAGTTGCAGTAAATACATAATTTGGGCTACTTCCATTTAGAGTGATTTCATTAGTTGCATGTTTTTCCCCCCCTCCAGTTTTCTGTTTCTGTTGTTGATGTTGTTTATATGTATCGCAGGTGGTAACAATCATAGAAATCAGCACAGCAATCAAAGGGATCTGTGGTATGATGCATCTCTGTCAGGGTTGCAGGATGTACCCACTGGGAAAACAGCGGTGACATCTGACAGCCAGTACCGAACACTGTATCTGCTTAGTAATCAGACAGGATCAGGGCCGAGGGTGACCTAGCATGGCTGAATGAAATAAGACAAGATAAAAAAGGACACCAGAAGTTTCTTTGCAGCAAGGAAACTACATAGGCAAAAGCATCCTTTTTCCTACATCAGTAGTTTAATATCCATTGCACTGGATAGTTGCCTGTTGGTTGGGATAACATGATAAGTTGCATGAATCAAAGTGAAGGTAGGCACAGATTTGCATGAGAATATTCTCAGCCCCTTGCTAGTGAGTACATAAGAACACATGTTGAAATCTGAACATTTCCAAGAAATCCTCATCTGAATTCAAATGCTCATCTGAATGCAAATGGTGGTGGTAATTCTCATGATTTTGTACAAAATCAACAAAGACACATTAAAGAAAATTAAATTACAAATGTCTGTAGAACTTTGAAAAAATGTTCAAAGGAGTTTAATTTTGATTTTTTTAAATCCTTTTCCTTCTTGATTTCTTTGTTCTCATATCCTCCAAAGGTTGAAAGTTTCCTAATTTCAGGTAATCAGTGTTCTTCTTATCTCAGGTTATCAACAGAGTGACATCATTCATTTTCATTGTTTTTTAACCTGGATGAATGCAACTGTGTGATGGTTTATTTTATGTGTCAACTTGAGTGTACGTTATGGTGCCCAGATTCAAATTGTTTAGAGATGTTGCCCCCAAGGAGAATTCATGTGTGGACTGGAAGTCAACAAGAATCAGAGTTCCTAGGACCTAGAAAAAAGCAATACTATGTACCTCTTACTGGGAACAAGGGACAATGGCTTAAACTCAGAAAATGTATAGGTAAGTGGACTTTCCCCACTGTGGAATGCAGTAGCCTCTGCATGTCAAATTTCATCTGGAGTCAAACGCATGGGATTTTGGTTTGTTAAACCGAAAGAGTAACAAGTCTTAGGCAGAGAAATAAGTTATGATTTTTGTAGTACTTCTGTTAGTGCATAATGGTAAAGTACTGTTAAATATTTTTTATTCATTAATGGTAACAAATTTTTTTTAGGTGTCTATGACCAGTTTATACCACCCTATAATGGAAAATTTTCCATTGGATTTTAGAGACCCAAGAAAAGGAACTGCATCTTAATACTTTCATTTCTTCAAGTGCTAGTGTAATTTCATGCCAAGAGTAAGAAAGCAACACACTGTAGTTGATTGTTCTATGAATTCTATGTTAACCCAAAAATAGTGATATATGGTAGGTGAATTTGTTCTTACTATAACAACTACTTAGACAAAAACATAAAACTATGAAAAAATAGACCTTCTCTGCAATTGGATTTCCTGCATTTATACTATAATTTCTTCTAGATTTATTTTGTTTGGTGAACATAGTGTAAAACTGATTGTATTATGTTCCATAACACAGCATGGAGTAGTTAGTAAGACAGTGCGTAAGTAAAGCAGATGAGCTTTGATCCAACCAGATATGAGTTTGAAGCTCTGCCTTTTAATAACTAATATTATATTGATAATTCTTTTTGTATCTGTAAACCTAAGTAAGAGTTTTAAGTGGTGACATGTGTGATAAAGCTAGTACAGTGACAAAATATGGAGCACAAAGTGGGAGGTGTTAGCCTCATTATTACCATCATATTTATCCTTAATTTATGGAGTTGTGGTTTGCTATATACAGTTTTTTAAAATGAGGTATATGTGCCTTTAAAGGATATGAGCTACACAAGTTGAATTTACCTTTATTTATTACTTTTAATTATAAAGCAAAATATCAGAATGCAGTAAAACGTCAAGATATAAAGGAGAAATGCAATTAGGTATCATGTAAGATATTTTTAGATATGGGTATAGAAAGGACTCTTTCTATTTTTAAAAAAGTCTCAATGATAGACTTTACAAAAAGAGCTAAGTTAATCCAAGGAAGAAACAGGTAGAGCCACTATATATATGCAATTAGAAAGATTCCAGTATGACAACTTTGCATCAGGCCTAGAAATCAGTGGTGTGGAATGAGGAGGAAAATAAAAGACATTCGGTAATAGCCAGGAAATAATCGTTTCTGCAAAAACTATCAATTACAGAAGATCTTAATGACATATAAATGAATAAGGCATGCATTTTATACAAATCTATGTGAATTTTAAACTTCAGTGAAAAAGAAAGTTGCATGTGTCGTTAACCAAATATGAAGTACATGAAAAAAACCCCAGACCTTTCATGTTTTTAGATCCTAGGTGAGCACATATTAAATCTATGTTCCCTAAAAACCTCCAAGGAAATATAACAGAGAGATAACATAAATTATTCCCATGCTCGAAAATTTAAAACAACAAAACAGAGAAACAAAGTGTTTCTTGGATGCAAAGTTTTGAAAAACTCCCTAACGGAAAATGCAGATATGATTTAAAGGAGCTATGCCCATTAAACATCTCCAGCGTGAATAACATTCTAACTAGTGTTATGGTGCCTTGTTTCAGCAGCAATAATGCTAAACTTAAAAAAATTCCTGTAGGGACAGCCTGGGCCATGCTCTACAGGTGGACAGCTCTGCCCCAGCCCTGTCCATGGATTTCAGCAGAGAGCTGGGCCCTTCTCTGGCTGTGTCTGGCCAGCCTGGGGCAGGGCCTGGGGCTGGTGGCCTTCCAGCTTTGGCCCCGGCATCTCTTCTCAATGCACTTTAATAATGTACCATATTACTAATAAACAAGCTATTTATTAAAAAAAATCATTAAAATACTAAAGGAAGGTAACATATAGAATCTATCTCACAGCTATATTATGACTTGAGATTTAAGGTGATGTAAATATAATTTCAGACATGGACATTTTCAGAATGTTTATAACCCACAGAATTCATTGAAAGAACTATTAAAAGATATACCCCAGCCCCAAAAAGTGAAATCAGAAGGGAAGGGTGGAATGTAAGAGGCAACAGTAAGTGAAAAACTTACGAAAATTCATGTTAAAAATTGAAATATTGACTATAAAAATAATAATGGGGTAAATATTCACATACATTCTTTCTATAATGAATGCTTTACTCTAGTCTTAGTTTTCTGAATTATTTTAATTCTAGAAATAATAGGCCTTCTATTTTCTTAAAAGTAGGTAATGAGAAATTTATACAAAGGGAATTCACAAAGCCTGTGAATACTGACACCAAAAGATCAAGACACATATGCGTGAAATTTTCTAATAGTAAAATGACATAAACAATGTGAGATTGAAAATGAGGACAGATCATTGGAGCATCAAGTTACATTGAACAAAAAAGAGTTGAGAAAGTTTTAAAAAATGGTATTTCCTTGGACATTTCTTGCCTCAAAAAATAGCAGAGGAAATATACATTAAAAAGTCCCAGTACACACAAACTACATACAATTATACAAACAGACTGTGTGTATATGTTTTAATTAAAAATTGATCTCCAAACTTACACACACAGGACATCCTCTTCCAAGACATAAAAAATAGAATGCTGAAATCCAGCAAAGAAGTCACAGCTACTATTGATTTTTTAAACAAATAAACTTTCATTTTTAGAGCAATTTGAGGTTCACAACAAAACTGTATACTTCCAATAAATCCTCGGTCTCCACACATGATTAACCTCCCTCTCAGCATCCTGCACCAGAGCGTGCATTTGTTAGTCAGTGAATCCACACTGACACATCATTATTACCTAGAGCAAAGTCTATAGTTTACATTAGGGTTCACTCTTGCTGCTGTATATCCTACAGGTTTGGATAAATGTATAATAGCATGTATCTAGTGCTAAAATGACAGCCTGAAGTTTGGGCAGTTGTGCTGAGTCTTGGATCCCATCCCTTATCAGGGATGTCATAGCTACATTATAGTGAGTTCATCATTTATATTGATGGCACTGGCATTCCCATAGTTCAGGAACTCTCATTACTATTCACTCAATTAATCCCAAAGGGCTCACCAGGTAGCCAAGGTGTCTGGGGAAGGAGTGTCTTCCCCAAGGCCACGGTGTCTGGCAAACGACTGAGGATAGGGGAGGCCACTGCCTCCTGCTTGTGGAACATGCCAGAAGGCCCAGGTTTGTCTCCATTCTGTACATAAAGGCTGTTTTGGTAGCCATGCCAAGCTTGTGGGGCACTGCTATCATGACCCAAGTCTTCATGGGAATATGGATACTAAAAGTCACAATTCCAGAGTTAGTGAGAGCCTCCATTTCTAGGAAAATCCAGTATGTGGCCAGCAAATTTTCTTCCAGTGGTGAATAGCACAGAGCCAAGAAGGGCAGTTATTTGCATCAGAAATACATGGGCAACTTATGACTATTATAGATCATCCAAGAGATTCCTGGGACAGAAGAGGATGTTACAAAAGCCTCTATTGAAGGAGTCTGAAGGCAATAATGGGAGTTCCTGTTGATTATAACTTGGATATAGTCTAGTGCCTTTTGCCTAGAAGACACTGTTTAAAGTGGGCAGATTTTAAAGTAGTAGCATTAGTAAAATTAAGTAAACTCTGTTAATGAGGAATATGTTGCCTTCAGAATCCAAAAAGGATTAAAAGATGTTGGACCAGTGTGTCCTTAATGAATATATTAAATGAAATTTCTCATAGAAGGACATCACGAAATAATGTCATACCTGTGTTCCTGGAGGGAAGTAGATGTAGTTAAGGTCTTGTGTGCATAGATACCGTGTGATTGACAAGCTGTTGATGTATACCTCGTAGTCTAAAGATAGTGTACTGTGTCCCGTTGGAGGTTAAGGCAAATTAGGTTGAAAAGCTGTTGAAATAGGCACTGAATAGAACATAGTAGTCACATCTATAATAGCAATATAATTTACCTGATGTTGAATGGATGGAATTAATAATTTTTAGTAATATCAGATATCAAGGTTGGGGGAATTAATGGAAAGACAATAGCATTAAAGTTGTAGTGGTTCACTGTGGGGTGTAATTTTTTTCCAGACTCAAGAACAGGCAAAATTGAGTTGTCACATGGAAAAGCGTTGGGGATAATCACCTGTTTATTATTTATTTCTTATATAAGAAATTTTAATCCTTAAAGGCCCTGTTTTAACTGACACTGGGCCATAGCAACTACTTTAATTGGTGGGATCAGCTGGGGGCCCATTTTATCAAGCCACTCTGTAAGTACCAAAAATTTTAATTGTAATTTATTCCTCACTGTGTCAGAATGCCTGCACCCAATATGGGCTATTTTAGGGCAATGGGTACTGACTATGGAAAATTAGGCAATGCTATAAAAGGGGATGTAACAAACTTTTCCTCTATTTTTTATTTAGTTACACTCTGAAGATTATAAGGATTTCATGCTCTAATTTAGTGAGACTCCCAGGTATAACTGTAATTTGAGCACCATTATTTAATAAATCCATGAAAATCTGCCAATTGGTGCATTTTAGCAAATGTTAAAGTGAATTTAGAGCCTGTTATTGAGGTACAAAAGCCAATAAATGTTCTTTTTAATGTTTCTGTTATACAAATTCTTTTAGTAAATTTTGGATTTCCAATTGGGAATTTTGTATTAATTTAATAATAATATATATATATATATTTTTTTTCTTTTTTACTTCCTCCCTCTATATCCAAATTCCTTCTTTCCATCTTCCCATCCTTCTTTTTTGGTCTTCACTAGATTTACTTTAAGTGGGTTCTCTTTGCCCTAATTATATTCATGTATACCTTTTTTTTCCCTTTCCATAGTTTCAAATCAGTCAGGGTTAGGACCATCTTCCCCTCAGAAGCAATGCTTCTATGCTATGAGAATTCCAGCTTTGAAATGGATTTGACCTAACTCCTTCCCTGTGCCACGGGGGTGCTGTCGGTGTCCTGCCCTCATACCCGCAGGATGAGACGGCTAATGCACCAGAGCCTAAGCTGCCGAGTGGGGCGGGAAAGAGCACTGATCAAAGCACCCTCTACATCTCTGCCTTTTCCCTCATCATGTGATTTTAGACACCTAAAGCCTTGCCTCGGTTTTCAGTTTCTACCTCTGTCTCCTAGTGCAAACCTTAGGTGGTTACAGATATTACAATCAAACACAGAGACCAGACATAGGAATTCCCTGAGCAAACAAAACCAGTTAGTCATACAAACAAAGCTTAATTTAGCTTATTTTTCAGACCAGCTAGGTTAAGTTGACCTGGGTCACTTCTTGATTATGCCTCTGAAAATCACAAGCAAAACTCAAATAGTCCCCGAAAAGTGATTTGAGGCAACCACCAACCAATTCCCTTTCATTTAAGGAAATCCTAATATTGTAACCAATCAGCAAATAATAAACACTTACTGCCTTCACACCATCAGTTGCTTTATGACAGTATACCTCTGAGTCTCGTGTTTTGGTTTGAGTGCTCCCAGTTTGCAAACTGTCTTTCTAGTGTTTGCATAATGAATGATTACTATTACTACTTAAGTGATTTGTTGGTTTTACTATTTTTTTAATGAACTTTTGACATGGGTGAAAAGGAGAGGGAGGATGTGGCAGAGTAGCCAGCTTCATAGGCAGCCAACTAGTTCCAAGGTTTCCCAGTCCACCCTCGAGGGATCGGTTTGCACTGAAAAGAGCAATAAGAGCCTCCTTGGGACAGCAAAGTTAGTGTCCTTATTGGAAGTGTCAGTCCCTTTGAATGATATGTGGAGGCACTTCCTGAGCCCCAAGCACATTAACTAGGAGTCTTGCATTATTTAAACAATTGGGTGACCCGGGCAGTTGTTCTTTGTGTGGTTGGGGGTGTTGGCAGGGAAGGGAAGGGAAGGGATTTAGGGATGACATTCACTTGAATTTGCTAGTTATGCAGTGTCAAGAAGACAGATTGGTCACTGTCCACACCGAGTAAGCTGGACAATAAGAAGAGGGTATTATTTCTTTAGAGTGTGGGGAGTTCAACTAACATTTTCTCCACAGGTGTTGCCCAAAATACAGGGATGAACCAGTGTTCTTCATTGTACAATAATTATAAAGAAACACCAACTCTGAAAAACTGATGGATCCCTGGAATTGCCATCTACCAGACATAAGCTGAGACTGGAAACACACTTGAACATCTGACCCAAGGAAATCACAGTTCACATGGTGTGATTGCCCTAGGTGTGCCTCTACCTGGGCTAGTATGCTAGACCCCCAAAGGGAATTTAAGCAAAACTTACAACTACTTGCAGACACACTAGCAAGCAATAAGGCTTATTGCACAACTTTCCCACAAGCAGCAGTTCAGACGCAAGTCACTCTCCAGGAGCTCTGGAACCAATTGGTAATACAAAACCACACCCTCTCCCCAAAAGCCGATCCAAGAGTCAGTGGTCATAGCTGTGGTGTCCTGCCTTTATAAAATTTACAAATTCCTTTGAGGGGGCACCCAACACACAGGCACTTAGATAGATGAAAAGCAGAGATTTGTTGTTGTTGTTGTTACTCACTGTTCCAAATGAGAAAGGACTCCCTGCAAGGCCACAAAGGGGTTTGCACATGGGGGCAGAAAAGAGCAAGCTGGAACTGGGGGTGTGGGGGGGTATGTATGGCAAGTAGGTTGGTGTTAGTAGGTCTCTATGGGACTCCCTGTGCATTGGCTATTATGAATAATTTCACAGGTTTCTGGGTGAAGGGCCTATTCCTGCTTGTCTGGTATCTGGCTCTGGAGTGGAAGAGTCTACTAAAGTGAGTGGTTGGTGTAAGGACTTAATCATTTGCTGAAAAATAGGAACTGACTGATCTCTAGTCAAGGTCTCAAAACCAAACCAAGACAGAATTAAAATATAACGACAATCATATTAGAATGGCAAGAAGAAACATCAACATTCTGTATATTCTAAAGAATACTACAAGCCTAACCTCACATGTGTTTTGGGGAGGTTCTTGTACAATCTGTATGACCTGTGAACCCTATGCTTAAGAATAAACATAAAATGGTCTTGAGTTGAAAATATCTAAGAAGGTAGGAGGAAATTAATACAAATTATGTATCAATCAGAAACCTAAACTTGTCCTTCCAGAATTCTGAAATAAAGTCCTTCAAAATTGCTCTTATAATTCAAATTTATAGTAAATAGATAAAAACAAATAAAAGATGGAAAACAAACTACAAAATAGTAAAAAGAGAAATAAAGAAAAAAAGAGAAAAAAGACTATCATGAGTAAAGTAGTTGAACTAATAAGCAGCAGGCTTTGTTGCCAGAAAATGGATTGACTGGCAGAAAAATACTAAATACACGTATACGCATTAAAAATATTTTTATATAACTTAGAAATTTTAAAAATATAATAACTGAAATGTTTTTTTAAAAACCTTGTTCAAAAGATTAAAATTCATATTAGACATAATGTAAATTTGTAAACCAGAACACAGAACTGAGAAATCAATATAATTTTGCACAGTGACTAAAATATAAAGAAAGATTAAGAGATATGAAAAATAGGAAGAAGTCTAATATCAAATTCCAGGAATTTATCACCAACAGTAAAACAGCAATAACAACTTCAAATATATAAATCAAAATGTCACAGACTAGAAATAAAAGAACAGAGTTACACTCTATAATTGGAAATGGTTCACATAGCTCTCTCAGGAATTGTTATATCAATGATAAAAGAATTAATAAGGATTCAAAGGATTTAAACAGCAAAATTAATAGTCTTGATTTTTATGCATAGATAATTATAAACCACCCTATAACATCTTTGAAAACTGACAATACTTTAGGTCTTAAAATAGGTTTTAACAAAGTCTAAAAAATCTATTCTTTGGACAAAATTAATTAAATTAAAATTTAAAACAAAATGTTACTAAAAGAATCCCGATAGACACAGCAATTGAAAACAAATCTAAATAAATAATTAAAGAAAAGAAGATAACAAGAAAGTTGATACAGATGTATGGTATTTATAATTCAACTAATGAAAATAGAATCTATTAAAACTAACAGCATACAACGAAGGAGATAATTGATGGAAATGTAGAATCAATATCTTTTACAATAAAAGTCTTTTAAAGGGGAAAGGAGAAAATGCAATAAAAAAAATGAAAGAAAAAAGTGAAAACAAATTAAACCAAGAAAACAGTGGGAAATGTAATGAAGAGAATTAAAAAGAAATAAGAAGAGAAGCAAGATGGAGGAGTATAAGGACACTGGTAGCGCACCCTCTCCCACAAATACACCAAAACTCACATGTACGGATCCACTCATCCAACCAGAGCACCTGCCAAACTCTGACAGAACATCACCCTCTTTGAAAGACAAAGATGCCAAAAATCTAGTAGGAGAAAAGGAAAAAAGAAAGAACTAAAAACAAAACAGTGCGAGACCAGTCCTGTGGGGAGGGAGTGGCAAAGGAGGAATAGCACTTGTTCACTGTGTCTTCCCCCTCCAACGGAGAGGCCAGCAGGACGGAGGGGGAGCCTCCGAAGCTCAGATCTGCCCAGAGCAACCCTTGACTGATAGAACTAAGTTAAACTGGCACAAAGGGTCCCTGCAACACACAGCCTGAGACACAAGCTGGCAGCTGGGGCCAGGACAGGCTGCGCGAGCTGGGCGGAGGACTGGGGAGGCTGCACTAAGGCAGCCCCGGGGGACTGAAGGCGGCTGCGTGCCATAGCTGGGAGGCTGAAGCAGAACAACCAGGGGCGCCCATAAATTATGGAAGGAAAAAGAAAAAAAACACCAAAGCAACACTGCTGGTGTGCCCCAGGGGGAGGGGCACCATAGCCTTTGTCTCCTCAGACCCATGGCGCCATTACTGGTGCTTCTTGCAAGAAGAGAGGTGGAGCACAGCCACAGCCTCCATATCCTCCTGTGCACAGCGCCCAGGCAGGGGTGGGGCCGAGACCTGAATCCGCACCTGGGGGCTCTGCAACCTCCTAGGCAGGACTGAGACTTGTTAACAGCCACAAGCAGGATCTTTCTGCCCTGGTACCTCAGAGAACTCACGCCACCAAGACAAACAAAAAGCTGAGTTTTGGAATGGAGCAGGGATGGGGCGGTCCCGTGGTCTTCCCCGAGCCTGCCTACGGAGCGCCAACCTGAGGCAGATCAGGCAGCTGCACAGAGCAGCGGAGCGGCCGGCACCTGGAGAGAGCAGGTAGCCATCCCCTCTTCCTGGCAGGAATGCAGCACCTACCACAGTGCTGGGTGGGGGTGCAATCCACCCGCCTGCCTCCCCCGGAGCTCATCATCTCACTGTGGCATGGGGAGGGGGTAGTGACCCGCCTGCCCACCACAAATGAGAGCAGCACCAGACCAGTATTGGGAGGAAGTGCGATCTTCTTGCTGACAGGCACTGGGAGCAGCACAAACAAGGGTGCCAACAGAGGGCCTCTGGAAACAGCAAGCTGAGTTTGCAAAATAGGGCCAAGACAGAAAGACTTCTCAATAAAACCATTAAGAGCACACAGTCTCCAGGAGAACACATTCTTTTTTGTTGTTTTTCTTTTTTTCTTTTTTTAAATCTTTTTTATATGTGTTTTATTTTCTATTACCTTTTTAATCTACTTTTTAAACAGTTGTATATGTTTAAAGTTTTAATACCTTTTAAATTTTTCTTTAAAATCTTTTTATTATTATTATTTTAAAAAATCCACCTCATTTCATTTTCCCTTCTTTTAAAATTCTTTTATCTTTTGTTAAAATCTGCTCTATTTTCTATTACCTTTTAAAATTTTACTTTTTAAACAATTGTATATGTCTCCAGTTTTAATCCCCTTAATTTTTTTCTTTTAAAATATTTTTATTTTTATTTTTAATACTTTTAAAAATCCATTTCATTTCATTTTAATTACTCTTGGTTTTGATCTCCTGTTATTGATTATACACAGGTCTCAAATATTGTTTACTGGTCTTTTCTCCTTTCTTAAAGGTGTTTTAAAAGACGTCTCAACTCAATTGCTATTCTGCTTCAACTTGCTTTTCCATTATTGATTATACACTGTTTTCAAACTTTTTTTCTCCTTTAATTAAAATTCTCTCTCTCTCTTTTTAAGTTTTATTCCTGCATAGGCTTTAGATAGATAAATAAATAAACTCCTTAAGGATGACAATACATAACTGATACTCCATAAGCCACAGTGCCAGAGAGATATGAGCAATATGAAGAAGCAGAGGAACCACTCCCAATTAAAAGAGCAAGAGAAATCCCCTGAAAGCACGATCAATGAAATAAACATTGATGGCCTACTATATCAAGATTTCAAAAAGGGAGTGATCAAAGTACTGAAGGAACTAAAAGAGATAGTGTTTAGAGATATAAAATATGTCAAAAGTGAAATGGAAGCTAAAAAGAAGAGCCAAGTAGAATTGGTAAACTCATTAGATGAAATGAGAATGGATCTAAAAGTCTGTACAAAGCAGGCTAGATGATGCAGAGGAACGAATAAGTGACCTAGAAGACAGGACAACAGAAAGCACCCAATCAGAACAGCTGAGAGAAAAACAAAAAACAATGAAAACAATATGAGGGACTTATGAGATAATATAAAGTGTGCCAATCTACGCATAATAGGGGTTCCAGAAGGGAAAAAAAGAACAAAGGGGCTTGAAAAAGTATTTAAAGAAATCATGACTGAAAACTTCCCAAACCTAAAGAAGGAATCAGATAACCAAGTAGAGGAGGTGCAGATGGTCCCAAACAGGAAGAACCCAAACAGACCCTCACCAAGACATATAATCAAGATGGCCAGAGTCAAGGATAAAGAAATGATCCTAAAGGCAGCAACAGAAAAGCAAAGAGTGAGTTACAAGGGAACCCCCATAAGGCTCTCAGCTGATTTTTCTACACAAACACTATAGGCCAGAAGGGAGTGTCAAGATATATTTAAAATCCTGAATGAAGAAAAGATGCAGCCTAGGGTACTCTATCCAGCAAGGCTATCTTTTAGGATAGAAGGAGAGATAAAGAACTTCACAGACAAGCAAAAACTAAAAGAGTTTAGCAACACTAAACCCAAGCTGAAAGAAATATTGACAGGTCTACTCTAAATAGAAAAGCAGCAGGATGCTACAGAAATGAGAAAATCATAACTGGAGAGGTGACAACTACCCTGAATTACAAAAAGAATAAACACAAAATTGTAATAGAAGATATCTAAATCATTAAGAGTGGGAGAGAGAAGCAAGAAAATTAATAGAGAATTTTTTTTCTTTATTTTTATTTTAAATATTTTATTCTTGGTAGGGTGGGTTTGAGATTACATTACTATCTGTTTAGTATAAACAGTTACAGTAATAGGTTAATAGACATACAAAAAAGGATAACTAGAAGCCAAAAACTTACAAGTGAGTAACAAAAACTAAATAAAATCCAAGATAATACAAAGGAAAACTATCAAACCACAAAAAGAAGAAGAAAGGAACCAAGAGGAAATATCAAGTCAACTGCAAAAATAAGTCCAAAATGGCAATACACACTCATCTATCATTAATTACTGTAAATGTTAATGGACTAATTCCTCCACTCAAAAGACGTAGAGTGGCAGACTGGATAATAAAGCAAGAACCTTCAATATGCTGCATACAAGAGACCCACTTTAGGGAGAAGGACACATATAGATTGAGAGTGAAAGGGTGGAAAAGGATATTCCATACAAATGGAAAAGCCAAAAATGCAGGTGTAATAGTACTAATTTCAGACAACATAGACTTTAAAACAAAGGCCATAAAGAAACATAAAGAAAGACATTTTGTAATGATTAAAGGAGTGATACAAGATGAGGATATTATAATCATTAATATATATGCACCCAACATAGGAGCACTTAAGTACATAAAACAACTACTAACAGAGATAAAGGGAAAAATTGATGGTTATACAATCGTTGTCAGAGATTTCAACACTGCATTAACGTCATTAGACAGATCTTCCAGACAGAAAATAAATAAGGCAAAAGAGAAATTAAATGATACAATAGAAAAATTAGATTTGGTGGATATTTACAGGGCATTATACCCTCCCCCCAAAAATAGGAAATACATTCTTTTCAAGTGCACATGGAACATTTTCTAGAATTGATCATGTACTTGGGCACAAAAAAGTCTCAAAAATGTTAAGAAGATAGAAATAATCACAAGCATCTTTACTGACCACAATGCCATGAAACTAGAAATCAACTACAGAGAAACAAAGGAGAAAAAAAAGGAAAACATGGAGATTAAACAACACACTATTAAAAAACCAATGGGTCAATGAGGAAATCAAAGCTGAAATTAAAAAATACCTTGAGACAAATGAAAATGAAAACAACCACACAAAACTTATGGGATGAAACAAAGACAGTGCTAAGAGGGAAGTTTATACTGATACAGGCCTTCCTTGAAAAAGAAGACCAATCTCAAATAAACAATATAACCCACCAGCTAAAAGAACTAGAAAAAGAAGAGCAAAAACACCCAAAAGTCAGCAGAAGGAAGGAAATAAAGATCAGGGAGGACATAAATAACATAGAGATTAAAGAAAACCATAGAAAATATCAATCAAACCAAAAGCTGGTTTTATGAAAAAGTAAATAAAATCAACAAACTTCTGGCCAAACTCACAAAGAAGAAAAAAGAGAGAGCACAAATTAGCAAAATAAGAACGGAAAATGGAAAAATTACAACAAATAAAATAGAAACACAGAATATCATATGAAAATATTATGAAAAACTATATGGAACCAAGCTGGATAACCTAGAGGAGATGGACAAGTTTCTGGAAACATACAGACCACCAAGACTGAATCAAGAAGAATCTGAACACTTGAACAATCCGATCACTAGAAAGGAAATAGAAATAGCAATTAAAAACCTCCCTACAAATAAAAGTCCAGGACCGGATGGCTTCACCGGGGAATTCTACCAAACATACAAAGAAGAACTCATACCAGTCCTTCTCAAACTCTTCCAGATGAATGAAAAGGAGGGAATACACCCAAACTCATTCTATGAAGCCACCATCACCCTGATACCAAAACCAGGCAAAGACACTACAAAAAAAGAGAATTATAGGCCAATATCACTGATGAACATAGATGCCAAAATCCTCACCAAAATTTTAGCAAATAGAATCCAACAACACATAAAAAAGATTATACATCATGACCAAGTGGGGTTCATCCCAGGGACACAAGGGTGGTTCAACATATGCAAATCAATCAATGTAATACATCACATCAACAAGAGAAAAGACAAAAACCACATGATCATCTCAATAGATGCAGAAAAAGTATTTGATAAAATTCAACACCCATTTATGATAAAAACTCTCACCAAAGTGGGTATAGAGGGAACATATCTCAACATAATAAAAGCTATATATGACAAACCTACAGCCAGCATAGTACTCAATGGTGAAAAACTCAAAAGGTTCCCTCTAAAATCTGGGACAAGACACAGATGCCCACTATCACCATTCCTATTCAACACAGTCTTGGAAGTCCTAGCCACAGCAATCAGGCAAGAGAGAGAGATAAAAGGGATCCAAATTGGAAAAGAAGAGGTAAAAGTGTCACTATATGCAGATGACATGTTACTATATATAGAAAGCCCTAAAAGGTCCACACAAAAGCTACTACAGCTGATCAAAGAATTCAGCAAGTTAGCAGGTTACAAGATTAATATTCAAAAATCAGTTGCATCTCTTTACATTAGTGATGAATCAACAGAAAGAGAAAGTAAAGAAACAATCTCCTTTAACATAGCACCCAAAGTAATAAAATACCTAGGAATAAACCTAACCAAGGAGGTGAAAGAATTATACACAGAAAATTATAAACCATTGATGAAGGAAATTAAAGAAGACTTTAAAAAATGGAAAGATATCCCATACTCTTGGATTGGAAGAATCAATATTGTTAAAATGGTCACACTGCCCAAGGCAATCTACAGTTTAATGCAATCCCTATCAAATTACCCAGGACATACTTCATAGAATTAGAACAAATCATAATAAAATTTATATGGAACCATCAAAGACCTAGAACTGCCAAAGCATTACTGAAGAGAAAGAAAGAGGCTGGTGGAATAACTCTCCCAGACTTCAGACAATACTGCAGAGCTACAGTCATCAAAACAGCATGGTATTGGTACAAAAACAGATATATAGACCAATGGGACAGAATAGAGAGCCCAGAAATGAACCCACAAACTTTTGGTCAACTCATCTTCGACAAAGGAGGCAAGAATATACAATGGAATAAAGACAGTCTCTTCACCAAATGGTGTTGGGAAAACTGGACAGCAGCATGTAAAACATTGAATCTAGAACACTCCCTTACACCATACACAAAAATCAACTCAAAATGGATCAAAGACTTAAACATAAGACAAGATACATTAAACCTCCTAGAGGAAAATATAGGCAGAACATTATCTGACATACATCTCAAAAATGTTCTCCTAGGACAGTCTACCCAGGCAGCAGAAAAAAAAGCAAGATTAAACAAATGGGACCTAATGAAACTTACAAGCTTCCCACATAGGAAACCACAAGTAAAACAAAAAGACAACCAACAGAATGGGAGAAAATTTTTGCAAATGAAACCGACAAAGACTTGATCTCCAGAATATATAAGCAGCTCATACGACTTAATGAGAAACAACCAAATAACCCCATCCAAAGATGGGCAAAAGACCTGAACAAGCAGTTCTCCAAGGAAGACATACAAATGATCAATAAGCACATGAAAAAATGCTCAATATCACTAATTATCAGAGAAATGCAAATCAAAACCACAATGAGGTATCACCTCACACCAGTCAGAATGGCTGTCATTCAAAAATCCACAAATGACAAATCCTGGAGAGGCTGTGGAGAAAGGGGAACCCTCCTACACTGCTGGTGGGAATGCAGTTTGATGTAGCCACTGTGGAAAACAGTATGGACATTCCTCAAAAGACTAGGAATAGACTTACTGTATGACCCAGGGCTCCTGGGCTTATATCCAGTAGGAACCCTACTTCAGGATGACACCTGCACCCCAATGTTCATAGCAGCACTATTTACAATAGCCAAGAGATGGAAACAGTCTAAATGCCCATCAATGGATGACTGGCTAAAGAAGAGTTGGTATATTTATACAATGGAATACTATTCAGCCATAAAACTGACAACATAGCGCCATTTACAGCAACATGGATGCTCCTGAAGAATGTCATTCTAAGTGAAGTAAGCCAGAAAGAGAAAGAAAAATACCATATAAGATTGCTAATATGTGGAATCTAAAAAACAAAAACAAAAAAACAAAGCATAAATACAAAACAGAAATAGACTCATAGACATAGAATACAAACTTGTAGTTGCCAAGGGGGTGGGGGGTGGGAAGGAATAGAAGGAATTTCAAAATTATAGAATAGATAAACAAGATTATACTGTACAGCACAGGGAAATATATGCAAGATCTTACGGTAGCTCACAGAGAAAAAATATGACAATCAATATATATATATATATGTTCATGAATAACTGAAAAATTGTGCTCTACACTGGAATTTGACACATTGTAAAATGATTATAAATCAATAAAAAATTTTAAAAATAAAATAAAATAAAATAAAATAAAATGAAATAAAATAAAATGTCTTTATAATATTCCTAACTTCAAAAAAAAAAAAAAAAAAAGAAAGAAAAGACAAACTACTGAGTGGAAAATATATTTGCAAATGATATTACCAATAAGGAATGAATGTCCAAAATATATAAACAGTTCATACAATGCAACATTGAAAAAAAGAGCTAGATTAAAAATGGTCAGATGACTTGAATAGACATTTTCTCCAAGAGGACATGCAGATAGCCAACAGGCACATGAAAAGATGCTGAACACTGCTATTCATCAGGGAAAAGCAAATCAAAAGCACAATGAGATATTGCCTCACACCTGTCAGAATGGCTATCACCAAGAAAAACAAAAAACAAAACAAAACAAAAACACACACAAATAACAAGTGTTGGCAAGTATGTGGAGAAAAGGGGAAACTTGAACACTGTTGGTGAGAATGGAAATTAGTACACCCACTGAGGAAAACATTATTGAAATTTCTTAATTAAAAATAAAACTACTGTATGATCCATCAGTTCCATTCCTGGATATATGTCCAAAAAGACAAGCAAGCAAACAAACAAATAAACAAACAAAACTAACCCTAAGTTGAAAAGATATTTGCACCCCTATGTTCATAGCAGCGTTATTTACAATTGCCAAGATATGGAAGCAACCTAAGTGTCCATCAACAGAAAGAAGATATAATGCATATATATATACAGATTCACAGATATAAGGAACAAACTAGTGGTTACCAGTGGGGAGAGGGAAAGAGGAGAGTGGTAATACAGGAATAGGGAATAAAGACATACAAACTGTTATGTATAAAATGAGCTACAAGGATATATAGTACAAGCCAGGGAATACAGCCAATATTTTATAACAACAAATGGAATATAAACTTTAAAAATTGTGACTCATTATATTATATACCTGTAACTTATATAATACTGTACATCAACTACACTTCAAATAAAAAATTGCTAAAAATACTAAAAATAGAAATAAAGTGGATCTGGTAGCCACCTAGCTGGTTAGAACCATAGAAGCTTCAGACTGCTGGTCCAAATATATATCTCTTAGGGAAAAAAAAAAAAAAAAGAAATGGCATAATGATACTTGGTTAGGAACTCTATTAATAAAGATTGCCTTAATAAGAGCTAAATAGTAAGACACAGTTTAACAAAATTCCAAAATTATATATGATATATTCTTTTCACAACCTAAGAACAGAAAAACTAAAAGAGAAAACCCAAATCTTCCAAATGTTATGCAGCAAATTCCCGTAGGTATCATATGACTAACATTGATAACTTAGTTAAAAATGTATCCATCAACAAAAGCCACTGAAGTAGTATAAAAAAAAATGAAGGAAAATGTTTAAAGACTGGAAAATCAGAACTCTTGTTTACTTTATCTACTCTGTAGATACATACTATGTTACTCTGTTGCTTTCTTCAAGATGATTGTGTCTTTTTCTTCCTTCCTTCTATTTTTCCCTTTTTAATTTTTTTTCTTTCTTCACTTTTTAACATTTTATAGTTTGCTTTCTTTTTATTTTTGCTGTTTCTTTCTGCCTATTTATTTTAAATTTGAATCACAAGAACGTTTTTGAAGGACTTTATACTTTAAAATCCTGAAAGGCCAGAGTTGGGATTTTCGACTGATAGGTAATTTGTGTTAATTTTTTCCAAGTTTCTTTGGTATTTTCAACACAAGACCAATTCATGTTTATTCTTAAGCATAGAGTTCACAAGTCATACAAACTGTACAAATTCGGTATGTGTAGAGTTGACATTGATATGGTGTTACATCTTTCGATATTTAAAACTATGCCTGTTATTTTATTATAAAAGTTTACAACACATTCCATTTCTTTAATTCTCTTCTATGCTTTTAGAATAGACTGATCTTTTAAAATGAAAAAAAAGAAAATTAATTAAGCATAAACTCTTATTATATACACAACCAAAAAGTGGACCTTTAAAAATAAATAATTATAATATTTTAGTGTACCTGGGCTGCTGAAAGAGACTGTTATAACTATCAGTCTTTTCCTTGACACTCCATTCTCTGATGTTGTCTGTCCATAAATGTGAAAGTTCCCCTCCCTTCATCTGGGGTATTCTTACTGTCTCTCAATAATGTTTCATAGTTCCCTGGGCAGAGATCTTGGACGTCTTCTATAAAATAAATAACTCATGTTAGACGTTTTAATACTACTTATAATTAATCCATAATTTAAATTTCATTTTCAATTTTTATTGTTGGTTATATAAAAAATAACAATAATTATTTGGATGTTGGCACTTTACCCACTTATTTCCTTAATTATCTTACAATTATTTGAATTAATCTTCTGGCATATTGAAATATTATGGAATGTGTTATAAACTTTTAAAAACAGAATACCATGGCAATGTCAATTCTGCACAAATTAATATACAGCTTAAATTCAGTTCCATACGAAGTCCAAGCAGACAAGTTTTGAAATTTGACAACACGTCGAGTCTTTTATTAATAAAAGGCTGTTTGTGTATCTTTGAAGATGATCATATAGATTTTCTCCTTAGACCAGTTTATATGATTACATATCAATAGGTTTAAAGTGTTAAACCATCCTTTGTTCTTCATATGAACCATATTTGATCCCGATGTATTATTTTCTTAGTGTGGCAATGAATTCTACTTGTTAATGCTTTATTGAAAAATGTTACATAACATTCATTACTATTATTTATCTCTAACATTTCCATATTATCTTTGTCAGGCTTGTATACTAATATTGTATTTGCTTTATAAAATTCAATGAGTTGTAACTTCATAAAAGTTTAATGTTTGAAATACATGAACCAAGAGACACGATAAAAAGACTACTGGGTTTTAAAGCCAAGTAGAAGTTTGAATCCTAAGTTCTTTCCTGAGACCTTTTTTGATTGTTGTAATTCATAGGCAAAAAAAATAAAAATAAAAATAAATCAACAGCTTACAGAAGAGAAGAGGTATTTGTCCTCTACCATTTCCTCCTTTTCAAGAATAAATGAATTTTGTGTGTCTAGTTTATGTTTAACAAATGTTCTGCCAGATCCCACAAAATTATTACCATTTTAGAAGTTCCCATGACTAGAAAAATTCTCCTCAGGGCTTTTGGCTTTTCAGTTAAACTTTTTACATGTATACTTTATCCTTTCATTCATGTCATCTTTCATAATGTCATCCTTCCAACCAGTAATGTGTTTATTCAAAAATTTTGAATATTTACCATCTGCTCAACCCTGAGATAAAATCATGAGTAAATGTTCTTCTTTTAGTTAAAGAGACTGAAATCCAGAAGGCATATTGGCTTGGTCAGTATCACATGAGCAAGGATCAATATGTATTTATTCTCAGCACCAGTCTACTATGAGTTCTACAAATTATTGTAGTCTTTTAACATCTATCTTACTAATTTTTATTTTATTGCAATTTGTTTATTTTTAGCTCTTATTTAGTTAGTTTAATGGCTCTGCAGACTGTTCATTTTGGTCAGTAAGTGCACCACACAAGAGCAACTGTTAAATGGTGGATTGATGAATCATTTTTCGGCCATTAAAGTTTTTCAGAAAACAAGTTGGCATCAGCATGGTACATTAGGAGGCAGTAGGTATAACCTAAGATACTCATATAAATGCATTAGGTGGATTTGAACTGAGACATATTTTCAGATCTACTCAGTTTTCTGAAAACATTAATTATGAATGGTGATTTGCACAATCCCTCTTTTAATTATTTTATTTGCAGGGTCAAAGCTTGCTGACTCATGAAACAGTAAATTTACCAAATTATTCAGAGAATGAAAACTTGCTTTAATGGAAGGGCACTGATGTTCTTTACAAGACATTTTAATGCTATAGAGGATTTAGTGTCTGTTGGTAGTAATTAGCAAAATAAAATCTACCTTGTTACACTTCACTAATAAACAGGAGATTAAAATGCTGTATACCATTACGCCAGTGCTTCAAATGTAGCCTGAAATTAGAAATATTCTTCCTGTGTCTTCTTTGAAACTCGTAAAAGCCAAGACAATATTTTCAAGAAAGACGTGTCTATAATGCTTACAATTTTGTAAAATATGTTGTAACACTTCTGGTAAACACAGACAATGTGTTTACGTGAGTCCCTATCTCTCTACCTCCTTGCTAAAACTTTCTTAAAATGCTTATACATGGACTTGTATAAGGGTCATTGAATAAAATGACAGGGGGGTCAGAAAACGTGACAGTAGCTGGGAGAGGTTGAATAAATTCTGTAAACTGCAAAGCAGCTGGATGAGGATAACTAATGACAGCAGGAGTAGGTGAGATCCATGCCTGTAGTTAAAAAAAAATAAAGAATATTAAACAGTGTATGGCTTAGAACCCAGAATATGCTCAGAAATGAAAGGAACAAATTAAAAGCATGAATTTGGTGCAACATTGAAAATGAAAAGACTGGTATACAATCTATACAGGAAAAAATAATCCTAGATTGTATCCACCAAACTGTCATAAAATTATCCACCTGTAATGGGTTGAATAGTGCCCTCCTAAAGATATGTCCACATCCTGACTGTTAAAAACTGAATATGTCCTTGTTTGGAAAAGGGATTTTTACGAGTGTAAGTTAAGGATTTTGAGGTGAGGAGATCATTTTGGATTACCAGAGTGGGCTTTTTTTTTTTTAATTAAGTATAGTCAGTTATAGTGTGTCAATTTCTGGTGTACAGCATAATGTTTCAGTCGTACATATAAATACATGTATTCATTTTTGTATTCTTTTTCATTATAGATTACTATAAGATACTGAATATAGTTCCCTGTGCTATACATAAGAAACATGCTGTTTACCTATTTTACATATAGTAGTTAGCAGAATGGGTTTTAAACCCACTGAGGAGTATCCTTAAAAGAGAAAGGCTGAGGAAGATAAGATACAGAAAAAGAGAAGACAGACAGAAGTGGCAAGGAACAGACTCTCTTCTAGAGCCTCTCTAGGGAGCACAACTCTGCCTTCACCTTGATCTCAGAATTCTGGCCTCCTGAACTGTGAGAGAATACGTTTTTGTTGTTTTAAGTCACTGAGTTTGGGTAATTTGTTATAGCAGCCACAGAAAACTAAAACATCAACTCCCCCTCGCCCCTGATAAAAGTATGGAAGTTTATTCTCTCTGGGAAGATTCGGAGAATCTGGGAACATGAAACATAAAAGAAGGCAAAGGAATATACTATAACAAGGGGGTTAAATGAGAGAGTACACTTATTGAACAGTGACTATTTCCCACACATGCCACCTATCTGATAGTGAGGGGAATATTGGCCCCAGTATACAGAGGTTGGACAATTTTATTTTTTGAGAAAAATATTAGCCCAAAAGAACATGTCAAGTATTGATGGCAGTTCGTTTTCCTTACGTAAATATATGTGGTGCCACTTTGAATAATCGGTGATGATGATGGCCAAGTCGCCACTCCAGTCACCAAAGGCAGAGCTTTCAGTAATCTCTTTAGTGACATAACCTAAGTGTAAAGAAATTACCCAGGTAAGACACATATTTGAGGAAAGCCTCTAAAATAAAAGAAATAAGAAACCATATTGCTTCCAGAATGAGTAGGAATATAAGGAGTGTTGGAAACTGTCAGAATCTAAGACAAGAGCATAATACTCACCTTTGAAAGGAAATAGAAATGAGATATTTATTACAAATACATTGCATATCTGTGGGTGCATCCAAACAATTTTTTTAAGGCAGAGCTTGAAGTATCAAACAACCAAACGTATTATTTGCCATCTTCTGTTCTCTTTTTCTGCTTCAGGAAGAAAATAAAATCAAAAATAAATGTGAATGATTGCCTTTTGTCATTCTCTCCCACAAAATCTGCAGTTTCATACTCAAGTTCTCCAACTAGAATTAAGACTACATTTAGATAGTAGATAGATAGATAGATAGATAGATAGATAGATAGATAGATAGATGATAGATAGATAGATAGATAAATACAGATATAGGTATGTACGTATATGGGACAATCTCCTATGACCTGATAGATTGAACAGTTCACCTTTATTTCCTCAAAATTAGGGATAACATTCAGTATAAAGTCAAGATATTTGAAAAGACACATAGACACACACACAAATGCACATATATCTTGATTTAAAGAAAAATTCATGAATGCAAAAATAAAGAAGTCTACTGATCAGAGGCATGAAATTAATGTAATCAAAATTTCTAGGATGCTTATGAGATTCCCAATCAGTCTCCAGTTGGCATAGTAACAGCATGACACCTTCCTCAGCAACAGAATGAGTTAGGAAATAAACAAAAGAAAAGTATGTACTGACCTGCTGATATATGTTAGATACTGTGTAGTTCCTACTACTTAGTGACTTTAGATGTATGAATATAAAAACCTTTACAGCCATAATGTACAATTTTATTTAAGCTATATTTTAGGATAATCAAATAGATACTCCACTCCTGGACACAATCAATGCTTTATGTTCACAATGTATATGACAATGCAATAAAATTATCCTTCTTTATAGAGGCATGGATTGTTTCTATAGTCATTCCAGGCCACGGTTGTACCATGATTTATGCTTTGCAGAGTTATTGGCAGATTCAGGGTGATTGACATATTTGAAAATTACATGTCCAGTAAGTATCCAGACTATACAAAGAACTCTTGCAAGTCAACAGCAAGAATGCAAAGCTGGTTTAATCTTTACAACTAACCTCTGAATTAAGTACTACTGCTTATTTTATAATTGGGGAAACAAGACTCTAGAGAGGTTAACCTGGAAATCTACTCTAGAATCTGTAGTCCTAACATGCTTCGCCATTCATCCCATGATATGTGGACAGTATTTAAGTTCAAAAAAAAAAAAAAATTCAGGGGACACATCTGGTGAATTTCCAGGAATCAAGGTCACTGGATTTCAGAGAAGCAAAGAAAACCTCTGTAGGAGAATGAAACTAAAATTGACCTCTATTTAAAATATATATATATGTATATATAATTACTATTATTAATTTTTTAATAACATTATTTGTGATTTTTTTCTCCCTCATTGTATAATAACTACACAACAGCTTCTATTTTGCCTCCTGGTCTGAAAAGCCTATTTACCTTCTGTACTTTACAGAAAAACAAAAACAAAAACAAAGTTTGTTAACCCATGTTTTGAGAATCATAATACATAAAGAAAAACTCCTATATGGTAAAGTTGTCAATATAATTGTCTTTCTAATCGAGACTTGTTTTGAGCAGTATAGAGTTCACAGTAAAACTGAGAGGGGAGGTCAGAGAATTTCCATGGATCTCCTGCCCCCACACATTTATAGACTCCCCTTTTACCAATTTCCCCCACCAGAGTGGTACACTTAGTACAATTGGTTAACTACACTGACACATTATAATCACCCAAAGGCCACAATTTTCATTACTGTTTACACTTGGTGTTATACATTCTATGAGTTTGGACAAATTTATGCTAACATGTATCCATCATTACAGTATCGTACAGAGTATCCTCACTGTCCTAAAATCATATATGCTTTGTCTCTTCATCCATCCCTACTCCCCAACTCCTAGCAAACACTGATATTTTTACAATTTCTATTATTTTGTCTTTTCCAGATGTCTCATAGTTGGAATCATATATTCTGTATTATTACCTAATTGACTTCTTTCACTTAGCAATATTCATTTAAGTTTTCTCCATGTCTTGTCTGTTTTCCTTATGTTTTATATCTTATTTATGGATATACTTATGATCATTCTATTAACTTTTTTTTTCCTAGAACCAAAGATTAATTTAATTTTTTCTTCCAGTTTTATTGAGATATAATTGTCATACAGCACTGTATATATTTAAAGTGTACAGCTTAATGATTTGACTTACATCATGAGACGACTATCACAAAAAGTTTAGTG
Source organism: Camelus ferus (assembly GCF_009834535.1). Taxonomy (NCBI): domain Eukaryota; kingdom Metazoa; phylum Chordata; class Mammalia; order Artiodactyla; family Camelidae; genus Camelus; species Camelus ferus. Next base: position 403,742 of record NC_045709.1, read on the forward strand.
AATGTCCATCATCTCACAAAGGCACAAAATAAAAGGAAAAAAAGACAAATTTCTTCCCTGTGATGAGAACACTTAAGATTTATTCTCTTAAATACCTTCAGATATAACACAGCAGTATTAATTCTATTAATCATGTTGTACGTTACATCCCTAGTGCTTATTTATCTTCTAGTGGAAGTTCGTACTTTTTAACCACCTTCATTCAATTCCTCCTCCACTCCCAGCCCCTGCCTCTGGTAACCACAAATTTGATCTCCTTTTTTATGAGCTTGTTGGTTCATTTGTTTTTAGAATTATAATTTATCTATAATATTATGTTAGTTCCTGGTGCACAACATAGTGATTTTGTATTTCCATACATTATAAAATGATCACCATAATAAGTCTAGTTACCAACTGTCATAAAACAAAGATATCATATTATTATTGACTGTTTTCCCCATGCTATATATTTCATCCTCGTGACTCACTGTTTTGTAATTGGAAGTTTGTACCTCTTAATTTTCCTCACCTATTTCACTCATGCCTTGAACCCTCCCCTCTCTGATAACCACATTTGTTCCCTGTGTCTATGACTGTTTCTATCTTGTTATGTTTGTTCAATTGTTTTGTTTTTTAGAGTCCACATGTAAGTGAAATCATATGATATTTGTCTTTCTCTGACTTATTTCACTTAGCGTTATACCCTATGTGTCCATCCATGTTATTGCAAATGGCAAGATTTCATTCTTTTTTATAGCTGCATAATATACCATTGTATATATTTACCACATCTTCTTCATCCATTCATGTATTGACGGACACTTAGGTTCCTTTCATACCTTGTCTATTGTGAATAATACTGCAATGAACATATGGGTGCATATATCTTTTTGAATTGGTGTTTTTGTTGCCTTTGAACATATACTTAGGATTGGACTTGCTGGATCATATGGTAGTTCTATTTTTATATTTTTGAGGAATCTCCATACTATTTTCCAAAGCAGCTGAACCACTTTGCACCCCTACCAACAACAGTGCACAAGAATTTCCTTTTTTCCACATCCTCACCAACACTTGTTATTTGTTGTCTTTTTGATAATAGCCAATCTGAGAGGTATGAGGTGGTATCTTCTGCTGTGCCTAAGATCCTCAAGACTAGATTATGATTTGTTCATATTCTGTGAAGAATAACTTGTCTCTTGTCAGGGTGGAGAACTTGAATTCATTCTGCTCAAAGCCTTGGGAGCAGATGTTGAGAATGAAATCTGGTACCTGTACAAACTCAGAAAATCTTCCTCTTAGCAGTCCTATCACTTTTTCCTATATTTTGATATAAGTGGTGATGCCAGTTTCCTAGAATTTTTGGAAGTCTGTAGTAAAAATCTTTTTTTTCCCCCCACCATCACTTGTACCTGTGCTGCTAAAACAATAACCAAATCCCCACCCTTTTTAAGTTTATTTTTGGCCCTCTCTCATCAGTAGTGGCCTCCACTCCACTTTATTCTTGAAAGTTAGCATCATTTTAAATGTATCTAATATATCCTATTACTAATTATAAAGAAAGTGCTGGCAAATCTGTGCATCCTATTTGCCACATGTAACTAGAAACTTGCAATATTTTTCAGAAAGTCTACAGTCTTACATTTTCAGGCACAATAAACGTATACTGAATTTTCCTTTCGGTTCTCATCGTATTACTTGGCGACACAAGTGGATTTGAATTACTAGTTGTCATCTTACTAATCATAGGCATAGTTTTTTTTTGCTATAAATAAAAGCAAAGCCTGTCTGGCTCATTATGACAGTAATCCCTTAATACCTGTTTTCTATAGTTTTGTGTAAAGATTTGTTTTAAAATATATTTTTTAACTTTTTTTCCTTTAACACAAGTAATGTTCAATAAGAATGAGTGAAATCAAGACTTAAGAGTCCCCTAGTTGCAATCTCCTATAGCAGTGTGATGTATACTGGATTGTTTCTTTCCCTGAGTGCTGTTTAGGAGGGCAGGTGACAGAACAGGAAAGTGACAGCAAGCACACCAACAGCAATTCAGATTTCTTAAAAACAGCTAATCCAAATAGAATAAAAACTGTGCAATGCTCAAATGCAACATGAATATTGGACCTATGTTAAAATTTTCCAAATTTACTGAAAGTGTTTTGTTTGTTTGTTTGGGTTTGTTTTGATCGTTTGCTTGCTTGAGCTGAAATTAGTGTGTATTTCATGGTAAAATAACAACATTCAAATAAAATTATACAATTTTATGCACTAAAAACCAAAAAATACCTAATAGTCTGTATTATATGACCACAAAATAAATCACGTAGGTTGAACCAATTTTTGCATACTACTTTTACCTTATATAGGAGAACTTAGCAAAGAAGGGGCATGCATTGTCCAGCATTTTATTGAGAGAAATAAACTGACTAATGTTTGACTGCATTGAATATTATAGGTATCTGTGTGTACGTATTGGTGTGTGTAAAATTTGAGACCACTCAGCATCTTAGTATTGGGCACTGCATTGATTCCATTGGAGTTTTGTTTTTGTTTTTTAATTTCACTGCACTATTTTAAATATCTTTACTTAACAACTTAGTCAAAAAAAAGCATGTTCGTTATCAGTTCCCTGAAAGCAAATATGCTTATTTATTACTTTGTTTATTTTGTTTGTTATTAATATAAGAAAATTTACTATAGCTTGGAACATTTAAGTAATAATGAAAAAAACATTTTCAATTGGTTAGCCAAGTCACAAAAAAAAAATACATTTAATGTTGATATCTAAAATATTTTTTTAATTTAGTATTACCACCTAGGACAATTTTAGAGGCATTTGATTGTATACAAATGGAAAATAGTTTTACTAAAAACATAACCAAAAATTGTTAAAATTATATAAATATAATAATAATCATGGATAGTAACTGCAAATAAGTACTTTTTAATCATTGAAATCTTTGTATAAAACTGGACATGAAAAAATAAAATAATATTTGACTTTATGTTTTCCAAGTTGTTCTTCGTGCATTGTCTTAAAATACTCTTAAGAATATCACAGTAGGTGAATAGAAGTAGTTTTATGATAAAATATCTAATACCAGGGGACTCTAGAAACATTAAGAACAGAATATGTGGCTCTTTTTAATGTTTTCTTTCCTGTGGGAATTAATCAACATCAAATTATGAAATATAGGTATTAACTTGAGATAACAGAACAAAGAAAAAAAAGGAGTCAAATTGCTTCATTTACCATCTATACTACCAGCAACCCTTAAAAAGTGCAATTGGCGTTCACAAATGAAGACTACATGGTTCCGATTGTATATGTTGTCACCTCTTAAACTCACCTCCTTTAGACACACCAAATCTACAGCTAAACATGGAGAAATTACCTCTGAAAAAATCCAGGAACAAGCTGAATGACTCTTAGACATCAGATGAACAAGAAAATACCAACATTGAAATGCATAGGGAATGTTGAGACACATTCTCATCATAATTACTGCTCCCAGAACAACTACATACCAGAATGATAGCGTATGGGCATAAAAACAGAAATATTGACTGATGGAACAGAACAGAGAACCCAGAAATAAACATGTGTATATGACCAATTAATTTATGACAAAAAAGGTAAGAATATTACACAATGCAGAAACGATAGTCTCTTTAGAAAATGGAGCTGAAAAAACCAGACTGGCACATGCAGAAGAATGAAACTGGAGTCTTATCTTACACCGCACATAGTAATCCACTCAAAATGGATTAAAGATTTGGATGTAAGACCTGAAACCATAAAACTCCTAGACCAAAGTATAATGGGGAGGTTCCCTGACATCAGTCTTTGCAATATTTTTTCACCAAAAACAAAAGTAACAAAGGCAATAATAAACAAGTGAACAAACCAAAGGAAAAAAGTTTATTAACAGCAAAGGAAACTATCAACAAAATAAAAAGGCAACCTATGAATTGGAGACATATTTGCAAATCATATATCTATAAAGGGTTAATATCCAAAATATATTTTTAAAAACTACAAATCAGTAACTAAAAATAAGCAATCCAATTAAAAATTTTAAAATGGACAGAGGAAGTGAATAGAAGTTTCCAAAGAAGATATACAAATGGACAATAACTATATGAAAATGTGCTAACATAACTAATGATCAGGGAAATGCAAATCAAAACCTCATTGGTATATCATTTCACAGTGGTTAGAATGGCTATGATCAAAAAGATAAGTGTTGGCAAAGATGCAGAGGAAAGGGAACTCTCTTACACTGCTGGTGGGAATATATATGGAAGTTCCACAAAAAGTTAAAAATCGAACTACCGTATGATCCTGCAATCCCAACTCTAAAGGATATGAAAACAGGATATCAAGAGATATCTGCACTCCAACACTTACTGTATCATTTTTCACAATAGCCAAGGTATGGAAACAACCTTCATTTCTGTCAAATAGATGAATGGATAAAGAGGATGTGATATGCAATGGAATATTATTCATAAATGAGAAAGAAGGAAAACCTGCCATTTGTAACAATATTTATGAAACCTGAGGGCATTATGCTAAGAGAAATAAGCCAGACAGAGAAAAACAAATATTGCATGGTATCACTTAGATACACAATCTTAAGGGAAAAAAAAAAAAAGCCAAACTCATAAGAGCAGAGTACAAATGTGGTTACCAGGGGCTGGTTGGGGGTGGAGTGCAGAAAATAGGCATTGGTAAAGGTTACTGGTTACAAACTTTTGGCTATCAGATGAGTAAGGTTTGAGGACCTAATGTAAAATATTGTGACTATAGTTGATATTATTGTATTGTATAATTGACATTTGCTAATAGAGTAGAGCTTAAATGTTCTCTCATACATACACAGGTGAAGATAAATATGTGAGATAATGCATAGTTTAACTAATTAGGTTGAGGAATATTTGTACAATGTATACATATGTTAAATAACCACAATGCATACTTTAAATATGCTATGATTTTATATTTCAATTATATTTAGATAAAGCTGATAAAAATATAGACTTTATAAATACATGCTTTAGCAAAGTAAATAAAAATACTTTGGTCAAATAATAAAAAAATAAATAAAATAGAGTGGCTACCTTGTAGAATCACTGGCCAGGATGAAAGGACAATAGAACTTATGAAAAGAAGCTTATACTGAACATACATATAGAAACCAGAAAATAAAATATATATATATATACACAAAAGTGTCAAGTATGTTAATTGATGGGAAGTGGGTAGAAATAATGAATATGAGAATAATTAGTGATTTATAGATTTAATATAGAACAAGTTCATTGAGGATATTAATAAGAGCCACATATGTCAATATGTAAGAAAGGAAAAAGTGTAGAAACCAAATATAACAAAGCAAAATAGAGTCAAGATACAACTTCAAGTAACTTTCTGTAGCAAATCAGTAAAACTGTTTTGATGTGAACTAAAATTTACGTGTTGAATAAAATTTTAAAATGTGTCATATCAGTGCCTTTTGAGATTCCTCATGTTAATTATTTTAAGGCTGTTACCCAAAACAAGAAATGACTGTTAAAAAAAGAAAATTTGTCAGCAACTGAGATACCTTAGAGATACTGTGAGTTCAGTTCCAGACCACCTCAATAAAGCAAATATTGCAATAAAGCAAGCCACGTAAAAGTTTGGGTTTCCCAGCGCATATAAAAGTTATATTTACACTGTGCAGTATTTTATTACATGCACAATAGCATTCTGCCTAAAAAATGTACATACCTTAATTAAAAATGCTTTATTGCTTAAAAGTGATAACCAGAAACTGAGCCTTCATAATTTTTTGCTGATGGAGTGTCTTGTCTCGATGTTTATGGCTTCTGATTGATCAGGGTGTTCATTGCTGAAGACTGGCTGTGGCCATTTCTTAAAAGAAGACAGCTATAAAGTTGACCCTTCTTATCATGAGCAATTCTCTGTAACATACAGTGCTGTTTGATAGCATTTTATACACAGTCAATTCTCTCAAAACCTGCCAGTGTTTTATCAACTAAATTGATGTAATATTCTAAATCCTTCATTGCCATTTCAAAAATTTTCACAGCACCTTCACTAGGAATAGATTTCATCTCAAGAAACCACTTTGTTCATTCATAAGAAGCAACTTCTCATCTGTGAAAATTTTATCATGAAATTGCAGCAATTCAGTCACACCTTTAGGCTCCATTTTTAATTCTAGTTCTTTTGCTATTTTTATCACATCTGCAGTTACTTCCTCCACAAAAGTCTTGAGCCTCTCAAAGTCATCCATGAGGGCTGAAATCAACTTCTTCCAAACTTCTGTTAATGTTGATATTTTGACTTTGTCCTCCAAATCATAAATATCCTTAATGGAATATGGGGTAGTGAACCCTTTCCAGAAGGTTTTCACTTTATTTTGCCAGATCCATCAGTAGAATTAGTGTTTAGTGCAGCTATAGCCCTATAAAATGTTTTTCTTAAATAATAAGACTTAAAATTCATAATTGCTCTTTGACCCATGGGCTGCAGAATAGATGATTTGTTCGCAGGTATGAAAACAGCTTTAATCTCATTGTCCATCTCCATCGCTCTTGAGTAACTAGGTGCATTGTCAATATACAGTAATCTTTTGAAAGCAATCTTTTTTTTTTTTTTTCTCCCGAAAGGCAGATCTCAAGAGTGGGCTAAAATATTCAGTAAGCCATGTTATAAACAGATGTGCTATCATCCAGGCTTTGTTGTTGCACATATAGAGCACAGTCAGAGTAGATTTAGCATAATTGTTATGAGTGCTAAGGTTTTCAGAACAGTAAATGAGCATTGGCTTCCACTTGAAGCCACCAGATGTATTAGCCCCTTACAAGTGAGTCAGTCTGTGCTTTGGTTTAAAGCCAGGCATTGACTTCTCCTCTCTAGCTATGAAAGTCCTGGATAGGATCTCCTTCCAAAATAGGGATGCTTCTTCTACCTTGAAAATCTATTGTTTAGTGTAGCCACCTTCATTATTTATCTTAACTAGAACACCTGGAGAACTTACTGCAGCTTCTACCTCAGCACTTGCTGCTTCACTTTCCACCTTTATGTTAGGGAGCTGGGTTCTTTCCTTCTGCCTTATGAACCAGCATCTCCCAGCTTCAAACTCTTCTGCAGCTTCCTCACCTTTCTCAGCCTTCATAGAATTGAAGAAAGTTAGGACCTTCCTCTGGATTAAGCTTTGGCTTAAGGGAATGTTGTGGCTGATTTGATCTATCCAGACCACTGAAATATTCTCCATGGCAGCAAGAAGGGTGTTTCACTTTCCTATCATTTGTGTGTTCGCTGGAGTAGCACTTTTAATTTCCCTCACGAGCATTTTCTTTGCATTTACAACTTGGCTAACTGGTACAGGAAGCCTGGTTTTTGGACTGTTTTAGCTTTTGGCATGCCTTTCTTCACTAAGTTTAATCATTTCTAGTTTCTGATTTAAAGTAAGAGACGTGAGAGTTCTTTCACTTGAACACTTAGAGCCATTGTGCTGTAAATGATTGGCCTGATTTTAATATCGCTGTGTTTCAGGGAATATGGAAGCCCAAGGAGAGGGACAGAGACAGGGAAAAGGCCACCTGGTGGAGCAGTTGAAACACACACATATATATCAATCAAGTTTGATGTCCTATGTGGGCAACGCTGTGGCCCCCGAAAACAATTATAATAGTAACATCAAAGATCACATATCACCATAACAACTATAATAATAATGAAAAAGATTGAAATATTGTGAGAATTATCATAACATGACACATAAACGTGAACTGAGCAAATGCTGTTTTAAAAAAAAATGACTCCAATAGACTTGCTTGATGCATGCTTACTATAAAATTTCAATTTGTAAAAATGCAATATCTGCTAACTAAAATAAAATAAGGTATGCTTGTATATATATTTTTAACATGCATCTACACTAGAGTTGAATATAACCTTCCAAAATTCAGCAAAATAAATGTTTGAATTGCTCATTTGCTCATTTTTCTGCTTTTCAGCTTTGACTGACTAAACCATTAACTCAAACTAAAAGATAGGAGAATTTAATAAAGATGGTATATTCATTATAAGAAATTTAAGAGTATATTTTTGATAATTTTTAATAAAAAAATTATCCTTATTTCCTCTCCTTCCTCCCTTTTGTGTATACCCAGATTCCAGCTTCAAGATAAGACTTAAGTGGTATATCTCTATTCCTAGGTATAGATCAATTTGGGAATATTTCTCTTATACTGCCTAACAATTAAGAAAACACGTTCAAAATGTACAAACTTTTGTTCACCTCTGGTTTCATTTACTATGGGCAATAATTTCCAATATCTATAATGTAACATCAAATTAAGTTGCTTGTATTATCTCTTACCAAGTCTTATCACATTGTAGTCCCTTGGCTGAGAAAACTTAGTGATATACCAAACATATTATTCAATTAAATGTCTCCCTATCTTACTCTGGACTCCAAAGATAATGGAAAAAAAATAATACTTTAGTGCATTTCTCTTTTTTCTAATCCCATGCTGTGAGTAATAAAAATTTAAAGAAAAGGAAAAACATAACTACCTACTTTATATCACCTATTCACAGAAATTGACATTTTAATTGATGAATTCAAATAATCCATTTGATATTCAGCAAAGAAGTGGTTGGCTATTATTTACCAGTTTTTGGTGTTAAGGGAACAAGATACAGTCCTTCTCCTCAAATAACTTATTCAGTAAGACCATCAAGTAATTGCAGGGGAGTTGAAATGGTGAAATTCATGGGCCTAAGAAAGAACAAGAGAGTCAAATAACTTTGGGAATTAGGGAACACCTCCTCTACAAAATGATTTGACAAATATTCAAGGTAAGGGAATGACTGTGCAAAAACTAAATTGATTTGTGTGTAAAAGAGGTGTCTATCATTCATCTGGTATTTCTTTAAACAACTTCCAATACTTAGTGAGTTTCATCCCCCCAAAATGCAATTTAATAAATGCAATTAATTTAATGACAATCCAAAGTTCAGAATTTCTGTCCTAATGGCTAGGAACTGGAAAAATGTAACTGATTTCTGTTATCTTTATTCAGCTTCTGGAGTGCTGACATCATTAGTGATCATGTTTGTTCCGTTCATTTAAAATTCACATTTAATGAGAAAAAACTAATAAAAGTATTTCCAAGAAGACATCAAAAGATTTAGAGTGGAATTTCTAAAGAAAGTTGAAATTATTAAGTAAATAATATTTTATGTCAGCTATCTATTTTTGAATGCCAAATCACCACACAAGTTTGTGGCTTAAAACAACAATAAAATTCAAAAAAATTTAACAACGCTTTTTTTTTTTTTTTTTTTTTTTTTTTTGGTGAGGGAGTTAAAACTTTGGAAGCCGCTTGACTGAATGGTTCTCTCAAGGTCTCATGGGGATTCTGCCAGATGGCTTGGAGTCATCTTGAACGCCTAAGATGTCTGAGCTTCTGAGCTGGGAATGTTCAAAAAGCTGGGGGTTACAATAGCTTGGGAATATAATGCTCTGTGTTCTTTCTACATGGTCTCCATTCAGTATGGCAGCTTCAGATAAACTAGAATCCCTACATAAACTTGAGTCTTTGAAGCCACATAATCTAAGAAATCAATTTAGGGATAAACTCTTTTATTCCTACCCAGCCTAGAAAGTCATGAAGTATCACTTCTCTATACTTCATTGAACCATACTGTTGAAGTGATACTATCCAAGTGCTATTTTATACTTTTTGTTTTTTTCATTCTGGCTCATGGGAATATACAAGGTGACTATCCCTATGTGAGTGCCAAAGATGCTACTTACAACTCATTTAGATGGACTTTTTCTTTGGCTCTGTGTCATCTTCAGCTCTCTTCTGGATATCTGGTTTTCAAACAAATGTATGAAAGGAGATAATACTGTGAATATTTAGCTAATATTCTCAAAGCAGAGAATAATCTTGTGGTAGGACAATGTTTGTAAGGCAGACTTGCAAGGTAAGGTTAAATAGAATTCCTCTCTAACTTGAGGTAGGCAATTCAATACTATTTCTATGACCACATACTAACAGATTTTTCAATTTGTGTTTACTATTTTATCTAGAGATAAAACCCTTACTACACTCTGGAAGAAGATGTGGGCAGTCAGTCCTAATTTTTATTGGCAGTAGTTGCTTTTATCTTTTCATTTATCTTCACAGACATTTTTGAAGGAGGTTAGAAAGACCTCCACAAGTAATTGTAAAGCAGATAACTTTTTAAATCAGAAAGTACTGTTAGGAATAATTTCCTATAGTTCTGCCTAATTTAACATTTTTGAAGGACACAAAATATTTGTTATCTCATTTGTAAAGGTAAATATTTGTATTATAAAAATATTTATAAAGGTAGCTTGATTTCTGATTGTTAAAACGGTACAAGACCTTCAAGTGGTTTTCATAACATTGAATGATTTGCTTTCTTCATTTATATGCATTCTATACTCTACTTCTCATTTAGCAATTTAACGTCTTTTTTTTTTGTTTGGTTTGGTTTGGTTTGGTTTGATAAGATGGATTTAGAGCATGGCACATCTATTTTGACTTGTGATTGATCCTGTAATTCTGTAGTCATTTCCCAAAATAAATTCTTGAGCAAACAAGTTTCTGATTTTAAAATCTCAATGTGAACATCGTCAGTATTCCATTTTCTCCTTTTTTTTTTTTTTAGGTTTGCTTACTATTTCAGCAACCTCTTTGAATACTTAAAGTTTTCTATTACAAATAGCCATTACCCTTCCTTTTTGTCTTCATTGATGATGAGAATTTTACTTTCTTATATATTTTACTTCTAATTTTCTCATTTTAACAATTTTAAATATTTCACAAAACTTTATTTTACATTATTTCTCATTCTAAAGTTGGCCAGCCTCTATTATTCTATAGTCTATATATAATGTGCATTGTTCTATTTCCCACAGGACTTGTAAAATACAGAACTGTCATCGTTAAAACTGGCAGCATTGAATTGGAGAAAGAAAATACGTACTATTGTTCTCCAGCTCCCTTATCATGCTTTCAATATCATCATTTATTATATACAGATTTTTTAAGTATCAATTTTGCAAAAAAATAATCCTGCAAGACTTCCTTTATTTTCTAATACTGAGGGTTTTGTTAGATAGTCAGATATAGCTGTTCAGACTGTATGCTTTGCAGTCTCAAATGCCCAATTATATACTCTACAAAGTGAATTCACTCTCTGGAATTGTACCATATATCCAATTAGATACCTTGATTGATATTCTAATTTTAAAGCTGAAATACTCTTTATGAAATATTTTAAGTCCTTATTTATATTATTTTGTTTTGGGTTTTTTGTTGCTATTGACTTACAGTTGATGGAAAATATCATATAAGTGACAGATATACAATATAGTGGTTATCAACTTTTAAAGGTTATACTGTTTGTAGTTATTATAAAATATTGGTTATAGTCCCTGTGTTGTACAATACATCATTGTAGCTTATTTTATACATAATAGTTTGTACTTCTTAATCTCCTACCTTATATTGCCCCTCCCCTTTCCCACTGGTAACCACTGATTTGTTCTATATATCTGTAAGTCTGCTGTTTTTGTTGTTATATTCACTAGTTTATTGTATTTTTTGTTTTAGATTTCACATACAAGGGATACAGTATTTGTCTTTCTCTGTCTGACTAATTTTACATAGTATAATACCCTCCAAGTTCATCATTCTTTTTCATGGCTGAGTAGTATCCCATTGTATCCCATTACTCATTCATTTGTTGATGATCATTTAGGTTGCTACTATAAATAGTAGTGCTATAAACACTGTGATGCATGTATTTTTCAAGTTAGAGTTTTTTCCACATGAATGCCCAAGAGTGGTATTACTGGATCATATGGTAACTATATTTTTAGTTTTTTAAGGAACCTCCATACTGTTCTTTATAGTGGCTGCACCAATTTACATTCCCACCAATAGTGTAGGAGGGTTCCCTTTCTCCACACCCTCTCCAGCATTTATTATTTGCAGATTTTTTGATGATAGTCATTCATCATTATGGTGAAGTCATGTAGTTCACTGTAGTTTTGACTTAAATTTCTTTAATAATTAGTGATGTTGAGCATCTTTTCACTTGCCTGCTGGTCATCTGTATGTCTTCTTTGGAGAAGTGTCTATTTAGGTCTTCTGCCCATTTTTATTGGGTTGCTTGTTCTTTTGATATTGAGCTGTATGAGCTCTTTATATGTTTTGGAAATTAATCTCCTGTGGGTTGCATCATTTGCAAATATTTTCTCCCATTCTGTAGGTCATCTTATTGTTTTATCAATGGTTTCTTTTGCTGTGAAAAAGCTTTTAAGTTTAATTAGGCCCCATTTGTTTATTTTTACTTTTGTTTCCTTTGCTTAGGAGGTAGAAACAAAAAATATTGGTATGATTTATGTCAAAGAGTGTTCTTACTATGCAATCTTTAAGGAGTTTTATGGTTTCTTCTTATATTTAGGTCTTTAATCCATTTTGAGGATTTTTTTTTCTTGTAAATGGTATGAGAAAATGTTCCAATTTCATTTTCTTACATGTAGCTGTCCAGTTTTCACAGCACTGCATATTAAAGAGACTGTCTTTTCTCCATTGTATATTTTTGTCTCCTTTGTCATAGATTAAGTGTGTAGCTGTTTATTTCTGGGCTCTCTGTCCTTACCTATCGATTTATGAATCCGTTTTTATGCCAGTACCATGCTGTTTTGATTACTGTTCTTTTATAGTATAGTCTAAAATCAGGGAGTGTAGTATTCCAGCTCTTCTTTCTTATGATTTTGAGTATACTGCGTCTTTTTTGTCTCCATATAAATTTTAGAATTTTTTTTTTTTTTTTAGTTCTGTGAAAACTGTCTGGTATTTTGATAGGAATTACATTGAATCTGCAGATTTCCTTAGTAAAGTTATTTTAACAATATTAATTCTTTTACTCCATGAACACAATATATCTTTCCATCTGTTTGCATTTTCTTCAATTTCTTTCATCAGCATATTATAGCTTTCTGAGTAAAAGTCTTTTACTACTTTAGGTAAGTTTATTTCTATTATTTTTGATGCAGTTGTAAATGTAATTATTTCCTTAATTTATTTTTCTTACAGTTTATTTTTAGTGTATAGAAATGCAACAGATTTCTCTATATTAATTTTGTATCTTACAACTTTGCTGAATTCACTGATGACTTCTGGAAGTTTTTCACTGGAGTCTTTAGGATTTTCTATATGTAGTATCATGTCACTTGCAAATAGTTATGGTTTTAACTTCCTACACTAGAATCTCCCCAGTGCTGGGAAGAGTAATCTCATAGAATTAAAGCTAACAATGCCTGGCAGAAAGGGATTGATCTTTGTTGTCACCAGCCAAAATGAAAGACAACATTCATGAAGTATTGGGCTGAGTACAAAAAAGAGCTATGTCTCAGATATGGCAAATAATGTGTCCTATATTAAACAAGTCTCTAATCTTGCCTAATAAATCTTAAAACAAGACTGGAAAATATCAAACTGTTTCCAAGTAAATTGCCAACATCACAGACAAAATTCAAAAACCTTTATAGAAATACCAAAAAAAAACCCAAACCCACTTTATTCAATAAATTTAAATTACAATGTCTGGCATCAAAAAAAAAAAAAATTACCAGGCATTCATAGAAGCAGGAAAATAAGACCCAAATGAGAATGGAAAAAAAAAAACAAAAAAACTCACAGAATAGAAACTGATGGAGAGTTGACATATATGTTAGAATTATAGTTTACTTTTATTTAATACCTAACTGTTCAAAATTTAAGTGCCAACATAGAAGATATGAGGAAGACAAAAACTTATTGACATAAAACTATAATGTATGAGGGTGGAATGTACCTGGAATGGGATTAGAGGTCAAGTAGGCATTATTAAAAATTACTTAGTAAACTGAAGTCACAGAAATATAGCTAGCACAAAGTAAAACTTAGACAGACATAAGAATTAGCAAAAATCAACAGAAAGCCAAATGAACTGTGAAATGACCTTAAGTGGCTTAATATACATATCATTGAAGTCCCAAAAGGGAAAGGGAGAGGACAGAGAAATATTAGAATAAATAAAGACTGTGAATTTTACAAACTCAATTAAAATGATGAAGTCAAAAACTCAAGAATCTCAACCAAAAAAAAAAAATCTCAACCAAAAGAAACATGAAGAAACTACACTAAAATATATCACAATTAAACCAAAGATCAATCATTAAAAAAAAAAAAAAAAAAAAAGACCAACCAGTCTACCTACCCTGGCCTGCACTCTTCAAATTTTGAGGTCCTTAAGGTTAAGGAAACTCTGAACTTTTCACAGATTGGATGACTCCTAAAGCTATGTGGTATCCTGACCTGGATCTTGGGGAAAAAAAAAAAGAAAGGAAATTGATGAGGTTTGAATAAAGTCTGTAGTTTAATAGTATTCTGCCAATGTTATTTATGCTTTTAATTTGATAAATGTGGCACTGTTATGTGATAGGCCAGCATTAGGTGACCTTGGTACAGGGTATATAAGAACTTCCTGTATTACCTTTGCAGCATTCCTCAAACTCTAAAATTATTTCAAAAATATATTTTTTAAGTTTAAGCTTTTATTATGTGCCAGTCACTATCTAGTTACAAAGTAACATAGACATGACTACCGACCTAGTGTGAGGAGAGGCATTTAAATGAAAGTTTTTTAAAAAATCTATAGTATGGTGCCAGAAATAATGTAATTTAGTTAAGTATTGGATCATTTTGGGATGTTTACCTGGGAATGAAATAAATATGTACAGAAAAAGCTTTTGTTATTAGAGAAAATGCACAGTTTTCTATACAGATCAAAAATATTTTGACTCTAAGAATATTGGTGATTTTTGTACACAGTGCCCATGTTGTCAATTTTCTAATTGCCTGATGAGCAGGCATCATGTAAATAAACTCCTTTGGTATACAAACATTTCTGTTTATATCTGAGCATCTAGTATGGTGGTATCTTATAGGAGATTAGGAACTTCATGAAAAATGACTCATCTTCAATGTAGAGGAAGTTGAAATGATCGTGTTTGATCAAGAAACAGCTTAGAAGAATCAGAGTAGAGAAATAATCTAAAAATAGGAATTTGTCACTCAAGCTGTCCCCATTTCAGAGTATAAGAAAGGAGGAGCTATTACAAAGAATAAGTATAAGTTAAAGTCGTTTCAATGATCTCTTAGAAAACTGATGGAAAACTAAGAAAAAATTCTTGTTTCTTATTTGCTAGAGGATAGGGAAGAGTGAATGGCAATGTCTTGGCTAAGAATGACTTGTAGAACACACTGGTTCATCAAACTGACAAAGGCATTGAGCGGTGACTTAGACAAACTTTCTTCTGGAAGAGAGAAAAAGCTGAAATATAGACTTTTCCTTGGTCCTTGTTTGGTGCTTTGATAATGTAGAAGCACTGGAAAAAGAGTAAGATGAGCAAGAGATCTCAGCATAGAAAACCAAGGCAGGAGAAGAAAATGGTAAATGTCAAGTCAAACTGAAAGCAGGCATTGTGGAACTCTATGAGACAAATCCTCAGGACAGCATGAACATCACTGGCAGAGATTCGAGGAGCATCAAATTGATGTACACTGATTCATGGTGGAGCTAGACATTTACTGGTGGGATTAAGTAGCACAAATATAAATCTGTTTATTCACAGATGAATATTTGTTCGGTCTAAATTTTCTTGTCCTGAAAGGAAGAAATATAAACAAAATTTCACAAACTAGAATATCTGTACTTGAAACCCACAACAAGTAACCAGTAAACAAATGTGACTTTTTGTGGATGAATGACTAAAATAAGTAGTCATTTAAATTGATCTGTGGGTTTTATCTTTCCTTCAGTTTTCTCTGTGAGACATGGATCTATGATGTTCCAGTTTCTTCTGGAAACACACTTCTGACATTATAATCAGTAGGGAACATATTTATCTGGTCTTTCACTGAGGCCATACAGCAACTGGAACATGGACTTTTTAGCTCATTCAGTAACATTGTTAGGAGTTACTAAATACCAATTTACAAATCTTCGGGTCTTTTTGGCCATACCGTGGGTGGTTTTTTTTTTTTTTTTTTGGTTATTAATTTTCAGTTGAAATCAAAAAAGAAGGAAAAATATAAGAACTGCATTATAATGAAAAAGCATTGCAAAATGACACTTCAAAACACTTACATTGGTTTAACATGCTTAATTGTTCTATAGTCTTCAGTTATTTATCCTTGAATGATTTTATAGCACAACATCTTGAAAGTAAGAAAGTATTTAGTGGCTAGGGGTTGAAGTGGCTCTTTAATATTATAAAATAAAGATTCTGATTTTGGAAGAACTGATCTTAAAGCGGTTTGAATGCACTGTCAGCTTTAAAGTGCATCACTAGTGCTAACCCCATGCCCACATCTTATTGCTCAAGAGTTTAGATAAATATCAGTAAATAGCAAAGAGGGGAGACAATGAAGCACCACAATAACAAACAGAACCTTCATATATTATATCTTAGACACTCTCTCAACAATAGAAGTAAACAGTTCATTATAAGTGTTTTTTTATTTTGTGCTGATGATTGCCATGTGTTTACAAAGGAAAAAGAGGAAAAATATCTTACATAGTTCAAATATCTGGACAGGCAGATGAAACTCTGTATATCAACTTATATGTCCAACCCCCTCCATGCCTATCACCATCTAAACAAAGCAAAATAGAGTAAAATAATAGAAGAATAATTTGGCAACACACTAATTCCCTTTATTTCTTAGGAGTGAACTTATTTATGTTTCTTCAAATGAAGCCTTCTATAAAATAGATGTTTTAGGAAGTCCTGTTCCAGCCAAATTGGAGATACATTGTCTAAAATATCCATGGATGTGTCTTAATCATCACTCTGTGATGTGTTCTTGAATCATATCATTAGAATTCTTTAGAAAACAATTAAAACTATCCCTCTTTTGAATTTTGAATGAATGTCACAGAATAGTATATTTGAGTATCAGTTTGTACAGCAATCCAGTAAGAGAGAAAGAAACATAGGGAGATGAGACTATAGCCTCAAAGTATTTGAAATGAACTTGAGGTGTTAGTTTAATAGTCAAAGTGTTAGCATTTTGATGCATTTGACAGGAAAAACACATAAACTGATGAAATCAATTGGATTTATTTCTGGGAATCACAACTTAAAGGCATTTAGACATCCTAGAACCTATTCAGGAAGAAATTAGGGTGGAGAAGGGTCACAAAACTAAGTTGTATAAGGAAGTCTGGAGGTGATTAGCCTGGAGAAGAAAGAAAATTCAGGAAATAAGATAGTTTCCAGGTATTTGAGGACAGTCACTTGGATGGGAACTTGCTTAGCCTTTATCAGCAAGTGCTTATTGACTACCTACTATGTTTCATGTTAGATGCAGAAAAGATGTCATGGAATAACAGAGGCATGGTCTTTGCCTCAAAGGAGTGTCTCAGAGAGAGACAGACAACCAGCCAAATTCAAAAAATAAATTACTGTATTTGAGACATGTTCTATAAATAAAAGGAACATACAATTATAGAAAATATCAAGAGACATACAATAGATCATGTAGTGCTTGAAAGATTCTTTAGGAAGTGTGATTTTAAATGTACATTCTGAGGAACTAAATTGGGAACCAGCCTTGGAAATATCAGAGAGATGGTTATTTTCAACAAATAACAAAATTCCTCAAAGATACAGCATGTTGTCCTAGAATGTAAGGATATAAAGTCATTAGATAATTCATACATAGACTGAAGAAACATCTGTGGAGAATAATAAAAAGAATTAATCTGAGTATCAAACAATAAGAATCAAAAGTAAGTAATAAATGGCATGTCATTCTGACAATCTCTTTCATATGTGATAAAATCAAAGATTAGAACCAATCTTTATTATTCATAGAGTCCCA
The DNA here is from genome assembly GCF_009834535.1 of Camelus ferus. Classification (NCBI taxonomy): domain Eukaryota; kingdom Metazoa; phylum Chordata; class Mammalia; order Artiodactyla; family Camelidae; genus Camelus; species Camelus ferus. The sequence continues at coordinate 421,724 of NC_045709.1, forward strand.
CATTAACTTTCTGAAATTTTAGGTAAAATTTCCAAAATAATTTAATATATTTCAGTGGTAAATTTAGCAAGATGATTAAAACCTTCTTATCATAAGTTTACTGATAAAATACATGGAAAAAGATGACCCTCATCAAGCAATAGTAATTTATTTCAAGTTAAATTATAACATGTATTTCATAAAGTTAAATTATTTGTATTAATTACCTTAAAGTATATTTAAAAAAACTTATCTATGATTCTGAAACTAGAAACTAAAGCCTAGGGAATACTTGAACAATATTTTGCCAAAAGTATAAAAAATAAGTTGGTTAAGTGTTTCTTTCACAATGTAAATTAAAATCCATAACTCAAGAGAATGCAAAACAGACTCAGAAAATGGCTAAGAGTCTCACTGAAATTGCTGATTACACCTTCTTTTCATCAGCTTTAAGAGGTATGTTGGAGTGGGAACAAGATTTAGTCTAGGTTTTCTGTAACCAAACTACACACGTCAGGCTTACATACCTCTAACCTTCCTTGGGTGCCAGGGCTCCTACATCTTCTTTGAAACCCTCCTCCTCATACATAGGTGTGTACATACATATTAAAGAAAACATTAATAACTATTGATATTAACTACTAAATATGGCATATCCATTCTCATTACTTATAAGAATATTAAAATAATTTTAATGTGATTTCCTGTTATAATTTCTTCTACCTCCTCCCCCACTTAACTCTACTCAACCCTTCATATATTTGTCACTGTCTTCTCTTCAAAGGTAAATATGAAATTATTCTGTATGATACTATGGCTACATGTCATTGTGCATTTGTCAAAACTGATAAAATGTACAACATCAAGACTGAACCCTAATGTAAATTATGGACTTTGGTTGATAATAAAGCGCCCATGTTGGTTCATCGATTGTACCAATATGCCACATTGATGAGGGATGTTGAGGGTAGGGGAGTATATGTGTGTGGGTGGGGAGGGCTATGTGGGAACTCTGTATTTTCTGCTCAATTCTGTTGTGAACCTGAAACTGCTCTTAAATAATAAAGCTAAGAAAGAAAGAAAGAAAGAAAGAAAGAAAGAAAGAAAGAAAGAAAGAAAGAAAGAAAGAAAGAAAGAAAGAAAGAAAGAAAGAAAGAAAGAAAGAAAGAAAGAAAGAAAGAAAGAAAGAAAGAAAGAAAGAAAGAAAGAAAGAAAGAAAGAAAGGTAGGTAAATATGACAGGTGGATTATGTTGACCTCTTGGATAGAACTGTCTGACAGAAATCTAGTTGGCACTGGAATAAAGTAAAATCATTGGCCCTCAATACTGCCCTTAGATCATCCCCTCAAGAATTCATCCTCCTTCCATCTTCACCAACACATGTTCTTTATGTTTCCTCAGCACAAGCAGCCTTTCTATGCTCTGCTACTTCTTAGTAAGACAGCTCATTTTTCTAATTTTATATTGGTTATGAAATGAAATCCTATATATACTTTATCACATTTATCATTGTCCTTAATGTATACCTCTTCTTACATCACAGTTCTTTTGGCCCAATGGTATTTGCACCTCTTATGGCTTACTCTGCTCCCTTAAAAAAAAAAAAGAAAAGAAAAGAAAAGAAAAGAAAAGAAAAGAAAAAAAAAATTCTTTCTGAAGGCTAGAATCTATCTAACTAATCAAATTATTATTTCTTGTGCTTCTTACGTTTTATTACATAACATTAGGAGTTCAGATCTACAATGTAAGAGATAAAAGTTTGAATACTATGTATTGCCATCATGAAAAAGTAAATTATCTTGAAGTTACTTGGAGAAAACAATTCTGTCAGACCATTACTGAACATTTTTCATAGATAGAATTTGCTGCCCTAAACACTATATGATATTTCACTAAATATTTAATAAAAATCTTTTTTGAAAAATTAAGAAATAAGGTATAATTTGATTATGCTACTCAAAATATATAGTATTTAAGTGTATAAGTATATATGAACTAGGAGTTGTTGCAACTGCTTCAGAAGTTTTAACCACACTTACGCAATTAACTGATACAATCTTCTCATGCTAAATTGGTACCAAAACTATAGCTACAGCCACATAACAAATGAAATATTTAAGAACCAGAGCTCCAATTTCAAATTTTTAGAGTGAATATCTATATGATATCTGTTAAGATATCAGTGATACATATGATTTTCTTAATATTGGATACTCATATTTGTCACTCTGTCATATATATCTTGAGTTTGAAGGAAGTATACTGTGTTCAGAATTTTAAATAAAGTAGTTTCAAAATTATCAGAAATTCCTGTATTGAAAACAAATTATAACATGGAAATATCGTCATCACACACTATTGTAATTATATTTATATAATTATATGTAATATATAATTTAATATTTATATAACTATAATAGAATATAAAATTACTTAGACCATTTTCTGAATAGAATTGTTGCTGGTAGATGTAACACATGCCCAGGTTCTTGTCCTGTCCCAGAAATAATTCAAAGAAGAGACGCAGGAGTTAAGAAAGTAAAGTGAGGATTTATTAAAGGATGGATAGTACACTCTCAAGGGGAGAGAGGGCAGGCTCAGGAGAGCAGCTGCACTGAGTTTCTTTGGCAATTTGGTTACACAGACTGTAAAAATGAACGTGCAGAATATTCATTGGGGAGGGAAGGGTTTGGGATTGTATTCCCTGATTTTCATCCCAACTCCACCTTCCCAAAGGTAGGAGGGATTTTTGTTCTTATTTAGTCTGGATTGGAAGTGTCATGGCTTCGGTGTATGACAGGTACTTCTAATCTGCAAGGCTAATTTTATTGAAATGAGGGCACAATGAGCAAAATGCTACATTCAGACAATGGAGAGTCTTGCCTTTTCCCACGTTTCTTTGTCAGCCGGCAGGTCACTCGTCACCCCAAAATGTGTGACTGCTTGCCAGCCCAGAGGTTCCTGCTTTTCTCTCTCTGTCCAGGGACCCCGGTGCTTACATGATATAGGATTTCCTGCATTTGGCTTGTGCCCCTCCTTTCTGCCCAATTCCTGCCATTTGGCCTGCGTCCCCTTTTCTCTGCTCATATCTAGCTATCTTCCTGCTCTAACAGAATCGTATTAGGAAAAAAAATATTTCTGAAGTCACAATAGTTCCTCTGCTGTTCTTAATCTCACATCATTGTATACCTACAGAGATTGATCAGCCTCAGTGGACACTGGGAGTTAAGCAATGAACTTTCATGCATTACCACCCAGTCCCAAGCCTTCCCTGGAAGGTAAGAGAATATGTGAAGTGTTTTAGGGTTCTTCGGATCTCCTAGAAGCCTTAAGCTGGCTGGAGGCGATCCTCAGTGCTGTCTAGAGCAATCTTCTCTTCCAGCTTGCTGGCTACAGCCTGTCTGAAGGAAAGATGTAGTGTGATGAGAGAGACCCACTGCATTCCCTGGAGGCACTGTTGAGAACGCTGTTAACAAAAGCCCAATCTTATCTCCTAGGACAAGCCCTTAGAACACCATCTTCTAAAGTATGGTTTTAGGGATTCTGAATTTTTCTTATAATCTATGTATGTATAATAAAATATTTCCTTTGGCAAGTCCAATTTGTGTGGGTTGGAAGCTATTTTATCATTTAATAACTGCATGAAATTAAGAAGATGATTTAAATGCCACGTGTTTTGTGGTTTCATTTCCTCATGCGGGAAATGTGTGAAATAATACTCGCATTATGAATCAACATATGAAAATTGCTTTTGATAGTGCATGATGCATAGTAAAAATAGCTATTCAATTATTATTAGTTTTTTTTCTATAAACGTATGAAGTGTATACGCGTGTTAAATATATATAGTAATAAAATATACATATGGAAATAAAACATGATATATGTACTATCACATATATATAAATATATGAGAGTATTGAGCAATACATGAGATAAGCAGTCAGTTTATGAGAATGTAAGACAATTTAATACAACTAAATGGGGCAAATCTATGTTTATAGATGTAACCAGAATGCGGTGGGTAAATGTAGGATAAGAAAATAATGAACAGATTAGTTTCAATGATTGGGTTTAAGAATATCCATCAATTTGTTGAACAATTTTATGAGACTGTGGTCCAAGCCTAGAACTCCAATTTCTGCTCAGAAATAGGCAAGATAAGCCAAGGCATAGTCCAAGAGTGAATGGAATACTAGGCAGGGGCCAGGTCATGCGCTAAAGAACAGGACAGGGAAAGATTCCTGCTAGGGACTAACTTGAAGGTCTACTAGGGCAGTTTGGGGTTAAAACAAAAGGCTACAAGCTTAAGTTTGGAGCAGCAAATCAGGGAAGAGTGCATTCTTTACATGCAGTTCTTTCTTTCTTTATTTATTTACTTTTTTTGTGTGTGTGGGGGGACAGATAATTAGGTTTATTTGGTTAGTTTTGGAGGAAGTACTAGGGATTGAATCCAGGACCTCATGTATGCCAAGCATGCACCCTACCACTTGAGCTATATGCTCTCTTCTTTTTGTTGTTGTTGTTGATGGCAGTACTGGGGATTGAACCCAGGATTTTGTGTGTGCTAAGCATGCGCTTTACAGCTGAGCTATACCTTCTCCCCTTACCTGCCTTTCTAATGCTGGGAATGACTGTTGGATCTCCAGAGGGAATAAGGGAATAAACTCTTAGTAACAGTCTCTACCTCTAGGGGCAAACATTCTTCCCATTCTGGCCAAGAAATTGAGGAGGTAATCCTGCAAACTGACTAAACTAGATTGTCTCTGGGAAGTAAGTGTTCCCCAAATTAATTTCTTTCTATGAGGATTTTTAAAACTATAAATGCAATTAATTCACCCTTTATATATGTATGCGTAATTTATCAAAAAAGATGTCTGGGAAAGTGATTCAGATTTGCTCCACAAAATCACACACAATAGTTTTTTCTAGATTAAATGTAACTTTAGTGTCATTAAATTAAATCCGACACCAAGTATCAAAGTGTACTTAAAATCTGTACCAGTAAGTATGGAATAGCTTTAAATGTCTTTTTCTTCTGGGGTAACATGGTGGTCTTTGCAAATAGCGCCCTACATAGGATGTCGGGTGTAGCAAAGAAGAGTGAACTTCAGTCTTCTTTGTGCAACTTGAATTATTACCAGGATGAATGATGCATTTTGAAACAAATAATTTGAAAGTTTTACTGAAAATACTTTGGAGGATATTAAATGTTAAACCGCTTTTAACAAGTTTGTAAACTTCACATCTAATTTAAAATATACTTTCAATTAAATGTTTTATTAACGGCCCATGAGCATTGAATTATAACAATCAGAATTATGTATCTGCTTTGATTCAAGGAATTAAAAGTACTTGAAATGCTAGGTCCTATTTACCACTCTTCTCTGGGAACTAATGGGAGGTTTACAAGGAAGGAAAAACTTTTCCATTCCCCTTGGCCCAGGGTTCTGTCTGCCAGAGTGATTTACTTTGTAGAGCTACTAACTAAATGTGCAGAATAAAAATTTGTCGCAAATCTCTAAATTCAAAATGAATGTTTATCAGATATTTAAGTCACATCTCACATACAGTATCTTTGTGTATGGGACATATGCATGAGAAAATTGACCATTTAAGAATTTGTAAGATTTTAATTTCCCAGTATTTCAGGGCTAATGTAAGAATGCTCATAAATATGCATTTACAGGACACTTAGTTCACAAATATAATTATAATATATCTTTTCCCGAAAAATAGCTCAGAGAAAGATTTATGTCAGACTTGAAGGAAGTTTGGTCAAAGTTTATCAAAATACAGTGGGAAAAAGGACAGTTTTGGAGTCAGTGGACTTGAGATACATTTTATAATTCTATCTTTTTAAAGCAATGTAACATTGGATAAGGTATTGAAATCTTAGTTTATATCTCTATTAAATGGGAAAGAGTCATTCAACTGCTGTTATGATTATAACTGTCATCATCATAATCCACTCCAGTTTCTGAGATCTCACATAAGCAGTGGCCAGCGACAGGTTTAGATGATGACATATTTAATCCCATAGTGTCACATAGCTGAGCCAAATCGGGACTTTTTTCCGACCCTGAGACTCCCAGGTGGGATTCAAGATTGCTCTTGTTTCAAGCCACAGAGCTATTCCACTGCTACAAGATTTTAAACCACTTGGATGAATTACAAAAACAAGAAACTTTTAATAACCAAACAATTTTCCCAGGACACATTGGATTTTTACTCACTGCATGCAAAAAAGGAGCTTTCCTACTATTTCATTAGCATAGAATGATAGATGTTTGGCATAGTGCCTCTTGAATAGACTGAGATCTGGTCCAAAGAGACATGAAAATGCCTGAACTGGGTTATAATTACTTTGTAATTTTGATTTCCAAAACTGAGCCACAAGGGGGAACTTCTGTTATCATCAACTCAGGAGGGTCTTGCTCAGTTATGCACATTGCAGAGTGATTAAATGTCAGTTTCTACGGATGCTATTTGCTGAATTTACCAAGTTGAACAGAATGGCTCATCAAAGGGACTTAAATATGTAGTTATCCTTTGGGATATTGATGTCAGTTTAAAAAGCATCACATAAGATGAATCGTATCTCGGGCCAACAGGATAAAAGCTGTAGTTGTGTATGGTGATGACAATGTTCCAATGTGTCATTTGCATGTGGTCTAATTGTTCCAGAATGGAACTAAAATCTGATTAAAAAGCCAAACCATGTAAGTCCATATTTGAATGATTTAATCTGAATATATATGTAAGCAATACAAATTAGTGATCTTTCAAGATAAGAAAGACTTGTAATTTATGGATTCAAAGGTAAAGTGAATGAAATTCTGTTCTTCATAAATATTATATACATAACTACAGCATTAATGTTTACTACTAATGCAAGTCATAAAATTATTTGAAAATTGGCCAGTAATTATGGGATGAAGGCTGTGTTACAGAAAAATAAACTTAGGTATACAGTTAATTTTTAATGAAGAGGCTGGACTAAATATGTAGAGAATTTACCAGATAAACATTATCTTTGATTTCCATAAAGTCAAAAAGAAGGATTTTAGTTACCTATGGCCATGTAGCAAACTGCTCTGAAACTTAATGGCTTGAAAGCATTTATTTTCTCTTCTGATTCTGTGGATTGCCTGAATGATTCTCATGTACCTAAGATGGTCTAGTGGCTGAGCTGGGATGGCTAGATTTGGTGTGATGGTTCTCCCAAGTGGTCTTTCATCCCAGTCTTCTGCAAAGTCTGAGGGTCTTAGTTTCCAAGGATGTGACAGCAGAAGCTACAAGGTTACCAGAGAATGATTCTCAGAAGCCTCATTACATTATCGTCGTTGCTGCAGAGCAAGTTGCAAGGTCAAGGGAAAGAATGGGATAATGGGCTCCACTTCTTAATGGGAGGTTAGTACCAAAGATTTTGTGGCCATATTTAAACTAATGCCAGATTTTTATAATCAAATTGTTTTACAAATAAGAAAGCCAAAGTCCTGTATTGTCATTTGTTACCTTACACCATTTATTTATTGACCTGTCCTATCATTTCCATATCTGTATGACTCTGAAGATTGATGATCAAGCAAATGTTTCTTATATGACTGACAGCTAATATCTGTCACTGAGCAGTGAACAGCAATGAATGAGCTGCTGTCAACTGTAAATGGGCAATAGGTAATGAAGAGGAAATATGACAAACACTGTGCTCCTTAAAACCATGAGTAGCATCTCAGGAAAAGTTGACTGGACTTCATGGCTGCAGATCTGATATATGCCACTTTGCTTTATATTATGTTAGTTCAACTATCTATAGAAAATTATAGAATATACAACAGTTCTATATACAAATATGTATTATTATCCAGTGATACTTCCTTTAGGTATGTTCATGAGATAAAGTATTGCACGTGTGCACAATGATATACATATGATATTGATTATTACAGTAGTGTTTGTAAAAGATAAATGTTTGGAAATCAATCAGCAGAAGAAGGTAAATGAAAGGTAAATTAAACAGCGACTACAACTTCTTTAATATAACATCTGCATTTGGTCTCATATGATTTTACCGCATACCATATGTGCTCCATGAAACATATGACTAAATTGCCACTAACAAGCCTATACTAAAACACATTCACTTTCTGCCTTTACATGGTCAGAGTCCATTTGCTTTGGGAAGATTAAAGAAAATTGACTGCCACAGATTGAATTCACAGTGAAGTCAATTGGCTACTTCTCCTTAATAGTACTTTTATAAAGAATTCTGATGTGTAAAGCAATGAAAGAATAACAAGACACACAGTACACTCAATTCCCATCTAGCAGAAGTTAGGTACTAGTGCTAAATACATTCTAAAAATAGAAAATGAAAATCCACAGTTCCCCACTCATAATAAAGTCTTGTATTGAATGAGTTTTTCGATGTAAAGGATTTGTCACTGTACACTGAGGCCAATTTATAGTATTTGAAGTCCTTTTTATGAACATCAAACTGAGAAACAGAGAGTAGGACATTGGTTACTAGGGCCAGGAGCAGGGGAAATGGGGAGATGCTGGTCAATGAGCAGAAACTCAGTTATAAGAGGAAGAAGTTTTGGACGTCTAATGTACAGCATGGTGACTGTAATATTGTATTGAAAGTTGCTATGAAAGTAGATCTTAAACATTCTTACCATAATCACACCACCACTACCAGAAAAGTAATTATGTGAGATGTTAAGTAACCTTATTACGGCAAACATTTCACACTATATATATGTGTATCAGATTATCACACTGTACACCTTAAACTTACACAATGTTATTTACCTGTTATATCTCAATAAACTAGAAAAAAAGTCCTTTTTATGAAAAAAAAAAAAAACTACAGCACTGAGATTAAAATAGCAATTTTGGGGAGGGGAAATTTACCACCAGATCTGGACAGTCTATTCTCAATGAAAATTACTAAACATAATTGCAATATATATAAATGTCCTAAATAGTCAGTATATGGGCTTTTAGCTGGTTTTTCCTCAGAATTTTGAAAGTTTTATCTTTATCCTTATACAAAGTAATCTAGTCATTCTTGATCTATAATTAGTACAGTACTGAAAATAGCACTACATTGTTAAATTATTCTAGATTGAAATTCCAGATTCATGATTTCGTGTGTACCATGGAATTATTTTTTAAGAGAATCAGTTCCTAATTTGTGAAATGGATAAAACAACATAATATGTAAAGTAGTTTCTGAGATCCAAATAAAGTATTTAACAATCAGTTGTACTTTCTGGGTATATAGGAAAGGGTTAAAACCCTCCCAAAATATTCGACACTTTTTCTTTGGGCAATAAAACCTCTTCTTGGTGGGAAGATATAGCTCAGTGGTAGAGGGCATGCTTAGCATGTACGAGGTCTAGGGTTCAAGCCCCAGTACCTCCATTAAATACATACATACATACATATATAAATAACCTAAATACCTCCCCCTCTAAAAAACAAAAAAGTAAAACCACTTCTTTATTTAACATAGTTTAAGCAACTGCAGAGAGGCCAGTATTCTCTAGTGGAATAAATGCTGATTGGAGATCAATAGTGAGGGGTTACAGGCAGCTAGCTTAATTCTGAGCAATTTATTTATGCCAGTTTCCTTATATGTGACTTAACCTATATGATGATTGATTTCTTTGTTGAATGATAATTTTGAAGATCAAAATATTGTGGGAGTCCAAATTTTCTGAAAAATATAAAGTTGCATTAAAAACATTAAAATATTCTTTACTGAAATTACCTATTATTGTAACCTAAACATATAATCAAAGATAGTCAATATTTAGGAGTGACATACCTTAGGAATGAAAAGTGCAGTCACATAAAATGCCATTCATTTTTCAAAGAGTAAATAGAGAAGCACCATAATATACTAACTGTGCAAGCTTAAATAAACGAGACAACTTCTTTAAGCTGTACTTTTAAATAACACTTTAAAAATACATGTTTAATGCTGTGCCTTTTTGCTTGTGTGGGGTTTGCAGGCAAAAGAGTGATGGAATATCTAAATCTTATTCTTGGACAGTTTGTTGAGAGCAAACAAGAGGTCTCTATAAGTGAATGTGGAAGTATTAATGTGTAGTGGAAGTGGGAAGGGGAGAGTTAACATACAGATGGAACGCAAAAGGGATGTAAGAGCAGCATGGGCTTATTATTTATGTTGACACAGATGTATTGATATCTAGTATACGCTCTTACAGCCTAAGAAAGCTTGATAATATAAGAGAGCATTTTGACATATGGCTTTATCTCAAAATATTGAAACTTAAAAAAAATATATATATATCATATATATATATATAAAACATATGTATATATGTTAGAATATATGTATATATTCGGTAAAAATTTAGCTGGAAATATCTAATTTAAGGAAAGTTTAATTCATCTTAGAATTCCACTTTGGATTTTTCCCCAAAAAGCTCAGTAATAAATGTGCTTATTAGAACTTCTTTTCTTCATTGTTATTATCAAAGCACAAGAAAACAATTTTGACATTCCTTAGTTTCTTCATAGAAATTCACAAAATACAAAATGGGTCTATTTTTATCAAAATTGAATGTGCCCATGGAAGAAAAAGCACTCAAAAAATTGTAACACAAATGTATAAACCACTATATTCAGTCAGTTATTGAAAATTGCACTTGCATGTTTGCTGGATTGTACTGGTGATTGAGCAAATATGGCTGTGGAGTTCATTATTATTTATTTGACAGGCTTTTCAAATTGTTAGGCTCCTGTATTACATAAACCAAGCATGCATTATTTTCTTCTGGTTTTGAGGTTAGGGTGGGATGCCTGATAGTCAGAAATCTACAAATTGCCCTTCCTATAACTCAGGTCTCCTGAAATTGGTTCCAGGCAGATACATTACCACATCCAAGACACTTTGTTTAGATTAAATGTGGTCCATGCATTTGACCTAATCTCCTGTCCTCAAGATTACATGTATTTTCCACTAAGATCAGTAGTATCTCACCAAAGAATTTAAAAGAGGATGTTTTCTATTATTAAAAGAGCTTATTTGTAAGTATTCACTCCACCTCACTACTTCCTTTAACTCTGCCCATTTTTTTACTACTGTAATAAAACCTTTCCTTATATGCTATACATAGTAGCAAATTTAAAATTATATCTGGAATAAAAATATGGCTTAGATTCTGTGCTGCACCTAAGGAAATATTTTTCTTTTCACATAAGAAAATACACAGCAACTTTGAAAGTATTTGTTAAATAAACTAAAATAAATGAAACAGTGGCCCAGGAAAACACTGAACTAGGGGTAGAGTTTTCTTTGACATAACAGGGCTCCAAAGGAAAATTCCCACAGGAAAATCAACCAGGAAATTTTGATGAGAGAATAAAATTTCCTGACTTAGAAGTAATTTCTAAATGCGATTAATTAGGTTAATGCATGGAGTATCCTTTGTACTCTTTTTTGTACTGTAATTAATTAATAATTATTATTAATTTGAAAGAAATATTTCAGGTTACCTGCTTAACCACTGCTGTCTAATTTTTGAGAGTAATTTCAAATTAACCATGCATTCTGTAAAGTTCTGTAAAATGGTATACACTTGAAAATTTGAAATACAGACTAGACAACAGAAGAAACAATGCCATTTCTGAATCCATCTATTATTAATAACAAGAAATATTCTAAATTTTCCATAGAAAGCAGGCTATGTTTAATAATGATAGTTATTTAAAAATTTCTAGAAAAGATTTTAAGATGATCAAATTCTCAATATTTTATTATAAAGTAATTTATATTCTGATTAGAAGAATCCATATGAAGAGTTTCCTTTCTGTTACAACCAGTTTGTACAAACTAATTTTGATAAATGCCTAGTAAAGTCAGCCTAGATACTCCACATAATTCGTTTGTTAAAGAGCAGTGAGGTGTGGGTTTGAGTATTCCCATATTATAAAAAATATTTACTATAGAAAAATACTACTTTGGTGAAATTATTCTATTTCAAATAATATTTAATACCTGCATAACAAAGCATAAAATAATTTAACATATTCATCATAACTATTGTTTCACTTTGCCAGCTCTCTCTCTGGTTCTTCTTACTTTCTTGCTCTGATGAAGCCATCATGTTGTAAACTGCCTTATGGACCAACACATGTGGCTGAAGGTATTAAAGGGACCTCAGGATTCCTTTTCATTTGATTTTTTAAATTAGAGTTGTCTTTGTCTGAGTTTTCACGAAGCATAATATTGTATAGGTCCATATACATGGTAGTAAATAGCAGAATTTTATTCTTTTTGTGGCTGAGTAATATTCCATTTTATGCCACATCTTCTTTATCTATTCATATGTTGATGGGCATATAGGTTGCTTCAGCATCTTGGCTATTGTAAATAATGCTGCTATGAACATTGAGTTGCATGTATCTTTTTGAATTAGTGTTTTGCCCCCCCCCATATATCTCGGAGTGTAATTACTGGATCATATGGTAGTTCTATTTTTAGTTTTATATCTTCTTTGGAAAAATGTTTATTGAGGTCTTCTTTCCCATTTTTTTAAATTGAGTTTTTCTATATTGAATTTTATGAGGTCTTATGTAGTTCCATTTAAATTTTAGGATTACTTCTTTTAGTTCTGTAAAAAACATCATGGTGTTTTAATAAGGATTGCATTGAATCTGTAGATTGCTTTGGGTATTATGAATATTTTAACAGTATTAATTCATTCTTCCAATCCAAGAGTATTGGATATCTTTCCATCCTTTGTATCATTTTTAAATATCTTCCCTAATGTTTTATTGTTTTCAGAGTATAAGTCATCTCTTTAAGTTTATTCTAAGATATTTTATTATTTTTGATGTGATTTTAAACAAGATTACTTCTTTCTTTCTGATAGTTCATTATTAGTATATAAAAAAGCAACAGATTTTTGTGTATTATTCTTGTCTTCTACAACATCACTGAATTCACTTTTAATTCTAATAGTTTTTTGGTGGAGACTCTAGGATTTTGTTTTACATAGCATTGTATAGTCTTCAAATAGTGAGAGTTTTACTTCTTCCTTCCAACTTGGATGTCTTTTATTTCATTTTCTTGTCTGATTGCTGTGGCTAGTACTTCCAGTACTATGTTAAATAGAAGTGGTGACAGTGGGCATCCTTTCCTTGTTCCTAACTTTAGAGGGAAGGATGATCCAGTGGTTCCATTTCTGGTTGTGATAGTTTACTATCAGAATAATTCTAGAGGTAAATATTTGCAATGCCCTACTACCTTTGCAACTACATCACTAATGTCCTTAATACAAAATATATGGCTTTTAAAATGTCATTAATACAAAATACAAGGCTTTTAAAATTTATTTGCTTTTAAATATTTAAATATTAAGGTTTACTCCAGTAGTTTGTTCTGATATTAAATTGCATAACAAATAACTTTCAACTAATGCTTTTAATTGGACACATTAAATAATATATGATGGTTTATAGCTCTGTAATAAAGATTCTGTTTTCATAATTTTTAGAGTGATCTCTTTGTTGTTTGAAACATCAGAAAAATTCATTAATAATATTATTCCACATTGGCATCTCTTCTTGTTGTTCTCTGTTATTACTCCCCAAAGTGTGTTAACACTTTTCATCTGACAGGTAAAAAGAGCCATTCTTCAACTGGGTAAGAATTTACTTTCTAAAATTGTGTTAAGAAACTGACTTCCTAAAGAACCAGAACAGGAAAGAAAATAAGTGGAAAACAAGAAATCTTAAGTGGCTCAGGAAGAAATATCTGATTAATTTTGGAACTGAGACTTGGCTATTATAGGATCACAGATGGTTCAATAATTTCTGACAGTTTTGTTGCTGATGACTTCATTTTTTACAACGCTATAGTATTGTTAAACTATTATGAGTTAGATTTTATTAATCCATAGATTCAGACTTCCTGGATATAATTTTTTTTCCACCAGTTCATTCTCTTTCAACAGAATCAATTGCACTTCTTATTTTCTATGTTTGGCAATGCTTGCAAGAGACTCAAATTTTAAAATTGTTGAAAAATCTTTGTACACAGTTTAGCACAGGTCTACATACCTGGTAATTTTCTGTTATTTGAGCTTTGATTGCTTTATCAATAGTCCTTTAAAAAAAAACTGTAAGTAAGAGAAAAGATGTTTTACACAGATGTTTTACATTTGGCCATTGTCAAAATATCCTAATTCTGTATCCATTCCCACTCTGGAATCCATAATTCTGATCAATGAGTTTTTCATGAGTTTGAAACTGGATCCTACTTGTGTTAAACATATAATATCTTAAAGGAACTGGGACTGGGTATCTTTATTCTTGCTTCTAAAGAATGAGTCTGTAGTCTGTAACTTAATTTCTTGTTACACATGCTGACTTGATAGTTGACTGTTGTCAGTGGAGATATAGCAAGAGTGCGTGCTACTGAGATATATGTGAAGATGAAGTCATTACAAATGTCTTAATTAACCACTAATCAGTCATTTTAATGGGAATTTTTTACTGTCTAAGATTGATGCAATTAGCCTATTTATGCTGGAAAAATTATATAGTGGGAGATTTATTTTTAATTGACTACTTAATGGCAAGTTCTGTTTCTTAGTGAAGCTTCCTTTGTTCTCATGATATCCAGAGAATATTAAGCAGCATGTTACAAAGAGAAAAAAAAGAAAAATCAAAGATTTATTATGGATTTCTTAAGGAATTGTAATGAGCTATATGTGATACACTAATCTAAAAATGCAAGCTGAGTGAAGTGATCTCAAGATCTTTAGGAACTGTACTTTGCTGCTTCATCAAAATTGTCTTATCCAACTGACTACTGAAAGTACAAGAACAAAAGCAAATTTATTTAATTAAATTTTCTTTATTAAAATATACATAAAATTGTCATGAATTCTAATAATTTTGCAAATTCTATCAAATTTTTAACATTTCTAAAGGATAATTCAGATATATATTGCTTATTAAAGCAATCTAGAAAGGTTGTCACATCATTGGATTATAAAGAAATTCAGTTATATTTATTTAGTAATAACAAGGAAAGTATTTTCCGATTAAGACTAATTTTAAAGTAATTTTAAGTAATACATTTTAATATGTAATTAATAAGAATTATATTTACTTAATACATAGAAAGCACTAGTTGTCAAATGTTTAGGTAGTTTTCCTCACTTTTTCCACTTAAATATAAGATGTAATATAGATAATGCAGCTGGCACTATCTTATGTTTTACTTTTGTTAATATTATAGTTTCTATTATTGAACTCTTGAGTTCTTTATCATTAATTTATTTATCTGATAGACTTCATCCAGTTCTAAGCTTCATTTGAATATTCTCAGTAGAAGAGAACAGTGTCCATGGTAACTATTATGCATAGAACACAGGCTATCTGAAAGAAACAGAACTTACTAAAGAAATACATGTTCACTGTAATTTACTTATCAATGATAGGCTATCACATGATTTTTTTAAAATCCCATTAGACATAAAATAATTAACAAAACCTTAAAAGGAAAAAATTTTGTGGAATTGGGTGTTCACAATTCAGCAATTTTGATACCTGAAATTCCTATTCCCCACAATTGAATTCATTATTGAATATTAAGTATTGAATTAACCAAATAATCAAGGGGGAATTTACAATTAAACTCCTCTATATTTTCATTCACTTTTTATTGTTTTACCTATGTTATCCATAGAAACAGCCCTGACCCCTTAACTATTTTATGCTGCATGATACTCTAAAACAAATCAATAAAATAATTTTCTTACTTTTTCAGTAACATCCTCCACTTCTTACAAATGTTTATTAAAACACCCTATGAACCTCAATATACTATAAACATGTAAAACTTAGTTAATATGCTTATCTTTCTATGTATGCCTTATACTAAATTATATAAAACTAAGGACATTTAAATTTCAGGAATAATTGAATGATGTGAATATGCATTGCCTAGGAAATATCATATCTCAATGCTAAAAAGCATATGAAAAGGAAAATATAATTTCAGATTTGGTAGGTTTTTGTTGTGCTTTAGCTCTGATTTTACATTGGTCCCATAAACACATAATTAGACAAATTAAAATGCTATGAATCAAAATAATAATTAGGCCACCTATGATCTTCTTTTCTTTTTGAGTAGATAATTCATTTTCAGTCATTCATAATATTGTTATAATAAATATTTGTGAAACAATCACACAACAGAAAAAAATTAGAACTGAAAGTAACTTATATCTGCCTAAGTTATTATTTTCTATCTCATTCACAGTCCTCTCCACACATGGCCTATGATGTTCAGAATTATGTGCTTATTATTTCTTATATGTACTTATATATGTCTATGATTTTCTATTAAAATATAGCAATTAGCTTTATTTTTATCTTCAACAAGATTTTCATTATATACATAATAAATTTTATTCAATATTATGTTAAAAACAAATTCATATCTGGCATATTTATATTTATTTGATTGGTGAATAATATTCCATTGTTTGAATATACCAAAATTTATTTATCTGTGATTTATAAAGTGGCGTGTATTTTCTCTTTGTCTTTAAAAAAAACAAAACAAAACAAAAACCTCCTAGCAAAATTCAGGTTTGATTTCCTGGAAAAATTCATACAATGTTTCCTACTGCATATAACAGATATTTCTTTTAAGTGTATATCTAATGGTGAATGTTTTGGTTAAAAATGTATGTGAATAATAAACTTTACAAGGTAATGTTACCTTGTTTTCCAAAACAGATTTTCTAGATCATAAGATATTTATAATTCTTGACTTTTTGTTATTTATCCTGCTTGAATTTTTCTTAAATTAATGGATTCATGGTAACATGTATGTCACTAATTTTAGAATACTTTCATCAATTACTTCTTCAAATATTTCTTATATCCTGTTCTTATCCTCTATTTCAAGATAATAATTACATGCAAGTTAGACTACTTGGTATCTTCTCAAAGGTCTTGAATTCTCTTTCTTTTTGTCTCACTTTTCTCTCTCTCTCTCTCTCTTTTTGGGTTTCAGTTAGGATAAATTCTATTGACCTATCTTCAAGTTTTGATTCCTTCAGCAAAACTTTGATGAACCGTCAAAGCATTTTTATCTATGTCATTGAATATTTTTTTAAAAATTTTAAGCCCTTCCATATGATTATTTCTTATAGTTTTCAAATCTCAGTTGATGTTGATTAGCTTTTTTTCCTTCAGGAATTTAATATATTAATCATAATTATTTTAACTTCCATCATATTTCCACCATCTGTTTTATGGAATTTCATTCTGATGAATGTTTTGTTTTTCCAGACTATATTTACATTTAATAATGTATGCTTATTTTTTTTGATGAATGTTGTAAAAGACAGTAGATACAGAAGTAAATCATTTTTTAAACAATTTTATGAGGAGCATACTTTTCTTTCTTATAGGCCTTTAAAGTGGGGATTTGCATTAACTAATCATAGTTGGGCTGGGTTTTAGCTTGTTGCTATGGTTAGCCTAAATGCACAAGAGGCATCAAATTTGTCTTAAACTATCTTGTTTTTTCTTCACTTCTTTTTGTTGTTGTTGTTGTTGCTGTTGTCCCCAGAGAGAGTCTATTATTTAAATAATTTTATTTTCACATAATTAGCAAATCATATAATTCACTCATTTGAAGTATATAATTCAATGATATTAGTATATTCACAAGTACGTACAACCATTATCACCATCAATTTTAGAACATTTTCATCACTTCAAAATAAACCTCATGCTAATTGTCACTTCCCTAGCCTCTGACTTACTACTCCCAGCCCTAAGCAACCATTAATCTGTTTTCCACCTCTATAGATTGAGCCTATTCTGTCTTTCCATATGAATGGAATCATATAGTATGAGGTCTCCTGTGTCTGTCTTCTTTTACTTATCATGATATTTTCAAGGTTTACAATGCTGTAGCACATAGCATACTTTATTCCTCATTAAGGCTCAGTAAAATTCCCTTATCATTTGTGTATACCCCTTTTTACTTTCCATTTATCCATTGATAGACATTTGGATTATTTTTCCTTTCTGGCTATTGTGAATAATGAACATTCAGATTCAAGTTTCTGGGTAGACATATGCTTTCATTTCTCATATAATAAGCGGTGGTATTGCTGGGTCATATGGTAACTCTATGTTCATCATTTGAGGAACTACCAGACTGTTGTCCAAAGGGGTTTTTACCTTGTATATCCCCACCAGCAATATATGAAGGCTCCAATTTCTCCATATCTTTGTCAAAAGTTGTAATTATCTATCTGATTATAGTCATCCTGTTATGAAGACCAAGCTCCTATTGTTCACTACTCAACAGGCCAATAAATCAAGAGATAAATTATTGGGGCAAGCAATAGAAACTGTATTCAGAAAACTAGCTCACTGAGAAGATGGTAAACTAGTGTTCTAAAGAACTATCTTAGGCAAGTTAGAATTCAGGTTTCTTTTATACTAAAGGGAGGGGAGTGTGGCCAGTTGCTGGAAAATTCTTGGTGCTGGAATCCTTTTTTCTTGCAGCTGTTCATGTAGGTCTGGTCCATATGTTCCTATAAATTTCCAAGGAGATAAATGTTGCAGCTTTTTATCTCTATATGAATGAGATGAAAAGTGTGATATCTTTAAAGGAATGGGCTATCCTATATTCTTAAGGCAATAGGCAACATTTTTTTATAAAAGTTACAGAGCCAGCGTGACTAAGCATAGGCAAAAGAGCAGAAAAGTTAGAGCTAAAGAATAGATTAAATATGGAGTCAGGTTTGTTCTTCTCCGTTACAATCCTACTGGGTATAAAATGATATCTCACTGTAGTTTTGATTAGCAATCTCCTGGTGAGTAATGTCAAGCACCTTTTTACGTGCTTATTGGCCATTTGTATAGTCTCCTTGGAGAAATATCTGTTCAGATGTTTTGTCCATTTTTAAATTGTATTATGCATTCTTTCTAGTATCAAGCAGTAAGAGTTTTTATATATTCTAGGTGCAAGTCCCTGATCAGATATAAAATTTGCAAATATTTTCTTCCATTTCTGAGTTGTCTTTTCAATCACTTGATGGTGATCTTTGAACAAAAAGTTCTTAATTTTGATGAAGTCCTGTTTATGGAATTTTGATTTTGTTTCTTGTGTTTTTGGTATCATACCAAATAATATGTCACCAAATCATTATAAAAGTCCCTACTTATTTGCAGTAACATTTTTTTGTTTGTTTGTTTAAGAGTCTAATTTTGTCTGGTGTTAATACAGTCCCTCCAGGCTCTCGTGGCTGCTGTTTGCATGATAGATCTTTTTTCAACCTATCGTCTAAAACTCTATTTTCATTAGATCTACAAATTTCCCGAGAATAAGCTTCACTATAATCTCTATTGTTCTTAGAAGAAGCTACTTATGCCTTAAACTTTTCCACAGTCTGTTCTAAATAAAGTCCTTTCTTTTGAGAACGATTAGGAGCTGTTTGTGTCCTGCTTTTCTACCTAGACAAAAATCACTGAACAAGGGCTCTGGAGCTGGGAGTGGACAATACTGAACTTCTCTGTTCATCACATCTCCCTCTAAAAGCTGAGTGTTTGGTTGGGGGTTGGCAGCAGCTTAGCATACTTTTGGCTAACCTTTCCCGGTATGGAACTACTCCCTCAACAAGTTTGGGAAAAGCTAATAAGTCCCCTGTATTTTCAGCATGCAACATCCAAAGTAGAGTCTCATTGCACACATGGGATCTGGCTGGAAGAAGTGAGATCCACCTCTTTACCTCATTCACTAGGAACCTACTCTCATCAAAAGACAGCTGGGGACAAGATGAGAAATGCAGGAATCCTCCTACTGAGAGGATAACCCCCTGGCAGGGAGCTGGGAAAAGAGAAAGCTCTGTGTCTGAGCTGCAAGAGACTGGAGAGGAGTGGCCATCACACTGAGCTGAGTGAAGAGAGAGAGGGAGTGGTCTCTGTTCTACCACAAACATTTGTCTTCCAAACTAAAATTTCATATATTTTCTTGAATGGCTGTTTCTTTATTTTTATTTGCCCTTATAACCTTCCCAGAGATTTTGAATGTTGCCTTTGTTTCTGTTGTTAAATAATATTCACTAGTTTCATCATAGATCAGGTCAGTGGAGCTCCTCATGTTCTCATGGTAGAAGCTAACCTGAGAGGGCCCACTTCTGGCCACTGCCCCTGCTGTATTCCAGAGATACAACACTTTTTGTTGGATGCTTGTTAACATGGTAATTAGCATGTGGGAAGTGGAATTCTTTAATGTTCTGATTACTCTTTAGTCTTAAGCAAACACTGAGCCTGGGTAACTGGGGTCTTGTGGGTACCGTCTTCACTAGGTTTTCTGCTCTTGCTCCAGTTTTAATTCTGGACCTAACATGTTCTCCTGCCCTTTCCCAAGGGATAAAGCTTCCCTCCCTTCACCTGGCTGCAGTGGATTTTCACCAGTTGCTTGGAACTAAAGTATTGATGTCTTACTTGAAGAATAAGGCTCTTACATCTTAGGAAATATAAGGGAAACTGGTCTCAGTATACTTTATTTTTTGTTTGCTTAATTGAAGTACAGTCAGTTACAATGTGTCAATTTTTGGTGTACAGCACAATGTCCCAGTCATGCATATACATACATATACTGGTTTTCAGATTCTTTCTCATTAAAAGTTACTGCAAGATAATAATAACCCTCCCCAAGTTACCAAGGGTTTCAACCAGTGCCCTCAGGTTACAGGTTTTCATGACCTTCCCCCGGAAAACCAGTGATTTTGTTCCACTGGGGAGCTAGGGAACATGGATCGGGTATGGTTGTGGCTGCGGCTGCTAATCCTTTTTCTTCAGGCAGCACCACTGGAGGAGTGTAATCAAGACTCTCCCTGGTACTTTCTGTTTTCAACTGGTAAAATTTTTGGCCTAAAATCCTGCAATAGGGTGCTAGATTCCTTATGTCTGCAATGCCTCAGGACTTCATTCTCTCATTTTAACTCACAGTTGGCCTATAGTAACTTGTTAAAACATTCTGGATTAATTGTTTACCTGCTTATTTGGTATCTAGCAGCATGGGTACCAGGTAGGAATGTCTCTCTGTGGTTTTCTGTCTCTCTCAGGATTTGGAGTTAGTTACCCTGGATCTCAGTTGTTTGATGGGTTAAAAAAAAAAAAGCCACTTACTTGCTGTTCATTGAGCTAAAGTTTTGTAACTGGCAGTCTTTTCAGTTTTATACATATCCCAAACAAAAAGTGTAATGCTCTGATTTCTTTTTAATTGATACCACTACACTAATAAATAAATTTAGGCATTTAACCTAACCTCTTTTAAAAGTATTTTGTATGTTTTAATCTGGTCAGTTTCTAATCTTTCATTTTCTTGATTTGGAGTAATCTTATCTAACAGATTTTTAAGCGATGGTTCCTACATTCTGGGAAGTGCTTAAACGTAAAAATGTCATTCAAGTCACAGAAACCTGTGCTAAATTCTGGCTTTCTAATTGGCGAGACTGTGGTTTTACAGAAAATGGTGGATGTGCAAGGTGAATCACTTATCAATCTCTCTTATTAATTTGCAATAGAAATAAATAGAAAAATAAATATATAATTATATGATAAAACATAATTCAATATTCATATCAAACATTTTCACTAAAATTATAATTGGAAGCTCTATGCCTATCATAACACAGCCTCTTAAACAGTTCTAAATTTCACTGAAGATTACTTAAGAAGAATTACTACAATTTATTAGGAAATGACCAAAGAAAGATATAAGGAAGAGTCTAGAGAATATTCAGTATTCAATTAGAAAAACTAACATTACATTTTAAAACTTAAACACAAACTTGAAGATGAAGGATAAACTTATGCATGCAATGTTGATTATAAACAAGTGAAAATAACTATCATGTCGCATGTATATGACGTCTATGAATTTCTATTGTGAATAATGAAGAATCTGATAATGGGAAATGTTATATAAATCTTCCATGGTAATTCTGCTAGTGGTTGAGAAATAAATCCATATTCCTGATTCCCAAATGCTTATTTCCCATAATATAATGCTATGCAATGTAAGATGTACTTATCAATTTTATGCTATCATAAAACAATTCTTATGGCATCATATATAAGGTTGCAAAGAGCATTGACTATAGTGATGTGGTTAGTCTTCTATTTTAACAGAAACATAAAAGAAAGAAAATCAGCAGCCTTTAGAATTCCAAGATTAAACACTTTAAACATGTCTCTTTGATCCTATAAATGCCTAGCGGCTTTTTATAAATTGAAATATCCACATCTATGACTATTTTCCAACGTCTATGACTTTTTTCACTTTTACTTCTTTTGCAGTTGGTATTTCTAATTCTATCAAACATAGAGATTACAAACTTTGCTTATATCATCCACCATATTAGAGTCTAAGAATGATTAATGAATTCAGGTGATTTTACTTTTCCATCACTTAAAAATCATATAACTTTACATGCATTGCCTTTCACATATATATATATTGCTTTCATGCATATGTCCATATATGTGTATTTTTGTAAGATTTGTCATATTGGTTTTATATGAAATGTTTCTCATGAATTTGTAATCATAATACCATTTAACACTTTTCTTAGTCAACACTTTTTTTTTAAACTCTTCCTGTTGGTAAATTAATATCATAATTTGTGTCTGATTGCATTCAAGTTTTTTAAGCCCCTCATTAGTGGTCTCCTAGGTTGCTTTCAACTGCCCATTCCATAATAAATGCTAAAATCAACACCCCTCATTCATTTATGTATTGTCAATTATGCATTTTTCCATGATACATAACCATGAATTAATGCAACAAAAACCATGTGCATAATTAAATATGGTAAATGCTGCATATGATTTTCTTGAGTAACTAGTACAGTTTATTTTCCATACAGCAGTACATACACCTTGCTACCTATCAGCAAAATACTTGTTAATATCTAATAAGATAGGCCTTCATCCCTTTTTATTTTTCAAAGTTGATTTACCTATTTTATTTTTTACATTAATTATAGAGTTTTGTGTGGTATGCATGGCTCCAGCTGGAACTTTGATTGGGACAGTATTGATTGACACACTTAATAAAATATAGAAACATATATAATAGTATAGATGCTGTGTATTATAGCACACATAGTATATATATTATAGTATAAATTATAGGCATAACATACATATCATACAATAGTATAAATACTATATGTCATAGTATATAGAGGTAGGTAGAAAGAAGACAGATAGATATTAATAGATAAATAGGTCTCATCCCCACAAAAAATGTTTTCTTTATTAGTCTAATAGTTTTTCTATAATTTAAAGATTTATTTACTTTTTAAAATTTTCTGTATTTTATTGAAATATAGTTGATGTACAATATTAGATAATTTACATATGCATAATATAGTGATTCATAATTTTTAAAGGTTATACTCTATTTGTAGTTATTATAAAATATTGGCTCTGTTCCCTGTGTTGTACAATATATCCTTATAGTTTATCTTTATGAATAATTGTTTATACCTCTTAATCCCCATCCCTAGAATGTCCCTCTGGCTTCCCTCTCCTCACTGGTAGCCATTAGTTCTCTATATCTGTGAGATCATTTCTTTTTTGTTATGTTCAACACTTGGTTGTATTTTTTTCAGATTCTACATATAAGTGATACCATACAGTATTTGTCTTTCTCTGTCTTACTTTACTTAGCATAATATTCTCCAAGTCCATCCATGTTGTTGTAAATGGCCTAATTAAACTTAAAAGCTTTTGCACAGCAAAGGAAACAATTGACAGAAGAAAAAGACACCTACTGAAAGGGGGAAATGTTTTTAAATGATATGACTGATAAGGGGTTAATATCCAAAATATATAAATAGCCCATACAATGAAACATCAAAAAATAAAAACAATCTAATTAAAAATTGGACAGAAAACCTGAATAAACATTTTTCTAAAGAGGACATCCAGATGGCCAATAGGCACCTGAAAAGATGCTCAACGTTGCTAATCATCAGGGAAATGCAAATCAAAACCACAACGAGATATCATCTCACATCTGTCACAATGGTTATTATCAAAAAGAACACACATAAATGTTGGGGAGTATGTGAACAAAAGGGAACGCTTGTTTGCTATTGGTAAGAATGTTACTTGGTACAGGCACTTTGGCAAAAAGTATGGAGGTTTCTCAAGAAACTAAAAATAGAACTTCCATATGAACAGGCAATTCCAATCCTGGGTATATATCCAAAAAGAAAGAAAACATTAAAAACATACATGCACCTCAATGTTCACAGCAGCATTATTTACAATTGACAAGATGTGGAAGCAACCTAAGTGTTTATCAACAGATAAATGGATAAAGATGTGAGATATACATATATATATATATACATATATATATATATACACATACACACACACACACATGGAATATTAAGTCATAAAAATGATTTATTTATTTATTTCTGCAGAATTCTTAGGCTTTTTTCTGATTCACTTTTTTTTTTTTTAATTGAAGTATGGTCAGTTATAACATGTTAGTTTCTGCTGTACAGCATGTCCCAGTCATGCATATATATATATATTCATTTTCATATTCTTCTTCATTAAAGGTTATTGCTATACAGAAAAGAAATTTGTTTCTTGCCTATTTTTTATATAGTGGTCGACATTTGCAAATCTCAAACTCCCAAATTTATGCTTTCCCACCCCCTTTCCCCAGGTAATGATGAGATTGTTTACTATATCTGAGTCTATTTTTGTTTTGTAGATGAGTTTATTAGTGTCCTCTTTTCCTATTTTTTTAGATTTCACATATGAGTGATGTCATATGCTACTTTTCTTTTTATTTCTCCTTTATTTCACTTAGAATGATGATCTCCAGGTCCATCCATGTTGCTGCAAATGGCATTATTTTATTCTTTTTATGGCTGAATAGTATTCCATTGTATAAATATACCACAACTTCTTTATCCAGTCATCTGTTGGTGGACATTTAGGTTGCTTCCATGTCTTGGCTATTGTATATAGTGCTGCTATGAACATTGGGTATATGTATCTTTTTGAATTAGAGTTCCCTCTGCATGTGCCTGGGATTGGGATTGCTGGATCAAATGGAAAGTTTATTTTTAGTTTTTGAGGAATCGCCTTACCGTTTTTTATAATGGCTGATTTCATTATTTAATATTTATTTTTGTATTTGTGAATATTATTGTATTTCCTTTTAAATTTTCCAGTCTTGTATGTGGAGAAAAACACTACTGATACGTGTAAACTGATATTTAATATTCATTAACTCAGTGTATTTTTATTACATAACATTGTCTCAAGCCCTATTCTAGTTTCAGTGGATGTATCAGTGATGAAGGAGACAACTATCCCTATATCCTAGTGCCAGTACTTCACTTTTAAGGATGGAGTGTGAAGACAGAAGAAAAATAAACAATAGTAAAATTTGAAAATTATAAAGCTGCAATGGTAAGTAAGGTAGTAGTGAATAACTCTCACTGAGAACATGACAATTGAAAAATATCAATGATATGATATGGTAATCACATATATAACTTGATTAGATTGGGGCATAGGGATCAACCATTCCAAAAATCCATGAACTGGAATTTGATTAAGGACTTTTAAGAATATCAAGAGAAAAATATCAAGAAGAAAAATGGATGAAGGATAGGGTAGTGGAAAATATAAGTTAATGGAAAATAGTGTCCAAAGTTTAAGGGATGTACAAGTAAAATAGACTCCTGGAGATTACTGTAAGGATATATTCTACTCAAACTCTTCAGTAATTCCATTTATTGGTGGGTTTTGAACACAGGAATCAACTGATTAAGCTTAATTTTTTTTTTTTTTAAAGTGGCTTAGTTTCTTGTTTTGGCAATAGAATAGTTGAAATGATTTATAAGCAAGAAAGTAAACCAGTAGGGTATAATAAGAATATAGGCAAAAAGTTAAAGCTGATTCAGACCATAATAAATCATGGAAATAGTGAGAAGTAGTTGGATTCTGAGCATACGTTGAAGAGAGTCAATAGAATTGCTGATTGTTTAAATTTAAGATTTGAAATATAAAGAGGTAAGTAAAGTTTAATTCCTTAATTTTTTTCTGCTTTATTTTACCTTTTATTTTTACATGAGCAACTAAAAGGACAACATTGCCATAACATGAAAAGGGAAAGAATTTGCAATACCTAGTTTTGAAGGAAAGATCAAGAGATATGTTTGGATATGATAAATTTGAGTTATCTATTAGACTTCTAACTATAGTTGCCAAAGTGGCAGTTAGAGAGACAAGATAGGAGACCAGGAAAGTAGTCTGGGTTGAGTGTGTATATTTTAACATTATGAATATTTAAATAATATTTAAAATCATGAGACCGTATGATTTCATCCTAGGTGTAATTGCCGACAAAGAAATGAACTGAGTACTGAACTTTGAGGTGCACACTTATTTTTATTGATTTTTTTTGTTGATTCTGACAATATTTTATACTGATATTGTTCTTAAAGGATATTTTTGCTGAATATAGAATTTTGGGTTGATAATTTCTTATTTTCTTTCAGCATTTTAAAAATATTAATCTATTGCTTCCTGGCCTTTGTTATTTGTGGCATATGTCAGTTCAAATCTGTATCATTTTCTGCTGTACATGATGTTTATGTAATATTTCTTTTTTCACTAATAAATTTCTAATTTTCTCTATGTCTTTTGATTTTAGTATCTTGATTTTTACATGCTTGCGTGAGGTGTTTTTTTTTATATCTGTGTATATAACCTATTAGGAATTATAAAATTTTTAGATTTTTCACCAAATTTGGAAATGTTTTAGCTATCATTTCTTCACATGTTTCTTTTCTGTTAGTGATCTTTTATTCTTCTGAAACTTAAATTACACATATTGGACAACTTGATTTTGCCTCACAGTTCCTTGAGGCTCTGTTTTTCTCTACTTTGGTTTAAATTTTTCTGTGGATTTTTTATTTCAGTTCTCTATTTGAAGCCAAGTAAAACAACACTTTCTATGCCACTCCATACTCCTATTTGGTTCATCGATCATTTTTGTTTTTGTTTTTGTTTTTACCATTACTAATATTATAATTATAATTTGCATTTAATTCTTTTTAAAGTCTCCATGTCTTTGCTGAAATTCTGTACATAATTAAATCTTTGTGACTTTGTTTTCCTTTAAATTCTTAAGAATATTTATAGTAGCTTCTTTCACAACTTTGTCTTCTAATTTCAGTATTTCAGTTCTCTTTTAGTATGCTTTTATTGACTTGGCCTTTTCTTTACAACAGGTCATATTTTCTTGGTTCTCACTTTGAAATTTCAATTTCTTTTTTAACTTTGAGATAGTGGATGATATATTGTAAAGATCCTGGACTATATTATCTGCTCCACAAAACATTGCTAAGTTACTTATTTCTTAAACTTGTTTAGGTTTGATTTTATCTTAAATCTTCTAACTTTGCAAAATTGTTCAGAGGCTCCTGTGGTAGGTAGACTAATACCACTCCCTCCCGACAAAAAAAATAAATAAATAAAAGGCTGTGCTTAGTCTGGGGAACTTGAGAATAAGTTACACGGCATGGAAAGAGCAACTTTGCAGGTATAATCAAGTTAAGGATTTGAGAATGGGGAGACTATCCTGGGTTGTCCAGATGGACTCAGTGTAATCACAGGGATCCTTATAAGTGAAATAGTGAAAAAACAAAAAACAAAAAACAAACAATATTCAGTGCCAGAGTGATGGCGCCTAAGATTAGATGGGCCATATGAGGTACTGAAGAATGAGCTGTTGAAGATGAAAATAGCCATGAATCAAAAAACATGAGCCACTTCTAGAAGCTGGCAAAGGCAAGGAAGTAGACTCTCCCCTAGAGTCTCCAGGAGGAAAATGTCTTAGCCTGGGGAGAGCCATTTCAGACATCTGACCTCCAGACTTGTGAGATGATGAATTTGCATTATTTTAGGCTTGAAGTTTCTTTGCATCAGCAATAGGAAACTAATATATTCCCCAAAATAACCATGTTTAGATCTTATATTAAGTAAGGGGTTATTTTAGTTTTTTCATAATTGAAAATGTGCAAGAAAAGACTATGGTATGTAAATATATTGCTTAAATTTTGACTTCTAAAAAATGTTTAAAAAATAAGATATTAGAAAAACACATTACATATTTTTAAGATTTTTCTATAATAACTATTTGAGATAAGCAGTGTTTAAAAAAACCATAGGGTAAAACATTTTTCAGCTTTATGTTAACAACTCTTTGGTTGATGTTATTAGATCCTATTCTTATTTCTGAAATGACCAAAATTGAAAGTTCAATTTTATTTTAATTGCAAATTAAATCTAAGCTCTTGCAGATAACTATTTAAATTTAAGAAACTCATGAAAAAGTTAACTCTGCCTCCAGAAAATATCTAACTAAAGCAGTAAAGTTTGAGTTACATGAGTATCAGAGAATTTTTAAGGATAGACCAAGTGTGTATACAATCCCATGCTCCTGTGTACAATAAAATTTTTTGTCATTTTATGTTTAGCATGCAATTATGAAAGTATTATGAAAGGAGATTTTTCTTTTCCAGTATATATTTTTGCATGACTTTTAGCATTAAATTTTAGGTACACATTGCTAGTAAGGTAGAATGATACTATCTTTACACAGTAGCTTATCAATTTATCCAGTAATGATCGCTCCCCAATTTTTCTCAATGGAAATGATAGATCTACTGAATATCAAACTTTCTCTTCTTGTTATCCTGACAATCATCTCTTTTATTAGGAGCTTTATGTTATAATTATGTTCTTGCTATAGACAAAAAAAATTATTGTATTTCAGAGACACTAATTGTTTTCATTGGGGATGAGGAATAAACAAGAAAATGAGGGCTTATGTACATATTACTTAGATCAAAGTTAGTATTTTAACATTTTGCAACAAAATTGGAGTGAAACAAAAAGCCAGTGGGTCCTGAGTCTACTTTACATTGGATTCAACCTGATTAGGGCAGGGAAAGTGCTGTCCATGTCATTTATATTCCAATCTGTCTCAAATCCATATTGTATTACTCAAAATATATATTCCTATATTTGTAGATATTAGTTTATAAGTAAACTAATACAAGAAGAAATAGTTAATATGGATCTAAGTATTAAATATATATACCCAGAGATATGTCAAATATTTATGTGTAAAATATATTACAATATAAAACAAAATATATAATATCATACCACAAAATATATATACATATATAAATGTCCTAATTTATTAAGATTTAAAACATGTAGTTTGATAATTAAATCATTCTTCAAACTATATCCTCTGTTGGTAATATTTCTGCACCCTAAATTTTTCAACTTATTTTTCTCATACCACTTTACGTAAAATGTCCTCTACTCATTGATACTTGCCAAAATTTAAATATTTAAAGACTCAGCTTAACTGTAACTTTCTTTTAGAAATCCTATTTCCTTTTGTGTTATTTTTTTCCTCTGTACCCTCAAAATATGTCTTCTAATTGTACTTATTTGAGTTATTGTTTATCCTTGAAATGTGTACCATGAAACTATTAATAAGATGTTCCTATAAACTCTGGTATATCACACCAAAGAGAATATTAAGGTCAGACATATTCTATTACAACTTAATTAAGGAAAGTACAAGTGAATTCTTTCTTTCAAAAAGTGTATATTTGGTATGCAATATTGTTACACCTAAAAATCATATTATCCAATGTAAAATAGATTCAATTCGTATGTTAAGTAGTTACATTTTCCATGTTACAATAATTTAAATAATTATTAAAAGCATACACAATTCATGCTTCACACAAACACATGCATATGTGTTGGAAAGCATCAACTTTGTTTTAATATTCTAGAAGATTACAAGGTAAAATGACATATTAAAAAAAATTGTCATTGGTTTTGATAGTGATTAGTCAAGTTTCCTTCAACCAATGAACATTTTATAAAACTGGGAGGTTGTGAAAACTACCAAACTTGTTACTGAGAAAAATATTTGTAATAAAATTTTATGGGAAGTTGTGATTTAATATGCTGAAATTCAGACTGGCAGAACTTTTTTATAACCTAAATTACTGACTCATGTAAAACAAAGTTTTATGAAGTAATCACCCTTCATGGTAGTCTTGATTTCAAACTCATATTTTTTGATTTATTACAGTGAAATGAGTGCTAGTCTCTGAATGTGATCTGACATCTACCTTATGAACGTACTTCTTACGGTCAGATTTCTTTCCATAAGAGTGAAAGTGGTCAGGAGAGTAAACCTGTGATGTTAAAGATAACGATGTCCCATATTAGCTTGTTCACTTCACTTCCAGTCCTCATTTTATTCTAGTTTAGGGAAGAAGAAAAAGAGAAATTCAATGTTCAAAGATGTTTCCTCTATATTGTTTCAACTGCTTTTCTCAAAGAGCCAATAGGAGTAAGTTTGAGCAAGATCTCTCAAGAATCTTCAAACATGTGTTTGTTTGTCCAAATCACTATACTTTCATTGCATAAGTAATTTTATACATCATAACATAGCATCAAAACTACAAAGTGGAATACATATTAATCCAGTATTCAACGTAGAAATTCTAACCCTTCACCCTCTCCAAGAGTCAGTAAAAGTTTTTGACTCTACTCTGAAATATATACTCAGGATTTGACAATATCTACACTCCACACATTCTACCCTTTTCCAGGATGCTCCTATCTCTGACTTGGATTTTGGTAGCTCCTCTAATTGGTCTCCTACCATTTACTCTTGTATCTTCACTACAGACTAATCTCCAAACAGGGGCAAAGGTGATGCTCTTTAAAATATAATCTAATCATCACTTTTCTAAATAATTCCATTGGCCTTCCATTTCACTTATAATAAAACAGAATTTTTTGCAATGTCCTATATGCCTATAAAACATTTGCTTTCTCCTTATTTCTCTTATATCATCCTTTACAACTTTCTTCCTGCTCTCTTCACTCCACCCACACTGGCCTTCTTTTCTTCCAGGATAGCAAGCAAGTGCCTGTCTCAGGGCTGTCATAAATTCCGAAATTTCTAATTGGAATGACATTTCCCTAGAATCCTGCAAGGCTTTATCTGTCAGTTCCTTCACATTATTTTCACTTTCCAATTTATTGTAAACTTTTTGATTACCCTATTTAAAATCTTAATGTCTTCAATGCTTTACTTTCTTCATAGTTTTTAATTACCACTTGAAACAGTTTTGTACTCCTTTTATTTGTTGTCTAATACCTGAATAAAAATTTAAACAGCATATGAGTAGGGATTTCTGCCTTTTGTATTAATTATTGTGTCTCCTAACAGTTCATCAGAAACTGGAGGTGCTCAGTTAATACTTCAGTGTATTAATAAATAAATCTACACAGATTAAGTAAGTACATTCTATACAATAACCATTATATCACATGCTGAAGAATTAGAGTAATCAGGAGGCAGAAACGTTGTTTAATCTATGGAGTACACAAGACATTAAACAGATACTGAGGAGAGTGGCAACATCATAATAGCAGAATAACAATTTTCTACAGGTTTCCCCTCAAAGAATGCCAATTTACATAATCACTCAGAAATGAGACTTTGTGGAAATTGAGGAATAGAGCTGGGAATTTCCAGTACACCACAGGAGCGAAAAAACAAACAAAGAAACAAACCCAAATTAGAAGCACTGAAGAGAGTAAGGGGAGAAATTTTACTTTATTGGCATCACCCTCTCCCAAGGCTGTACAGCCCAGTGCCAAGGGAGACCTTTTTACCTGTGATTTCTCTCACAGTGGAAAGTGAGAGTGTATGAGTGGGCACCTGGCTTCCCTGGCTGCACAGGATGCTTCCAAAGAGATTCAAATTTTCTCTCACCCATTCAGAATACTGAGATGTGCCTTGCAACTGGGTGACAGAGAATGATCAGGAGAACCGACAGGGCTCTTGAAGGCATTAAAGGAATGCAGGATTCTTTAACCACACCACAGACTCTATAATGAGCCTTCCTGTGAGCCACTGGAGATGCCTCACCTACAGATCTCCTAGATGCCCATGGGCACCCTCAGTTCTCCTGGTGTCTCACTCACTCACCTTCAACTCTGTGGCCAGCTCCCTATGTGTGCTTCCAAAGCAGCAAGAACCAGCCTTTGCAGATGGTTAGTGAGTATGTGCAGAAAGCTGAACCCACTCTGTGGTCCTGGGATAAATCACAAACTTAAGCTTTCAGCATGAAACTACGGAAAGCAAAAGAGAGGCTGTCAGTGTCTTGCCTGGCTTTGCACAGTTGAGAAAGGACATACAAAGTAAGAATTCTGCCATAATCGGGAACAAGAAGTAGGAGGAGATAGATCCATTGAAAAGATCTAAGAAAATGTCAAGAGAGGAAGAAAGGAACAAGGAGATTAAAAAAACTATTAAGGTCGTATTAGTCAATACCTATCAATAGTTACTTCAAATATAAGTGGATTAAATTCTCTAATCAAAACACAAAGAGTGGTGTAGATTTTTCAAAAAGGCAACTATAATATGTGGCTCACTTGAGCTCCAACAACATGCAGATGCTTAAACTGTCAAGACTGAAAAATCATTTCATGCAAATGGAAACTCTAAGAGAAGAGAGCTAGCTATACTTATATTAGACAAAAGAGGCCTTAAGTCAAAAGCTGTAACAAGAGACAAAGAAGGTCACTATATAATGATAAAAGGCTCAAATCATCAGGAGGATAACACAATTATCAGTATATATGAACAAAATTTTGGAGCACCTAACATACTAAGTAAACATTACAGCTCTGAAAATAGAAATAGACAACAATATGATAATAGTAGGAGATTTCAATATCACACTTTCAAAAATGGATAGATTATCCAGACAGAAAATCAAGAAGGAAACATTGGACTTCAACTGTATAAAGACCTGAATAAACCAAATAGATATGTACAGAACATTCTATTCAAGAAAGGCAGAATACACATTCTTCTCAAGCAAAGGCAGAACTTTTTCCAGGATAGACCATGTTAAGTCATAAAAATAAGTCTTAGCAAATTTTAAAAGATTAAAATAATTCCAAGTGTCATTTCTGACACAATGGTATAAAATTAGAAATCAGTATATATGAGAATATATATATAAGAAAATCACATATATATGAGAACAAACAATACAAACAATCTTAAGCTAACAAACTGGATAACCTAGAAAAATAAATTCCTGGAAACATAACCTGCAAAGATCGAATCATGAAGAAATAGAATGTTTCAACAGACCAAGAATGAGTAAAGGGATTGAATCAGTAATCAAAAACCTCCCAACAAAGAGAAGCCCAGGACCAGATGGCTTCCCTGATGATTTCTATCAAATATGTATGGAATTAACACAAATACTTCTTAAAGTCTTCCAAAAATTGAGGTGGAAGGAACATTCCCATACTCATTTTTTTTAGGCTAGATTTACTCTGATACCAAAGGCAGGTAAGGACACTATAAGAAAGGAAGAAACAAACAAACAAACAAAACAACCCCAAAAAAACTGTAGGTCGATATTCCTGAAGAGCTAGAGATGAAATAGATATGAAATAGAGATAAAAATGTTCTAAACAAAATACTACCAAACTGAATTCAATAGCACGTTAAAATGATTGAACACCATGATCAAGTGAGATTTATCCATAAGATGCAATGGTTCAATATCCACAAATTTATATATATATATATATATATATATACACATACATCTATATATATATCACATTAATGGAATAAAGACAAAAATAATATCACCTCAAAAGATACAGAAAAATTATTTCAAAAAATTCAATATTATTTTGTGTTTAAAAACTCTCAACAAATTGTGACTAAATGGAAAGTATTTCAAGATAATAAGGATCATACATGACAAGCCCACAGCTAACATCATAGTTAATGGAGAAAATCTGAATGCTTTTTCTCTAAGATCAAGAACAAAGCAAGAATGCATACACTTGCTAGTTTTATTTAACATAGTACTGAAAGTCCTACCATAAGCAAATAAGCAATAAAAAGGAATAAAAAATAAAATTATCTATTTGCAGATAACATGGTCTTATATATCAAAATTCCTAAAGACTCCATCAAAAAATGTTCCGTACAATTTGCAAATTCAAAAAAGTTGCAGGATGCAAAATCAACTTGCAAATTCAGCTTCATTTCTATACACTAATAATAAATTATATGAAAAAGAAATATGAAAATCATCCCACTTACTCTAGAATCAAGACCAGTAAAATACCTAGGAATAAATATAAGTGAGGAAGTGGAAGATTTGTACACTGAAAACTATAAGACACTCATGAAAGAAATTATTTGTGGAGAAGATACAAATAAATGAAAATATGTGCTATGTTCATGGATTGGAAAAAATGTTGTTAAAATGTCCATACCATCCAAATGCTATCTATGGACTCAAAGTAATCCCTATCAAAATTCCAATGACATTTTTCAAAGAAATCAAAAAAACTACTCTAAAATTTGTATGAAACCACAAAAGGCCTCAAATATCCAAAACATTCCTGAGAACGGAGAACAAGGATGGAAGGCATCACACACCCCTATCTCAAGTTATATTAAAAAGCTATAGTAATCAAAACAGTGTGGTGCTAGAATAAAACAGACACGTAGAACAATGGAACGGAATCAAGTGACTGGAAGTAAACCTATGCATAGATGCCAACAAATATTTAACAATGGAGGCAAGACTATTCAGTGACAAAAGGGTAATCTCTGCAATAAATCGTGTTGGAAAAAATGATTATTCACCTACAAAAGAATGAAATTGAACCCTCTTTTTATTACACCACTCACAAAAATTAACTAAAAACTGGACTAAAAACTTAAATATAGACCTGAAACTGTGAAACTCATAGAAGAAATCATAATAGAACTGACTATATGGTACTGCGATCCCACTTCTGTGTATATGTCTGAAAGGAAACTAAATCACTCTCTTGAAGTGATATCTGCACTCCCATGTTCATAGAAGCAGTATTCATGACAAAAAAGACAAACATAAAGCCAATGTCCAATGGTGGATGACTGGATAAAGAATATGTCATATATACATACATATACAGATGCACAAATATGCACATATGTATGACAGAATATTATTCAGCCATAAAAAGAAGGAAACCCTCTTTTTTTGCTACAGTATGGATGGACCATGAGGGCATTATGCCAAGTGAAACAAGCCAGACAGAGAAAGCAAATACCGTATGATCTCATTTATATGTGAGTCTGAAAAAGCTTGACTCATAGAAAGAAAGTAGAATGGTGATTGATAGAGGCTGGGCATGGGACAAACATGGGGATATTGGTAAAAGTGTACACACTTTCAGTTGTAAAATGAGTAAGTTTGGGGGATCTAAAATGCAGATCATAATGATTCTAGTCAATAACTCTATATTATATACTTCTAAGTTGCTAATTAATCTTTAAATATTTTCACCACACATGAAAAATGGTAGTTACATGGGGTGATAGAGGTATTAATTAATATTGTGGTAATCTCACTGCAATAAATACATATATCATATCATCATCCTATAAATCTTAAAATTAAACAGTGTTAAATGTCAATTATACCTCAATAGAGTTGAAAAATAAATCAAAATGCAAGTAATAAAATGAAAACAGATAATGACACCACAGAGGTTCAATGAGTATCCAGCATGGCAAATACTGTAGCAGTGCCCAGAGTCATGAGAGAAGTTCAAATCAATCCAGGGTGATAACCAGTGAGTCATTAGTCTCATTTCTGAGTAGAGTTGGAGGAATCACAGTGCAAGATGTGAGAGTTTAGATATGGTCCCTGAGTGGAGAGGAGTTTGCTATATTTGAATAACATTAAATAATGACTGCATAAATTGGAGTGGATTAATTAAGTGAAGAGGGACACAGTTGAGGCTGAAAATGTCTGTGTTTACCAGAAAATTTAGGGTCCCTCAAGCCATGGTAAGAACTTTGGAATTTACCCAGAATTCTCAGAAAATATATTTTACATTTTAAAAATAGGACAGATAATATCAATCTGGAAGATTATCCTAGCTCTGTATCAAAAATATTTGATATTGAGTAGGAGTGGATGTAGTGAGAACAGTGAGGATGCTAGTATCCAAAAAAGACATGACAATGATTTGTACAAGGGTAAGTTAGTGGAATTAGTACAGTGGAGATTTAAGGTTATTTAGAATGTACATTTCCTCAAAACAAAACAAAACACATCAAAGTGTATTCATCAAGGTGTTTATACCTTGTGAAATATATTGAATAATAGCTTACCTACAATAAAAATAAAGAGCAACAGTTTGAAATGTACAACTTGGTGAGTTTTAATAGTAGTACACATTCATGAAATTTACTACTATAATCTAGTTACAGATCATTTGCATTCCTTCTAGAAGTTCTTTGTGCCCACTGTCAATCCATTCCTCCTTGCATCTCTGATCTCAAGCATGCATTCATCTTCTTGTGTCAGTAAAGTTCAGTTTGTATTTTACAGAAAGAGAATCACATAGAATGCACTATTTTGTGTCTGTCAATTTTCATTTAAACATAAACCTTTGAGACTCACCTGCTCTGTTGCATGGATCAGTACTTTGTTGGTTTTACACATATACAATGAAATATGTATAAAATATATCAGGAAAGTGAATTGATTGTGTTAGTTAATACATGTTACTTTTAACAGATTATATATATCAAAGTTACTCAGAAGCTTGTGACTAAATAAAATGAATTAATACATTTTAAGTACTATATAAATTCATATATACTCATGTTCTACATGATAATAAACCGTCCAAAACTATACATTTACATTACATTTTGCCTATTTTTTTTCTCCCATGCCTAATTAGGCAAATGATTAAGGAATTCTGTAGAACAATAACTCAAATAAAATTATCAAGATAGCCATGGGGAAGGTTGATGTAATTTTCAGAAGAGTCAAACAATCTAAGCATGGAAGTCATTGTTCACTCAATTACTTAGAAGTTGCACAAACAACATATTGCAAAATTTTAAGAACTGAGAACATTTTAATGTAAATGGATAAATTGTTTTGGCAGATGCAAGAAGTGTAATCATCAGAATTCTATACCTAAAAATATCCTGGTAATTGGAATTTTTAAGCATAAGGTTAAAGTACTGTTTTAGAGGAGGTATTCAATCAGAAAATATTACAATCATATAAAGACAGAAAATATTCTAGCAATTTATCAACAAATTTCCTGAGTTGACAACTAGATTAAATAAATGAACAAATTATAACAGGTTGGAGACAAGCCATCATGAAAGGAAACATGCTAACTGAAGCTGAAATTAATGCCATTAAGTAGGATGTTGCAGAAGATTTGAGATTTAACCAAATAACAAATGAAAGCTCCCTGCTGTTGATGTATCAGGAGATGGAGAGTAAATGGAAAGGAAAAAATAGATGAACAAACAATGGACTTGGGATCTGTGTGAATGAAGAATATAGTATATATTGACACACACACACACACACATATATATATAGTAAATATTTGAAAATTATATTTTGAACTTCCTGGAGGAAGTTTCTTTTTCCAGGACTTATAGTCTCTTAGAGTCAGAAGTAAGAAAAAGAAAAAAGTAATAAAGCTTAATGATCCTATTAAATCTCTGAGGCCAGTACACTCCTTAGAAACATGGAATATGTATCAAAATAGGGAAACTTTCACAAAGGTCATAGAATGTTAACATTGAAAGATTTCTTTTGGTCCTTTCTCTGTTCCAAATCCTCTGACTTCCCCACCAACTAACATTTTCCAAAGCAAACACATTCATGTACACACACACACACACACACACGGCCAGAAAAACAATTGCTTAAATCTGCTGCTTAGGGGAGATGGGTTTTTGTCCATTATGCCAATGAAAAATAGCACCACTAGTAAAGTTTTTAAAATTTAAGTCATACCTAAATATTCCATACTATCTGGCATACTCTGTTATTTAAAGTGTTCCCAAATGGCTACCTTCACATATTGAAAAGTTGAATATTTCATAGATTTACTTACCCTGCCAAAAACAGCTAAAGACCACTGCAAGAAAATCAGAAGAGTACAAAATGTGGTTGAGGCTAGATTGTAGTAATTAGTTTGGAATAAAGAAAATGTCTTACTGGAAATAAATCACCATTAAATACCAGGAAGATGTATCAACTATTTTGCAGGATATGAGCGGCACACATTGACTGTAAATTGCTCTGTCATTAGTTTAGTCT
This sequence comes from Camelus ferus, assembly GCF_009834535.1. Classification (NCBI taxonomy): domain Eukaryota; kingdom Metazoa; phylum Chordata; class Mammalia; order Artiodactyla; family Camelidae; genus Camelus; species Camelus ferus. The sequence goes on from NC_045709.1 coordinate 460,081, forward strand.
ACCTTACTTCCCATGTTAGATATCTAAAACTTATTAGTACATAATAATGAATATATTTGGCCACATGTATGTTATATAATGCCACAGATGCACTAAACATTCCTATTCTGCTGAGCTGCATGAATTCTCCATCTTCATAGTAATTTTGATAGAAATAAAATTACAATTACTGATAATACAAAGGTTATTCATTAATGTAGCAAAGAAATATTTGTAGAGGGCAAATATAATATCTAACACTGTTCTAGGCACTGGGAATACAGCAGAGAACAAGACAAAACCCCTTTCTACATGGTGCTTGCGATCAAATTGGGGAGACAAAAATTAATCAGTCAACCAGTGTGTAATATATAATGAGTGTCTGAGAACTATCTCTTTAGAGGGGTCTTTACTGACCAAGCTCACCAAAAACGTGGCTCCACAATCCATAATTATTTTACCAAGCTTTTGTTTTTTCAACATTTTTTATTGATTTATAATCATTTTACAATGTTGTGTCAAATTCCAGTGTTCAGCACAATTTTTCAGTTATTCACATATACATATACACACTCATTGTCACATTTTTGTCTCTGTGAGTTATCATAACATTTTGTGTATATTTCCCTGTGCTATACAGTGTAGTCTATTCTACAATTTTGAAATCCCAGTCTATCCCTTCCCACCCTCCATCCCCCTGGTAACCACAAGTCTGTATTCTCTGTCTGTGAGTCTATTTCTATCCTTTATTTACACTTTGTTTTTGTTTGTTTGTTTGTTTTTGTTTTTGTTTTTTAGATTCCACATATGAGCGATCTCATATGGTATTTTTCTTTCTCTTTCTGGCTTATTTCACTTAGAATGACATTCTACAGGAGCATCCATGTTGCTGCAAATGGCATTATGTTGTCAGTTTTTATGGCTGAGTAGTATTCCATTGTATAAAAATACCACCTCTTCTTTATCCAGTCACCTGTTGATGGACATTTAGGTTGTTTCCATGTTTTGGCTATTGTAAATAGTGCTTGCTATGAACATTGGGGTGCAGGTGTCATCCTGAAGTAGATTTCCTTCTGGATACAAGCCCAGGAGTGGGATTCCTGGGTCATATGGTAAGTCTATTCCTAGTGTTTTGAGGAATCTCCATACTGTTTCCACAGTGGCTGCACCAAACTGCATTCCCACCAGCAGTGTAGGAGGGTTCCTCTTTCTCCACAGCCTCTCCAGCATTTGTCATTTGTGGATTTTAGAATGACGGCCATTCTGACTGGTGTGAGGTGATACCTCATTGTAGTTTTGATTTGCATTTCTCTGATAATTAGTGATATTGAGCATTTTTTCATGTGCTTTTTGATCATTTCTATGTCTTCCTTGGAGAATTGCTTGTTTAGGTCTTCTGCCCATTTTTGGATTGGGTTGTTTATTTTTTTCTTATTGAGTCATATGAGCTGCTTATATATTCTGGAGATCAAGCCTTTGTCGGTTTCATTTGCAAAAATTTTCTCCCATTCTGTAGGTTTACTTCTTGTTTTATTTCTGGTTTCCTTTGCTTGCAGAAGCTTGTAAGTTTCATTAGGTCTCATTTGTTTATTCTTGCTTTTATTTCTTCTAGGAGAAAATTTTTGAAATGTATGTCAGATAATGTTTTGCCTATGTTTTCCTCTAGGAGGTTTATTGTATCTTGTCTTATGTTTAAGTCTTTGATCCATTTTGAGTTGATTTTTGTATATGGTGTAAGGGAGTGTTCTGGCTTCATTGTTTTACATGCTGCTGTCCACTTTTCCCAACACCATTTGCTGAAGAGACTGTCTTTATTCCAATGTATATTCTTGCCTCCTTTGTCGAAGATGAGTTGACCAAAAGCTTGTGGGTTCATTTCTGGGCTCTCTATTCTGTTCCATTGGTTTATATGTCTGTTTTGGTACCAATACCATGCTGTCTTGATGACTGTAGCTCTATAGTATTGTCTGAAGTCTGGGAGAGTTATTCCACCAGCCTCTTTCTTTCTCTTCAGTAATGCTTTGGCAATTCTAGGTCTTTTGTGGTTCCATATGAATTTTATTATGATTTGTTCTAGTTCTGTGAAATATGTCCTGGGTAATTGGATAGGGATTGCATTAATCTGTAGATTGCCTTGGGCAGTGTGACCATTTTAACAATATTGATTCCTCCAATCCAAGAGCATGGGATATCCTTCCATTTTTTAAAGTCTTCTTTAATTTCCTTCATCAATGGTTTATAATTTTCTATGTATAATTCTTTCACCTCCTTGGTTAGATATATTCCCAGATATTTTATTAATTTGGGTGCTATTTTAAAGGGGATTGTTTCTTTACTTTCTTCTTCTGTTGATTTATTGTTAGTGTAAAGAAATGCAACAGATTTTTGAACGTTAATTTTGTAACCTGCTACCTTGCTGAATTCTTCAATCAGCTCTAGTAGCTTCTGTGTGGACCTTTTAGGGTTTTCTATATATAGTAACATGTCATCAGCATATAATGACACTTTTACCTCTTCTTTTCCAATTTGAATCCCTTTTATTTCTTTCTCTTGCCTGATTGCTGTGGCTAGGACTTCCAGGACTATGTTGAATAGGAGTGGTGATAGTGGGCATCCTTGTCTTGTCCCAGATTTTAGTGGGAAGCTTTTGAGTTTTTCACTGTTCAGTACTATGCTGGCTGTAGGTTTGTCATATATAGCTTTTATTGTGTTGAGATATGTTCCCTCTGTACCCACTTTGGTGAGAGTTTTTATCACAAATGGGTGTTAAATTTTATCAAATGCTTTTTCTGCATCGATTGAGATGATCATGTGGTTTTTGTCCTTTCTCTTTTTGATGTGATGTATTACACTGATTGACTTGCGTATGTTGAACCAGCCTTGTGTCCCTGGGATGAACCCCACTTGGTCATGATGTATAATCTTTTTTATGTGTTGTTGGATTCTATTTGCTAAAATTTTGGTGAGGATTTTGGCGTCTATGTTCATCAGTGATATTGGCCTATAATTCTCTTTTTTTGTAGTGTCTTTGCCTGGTTTTGGTATCAGGGTGATGGTGGCTTCATAGAATGAATTTGGGAGTATTCCCTCCTTTTCATTCGTCTGGAAGAGTTTGAGAAGGACTGGTATGAGTTCTTCTTTGTATGTTTGGTAGAATTCCCCGGTGAAGCCATCCGGTCCTGGATTTTTATTTGTAGGGAGGTTTTTAATTGCTATTTCTATTTCCTTTCTAGTGATCGGATTGTTCAAGTGTTCAGATTCTTCTTTATTCAGTCTTGGTGGACAGTATGTTTCCAGAAACTTGTCCATCTCCTCTAGGTTATCCAGTTTGGTTCCATATAGTTTTTCATAATATTCTCATATGATATTCTGTATTTCTATTTTGTTTGTTGTAATTTGTCCATTTTCCTTTCTTATTTTGCTAATTTGTGCTCTCTCTTTTTTCTTCTTTGTGAGTTTGGCCAGAGGTTTGTTGATTTTATTTACTTTTTCAAAAAACCAGCTTTTGGTTTGGTTGATTTTTTCTATGGTCTTGTTAATCTCTATTGTATTTAATTCCTCTCTGATCTTTATTATTTCCTTCCTTCTGCTGCATTTTGGGGCTTTTTGTTCTTCTTTTTCTAATTCATTCAGGTGGTGGGTTAAATTGTTTGAGATTGTTCTTCTTTTTTGAGGAAGGCCTGTATCGCTATAAACTTCCCTCTTAGCACTGCCTTTGCTGTGTCCCATAGGTTTTGAGTGGTTGTGCTTTCATTATCATTTGTCTCAAGGTATTTTTTAATTTCAGCTTTGATTTCCTCATTGATCCATTGTTTTTTCAATAACATAGTGTTTAATCTCCATGCTTTCCTTTTTTTCTCCTTTGTTTCTCTGTTGTTGATTTCCAGTTTCATGGCATTGTGGTCAGTAAAGATGCTTGAGATAATTTCTATCTTCTTAAAATTGTTGAGGTTTCCTTTGTGCCCAAGTACATGGTTGATCCTGGAAAATGTTCCATGTGCACTTGAAAAGAATGTATATCCTATTTTTTGGGGGTGTAATGCTCTGAAAATATCCACCAAGTCTAGTTTTTCTATTGTAGTATTTAATTTCTGTTGCCTTGTTTATTTTCTGTCTGGAAGATCTGTCTAGTGATGTTAATGCAGTGTTAAATTCTCCAACTATGATTGTACTCCCATCAATATCCCCCTTTATCTCTGTTAGTAATTGTTGTATGTACTTAGGTGCTCCTATATTGGGTGCATATATATTAACGAGTGTAATATCCTCATCTTGTATCAATCCTTTAATCATTATAAAATGTCCTTCTTTATCTTTCTTTATGGCCTTTGTTTTAAAGTCTATTTTGTCTGAAATCAGTACTGCAACACCTGCTTTTTTGGCTTTTCCATTTGCATGGAATATCCTTTTCCACCCTTTCACTCTCAATCTATATGTGTCCTTCTCCCTAAAGTTGGTCTCTTGTATGCAGCATATTGAAGGCTCTTGCTTTATTATCCAGTCTGCCACTCTGTGTCTTTTGACTGGAGCATTTAGTCCATTAACATTTACAGTAATTAATGATAGATGTGTGTTTATTGCCATTTTGAACTTATCTTTGCAGTTGAATTGGTATATCCTCTTTGTTCCTTTCTTCTTCCTTTTGTGGTTTGGTAATTTTCCTTTGTATTATCATGGATTTTATTTACTTTTTGTGACTCCTTTGTAAATTTTTGGCTTGTGGTTACCCTTTTTTGTAAATCTAACAACCCATTACTATACCTGTTTTTATTAAACTGATAGTAACATGATCTGAAACCCATCCTACTGTTAAAAAAATTTAAAAAAGAAAGAAAAAAATATTCTATATTTCCCTGCCTCCCTCTCCCACTCTCAGTGATTTGTATGTCTTCTTTTATAATTTCATGTTTACTTTATTTGTAATTCATGAGTTATCACCTTTCCAGTTGTGTGTTTCTCATTTCTGTAGCATCCTGCTGCTTTTCTATTTAGAATAGCCCTTTCAATATTTCTTTCAGCATGGGTTTAGTGTTGCTAAACTCCTGCAGCTTTTTTTTGTCTGTGAAACTCTTTATTTCTCCTTCTATCCTCAAGGATAGCCTTGCTGGATAAAGGACCCTAGGCTGCATCTTTTTTTCATTCAGGGCTTTGAATATATCTTGCCACTCCCTTCTGGCCTGTAGTGTTTGTGTAGAGAAATCAGCTGAGAGCCTTATGGGGGTTCCCTCGTAACTTACTCTTTGCTTTTCTCTTGCTGCCTTTAGAATCATTTCTTTATCCTTGATTCTGGCCATCTTGATTATGATATGTCTTGGTGTGGGTCTATTTGGGTTCTTCCTGTTTGGGACCCTCTGAGCTTCCTGTACTTGGATATCTGAGTCCTTCTTTAAGTTTGGGAAGTTTTCAGTCATGATTTCTTCAAAAACCTTTTCAATCCCCTTTGATCTTTCTTCTCCTTCTGAGACCCCTATTATGCGAAGATTGGGATGCTTTATATTATCCCATAGGTCCCTTATGCTACTTTCATTATTTTTTATTTGCTTCTCTTGTAGTTCTTCTGAATGGGTGCTTTCTATTGCCCTGTCCTCTAGATCACTAATTCGTTCCTCTGCATTATGTAGTCAGCTTTGCACGGCTATTAGATCATTCCTTATCTCTGTCAATGAGTTTACCCATTCTACTTGGCTCTTCTTTATAGCTTCAATTTCATTTTTGACATATTTTCTATCTCTAAACAGTATCTCTTTTAATTCCTTCAGCAATTCAATCACTCCTTTTTTGAAATCTTGATCTAGTAGGCTATTGATGTCTATTTCGTTGATCTTTCTTTCAGGGGATTTCTCTTGTTCTTTTAATTGGGAATGGTTTTTCTGCTTCTTCATCTTGCTCATACCTCTTTGGCACTGTGGTTTATGGAGTATCAGTTGTTTATTTTGGTCCTTAAGGATTTTATCTATCTGATGCCTATTTAGGAATAGAACTTAGGAAAAAAAGAAAAAAAAATAAGAGAGAGAGAGAATTTTAAAAGAAGGGAGAAAGAGGGTTTGATAACAGTGTATAATGAATAATAGAAGAATGAGTTGAAGCAGAGTATTAATCGGGTTGAGATGTCCTTTTAAAACCTTTACAAAAAAAGGTGGGGGAGATGAATAGATGTATTTGAAACCTGTGTCTAATCAATAGCAGGACATCAAAACCCAAGAGAAATAGAAATGAATTAAGAAGTAAAGATTAAGAGAGTAATAGAAAATAGAACAGGTAAAAACAGATTTAAAAAAAAAGGGGGGGGGTTGTTGGTGTTCTCCTGGAGTCTGTGTGCTTTTATTGTGAAGTCTTTCTGTCTTCATCCTGTTTTGGAAGCTCAGCTTTCTGTTTTCAGAGGCCCTCCGTTGGCGCCCTCTTCTGTGCTGCTCCCAGCACCTGTCGGCAAGCAGATTGCGCCTCCTCCTAACACTGGGTCAGGTGCAGCTCTCTGCTGTGGGCGGGCGGGTTGCTGCCCCTCTGGATGCCGCAGTCAGATGTTGCAGACTGGCCAGGTAGGAGGGCGGGTCGTGCCCCCTCCCAGCACCTCGGTCAGGGGCTGTGTTCCTGCCCCAAAGGCGGGGGGGGACACTCTCCCTCTACCTGCGCCACTGGTAGTTCCACTCTCTGTGCGGCTGCGCGCTCCGCCCTGGTCGGCGCTCCGCTGGTGGGCTCGGGGAAAACCGAGGGACAGCCCTGTCCCTGCTCCGAGCCAAAACCCAGCTCCTTGTTTTTCTTTGTGTAGCAAGTTCTCTGAGGGACCAGGATGGAAGGATCCTATCTGCCCCGGGCTGCAGGCCAGTCTCAGTCTGGCCTTTGAGGCTGCTAAGCCCTTCGGTGCGGATGCAGGTTTCGCCCCCGGCTCCGCCTGGGTGCTAAGCGCGGAGGATATGGCGGCTGTGCCTGAGCCCTGCCTCTCTCCCCCCCGAAAACTTTCCGCGGGTTTTCAGAGATGGGGGTATGCACCCTTCCCCCCAGAGCACATCAACCTTGCTGTTTTATGGAGGGCCCAGGTTGTTCTGCCCTGTGCACCCACAGCCATGGCGCGCAGCCCCTTGTAGTCCCCTGGGGCTGCCTCCGTGCAGCCTGGCCTTGCCCGCGGCTGCCGGCCCGCGTCTCAGGCTGGGTGTCGGGGGGACGCTCTGTGCCCGTTTAACTTAGTTCTGTTAGTCAAGGGCTGCTCTGTACAGATCGAGCCTCGGAGGCTCCCCCTCCGTCCCGCTGGCCTCTCAGTTGGAGAGGGGAGACCCAGCGAGCGAGCGCCAGTCCTCCTTTGCCGCTCCCTTCCCGCGGGACCCGTCCCGTGCTGCTTTGTCCTTTTGTTCTTTCTTTTTTCCTTTTCTCCTACCAGATTTTTGGAGTCTTTATCTTTTGAAGAGGGCGACGTTTTGTGGGAGTTCCACAGGTGCTCTGGTTGGCTGAGTGGGTCTGTAGATGTGGGTCTTGGTGTATTTGTGGGAGAGGGTAACCTGCGAGTGTCCTTCTACTCCGCCATCTTCCGCATTGTCTACCAAGCTTTTTAATTTATGCTCGGTCTAATTATATATAATACACCAATTTATTGCTTGAATTGGCTACTCTGACACCTGGCAGTTTCATTCTCTCTCATAAGTCATAAAGGCAACAGGCCAAAAATAAAAGTAACAGTTAAGTTTTTAATCCCTTTGAGTGATTAAGCAAGGACTAAACTGGAGAAAATGCCTACTACCCACACCCCTACCTGCATCCCCACACTCTGGGTCAGGTGGTTGAGCCCAGATGTCTCACAGCCAGGGATCCCTGAAGAAAAGGCTTCTGTAGCAGAAGTTTTACAAACCATGGCGTCAAGGGTAAGGAAGCAAGATCTAGGAGTGGAAAGAGTGCTCAATACTGAGTTGGAGTGGAAAAAAGTGTCTTCAAGTTAGCCCCCACCCTCTCAATAAGGTGATGTCAACAAAGGCAGCTGAGAAGGTCCTCTGCCTAAGGTCTTAATAAAGAGACCCCCCAAATCAAATGCACCAGGGCTAGAAATGCAAATAGCACACAAGAACATGGCTAGCCAGAAGGCCATGAACCCGTAACTGCATCTGTCTTCAGAGACTGCAATGCATTGGCTATGCAATGAATCTGGGGTGAGGAAGGCAGCTTTCCTGCAGCACCCTATCAGGTAAAGCCTTTATAATTGTCTATGGTCCAACCTAAAATAAATCACACATAGGTTTTTTTACCAGGAGCCAGACTCTTCAGGTAGCATTTGAGAAAATAGCAGAATGAAGTGATGTCACTTTAATAAATTCATTTACTCATAGAAGCCATATTTACAGATTACTTGTTGTGTTCCATGTAGGTGATAGGCGACACAAATTTTAGTTACATTTGTGCAATTACAATGGTATTTATCATCACAGGACTTATATTCCTCCAGTGAAGATATTTGTTTAGCAAAAATATCAATAATAATGACAAAAATATATGTCTTAACATGTACTAGGCTTTGTTCCAAGTACTTTACAGTATTGATTAATTGAAGTCAAGAAAGAGCCTTACATGGACATTATTATTAGTAGTATTTTCAGTTTGCAGATAAAGAAGCATAGATTCAGAGAAATCCAATGCAGAAGTGATAGACAGCAAACATGGCTACAAATTCTCCTCAAGTATTTGGTGTTTACCTTTGAATGACATCCAGCTTCCTTTCTGGGATCATTTATGTGACTTGCTTTGGCCAGTATATTAACAATTGCACAACAGTAAAACAAAATTTAAAAAATAATAAAAAAAATACCCAACAATTGCGATGTGAAAAGTTGTTTGTCTTCTCCTATACTGTTCATAGGAACCCTGTAACTACTAACATGTGAAAAAGCTGGGACCATCCTGAATGAAGACAGTGGCCCAGCTGTCCAAATTTACCCAACTGAGGGCCACCTAACTTCCAGACAATTGTATTTTCTGCCATTGTCTGTCATCTGACTTGCATAGAAATGTCTGAATAAGTGAACTGAGACCAACAGATGAGCCATCTCACACAGTCCAATCCCAACCGGTTACTGTTTCAAGATACTAAGTTTTGGGGTGGTTGGTGGCAAGGCAATAATACATTTTATACCATGGCAAATACTAAAACTTAAAAGGTACTCATGGAGGTTCCTTTACAATAGGTTAACATTTTGGCCTCGCTACTTAATGTTGAGAAGGCACAAATAATACTAAAATAAATTTAAAAATGATATTGTTGAGTGATGTTGATAATGGAGGAGGCTATGCATCTATTGGGGCAGGGAATACATGGAAAATATCTGTATTTTCCTCCCAACTAAGTTCTTGCACATGTTCAGTTATGAAAAACTCAATTAAGTTGTGGGGCTAAAATTGCTCTAAAAATTGTCTTTAAAAAACATGAAAAGTAAGTATCACCACACATTAGAAGCAAATAGAAGAAAGCCTATTCTATAGAAATAAGATGAAATAAATGAAAAATGGATAATGTCTAAAAGGAGATAATATATTGAAAATTCATTTTTTGAGATCAAAGTACTAATTCAACAAAATTATTGACTTGAAATAAAAATAATTATCTCTCAATTAATGGAAAGAATTCCCATTTTATAAACTAAGCTTTTGATAAAGGCTGATTTATTCACATGTAGTCTGCAAATATCTAAAGAACATATGGACAATGATTATGTCATGACAACTATTCACAGTTGCTTGAGCCAAATTTTGTAACTTAAGGCTGTGTTTAACATAAGGCGTGATAATTTATTAAAACAATTTGACAAATAACAGAGCATTACTTCGCTTGATTAATGTAGATTTTACTCATAGATATTCTTAGTTTTCCAGGTCAAAGTAACTTAACCATCAGTATTTAAAAACAGACCTTTTGACATTTATGCTCAGATCTTTCAAAAAATTTCCACAATTCTAACATAAGAATTTATTTATGTATATTAAAGTATATATTGCCTGACTATGAATTATAAGTCATGACCCAAATTTAAAAAAAAAATACTTAGGTGTATTTATCTAGCATCAAATTTATTAATAGAATGCTATTTTATTTTGCTTTAGTCATTTTATCACTGAAAGGGTTCTATAATAAGGAAACATGTTTTTCACTCACATGAAATAAATTTGTATCATTATTTTTTAGTTTTCTCATCTCAGTTTCTTCTCTTTATCATTCTGAGTGTACTAATTTTTATGATGTTCAGTGTTCTAGATCAGACTGAATTTGTAAGAGGATTATGTTTTCTCAAATTATACAATTTTTTTCTTTCAGTTTTCTTTTTTTGTCTTAAATTCTTTCACTGATCTCTACACCAACCACCACCTCACCATGTGTTTAATACACAAGAACTCAGATGATCTGAAAAATCATGATATATTTATTTCATGAATAGAATATCCTATCTTACATCAAAAATAATATATTTAAAAAAATTTTCTCTAAGTATTATGAAGTTTATGACAGGACTTTTAAAAATCTGTTTATTAATTTTGGTCTCTGTCTTGTTAGAGACTTTACCCTAATATCTCATGAGATTTGACTGTCTATTTATATTTAACAAGATAAACACTTGAAAAGTCAGAATATGTGGGCCAGTGAGCTCCCCCACAGATAAATTCTCAGGCACTCTGCCTTGGGTAGTATTATTTTAGATATTTATTAGAAGTTTTCCAAAATTTTCTGGCAACAACTACCCCACAAAATCTTTTACAGTGACATATTTTTAAGATGTTGTCTTAACTTGTTATTTCCAATTCCTTTCCTCCTAGTTTCTATTGAAACCACTGACACAGAGTTTCACAAACATTCTTCCATGGAGGAGCTCTTTGTAAAATCTCATACATCTTACATGTTGATGAATTTTAGCAAATCTTCAAAGAGCAGATTGTTTCCATTTTATATATACTGTTTGAAACCACAGGAAAAAATATTTGAAGGAATCTACCCAACTCAAAGTCATAAATTAACATACCAAGAAAGCAAAAAAATGTATTGTATATAATTATAATATAAACATTAAACATAAGCACAATGTGAACTACATGCAAAAATACAATAAAACATTAGTAAACTAAATTTGGAGATCAAGTATGACATATCATTACTAAATATATTTTGTTTCATCAATGTTAGAGTCGCTTAACGATGAGAAGCTACATTAATGTAAGTCTGCATTAACATATGAAATAGTAGAAAGTATGAAAATTTTAAAACAATTAACAAAGAGAAAGTATTTCTTACTTGTAAGCTATATGCTAAATAGCAAACTATTTGAAGCATTACCGTTAAAGCCCAAAGTCAAATTATATTATTTAAAGTTACTGTTTTAACATTTTACTGGCAGAGGTAGGTAGTCAATTAAGATAAAGAAAAATTATAAATGTATATGTATCATAAGGAAGAGATAAGATATTCATTATTTGCAGAAATATGTTATTTGTAATCTCAAAGAGGAACTTGACAAACCATTGGAATTAATCAGAGTTTTGTGAAAGGTGCTTAGATGCAAGGTTATCAAAAAATTAACAATTTTCTAATTCCAATTATCCAGAAACTTCTACTTTCTTCTATCTTTTTTCCTCTTCTCCTTTAGGTACATAAACCCTAATTTTATTATAGCAACTTTTCACTGATTTAAAGACATATTTTAGGTCTTATTTGTAGCTAGTTTTGGCCATGTGATAAATTTTTGACTAGTGAACTATTAACAGAAGTATCACTGGGTGATTTCAGGAAGACCTTTTAAATAGAGGACACATGCTATTTCTACCTTCTATCATGCTTATTGCCTGGAATGCAAATTCAAAGGCTGGAACAGCAAAATCCATAATTTTATTAGAAATAGCCTTGAGAATGAAAGCTACACCTAGTAAAGAAACAATCCAGAACAACCTAGATAAGATTTTTGTTTTGAAAATATTAGCTATAGCTTTCAGCTTTTGGCTCGGAGGAGGCCAAGGTGCAACCCTCTCGGTTGTGCAGAATCCAGGTTTATCTGACACCAGCTGCCTCCACCATGCCACCTAAGTTCAACCCCAATGAGATCAAAGTCGTATACCTGAGATGCACAGTTGAAGAAGTCAGTGCCACATCTTCCTTGACCCCCAAGATCAATCTCCTGTGTCTGTCTCCAAAAAAGTTGGTGATAACATTGCCAAGGCAACTGGTGATTGGAAGGGTCTGAAGATTACAGTGAAACCATTCAGAACAGAGATTGAGGTGGTACCTTCTGCCTCTGCCCTAATCATCAAAGCCCTCAAAGAACCATCAAGAGACAGAAAGAAGCAGAAAAACACTAACTAAGCACAGTGGAAACATCACTTTTGATGAGATTGTCAACATTGCCCGACAGATGTGTTACTGATCTCTAGCTAGAGAACTCTCTGGAACCATTAAAGAGATCCTGGGGACTGCCCAGTCTGTGGGCTACTATGTTGATGGCCACTACCCTCATGACATCATAGAGGACATCAACAGTGATGCGGTGGAATGCCCAGAGAGTTAAGAACCACAAAGAAAAATGATTTAATAAAGGGTTATTTGACAACCAGTGGGAAAAAAAAATGTTAACTATAGATGCTTACCTATGGATTTATTTTCCCTGTTTGAAATATGACCTTTTTTCTTTCTAGACTATTATTTTCTTAGTCTTGATTTTGCACAACTAAACTTAGTCAGTTCCTCCCTTTACTGAACTTCCCTTTACTGAAGAGTGCTGAATTTATTAACATGCCTCTAGAATATGAATTATTTCATCTTCTAATTATTCAAATGGGGATAATATGTGTCACAGGGAAGGAGAAGGATAGATACAAGTAACATTGAAGAGGAAACTTAGGAACAACTCACTCATGCATCCCTTTCACCCAACCTTACATCATCTCAGAGGTGAATTCTCCCCCATTGTCCAAATAAATGTGATAGCTGGAAAAGAGCTTTATATCCCAACAACAGAATGTTATTTCTTTGAAAATATTTTATGTTTGCAAATTAGTAACAAATTTAATCACTTAAGAAATTTCTCAGTGAATAAAAGCTGAATTCATTATATGATAATATTTGTTAAATATTGTATGAAAGTTAACTGGTTAAATACAGATGTGTGAGTTTATATAATCAGTTTCAGCAAATGTAGTTAAAAATTTTAAGCAATAAGCAACTAATTTTTATTGCAATTACTACTAGAATGCCATTTTAAAATAAGTAATCCCTGATCCATAATTTCTTTTTGGTATCTTTGAAATATGTGTAGATACTTTCTTGCTTACATACAAATAATTTAGTTTCTGTATGTGTGCCTTTACCCAAACAAAGTTATTACTTATAAAAATAACTTTTTCAAATGATAAAACCAATCAACATGGAGCTTAAAGGCAGAAAACAATACCTTTGGAATTATGATTAAAATGACATCTGGTTGTTAAAGAAATAATGTTACAAATACATCACTGCCACATTGCAATGGCATACTGTTGCTTTAGAATTGAAAAGAAAAACAGGTGAATTGAAAAGAAAATAAATTCTCAGGCAAAGTTAAAGTTTACATTTTCAAGTAGAAGAGTATTTTTCATACAACATTCTATCAGGGCTTCATTTTTCCTTGTTCAATGATAAATATAATTTTAATTATAAATGTATTCAAGGGTGCTAAACTGAAGTGGCATTTGCTTACTGCAGTATTATTTTATAGTTTGAATTGACTCTGATCTTGAAAATAGGATGTCTTAACATCTCGATTTGTCTTATTACCCATCACTGTGCCTGGAGTTCAAAAGCAATCAACAAAATTTACTATCTGAATATTCATGAGTAAATTAATAAAAGTAGAATATTCTTTAGTGGAAACTCTGAATAAAGTCAACAGTTAATATTTTACTAAAATTATTTTTTAAAAAATTTTAATACACCATGCTGTTTAAGATGTTTGCAGTAGGGAAATCTTTGTGTATGAGAAGAGTCTGTAATCAGTTTTCTGTATTTCTGTCAGTCTAATTTAAAATACGAATTAGAAAAATAAATTATGGTGAGATTAGACAATCCCTCCCCTTTCCTCCGTGTCATATGGAAATACAGAGTAAGTAGAATAGCAAAACAACTTTACATATAAGAATCATGTTCAAGGACTCATTCTAACACATTTGAAGGCTTATAGTAAAGAAAAATTTATCAAGATAGTGGGCATACATGTAAAGATAGAAAAATAGATTGATAGAACAAAACAAAAAAGACTCAACAATTTTTGGCAAAAGATCAAATCAGGGGAGAAATGACAGACTTTTTTAACCAAGGATGCTGGACGACTGGATAATGCATGCAAAGGAAAATTGAACTTCGATCTTTACCATGTATCAGACACAAAAACTAATTTAATCTCCTTACTAGTAGTTAGTTGATTTCTTTATAATTCCATCTTGGTAGATTTATGTTTCTACAAATTTATCTTGGTAGATTTATGTTTCTACAAATTTATCAGTTTTTCTAGGTTGTACAATTTGCTGGTGTATAAATATTCACAGTAGTGTCTTATGATAACTTGTATTTATGTAGTAACAGTTGTAATATCTCTTCTTTCTTTTATAATTTTATTTGAGTTTTCTCTCTTTTTCCTGGTAAGTCTAACCAATGTTTTGTTTATTTTGTTTATTAAAAAAAATCAGCTCTTAGTTTCACTGATCTTATCTCTTGCTTTTTTAGTTTCCATTTTATGCATTTCCACTCTGATCTTTGTTAATTCCTTCCTTCTACTAACTGTGGGCTTAATTTGTTTTTTCTAGTTCCCGGAGGCATAGTTAAGTTGTTTATTTGAGATCTTTCTTTTTGTCTAATATAAGCATTTATTGTGATAAACTTCCCTTTAGAAATGTTTTTGCAGCTCTCATAAGATTTGGTATGCTGCATTTCCATTTTCATTTGTCAAATGGAAAAAAAAAGGCAAATGACTCAGTTATTTTCTTAGAAAATAAAATTGCTTAAAAAAATAATTTATGAAAGGAGACTTATAAGGATGATTGAAAAGATGTAACCACCCACCACATAAAGGTCAAATGAATTACAGTATTTAAAAATGCCCACTTAAGTTGCAAAATTATAAAGTGAAGCAAAGACGTGATTGCCAGTAAATGCAGACAGTGGTCACATCAGCGTTGTGGGGTTTTGACTGAGAAAATACCTGGCAAGAGTCTGTAATGACTGGAAAGCCCATTAAATGATGAATATGGTGGTTACATGCTCAACACGTAGAAATTCATTAAGCTAACCATATGTGTTAAACTTCATCTGTGTTCTATTTTACAATAAAAAGGGCATTCAAGGAAATAAACTGTATAGCTCACATAATCGATAGTAGAGCTGATAACCCAGGCTGAAAAATAAGATGAAACCTTGAGATCTGGGTAGCTACAACCTCTGCTAATATCACAGCACAGGAATGGTCAACCAAGGATGCTGCTGTCCCTGCAATTGCCACTGTCATCATGACTGTCACAGCCACACTGCTAGACAAAGTGGTCCATGATTTGCCTTGCTGCAGTTGTCTTTTTTTTTTTTTTGCCCTTTGGTCATTCTCTCTAGATTCAGAATCTTGGTAGGAATGCCTGATTGGCCAAACCTAAATCACATGCCTGCCTATAAGGGAGAGGAAAATTTAACAGGAAAAATTAATATCTGTGTAGATCTTCTCTTGTGGTGGAAGGCAGGCTCTGTTTCCCTTGAATAATTCTCCTACAGAGAATCTTCAGTTAGAGTATTTGATATAAATATTAGACTCCAAAACCCACATCATGGAATCGACCTAACAACTTCTATCTCCTTATAGACATATGGGTTTAAAAGGAAATAGAGAAATTATGAGTAGAAGTAGAAGTGTTAGAAGAAGATAGAGTTGGCGACATACTGGCAAATAACTGAGGATCTCACTAATTTGGGTGGTCACAGTCCTTTCCTCGGAACTGAAGGTGTTAGATTTTTATCAACAGGAAAGGCCAGGATTGTATGAAAAGAGACCAACACAGGTACTGGTTCTAAAGCAGAGTAAAGAAGGCAAATGAAGAGTGTCTGGGATGACACTGAGGAGGTAGTTAAAACCCAGTCAAAGGGTCTTAAAGGCTGCATTATGGATTTTTAAATTTGTACTTTGGTATAATGAGAGCAATTAAAATGTTTATATGGAAACATACACACTACTTATTGTATATGTTGATTCATTGTGTGACTAATATCCTGAAACACTTTGAGAAATATTATTCTTACCGTAGTTTACTCAGAGTTTATGATGAATGCATGTTGAATATAATCAAGATCTTTGTAATATCCACTGAGACTGCAGAATTGTTTTCTTATTTAACTGCTGACATAATATTCTATATAGATACATTTCCTGACATTAATCAACCCTTCGAGTTCTGGAAAAATATCTGTTTCATAATAAAATGTATTTTAAATATGTTGTTAAATTCTATTTGTTTGTATTTTATTTTGGATTCTGGCACCTAATACATTTATGACTGAAATTGTTCTATAGTTTTCAATATATATGTCAGTTTCTGTTAACAAGTTTAGCTAAGGTATATAAGATAAATTATCTCAATGTTCATCTTTTCCCCCCATTCTATGAGCATTAAGAATTGTGTCTCTTCAAATTAAATAATGTCTCTACTTTAAAAAATATAAAATAAAATGTCTGGGTAAAATAGTATCTTATCTATTAGCATGTTTGGCTAGCCTTCTTCAACTGCCCTTCAGATCTAAGTCTGCCTTCTCTTACAATCATGCTTTTCCCGACAATCAACAGAATGTAAACTCCTTGGATGCTCTCTCCTCATCCCAGAGTGTGCTCTGTTTTCTATCCCTGATCCAAATTATTGCTGCTTTCTAGTATTGCAAACTTTTCCATTAACATCCGGGACTGGACCTACACTCTCCTCAGCAAATATTCCCTCTCCCCACATGCACCAGCCCAGAATGCCTTCTTGAATATTTTTTATGTTTTCTATCTTAAACTAAAATGTGTTTATCAACTAAGAATATTGCTGTCACTGCGGCCATTTCACATGGCATCTACCCTAGTATCAGGAAGCGAGGTTATGTGTCTCACTTGCTCTCCAATGCCATTTGTTTATTAATCTTTTCCACTCTTATCTACTTCTTAATGTCTCATTCCTTCCATCTCTCATATCGATTTCTTATAATTAGTGCATAACCCATTGCCCTTTAAGGAATTCCCTCTTATTCACTGAACATTTTCTCTCTGCATGTGATTTTCCTACCCAGTTCAAATGCCAAGATTCTGAGCATTTTCACGATTCTCATGGACATCACATTCAATCCTCCAATCACTCAATTCCTTAATTTCCTAATAGATAACATTCTTTACATGATCTCACCAACCACTTCTCCAGTCACTCATTTTGACTTATCACAAGAAATGGTTCTCTCGTCTAAATTACTTTTTCAAGCATTCATTCCAACAGACTTACTTGATTACTCCAATAATAAGTTTTCCTTGATGCTCCTCCCTATTCATCTACCCTTTTCTTTCTTCCTTTCCTTTCATGAACACTTTTGATTTCGTGACACACAATGTCATTTACTCTTAATTAAAATATGACAAGATTTCTCAACACTGGTCCCTTAAGTTATGCCTAATTGGCAAAATCCTAGCACTGACGGATGCAAACTTTGCTAACCATATATGTACATATGGATAAATCATTACTATTACTGAAAATAACACAAGCTGTCAGGGTAATAATCATTATAAATTCCTTGTCTGCAAGTGAGCTCTCAAATCTCTCAATAAATGTTTCTCTCTTGTTGAATCAGATCCTTCTTTCATTTTCAGCAACAAATGTTTTAACCTTTTCTTCTTTCTTCATCACTGATCTATGTAAGCCCCTTTCTCTGTTCAAAAATAAAATGTAGTCACATGATACAAACTCTCAAATTTCCATCAACTTAAAATTACCTGCTTTGGACTCACCATCTCTAAATTGAATCATATAGAAATGATTGAATTCTCCACCTGATTTCTGAATCCCATTCCTACCCATTTAGTCAGGGGCAATGTATTTTTAATAACCTTCTTATTGTCTACCCATTACTTGTTTTTATTTTCCCCTTTCAACTGAATTTTTTGCCATAAATATTATACCAGTGCATTTTCTTCTAATTAAAATCAACCAACCAGCCAATCAAGAAAAGATTCCTGTCCCTCCAAGTTTCAAAACAGCAATTATTTACACTTGCTTTCTTCATCTCCTTATCATTAATCACATGACTGTCATGTAGACTTACAATTCCAATGCGCATGCAACTGTAAAACTCATTTACACATTGCTTAACCCAATGAACAAAATTTGGTCTCCAGTGTATTTCCCTTTTCAGGACGTTTTGTGGTATTTGGCCAATCAGTCCCTCTAAAGCATTGTTCTCGCTTGATTTCTGTGATGCCACATTGATATAGATTGCATTTAGTTTGAAATACGGAACTACAGAACACATTCAAATAAAGTATATTTTAAATACATTAATATAGCTTCCTATGAGGATAGTCAAATGTGCACAGAATATGAGGATAAAAAGGATAAAAACATGCACATAATTCAGAAGAAGGAGCTAAAAAGGACTAATGATACTCCTGTGCTGAGAACTTAGAGGCATGACTCCCTTAACACTCTGCACATGAAAAACTAAAATGACTTCACATTGTCATCTCCAATAAAATAGCTATAAGTGAAATGATGATTAGCAAGTCCTAAAAAGAAGTTAATACATCTTTCTGGAATGACATTTTTTAGAAGATCTAAAATGAAGCAAACCGATTTACTTAGCAGATATGAAGTAATTTAGATAGTTACTTTAATTCCCAGAACAAGTTCATTCATGTAATTTTAAAATGTTAATGCCTTTGTATCTGAATTTTCATGTAGAGCAGAAATAGTTAGCTACATTATAGCTCTTTGAAATATCAGGGGATACTGAAAATGCTCAAACCTGAAAAATCACTGATACCAATGTATGGAAACTATATATTTTAAAGTGATAAGAGTAGAAATTAAGAAGCAGCGATTGCTTGATCATTAAAATATGAATTTTTCTTAGTGATGAAATATGCCATTGAATTTAGTTGAGATAATTTTTTTTTTCCCAAATGAGTGACAAACTAAAATGTAGGTACTTTAAAAGAATGTAGGCCCAATATCTAACAAACTTTCTACAGAATTTCTTTCTAGTAGTAAAAGGTTAAGTTACCCAAGTTTATACTAGTATATACTAGTATATACAACCCAGGACATATCTGAGAGGTTTTGTTTGGTGAAGGTAGTCCTTTGATAAACTCAAGATCTTAACTCCCATTTTAAAAATGTAAAATCAGAGCTTGGATAGATTGTTAAAACAAACAAAAAAACCCAAAAATGAGTCCACTCTGACATCGGGAAGATATTTTTGTTGTTGTATTAATAGCTTTAATTCCCTAAGTGTAATGAAAATTGACAATGACTCCTCAAAAATGATTTATTTTTCCATATCAGTATTATTCTTTAGACTGTTTTAATTCATTTATTTCTTAAAATAGTCCAGTGACATATTTCCCCCTCTTTTTCTGATTTCCATTTTATATGGAAAATTTTAAATTACATAATGAATTATTAATGAAAATTGATTATGGAAAGATTAAGTTACCCAAGTTTATACTAGTATATACTAGTATATACAACCCAGCTTATACAACTAGTATATACAACAAGTACATCCTGATATGGTTAACGTAGGGCTCTGGCTCCAAGGCACATTTGTTTAACCACTGTGCTGGCTGACTATTTGAAGAATACAGACCAGAAAAAATTCCCAGTACGTATCTAATGTAACATTAAAACGTGTTTAATGGCATGTTAGAGAGAGTTGCAGATTTGTTTTCTTTCAGTTACCCTTACTCATTATACAGATGATGATGACGATTTTAGTTAACTGTGAAATAATAGTTTTATAAAAATCCACTATCTCATGTAATAGGTGCATTCAAATTGCAAGAAGAATTGATGCAAAATCAAATCTCTATCTCAGGATTTTTAAGATTTGGAGTTCATTTTACACGAAACTCTATAAACATATAATAAATATTTGTGCATTTAGGGGTTGAGTGCTTTCTCAGCTTTCATCATGCTTTTTCTATGGAGTCCTTGGCCAGCAAAGGGTAAGACCAGTGTTCACTAGTGTAAGGAACAGAGCTTACTAGGTGAATGATCTCCAGATAGCTGTTTTAGTGATGTTCCTTTAATGTGCCAGCACACAGATAATGGCAGACCTTGACTGCACTGCTAAGCCAAATGTCTAGAGCGTATTGAGTCTAAAAAAAAAAAAAAAAATGACAGGTGAATAAAGACACTCTTTGATTAGGTAATATAAGAATAATCAAGTCACTTGAGCTGTGTCTTAGCTCAAATGTAAAATGACTAGATTTGATAAGGTCAGTTCCTCTATAGATTGATACGGGTTACTAAGAAATCAATGGCACAAGAATTATTGAGCAAGTTAATGAATAATCCATGATGTTAGTCATGATATCGGACCTAAGCCAGCTCTGTGTAAGATGGGAAATATTCCAGCCTCAACAACCATTAACATTCTACAATTGCAGTTTAATTTGACCAAAATTTTAAATAACTGTCTAGTATATCTGCCATCATTTATTTAACTTCCTCAAAGCATCTGACATAAAAAATTATATTAGATGACTTCAAAGTGTTAACATAAGCCAGACATGATTCTAAGTGCTTTACTGTGGACAAAGCTATGAGGTAGGCAAGATCACAATTCTCATTTTCAAAAAGAAGAGTTGTGTTTGGAATTTATCTATCTACATAAAAGCAATTACTGTTTTATCAGGAAAGTCATAACAGGCTGATTTTATTTTGGCACACAATTTTTAGCAATCTAACCAATTACCAAAAGTGTTTTAGATGAATTTTAGGGAAAAAAAAAAAACTTCTCTGATCTCCAAATATCTCTTTGTGAAGTATGTAGCTCCTGGATTTAGAGGACATTTGCATATACCAAAAAAATCATGCTTTGTGGATGTGAAAATAACAGTTTATGCAGATGTGAAAGTAATAATACTTATACTTCACATTTAAAAGGCTGGATTAATGACTATCTCAATCTTACTTCTTTTGGAGTATAGTTATATTTTAAAATCTGGAAATGTGTGGTTGTTTAGCCAGATTTTCCCTAAGTCATCTACACATTTAACCAAAAAACAGCAATGTAACACACAAAAAAGTCAAATTCTTTGTGCTGTAAAGTAAACACCAGAAGATATGACCACAGTATAAGTCAGAAGGTTCAACAATTGAATGAGGAAATTTAGGGCACCATCACTGTTTACTCACATGACCCGGGAAAAATTGGAAGATTCCTTTCCTGGAACACAATTATAGCCCTAGCATTTCAAACTCTAATATTGTATCTCTATTTACTATATCAGCCTGTTTAAATGTGAATTATTTCAAAGTAAATCTAAATTATTATCCTGATTCTATTTTCTTTAATTTTTCCTTCATTTTTTTAAGTGATGGGTAAATTTGCAACAATTACCAAATTATGTGCTGTATTTCAAGTCAAGATACTTTACTCTTAAGAGTTTTCAATTTATAGAAACCATGGTTTCCAGGTGAGAATGGAAGAGATCAAGGGTATTTTAGTGGGGCATTGTCTTAGTATCATATTTACCAAATTAAATCAACAGCAATTTACTCAGCAAGAACAAAAAGCAAAGTTTTTATTACAAATGGTAAATTGTATTTTATTTGCGTGATTTTACTTGAAATGCTGAGAAAATTTACTCAAAGTTTAGTAAGTTCTATGTAGCCAAAACCAAGGGGATTGATTTCACATTTTTATTTTATGAGACTTTCTTTAAAGTTGAACGCAATTGTTACTGCTAGATTCTAGATCTGTAATTGTATAGCGAATTGTGCCAGAAATACATTTTCGCATGCATGAAAACAACCTCTACAGATGCAAATACTGGATGCTATCAGGGGCTTTTTATATGTAGGCAAGAGTTATTATTTCAGTGGGATGTTGTTAAATTTACATCTGAATTATTCCTTAACTAACTCAGTAAGGTTCATGATAATATAAAGGTTATGACTAAAATAAAGGCACCATGTGCATCTTAGGAAAAAATTGAAAGTAAAATTTTGACTTAATCCCTATAAAATTTTCTTTCAAATTACTACCTAAAAACACATATAATAGCATTGCAGCATTTCTTATTTACTTGAGTACATGGTACTGGCCTAAAGCAAACATAATTAATAAGAAAAAAATTGAAAACCTTGTCTTAATAATAATAAATAAAATTTGGGGATCATTCTGGTGTTCATTCATCTACTTTTTCACATGTTTTCATTAAAAATAGAATAGGAAGGGCAAAAATATCATTCCATTATTCAAGTAATTAGTTTCACAATTTTTTTATGGCTTTAGTCAAGAAATGCAGTAATTACATTGGGAGATTTCACTTCTGAAAGAGACATATTAATTTATAATTGCCTATAATATTGATTTCAGAACTTTTGTATTCGGCACATGCATTTCTTTTTCTATCAATATAATGTATTGAATAACATATTCTGGACTTAATATATTCTTTGTTCTCTAATATCAGTTTATATTTAAGCAACATTTTTACCTAAAATCTAGCTAGCTAGCTAGCTATCATCTATCCATCTACTATTTATCCATATAACTCAGTTGTTTTCTATTCAGAATCTAAGACATAAAACAAATTTTAAAAGTGTAATATTTATGAAAAATGTATTATTGGTACTAATGCATGATGGTATCCATATACATACCTTATAAGCATAATCTAGCCTAAAAATACAAAATAAAAAAGTCTCAAAGTTCTCCTTTCCTGTTAATGGCCCCAAAACACTCATCATACACAAATAAAAATATAATTTAAAAGATTTATTAAAAATATATTTGAGCTAGTAAGAAGTAAGATGTAGAAACTAAAAAGAATAAACACTATAATAACATTTGTCAAAAATCAATAGAGATACTGAAAGTTTCAAATTTTCATAAAATTTTATGAGTAGCACTGAAGTGTCAGTTATTCATGTAAAGATAGTGTTGATTTATCCTAAAAATTGTTATAAAAACCATCACATGTTTTATTAATAATCTCACTTTACTATTGAAAGATAGTGATAAATATTGATCAATTCTAATATATTCATTTTACCTATTTTTCTTGCTTATTTCAGTTAACATAAAGACAAGAAGGAACCAAAAACTTAGTTTAATATAGTGGATCTCTTAACTTCTAGTAAATAAAAAACTTAGTTTAATATAGTGGATCTCTTAACTTCTAGTAAATAAATAATGATATACAGTGTAGGCTATATTTATTTTGGACCAAAGCTGTTTCCCATTTTAATCATGTATCTTTTGCAACATCACTGTTCATTTGCAGTCTCTGCTGTCTCCTGCAATGTAAATTGAATCTCCTGCCAAAACGAGTCAGCTTTCTTTAATGTAAAACTGTGTGTGTTTGTGCATGAGACAGAAAATCAGAATCCCTATGGTAAGTACATTGTTTAATTAGTCTGGAGATTTTGATAAATCCTCAATACTTTGGGTTCAAGAAACAATTGAAAGTCTCATTATTTTGAAAAAGAATTGTTCTTACTTAGAGAGACACTTTCACAGTAGCTACTTATACACAGTTGAAATTAGAATTAATAGGCAGTACATTTGGCTGGAAAGAGGCATAGCAAAATAACTATTTTACTTCATGGGTATTTGAATTTGGGTATAAATAAATAAAAGAAGGAAAATAAGTCTGGTCTTGGGATACTGCACAATGTAATAGTTTCAGTTGTCATTGTTTCCAGAGGCATGGAAACAGCAATTTCTGTGTACTAACTCAAACTAAAATGTCATAAAAAAACTGCATTTCACAACGACAAACCAGAAAAATAGTACATAACATCATTGTTAGAAGCTTTATTCAAGCATCTTCAACATACTCCACGGGCTCCATAGCTCTCTTAAAATAAGAAAGAACAAGAAAGATATTTGAGTTGCATAATTAAAAATAAAATGACACACACTTTAACGGAGCAGTGATTTTATGAGGAGATATCATGAAAGTGCCAACCAATCTAATAATTAGGTCTACTCTTAATTATATGGGTATTCTGAGATGTTTTCTTAGGAAGACATTTTTGCAGCAAACCGTTTTGGAAATATATAATTCTTGATGTTAATTGCTCCCAAGGATTTCCCCTGATCATATTTTATATGAAGTATTACTTTAATATTGTTACATTAATAAACTTGTACATCAGCTTCTGTTCATATTTTACCCACATGTCGTAGATGTATATAGAATTGGCCATAGCATATTTATAAATATTTTACTGAGACCTCCCTGCTACCTTGTCTAAATGATGCTTTATTGTAAGCATCACTGTGATGTAAGTAATATCATTTACCTATGTAGTTTTTCATATTTCCTCTGTGAAATCAGGTCATCACAGGAACTTAGTGAATGCTAAGGGTTCCTACACATTCAGCATTGAATTGCACAGTGCTGATACCAACAACCCCAGACCAGACACCCAATCAACAGAGTCAACTACACAGTCTACGGCTTCCATAACTTTACATTCTAATACACATAGAGATACGTTGATTTGAAAATGATACTGATTTTTAAAGATTATAGGTTTAATTTATACTCTGATGTACACTAAAGGGATAACTGAATTTTAAAAATTGGGGATGGAAATGTAAATCAATAAAGTAGCCTACTTTTAGCTGGGGCAGCGTATACAAGTTAAGATCACATTTTCCCACGATTTTTACTTTGGAGAAAGAGGTTAGAACATGATGCAACTAGGCCAATCAGAATACTCCATCCCTCTGATTATAGATAATAAGCTATCATTTGTTTCAATGATGCCCACATGCTTTTCAAGTTGGACTAATTAGTCTGTTGTAGGAATTTTTGCCAGAAATATAGAAAAAGATTCTCTCTTTCCACTAGGGTGACTAAAATGGAAATCCTGTGTATTAGATTCCTATGGCTATTGTAAACAATCCCCACCAATGTAGTGGCTTAAAATAGCACAGGTTTATTATTGCAGAGTTTTGGAGTTTAGAAAGCTGAAATCAAGTTATTGGCAAGTCCGTGTTCCTTATGGAGGCAACCAGGGAGAATATGTTTCCTTGTCTTCAGTTTCCAAAGGTCACTGGCATTTCTTGGCTCAATGCTTCTCCCCCCATTTTGTTTCTGTCATCACATCCCTTTGAAGATGATCCTCTTGCCTCCCTCTTGGTAGTAGCCTTGTAGATTATATCAGCTTTAATCAGATAACTCAGGATAACCTCTCCATCTCAAGATACTTAATTACATCTGCAAATTCCTTTTCACCATAAAGTAATGTGTCCACAAGTTCTGGTGACTAGGGTGTGAATATCTTTGGTGAGGGTGGGAAGTAGAGGGGGTGAGGTGTGGAGGCATTATTTCAGATAACTTGTCAAGAAAAGGGAACATTTTGTCTTCAGGGAGGAGATAACTCTTCAGGGAGATAGGATGACAGAGTTCTAATAATGTTATTGAGTCACTGCATCCAGCCATATATGAAGCTACCACCATACCTCAACCTCTCTTTAATGAATTAATTCATTTTTTTAAACTTATTTCCCCAAAATTAATTGGGATTTTTTTGCATCTTAAATAAAAATATTTCATGTAAGACCCTGAATGATCAAAGCCCTATCTAAATCTCCAGCCTCAGCTGTTGCTTCTGTAACTCATAGTCTTTCCAATTGAGATACATCTGTCTTTTCCCTAGTCCATCATACCTCACCCTCTCACCTCAGGACCTTAACTCATGTGCTGTTTTGTCCACTTGGTTTTCTCTCCCTCCCACTTTCTCTTAGTTTCTAGTTGTCATTTAGTTTTCACTTTAAATATCACTTCTATAAGAAAACATTTCTTGAATGTGAAGAATCAATTGGATAAATATATGCCTTTGGATGATTTAAAATATAGTCACAAAAGAATCACAAATGAAGTAAATTAATATCATCATTACCACTAACATTACTACTAAACTGAAAATTCTGTAAAGGCATATTACCATGTCTGTAATTTCTGCACTTGGCATACACGGGTACCCAACAAATAGTTGAAAGCAAAAACAAATCATTTAATGGTCAGAGCTCTGCTCTTAAGGTGAATGTATAGAATATAAACAACTTCAGTATTTCAGAGAGAATAATCATTTACTAACAAATGTATGGCTAAAATTTAGAATCAAGTGCCTCAAGTAATAATTTTTTTAATTGAAGTATAGTTGATTTACAATGTTGTGTTAATTTCTGGTTTATAGCATAGTGATTCATTTATATGTACATACATACATACATATATATCCCTTTTCATATTTTTTTCATTGTAGTTCATTGCAAGGTATTGAATATAGTTCCCTGTGCTATACAGTAGACCTTGTTGTTTATCTCTTTCATATATAGTAGTGTATATAGCAGTGTATCTACAAATCCCAAACTCCCAATTTATTAAGTAGTAAATTATTACTAGACCAGCATTTTATTAACCTTCAGCAAACTAGAAAATCCAAATGCACAGTCAAGGTCCTAGATCAATAGCTCTTTCTAAAACTATGGCAAATTCCTAACAATCTTGTAAATGGCTGTTTATATTTTTTTAAGCTAATGAAAACATAGCAGGATGAGTAGGAGAATTGCAGTTCAGGTTTGGAGCTACTCAAGTAGATACACAAGTGCTTCTCTTTTCTTCTTTTCCAAAGTAGATTTGCACATTTGGATTCTCTGAATTCTGAAAAGTGGAAAATACCAAAAATATCAACTAGAATTTTTGTAACAGTAGGTAATCTTAATTAATGTCCTACTGTTCTAAATCTGAGGATTTGTAGAAGGTAGTAATTATTGCAGTCTGTCAGGTGTCTCAGAGTGCAAATAAGAAAGAGAAATAGATGTGCTATGATTTATTTCATTCAGGTAAAGGAGGATTTCATTTTGGTGTCAATGGACGAATCAGGAGTCATTCAAGTTTCTCGGGTTCTTTTTTTTTTTTTTCAATTCTTCAATTAACTTTTACCTTGACTTAATTTAGCCCTCTATCTGATTCTGGTTTTATCTTCATATTGTTGTTAGACACAATCTAGTTCAACTGTACTCAAAACTGCTGCCTGTTCATGTGTGTGCATGTGAAAACTGAAAATCTGATTTTTCAACAGCTTTATTAAGGTCTATAAATATACAAAGAGCTGCAGTTATTTAGTGTGTAAAATGTGATGAGTTTGGACATGTGCAAATATTCATGATACTGTCATTAAAAGCACGATAGTGGACATACCCAACACCTCCCCAAATTTCCTTGTGTTCCTTTTGTTTGTTTGTTTGAGGTAATAACATTTAACACTAGATCTACCCTCTTAACAAATTTTAAAGTGCACAATACTGTTTTGTCCACTGTAGATACCACATTGTACAACAGACCTCTAGAATTTATTTATTTGGTACAACTGAAATTTTATACACATTGAACAACGTCCTCTTTCATGCACTTCTCAACCCCTGGCAACCACTGTTATCATCTCTGCTTCTATGAGTTTGACTATTTAGATCTTTCACATAAATGAAATAAAGTAGTATTTGTCCTTTTGTGACTGGCTTATTTCATAATGTTCTTCAAGTTGTGGCATAGATAGAATTTCCTTCCTTTTTAAGGCTGAAACATATTCCATTTGTATGTATATACCACATTTTCTTTATCTATTGATCTGTTGATGGGCATTCAGGTTGTTTCCTTATCCTGCGTACTGTGAATAGTGGTGTAGTGAACACAGAAGTGCAGATACCTCTTTGAGACCCTGATTTCAATTATTTTGATATATACCCAGAAGTGGGAATGCTGGATCATAAGATAGCTCTATTTTTAATTTTTTGAGGAACATTCATACTGTTTTCCATGGCTGTTGTACTATTTTCCATTCTCACAAAAAGTGTATAAGGGTTCCAATTTCTTCATAGCATTTCCAGCACTTGTTATCTTTTGTTATTTTGATGATAGCCATCCTATTAGGTACATGCCTGAGATATATCTACAAATGTATACCAAAAGTTATATAGAAGAATGATAATTGTATTATAATGGCACAAACCTAGAGATATCTCAAATATCTATGAACAGAAGAACGTATATAAAATTTATGGCATATTCTCAAAATGGATAACATATGCATGAATAGAAATGAACAACTGATACATGAAACATGGAGCAAGGAAGCCAAACAAAAAGTACCACATACTCTAAGTTTCCATTAGTAAAATTTAGAAACAGACATGATTAATTTATGATGACAAAATTCAGGTGAGTTACCTTTGTGGTAGGGAAACTAGTGATTTGAAGAGTACGAGTGATGGACAGGACTTCTGGGGCAAAGATCGTGATCTTTTTTTGTTTGTTTGCTTATTGTGGGTGGCAAGTTATAAAACCCTAGCATTACTGGGGTTTTGTGTGGTTTGTTAGCCAACAATTTGGCAAAACAAAAAACAAACACAAAAACAAAACACGCCTTTTGTGGAATTAATCAAAATAGCATTGTTTAAAAATTAATATTTAAGACAGAGAGTGTAAAATAAAAATAAACCAGAGAATTAGTTGTTATTGATGCCTCTAAAAACTCTCCATTAAATGATGAAATAAACAGAAATTAAGTAGTCGGTAAGAGCATTAGAATTATTGCTATTGTCATGGTGAATTTCTCTCTCCCCATCCTCTTAAGTGTAATCAAACTCATAAAGGAATAATAACTAAATGTCATAATTAAGATTTATTAATTTAATATCCATGATATGTTGGGACAAAATTACAGGATAATATATAACATAGAATAGAGCACATAGGATATCTTTAATTGTTCAGCAAATGTATTAAACAAAGACAAACATTAATGACAATTAGGAAATTGATTTAATTAACCACAACATTGGTTCTAAAATTATAACTGTTTCATATCTTTGAAAATTTTTCCAGTTAAATTTTATTTTTCTAAAACTATTCTATATAGAGTTTCACTTTAGAAGTATTCTCATATCCCTGTATCCCCTACTCGAATGTTTTTCTTTGATGGTAGTTTTCATGTTGTATTCATTTTATATACACTGAATGCAACCTGGATTTAATTGGGTCTGGAATAAGTATATAGTAAAATGACAAAATACACAACCACGGGGAATGTGTTACAGCAATTTTGCAAGCCCAGATTAAAAATGTCTACTATATATTGAGCAACTAATATGTGAAAAAAATAGTGCATACAGTATTCATTCTATTTCTATTTTAATGAAGAGGAAAGTGAATCTCAGTGTAGTTACCCCACCTGCTGAATGTCATACAAACTAGACTAGGAGATGAAAGGAAACTTGCAGAATATTTGGTCCTGTCCAAAACATCTATAAGACATTTGATCCATGCCAATAAGTTCTTGATATTTGGTTATATTTGGTTCTTTGTAACACATCCATGGAGATATTTTGGCATGGACCAAAAATTGCCTCAAAATAATTATTTGACTTAATTTGACATTTTTCCCAGGACTTTTTTCCCAAATATTAAGCCTAACTAGCAAGGGATTTTTATAATGGCATTCTCAAAGTAATGAGTATTGCTTGAGAATTTTCAGACATTCATTTAAAAGTGTGGAATTACTGTTTCATGTGTTTTAAAGCAGCAGGCTAACTTATGTTATAAATGCAATATGTCTTAGTGTACGTAGCATCCTTTCTGGATTTTTAACTTCCTCAGTTTTATCTCCTGATTAAATATCCAAGTTATTCTCAGTTTTTCAGGAAGAATTTAACACACATTTATTTGTTTGCAAATTTCAAATATAGATCTTAGTCTTGGAAATTAACAAGGGACCAACATTAGTTTAATTTCTTTCAGAAATCATTTCATTTCCAGTTTTCCAAGATTTGTTAAATGTTAGTATTTTACCACCAATTCATGGAACATATTGCTTTATTGAAATATTGACAATTACACCAGTGAAATGTTCTATGGGAAAGGAACTTGGTAATTTTGACTCACTTGTGTAGCACTCTGACAAGGGAAACACAAGCTCCTCTGTATGAAAGGAGTCATTGATCATTCCTTCCCTTTTCTGTTTTCTTGTATATCCTGTAACTTTTACTTATGTTTATACTGCAAAATCAAGGATTGCCCTGGGGATACTGATCTGGAAGATCTAAGGTATTTACTGCTTTAATAGACTAACACAAGCATCTCAAAGATAGACATTAAGTCAATTCAGAGCAGGTGCAATCCTCAGAGGTAAGACTCATTCTGTAAATATTTACTGAATGGCTATTGTATGTCAGTAGCTGTTCTAGGCTTTAGGGATTCAGAGACAAGACCTCAAAGAGTTCAGGGAAGAGTAACACAGACAGACAGGTAAACAAATAATTTCTGCTGATAGTAACATCATGGCAATTTTTTTTTCTGTTCTAAATGTTAGACAGTTAGACAGAAATGAGCACCAGGCAGGGGGAGAGAAAAGGGGAAGGAGCAACCTGGAAAATAACAGTACGCCTGCACTCAGGGTAAGGAGCCCACAGATTTTTTACTTTCTATAAGTGAGTTCCAGCGAAAAAGCCGGCTAATATTGAATGCTACGGCTGTGCTGTAGAGAGATGGACTTGGTTTAACTTGACCCAATGCTGATTATAATGTGATTAAAATTATAGTCTGAGCCCCGCCGTAGGTTTCTCTGTGTGCATCATGGGTAAGAGCATATGCAAAAGGATGGATGTACCTGAGCACAAGGAACTGAGCTGTATGTCAGTCAATCACAAAAACACCCCTTAAGCCAGGATATAAGGAGAAACAAAGAAGCAGTGCCATTTTTCCTTTCTTGGGTTGGTCGACACTCAATTCTTGGGGGTATACTATATTTTACTATCTTTTTGCTTTAATAATAAAATCTGTTTATATCACACTTTCTGTCTCTCATTAAAAATTCATTTTTTGGGGGGGCGAACCAAGGCTACTTTTTTTCCCCTCCTCCCAGAAACACAAATACAAAACTTTTTCCATCTTACTTTAAAATATCTTTGAGACTAGAGAAAAATCAAAGTCTGGCAACAACACTGAACGTTTGCTCTTGCCTGGAGAAGTTTTCCACTAAATGAATGATAGAAAAGATTGAATTTAGAATACAGTCTTGATTACTCATTGCATGCCATATGCTTAACCAGACCAGGCAGACAGTAACAAGAGAAGTTTGACGTAATTGACTCCACCAATTAACTCTGCATAAATCCAGAGAGTTCAGAGACTGCAAAGATGAAAATGAAAACGAAATTTCTTCCTTCTCAAGAAATGCATAGAAAAGAAAAACAACAGGTGGATTTCCTCCTAAAATGATATGGAAAATATATTTTGAGCCGATCAGAGACAGAATTGTAAATTCATTTCCTACAAACTCCTAAAGTGGAGCAATATTCAAACAAAATAGTTTCTAACATGTAAAACTGTAGTCAATAGAGACAGAGAGGTTAAAAAAAGTGGGTGGGGGAGGGAGCATCCATAGATGATGCATAATTGTTTAAGGAAAGGCTTATAGGTGAAATGATTGCCCAGGCCTCAATTTTGCATGCCACCAGGGATCAGAGAAAGTTACACAGACTCAGTGACAGAATGGGTTGCAGGGGAAGTGATAATTAATAACCAGCCTCTAAGTAGAATAATAGTGGGTGGTTAGATTTGTGTAGACCAGGAGATTGTGAATCTCTGCCTAGACTGGCAGCAGTTTTTACTTAACTCTGGGCTATTACCAAGCAATAATCTGAACATATAATTGATACATAATCCATTTTTTTCCAACAAAATATATTTTTTGTGAGTGAAATATCCCATTTTCAACAATGATATGAAATGCAGATGAAAGGCCTTGTGCAGGGCTAATAGGGAAGACTATGCAAGACCTATCTGCATGCTGTATTTGGCTTATAGGACACAGTCTGGAACATCTGCTACGGAATATGACCTTTTATATTATAAGACTATTCGTAATAGTAGAAATAGCCAGGAGATAAAAGACATTTTATATGTGCCACTATTCTAAAGACTTCACAGAAGCAGACTGAGAAACAGACACAAATGTTAAATAACTTGACCAAGGTTACCCACATAGGGAGGTTGAGGATTGGATCACATCTGACCTTGAATTCTAATCATGGATTAGGCAATCTATGTGATGAGAAGAGATAAAATTCCAAATAAGTCTAGTAGACCCTAACTAGATATGTATGTGAGTTATCAGAAACTAAACTAAGGTCTGCAATTAACTTTAGTTTTAAACTTGAGTAAAAAATTCCAGTGACTGAGTAGCAAGGATGCTTAAAGACGTCTTACCTACCTTATGTACTAAGGCTAGTTCTAGACGGAAAGATTATTTGTCATAGATAACAGAAACTATTTAGTGGCACTGAAAATATTTTATTTTTTAAATGAATAACTTTTATTCACACAAAAAAATATTACAAAAGGTTCACTTGCTGAACAGATAAATAAGTGGGAACATGCATAAGTGAAAGAAGCCAGACTCAATGAGCCAGACTCATTCCATTTATATGACATTTTGGAAAAGGCAAAGCAATCGTCACCAAAGAGAGATCAGAAGTTCCCCAGTTCTTGACATGAGTGGAGAAATTGAACCAGGCAAATTCTGAGTGGTGGAAATGTTCTGTATCATAATTGTGATAACCATTCCATAGAGGAAGCATGTGTTTCATATTAAAATATTTTAGAAAAAAAATACCTTCCAATCTCTTCCTATAAACTTAAAGTTCAGATTATTATCGTGCCCTGTAAGCCACTCTATGATCTAGGCTCTAACTATATCCCCAGTTTCATCCCTAGCCCTTTAGCTGTGATCAATTTACTACAGCTGCAGTCTGTTCTTTCTGTCCCTTCGAAGCATAACTACCGAAGGACCTGGAACAAACTGCTCACAGAATTTCAAAGGGCTATGTCTTTCCCATCCTGCATAGAGGCCAGGGGTGAACACTTCCCCAACTAAGCACAGTTACTTTATTCTATTCTCTCTTAGATTCTTTGTTGTTTATTTAGTTTATTAGCATGATTATTTATAAACAAGATATAAAGTTCTCCAAATAGCTACAGAAATAAAACAAAAATGTTTCACTTAAAAAAATAACAAAAGTTATTTGGTTAGTTTTGGTGAGTTCTGGGCATATTTTATTAGTTACTTTTTGCTTAGTTCATTACATTTTGTTTATATCCCAGAACAAGAATCTGGACTGCATAGAAACAGTATCTTAATCTGTTAAGAAGAATAGGAAAACAAATATAGGTATGTTCCTCTGTAACTGGAATATGGTGCTGTACACCTGATATTGACACAACATTGTAAACTGACTCTACGTCAATAAAAATATATTTTTAAAATCTTTATCTTTGAACGTGCAAGTTTCTACAACTTGTTCTCTTTTCATTAATTTGCTGTTGAGAATCTGGATTCTGAAATCTAAATTGCTATGAAATCTCAGTAAAATCTTACATCAACCATACTTTTAACAATGTCTGTATTTTAGCTGCATGAGAATAAGTACCACATCTGATATATTCTCCTCTAATTTCTAGTGTCCAGCTATGGGCCTGATACACAGTAGATTCTCAATAAATGTTTTTTATATAAACAGAACAAGCATCTATATTTTATCACATTTTTAATATTTTTGTCTTCTTCTATGCTCTTCATAATCTTCTCAGGCTAATCAATCATATTGATGCAGGAAAAACAGATGTGGGGCGTGAGGGGGGCAGTGTCCCAGGCTTCGGTTGAGCCCCTGGGATATGCCCTGCCAAGTGTGGGTCCTTGGCATCGCGCAGGAAAGAATTCAAGAGCAAGCCACAGTTGAGTAAAGGTGAATTTATTTAGAGAGATACATCGAAAGGCAAGAGAAAGGCCATGGGTGTGGGAGTTGGGTGCTCAGATTAGAGTAAAAGTAGATACACACTCCATAGACGGAGTGCAGGCCATCTCCAAACTGGGAGAGAGAGAGAGAGGCAGTGGACGTGAGGCACCGTGTTGCCAGTTTTTATGGGCTTGGTGGCTTCATATGCTAATAAGTGGAAGGACCAGTCTAACTAGTCTGGGGAAGGGGCTGGGATTCCCAGGAAGTGGACCATTTCCCATTCTTTGACCTTTTGTGGCTAGCCTTGGGGCTGTCATGGCGCCTGTGGGCATGTTATTCACCATGTTAATATATTACATTGTGTGTATAATGAAGCTCAAGATCTGCTGGAAGTCAAATCTCCCACAATCTTGAGCCTCAAGGCTACTGGGGGTTGAATCTTTCACCATTTTGATGTTAATTGCTGTAGCATTCCTTGAATGGCTGTGCCCTGCCCCCTTCCTGTCTCAGTATCACTTTTGATGGTTAATCATGCGTGTCAACTTAACTGGGCCACCTGGTGCCCAGATTCTTGGTTAAACATTATTCTGGGTGTGTCTTTGAGAGTGCTTCTGGATGAGATTAACGTTCGGATTGACAGACTTGATAATGCCAATTGCTCTCCCCAGTGTGGGTGGGTCTCATCCAATCCAATAAGGCCTGAATAGAAGGAAAAGGCTAAGTAATGGACAGCTGTCTGACTCTCTGTGTCTTACTGTCTTGGAGCTGAAATATTGATCTTCTCCACCTTCAGACTCAGAATAGCACTGGTAGTTACATCACTCCTTCTCCTGGTTCTCAGGCCTTTGAACTTGGATGGAATTTTACCATCAATGGCTCCAGCATGGCAGCTGCAGATCCTGAAACTCCTTAGCACCCACAATCGTATGAACCAACTCCTTATAATAAATGAAAACTTATATGTATATATAATCTTTTTGGTTCTGTTTCTCTGGTGAATCATACTCATGCATCACTATTGAGAATAACTGTCCTAACAAGTTGATGCTATATAGCCAGCAGTGTGAGTTTCTCTTTATCATACACCCCTTTTTTTTTTAACTGAAGTATAGCCAGTTACAAAGTGTCAATTTCTGGTTATACAGCGCAATGTCCCAGTCATGCATATCCATACATATATTCATTCTCATATCTTTTCCATTAAAGGTTATAACAAGATATTGAGTATAGTTCCCTACGCTATACAGAAGAAACTTGTTTTTAAATCCATTTTTATATATAGTGGATAACATTTGCAAATCTCAAACTCTCAACTTTATCCCTTCCCACCCGCTTTCCCTGGTAACCATAAGATTGTTTACTAAGTCTGTGAGTCTGTTTCTGTTCTGTAGATGAGTTCATATAGTGTCATAGCCTCTTTGGTTTTCTGTTTTCCACTCTCTTACAGAAATAAAGTCCTTTATCCTCATACAACCACACACTTTTAGGCTTTCATCTATTTGTTGGTTTGTTTGTTTGTAGTATCTCATTGCTAGTTTTATACATGTAAAGGCTCTTTATAACAACTATTTCAAGATGAACAATTTTTAAAGATTTCTCTGTATTGTCATATCAAGTCAGTCCTGTATCAACCCTTTTGATTCTTTATGGGAGTTCTTTCATTTGTACTGGGACACGTTTCATAGTTCCCCCGATCTTGTTTATTCATCATGCAAATATAGACATTTTTCTAGGCCCATCACTTATCAACAGGCAGCTTATCTATTTTCAGTGTCCACACTGATGTAATTGCAGTCTTTCTCTCTGAAACCAAGGGAAGGGGAGGTAAACATTCACAACCCAGGGCCTGATTTCTAGGGCTTCTCAGAAATTCTTTTAATATGGCTTTAATGGATTGTGGTAATAATGTTCCCTACATCATCCCTGTTGCAGTCACAGCAGAAGAGATCATATGAAGATTTTTTTTCAGATAAAACATAAAAAAAGAAAAAAACTCCCAGTCTCTAGCATGACTTTTTCCCCTGGTGACTTCCTTGTTCTGATCTTACAGCAAGAATTTTTACATACTTATTCCCCACAGGTGTGTTTACTCTGAGTTCATAATTGCTGAAACAATAGAGAACTTTTCCTTCAGCAAACACCATCCTGGTAGAACAGGATGGCTGAGAAATATCTTCAGTATCAGATCTGGGAGAGGATCAGATTCTGATCAAATATGACTCCAGACAGGACTCAGATTTTTTTTAAAAAATAAAGCATTGTTTCTTACTACAATTTATTTCAAATCAGTGTGCTAATTTAAAAAATATTTTTCAAGCTAGGAGAAAATTAAATTTTATTCAATTTCCGTTGCTGTTATGGAGTTTTGTCCATTTAAAATAAGAGCAATCTGGGCACGAATAGAAGTACTATCTAATCATGGCAAAGCTTTGGGGTAGATATAATTATGATTTTTTTTCAAGCATCATAAATTGAGACTCAAAATGTTTATGTATGGCACTCAAAGGAATTGACAACATGGACTTTTTTTAACCCAGACTTTCATTCTCCAAAATAGGTGTTTTTTCAATTAAACCATAGTATCTATATATTTCCCTTTATTTTACATATTTTGAGGAGGATAATGGGAAGTCAATGTTTTAATAGTATTAGAATGACTCATTAATTCTCTCCCCATTGAATAATGCAATGGGTCTTTATCACATACAAACTCAGAATATATAGTCTAACTTCAAATTTACTTCCACATTTATTTGTCTTACTTGTAAATGTATTTTTATTTGCATTATATAATGTAATAAAAATAAATACAAATTTTTTTCTATAAAAATAAATACAACTATTTTTTGTTTTGTATTGTAATTAAGGATCTCTCTCCCATTTTTTTTGTATCTTTAATGTGCACTAAGATATAGTAAATACTGCAATGGTCAGTCAATAAATGCTTCATAGTTACAAATAAGATAAAATAATTTGTATCTTGGATGATATTTTTCTGTGTATTTTCACATGAAATGTCTGCCTTTTATTCTTAGCTTTCCTTAAAATCATCTCTTCCATCCGTTATGGGTACCTTCCATATGGAACTGCCTTTAATCTTTAATTTAAGGATTTATTGAAAGTTCAGGAGAGAACCTATAAATGTGAATTAAAGCTGCTGCTGTCATTGAATACTACATTAAGCTTCCAGAGGGGAATGGATTATATGAGTTATCTTAAAAGACAAAATGAAACATAACATGATATTTGGAATATAAAATTATAAAACTACTTACTGCAATAAACTATACAATAAAGGATAAATGATGGTCCTCTGAAAATCAAATTATACAATTAGCAAATGATGAAATAAACCAGAGAAAACTTATAGCTAAAATTGGATTCTTGTGCAGTAAGACTTGATCAAAATCACATAAAGGCATCCTCACCTCTCTAAATCATGTGTCTCAAAGAATGAGAACAAAAAATAAAGCAGTAGGTTAAAAATTTATTAGCCAATAAATTATTTTAAAATAAGGGTTATAAAAACCAAAAAAAAAAAAAAAGTTAAATGTCCAATGAAGCATTGTACATGAAGCAAAGCAATATAACAATCATTATTGGGTAAATTTATAAACACAGCATCTTGTTCACTTGCCACTAACTATTTTATTAATACAGCTTCCTTTTGATTCTATGTTCACAAAGCAAATTGATAAAATCAATTACTTGACTTTACATGGATGTGGCATAAAAAGAAAGGAGATATAAACTAATATTAAAGCAGTCTGTCAAAGACAAGCTAATGAACACAAAAATGTTACATTGTATGTATATGCAGATGTATGTATGGATGTGGATGTCTATATGTGATGTACTCGTAGTTTAACCTATGAATAATCTCTAAGAAAATGTGAAATGAAACAGGACACACTATTAAAAATTTATTTTGGTATAAGAAGCTTCTTAATTCCATGATTAATTAGTTTGTTTTTAATGTAACATTCCAACTAATTTAATATTAAAATATGCCATTCATAAGTCTCTTGTGAATCATTAAAGAAAAAAACTTAATCTAGCGACTGGGATGTTAATAAAGGGAAATGATTTCCTGCAGTAATAAACATGCATTGCTTGTGAGTGACATTGATGATATAATAAATCCTTCCTTAACGCTGGTTTCCCAATTTTGATAATGTCACATCGAAAGGAATTCCCAAAGCCTTTTCAAAGTTAAAGAAATCATGCAGTCGCCTTTTCCATGGGTGGTAATAAACTATTCCCACCTCCTAATCATTTTTCAACTGTGCTAATTTGTAGCCAAATGTTCAGGCTTAGAGAATCACTGTCTCATTGGAATTGATTGACAGTTCGAGCAACGTAAATTCTCTAGAGCATCTCTAGGGAAATAAAACTGGGAACTCCATAAATATGGTATTTTTAACCGCTAGCACTCCCACCTTCTACAACTTAGGGACACAGAATGAAAATAGCATTGCAACTCACATTTCAGAAATTAGATAATTCACCGTTAGAAACAGTTCCAGGAAGCAAGTGGGCTGTTGGGATGTAAAGGAGTAGGAAAAGAAAGCCAGCAAGAGGTTGCTTCAGATCTACAACATACAGATATAAGGCAGTCTTTTAAAAAGCTATGGTGTATTTATCTCCTTCTTCTCATTTCTTTCATCAACTCTTCTGAAGGCTTACCATGTGTAAGCCACTATGAAACGCTCTCATCTCAAACTGGTACAATTGAGTGTAGGCGAACAGATATAAAAATGAGTGGGATCAGCCAGAGAGACTATAAAGTGCTCACTAAAGGCATTTCTGGTAGTGTAGACATTAATTAATTAGGATATCACTAACAAAATTAAAATGTCTTTCTTTGGACTCCAGCTGATTTGGTGAAATATAGGATATTAAAAGTACTAAAAAGTACATTTCCATACTTGAAATCTATCACATAGAACAAAGATTAATAAAGGAGAGCAAAGAGAAGGATC
The DNA here is from genome assembly GCF_009834535.1 of Camelus ferus. Lineage (NCBI taxonomy): Eukaryota > Metazoa > Chordata > Mammalia > Artiodactyla > Camelidae > Camelus > Camelus ferus. Next base: position 499,063 of record NC_045709.1, read on the forward strand.
ATAAACAAACAAACAAAGTTAATAGTAGGGGAAAAAGGGGAAAAAAAAAAAAAGAAAGAAAGCATAGTCTCAGAAGCATTATGGACAAACCTTGTGAAATCTGAACTCCAAAGGGAGAATTTAAACATTCATATTAAGTTAGAATAGGTGAGATGGTCTTACTGAAATGAAGTCACCAAGTGTGACTAGGGTAGCATATAGTTTCTTCTGTGTTCATGTCCGTGAGATGTACAATTATTTAACAACATCTTTGTCATTAGCATGAAAGTAACTGTGATACGCTAGCCATCATTCAACCAATCTAGATATGTTTGTGCTCCATCTTTCCATCAACTTGCAAAAAAAATCATTCCGTTTTTGGTCAACGAGAGGATGGGACAATTTCCATTCTCAGGGTAGATCTCCCCAACCCACACCCTTCACCTTCTGCAGCAGGAATATTGTCATGTCACACCGAAGTTTCTGCTTACAAAATTTGCAGCCACCTGGGGATCCACCATCAGCCTAAATAACCTTTTTTATTCAACAGTATCTGGAATTATCAATATGATAATTTGGTCATATTTGTTATTGCTAAAACTGAGTCAATAATGACTCAGCAGACTTCTGCTCACCATTTCCTCTTAAAAGGTTTTAACTTTTTAACAGGATACTTTCTGCATTTGGTGGCTACCTGACCATGATTTCTACCTACCTATACAATTTTCTTTTCTTTTTTTTTTTAGTTTCAAATTATTTTGAATGGTTCAACTGAGTTTGTAAGTTAATATAACATCTTCCCGGGTAGCCAATGCTTAAGGAAGGTTCCAGAGAGAGAATTTTTCTAGAACTACTATAGCCTTTTATTTTAGAAGTCTTCCTTTACCAGGGCAATTCACAGATGTCAGGGAATGGAATGTTTTCCTTGTTTTCCATCTGCCTTGCATTTCTTCCATTTAGCCATCTATGCCAAATCTGGCTGTATTTCTCCCAAGTTCCTTTCATAAACTTATCACCCATAATCTGCCCCAAGCCTTTGTCACTTTGTATAGAGGATAAGCAAACAGTCATTCTAGAATCAAGTCCTCACCATATTTCTCTTTATCTCCTCCTTTGTCTGCCAGAATGTACCTTAGCCATTATGATTGATGGGTCTGTGCAGTGTTTTGAATGTGACCCCCTCCACTAAATTCATATGATTTAACTTACCCCCTAAGGTAATGGTATTAAAGTGGACCTTTGAGAGGTGATTAGGTCATGAGAGCTGTACCATGAATGGGATCAGCACCCTAACAAAAGAGAAAAGAGCTCCCTTACCCTCTTCTACCATGTGAGGACACAGTTCCGTCTATGAGCCAGAAAGTGTGCCCTTACCAACAACCCCAGTGAACTTGCAAGTATCATGATCTTAGATGTCCCAGCCTCCAGAACTGTAGAAATAATTTTTTTTTATAAGCCACTCAGTCTCTTGTATTCTGTTTTAGCAGCTAAAATGGACTGAGACACTCTAAAAGATAACTCACAAACGATGTCAGTGTGAGGCAGCTGGATAAGATGGTACATCAGACTCAGAATTCAGAGGACTTAGCCAGTAGGAAACTTCGCTAGTTTTCAAGGATACAGAGGAGAAAAAGGCCAAGAGAGGTCTAAGACCTCCAAAGTGCTCTATTGGTCCTTTCTGGCCTAAACAGGAAGCACTCTGGCTCAGATTAACATATGAAGATTCTAGAAAGTGTAAATACTCATTAAACTTACGCATGTGGAGCTGTTTCAGCCATAATATGTCTCCATTTTATACTCAGATAGTTACCATAGCTCATGAGACAATATCTAAGGAGTCATGGTCCGTAGACCCACAGATACCAGGTCTAGAAAGAACTACTACTTACCATTTCTTTTCTGAGGAGAAAAGTTATTAACAGCTGCCACAGAACCCCCAAAGCCTCCAGGAGGGACAGAGAAAGATGACAAGCAAAAGCATATAATAATCAGAATTTCATGGACTTTGAAAACTGGGGATAGTTTATTGTTTAAAGAATGGAATAATATGTCCCTAATTTAGAAATACAGATTCTTAAAAAGTAAATAAGAGGATATAATTAAATATATAATATTAACAGATGGAATGTAGGATGCTTCAAATGGCTATCCAAATAAATCATTGAAATATTTATCAAAAAAGTTTTATGCATACACCTTATGCTTATTATGAATCATATAAAGAAAAGGGAGGAGCTTTTTAAAGGACAATTTAAAAGTAACACTTTTCATGCATCTAGATAGAATTGTATTTGAAAAATTAATAATGTTAATAATAATACTATTACATAAATATACTTAAAATACATTATTATTATAACTGCTGTCATGGAAGAGCACTTAGTATATTCCAAGTATGGTGAAGAACTTCTGTCTTCCCTCCCTCTTTCTCTCTTTCTTCATATATGTTATATATAATATATATGTGTATATAATCTCACTCCTCATCAGATCAATATTTGGAGGCCTGTTCTTCAAAAGGTAAAATAGCTTGCTCTCAGTCATAGCCAGGAAGAGACTGAAGAGATGCTTGAAACTAGATCTCTTACTCCAAAGCCAATCTTGTCAATTCTTCCCTTCTAACTGAAAGTTAGAATCAAATTTATGCTAGTCTTATAAAGGTTGGGTGTGGCTTTTTTTCCTTTTCTATTCTTTAAATGACTTGTGTAAAATTGAATTACTACTAGGAATAAGATTAGATATTTAGAAGAATTATCTGATGAAACCAGTGGCAAGGTGATCCTGGGGTCTCTTTATCAAATGACTTTTTAATAAATGATTCAATTGTTGTTCTGGATATACTATTCAATCTTTTTATTTGTTCTATCATTAGATTTAGTCAGTTGCATATTTGAGGAGTTTTTCCGTTCATCCAAATTGTCAAATTTGTTAGTATAAAATCGATTTCTACAAGATCAGTGATGTCCTGACAGACTACAAAAACCACTATATTTTTTTAGTTTGGAAAATTATTATATGATTCAAACAGGAATTTGAAATTTAACTAATGCTTCAATGATATAAAAGTTAATTCTAGCATTTTTGTGTTTTCTTAATAGCTAGACCAGTAAGAACTGGGTTTAAATGTTATCTATATTTTTAAATAAAATGAAATTGCCAGCTATAAAGAATATATTTCTATATAAACAATGGGATTCTCTTATTTAGATTTGGGATCAAAATAAATTAAAACCATAATTTAAGATGTGAAGCAACTGGAACTCTCATGCATTGCTAGTGGGAAAGCAAAATGGTACAGCCTCTCCAGAAAACAGTTTGGTAGGTTATTTTTTTTTTAATTTAAATATACACTTAACAAATGACCCAGCAATCCTCTTCCTAGGCATTCATCCAAGGGAACTAAAAAGTTGTGTATATATAAACATACATATATGATTATTTATAGCAGCACTAGTCACAATTGCCAATATGATTGTTTATAACAACTATTCATGATTGCCAACACTGGACACAACTCAAATGTCTTCAATGGTTGAAGGCTAAACAAAGTGTGATACATCCATGCAACAGGATACTACTCAATGATAAAAAGGAATGAAAATCGATAACACGCAAAAATTGGGATGAATCAGAAAGGATTACATTGCGTGAAAGGAACCAAATGATTTCAAATTTTTGATGCCACTTACATGCTGTTTTTGAAAAGACAAAACTATGGTGCTATAGAATTTTATAGTATTGAGGATCTGTGAACGCCATGGTTTAGGGGTAAGGGCAGTTGTCACTTTTAAAAAGGGATAACACAAAAAATTTCGTGGGGATGATGAAACTGTTCTGTACCTGTTTATGGTAGTCTTTACATACTTAACAAATGTGTGAAAATTCATAGAACTATACACCAAAAGAAAAAAAAAAAAGCAGTAGTGCTGTATAATCATTTGAAAAAAAATAATTGTAATTTTAAATACAGTAGATTAAAGAAATAAGAAAGAGTAAAAATGAGAATCTTATTTTACTATAGCTATTATAACTAGAATTTTGCAATGTTTCTACTCTTTTGAAAATATCTATTTTTCCCCCTCTGGATTTTTTTTGCCAGAAAAGCATCCATAAAGATAAATGTCATATTTCTCAATTTAATTAGGAAGCAAGATGTAACTACTATTTTTTTAGCTTTATTGAGTTACAATTGACAAATAAAGTTGTAAGACATTTAAAGTGAGCAACGTGATGATTTAATGTACGTATGCACCCTGAAAGGATTCCTTGCATCCAGTTAACACATTCATTACCTCACATATTTACCTTGTGTGTGGCCTGTGTGTGAGAACATATAACTTCTATCATCTTAGCAAATTTCAGTTATACAATACAGTGTTATCAATTGTAGTAACCATATTATACATCAGATCCTCAGAACTTACTCAGCTTATAACGGAAAGTTTGTATCATTTTACCAACCTCTCCCCATTTTCCTCACCTCCAGCCCCTTGAAACCACGTTTCTATACTTTATTTCTATTAGTTCACTTTTTCTTTTCTTTTCTTTTGTTTATTGTACATATAAGTGATAACCATGTGGTATTTGCTTTACTGTCTGACTTATTTCACTTAGCACATTGCCCTCCAAGTTTATCCATATTGTCACAAATGATTGAATTTCCTTCTTTTGGAAGACTAAATAATATTTCATATTTTATATGTACATATTTATTTATCATCCTTTATTCATTCATCCATGGACAGAAAATGAGATTATTTGTTTCTATACCTTGGCTACTATGAATGATGCTGCAATGAACATGAGAGTCCAGATATCTCACTGATATGATAGTTTCATTTTCTTTGGATATATACCTCCAGAAATCCACTTACTAGATGGTATGGTAACTCTGTTTTGGGGGCTGTGTATCTGAGGTCTTAAGCCTTAGGCCAAAGGTATTTTGATCTTAGATTGAGATGGCAGTTTATGGAAACATCTTTCAGCAAATGTCTGGCTGCCTAAACACAGGAAATTAGGTTCCTCATGCCTAAGGCACCTGTGAGAAAGTCAGCACCCACCAGCAGCACGTGGCTTTCTGGGAACCTCAGAACATAAAGGTCATGTTTTCCCTGCAAGTGGTGATGATTCAGCAACTAGGAAGAACATTTTTCTGTATATAGCACATTTGTACATAAAAGGGCATGAGAATTGATTATGTATTTGTACTGTTTTTCTAAATTTTACAATGCATGTGAAGTAAGCAGTGTAAGTCTGTGACTTTTGACTTGAAGTTATCTGTGCTGGGCCTGGTGGGGCAGACCAAGATGAGTCCTCCATGTTTTCTCCTGTTTTTGGTAATTTAAAAAATCTCTGGAATAACCTGTCTTTAGGAATCAGGTTTTCTACTACTCCAAAGAGAATATGAAATAAGTTGATAATATGTGCAGCTATAGGAAAAAAAAAAGACAGAATTTTAAAGGCGATACGAGTTAAGCTAGGAGAAAGGATATTCAACTTTCCTTGAGATAATACTTTTCCTTGAGATCATAATTTCCTTGAGATTATATCCTCGAGGAGAAGCTCCTCAGATATGAAGGGGAAAATGAGATCTGAAAGGTCCTGAAAAACATACATACAAGAAAAAAATAAAAGGCACTGAATCTTCACTGTTTTAGGAAGGCAGCAGACAAAGGGAAGCTGCCTTAGATGTTACTAGACCACAGACTGATGGGGCCCTAAGGAAATCAGACCAGGCAAGAGGCTCCAAGTCTCTGAGAGCTGATTGAAATGACTCATCAGGAGGTGATCAGAAGGCAGGAAATTATGAGGAGGGGAAATCTTAAAGCAAGGCTGAAAAATCCAGAGAAAAAGGAACAGGGGTATATCTAAAGATTAAAAATGGCATAATCAATCTAGAGGAATTTCAGAAGAAAAGATTCATAGTATCAGCCTGCATCTTCTCAGACTGCTTGATAAGTTACAAAGTGACAGTTTTATTTGTGGGTGAGGTCACAGGAAGTATTTTTATACCTTGAAGAAATGTGGTCCAGAAATGCATGAAATTAAGTATTTACGGAAATCTGAACAAAATGGAGTACACAGAGAGAGCTAAGAAGACAACAATGGATCATTGGATGTTTAATTAATTGGCTAAAATATCCTGTGAACAATTGTTAAACTTATGAAAATACGAAAGAATGTTTTCAGATGTTTTTGGTATATTACATGTATTTCTCTGCAAGAGCTTAAGTACTTAGTTAATAAAGGCACTTTACCAACCTTTTGTTATTTATTTCATATTAAGAAATTTAATATTTATTAATTAATAATTTTACAAGTTATGTAGACTCATCCTCAAAGCACACATAATCCTCTTATTTCAATATTTTAGGTAATAATATGCTGTGAACTAAAGAATATAATTAACTCAACCTTTGGCCATGATTTTGCTTCTTTATATATATTTCTTACCGTTTAGAATGGCTTTCATTGAATAATTTAAATTTTCATTTAATTGTGAATAGAGAGAGCATTGCCTTTAGAATGTTCTAATTTAGCCCTGGGTAAAAAACGTTTAAGTTAGGGAGGAGCAAGCAACAGCATGTACTAATATATAGCCAGTGAGTTTAGTCAGCTACTCAGGAAATGTAGAGTTGTCTGAAAAGGTTAGATATATAAGCCCACAGTACACACAGAGGTAAAAATGTTCGTTAGGTGAACACTGAAATATTTAGAGAGGCCCGATTCTCCCACTCAGGCCACCCTGTCTTGAAGGGTTATTGCTTCTGTGAGCCCAGGCAGTGCACATCCTGCAGGGCTTGAATACTGACCTCTCCCTCTGTTGCTCCTTGATGGTCTTGCTACTGTGGCTTAATTTCTCCAAATTTAGTTATGTAAAACAAAATATTAAAAATGGAATATTAATACTTATAAAATAAAATTAATTTGACTACAAATAAAAGGGAAATAATGATTACTCTTCATTTTAATTTCTAAAACAACAGGCCTGGAAAAAACACAGTAGCAATTTCATAGTTACGCTTACAACTGTTTCAATGGTTTTTTTATTAAAATGCAAAATTTTAAGAAATATACACACAAAAACAACTGTCTTTTTAATGTTTTCTTTGCTGTATTTAAAATATAAACTGATGAACTTGTAGATCACATTGGGACATAAAACTAACGTTTTCAGTATATTATGATGAAAAGTACACCAATGGGCAGATTCAATTTTTTTTAATTAGGTTGCCTTTGATTGATAATTTGTAATTTTGGGAAGAGAGTGGGAGATAATTAGGTTCACTTATTTATTTTTAGATGAGGTGCTGGGGATTGAACCAGGACCTTGTGTACCTAAGCATGCACTCCACCACTTGAGCTATACTCTCTCCCTGATGATTTGTAATTTTTTAATGTATCTTCTGGATAGAAGTCCCTATTAGACATACGATTTTCAGATATTTTCTCCAATTCTGTGAGTTCTTTTAATTTTTAAAAAAAATTTTATTGAAGTATAGTTGATTTACAATGTTGTGTTAGTTTCAGGTGTACAGTAAAGTCATTCAGTTATACATATACACAGAGAGATTATTTTTCAAAATATTTTCCATTATAGATTATTACAAGATATTGAATATAGTTCCCTGTGCTATACAGTAGGTCCTTGTTGTTTATCTACTTTATATATAGTAGTGTTTAAATGTTAATCCCAATCTCTTAATTTATTCCTTCCCTCTCCTCCTTTCCCCTTTGATAACCATAGTCCCTATTTTCTATGTCTGTTTAGAGTCAATGGTAAGTTTATGTAGCAATAGGAATCTTGAAGTTGTACCTCATTTTATTATCCATAGGATGGTTCCTGTTTCTAGAATTGTTACAAGATACTTGAGTGGCTTCTAATATTCGTAAGACTAAATGTATTTGAACACTGACTTATTTAGCCAGCATTCCTCGAATTTATACCACATGAGAGGAGAGGTGCATATGGTTGGGTTTTAGGCTTACTGAGACAGAAATGAGACTACTCAAGAGATTTTTAATGTTTTGGGGATAAAAATTAAGTGAAGAAACTCAAGTCCTTAATTGTACTGAGTGCTGAGAGCCACGTATGGACAATGTACCAGGGAGCAAAGAATAAGGGATACGTAACCCAGTTTGGGGTTCGGTTTAATAGCCAATGTTTGGGGCTTTTGTTTTCAGTTTTTGTTTTTGTTTTGTTTTTTCCCCAAGTGAAGGTGACATCAGAGACTGAAAGAATAATAGTTAGCCTGGTGAAGAAAGTGTGAAGAAAGCCAATGATAAGAAATGATGGAAGTCAAGCACAGAATGAGCAAAAGCAGTAGTGTGGGGGTTAAATGCAGTGGCATTCTCCAATGTCCAAGTCTTTGTTATTATAATTGTTAAAAAAAGTCCATTCCATCTTAACTTATCAAGATTTTTTATTTTGTTTCTTTTTGGTTTTAGGTTTTTATCGGGGGGGGTGTTAATTAGATTTATTTATTTATTTATTTATTTATTTATTTATTTATTTTAGCAGAGATACTGGGGAATTGAACTCAGGACCTCATGCATGTTAACCACATACTCTAACTCTGAGCTATTACCCTCCCCCAGGATCTCTTCATGTTTCATATGAAACATATTGGAAATTTTTATAAGGACTTTAAGGGAAAGCACATAAAAAATAACAAGATTAAAGGAAACCAGGCATATGCAAAATAGTGTGACCACAGAGGAGACTTAGTTGGCATTTGGAGGCATAACAGTGGATGAAATGTCTCAACTCATTAGTGGAGGTCTTCAGAATTTCCTTGGAAACTTAATACTTTTGTCAAGAGCCTAGGAAACCAAATGTTTGGGACTACCCTAAAAAAGATGAAACATGAGGAAGAAAAATTCCCCAAACAGAGGAAAAAACCAAAATTATGACTGACAAGTAGAGAAGAGGGAAAGTAAGACCAACCTTAAAATTGTTAAAGATTCAGCTAGATTCTCAAAAATAAATAAATAAATAAATAAAAGAGAGAGAGAGAGAAAGAAAGAAAATTAGCGTCATGTCTCGATGCTATATACAGGATATACAAGAAAGGATTATTTCCAATGCCAGTACTGAAAGAATAGAAAATCCGTACGCATCAGAAGGCACCCTTTGGATAGTACCACATGTTAAAGTACCACATGTTAGAGATCATTTCTAAATTTGCAAAATAGATGTCCTATGTATTTTTCCCTGAGAGATGGAATGATCTAGGAAGGTGGAATTTCCCCCAGGAAACGGACAGTTGAGTGCCACAAATTCTTGTTAAGCGAATCCTCCCAAATAATTAAGGTTGGTAAATGGTTGACAAGTCTCACACTGATTAAATTACTGATGAACTAAAAAGAAATCGATATTTTCTATTTTGTTCACTTTCTAGTCAATCATCTCTCCACTTGATAACATCAAATCTTGCTTAAGAAGCAGGGAAGGCTATAGAAGCTCGTGAAATTGTTTTTTATTCATTGGTTTGTGGAAATGAGATGGATGCAGCAGCATCCTTAAGTTCCTCATTTATTATTTGACTTTTGAGAAGAGGAAAATACATGAAAATTGTGGTATTTGAAATGACTCTAGGGATGCTGAGGTAGCTTTGTTCCTGCCTGATGAAAACACTTCTGGCTCAGTAAGTTCAAGAAGGATGCATAATTCTTCTTCTCTCCTAGATTGGTTAACTCAGTACTAGGTAAAAACAGACTGAAAATGTGGGAAGTGAAACAGAATTGTTTTCCTTCAGTGGATCACCAAAGGGAGACATTACTTAGAAGTCTCAGCACACAGTACTAATAAAAGTATTCATAATTTACAGTCAGATTTATTTTGCTTTTAAGTTTTCTAACAACAATGATACCCTTATTATCTGACCCTTTTGTTACACCAGTGCTCCCCTCCACTCACATTTTAATTCTGTCCCATTTGCACAGAATTTCCTCTCTCGTCATCTGTCTATACTTCTCCTAATCTGTTTCTAGTCTGTTTGGTTAGAATCTCATATTCATTGGGAAATATTTCATAAGCATATAGGGGTCCCTGCATTAAAAGTTATGCATGTAGTGCATACATTAATTTTCTGTGACTATCTAGGTAAAGCTTTCTGCCGATTTCTCTAATTACCCAATTTGAATCAGGCAGTTTAGGTAAGTGACGTCGTATATATTCAGTAACATCTTGTGTGTCTTCAGTGACAATCTATAAGATCAGGAAGCATAATTATCTCAACTTGAAGAAAAAATAAGACTTTGGGAAGAAGAAATAATCACTTTTTCTAGGAAGAAGGCTACCTCCAAGATATACTAGAACTGGTCCTTCATGGTCCCAGGTAGCAGCCTGAGGAAGGACAAGCACCGGAAGAACTCCAATTTTATGTAAAACAAAGGGTCCAGATCACAGAAGGTCATCGCAAGCAAAAGTTATTAAAATGTCAGATGTTCCCTTTGATTTTCTTGCTGTTTTTATTTTCAATATCACTTTTTCCATATCTAGTAAATGGCCAGTTTCTGCGATCTATGGAAAATACTTTTAAGTATGAGGTCAATACATAAGCCAGATTAGATGATGCCACTGAGATTTCCCTGTTAGGAGTTTTTAAGTTGTTGGTTTATGAGGAATCAAGTTTATCATTATAAAATGCATGAAGTTTTTTGCTTCTTTCATATCCATTTCCTTTAGTTTCTCCCTCCTTCTAATCTTAAATTTATCTGGGGGCATCTCACTGATTTGTTTTGGTGGTTTCACCCTCAGGTCCATGAGCTAAGATGAGGTAAGCCAAATAGAGAATTGGTCTGAGCAGGACAGACAAATATTACTGTAGTGGACATGTGTTATAGATGGAATGTTTGTGTCCTCCCAAAATTCGTACGTTAAAAATCTACCCTCCAGTGTGATTAGGAGGTGGGACATTTGAGAGATAATTAGGTCACCATGAGAGTGGAGCCACTGTTAATTGGGTTAGCCCCTCCCAAGAAGAGGCAGAGAGTTGACCATGTGAGGACACAACACAAAAATGGCAGTCTTTTGTGTTATAGAAAGAGGTTCCTCACCAAAACTCAACCATGTCATCCTGATCTCAGGCTTTCAGAACTAAGAGAAAGAAATTTCTGTTGTTTATATTCTTAGGTATAATCTTGAAAGTATACAAACTTTAGAACTCTTGCCATTCTTCTTGTAACATTCATCAAATGTTCTAAGTATTTTTCAAACATTATCATAACCCTCAAACAAACCTCTAAATTTCTTATGCTCATTATTATCTTTATTAACAGATGAAGAAACTTTCCCCAGATCACATACCTAGTTAGTGGAAGACCTGGAATTCAAATCCAAATAATCTAACTTCAAGACTAGAATTGTTAGCTGCTATCTTAGAGATGTTAGATTCATTCTGTTGCAGCAATCAGTCTTATAAGTTGATATTTTTTCATCTTTTACTTAAAATAACTATGTCTTTTTCTTAAATTACATTAAAATATTCATTTGTTGGCATTCAAATTTATTTTTTTGCTTCCTTTAGCAACTGATCTTTTAAAATGTACATTTGTAAGTTTAATTTTTTCTTTAATTGTGTTTTGATGTTTTATGGTTTTTTGTTTTTGTTTTTGTTTTCTTTTTTCTCCTATCACTTATGCATTATTAGACTATTTTAGGGAAATTACTCTTTGGAGTCATGTGTTTTTCATTTGTTATTTTTGTTTAATTTTCTTATTCATCTTTTATTAAATTAAATCAAGACTGTTAATTTCTTAAACAATAATTAAAAATAACAATAATGCTAACAATCATTTTTGGGCAGGATCCTCAGAGTAGTTCAATATGCCTATAAGTATCCCTAGATTTTTCCATATAGGCGTCCATCACTAGGTTTCAGTTATTTGAAATCAATGTAAATGTTGTGTTATTTGGAAATAAGATACTAAGCAAAAAGAAATATGAAAAATCATCAGAAAAATGTCACTGATCACTTATTTCTTAACAGTTGCCAAAAATCACTTTATCACTGTATGGGAGATATGATAGGTTGAAAGATAGATAGGTAGACATAAATGTAGAAGTAGATCAATCTAAATAATCTAAGTGTCAATCATCTATCTATTCATTGTTAAAGTGTGTTAACAAAGCAACCTTTAGACGGTGGCGGCTCTAATGCCTCAGTTAGCCTAAATAATCAAACCAAAACCTAAGCCAGAGCCAATGCACCCAAATCTGAGAAAGTGAAACTTAGAAAAACCAATTGCAAACAGCCAAACAGACTTTCCAAATAAGGCAACCAGTTAAGTTATAACCAATCAAATAATTTATCTGCTTTGCTTCCACCTCTTTATATAAAAAGCTTGTCCCTAATTCTTATTGGTGGAGCACTCCTAACCACTTTTGGTTTGCTGCTACCCAATTCAAATCAATGCTTGCTCAAATAAATAATTCAAATTTTTAATGTAACTTAGGCAACCGTCTAACACTGTGTATTTCTCCTTTTTGCTTCCTTTTTATTGCTTTTGCTGGTTATATTAATGAAGTATATTTTGTGTTCAAGAATATGCTTCTTTAAATTTAAATATATTTACAATAGCAATTTTTGGAAAGTCTTGTCAAAGAAGAGTCTTACAATCCTTCAAGTTTTTATGATACACTACGAAAATATCTCTATCAACACTGGCAAATCTCTAAAATATTCCAGCTCTTGGTTGAAAGTTATCCTTTCTGTAGGATACTTGATTTTATTATCTGCCTGATTATGAGGGTGGGTTACATTTATAATTAACCAAAATGTTCCCTTTGAGTGACTTTACCCTGTTGTAAGGTAGTCTGATCTTAGAAACACAGTACAATCAATATCTTTGTCTTCTCCTGCTTCCCTTCCCCAGTGCTACCATACTTTACAATTAAAGGAAGCTTTGTCTGTCAAGCGCTGTGCAATTAGCCTGCCACAGTTTCATAAATACCGACAAAGTATGCAAGACCTCTGGATAAAAGCAAAAGACCTTACAATGAACCAATGGCAAGAACAGTAGCCAATGTTATTGTTTTTACCAGTTCCCAGAGCCTGTAATTCCCTCAAGACAAAATGAAGAGGAAAAGCTTAAGTGTGCACATATCTTAATGCATTGTAGCAGGGAAACACTGATCATAAGAAAGCTGAATCTTTTATAATAGGCAATAAGTAGCAAGTATAGCCTTACTTTTGAACTGGAGAGAGACACTATCTTTATTATCCTGAACATTAAATGGCGCTGCCCTTTTCTCTAAAGGGAGACACTATTTCACTTTTCCAAGACTGTTAGCTATACAAATGTATTCAAAAAGACAGTTCACTACAAAGACAGTCAATGCTTCTACTCACAAGATCTGTAGACATATAGAAGACTCACAGGAAAACACCTCACAATATAGAAGAATTGTCCAGTTTTTTTTTTGTCCTAAACTTCTCTTACTTTCTGCTATGCCATTATGCTGGTTTCTTGAGAAGCAGATTTGTGATTCAATCACTACATTTTACACTTGGGTCTCCTATTAACAGTCTAGTAGAATTCACTCAACATTTATTGTATGTAATTCATTCATTCAAGTCTTCAAAATATTCAAACTATTTCTAATAAAAAAGGTGGATTACTGAAACAATTTATGAATATGTGAAACATCCTAAAATTGATTTCTGAAGTATTTTTTCACTTTCAAACATTGAAAAATACAATTTACTGAAAATTGAGTGAGTCTTTGTAGAAATATTTTATTTAATAAAAATCCATTTGCTTTCGATTTTCCAGCAGCCCCTCAATTACTAATGTATTTAGCAGTAGTCAGGGTGTTGGTACTGTTCCATTTTATCCCAAAGAGATTTCTTCCATTATCTTACATTATTAAATATTCAATTTTCTAAGACCGCAGACTTTTCCGTAATTCAGCATAAATGGTTTGAGTATTTTCTATACCACATTGACTTCTGGTACAGAAAGACATCCTGCTTGATTATGGTGATATTAATTGTTTTTAAGTAATATTGTTCAGTTAAGGTGATTTTATCTTGTCCATGCTTGTTTAATTAATTTTATGTTAATAGATTATTGCTATGTATTTTGGGTTCTGGACTCAATTTCAATATGGAGGTGATGGAGGAGTCCCCACATCACCACGCAGTTCTTGGATGACAGCTGTGTGTGATTCAACTCAGCTGTGGTACTACCGACCTGGAGAAAGCTTCAGATCTTACAGCTTAAGGGCTCAGTCCCACTAGACTGACCCTCCCCCACTTCTGACACCATTTGCAAGCCCAGTTGTGTACCTGTCCTTCTTACAGACCAGTTATAGATTGGATGTTCCAACAACCCCTCCTTGGGTTCAGTTAATTTGCTAGAGCCACTCACAAAACTCAGAGAAACATTTTAGTGACTGTTTATTATAAAATGACATAACTCAGGAAAAGCAAATTGAAGAGATGCATTGGACAAGTTATGGAGAAAGGGCACAGAGGTTCCATGACCTCTCCCTGAATCTTCATGTGTTCACCCACTCAGAAGATCTCAAAATCCATCTTTTTGGGTATTTATGGAGGCTTCATTACATAGGCATTGATTAAATATTTGGCCATTGTTGACTGGTTCAACCTCCAATCCATCCTCCCTCCCTGGACATCAAGGCTTGGGACCAAAACTTCCACCCCTTTATTCATGATTGATTCCCCTGGCAACCAGCTCCCATCCTTAGGTGCTCCCAAAATTTACCTCATTAACATAAACTCAGTTGAACAACAAGACACTAATTTTACTTTTATGATTCTGAAGCAATTTCAGGAACTGATGACAAGAGACCAAATATTATGACAAAAGATACTCTTATTCCTCTTATAACTCAGAAAACTCCAAGAATTTTTGGGAGATGTGACCCAGAAACCATGGACTAAGACCAATTATATATGGGAAATATATTTTAGTCATCTGAATGACTAAAAATATATTTCATATAAATCAAATTTTATACTATGATGGCCTCACATAATCCACATTCTCAAATATCCTTATGTTTCCTCTTGTAGTCACTCTATAACAGATGGTCAAAATCTGTCTTCAACAGCTGTCATATGGTTCTTTCTTTCTCTCCAGGTGCATTTATTTGTCTTCCTTCACCTGTGAATTCTGGAAGTCCCATTGGGTTGAGTTAAATATGTGTAACAGAGCTTGTAAGGAAAGCCTAACTAAGAAAGAATTTTCATCAACAAGGTCGTAAGACACTTAACTGCTTTGAAATACTAGCTAGTCTATATTTTCATATTTATGTTGCCATACACACACCACTGTGCATTGCCATTATTGTTAAATTTTGACACTGTTGAGCAAAACAAGTTTAGCTTCCTACTAACAAGCCTCAGAGTATATACACTGAGAAAATACTTACTGCTCCAAATACATAGCAATGACTGAAAAACAAATATGAAAAGAAGGAACCAGGAAGACATAGCTGAGTTTAAATATGACAAAATGTCATTATAAAAAATTAAATAAAATCAAATCACCAAATGTTGAATGATACTGATCTCTGGTTGTTAAATAGGCAATGATACCAGCCTATATATGACTCCTTTAGGAAAAAAGGGAACGACTATCCACATAAGATAAGATAAGGAAAGGCAGTTGTGAAGCTTTTCTTGTGATAAAAGATGGCTCAAGAGAAAAAGCTAACAACGTAAGGACATGGGTTACGTCTTTATCAGAAACTGTAAACCAAAGGAGATGGAAAAGAGAGAGTGCCCAGAAACCAGCATCAGAAGCATGCTGTGCCTTCTCTTCACGGGGAATCTGCAGCATCACCAATATCCCTGGAGAGCAATGGCTTACAAACATGATTATAAAATCTGCTTCCATCATATTAGTGCCTAGGGAGTGTAGCAGGGAAAACTGCTTTATTGCTAGGTAGGGGAGAATGTGTACAAAAAAATGAAAGTAACTGGAGGGAGGGAGGAAAGGTGGTAAATGGATGGAGACAGAGATAGAATTGGAGATGAGAGGAGAGAGAAGCTCCCAATCAAAAGTGAGTTTGCATGTAAAACTTTAAGCCATAGTGAAAAATAAAAATGAATGTCATGAAAGAGAAGAATGAATCAATAATGGAAATGCAATTTCACAACAGACACAATTTATTTACATGTAAATGTTTAAAATAAATATTTGGATTTTCAAAGAGAAAATTTTAATTTTAAACAAACAGGAATTTTGAAAAAAATTAGAAACTGAGAAGATAAGATTAGGCATACATTCATTAGAACAAATTAGAAATTTGAGAAATAAAAAATTAAAGTCACAAAGAGCCATCATATATTGGTAAATTCTGTGCTTGATACTACCAAAGATTCAAATAGTGAATTGCAGTAGAAAAAATTAGAAATTTTGAATGTTCTGTGGTAACTTTATAACGAAAAAATTTGAAGATGATTTGAGCATTCACGTTAACCAACTGGGAACATTTTTGTTAATCAGTTCAAACATTGTGAAGTCAGTTTGGACATTCCACTTGAATATATATATATATGTATCAAGACCCTTTCATAAGTAAAAAGACAGAAAAAGAAAAGACCAAAAGACCTTATGACTAAAGATAAAACAAAAGGTCAAAGGATCCCTGACTTCACACCTGTCTGTTGCCTCGAATTCAGGATTATCTAGCTTTCTGTCTCCATGGTCCCATCTATTTTTCTCTCCTTCTCTTGAAACGTCTAAGTTGGCTTGCCTACTTTTTATGCTACTGCTGATAGGATCTCTCATGGGATCTAGGGGATGGTTTTGACAAGTCTCAGGACTGTTTTTCTTTTTTCAACTTGTGATCCAAAAGCAAGAGAGAACCCTTTCTTTTTCATCATCTGTAAATCATATTACATGGAAGGTTTAGTTTTTGGGGTTTTGGGGTTTTTTTTTGTGGTCACTAATTGCTGGTAATGTCTCATCCTTCCTGCAGGTCTATTGAATAGACCAAAAAACATTCAATTTTCAATTCTCTCAACATCACCAATAAACACACTTAATGTAGAGGCTGAGGTACCAGAGATACATTAGTTACCCCCAAAATTAAAATCACTGCTTGCTGGAGCTTAGGTTATGTGTATACAAGTATGTGCATAATGTATAACTATGTGTGCATGTTGCAAGTATGGACAATAAATACAATAGACAAGTAAATTAGGTCTGTTAAGTGATGATACTATGAAACTTCTGGGTAGCCTAAAACAGTGTTAGGAAATAACTTCACAATCACAAAATCGCCAAGCAAAATCATCTTCTAAAACCACCTGATAATCAAGAATGTCAAAATGGCAAAATAGCTGTAAGAGAAGGAAAAGGCAATAAAACCCATTACACAGCTCATGTCTACCTCTGCCCAGATGCCCTCCACCCCTATTCAAGGATCTGTGACAAGGAAAGTAAACCCCTCAAAATGGTTATTAAGAAAAAGATGGATGCCACTGAGGTACCTGAGGCAGAGTTAATAAAACCACCAGAAAGATTAAGTCCACTCTGACTCAAAAAATACCATAAATAAATACACAAATACAAAAATAAATATCTAGGAGGAACAGAGCAGAGCTGGAGGAATGGAACCTTCTAGTCTGTAAAGAGTCAAGCAGGATTCAAAGGGATATTCTTCCAAACACATAGCTTCTGGAGGAGAAGAAATGCAAAAAGATCCCATGGCAATTGGGTGGTAGAGGGGAAAAGAGAAGTAAGGGGGGAATTCTAGATTTCTGTAAGACAGGAGGGACAACCCCTCCCTCCCACCAAATCAAACAACATTAACCACTTAAAGTAACTGAACTTTGTCAGACTAACAGAAAAGGATGCCACTGAACTGGGAATCTTGTAAAACATCTCACTATCACAAATATGAAGAAGAGAAAATTAAAATACAGAGAATTAGTGCAGAAAATTAGGTAATACAATTTTACAAAATAACTAAGTCCATCCTCTGGGGAAAAGAAAATGTAATTTACTATGGGAATGTGATGTTGCTTTAATATTAAGAAATTCATTAATATACTATATTTATAAATATGAGACAAAATCATATTATGTACATAGAGGTTGAGAAATCCTTTAAATATTCAATAATCATTCATCAAAAAAGATTCAAGAAAATAGAAATGGAGGATACTATATAATATGATTTCAAATACATATATGAAATAATTATATATATTTTAGTCCTAAGGCCAGTATGTTTACTAATAAACACTAGAGGCACTGTAAGGCGTTTTAGCCACTGCAGTTAGAATGAAGAATTAGAAGCACAAGAATGCATATAACTGTTTTTACTATCCATTCATCCCATGTCAAAGAAAGGTACAAATATTTCTATTCTCTTCTTTTTTCTCTTCTAAGGAGGAAAAAACAGAACTCATAAAAGAGCAAGTTACTGACATTAAGGTCTCACTTTTTACTCCCTATCCCACATCCATTCCCAAATTTTATCAAAGTTGTTTTCTCAAACAATATCTTGCTCTTCAAGAAGTCTGATCACAGCTACTGAAATTATTTGTTACATGTGTAATAACATTTCTAAAACACATAAATCTAATTGTGCCCAAAGTCCTAGTTAATGGATTTTCTAAAAAACAAAAAAAAACTTAGTTAAGTAATTTGGTCAAATGTAAATCATGAAAATATCCCTTATGCTATTTTAGTCTAGCTAGTACAAGAAGACACTAAATAGGGTCACTGCATAAAACACTAAAAAGAAAATTGCCAATATATATATATGCTACGATAAAACGAAGTTGAACACTTCTTAGTTTTTTTTTTTAAACATGGGAAAATTGTACTATTGTGAATATGAAAATGTATGTATTCAAGTATGAATACATCAAAAAATAAATGTATGATCTCACTTTATGTACCCTTCATCATATTTGTGATATTTTCAAAGAATGATAGACATGTATAAGGATTATAGCATTTTTTCCTCAGAATCTGTTACACTATATAAATTATTTTGTAGCTAAATATTTTTTTCACCACCTACTTACCTAAGTAAGTTTTACAGAGTCTTTGTTTCTATTATTTTGTTTCCTTTTATTTATTTAGTATGGGGGCTAGTGGTAAGCCATGCTGCCATCCCTGTTTTGATTTGTTCTGTCATCATTATTGCCCTTACAAAGAGGTCACAGAAGCTTTGATGAATTCAGAAAATGGCATCCACTATAAAACTGACACTCATTTTAACATGTATTGAGATACTAAGATTGTAATTGAATGCAGAATCATGTTTAAAGTTATTTTGCTCTAATGTGTCATTTAAGGCCGGTGTTTCCTTATTGGTTTTCTGTCTGTATGATCTGTCTATTGATGTAAGTGGAGTATTAAATTGCTCTACTAATATTGTGTTAGTGTCAATTTCTCCATTTACGTCTGTTAATATTTGCTTTACGTATTTAGGTCTTCCTGTTGGGTGTGTATATATTATTTACAATTGTTATACCTTCTTGGATTGATAACTTAATCTTTATGTACATCCTTGTTTGTCTCTTATTATGGTATTTGCACCAGTGAGATGGTGCAGAGCTCTCTTTTTGATGACAGCCATCTAATACAGATGTGAATGATACATCTTTGAGGCTTTGATTTGCATTTATCTGATGACTAGTGGTATTGAGCCCATTTTCATGTAACAGTCGGCCATTTGTATGTCTTCTTTGGAAAAACATATATTAACTTCCTCATAAAATAAATATATTTTTACCATTGAGTTGTACATGTACATGTTGTACATGTTATTTTAACAGTTTTTTGTTTGTTTGTTTGTTTGTTTTACATTTCAAAGGCTATCACGGCCTTTATTAAATATCGACAATTATCTGTGCTGGAATACACAGCTGTCCTTCATGGAAACATCAGCCCTTAAATTGTGAATTCTCACACTGGGCATCGCAATGAGGATGTGGTCTTTCCCCAGGATGACCAGCGTGAAGAAAAGCACAGGGAATCAGGGTAACTTAGGTGCACAAGCAGTTACCAGCACGTGGACTCGGTTCCAGGCAGCCAGCCAGGGGAACTCTCGTGAATTCATGGCTGCAAATACTGGCTTTCATGTGCAGCAGCATTTCAAGAGGCAGTGCTGCGAGACTGGCAGTTGTGAGAGTGTGGAGACGGAGCTGTGTGTGCCAGGGAAGGTCTCAGACAGAGCGGAGGCAGAACTGGACGACGCTCAGCTTCCTTTTTCAAGGACGATTCTCCTCGGATTTTGTTGACGCAGCTTTTCACGGGACTCTCTGAAGCGGAGTTGTTGCTCTGTATCGGGAATTTCCTAGGGAGTCCTCACCACGGCAGCTGAGAATACTCATATCCTGTGGGGCTGCTCGCGTGGGATGCACAAACGGTACTTCCACTCTCCTGCAGGGACTTCTGCTGGCCTCATGCTTCCTCTTTAGACAAGTCCCGTCCACCTGAGCAGCCAGTGGGTTTTCCAGCCTCGCCGCTACCAGTTCTTCCGTAGCCTGGGGGTTGACAGTGTTGACCGCCTCACTGCCTCAACGCCAGCTAATCAGAGGATTGTGCGGGAGCTGATCACCTACCCTGCGCCCCCATGGATCTGCATTGTCAAGCTGCGGTGGACGCAGCGAAGACAGAAGGAACGCAGCTGAACTCCCAGGCCCGACGGAACTGCTCCTTTATTCATAAAAAAAAGAAGGTCTGTGCACAGCGCCGTCTTCTCTCCCTTCTTTGGCTTCAAATATCCATCCCCCAATCCTCCTTATCAGATATATGATTTGCAAACTTTTCTCACATTAAGTAGGTTGCCTTTTTGTTTTGTTTCTGTTGCTTCTCACACACTTTTTAGTTTTATGTAGTTGAACTTATTTATTTTTGCTTTTTTTGCCTTTGCTTTTGATGTCAAGCCCAAAAAAATCATTGCTAAGACTGAGACTGAGGGTCTTATCTCCCATGTTTTCTTCTAAGATGGTTTCACATTTATATTCATGACTTTAGTCCATTTGAAATGATTTTTGTATATGATATGTGATAGGTGTCCAGTTTCACTGTTTTGCATGTGGCTGTCCAGGTTTCCCAATATCATTTCTGGAAGCAAATATACTTTCCTTGTTGTATATTTTTGCCTCTTTTTTGTGTGGTAAGTTAATTGACCATATATTCATGGGATGGGCCAGGTAGCCTGCTCAGCCGCAAGGGACCAGGGTATCCGGAGCCTGGCCATGGGGGAGCACAGGCCTGGAGCAGGAAGAATGGTATGAAATTGAGAAACAGCAACATGTGCTTCAAATGTGACAAGAAAAGAATTAAGGCTATCACAATGGCTTGAGTTCAGACTTTACACTGGAAGGAAAGTTAGATGTAAACCATATTTGATTTACATATTTATATTTAAGGTATTTAAGCCAGTGTTTGACAACTATATAAAAATGGACATATAACAGTAAATCATAAATAATAAACTCACTGTAAATGTTTAATAATTTGGATAATTTACAGGAGCTGCTTGAATAAAATGTCGGTTTAACTTTATATTTTCTTAAGGAAGACAGGAGACACTTCATTTGTAAAATGATATTAAGTAATGAAAAAAATCAAGTATATTTCAAAATTCTGAAAAATAAAATTCTCTTTTAAAAATAAATGTCTATAAAAAGAAATTTTAAAGTGGCACTCACAGTTAAGATTTTATGAGCATTCTAATTAATATGTTGTAAAAGTTATTCATTGAATCTATTTTAGTAGATTTCAAGGTACATGCTGTGACATTCGAGAAGCAGCTTAAGATTTCCTTAGAGGTCACGGGATAAAATGAGCCACAACAAAGGTGTCAACTTGGACTGACACATCCACCCATGCTTCCTCCAGAGTACTTCTACTTCTAAGTATTGTATTCAAAAATGTTCAAATAAGGCTGAAAACTGCTAGTGTAATTAATCAATTTAGTGTATTTCCCTGTCTTAGACACTGTTCAGAGCTACCTGTACCCCAAAGGACAGTTCCCCCATTTCTTAAATTGTTCTTATGTCAATGTAGTATCCTTTGTGCCTAAAAATGTAACACAATTGTATTGTTTAAAATATAAGCAATAACAGCTCTTCTCTTCTGTCATTTTAAATAGAAATCGTGTCTCAGTAAATCACATTTATTGGTTCTATAAACAATAGTATAATTAAGAACTTCACTTGCTTTTTGTACAGAAAATTATTGTTGGTAATATAATTGTCCTTTTGGTCACTTTTAATAGCACAGAGATAAAACATCTATAAGAATTGTTGCCAGCACTGAGAAATACTTTTAAAATGTGTACATATTTTAGCATTTGCTAAAAGGAATAACTTGTCATAAGCTGTTTAATATGTAATAAGACAGACTATAAAAATCTGTGCATTAATGTTAGGTCTATGATGATGTTAAACCTTAATGCATCTATCCATTATGAAACTTTTTTCAAAATTTTGAATTTATTCATTAATAAAGTCAAGATATGGCTCACATTAAAGAGTCAAATGGGTTTTGGTGTTCTACAAATAAATTCTTGACAGAATATTATGGATAGTTTAAGAATAAATTTTATTTTATCTTTCCCTTAAAGCCTAGATATGAGTCAGGACAAGAAGTTTTCTTAGGTCTCAATGTTGCCTAGTTTACCACTTTAGAGGTAATATACATTTGAAATTGAAGGTATATTAAGCCTTGTTTTAACATTCTGAAAGCAGATATTTTCCAGATCTGCATATAATCATTTTATTCATACCATGAGCCTCTCTTCCAAAACACTGCTCTCTAGACCTGTCAAACAGTTAAGTTTAGCATTGTTTTTAGGCATTATTAATTATTTTGGCATTTATTCCAAGGACATTACAGAAGTCCTTTCCTGAGGTTAGAGTTGAGAGAGGAATAACAAACGGATACAAGAGTAGTTCTCAACTGTGACCAATTTTGTCCCCCTGGGGACATTTGGCAGTGTCTAGAGGTATTTTTGTCATACATGAGAGGGTGCTACTGTACTCTAATAGGAGGAGGGTAAGAATGCTGCTAAGCAGTGTTCAGCGCACAGGCTAATTTCCTCACAACATAGAATTATCTGGTCCCAGATGACAATTGCACCAAGGTTGAAAAAACCCTGGGCTGAAAGTAATGACAGCATTTGTTATAATTAATTTTCTTTACACAATTGAATGATCCAATGACATATTGTAATTAACAGATAAGTTTGGATGAAAGAAAGAGATAAAAGCAGAATCTATAATACTGAACAGCATGTTGACAACAATGAGGAGCTGTATATTTTATTTTTCTATTAGAAGATACATCATAATAGTTGCGATAATTTTGAAAACTTTAAACAGCTGTTTTCCTTCTATTTTTTTTAATTTACATAACTAAAAATTTTCCCTCAGAATTTTTTCTCAAATAATTAAGAATACATTGTGGGAAATTGTTCTTACTATACCTAGATTAATCATTCACACAGTATGCCTTTGGGATAGATATTAGCCATAATAACATTGTTCGGGTAAAACAGCATCTAAATTGCTTTTCCAAGGTATAATGGTTTACAGATGAATTTGATGCCAGTCCATCTGACATTACAAGCTGGGTGCTTTACTATAATAGACGTACACAGCAAATCGGTAACCCCTTGTGTTACCCCTGACACCTTGACATATCAGTATGGTTTGGTTCCCTTCCTTTCTTCCTTTCTTTTCTCTCTTTCTCTCTCTCTCTCTCTCTCTCTCTCTCTTTCTTTTCTTTCTTTCAGCTACACAATGAGGAATGCTATGTAAAATCTGGGCTATCTGACTTTTGAGAAATAACAAGGTCCTGCAACAAGGGGCCATATTTCTGCAGAGCCAAGGGTATTGGAAGTAGACTTCCTGGTCCTTTAGAGGCAAAATTGTGTTCTTTAGTTTCCTGAAGTCACAGTCACTTTTTATGACACGATCTTTGTCCTATTTTGATCTTGTAGGCAGCCTCTCTGGCCTTGTATTTTTTTTGATATTTTGGCACCTACTCTAGTGCTGATACGCTTTTAGAATTTGCTTAGTCTCACATCAGTGATGCTTAATCAGCCTGTGTATCAAGGTTTTGTTCCAAAAATCTTATTTTTCAAAAATTTCTTAAATGCCTTCTCTGATCATTGGGGTTTTTTTATTTTTATTTATTTATTTTAATTTAATTAATTTATTTTTGGAAGGGAGAGGGAGGTAATCAGGTCTATTTATTTATTTACTTTTGGAGGAGGTCCTGGGGATTGAACCAAGGACCTTGTGCATGCTAAGCATGTGCTCAACCACTTGAGCTATACCCTCCCCCTTGATCACTGTTTTGATAATCATGTACTTTTCCTTTTATTTATATCTGTTATTGTTTCTTCCTATTTCATTATTTTTAAAGCATTCATTCCATTTACCTTTTTGCCTTAGAAGGTACAGACCACCAATATTTTCCATTCTTCTTTTACAAACAGAATAGATACACCTCCTTTCCTGGTTATAAACAGAGTGTAATCGTTCTCTTATTGCTGCTGTAACAAATTACCATATACTTTGTGTCTTAATACAAATTTATTATCTTACAGTTTCAGAAGTCAGAAGTCTCAAATGGGTATCTCTGGGCTAGAATCAAAGTGCTAGCAGGCTGCACTCCTTTCTAGATTCTCTAGGGAAGAATCTGTGGTTTCCAGAGGTTGTTCCCTTTCCTTAGTTCAAGGCACCTTCCCATCTTCAAACCCAGCCATGACTGTCAGGTCTCTTTAATCACACTATACTGACACTGGCTTTTCTACGTTCTTCTTCCACGTGTAAGGAACACTTGTAATTACACAAGGCTCACCAAGCGAAGCCAGGATAATTTTCCTATCTTAAAGTCAGCTGATTAGCAAACTAAATTCCATCTGCAATCCTAATTCCCCCATAACACATAACACATAACACATAACACACCGTATTCATAGGTTCCAGGGATCAGGATGTGAATATCTTTGGGGGCCCTTCATGTCTCTTACTACACAGAGTTTGCACTGTTTTGCCTTGTTGAAACATACACTTTAGGTCTTTGCTGTCCTTAAGGATCCAAAAGTTCTTGGCTACATTGACATGCTACAGACTATGAACTTGACAGATTTATGGATTATCCAATGCTCTAAATTTCTGTTTCACTTCTATTTTAAGACTTAGAGTTTTTCGTTTGTTTTATAATTTACCTACCATTTCTTTGTATCTCACGGCAACTCTAAACTATAAGTATATAATGCTATCTTTACCAGAATTTGCTGAGATACATTATTTAAGGGTGTGGAGCACAATACTTTAATTTCCTCTTTTATTTATTTATTTTTTTTCACAGGAACATTTTTATAATTGCCAAGATATGGAAGCATCCTAAGTGCACACATAAATATTTGAACAGATAATAAAGATACAGTATATATATATACACACACATATATATATGCAGTGGAATACAACTCACCCATTAAAAAGGCTATTTTGCCATTTGCAGCCCTTCATTCACTTTTTTTTTTTTTCACTCAAAAACCAGAATTTTGTAACTGGCATAGACATTTCCATTCCATCAAAAACTACAAAATACCTAGAAATAAACTTAACCAAGGAGGTTACCTATACTCTGAAAACCAAAATGACACAAAGAAATGGGAAGATTTCTTGTCCTCTTGGATTGGAAGAATCAACACTGTCAAAATGGCCACACTACCCACGGCAATCCACAGATCCAATGCAACCCCCATCAACATACTCAAGACATTCCTCACAGAACTAGAACAAACAATTCCAAAATTTATAAGAAGCTATAAAAGACCCCAAACAGCCAAAGCAATCTTTTGTAGGTCTATTTTTTTTTTCTTTCTTCTTTTTGTTCTCTGTTCTTATGGTTTGATGACTAGAGAAGGTCCTTTAACATTTGTTGTAAAGCTGGTTTGGTGGTGCTGAAATCTTCTAACTTTTGTTTTTCTGTTAAGCTTTTGATTTCACCATCAAGTCTGAATGAGAGCCTTGCTAGATAGAGTATTCTTGGTTGTAAGTTTTCCCCTTGCATCACTTTAAATATATCATGCCACTCCTTTCTGGCCTGTAGAGTTTCTGCTGAAAATTCAGCTGATAACCTTATGGGAGTTCTCTTATATATTATTTGTTGCTTTTCTCTTGCTAATTTTAATATTTTCTTATTATCCTTAATTGCTGTCAATTTGATGACTGTGTGCTTCGGTGTGTTCCTCTTTAGGTTGATTCTGTGTGGTACTCTCTGTGCTACCTGGACTTGGGTGACTGTTTCCTTTCCCAAGTTGGGGAAGTTTTCAGTTATTATATCTCCAAAAATGTTCTCAGGTCCTTTCTGTCTCTTTTCTCTTTCTGGGACCCCTATAATGTGAATATTAGAGTGTTTCATATTGTCACAGAGTTCCCTTAAACTATCCTCATTCCTTTTTATTCTTTTTTCTTTTTTCTTTTCTGAAGTAGTGATTTCCACTAATCTGTCTTCTAGCTCACTGATCCATTCTTCTGCCTCATTCTAGCTCACTGATCCATTCTTCTGCCTCATTTAGTCTATTCTTGGTTCTTTCTAGTGTATTGTTAATTTCCATGATTTTATTCTTCAACTCTGGGTATTCTTTATATTTTCTAACTCTTTGCTAAAAACTTCACACTGTGCATCTATACTCCTCTTGAGTTCTCTGAATATCTTGGCCATTGTTACTTTAAACTCTTTCTCGGGTAAATTGCCTAGTTCCTCATCACTTATTTCTTCTTCTGGGATTTTATCTTGTGCCTTGACATGGGAGATATTCCTCTGTCTCCTCATATTATCTAGATTTCTATGTGTTTGTGGACTCCTTCCACAGGCTTTGGGATTATTGTTTTCTCATTTCTGGTATCTGCCCCTGGTGGATGAGGCTAGACTAGAGGCTTATGCAGATTTCCTGGCATGAGGAGCCAGTGCCTGCCCACTATTGGGTGAAGATTTGTCCTGGACCTCTGGTGGGTAGGGCTGTATCTAGAGGCCTTTTCAGCTTAGGAAGTCTGATGATGGGTATGGCTGTGTTCCCATCCTGTATGTGTTTGGTCTGAGGCTTCCCTGTAGGCTGTTGGGTGGGGCTAGGTGGTGGTGCTAATGATCCAATCAAGATGTCAGCCTCCAGGAAAGCTCATGTAGATTAACACTACCAGAATGTTCACCACCAGATTTTATGACCCCTGAGTGAGCCACAGCTATCCCCCAGGTCCCCAGGAGACCCTCCAAATCCAGCAGGTCTGACCCAGGTTCCTATGAAATCACTGCCTCTGCCCTTGGACCTGAGGCATGTGAGTTTCCATGTATGCTTCTCAAGTGAAGGGAATCTGTTTCCCCAGTCCTGTGAGGCTCCCAAAGCCAAGACCCCCTGGCCTTCAAAACCAGATGTCCTGGGGTCTCATTCTCTTCCCAATGCTGGGACCCGAGCTGGGGAGCCTGTCGTGGGGCTTAGAGCTCTCACTCCTATGGGAGGATCTGTGACTTAATGAAACTTCAGCCTGTGGGTTGCCCACTCAGGGAGTATGGGGCCCAATTATATCACGAGCACACCCTTCCTACCATCCTACTGTGGTTCCCTCTTTATGTTTCCAGTTACGGAAGATCTTTTTTGCTAGGTCTTTTTTCAATGGTTATTTAGCATTCAGTTGTGGTTTCATTGTAGTCTCAAGGAGAGGCAAGCTCATGGCCCTATCACTCCGCCATCTTGACTGGAACTACCTTAATTTCCTCTTTACCTGGAAAGTGGAATGGGATTGACTATGACTATAATTGGATTCCAAGAGAATATAAGAAGGACGTCCATATCATGGAGAAAGTTTTCAGGAATTGGGAATTCATAGCTAATATTTCTAGATGCTCATTTCCATGGTATGTAAATAGAATTGAAATTCTTTTCAGGGTATGATGCTTATCCCACCCCACACCTTCCAAATACATATATTGAGATACTGATTTAAGAAAATAAAATTTCTGGTATTTTCTAATTTGGTATACCAACATACTCAATTTTATTTTAGACACTATTCTATATCATTCCTAGCACCTACCACCATGGTGATTGACATCACATATTAACTTGGGTGAAGGTCATAATTTTAGAAAATTTAGAATAAAAATATTCATAACAATATTTAAAGTATCACCACTACTTTAAATTACTATTAGTAAACTAAGTGTTGGCAGAACAACAGAATAGAATACTGTGTGCAACCATCAGACAGCAGAATAGGAAAGCCTTAAATACTACAATAAAAACCAGGAAAGAATATTTGGAAGTGAGGTCTAGGACTTCTTGAGTATAAAATAGAAACTTTCCCTATTTTAGCATTAGATGTTATTGGAAGCTAATTTTTTTAACCACTAATCTGATCTCTTTTTTTCTTTAAGTTTGTTTGTTTGTTTTTAAAGTATAATTGATCTACAGCACTATGTTAGATCCTGGTGTACAACATGGTGATTTAATACTGCTGTATATTTCAAATTGATCACCATGAGAAGTATTGTTACTGTTTGTGACCACAAAAGATGCTACATTATTTTTGACTATATTCCCCATGCTGTACATTTCATACCTGTGACTCATTTATTTTGTAACTGGAAGTGTGCAACACTTAATCTCCCTCACCTATTTCTCTCATCCACCCACCCTCTCCTCTCTGGCAAGCACCTATTTGTCTTCTGTATCTATGACTCTGTTTCCATTTTCTTATGTTTGCTCATTTTTTTTTTAATATTTTTGTCCTACCATCTGTATTTATATATATATATATATATATATATATATTTTATTGAAGTATGATCAGTTTACAACATAGTGTCAGTTTCTAGTGTACAGCATAATGCTTCAGTCATACATGAACATGCATATATTTGTTTTCATGTTATTTTTTCACCATAAGTTACTACAAGATATTGAATAGAGCTCCCTGTGCTATATAGTATGAACTTGTTTACCTATTTTATGTATATTAGTTAATATCTACAAATCTCTAACTCCCAGTTTATCCCTTCCTCCCCCTTGTTTTGTTTTTTAGATTCTACATGTAAGTGAAATCATACAATATTTGTCTTTGTCTGATGATTTCACTATGCATAGTACCCTCTAGGTCCATCCATATTGTTGAAAAAGGCAAGATTTTATTCTTTTTTTATGGCTGAATGATATTGTATATATACCACATCTTTATCAGCTAATTTATTGATGGACACTTAGGTTGCTTCCACAACTTGATGATTGCAAATAATACTACAGTGAACACAGGGGTGCATATATCTTTTCAAAGTAATGTCTTAGTTTTCTTCAGATAAATACCAAGGAATAGAATTGCTGGATTTTATAGTAATTCTATTTTTAATTTTTTCAGGAATCTCCATTCTGTTTTCCATAGTTGGCTGCAACAATTTACATCCTCTTTTAACATTAGATGTTTTTGGAAGCTAATTTTAACTCCTGAACAGTCTATTGCTGAAAGAAATATCTATTGCTTGGAAATAGCCTTGCTCTCTGATTCACTCTTGAATTCTCTGAACTTCAGTTTCTTCATTCTAAAATTACTTTAAAAAATGCTTCTCCTGTTGACTTTACATCATTGTTCTGAGAATGAAATTATCTACTGTAGGTGAAAATGCTTTGAAATTTATAAAGCCTTGTATAAATATGCAAGGTAAGGTAAAGCTAACACTTTATTGAACACACCTTTGTTTAAATACCTGGGCATATCTACTACATTACTTTTGTTTTTCAAACAACAATCCTGGGAAGTTATATTTCATTATTCACAATGTAAGGTATACTTCACCTTTATTATCTAAAGAAAAACTATAATGAAAAGGAACAAAAAGTAGAAAAGAAAACAAAACTGTTCTCAAAAATGCTTTAGAGAAGAAGAAAATAGCAGATAGATAACAAATATTCCAAACTAAGTAAATAAAATAAGAGCTGTAAAAAACAGTCAAGAAAATTAGGAATATTCAGTCACGGTTTTCTTTTGCATCTTTATAAACATCTTTAATTTTTGAAATGTTTCCAAATGCAAGCTGATAGAGATGAATAAAAACAGGATCAAAACTTAAGTATAAACTAATAAAAATGATCCATAATATTCATTCCTTTGAAGCAAGCTATATGTTTTTAATACAGTGTCTAAGACAATTTAATGTATTTTTATACTTAAGATAATCATAACCTCAGAATTGCACCATCTGTTCTATTTAGTTGACCCAGTTGGAATATATTGCAAACAGAGAAATAAATACCATGACCTATGTCCCTGTTAGTATTTGTCACTCTGAATACATTTGCTACTACTTAGCCTACCCAACCCTTATGGCTGACAGTCAGATACAATTTGTCACTACTTCAGAATGTTGCTTTCTCTTTTTTAACACTTATTTCTTAAGAAACAAGCTTATTCAAAAAAATAAGTAAAATTTTATTGAGGTACCATAATTCAATTTCTTGAAACTGATAGCAACACATCTTCAAAATAATTATAGAAATTATGCTTCTATAATATGACCATAATCAAGAATGATTTCAAAGAATATAATCAAGAGCAACTCCCCCAAAGACTATGAAATATTGTTACATTGTTTGATAATTATATTAATAATAATATATTATGAGTATGTAAAATACTTCTCTTAGTATTTTTCATTTTTGTGTTGTAAGTGTTCTCATTAGAATATCTCTCTTAAAATCAGAAACATTTTATATTTTTCTTTGACTACTCAGTGCATAATATAGCACAGGCTGACCCATACATTTATATATGAATAAGAAGATATATACATGAACAAATGAATGAATACCTCTGTAATTTGTTTTTCTAATAGTGTTTGGTTTGAAAACTTGGTGGTGGTCATGTTCACCAAGATTTTTAATGATTTTGTTCTTCGTATGCACATGATTCAATATTGTTCCACATGGTAAGCAAAGAAGCAGAGAGAGGAACATTATCACTCATTCATTCAATGAATTCAGAAGAACAGAGCCACTAGATTAGTTCAATTCATAATCTGTTAAGGGTAACAACATCGTCAAGGGACAGAACTATGTTTAAATTATTTATTATCTAGGTATCCATAATCATTCTGAAAGGGCAAATTCAAACATCTTTATTCACTCTAATTCAGAGGTTTCCTCTGTCTTTGTTAAATGTTCTCATTCATATATGCTAGTAAGGGTGTACGTGCCTGTGTGTATTCTCTAGATATTGTTAAAATTTACTTGTACAAAATATATGTTATGGTGTCTGGGATTTTAGAATTGATTCAGAATTATCCAGCTGGGTAAGGATATGGTTATTGGAGCACAGAGACAGAAATAAGTTGATTATGGTTGGTAATTATTGAGCTGGTTGATACTGTCATGCAGGTTATTTTTGCTGTTGTATCTGCTTTTGTATGTGTTTGAGATTTTCCATTAGATGTTAAAACATGTCAATACATGTCAATATTAAAACAATTCTTTGCATATATCCTGATATTGTCTTCCCTTGATATAACCAAATGTCTGGATAGAATTTGGGTAAGTTATGCTTTAGGCTCAGCTCTTTCTTCCCTTATTTGTCCCAGTGTATACACATTTATTTCTCCCCAGAGGCCTGCAGAGGACTGAAGAATAGTGAAGATGTTTAATTTTCTACGTCTTTCATTCTGTTTCAATTCACTGACATGACTTTGTGTCATGTTTTGATGGAGGAATATGAGGGATAGTGCTAGAAAAGAAGGTGAAACAACATCACATCAATTTCTTGCCATCTCTGTCTAAAGCCCTTTTAAAGGTAACAATACAACACAGGAGATTTTAAGGATGTGAGTTTGGAGCAAGTACAAAAGTAAAGGGAACAGTGACAGTTACTAGACAAACTTGGAAAACACCCATATTACTAGAGGGAAATTAACATTAAGTGAGGAAGAGAAAACTGACACTTGACCTTTAATTGGGAATTTAAACGTAAAGCATTACATTTTAAAGTGATACATGTAGTCTCAGATTAAGTCAAAACATTTTATTCCTTTAGAACTATTTGGTAATCTTCCTTTGTTCTTTGCACCTGTAAGTTAATAACAAAAAATAAGCCCTCTGCTATACTTTAATTTAAAAAAATTAATTGAAGAGTGTAATAAAAAAGCATACTATATATACAGTTAAAATAGTAAATCAACAGGTTTTTACTTATGAATAAGAAACTTCATTCACAATTTACATTTCTGCTTTAAATTTAAATTCCCAATACTATAGCTATGGAAATAAAGATGGAGAGATAAATATCAGAAAAAACTGAAAATAGAGAAACAGACTAAGAAATAACAGAAAAAAAGGAGAGAGAATATGTGTTATGATTTACTCAAAAGTTTTTGAAATTTTAGATAAATGACCCTTGCCACTCTTTGCTTTTTTTCCTGGGTTGGGAACTTCAGATTACTACTATCATAGAGCTTTTGAAATGCTAAGAAGCTACTTTTCCTGTATGAAAAGAATATAGCTTTCTTTTTTCTAACCAGGTCCCAGCACAGTGTGCTTCGTACACAGTATGATTTATTGAGAAAATCTGGAAACACATAACTGTTCATATCTAAAGTTGCTAAGCTTCTATTGTATATATGTCATATAATACAAATTAACTCCACATTTAAACACTAATATAAGCAACAATGAAAACAAATAAAAAGTCAAATATGAAACATGAAAATTATAGTAAAATATAAAGTCTATAATCATATAAATTAGTGATTTTTATAACAGATATTCCAATTTTTGCTCCATGAGGTGAGCAAATTGTTTATTTTTCATCTGTAAAATGGAAATTTATTCATATAGTGAATGAACATTCATTCATTGCTTCCTATGCTAGATACTGGTCAAAGGAAATTTAAAAAGTCTTGTTTTGTACAGCTTATATTCATACCTAGTGGGACAAGTAAAAACTCACTATAAAGTCAAGTAATTATCAGATACTGCAACATCAACAAAAGAAGTTGTGGTATATATATACAATGGAATACTACTCAGTCATAAGAAATGAAATAATGCCATTTGCAGCAACATGGATGGATCTAGAGATTATCATTCTAAGTGAAGTAAATCAGACAAAGACAAATATCATATGCTATCACTTATCTGTGGAATCAAATAAAATGACTCAAATGAACATATTTACAAAACAAAAAAAGACTCAGACATAGAAAACAAAGTTACTAAAGGGGAAAAAGAGGAAGGGATAAATTAGGATTTTGGAATTTGCAGATATAAACTACTATATTCAAAGTAGATAAACAACAAGGTCCTACTGTATAGCATGGAGAACTATATCCAATAGCTTTTAATAACCTATAATGAAAAAGAATATGAAAAATAATATATGTATATATATGTATAACTGAATCACTATGCTGTACCCCAGAAACTAACACAACACTGTAAATCAAAAAAAAAAAATTGAAAAAACATATAGGATGAAACAAAGAGATGGAGAGTGAAGATTACCATAGATTGAACAGAACTTAAAAACAGATGAATATTGGCACTCTCATATGGTTCAACGTTGTATATTATATTGGGTGTTCTGATGGGGTAAACATTGATCAGATAAGGAACTGGGGGTGGGGAGCAGAATGAATTTTTTTAGAAGAGCATTCCAAATGGAGGGCACAAGAGCAAGGCCTGAAGTCCAGAGTAGGCATGATATTTTGATGAAAAGCTAAGTGTGGCTTGAATAGAATTGAGAAAGAAGAGTGCGAGAAAGAAGGTCACAGGGACCTTTTAGAAATTTCTTAGTGAGAAGTTTGGATTAGTATTCTAATTGTAATACAAAGCCTTTGAGAATGTTTAAGTGGAAATGTGAGACAATTAGTGATATATATTTAAATAATGACTGCGGGGTTTGTGTACAGAATAGATGGTATAACGTAGAGGAAGAAAAGTCAAACCAGGTAATCAAGTCATTAGGTTTTTTCAGTGATCCAGGTGAGAGACAATGGTGGCTCAAACCAGAATGGTATTAGTAGAAGAGATCAGAACTGAGAGGTTGAAGGATGCATGTTATCAGTGGAGCAGACAGGATTTACTGTTGAATGGAAAGTGAAAATGAAATACAGTGAAGAGTTAAAGATGACTCCAAGTTTAGGAGCCTGAGCAGCTGAGTTAGTGAAGGTATAACATGTACTGAATTGGGGAACATTATTTACAGAGCAGGTTTTGGAATGGAATTAAGAATTAGAGTTTGCCCATGTTAAGTTTATATGAGTCTTGCAATAATGGAAGAAGTTGGAAATAGAAATATAAATATGGGGAGAGTCACCTTTGTGTAGATAGGATTTGAAATTATTGGCTTGGGTGAGTGGGCCTGGGAAGTGAATTTTATGGAGAAAATGATGGGCCTTGTGGCACAAAAACATATGGAGATAGAAAGATGGGGATTACTTAGCAAATCTGGTTTGAGGAGAAACTAGAGCAGGAAAAGGAAGGCAAAAAGAGGCAAAGTTTTTCAAAGATAAAAGTATGTGTCATTTCATATTTTTCTTTGAACTCCTGGAAAAATTTAGGTATCTTTATGCATCAATGTATCTCAAGATTTTAATTGCTACTTCAAAAAAAATAAGTCATCTTAAATTTCTAGGATGGAATTATATAAATTTTCCAGTTACATATCTACTTTTTGTGGGGGTTTTTTGGTGTGTTTGTGTTTATTGAAGTATAATTGATTTACAATGGTGTATTAGTTCCAGGTGTACAGCAAAGTGATTTAGTTATACATATATATTTTCTCTTGTCAGATTTTTTCCATTATAGGTTATTACAAGGTATTGAATATAGTTCCCTGTGCTATGCAGTAGGTACTTGTTGTTTATCTATTTTTATTATAGTATGCATATGTTTATATATAGTGTGTATATGTTAATCCTCTTCTTCTAATTTACTTCCCCTCTCTTTCCCCTTCAGTAACCATAGTTTTCTATGTCTGTGAGTCTATTTCTGGTTTATAAATAAGTTCATTTGTATCATTTTTTTTTTTAGATTCCGCAGATAAGTGGTTTCATACAATATTTGTCTTTCTCTGTCTGACTTACTTCACTTAACATGATAATCTCTAGGTTCATAAACAATATGTATATGTGTGTATGTGTGTGTGTGTACATAATGGCATATTACTCAGCCATAAAAAATAATGAAATGATGCCACTTGCAGTAGCATGGATGGGTATAGAGTTATACATTTATTTAAATGAAATCTGGTACAGAAGGTACACAATAAGTATATATGGTGTCATGTACAGTGTAGAGTGGCAGAGAGCAGAGAGACAGCCAATTATACTTCACTTTGACTCAATATACTAAATGAATTCTTTTCATCCACATAGTTTGTCCTCTTGTTTTATCCTTAGTCCCAGCTGTGATATTTGTTAGGAGAAATTACCTTTATCTGGGTTTCCTCCCACCCACTTCCTTTTAATACAAAATTTAATGTAGTTTACTTAGAGGTGTTGGACCTGCAAGTCTTCATCAGCTAACAAAAATGCTTCAAAATATATCAGCCCAAACTGTTCTTTTCCCTACACTCTTTTGTGAACTCTTAACTTACTTCACCCTATGTGAGTTAATATTAATGGAATGTAATAGCAAGAGAAAATTAATGTATGGCTAGCATCACAACATTAAAGTTAAAAGAAAGAGATTTAGGAACAGAAACATGAGAAATAACTCCCAATTACTTGGTTTGGATAACAGGCACTTTTAAATGATACTCAAAGTTATCTCTTCTGTGTGATCTGTGTGATGGTTCATATTTGCTATCTATTGTTTTGTGTTCAAAACTGTGTAATGAAGTGGTGGAAAGACAGCTAACTTGGGTATGAGTCCTGAATAAGGGGTATTGTTTACCTCTTGCTAGGTATGTCATCTTGTTTACCTAGGAAACTTGGTTTAATGGCTTTAAATCTCAGTTTTCTTAACTAGGAAAACCAGGAAAATTAAACAGGATTATATCTGCCTTTATAGTTTTTTGTAAGGGTATGTAAACATGGTCTCTAGGACTAAAATACAGCAAAAGATTCTTTTTATACCACTTACCAAACATATTTGTATTTCAGGCACACATATTTTGACCATTGAGTATCTGATTTCATATAATAATGAGCTAAGTCCCAGAAAGGTTCTATTTAAATTTGATTGGGAAAAGCATGACTTATTTCTAGTTAAGGGATGCATTTCTTGGTAGTAAGTCATTGTTTACAGCAGCATTTGCAGATTCCATAATGATATGTCTTAGAGCCTTTTTTGAAACAGCCACTTTTGTTTTCATGCCTTTAATTTATAAAGCATATAAAGTGCAGGTGAGTTCATTCCAATATGTTTGTTATTGAGAACATAATAGGCTTCTCTTCCACATATGAGGGTTCCGAGAAAAGCCATTAAAGAACTATTCTAACTTTATGGTAATAAACATACTCCATAAAGCAAAATAAAGAAATAGAAAAACTGCATGCATTTAAGTGATCCAAGTATATACTCACATTCCTTTGAAATATTGGATAAATTTAAAATGAGTTGTTTTGGTTTTATTTCCTAATACTAGAAAAAATCTCCTTCAAATGTTAGCCAATTGTTTCACATGGAGAAAGAAAAGTCAGTGTAAAATGATATATTGAGAATGAACTGAAAACTAATGATGCTTCAATGTATAATCTACTACTGATAAAAATACTGAGTGCTAACGGATAATTTAAAATCAATGTTTTTATTTTTCCCATTATAGAGGTATTGGATACTATGAATTCTTACCACCATATCTAGCTCTCTCCAGATAAAATATCTATATCAAAATTATATTAACTTAAGTGAATACAGAAAACATTTATGCATAAAAATTAGACATATAATAAATATGTCAATTATTTAAGTGGAAATTTATTTTTTTCATATTAAATAGAATAGTACTTCTGAATTTTTGACTTATTTGAAATTTGCGATTGTATTTGTGGCAATTGTAGAAAAAAGACACATGGTTTTCAAAGAAGAACTTTTACTCCTTTTGGGGAAACAAAAAAGTAATTCTCATAGAGTAGTGATCTATATGATATTTTTCTTACATGCTTAAAAGTAGAGAAAGGAGTGAGTTGATAACTTGATAAGACTTTAGGTCTGCATATATTTATAAATAATTCATATTCTTGTATTAATATTGTATGTATTCTGAATAGAACTCATAAAAAGGTAAAGCTGAAATGAGGAAAGTAATTTATAATTATTCTTTCACATTTATTTTACCCTCTATTAATTAGTGTAATTTTCTTTGAGCACCATTATTTCTGAAAATCTGAATTTGACTCTTTGTGATAGAGCAAATCAAAGTCCAGTTTTAAGTTCAATTTATTTTATAGCTGGTTTCAATGGTGATCAGATCTAAAAAGGATATTCCTATAGATATGTAGATGCAGATGAAAAAGGTTCATTTCTGAAAACAGGAGAGTATTTTAAAACACTCATTTTCAACTTCCTCTATACATGCAACAATGGACTTATTTTGAAAACAGCTCAACTCTTTATTGTCTCCTTTAGAGATATATATTGTTCATCATTTTTTAAAAAATCTGCTAGGCAGTCTCTACTTACAGTGAATTATTATCACTAAAGATGTCAGCAAATTTGGAAATCTCTTTCTATAAAAGCAAATAACTCAAGTTTAAGTTCAATATGAGATATTCAGTGAATTTCCACAGAAAAGTTCTTCAGGAACAGTATCTAGTTTATTAGTGATATTATAAGTAATCTATTTTAATTTCTTATATTTTATCAATGTAACCATATTAGTTATATAGATTATATCTTAAAACATACTTTGAATTATCATGATGCACTGGAAAACAACATAGGGTCACCTCTATTCTTGTTGTAGATTTTGCTATTCCTTTACAGAGGACGTGAAACATGGCAGCCAGACATATATACTCAGAGAGTGTGCTGTAGAGATGCTTATTAAATATCAGTATGTGTTGAATTCTCCTTATGCTTCTTTTGAAATAGTGAATATAATCAGGAGTTTTAGTATTTTCATTCCACATCCCAATGTAATACACATAATGCATAAATGCTGGGAAATGTTATTTTCTGAGAATATTGTTTTGATTTCTTATTTTCAAAACAAGATTAAGGTCAACTTCCATTTCCATACAATGGCTTAGGTTCACTTTCCTACCTGAGATAACAGTAAAGAAAGACATATATGAAACATTGGCCATAGATAACAAAAGACAGTGATCCCTGAGAGACAGAAAAGAAAATGTTGAGAGCCCTGTCATTGCCTCCGCTTACTGCAGAAAGAGAATTTCCAGGCTATGTCAAGGAAGGGAAAGATTGGTGGAGCTGAGTGAATTCCTTCCATTGAACAGATGAAATGGAGTGTCTGAGGAGCTCAAGCATATTTGAGAACATCAGATAGAGTACAAGAGAAGAGAAAGTTGCACAGAGAGAGAACCCTGGAGTTACGTAGCAGATACCTCTAAAGTACTCAACAGAATACTAATGTGAAAACATGTGTGAAAAAAACTATCCAAAATCAGGGAACGAACTAAACTTAAAAGCATTAGAGGAACAGTACCTAGTGGTCACAGAAAGTTGACAAGAGTACCCATTCCTACTACCCAGCCTAGAAAACTTCATAATTCATGGAGCATTGGTTAAATTACTTAGTATCACTATGGCAGTAGGACTACTGAACTGTAGAACAGTTATTCTCACCCAGGGACTATTTTTCCACCAAAAGACATTAAGCAGTTTCTGGAGATGTTTTTAACTGTCACAACTGAGGGGAGGGTTGTGAGGGTAGGGTGCCTAAATATTCATCATTGCACCGAACAACTTCCCTCCACCACCCTGACCACAGCAAAGTTTCATTGGGCTCAAAATGTCAGTAGTCTTGAGGTCAAGGAATCCGGTTCTGGGCTGAACATTAATCAGTCCTGCCAACTGAACCTTAAAGGGTTCTGAAGAAATTATACTATTTCCATGTAAATTAACTATGCCCCAGCACAGGAGGTTTGTAAAAATAAAAAAGACTGAGTATCCAACAAGGTAAAATCCACAATATATTATATCCAACTAAAATTATTAGCATATAAAAAATCCAAAAAATATGGCTTACAATGAAGGGAAAAAATAATCAGTTAAATCCAAGCCAGAGGTGACACATGTATTAGAATTAACAGCAAGAATTCAAGACACTATTATAACTGCATTCCATATATTCAAAAAATTAAGTAGAGACAAACTTATAAAAATAACCATACCAAATTTTTGAAACTGAAACAATGGTATATGAGATAAAAAATTTATTAAATGAGAAAAACAGTAGATTAGATATTGCAGAAGAAAATATTAGCCAATGAAAAGAAATTGTAGTAGGAAGTATGCAAAATAAAACACAAAGATAAAAAAAGAGGAAATTAAAAGAAAATGAATAGATCCTTAATGACCTATAGCACATCTTCAAGTCATCCTATTTGTGTTGAATTTGTATTCTCAAAGGGAAGGAAGGGGGAACAACAGTGACAACATTTATTAAAATATATATTTAATTACATATACATAAAAATATTAAATTTATATATATAATTTTTTTTAATAATGGTTGAATTTTTTTTCAGTTTATAGGAAACAATAAACTCTGAGATCCAAAGAGGTCAATAAAACCTAAGCATACAAAATATGGGTAACACTACCCCCAAGCATATCAGAATCAAATTATTTAAAAAACGGTGGTGAAGAGAAAAATTTTACAAGTAGCCAGAGGAAAAAAATACATAATATATTCAGAGAAACAAAGATAAGATGAAAGCATCTTCTTCATGGAAATTGTGCACCTGAGAAAACAGTGGAGCTATGACTTAGTGCTGAAAGAAATAGTGAATCTAAATTCTATATCCAGTGAAATAGCTTTTGAAAGTAAAGATAAAATAAAGAACTTTTCAGACATAAGAAAATTGATTTTGACACTAATGAAGAGTCTGGCTCCACAACAAAATCCTCTGTGTGATTTTTCAAATCTGACTGTAGGCAACTGTCTGGCAGGCTCACTGGAGGAAAGATGCCTGGCCCACACAAAACTCATATTGAACAAAAAAGGTTAACTTGAAATGGAGCACAGACCTAAATGTAACACTTAAAAGTGTATGACGTCTAGGGAGCACACAGGATAAAGTCTCCGTACTTTACATTATGTAAAAAAATTATTTGATACAACATCAAAGCATAGCCCATAAAGACACAATATTGATAAACTGGACTTCATAAAATTTAAAATTCTATTTTTTAAAAGACATTGTTAAGAGAATGAAAAGACATGTCACAGACAAAAAAAATATGTAAATTATAAATCTGATAAAGCACTTGTATTCCAAATCTGGAAAGGTCTCTCTAAACTCAAAAATAAGACATTAAAATAATTAATTTTTTCTTTTAAAAAATGGGCAAAGAATTTTAACAGATACTTCACTAAAGCAGCTATACGGATGACAATTAAGCACAGGAAAAGAAGCTCAGCCTCACCAGTGTTCTGTCTCAATCAAGTTCTCTCTTTATATGTTTAAAAATAAACCTCTCATTCTCTCTCTGTGTCTCACTCTCACTCTGTCTCTCTCTCCCTCCAAATATGTATATGTGTGTGTATATCTGTGTGTGTGTATGCATTTGAGTATGTTTGGATGTGTGTATTTTCTTGTTGATGATTGTTTTCTTTTCAGAATTTACTTTGATCCTCCTGCTTTATCTGAGATTGGCCACCAAGGACAGCTCCTGCCATTGCTGCCAGCACTTCTTACCAGCACACATTGAGGAAACTCATCCCCATAATCTGTCCTTCAATATTACATATCTTCATCAGTTTTACAGAGTTCAAGTTTGCCATTATTTTCTATTTCTCATTGTTTGGGTTGTTTTAAAATAAGAGGAGAGGAAAAATACACTATTCCCTAGCCATTTTGAGACAGGGAATCTTAAAAAAGACCTTACAATGGAATACTATCCAGCCATAAAAACCGACAGTATAACACCATTTGTAGCATCATGGATGTTCCTAGAGAATATCATTCTAAGTGAAGTAAGCCAGAAAGAGAAAGAAAAATACCATATGAGATTGCTCATAATTGGAATCTAAAAATACAAAAACAAAAAAACAAAGCATAAATACAAAACAGAAACAGACTCATAGACATAGAATACAAACTTGTGGTTGCCAAGGTGGTGGAGGGTGGGAAGGAATAGACGGGATTTTAAAATTGTAGAATAGATAAACAAGATTATACTGTAAAGCACAGGGGAATATACACAAGGTCTTATGGTAGCTCACAGAGAAAAAATGTGACAATGAATATATATATGTTCATGTATAACTGAAAAATTGTGCTCTACACTGGAATTTGACACAACATTGTAAAATGATCATAAATCAATAAATAATGTTAAAAAAAGAAAACTTTGGGGGATGATGAATATGTTAAATATCTTGATTTTAGGTAAACATAAAATTTATCAAACTGTACACTTTAAATATATGCAGTGCATTGTATTATATCAACTATTACCTCAATAAAGCTGTTAAAAGAGGGGAAAAAAAGAAATCTAGAGTTGAGATTGTGAGAAATTGGGCATTTGTGAAACTGATTTCATTAAAAAAACAACAGAATGAAAAAAAAAAAAAAGACCTTAAAATTTAAAGACAGTAGGCTTAAGAGTAGAGAAAGGCAAGGCCTAGAATAAGTTTGGGCTACGTAGGAGCACAAGACAAGAAAAGAGTAATGAAGGGACATGGGATTAAAAGTCATTAATGTCAAACTTTACAGGATAAGACATTTTTTACAAATGGTAAGAAAAATATATTCATATTTCAAATAATCTTGTACATATTTTGGTGTTTCATAATCTTTTAAACATGTATAAACTATATCCTTCCTCTTCCAAGTTTTCAACCATTTCCCTTGTCTAAGGGTTAAGTTATAAAGAAACTCAAACATTTTTTTCTAACTTCGGTTTTTCCCTCTTTAACACATCCTGTGCACTTACAGTCAGAAAGTTTAAAATGGAAAGTTGACTTTATATGCCCTCTGCTAATGACATTTTAATGATTTCCCATTGTTTACAGAATCCCTAAAGTTATACAGTTAAAGACATCCACTAAAATAACTTTCTTATGACCTCCCTCCACTATTGTCTCACACTTACCTCTCCCTACAGCATGAATCTGCAGATTCTGGCATACAAAATGCTATGCTACCCCTCTTTGCCTTTGATTATGCATTTCTTTCCACCTAGAACCCCCTCAAATATTTTTTGTCCTCTTATTTACCCCTCATGACTAATTTCAAGTTTTACTCTTTCTTGAAAATCTTGTCTAAATGTTGTTTCTTTGTATTATTGCATATTCTTGCATGCCTCAAAATTAGTAAGGTGTTGACCAAATCATCTATCAATATTTACATCTTAATAGACATGAAGTTGAGTTTGGAAAATATAC
The DNA here is from genome assembly GCF_009834535.1 of Camelus ferus. Taxonomy (NCBI): domain Eukaryota; kingdom Metazoa; phylum Chordata; class Mammalia; order Artiodactyla; family Camelidae; genus Camelus; species Camelus ferus. Next base: position 541,569 of record NC_045709.1, read on the forward strand.
TTACAGTTTTTACCCCTCTGCACCTGGAGTATAATAAGTACTCAGTTACATGCTTTTGATCTAAAGTGATCCTATATTATTGGCAAAGAAATTATAACTGATAGGATTTGTAGAAATAAATAAGATACCAGGCTGTGTTGATTAGAAGACAAACATAACCATCTTAGGAAACCACATTTTATCATATTACATTGAACAAAGAGAGTAGGCTAAGTATGATTCAATCTGAGAATTTGGTGATGGCTACTCAATATTTATATTTTTGTGGCAGTAACATTTAGACAAACTAAGATGAGCATTGTCCTTACACTAGCGGTATGCTAACTGCGAGACAACTACAGTGCAACCACCTCCATTTATTTGCACAAGTGCCTTCATCAATGATGATACTGGATGATGGAGTATAATTATTGTGGTTAATATCATAAGGATGGTTTCCTTTGTTTTACCAAATACAAAGTTAAGGTGAGGTTTGAGTTTAGTTGTCACTAACTAAAGAAGTTATAATCAACCTGTGATTTCTAGAAAAAGGTTAATATAGGAGATGTTTTTATGTCAGTCAGAGATGAGACCTATTCACAGTAAATATACTACGTGCTTGTGAATGAATATTTTTCTTCTGTTACACTTGGTGTTCACAGCTAAATGGAAGGAAACAAATAAACTGGAAAATGTTAAGCTCGTTATCCCCTTATTTTGTACTTTGATTTAGGTCATGGGCTTACTCAAGTGACTGTTTCCCTTGATAAGTACATTTAAAACAGACGTGGCTGAGGACACAAACTTACTCTAGAGTTGACATCAACAATGAATCAATGGAACCTATACCCAGGTTAAATAAAACAAAGGCTTCAACACAAAAACATGTACGTCTTCTGATGGTAGAAGATGGCATTTTTTATTTAACTTTCTGTTTATAATCCATGGAAATTGTGGATGATAATAACAGAATTTTTGTATCAAGGGAATGTTTTAAGCAGTAAGTTAAATTATGATAAATAAAGCTTTCAACTTAATAATAACTGAGTAAGCACAAATCATCATTATCATCATCGTCACTATCATCATCAGTGTGGAGTTAGAAAATAATTAAATTCCAATGAAGTGTAAAACAACAACTTAGCGTAACCATTTTTTTATTTTCTATAAAGAGATAAGATAGTTTACTGGAAAATACATTGAGATTGGAGTGACAGCTGATTTAATATCTTTAGTCTGGCACTTACTTTAATAAATGACTATTTTATGACAAGTTCATTAACTTCTCCAAAATCCCATTTTCTCCATTGAATAATATGTAAAATATTATGAATAATATGAATAATAATGTCTACCATATTTTTCCCAAAGTTTAGTATGTATTATATGTTTAATACATATACATGGAACATAAAATGTTTTGTTTCTGTAGTATTTACCTAGCCTTTGTGCTCTGTAGTCTGTGTTTCAATATAAAAGGAAAATATCTTAAAATATACCTCAGCTAAATTATCAAGTAAATAAAATACACATTAAAAACTCAAGAATGTGCAACTGCTGAACATGAAAGTACTTCCAGTTATTAAAATTAGGGAATGGAAACAAAGAGATAATCATGGTTTGTCAGCACACTTCTAACTACATCACCCAGAATATAACTCAACTCTTGATCTTCAGTCAGAAGCCTATAATCCTCACACTTCATTCTGAAGTGAAATTTATACATTTTGATAAACCAATTTTTATTATTAGTTCTATTGTTTAAATTTAGGCTGGGTCATGGTGATCACAAGTTGTTGCCATCTGGCAGCTGTGTGCCAGCCTCACTGAAGTAAGTTTTTCATCAGATTCAAGTTCTCAGTGGACAGATGGCCACATTGAAAAATGACCATGATGTTTATAACTAATTGATGTCTTTTCTGGGAGACTCAGCTGAGAAACCAAGGACTGCGTGTATACTGAGACCAAACTCACTTGCTACCCTGGAAGAAGAAACTCGTTTTATATAAGAAAATATCTAGATACGTCACTCTGCAGACAGTTGAGAAAAGTAGTGAGTAAGAACTTTTTATGCACATACACATATATACTACATGCTCATTTGTACTTACTGTTACAGAGGTAACTAGTAAGAATCCAGAAGTTAACAATTTTATTCCATCTTTCTACATAAAATGTATTAAATTATAATTAAAATAACATAAATATAATCGAATTTGTTAAAGTTGTTTTTTGACTTTTGCATTGCATGTTCCTTAAATACTAAATGGTAATTAAATAAACTTTCATTTTTTTCACCATTTTGGTATCTTTGTAAATAAACAGTTCCATTGTCAACACTGAGTTCTTAGTTACTTTATAAGAATACCTTTTGTGGTTCCCTATAGACACTGAATTGAATTCACTGTATAAGTCTCTGTCATTGCAATTTTGTCTATGATCATTTTTCCCAGATAATATATTGTAGTCTATTTTCCATTTAGCATTAAGGGATTTTTAAGATAATATAAGAAGCAGTTTACATATAACAAATGAATATGAAGCCAAATTTCACATGATGTTTCTGAATAGTAATACTTCTATACTCCTCAGGAGAACTATTAAATTTAGAAAACTAATTATGATTTACTATAACTTACAGCATTTCTCTAACTTAAAGAAAGTTATTTAATTTTGTCTTATAAAATGACATATCTATATTTCTTATAACTAAAATAGATTTAAATACAATCTAGACACATTTATTGATTTATTTAAAACTTTTCATATACTACCTAAGACATTGCTTTTCAAAAGGTGATGTCCCTGTTGGAATTACCCTTGGTGAAATAACGGACTATGATACATCTTCCATAAAGCTTTTCTGGCTTCTCAAATTACTGTAACTTTTTGGCAACAGTATACGAACATCAAATGCCTTAGTAATTCTATTGACTCATCAAGGGTTTTAGTTTCATTACCACTAAGGAACTTATGTCAGAAATTTATATAAATATATATATATGTTTGTACATATGTATAAAACATAAGCATTCTAATGTTTCATGTAGTATTAATAGTCTTAGTGCTGTATAATTGAGTGCGATTTCAACAGAGATCAGAATCTTTTACTATGAATAATGTGTCAGTCTATCATCATAAAATGATTTAAACAGATTAAAGTTATATTATAGTAGCTGCCATGTCTCTAATATCTTGTGTCAATAAAAGATTTTAAAAATGAGATAATTATGGTATTTACTCTGCATCAGACATTATGCTAGATGTTTTGCATATACAAATATATTTATTACTAATAAGAAAATATCACTTTATTATTGCCATTAAAAATGATAGAAAGATTAGGTTAATATCCAAAAACAGATAGTGAGAAGCAAAGCCTAGACTAGAAAGGGGTTTATTTTTTCACTGCAAAATCCCTTCCCTCGATTCTATATAACAATGTCTAAATTTTCTATAAGTAGGTCATCAGAGAATTATTGACAGTTGGCTTTCAGTTAGCAACACCAAACTCTCCCCAAAACATTATTGCAAACATTACAGGAAAATTCACATCCCTGAGTATCTCTCAGGGATGTGAATATTAAAACCCTTAATCAAACATTAGCAAATTAAATCTCATAATGTATACAAAGAATTATATACCCTGAACAAGTAGGATTCATTAAGTATGCAAGACTGGTTCAACTTTCAGATTATCCACCACACCAACAAACCAAAGAAAACTCATATGAGCTTATAAATCAATTAATCAAAAGCATTTGACAAATTAGAACACCGTTTCTAATAAAAACTCTTAGCAAACTAGGCATATAGGGTAATATCCTCAACTTGCTAAAGAACATCTACAGAAACACTGATGACTAATTTCATCCTTAATGCTAAGAAAATGGACACTTCCCCATTGAGATCTAGAAAAAGGCAAGTGTGTTGTCTTTCAGCACTACTATTCAACATCAAACTAGAATACAATACTGAAGAAGAAGTACAACATTGGATGATTGATGTTACCTGTTTCAAGACTTACTCTAGGTCTATATTAATCAACACAGGCTGGTATTGGTGAAAAAACAGACACAATGATCAAACAAGTATAATGTAGAGGCTAGATATAAGCAAGAGAAATATAATAAACTTATTTTGGACCAAGGAGCAAAGACAATTCAATGGAGACGGCATAATCTTTTCAAGAAACCATGCTGGGAAAATTGGACACCTATATACCAACAAGGGAATCTAGATATAAACCTTATACCTTACACAAAAAATAACTCAGAATAGATTTAGACCTAAATGAAGATGCAAAACTATAGAACTTCAAGAAGAAAACATTGAAGAAAATCTATATGAACTTCAGTTTGGTGATACATTTTCAAACACAGCAATAATAATACTATCCATGAAAGAAAAAATAATTACAATTTGACCTTATTAGAAGTAAGCCAGAAAGAGAAAGAAAAATACCATATGAAATCACTTATATGTGCAATCTAAACAAAATAAAACAAACAAAATTATTTACAAAACAGAAACAGACTCACAGACATAGAAAACAAACTTATGGTTACTTGTGGGGGGAAGGGTAGGAAGGGATTAAACTGGGAGTTCAAAATTTGTAGACATTGATTACTATATATAAAATAGATAAACTAAGTTTTACTGTACAGCACAGGGAACTATATTCAATATCTTGTAGTATCATGGTGAAAAAGAATATGAAAATGAATACATGCATGCTCATGTATGACTGAAGCATTATGCTGTACACTAGAAATTGACACAACATTGTAAACCATTTCAATAAGTAAATATATATATATATACAAAAACAAATAAAAAACTTATGCTTTGTGACAGACATTATTATCTGAATGAAAAGACAAACTTTAAACTTGGAAAAAAATTGCAATAATACACACTTGATAGAGGGCTTTAATCCAAAAGAACAAAGAACAATTAAAACTCAATCATAAGAAAACCAACAATTCACCTTAGAAATGGGGGTAAATATCCAAACTGTTACCTCACCCAAAAGATATACAGATGAGAAATAAGCAAATAAAGAGATGCTCAATACCACTTTTCATCAGTGAGCTGAAAATTAAAACAACAGGGGGGAAGGTACTACTACAAGCCATTAGCATGATCAAAATCCCAAACCCAACAACACTAACTGCTGTTGAGGAGCCAGAAAAATAAGAATTCTTAATCTTTGTACATAGCAAAAGAAGATGGTGCAGCCATTTTTCAGGATAATTTATCGAGTTTTTTTTCCAGAATCAAACATACTCTTCCAATATGATCCAGTAAGTGTACTGGTAGGAGATTTTAAAACTCTGTTCACACAAAAACCTGTGCATAAATATTTATAGAATTTTTATGTAGAATCAGTCAAACCAAAAGCAATTAAGGTAGCTCTCAATTGGTAAATAAACTTGGTACATACATACAATAGAATATTATTTGACGATGAAAAAACTAGTTTTCAAGTAACAAAATGGTGTGTATGAATCTTAAGTGTATATCTGTACATGAAAGAAGCCAGTCTGAAAGAGTCACCTACTATATGATTACAATGATATGAAATTTTAGAAAATAAACTATAAAGATGGTAAACTGATCAGTGGTTGCCAAGGCTTTAGTGTGATGTTGAGTGGACTGAATAGAAGGAGCACAAAAGTTTTGTTTATGATGATGAAAACATTCTTTAAAGTACTATAATGGTAAATATAAGGCATTAAACATTTGTCAAAACTCAGACAATTTAACAGCACTTTTACATTTACAATAATAAATGTACAAATTTAAAGCATGCAAATTAATAAAAATATTATTTAGGAAGCCAGCAGGATCTCAGAATGGAATACAAAATGTGACAAAATAATCTAGATGTATTAAAAATGTCTGAAACAACTTCACTGAAGAAGATGGCCAAATATAGCACTAATATACAAATGTCAAAATGAGTGGAATCTGTAGTCAAAGTCAAAAGGAATTGTGCAAGAGCACTGTGCTCTCATTGATAAAGTTCCCTTCCCCTCACCATGGGGATGTAAATTAATCATTCTGAAACTACTATACATGAGTAGTGGAGCTGAATAACTAAGATAAGACATGGAACATGTTGGGAACAAGGCTTTTCACTATTGGAGTGGAATGTTACATGCAGGCAGGGGAAGAGGCTAGGTTAATCCATATGGTAAAGAATGAGAGTAGAAGAATCCATATTTAGCCTAATATGGATACAGATGATACATATAAAAATGTTAATAGCTGTATCTATATACACAGGTTAAACACAGGTTAGAATATACACATTGATTTCCATGTTTTGTCAATTGAGGGGTTTGAACCAACAATATTCTGTTAGCCTTGAGAAGTTCTATTATCCAGATATAGGTTTTTAGTACCATTTTTCACCAAAAGGAATGGGTGATTCTAGGATAGTGGTAGGAAATATACAAAATATGTGTGGAACATTTTGTAGTATCAGAATGTACTCAAAAGAACACAACAGAACTCCCTATATTAATGGAGTTATATTAAAGTGATACAGAAGCCAGTCGAAAAGTCTCAACGCGAAACATGAATTACTTGAGCAATAAAATAAATACCCATGAGTCTGTAGTGATATAAACAACTGACTCAACAAATAAATAACTGAGGAAGAAAATACAAATCTCCCTTGCAGAATAATTCCAAATGTTTTATGTGGATATTCCACCATTAAACAGTGGAGTATAATTAATTCCCCACTCCTCAGGTGTGAGTTGTGCATAATGGCTTTCTAAAGAGTACAGGATGGAAAATGAGTTTGAAAAAGAGTAAATTTACAGTGCTGAAGGCTGACAAACACTACTTATGCCAGGTGATTAAGTTTACATTGAGTTATTTTGGGAGTATTTTCCCCTTAATATGGTGTAACTCTGTGATCATCCTTCCAAAAATCTGTTGCCCCAGTCTAATATGTGTGGAAAAAAAAACAAATCATACAAATCCCAATGGAGGGACAGTCTACAAAATACCTACCTGATAGTAATTGTCAAGAGTCAAGGTCATCAAAAACAAGGAATGTCAGAGAAACTGTCACCACCAAGAGTATCCTAAGAAGACATAAATAGTAAATGTAATGTGGTATACTCAATGGGATCTTGGAGTAGATAAAGACACTAGGGAAAAACTAGGGATCTAAATAATGATCAGCTTTAGTTAATAAGAATTATTATAATTTTTTTTTGGTAGCTGTGACAATTATACCATGACAAGGTAAGATGCTAAAAATAAAGAAAACTGTTTATGGGTACACAGTAACTCTCTGTATTATCTTTGCACTACTTTTATAAATCTAAAACTCTTCTTTAAAAAATTAAAATATACACCAAAATATTTGTATCAATGCTATTATTAAGGTTACTAATATATAGATATAGGATATAATTATTATAGAAATCACTTGGATATTAAAAATGTTTCTAAGAAAATAAATTTCTAATGAATTTAAGTGTTTTCTGTACACATATATTTTAGAGGAAAGAAATGAGCAAAAATTGATATGTATCTAACCTCTCAGAATATAGACGAACAAAATATTTTTTTTGATTTCTTTATTCCACTAATAATATTTTCCAGTTTTCTATCACTGCATTATCCACATTTACTTTGTATTATGTACATGAGTATTATTTTAACTAGTATATGAGTTTCAAGATCTGAGATTTTCAACTTTGCATTCAATCATTTAACATAATACATAATATGTTACACAAGCAATATTATTGAAATAATTATTAAATGACTGCATACACTAAGAACAGATTCTGCAAGCATATAGCAACATAAGTAATATCAAAACACGATCAGATATGACCACAGAATAGTTTAAATTATGAGCCAAGCATCTTTCATTGCAAATATTAAAAATATAATTTATTTTCATGTCTTCTGTCTTACAGAAATCATATATTTTTATATTAATAGACTAAATCAAACCAACATAATTTTAAAATCAAGAGATTGAGGAAAGAACATGGGTGAGTGTATCATATTAGCACATAAAATACTAAATATTATATCTTCCAATAGTCACCTGCAAATATATATTCAAGATTTTTAATTGGTGATTCAATTCAAAAACATACGTTAAAATTTTAGAGTCAATTGTGTAAAACCATAGTATTTGCTCAAGTACATTTGTTAATAATGCAAAAAACATGAGTAGTGATAGATCAAGATTTGTGTCACATACTGGAGGTGTCTTTTTATGCATCCTTGTAAATAACGCAATGGCAATTTTTATAAGACAATTTTTAGTGTTTTTACATATAGTTGCATGACATTGCTTCAGAGTACAGTTTAGCCAAAGTAATTAAGCCAGAAGTCCATAAGAATTAGACTAAGTATTTATTTTACATAACTCGGATGAATCTATCGACAGAATTTAGGGTATCAGGAAAAAAACTGGATTTAATGTTTTAGGTAATCTTCTATAAATACTAGTTCTCTCATCAGTGCTTTTGAAAGGCAAAGGGAGGTAGTAATTTAGAGACTGTCTATACCTAACAGTACCTAGAATACAACTAGTCTGTGTTACCATTTCATAGATTAATCAGATACTTGAACCACAGGCTGACATGAAGTTGATAATTCTCTTGCAAAAATTAAAGAGACTAAAAGGCACATATTTACTTATAAAAAGATAAATGCTGTGAAGATTAAAAATTCCTCCAAAAATGTTTGTGGGTTTACTTTAAAATTAACATACAAGGAATGCTAACATCTTTGATTTCTATGTCACAGAGCATGGAAAAATGAATTTATCCTGAAAATATAATAAAACAACAAGATCAGACATTAACAATGTTCACTAAAGCGTTCATAAAACACGAATCTGTGATCAATGTAATCTTCCACTGTACTTTTTAAAATAATATAACTTGAAGAATATTCATCTAGGTAGCAAATAATAAGGTGATTTTCTATACTGTGTTATTAATCACAACCTTATAACCTGTTGACAGACATCTTCCAAAAATAAAGACATGGATTTTAGAGAAGCATAAACTCACTTGTGGATGCTGTTAAAGAGGAATGCTGGTAAACCAGAAAGGCAATTAATTATTTTTAAAAATTCATTTACACCTAACTATTTTCTATTTGAGAAAATTATACAATCAGTTCATCCTAAAGTGGTAGCAAATTTTCAGGAATTTATGGCAAAGAATAGGGACTACACTCTTTCTGTTTTAACCCCTTGGAAATTACTCTCTGATTTTTCAAGAGAAAATTACTATCAACTCTGATTCTTGCAATCAGATTCTTGTCTCTGTTAATGGGACACCATCATTCCTACGATTCAATCAGCAGCTTGATTGGCGCACTTGAATTTTCCTTGCCAACATACACAATCATAGAAACCAAAAATGAGAACTTTATTGTCATCCTGTGATGTGCAATAGAAAGCTGCTCTCAGCGCTTTTTCATCCCTGTTGTGTGTTTGTCTGTGCTTCCCACTGAATTAGGGGCTTTATCAGACATTTCTTCCGGGCACTTGGCACAAAATCTGCCAATTTTAAGTTCTCAATAAATGTTTGTTGAATTTAAAATAAGTCCTGTCTGTGAATTCCAGTTCATTAATATATTTATAATCTATTGGCCTATTTTCACCCCTATTATAACAGGTTCCATTATGATTCTGCCACTTTCAGTTTTATTTCTTTTAAATCTCTTCTCGGTGTTTCAGCCAAAGTGGTTTTTCTAACCAGCATCTCTCTTACCTTCTAACCCTGTAGATAAGGGCCCTCGGTGACTCACTAATGCTCTAGGGACGCAGTTGACTTTTCCTTTTTTTTAACCACAATCTATAATCCTTTATCTTGCCACCTGGTTAACATTACCAGTTTAATCTGCTCATACCTACTATTTCACAACTGTATCCCAGACATATCAAACCACTTCCATGTTCTTGAACATGTCGAGTTTATATTGTCTTTTCTGCTTAAACTGTTTTTGGCTAACACAGGACCGTTCTCCACGTCTTGGGTTAAATATCTATAAGATAGGAGAATAAGTACAGATGCAGTAAAATGTTATAAAAAGGGAAGGATGGACTTCAGGTTTCTGGTTCTCCTTCCACAAGAACTTGGAAGTCAAGACTCTGTTCTAACGACAAGTCAAAAGCTGAACATACTGAAAAATAAACATTTCCAGTATTTGTAGGAGAGAGGAGGACACAGGGCAAAATGCTGTTGCTAGGACTCAAGACAGAGAGGTAAATACAGTGAATCATAGATTTGGATGTGTTTCCTCCTTTAGTTTTTTAACGATCTATGTAACTGTCCTTAAATGTTTGTTAAAATTAACCAGTGAAGTAATGGTGTGGAGATTTCCTTATTTAAATTTTTCAGAAGGTAGTAAAACTTTCAGTTATAAGATGAAGAAGTGCTAGGAATGTAATGTACAATATGATGATTATTGTTAACACTGCTGTATGGTATACAGGAAAGTTGTCAAGAGAGTAATCCTAACAGTCCTAATCACAAGGAAAAAACCTTTTTTTCCCCATTTTATTTGATGTCTATATGAAATGATGGACATTAAGCCAACTCATTGTGGTCATTATTTCACAGTATATGTAAGTCAAATCATTATATGCTACACCTTAAATTTATATCATTGATTTATTTCAATGATATCTCATAAAATAAGAAGAAATAAAAGCTAAAAGATAAAAAATTAATGATTATAAAAATAAAATGTTTTCAGTTATGAAGTCCATTTTTAATGTGTATGGAGTTATTAATTACATTTATTTATTAGTATGTAAATTGGACAAGCTGTATTGTTCAAGGAATCTGTAGATTTCATCTAATTTGATGAATTTGTTGTCATAATGTTGCTTGTAATATATATTTACTATGCTTTCAAAGTCTGTATCTGTAATGGCAAGCTTTTTTTCATTCTAAAGGATGTAAACACAGGTTGTTTGTGTTCTCCCTTTTCTTCTTGATTGTATTTGCTAAGCATTTGTCAATTTCAGTAATCTTTTCAAAGAACCAAATATCATTATGTTGATATTCTGTATTTTTTTTTCTTTTTTTAAATTGAAGTATCAGTTACAGTGTATCAATTTCTGGTGTACTGCACAATGTCTCAGTCATGCATATACACAGGTATATTCATTTTCATATTCTTTTTCATTAAACATAATTACAAGATACTGAATATCATTCCCTGTGCTCTACAGAAGAAATTTTAAATTTTTTTTTAAATCTATTTTTTATCTATTTTTATATATAGTGACTAACATTTGCAAATCTCAAACTCCCAAATCTGTCCCTTCCTACCCCCTTTCCCCTGGTAACCATAAGATGTTTACTATGTCTGTGAGTCTGTTTCTGTTTTGTAGATGAGTTCATTAGTGTCCTCTTTGTTTAGATTCCACATATGAGTGATATCACTGGTATTTTTCTCTATCTTTCTGGCTTACTCACTTAGTATGATGATCTCTAGGTCCATCCATATTGTTGCAAATGGCATTATTTTATTATTTTTTATGGCTGAGTAGTATTCCATTGTATAAATACTCCACAGCTTCTTTGTCCAGTCATCTGTCAGTGAACATTTAGGTTGCTACCATGTCTTGGCTATTGTATATAGTGCTGCTATGAACATTGCATGTATCTTTTCAAATTAGAGTTCCCTCCAGATATACACACAGGAGTGGGACTGCTGGATAGTATGGTAAGTCCATTTTTAGTTTTTGAGGAATCTCCATACTGTTTTTCATAATGGCTGCACCAAACTACATTTCCACCTGAAGTGTAGAAGGGTTCCCCTTTCTCCACAGCCTCTCCAGCATTTATCGTTCACGGACTTTTGAATGATGACCATTTTGATTGGTGTGAGGTGATATCTCATTGTAGTTTTAATTTGCAATTCTCTGATAAATAGTGATATTGAGCATTTTTTCATGTGCCTATTGGCCATTTGTATGTCTTCATTGGAGAATTGCTTGTTTAGGTCTTCTGCCCATTTTTGGATTGGGATTTGTTTGTTTGTTTGTTTGTTATTAAGTTGTATGAGCTGTTTATATTTTAGAAATTAAGCTCTTATCAGTCTCATCTTTTGCAAATATTTCCTCCCATTCGGTAAGTTGTTATTTTGTTTTGCTTATAGTTTCCTTTGCTGTGCAAAAGCTCATAAGTTTAATTAGGTCCCATTTGTTAATCTTTGTTTTTATTTCTATTGCCTAGGTAGACTGCCTTAAGAGACTATTGCTAAGATTTATGTCAGAGAATGTTTTGCTTATGTTTTCTTCTGTGATGTTTATCATGTCATCTTATATTAAAGTCTTTAAGCCATTGTGAGTTTATTATTGTGTATGTTGTGAAGGAGTGTTCTAACTTCATTGATTTACATGCAGCTGTCCAGTTTTCCCAACACCACTGTCTTTTCTCCATTGTATATTCTTGCCTCCTTTGTCAAATTGACCATAGGTCTGTGGGTTCATTTCTGGGCTCTCTATTCTGCTGTACTGATCCATATGTCTTCTATTACTTTCTCTTTTGTATTTCACTGGTTTCCTAGCTTAACATTACTGTGTCTTCTATTTTCTTTGGGTTTTCTAAAGTTGGTGATTTGATCATCTTTAACCTTTCTTTGCTTCTACTAATATAAGTACTTAAAAGTATAAATTTCACACTACAGACTATTTTAGCAGTAAACCTTACATTTTGTTATGTTCTGTTTCATTATCATTCAGTTCAAAATGTTTTCTGTTTTCTCTTGTGATTAGTTATTTCACACTAGTTTTCTTTCAGGATTGTTTTAGTTTCTAGATGACTTGATATATAGTTTAATTCTGTTGTAGCTAAAAGGTATATACTTGTATGATATTGATCTCGAAATAAATTATTGACAGTATGTTCCAGACTATGATTTATTTTAGCAAATGTCCTATGAGCACTTGAAAATAATACATATACTTCATTTGTTGAAGGTTTTATTCAATAAATAGTAATTAGGCCAATTCAGATTATGTTGTTTAGATTTACTATTTCCTAATTGTCTTAACTTTTTTTGAGAAATAGTTGGTAAACTTTTGCTATATTTTTGGATTTATCCAATTGCCTCTAAGTTCTATGAACTTTATCATGTATCCTTAAGATTTATTAATAGGTGCATACATATTTATGATTACAATGTATTTTTGAAGATTCAATAATTTTACCAACTTTAATTGTCATTTTATATCTCTAGTAATACTCTTTGTCTAAAAGTCTACTTGGTTGTCCAATAAAAGTTTTTAATAAAAACACACCTGATTTTTTATGCTCAATTTAGTGATGGTATATGGTTTGTTTCTTCTTACTTTCAGTCAGTCTCTCTTTACATTTATAGGATATCTATTCTTAACAGGGTACAATAGGCCCTAAAAAAAGTAATCTAGGCTGATGATCACTTTTTTTTAATTAGTGTTTAGTCTATTTACATGTACGTAATTACTGATAAAATTGGTTTTAAGCCTTTCATTTTGCTATTTCTTCTTCATTTGTCCCCTGTTCTTTCCTGACTTCTATTGAAATGATCAAAAAAATTTATTCCCTCTATTAACTTTATGATTATGCCTCCTTGTGTATAATAGTGGTTGCTCTTAACAGCATAATATGTATTCTTAACTCATCACAGTCTACCTCAAATAACATTATTTTATTTCACACATAATGTAAGAAATTATATTATAGTGCCATTTCCTTACCTTCTCATTTCCCACTTACTTTATTATTTCTAATCTTTTTTTAATCAAGGAAAATGTATTCCTATGGTAAAAGCCAGAAGCAGGGGAATTAAAGCAATGAAGATATATTAATGACATATATCATACATTTAGGAAAGTGGCTATCTCTGTTGGATAGATCAAAAAAGAGAACCACAAGCTTTGTATTTGTAATGGTGCTTTAAAATTACTTAAAATATTGAATATATTTAAAAGAATAATGCCAAAAAAATGAGTTATATCTACTTTTACTGATATAGAAAAAATGTTCAGTATATATTAAATACTAAAACACATTGCAACAAATATGTGTTTCATATTTAAATATGCATGGAAAGTCTAGAAATATATGCCAAACTATTAATTGCAATTATTATTAATAATAGAATTTTTAAAAACACTGTCAAAATAACATTTTTATATTTTTGGATTTGCTATTTTAGATTTGGCTTTGAATTAATACATACATAAAATTTTAAAATTAGGGTTACATCAATAAAAATAAACACAATTATAAAAGTAGAAAAAATGATGGAAATAAATGTAGACAAACATATTTTAGGATATTAAGAATTTTTAAAAATACATTTGTAGTGTAACTAGAGTCAGTAAAGATAAATGTATTGAAGGATATAAAAAACATGTCATAACATCTGTAAGTCATTCGCCCAGAAGATGTCACTAAGGAATGATATCCAGTTCACTGACCAATTCTGAATTTGTCCAACTCATCACTTCTGTGACTGGAAGTAGAAGCCATCAGAATATTATTTAATTTGTAAATTAGGGCATGTAGAGGAAGAAAAATCCAGAAAGTCTTACTTAATAGTTTCTACTTTGAAAATGAGAAGTGTAGTTCACCTAAGGAGACTGAAGTTAATTTGAGAGAGAATTTAATGAAATAGATGAAGATCTAGAATAATTAATAAAGATGAAAATAAAAGTAAAGCAGTAAGCAGCAATGAGTCAATTAAAGATCTGGTATTCCACTTTTAAGTAAACTTATTTTTGTGGCACATTCTCTAGACCCTTAGAAGACATTATTATTTTGTCTTCAGATTTAATGTTCTAACCTTTCACATTTCTCAGTTTTCTCTTTCTGTTGCCTGTTCTGATTCCTACCATCCTCTGTTTGGATATTCTATGCTAAAAATTTCCAATACAAACCTCCTATTTAAATTGTTTTTATATTTGAGAAAAATATAAAATTGAAATTCTATGGCCAATAAGTAATAGCAAGCCATATGTGTATTTTCCCAAGAACATAACTTACACACCTTGAGAGTCATACAACATCTATTGCTGAATCACTTAACTCTTTTAATGTTGTTAGAGATGAGAGTCAGTCCTGTACTTTGAACCTGTCTCAAATCAGATAAAAGTTTTATGATCAGCTGTAACCAAGGCTTATTACCTGTCTCCCAAGGAATGTAATAAAGTTATTTCTAACATCTCTTCTATTAAAAACAATTGCCCCTAGTGTATCTAAAACATGCTTAAGTCTTCCAGAAAAGGTTGCAGGAAGAAATGTGAAGATTTGAAAAAAGTAAAAAATCCCACCAGCTTAAATAATTATTGTTAACATTTTATTAATGCTTAATATTATTCTGGACAGAGAATAAAGTGTCAGGAGGACTATCTATTAATTGGTCTCTCCATCCTAGCATCTTGACTACTATATAGAGGCAAAAGAAATCTGAGCCCAAATATGTTAGTCTTCCCTGGTTTTGGTAAGATTCTTAAACTCTCACTGTCCTCCGCCCTGTTTTAACTATGTACCTTCCTTTCTCATTTCCAACTAACCCTCTCAATTAAGAACATAGATCTGACCAAATATTTCTGATTTTGACCTCATCATTTCCATTGGGTGAAACTTCTATTTTTCACCTCATTCTGGAAGTTGGCTAGTGTCTAATAGTGGAAAACTAAACTATCCTGGGCTTCAGTCTTAGACCTTGATTTACTGGAGGCAAGACCAGGTGAGGTCTCACGGGATGCTCAGTTATATGGAGGAGGAAGCATACAAAAAGACACTTCCTTTTATGATGATCTTCTCTAAGTGTTTTATCATCTGACCTTGTGTATTTATTTATTCATTAATTTTACTATATGTAATAAAAACCTTTTCTGTGCATGGAGCTTTTAAGCTGTGAATAAGACATGCAAATTCTGTTTTCATGAATATAAGACATACAGTAAACAAACAATTACATAAGTAATATCAGATAGTGAAAATTGTTATGAAATATAACAAAAGATGTATATACTATGTAACATATTGCTTTCTTGAATATCAATTCCCTCTAGATTTTAAAAAGCTTCCAGTGAGAGAGCTATAAACAGAATCTACTATCTTTTTAAAATTTCCAAGTCCATTGGTTAGAGCTTCATTTAGATATCTTACAATATGTATATAAAAACAATGAATGCATTTTGGAAATTGAGGTGAAGTTCACATAGCATAAAATTAATAATTTTAAAATTTGAAATTCAGGGAAATTCACAATGTTGTGCAATCACCCCTACATCAATTTCAAAAACATTTTCATTACTCTAAAAGAAAATCTCACAGATATTAATTAATATTACCTATATCCAGTTCCTGAAAAAATCTGGGAACCATCAGATGACTTTGTCTCTATGGATTTATCTATTTTAGATTTTTCATACAAATGGATTATACAACCTTTAGAGTTGAACTTTAGAGTCTGTTTTTTTCTTTTTCCCTCATTGTATGGACATACCACATTTGTTTATATATGATCTGTTAATGACATTTGAATTGTTTCCAATTTTTGGCTATTATAAATAGTGCCTCTATGATCATTAGTTAATGTGTTTTGGTTTGAAGGTCTGTTTTCAATTATTTGGGATATATACATAGAGTAGAATGCTTGGTCCTTGGATAATTTTGTTTAACTTTTGAGGAACCACGAAGCAGTTTTCCACAGTGACTGAATCATTTTTATTCCCACCATCAATGTAGGAGTATATCAATCTTTTCATATCCATGCCAACATTTCTTATTTTCTTTAAATATACTGTTGTTATTACAGCCACTCTAGTGGATATTTTGGTAAGACTGATGGTGTCCCATGGGTCTTTTAGGCTCCATTCATTTTTTTTTTTTTTCTTTCTGCTCCTCTGGATGGATAATTTCAGTGATTCTATTTTCAAGTTTGCTGACTGTTTTTTCTGCTTGCTCAAATCTTCTATTAAAATCCTCTAGTAAAATTTTCATTTCCGATACCATATTTTTCAGGTCCAAAAGTCTATTCTGTACCTTATAATTTCTATCCAGTATTCTCTATTTGTTGAGATGCCATTCTCCTGATCTCCTTTATTTTATTTTTGATTTTTAAAACATTTTTATTGAGTTATTGTCATTTTACAATGTTGTGTCAAATTCCAGTGTAGAGCACAATTTTTCAGTTTATATGAACATACATACATTCCTGATTTCCTTTAGTTAGCCCATAATTTTCATTAAATCCATGAGCATCTTTAACACAGTTGATTTAGAGTTTTGTTTAGGAAGTCCAATGTCTGTGCTTCCTCAAGAATAATTTCTATTCATTTTTCCTGCCATATGTTTTTTGTTTCTTTACATGCTTTTTAAGAAAATTGGACATGTTGAATAATATAATGTGGCAACTCTGAAAGTTAGATTGCTCCCACTTTTTCAGGGGTTTTTTTGTGTTTTTTCCTGTGGGTTACAGCTTTTTTGTTTAGTGACTTTTAAAAAATAAATCTTTAAGTCTGTATTATTTGTCATGTGTGGTCTCTGACCTCTTTATTTATGTTTTGGTCAGCTAGTGTTTTGACATATATTTCCTTAAATTTCTGGAGCTCAAATGAACAAAGAAAAAGACAAAAGACAAGAAAAACCTCTCGAGTCTTTGAAGGTTGACTGTGTTGTGATACTGCCTACATGGCTATTTACTACTCAGCCTTAGTCTTTACTTCCCTTTTGCACTTAGCCTAAGTATAAGCCAGAGGTGTCAACTTAGGGTCTTAGGTTTTTGCTGAGTGTGCATTCTGGTCAACGCAGGCATGCAACTTTCTAAATCCCCCTAGTTACATGAACATTTTTAATGTCCCAAATTCCTGAATAAAAAAAACTCCCTCACTTTTTCTCCTAGGCATTTTCTGTGTGTATTGTTTGCCTTAACTGACATTTTTATCCTATCTGGCAGTGGATAGTTCATTTGCTTTACAATATTTTCAACAAGCATCTTCTTTAAAGCTGCCATTTTGCTCTAAGATATTTCTGAATTAAGGGGAGTACTTTGTGTCTTTCCTCCAGGTAGCCCCTAGATAGGTTAAAGCAGACAAGCACAATTCTTTGATAATAAGGTCTTATCTTTTCTCCCCACAACCAATAACAAGGTTCCCACCCTGGGAACAGAGGTTTCCATCTTCAAGACTGCTGCTAAGACAGAGATGGTGGTGGTGTAAGAGCAAGTAAAAATGTCACAAAATTTCCTACTGTCTTTAAGTTACATTTTTCTGATTAACATTCTCCGGGTTGCTGTAAACCTTTGCCTATTTTCCGGAGTTTCTACAAAGTTAATTCTGACAGTTTTTGCTTGATTTTTCAGTTGCCTAAGCTGCATTCAAATAGTATTAGACTCTAGTCACTGTTGGTGTATTTCTTTTTATGCATTTATTTTAAAATATGTGTGATACATTGAAATAGTATAGCTTTAACCTTATCACCTAAGAGCACAAATCAGAGATTAGCCTGACAGATTAATTACTTGAAAATCAACTTAAGAACAAACAAAAAAGTTATATTAAGAAACATATATTGTGTCCTATTTTGTAATTATTTTCAAAATCTACTTATGAAAAATGGCATCGCATATTTAAACATTAAAATATACATACATACATACATATATATATATATATATATATGTGCGTGTGTGTGTGTGTATATATATATATCTCCACATACATAAAATAAGCCACCCCAGTCTTTTCAATCTCTGTGGTTTTAAAGCATTCTAAAATGTATTGCTATAATTTTCTGTGTAAATATAAACTAATACAATTTTATTTTGATGATGTCTTATTTCCAGTACTTTCTACATTCCACTGTTTAGAATTTTTAGAGATGTATGTTTAGAAATTTTAAACATTTCTGATCCACTTTCAGTTATATACATTTATCATTGAAATGAAAATTATATCCCAAGGAAATTAAAAGCCATTCAACTTTATCTAGTAAGTATTTGATTCAACAGTTACTCTATCAGAAATTGGGCTAGGCACTGGGAATACAATGATGAATGAAATATGCCCTTGAAGAAGTTCAAAATTAAGCAGAGTAAGGTGAAGTAAATTGATGTGAGCCTTTAGTGGTCCCTGGGAGAACAACTTTAGAACTTATATTTTTGAATAAATCTTTGATAGATACATTAAAATGTTTTTCTTTGAATTTTCTTTGTATTATATAATGCAGAAAAATACTGAGTTCATTTAATATGAATCTCTACTTCCCAATCATCATTATTTTATTGGATTTTGAAAATTATCATATACAGCAGCATATTAAAATCATGATTCTAACAGCATAGCAGAATGAAATTGAACATAATGTATCAAAATATTTTAAAGACTTTTTCATAGCAAAGCAGGTGACAAACAACTAGATTCACCAAGCAGCAATAACAATAAACTAACCAATCAAATAAATTTTTAAGTGAAAAAAAAACCAATTTGTATAGTCTTAACAATTCACTGCCTTGTTCTAAGCATAAAATAAGGAAACGTCAAAATCTAATTTCATTTTAGAGACCTATTTATTGTAGAGGAAAATAAGTAACTAAATTGAAACAAAACTATAGGCAAAAATTCCAAATCCTTTGTTTCAATTTAAATCCACTGGACATATGATTATCCTTGACATCTTTTTTTTTTAATTCATTAACCCCAAGATCAGATGTTGATATCAAGTACCATTATATTCATGCAAATTCTAGCTCTGGGTACATTTTCTAAATTTATTTTATTTTATTTATAATTATAGTCTTTAAAGACAGTCAGTGAGAGGGGTTTTACACTGATTTTAAATTTTTTAAGCTTGAACATTCTCTATTTGCAGAACTCTTGTTCTTTCTCTGCCACCATCCCCGAAACACAACCCTTTATATACTTTATTTTTCCATGTAGTTATTCTTTTAAATAATTAGTTTTCTGTCTAATACGTGGCTTATAACATGACATAATGTAGCTTGTCAAGTGCCAAATGACTCTTCAAATCATCCAAGCATTAGAAGGAAATTAAATCATTGATCTAGATACAATTTTGCATAAGTCAAGCTCAGGAAATCACAGGATAAATTTACAGTGTTAATGAAGGCCACGTATAAAGGCCATATCTAATAGTAATTTCTGCTATTTTATCCACATTAATAGAGATCAGTTTTTTTCCTTTATTTCATTTTATTTTCTCTTCTCCATAAAGAACTTTTGAAAACTTGGAAAACTAATATAAAAGCAATATTCAATTACTATGTTATATATCAATATTTAGGATGATAACCTTCTTATGTAAATGAATATATATTCATCTTTAAAGGTGTCCAGTCATCTTAATCACATAAGTAATCTCATGCTTTATACTGTAATTTAAAATGTAATTAATGTTTTTCCAAAGATGTAAATACTTTTTCTATAATGAACATTTTAAATTTCATTTTATGCTATAGTTTTTGACTTAGAGTTAAGATATAATGCTTTTCTTGGCTAATATAATTTTTGTCTATAAAATAGACATAAAACATTCATTAAGTTTTTACTTCAACTGTGTAGTAGTGTCTTTTACAACAGAATAAAAAAATCCAGGTATATTTTATTTTCTCAAGATTTCAGTTTAGTATTAAGATAATTCAGAGGCTTTTATCTACTCTTATTTAATTTAGCAGCCAAACATTATAATTTTTATATAATTTAGACATCAAAACTCAATGCTTCAAATATAAAATGTCAACTGAGTTTAGCACTGATAAAACTTGTTTTTGTCAGGAAACCATTCCTGCTCAATTCTTTCATTTTACTTTTGACTTGAAGGCTTAGCCACATTTGCCTTGGTATAAGGTGGTTAACGAAACATATTTGGACGTTTTATTAAGACAAACACAGTATTTCAATGTAAATGTTCATGTGGAAGAAACGATTATCTATGTAAGTGTTCAGAAATAATATGTGATTATCACAATCTGACTGACTTCAAATTTGTGTTAAGAGAGCCTGTGGCACTTTTTTTCTTGAAATTACTGAACTTTAAAATTAATAGGATGGTAAGAAATCATCATTACATGATTTTATTGACTTTTTCATGTTCATAATTTGATGATGATAACCCAGCCACCAAATTCATAAAAATTTTGTTGTGCAAATATTTAAAATAATTATTAAGATAATATTAAATTTACCCAAGTTTCAAAATATTTTGCACTTTTTTTGATATTCATTTTCTCACTCAACAAAAATTCATTAAGCACCTGCTGTGTTCCTGGCACTTTTCTAAGTGTCAGAGATACAAAAATGACCAAAAGAAAGTAAAGTTCATGAATTCAGGGAGTTTGTTATTTAGAGTAAAGATGATCAAAATAAGCACCAAAAAAAAAAAAAAATGATAAAGCATGTTAGATGGTGAAAAGGGTGAAGGAGACTGATAAGTTAAGGAAGAGACGGGTAGTCATGAGCAACTGGGATATTTGGTGGTCATTTTTGTTAGGGGGCCCAAATTAGACTACATGAGAAAGGGATGGTGTTTAAGTAAAGACCTAATGGATGTGTGACCAGGTTGGAAATATCTGGGATAAATTTTGGGGTGCAGGAAATTGCAGGTTTCATGCAAGAGGCTCTGAAACCTGAATATGCCTTCAGTGTTTGAGAAAAATGCAAAAAGGCAAACTTCCTGCTTACTGAGTGGAAGATAATTAAGAAAATCCATCTGAAAGACAATTGGTTAGATGGAAGAGGACAAAATAGGTCCTTGTAAACAGTTTGTCTTTTACTATGAGTGAGATGGAATACATGGCATGAATTTGAGCAGAAAAATAACATGATCCAGTGTCAGTTACTAAGATTGCTTTGGCTGATGTGTTGAAAATAGGCATGAAGTGGAAGGCAGAGATAAAAGCAAGAAGAAAGGTTAGGAGGATATTTCAAAATTCTGGAAAGAAATGATGGTGGTCCAGACCAGCACAGTGTGGGTATGCAATTGGTTAAATAATTTTTTTTTTCAGAATGAATTAAGCAATATTTTAGAAGGAAATCTATATACCAAATATTCTATTTTATACTAATATTTGTACATATACGATACTAAAATAACACATGATTGTATAAATAATTTACTTTTTAAATGAATAAATCTTCTGACATAGGAATACTGTCTTTTTTCATCTGGCTGTGGTTACATTTTTAAAATTACTACTGGTCCTATTCTGTCTCTAGGCTATTCTTATCCCATACTAGTGGGCTACAATAATTCATATAAAATCTCATTTTTAATTAAAATTCTAAGATGAAGATTAAAAATATGTGTTTGTAGTTTTAACCCAGGTCCATATTATTCAGCTTCTTCTTATGAAATTATTAAAAGTCAAATAAAAATAATACTCATCAATTTTACTCAGAGGACAGTTTTGTCTCTTTCAATATCCTATAAAGACAAAATGACTTTTTTTTTTTTAATGGTTCTATCTATTGCTTTACCCCTAAAATGCTCTTTTTAGGTATTTTATATAGACTTTGGGGGAAGGATGTATACTTTTCATTATTTTAGGAGAGAGTAACTTCCTTTTTTTTTTTTTTTTTTTTTTAAGATCACTATGGTCAGAAGTATGAAGTTACGTGATTCCTCCTCATAGTAAAACATGTTGGATGGCAAGTTGTCAGCTTGGCATTACTGCTCCCACTCAAATCCAGTAAAATTGTTTCCCATAAAACCCTCCCCATATTTTTCTAGGTGAGACTTGGCCACAAAAGGAAACTAGCAAGATTTAGAAGGCAGAAAGGAAGCAGAAATCATTACTCTTGGTAGATGATGGTACACGTGACAATAATATGGGGGCAGCTATAACGTATTTCCTCCCACTTGCATTAGAGCTGACAGACAACAGCAGAAGCCTGTTACCTAGAACTATAAAAGTGACACCCTTAAAGGCAGTGTTTTTCCCAGAGGAAACAGCTGTCTTAAAGGTTCTGCATCTTCACAAACTCCCCTTCGGTGGTTCCATTTCAGCTTACAGATATGCTGGGTTTCTCAGTTTCTTACAGATTCCGACTTATTCATCAGCTGATGCTTCAGGCAGATGTAATGACTGTTGCTCCAGTCCACTTCCCACCCTATTCCCAGAATTTCCCTTCCCAGCTCTTCCTCCATTTCTATAAATGCTAATTTCCAACTCTGACAATACTTCTACTGACTGATACACAGGATTAGATACTCCTTCTGACTGAATCAGCTTGTGTGAGAAGTCTTTTTTTTTTTTTTTAATTGAAGTATAGTCAGTTACAGTGTGTCAATTTCTGGTGCACAGCATTATGTCCCAGTCATGCATATATATATACACATATATTTGTTTTCATATTCTTTTTCATTAAAGGTTATTACAAGATATTGAATATAGTTCCCTTTGCTATACAGAAGAAATCTGTTTTTTATCTATTTTTATATGTAGTGGTTAACAGTTGCAAATCTCAAACTCCCAAATTTATCTTCTCCCACCTCCTTTCCCCTAGTAACTATAAGATTGTTTACTATGTCTGTGAGTCTGTTTTTGTTTTGTAGTTGAGTTCATTAGTGTGAGAAGTCTTTTTAACCACTCCATACTCCATAATTTGTAGACTATAGAAGCATATGGAGAAAGTATGTGTGTTTTCATCTAAATTTATATAAAAGAAAAATGGACACTTACTGTCCTTCAGGACATCATTTATTCATGTGAGACTCAAAGTCTCCATATGGAAATTAAACAAATAACAGTGAATAGAGATAAAGAGAGGGAAAATACTATTTTAAAAACAGAAACTGTCATTCAATGACTGGTACCAGTATCATGATTTTTGAAAATGAACTTCAGCTGTTTCTCACCTTTGAAAAAAAGAGCTTATTGGGACTCATATTCCTCAAATATATATGTGGGTTTTAAATAGCAATCTCCATGCTATAAAAGGGATGGATGCATGAACGGCCATGCTTTGAAGATCAAATATTTGTTGAAGCCTGCTATCTGGTAGACCTTGAGGATTCTGATGGCTAAAACTATAAGTAAGTATGTCTAGTTTGGGGACTAAATATTAAAAAATTAAGTGCAATAAAGCATGTGCCCCAAAGCCAAAAAAAAAGTATACTAATGTGTGTATAATAATACTCATTGTAATGTACACTAATGCTTATGGTTAACATTTTCTGAGTGGTACTTATGGATAAGGCATGAGATTTTAAACTCATCACAAGCCAATATAGAGGATATAGTCATTATATTCTCATTACAAGTGAAGAGATTAAGGCTTAGAGATGTTAAGGTTAAAGAAATGTTGCAAAATATAAATCCAAATAGAAATATTCTAAAACTCAGCTATGTTATAGACATATGTGGTGAACACTTCACAAGAAGAAACCACATGTAACCCAGAGGAAGAGACATAAGTTTCAGTAGCCTTGAACTATTCCTCTGTTTTCAGACTGAACAATTGGGCAGCATTATCTCCTTGCTTAATATGTTTATGTTGACAAAGATTTTGAACGTGCAAAATAACCTGTGTTTCACAGAGGGCATATTTACTTTAGAAGTCAAGACTACTCATGTTTCTCAGACTCTGTATCTAGAAAATGGGCTAAAATGAAAGATATCACTGTGATATATACTCATCAATGTTAAAGTGAGTGCAGATTTTTATTTTCCCAATAGGAATGAAGCTGAGAAACAGGTGAAAAGAGAAACCAAATAAGTGCATCCTTTTCCTAGGTTTATTAACCAAATGTCATAGATTTCTCTTGAAAATGAGCTCACCTCTCTCAATAGATCCTCTCATTCTGTTGTCCACATTTTTGTTTAAAATGATAAACTGTAGAATTTAATGACTCTGAAGGAGTTATAAACTTCTGAATTTGCCCAATTTGTAGAATGAAGTTATCACTAGTAGTAAGAGAATCTGTCTCATTTACTAAATCATATAAATAAAAGATCACTTACTATTGGCACTTAAATAAAATCTTCTTCTGGCGTATTTATTGGTTAATTATAGATTAAATGAGAAATTACCATTGTAAAGCATTTCTGCACTTAACTGTAAAGAAGTGTCATTATGCTAATTCTACACAGTAAGATATTTATAGATCTATAGATAAATAGTAGGGTTATAACTATGTAACATAACCTGTATTTATGTCTAACCTGTAAAAGAATACTTTTACAGTTCAAAATTGAAGACGTGATGAAGTAATTCTGATAGATTCATTGGCTAATTAGCCTATAAAGCTATATAAAGGCATATGAATAATGACTTAGACAATTAATTTCCTTTCTTCAGGAAATAAAATATAGTATTAATATGTGTGAGTCTAACTCATTTTCAAATAGAATAATTTGCTGATGAAATACATCCAGATTAAGTACATAATATGAGCATAATTTTAAAATAAATTATGAACAGTGGCACCCATGCAAAAAAAGTATTTTAAAATAATTTAAGATGCAATTACTTATTGTTTCTCTATCAAGACCGTATATGTATTTCATCCCATACATATATCAGGCCGGTACTCTGTTTTCTCTGATGCTACACCAAAGCTTCTGAATGATGCTTGAGTTAACCCTTTGATCATGCAGGTTCATTCTAGGACAAATTAACTATCTTGAACTGCAACAGAGTTCTTATTGCCACTTAAAAACCATTTCACTTTTCCTTCATCTAATTGCCCTCCAATTTACTCATTATTTACTCAAAATCTTCACCATTCTCCTTAAGTTATCCAGCCATCCCTCTTCATTATCGTGCCATTAGATGACCTTATCTCCTGCCCATTAAGTGTAAGCTATTTCCAAGTATTGACTCTTTCTACAAATTTATGTACATATTTGTACGCCTCTTCAGTCTCAGCTGTGCTAGCTCCTCCTCCTGTTTAACAAGTAGCCCTTATCTCTGAGATCCAACATCCATCTCCTGCTATGACTACCAGACATTTGACTTGAATAGTTATGGTGTCTCTCTCCTGTGACTTCAACTTCTCCTTGTTGGGTAACTCTTCCCTTATATACACAAATGCCTTCTAATTCATATATTTTCCCCATAGTTTGGTTCTCATTTCCCCATCCTCCCTCATTGCTGCTTCCACTGTACTTATCTATTTCAAAAGGAAATGTACAAGGAGAAAAGACTTTGAAAGAAAATAATATATACATGAAATAGAAAATAGTAGATATATTTATAATAAGAATATTCAAGGAAGAAATTAATGCCATGGAAGATAACAACTACTACAAATTATGATTCAAGAAAAATTCCTGAAACAAAAGCTTACTGGATACTGCATATTTTAAAAGTATCCAATTATTGGAGGAAATTGACCCAGAAAGCCAACAGTGAGAAGTATGATGGTAAAAGTATTGCATTTTAAGGAAAAACAAATTTTTCTTTGGCCTCCAGACAAAATATCAAGTCAAATATAAAGCAGAGAAAATCAAATCATTGCCATAATTTTTGACAGCATACTTTTATACCAGGAAATAACAGACTAACTTTTAAAAGACATTCAAGGAGGGGAAAGGTAATCCAATGACTTTACACTTATCCAGACTATAAAAGCTGCATATAATCCCTTATGAAGAAACTTGACTCATAAAGATCCAAGACATCAGGGTATAATGAGCTCTTCTGAAAAGCTTAAAGTGGAATTTGCTTTTAATAATCAGAAAGACTGAGATATATCAGCATAAAACTAGAGGTGAAAAATTGATATATCTTTACCTACAGAAATATCCCCCAAATTTCATGCATGTTTTTTGAAAAAGACTTGACTCTAGGGATAGTCTCAGGTATATAAATAAATAGCAGACACTAAGATATTTACTTTTATTGTTACTTTTTCCCAACACAAAAACAAAGAAATGAAATAGTTAGAAAAGAGTTCAAATCTTTGATTCAAAAAGATACAATTTTGGTGAATTTAGTCCTTATTTTAGAACAATCTAAAATCTCTGGTAGTTCTTGCTCATTTGCCACTCAATTACCCATCTTAAACATTTTATGTCTTAGAAATGTTTAAATTACCAAATTTGTAAGACAAATCTTAATACATTTTCCTGTAACAAAATGCTATTAAATGCAATCTAAGATTTGATATTTGTTCTCTTGTTGTCCAACAGATTTGAGGAAGGATGACAAAATATGCAGAATTTTTAATATCTCAACATATTTCTGTTGTTACATAATTTTCGTCTTCATTGTTTCTGGATTGTTTCAGTTTTAATCAGCAACCATCATTTTTGTGGCAACAAAAATTAATGCTTTATTTCTTAATATAATAGAGTAGCTATCCTATTAAAAGGTAATTGTAGGCTATTTAAGTATTAACTGTAACTCTCATATCACACCAAAATAACAAAAAGTTATTTTTAAAATAATTATTATTCCCCATTAGAATCTTTCTCTGAAATTTTAGATTGAATTTCAAATTTTAGTTTAGGATAATGATTCTTCACAGTTCATTTTATTTTATTATTTAAAAAAATTAAGTTTTGTGAAATGCAGTCACTTTCATATTTAAGTTTCATAGACCCTCCATAAACACACGTGCAAATGAATGCATGAAAAACTGGTAAAATCTTAGTAAGGTCTATGCCCCAGCTAACTGTATTGTGCCAGTATGAATTTTCTGGTTTTGGTACTATGCTATAATTAGGTAAGATATTACCTTTAGTGGAAGGTAGGTGAAGCCTACAAGGCACTTCTATGTACTATTTTTGCAACTTCTAGTGAGTCTATAATTACTTCAAAATTAAAAGTTAAAAAGTAAAGTAAAATTACTATAATTACTTACAGCTACATGAGTTACAAGGAAAATGTCTTTAAAAAGTCAGTGTTCCCTTTAAGGACATATTAATTCACTCAGTTTTTAATATGTCTATCAATTTTTAAAACAATCTTTCTGTACAAGGAAAATATATATAAATTCCTGGAGTGGGGCGGTAATTTCATTCAGCAGCAGCCATACTGAATTTTTACTCTTTTCAGGTAAGTTGACTTTGCATCAGTTAGCCCAGCAGTTTGAAGCTTTTTGGCAGCAGGAACATATGAACCTGATGTAGTAGCTCACTTTGACCCCACAGGCCATGCAGACCATAGAGCAGTGCCTCTGTGACCCACAGACTCACCTCAATGACTGCTGACAAGACTGGAGGAGCTGCAGAGGGAGGGCATCTCCGGGAGGATGCCATCCGCTTCCTCTCCTGCCCCTCATCCTTGTCTTAGTTTTAAAGGGCAAGGAATAAGAGGGCAGGTGATATTGTTTGCTTGAGTGAGCCTGACCCATCAGTTCACTTCAGGGGAAAATGCTGAATGTTGTGATTGACTCAGAAGAAACGCTTGTGGGCACAGTAACCTGTGGCGCCATCCAGAGTAGTATCTTATGCAAACCTTTGCCTCCGTAGAGGTGGGTACGTTAGCAGCAAACGGCCACTTTCATGGGTTGTTAGGATTAGGCAGAGGGTGAGATAAGAACAGTGCCTTGCATCTGGTTACAAGTGAGGACGTGACCAGTGTTGGGGGCTGTGGGGGGACTCCTTAGCCGCCCTCCTTGGGGATTGGTGTCCACCTGCACCTGCCCCGTGCCCAGCTTTCTGAACCTGTGCCCCTGGGTGCCGCAATGCACGGGCAACTCACTCATTTTTTTTAAAGAATAATTTATCCTATGAAAATAAAAACAAATTTATATTATATTTTAATAATTTTACACAAAAAATATATGATCACATAAAAAGAAGAAATTGAAAATTCAAGAGACTGGTGAGAGAGACTCTTAATGGGAATAATATTTTTAAGAACAGCTTTGTTTGCCCATCTAAATTTAAGAAAAATATATAGTAGATATGCATAAACATATATATAATATGCATAGTACATAGTAAGATAAGTTAAATAATTAAATTCTTAATGCATTAGGAAATTTTAATATTATTTCATAATATATCACATTTCTTTAATTTTCTGTGTGTTTTGCACTATTTGTTTTAAAGCTTTTCACTCTCTTGATTTTATCTTTCGCTCTAACAAGGGAAAGACACCTCATTATGTTTAACAAAGTTGTAAATAGAGGATATAAAACTGAAATATTTTTAATTTTCCTTGTCTTTAGGAGTATTCACCATTTTCTAAAAAGTGATCTATTGAGAGAGAAATCAATTTTATTATTTTCTGACTGCTGATGATGTTAATAGTTTTTGATTTTCTGAGTTCCAGTAGTCATTAACTCTTCCAATGGCTCAATTCCTTAAAAGGTAGATTTGTAATTATGATTTATAAGGTGGGTATCAAAATATATAAATAAAAAGTGAAATATTATTTTGATTATATTATTTAAAACATCCATTTCAGTTTCTCATTATGAGATTCATGTGGTGTTAGTATAATACTTTATCTTACAAAGTGATCAGTGTGTTTTGTTTCTAATACTTAATGGTAAGCATCTCCATTCAAATAGTCACATAAAGTTCAGTGTTATAACACTATTCAATTTATCTTATAATGTGTGATCCCTATACTTAATTTTAGTATTAATTGAGAGTGAATAATGGAATGTAAATCTTTGTGAACACAAGTAAAATACAGAAGCTACTACATGATGTGAGGACACAGTGTAAACTCATTATAAACTCTAATTTCTTATGAGTGATATGAGTTAAACACTTATACTTTAATCACATAATCTCTATATATATTTTTTCTCACCAAAAACAAACAATTGAGCTAGCAGCACCAGTCCTGTCTAGCTCACAAAGGATTAAATGTGATAACTTTAGAAACAAATTTAAAATTACTTTTTATTTTAACTATATTCATGTGACAGAGTTTGGCTGGGTAGGTGAGAATTAAAAAAAAAAAAAAAAAAAAAAAAAAAAAAAAAAAGATACCATGAAGACAATTGAGCATTTTCCAGATGCAATGAGTTGAGGTAGGCATGATAGATTTCTAAAATGCTTGTACTTTAAAATGAGACTAATGCACAAGTGGAAAGAAAAAAACTACAATGCAAATAGAACTGTTTCCTTAAATGCCTTCATTTACAAGTTTCCTTAATCATTCTTTTCCTAGCGATTTGATTGCTATTTACATGGCTTACTGATAAATGTATAATATATTTTATATGCACATTGTGTATGCAAACATAGGTTTGTTAGAACTCTGCTTATATTTCCAATTCTCAGTCTCATTTCAATGTTTTCAATTTTTAACTATTTAATTTACATAATCTCCCAGATATTAGCACTTCTTAATCCATAAACTCCACTTAAAACATAATTATTGATTTTTCTAATTTTAATATATCAAAAACTGAACCTAACACTGCTCTAAATAATTAGTCTTAATACAAAAGTTTTTTAAATCAGATGTCAAGTTGTCAATAAAGGTTTCACTAGATCATAAGAACTACCAATAAACAGGAGTAATTTCTATTGATAATTTACTCTACATGTTTCCATGCACATATATATACACACATATGTATATATATATGCCTACTGAAAATATTTACAACAAAAGTCAAAATCCCATTTCTAATTTGTGTTTGTGATTACTGCATTATGCAGAAAATATAAGTGCAGCAAAATCAGGACATGAAAATACTCTTACCATCCTGATTAACAATTTTTTAATGTTTAAATACAGAGATATAATTTATAACATGTTTATATTGAAAATTTTGTTTCCTAGCCTACTTTTAATCATAAAAATTTTTTGTTAATATTTTCTGCAAGCAATATATATAATTACAAAAAGATGAGAATAACCACATACTAATCTGTAGTATAGATGTCATGTTTAATTCAACCGAAGACCAAATTAACCAAGGAAGATACTTAAAGCTCATAAACATTTGCAAAACTTATTTAGCCTAATAGTCATACAAAATACAATTAAGGCTTGAAATGCTACTAACATGCTTCTTCTGCCTTTGATAAAAATCTGCAATTTTTTAAACTGAGTCAAATGTCTCCCTAGTTTAGGTCTTTTATTTTGGTTAGATTTTAGAGATATTGTATATTTAATTTGATTCATCTAACTTCATGAAAATTTAGCAGTTAAGTCTCGAAATAGACAATGACATGTGGTAAAATGTAGAGTGATAATAATTTCTGTCTTACTTCTCAGTCTACAAAGTGTTTTAATATACATTGTGTGATTTCATCACTTACATCATATTAAGAGTTATTGTTATCCCACGAGTTGAAATGGTTAGAAAGATTACATGATTTTATTCATTAAAATAAGAATTATTTTCTGGGATCATGATACAAAAACCACCACCAACAAACTCACTGCCCTCTAAATCTGTTATTTGCTTCTGTATCACACAATATTCTTCAAAGAGGAAACAACAATACATATTAAAATAAAATGACCTTATTGAGGGAAGTTAAAGACAATATGTCATATAGGATAAAAAAAGGTTATTATTTACTTCATTATATACTAAAGCCATAAAAATGTTTCTATGCTTAAATACACCTGCACAAGAACAAAAAATTTGTTTTGATCCATATTTTAAAGAGACAAAAGAATTTGGAATTTCAGAGGGTGAGGTATTTGAAGATGGGAATTCACAAAAAACAAGTTTGGCAGAGCCAGCGAGAGGCAGCATTGCAAGGTAAACCTAATGGGCTATAATTTGAGAGAATGGCAGTAGGAGATTGCTAAAGGGAAGCCTGAAAGATTTAACCCTCCCATTCAGTGAGACATGGCTGGAAAGAATCATCCCTCACATATAGCATTATATAAGGCGTTAGCAAGAGAAGATACCGATAACTATGAATATTTTTATTTGCAAACTCTGACCCATATTTATATATGTGTGACAGATGCAGGTGCCTCTTCTGTTACTTGCACAGAATAACGGTAAACTGATTATTATCCTCCTGCATTGAGAAATTCTGGAATGATTTCTACAGGAGCAGAAGGAGCATTATCTACCCCCCAGCACTGGAGGCTATCATAGTTTCAATGGTTTTAAAGAACATTTTTTTTTCTTCTCTTTACCATTTCTACAAATGTCAAGAAAAAGGTGTTTCAGCTTTTCCCCATCAAGTAAGAACTCAACACATTGTCATTAGAACTGGTGACACTATGAATAACTAAAGAACAAAGCTGAATACAAATAACATCTAATGATTCATATTTATTAAAATGATTCTTTCAGCCTTTTCTTCTTTATTTTACCAGAAAACTCCTTCTACTGTTCAGAAAAAAAAAAAAAATTCTGACAGGGTAGATAATAGTAGTCACATGTCAGTGTTCCAGAAAACCACTTTTTTTTTAGCTTTTTAAAGGAAAACTGCTATTCTAGGAAGCAAATTCCTGTTGGGTTATGTTCTTTTCTACCTTGGAAGATGGGTGCGCCTTTGTGATTTAGACCTCAGGAGGGGAGAGAGTTCAAGAGAAACAGTTTAGAGGTGTTATGACCATGTGTGACTGGTTTTGTACATGCTTGTGTGATTTTTTTGTTTTTAATCTCATTGATTTTCACAATTAGCCCCAGGAGTAGTTTGACTTGTAAAAGTCCTGAACTAAAAAGTTCCCTTTGAAATAACAATGTCTTTGTGTTTTTTTTTTTTTTTTCCTCTCTTGTCTTAAAGACTAGATTATCCCCTACTACCATTCGTTAAAGATTAATGAGCAATAATTAATTATTAATTACTGGAAGGAAAGATTACATGCATTTGCCTTGGGCTTGACAAGCTGTCAAGGATTTCTGCCAAGGCTGCCAGGCTCAGCAAGTTCCAGAGACGGTGTGACACTGAACACTAAAAGTTAAGTGACATTTCTAAGAACTGAAGGAAAAGCATGGGAGCAACAACAACAGAAAATTTCCCATTCAGTTTGTCTTTGTCTTTTGCATGTGAAAAAGAACAAGAAGAATGACGCAGATTTTTTTTTTCACTGCTTAAAAGAGTCATATTAACTGCATATCATGTAAGAATTGCTTGCAGCAGTGCTCCAAAGCAAATGGTTTTTCTAAGAACACTAATTAGAAAAGGATCATTAATTACCCTTATTTTTGAATATTTTCTAGTAAATGAAAATAAATGTTTCTGCAAATATTAATGCATTGAAAGCTATATTTAGATATGAAAAATCCCAAGCACACTGATGATAAGTGTGTCTGAGACTCAGAATTCAGACTTGAGTGCATTAGTCACACTTTAAAATTTAATTTCTATATTCCAGATCTGCTCAGCTGAATAGAAAATGAGATATTTTGCTAATCTGAGTAGGAGGAGTCCAACTTAACAAAAAGAGCTTCAATTGTAACGAAATGTGTATCTTTTTTATTTTGATTTTAAAAATGCATTATTTGCAACTATAGTTTATATTATTGTGAGGGAATCTGTGCAGATCACACAAAACATTCTAGTTCACTGTTATTTGCATCACTTTAGCATGAGAGATGCTTTATTATGAATTGCAAATTTTACCAGATAAAATATTTCACAAATCAATATTTCTAGGATAAGTTTATTCCTGTATTTACTAAATTCACCATAGAATTAACCTACTATCTATTTTCTTATTCTTAAATAAAGACAGAAGCAGATTAACACTTGAACTTCCTCTACACAGAAAACGTAGCAAAGAATATTTTAACATATTACAAGTGTTAATGTTTTATACTCAGGAGCCATTGTAATTATAAACAATGGGAAAAAATGCTAAAAGCCCCAGAAAGACCAATCATAAACAATTATGAATTTTGTCTTACAAGGTATAATAATTAACTATATTTAAATGTGTTGCATATAACTTTTATCAATGTAGTCAAAATAATTGTCAGCAGAATTTTTCAGGAAAGATTTAAGAAAAACTAGCATAAAAATATTGTGCTAATTTTTTTGCCAACACCATCAATTTTTAGAACGAACTCAGCTAGACTCATGCTTACCATTATCTCCCATTAAACATGCACATTTCAATTAGGCTCCTGCAACATTATAGTTTTCTTGGCCTTTGGAACAGTGTTTCCAAACTGTTCCATTATCTTTATATCTTAAGCCTCCTTATCACACCCTTATTTCGCTCTGTCATGGTTCCATATAATAATGAATGTGGTTAAACCTTAAAGTCAGTTAGTATGGAAGATCTCATCTTCTGGGATCCCTACATGTTGTATCTCACATAGAAGCTGAAAGGAAACTCAGTCCTTTCACCTGCTAATTTGACTGTAGGTAGTAATGAGCTAGAATCCATGCCCAACTGAGAGCCACTGAAATGGAGAACAGAACTCAGATCCTCTGGCTTATCCTGACCTTCCTGTTCCAGAACTGCTACAACCGAATGATGAGTTTTATTGTTGAGACATAGAAATATGGGTTCATTTTCAGAATCTCCTGTATCAGAAGCTGATGACAGTTTATCTGTCTGTCTGATCTGGTTAAAGTATCTTTGTCTTTCAAAAATCAAGAACTGAGAAATCTATTTCTTATATGCCTTCCAGAGACCTGATGAGATCTGGATACTGTCTTTAAGACTGAGAATCTGAGGCACCGACATTGGTCTTTCCATTAGGTAATACACAGCCGGTATACAGGCTGTGGGTATGAAGAAGCAGCTTGTCTTTCTGAATGTCTGTGAAAGTTTTGAAAACATGGTGGAGCCGAATTTCTCCATCTCAGCACTACTGATATTTTGGGCTGGGTAATTCATCTGGGGGGCTGTCCTGTGCAATGTAGAATATTTTGCAGAACCCCTAGGCTCTACCTATTAGACGCCAGTAGTAATCTACCTCTCTGCTCCTCAGTTGTGCTAGATTTTGCAACCTAATACTTCTTCAGACATTGCCAAATGTCCCTGTAGGAGGATTTGAGGCAAAACAACCCACAGTTGAGAAATACTGAAGTAGCGTATAGGCTGATAGTTTTATCAGTGTGTTTACTGTTAGCTTATTTGAAGAAGTCTTCAAATTCTTGTGTCTGAGACTGCAAAGTCCCAGAGTGAATGAGAGGCGAAGTCTAAGAAATCTACGACTTCTTTCTGACATAAGTGACGGACAGAGAAAATTCATGTGAAAACATTGGGCAACTATTCATTCTTCCTATTTACAGGTGTTTATTATCTTTTTTTCTAAACGTGTTTTACACATATACATCTTGTATGGGATGAAATTGCTGCCAGTTCTCTGTTATTCTGTAAAGAAAAAAGCTTTACTTCTTTCTCAAAGGAGCAGAGGAATTAGCCAATTACAATGGTGTATTTATAATGGCAACCATATGTAACTGTGGACAGATTTGGGGGATATTCTTGAAAATTACTTATTCCTTCAAATCTGGCATTCCTGTGTACTACAGAAACAAATTATTTTAAATAGAGAGATTCTTCCTCAGAGAGAGGAAAAAATATAAATAGATATAAAGCTAGAAGCTAAAAGTAATAAGAAGATTAGGGAAATTTCTGTAAAGCATTTTTAATAAATAATAAATGAAGATTTACATCTGGATATCAATTAATGTAATAATTTTAAGCCAGGTAAATTATTGGACAATAAGATTGGATTGAAAAATTTGTTTAAAATCAAGCTAAATGTCTTTTTCTTGAATATATCAGTATAAAATATAATACTATATAAATTTAATGTTATATAAAGCTTTGAGATTTATATACTAATGAAAAACCTAATTGTTTTGAGCTTCCTACACTTTTCCTGCATTGACTTAGTAGGTCAGAGAAGTTATCAATGTTTCCATAAAACATTTAAAGTCATGAGAATGTAAACATATGTGCTCAAATAAATTGACTTACAAAAATCAATGTCTATAGCAAACTGATTATTTCTGTTTTACTTGGCTACTTCAAGAGCTATCTGTATAAAATTTGTCCTGGTTACTCCTACAACAAATATAACGTATAGAAGAATCATGTTGCTCTAAAATATAAACTTAAATACAACTTCCTTTATCGTTTAATCGCTTTAAGATCTTGGATTAATATGTGAAATGAGTTCATTAACAAATGGTCTTTCATTCGGTGAAAAACACTTAAAGAAACTTAAAATCATTAAAAAAAAAAAAAGAAAAGAACAATAGATCACTGAGCAGCACCTTTACTTGCTGGTGTAGATATGACATATGTTGAAATGAATGCCTTTTACTGCACCATAAATATAAGGTTAAATATTTTTCAAAACTAAGTTTAGGAATTTTATACAGCTTTATCTTTAAATTATGTATATTTGTACGTATGCATAAGTGTATGTATTTGTTAATATAAATATGCATATAACTATACACTTATATTTGCATGTACTTTGGTATGTTTATGTTTAAAATACTAATTTAAAAGTTTATTAAAGCTGATAATTAAAAAATGTGTGTGTAATAGAAAGGAGAAGATGAGTAGTTCAAACTTGGCTTTGAATATTTAATCTGCTGTTATTAAGTGACAGTAAAGTGTTATTAATACCTCATTGAAATATCACCTTACACTCATTAGGGTAGCTACTATTGAAAAAGCAAAAAACAGAAGGAGGGAGGATATAGCTCAAAGTGGTAGAGCACATGCTTAGCATGCACAAGGTCTTGGGTTCAATCCCCACTACCTCCTCTAAAAACAAGTAAATAAATAAATAAACCTAATTAATCCCTTCCCCCTCAAAAACAACAACAACAACAAAAAACAGAAAATAGTAAGTGCTGGCAAGGATATGGAGAAATTGGAACCCTTATGCAAACTCCTGTTGTGAATAGAAAATGGTGCAGCTGCTATGGAAAACAATATGGTGGTTCCTAAAAAATTAAAAATATAATTATCATATGATCCAGTGATGCCACTTATGAGTGTATACCCAAAAGAATTAAAAACAGAGTTTTGAAGAGACATTTGTACGCTCATGAACATAACAGCATTATTCACAATAGCCAAAAGTTGAAAGCAACCTAAGTGTCCATCAAAAGATGAATGGATAAACGT
This sequence comes from Camelus ferus, assembly GCF_009834535.1. Lineage (NCBI taxonomy): Eukaryota > Metazoa > Chordata > Mammalia > Artiodactyla > Camelidae > Camelus > Camelus ferus. Next base: position 578,521 of record NC_045709.1, read on the forward strand.
GATATGATATATTCATACAGAGGAATATTATTCAAACACAAAAAGAAAGGAAACTATGACACATGTAAAACAGTGATGACCTTGCAGACATTAGGCTAGGTGGAATAAGCCATTCCAAAAAGGACAAACACAGTGTGATCCCACTCACATGAGGCACCTGGAGTAGTCATAGAGACAAGGGTAAAAGGGTGATTGTCGGGGTGGGGGGTGGTTGCTGAGAATAGATAGCTGTTATTTAATGGGCATAGAGTTTCCGATGTGCAAGATGAAAAAAACTCTGGACATCTGCTTCACAATTACATGAATATACTTAACATTGCTGAACTATGCATGTAAAAATGGTTAAGGTGGTAAATTTTGTTATGTGTATTTTACAATTTTTAAAAAGTCATTATTTACCTTCCATACTATTTGCCCAGATAGAAATTTCTTTTCTCATTATAGTATCTTATTTCTAAAGCCGAATGGCTTTAAGTTGATATTTATCATGTTTTTAAAGTATTTTTTGAAAAATCTGAGCAGAAGTTTCTCATATCTGCAGGAGCTGAAGTTATTTTAATGACGCTATGAAGCCAAAACATTCACCTGCACACCACCTTTTCTGCTGTTTCTTTTGTCTCACCCCACATTTAGAAAAACAAAACTGCAGAGGTAGAGGTGTTTTTAGCACCAAAAGTAATCTTTTGTTCTCCCAAATAGCCAAAATATAAAAGGCTTGTTCTTTCGACTTGTGAACACCGGCTTGGTACTCAGAAGCAAGAGGAAAATTAGAAAGATTTGGGTGTATTTTCTAATTTTTAATTAGCCACACTGTTTGTTTAAGCCATAATGAGATAAAAGGCATCAATAAAAAAGAGAAACATCCTATAAGATGTATCACCTTTAGACCAATAAAAATGATGCTAATAAGAATGTATTTTGAAGATTTAAAATTAAGGGCACTTAGTCCTTTATGATTGGATTACCACATTTTATTGATTCTTATTTTGTAATTGGCTTTATTCCTCTGATAACTATGTAAGCTTAAAAAGCTAAAGATCTAATCTGTTCTTAGAAATAATAATTAGTACCTGTATGTAAACTAAAAAAGTACAGTATACTGTATATCTGTATTTACATGCAGTATAATATGTACATGCAGTCAAACTGTAATAATTGTACCTAATAATGCTGAAAAAGGAGAATAAATAAATAGATAAATAATAAATAAATACATAAATAAATAAATAAATAAATATGAAGGTATCTGAGAGATTTGGTAAAGACCACACTATATTTATTTGCCAAATAATTTAAAAATAATTACTTACTATATCATCGTAAGAGTCTACTTTTCTCTCAACTGATATTAAGAGTTGGTCTGAAAAAACATAGTAACAACCAGTCATTTCATCTGTTTTGTTTTTGTTCTGTTTTGTTTTTCCTAAACAAGTCATTTTCTGTTCTCTCACACTGTACCTTCTGTCTTGAGGTTTCTAGAGGGGGAAATATCAAGAGAGTTTCAGAGAAAAGTATTGTAACAAGTACCCTTGATGATTAATATTACAAAAAAATAGACACCTGGTATAAGCCAGTTCATAATGCCACCATGAACAATAACCATTTTACTGAAGCAGGGAACTAAATCAAGATCTCCAGCTCTCTTCCAAAAAGCAGATGACTTTGAGAAAGCAGAATCAAGATGCAAGATTTGGTGGACTTGGACTAATCACATAAGGAATGAATAAAACTCTTTAGGAAATCATTTGTGATCATTTATTTTGAAACGTAGTTATTTACTTGTTTTTCTTATGAAGTATAATTTTCATTAGACATTTTTTCCTCCAGAGGCAGGTTTTTCTTTAGTCTTTAAGGACTCAGCTCCTTACAAGGGCTTTAGCAGAGGTTAGGGGGCAGCATCTGAAGGTCTAAGTTGGGGTGGGGTGTTGGTTCCTGAGGACCTTGCTGTGAATGGCAGGACTCGTGTAGTAACGCAGCATCACAAAAAGCATGGGAAGCACAGAGGCATCTGTGATACTCATTTTGGAGTGTCCCTGATGATGCACCTCTACTGTGTTTCACATGATGAGCTGCTTGATGGCCTTTTGTTGGGCAGATAGAGGCTCTTTTTGGGATGACTGTTGTTTTTTTCCTTTCTTTCTTTTTTCTTTTTTTTTTTTTGGTCATCTTGGAAGCAAAGAACCAAGAAAAGGTGAGATGGCTTTTGTTGTTGTCGTGTAGTGTTGTGTAGTGTTTTGTAGTTTTGATGTGCAGTTTATTTACAATGCTGTGTTAGTTTCAGGTATATAGCAAAGTGGTTCAGTTATACATACACACACACACATAAATGTGTATATTTATATATATATGTATATATATATATATATATATGTATGTGTGTATATATATATACAAATTCTTTCTCATATTCTTTTCCACTATAAGTTATTGTAAGATATTGACTAGTTCCCTGTGTCATACAGTATGTCCTTGTTGTTTATCTATTTTATATATAGTAGCATGTATCTGTTAACTGTAAACTCTTAATTTATCCACCCCCCACCTCTCCCCTTTGGTTAGGGTATGTCTGTGAATCTATTTCTGTTTTGTAATTCAGTTCATTTGTATCATTTTTTTTAGATTCTACATATAAATGATATTTTTCTCTAACTTACCTGATTTAGTATGATAATCTCTAGGTCCATCCATGTTGCTGCAAATGGCACTCTATTCTTATTTGTGGCTAGAATATATATATATATATGTATGTATATGTATATGTATATACACACACATACACACATACCAATCTTCTTTATCCAATCACTAGTTGATGGACATTTATGTTGCCTCCATGTCCTGGCTATTGTAAATAGTGCTGCTATGAAAATTAGGTGAATGTATCTTTTTGAATTAGAGTTTCATCTTTTCCATATATATGCCTAGAGGTGGGATTGCTGGATCACATGAGATAGGTTTTTAACACCCTATTCTCTCACACACATTTGGGGAAACATCTTTTACTTCAATTTAGCAGATAATAGAAACAGAAAAGTGTAATGAAATCTTCTTTGGATAGTATCCAATTTTACCAGATATCTCAGGTTTCATGAAATATGTCTGTGGAAAATCATAATGCAGATTATAAGATTTAAAAAAAATAGGGACATAAGGAAATGACTCTATAGAATTCAGGCCTTTTATTTTCATGACAATATGGTTGTTTACATGTGTTTAAAGGTGTGTCCTTATTTCTGTCACCATGTTCTATTGCCTGTGGAGCCTTAGCCTCAGAGGTGGCAAAAAATATTAATCATGCCTTTGTAAAGCCACAAAATAGAAATTAACCTTGTGTCCTTAACATCCTATGACTTTATGCTTAATGACAATTCAAAGCGTATTAATCAGCATGACTTTTTGCATCTATGTAAATGAATTAGTTGAATACAATAGAATAGACACAATATATTGTTTAAATTCATGGACCACCTTAAGTAGCTGCTGCTGAATTAGTGTAATATTATCAGTTTTTGTTCAAATAGTGTTGGTAATTTTAATTTCACATATATGCTCTTTATTGAACCTATTAACTGTTAAAATAGATTGAAGAAAAGTTAAGTAAGTCAGAACTCTCTTAATGACCTTAGCACAAAAACACAACAAACTCACTCTATTTGTGATTATGAATGATGTTAGATATTATTTAAGATCCCAGATTTCTATGTTGAGGATAAAGCAAATTTGGGGGAAAAAGGCAAACGTTTGAATCCTTTTGTCATTCTGCAGCATTTTCTATTAAGCCCTACAAAGGATCCTCTGATTCTCAGCAAATGTAACTTCTTTTTTCAATACTACTATAGGGTATTTGCTTTAAACTATTGAGAGATAGAGGTTAATTTCCGAGCTTAAAAGTGTGTTTATTTTTTCCTGTCTAGTAGGAAAGATATGAAGATATTAGGTTTATGTTGTTCATTGCACATTATTCAGGTTTGTATCTAAATTAGCTTTGAAAAACTATTCTTCATCTAGTCTTTCCAATCTCTACACAGTTTGAATGGAAGACATCCTTTGTGGCAGACCATCTTTGCTAGGAAGTTGTAGAGTACACATTCTGGAAGACAGATTCAGTGTCTCCCTCTGAAGTAAAGTGAAAGGGATTGTTTATTGACAATTGTGAAAGGTAGTGATGGTGTCTCCGTCTGTAGCAAAGAGCAGGCATGACTACTGCCCGTTATTAAAAGACTGGGAACCTCTAAACTGACAATTCTCTGTCATACAACCCACTGTGTGACTCTAAGACAGCCTTAAGATGCCACTCAGCTTGGCTAAACTTTAGGCAGTTTTCTTCCAGACTCTAAACCCCTGATCACCTTTATCTTAGAACATTTATGTTAGAAAGCGTACTGTAAATTCTTTCTTTGCCCCTTTGAGATGTAAATCTCATAGTATCTCACCAGGTTTACAACTGTCTTTCTCAAGGACCTAGAAGCTATCCCTTTAAAATGGACTCATCAAAAAAAGACAAAGCCTCTATCTCCCCAGTCTCAGGGTGGGGGTGGGGGAGGTAGGACCCTGACTTAGATAAGCACCAATTAATAAACAGTTGGCCTCAACACTTCGCCACCTCCCAGGTAATGCCCTGCAGTACTTTTCCACTAACATGCCACAGCACTGAAATACTCTTCCCTTTTCTCCCGGTGGAATTGAGTTCAATCTTTCTAATTCACTGTAATAGACTTGCTGTTTTTCCCTGATACCTTGTCTTGGGATTGAGTAGAGAGGTTATTTTGGCTCTTCAAGGATTGCAAAGAAGAAAACCTCTGGCTCCTATGTGGAGATTGTGCCGGGAATTGACTCTTTCTATCCCTTTTACAATAGTCTTGAATAAAGTCTGCCTTGCCTGTGAAACCCATCTAGAGCTATTCTTCTTTGACACATCTAACTCTCATCATGTTGCCTTGGGTTGGGATCGAAGCTCAGAGAACTATTTGTAAAAATGCTTTATTCAGATTATTGATATTTCTGTGAATAATTAACTGTTCTCTGTCTTTGACCAAGGAGTCTCATGTGTTCTACAAACATCCATGAAATTGTAACAAGGCTGAGTTGTTAGTCTGCAAGTGAGATAAAATTATTAGCTCCTTCAAAGTCCTTGAAACAAGTAATCATATATCAGCATTTCTCTCCACACTGCATATATAAGTCCTGGTTCCTCATATCCAATTTTAATAAGCTCTGCCATCTTGCCAGTCCCCTTATTAATGAGTTAAATGTGACATTGACACATGCTCATTATCTATTTGTATGACAGTGAGGATTTTAACAATTTGAGAACCATGCTCTTCTTTTAGTGCTAATGTGCCAATGTCCACCTATCATATTCTATGACCTAGGTCACATAAAGGAAAAGCTTTGAAAAAAAAAAGTGTATAACCCTTTGGATGCCATAAGATATAGGGAAAATTCAGTTCCATAATTGTTTCAGCCTGTTCATTTGCAGGGGGCAAATTCTAACGTATTTCACCATGCCTTGTCTGTCTGCAAATAATAATTTCCTACTGGTTTTATTAAACATTAAAAAGTCATAAAAATCATTCCTCTTATACTAAAGGATGTACTTGATTTTTAGTTCTTGAAACATTTTACCAAATGCCTTTGTGTCTATGTTCCATGTTGTGGCAACATTTTGTTATTGAGTATCTGCTATGTACTGAGCTACTCACTGAAGATACAGTAATAAACAAGAAAAGCCTGTATTAATGAATTTTAAAATATAGATGTTTTCCTTAAGTAAGGAGTGAAGAAATGTATTTTAAAATTTAAATAATGATGAACAAAATGCATCTAACTTTTTCTTAATATCAAATCCAGCTCATCTGGCAAGGATCCCAGGTGGTCAACATTGCCATAGTCAGAATGGGAACATAAATCCTTTTTTTGTTAAAAAAAAATGGTACCACTTTTACACAGTCTCTTCTGGAAAATAGAAATAGAGGTGTCAATGAAAAATTAACCAGTTGATCTAAGAAAGAAATGGAAAATTTTATTTGAGCCAAATTTGAGGATTATAACCCAAGAAGTGTGTCTCAAGAAAACTCTGAGAACTGTTTCACCTATTAGAAGTTGAGGCATAGTTATATTTTTTTTTTTTTTTGAGACAGAGGGCCGTTCATCAAATGATGTAGTATTAAAAATGTACATAATCTTCATCTGAACATCATGTGACCTTTTGTGATACCAAGAAGGAATGTTATCTTTAAGGAGTTGTCTTATTGATGCTAGGAGAATGTTGTTCTTTATGTTTGAGCAGGTACTTCTGCCAATAGAGTAGGTTTGGTTGATGCATAATGCAGATACACAATGCACAGTAGGAGGAAATAGGAGGCCAAAGGGCAGAAAAATATCTGGTTAAAATTTTTCTTGTCTTGCCATAAAATATGAGTTTGGTTTCACAGAGGATATAATTCCTAAATTATTCTATGAAGCCAGATTTACTCTGATATCAAAACTACATAAAGGCATTACCAGGAAAAAAAAATACAAGTCAATATCTTTCATAACCACAGATGCAAAAACAAACAAACAAAAACCCAAAACAAACAACAACAGAAAAAATCTACCTCAAAAAAGAATATTAGGAAAACTAATCTAACAATGTGTAAAGTGAAATATGTATCAAACAACATAAGATTTATTCTAGGTATGCAATTCTGGTTATACATTGAAAAAAAATGATCAGTGTAATCTATGACATTAGCAGGATAAAGAAGAGATATCATATGGTCACCTTGATTCAGAAAAAGCATTTGAGATAGAGAGAAGCAAGATGGTGGAGTAGAAGGATGCTTGTAGCTCACCATCTCCCACAAATGCACCAAAACTCACATCTATGGACCCACTCAGCCAACCAGAGCACCTGCCGAACTTCGATAGAACATCGCCCTCTTTGAAAGACAAAGATGCCAAAAATCTGGTAGGAGAAAAGGAAAAAAGAAAAAGCAAAACAGTGCAGGACTGATTCCGTGGGGAGGGAGCGGCAAAGGAGGACTGGCACTCTTTTGCTGGGTCTCCCCTCTCCAACGGAGAGGCCAGCTGGATGGAAAGGGAGCCTCCGAGGCTCAGATCTGCCCCGAGCACTCCTTAACTGACAGAACTCAGTTAAATGGGCACAAAGGGTCCCCTGCGACACCCAGCCTGAGACACGAGCCAGCAACTGGGGCCAGGACAGGCCACCTAAGCTGGGCGGAGGATGGGGATGGCTGCACTGGGGTGGCTCCGGGGGACTGCAGGAAGCTGGGTGCCATAGCTGGGAGGGGATATGGAGCAGAACAACCTCGGTTCCCCACAAATTACGAAAAAAGCAAAACAACACGGCTGGTATGCCCTGGGGGGAGGGACACCATAGCCTTTGTCTCCTCAGACCTGTGCCACAATTACTGGTGCTTCTCGTGAGCCACAGCCACAGACGCCATGTTCTCCTGTGTGCAGCGCCTGGGCGGGGGTGGGGCTGAGACCTGAATCCGCACCCGGGGGCTCCACAACCTCCTAGGGAGGACTGAGACTTGTTTACAGCTGGAGGGAGATAGGATCTTTCTGTCCTTGCACCTCATAGAACTTGCACCACCAACACAAACAAGGAGCTGAGATTTGGCACGGAGCAGAGGCAGGGCCATTCCGCAGGCTTCCCCAAGCCAGCCTTCAGAACACCAACCCGAGGCAGAGCGGGCAGCTGCACAGAGCAGCGGAGTGACCGGTGCTGGGAAAGGTTGGACAGCAACCTGCTTTCCTGGCAGGAACGTAGCACCTGACCACAGTGCTGGGACGGGGCACGATCCACCAACCTGCCTCCCCCTGAGCACAGCATCTGACTGTGGCATCAGGAGGGGGAGTGACCTGCCCGCCCACTGGATAAGAGCTCAGCACCTGACCCAGTGTTGGGAGGGGGTGTGATCTGCTAGCCGACAGCCACTGGGAGCAGCACAGGCGAGGGCGCCAACAGAGGGCTTCTGGAAACAGCAAGCTGAGATGGTGAAACAGGGCAAAGAAAAAAAGACCTCTCAATAAAATCATTCAGAGCACAGCATCTCCAGGAGAACTAGATAACTGATACTTCTTAAGCCACAGTGCCAGAGAGATATGAGCAATATGAAGAAGCAGAGGAACCACTCCTAACTAAAAGATCAAGAGAAATCCCCTTAAAGCACGATCAAGGAAATAGACATTGATGGCCTACTAGATCAAGATTTCAAAAAAGGAGTGATCAAAGTACTAAAGGAACTAAAAGAAATAGTGTTTAGAGATATAAAATATGTCAAAAATGAAATAGAAGCTATAAAGAAGAACCAAGTAGAATTAGTAAACTCATTGGCTGAGATGAGAGCTGACCTAAAGGCTGTACAAAGCAAGCTAGATAATACAGAGGAACAAATTAGTGACCTAGAAGACGGAACAACAGAAAACACCCAATCAGAACAGCTGAGAGAAAAACAAATGAAAAACAATATAAGGGACCCATGGGATAATATAAAGCGTGCCAATCTACGCATAATAGGGGTTCCAGAAGGGGAAGAAAGAACAAAGGGGATTGAAAAGGTATTCAAAGAAATCATGACTGAAAACTTCCCAAACCTAAAGGAATCAGATTTTCAAGTACAGGAGTCTCTGAGTGTCCCAAACAGGAAGAACTCAAACAGACCCACACCAAGACATATTATAATCAAGATGGCCAGAGTGAAGGATAAAGAAATGATCCTAAAGGCAGCAAGAGAAAAACAAAGAGTGAATTACAATGGAACCCCTATAAGGCTCTCAGCTGATTTCTCTACACAAACACTACAGGCCAGAAGGGAGTGGCAAAATATATTCAAAGCCCTGAATGAAAAAAAGATGCAGCCTAGGATATTCTATCCAGCAAGGCTATTCTTTAGAATAGAAGGAGAGATAAAGAACTTCACAGACAAGCAAAAAATTAAAAGAGTTTAGCAACACTAAACCTAAGCTAAAAGAAATATTGACAGGTCTACTCTAAATAGAAAAGAAGCAGGATGCTACAAAAATGAGAAACTCATAACTGGAAAGGAGGTAACTGCCATGAATTACAAAAAGAATAAACACAAAATTGTAAAAGAAGACATCTAAATCATTAAGAGTGGGAGAGGGAAGCAAGGAAAGCCACTGTGGAAAACAGTATGGAGATTCCTTAAAAGACTAGGAATAGACTTACCGTATGACCCAGGAATCCTGCTCCTGGGCATATATCCAGAAGGAACCCTACTTCAAAATGACACCTGCACCCCAATGTTCATAGCAGCAATATTTACAATAGCCAAGACATGGAAACAACCTAAATGTCCATCAACAGATGACTGAGTAAAGAAGAAGTGGTATATTTATACAATGGAATACTATTCAGCCATAAAAATGACAACATAACACCATTTGCAGCAACATGGATGTTCCTGGAGAATGTCATTCTAAGTGAAGTAAGCCAGAAAGAGAAAGAAAAATACCATATGAGATTGCTCATATGTGGAATCTAAAAACAAAACAAAACGAAACAACAACAACAACAAAAAAACAAAGCATAAATACAAAACAGAAATAGACTCACAGACATAGAATACAAACTTGTGGTTGCCAAGGGGGCGGGGGAGTGGGAAGGGACAGACTGGGATTTTAAAATGCAGAATAGAAAAACAAGATTATCCTGTATAGCACAGGGAAATATAAACAAAATCTTGTGGTAGCTCATAGCGAAAAAAATGTGACAATGAATATATATATATACATGTTCATATATAACTGAATAGTTGTGCTCTACACTAGAATTTGACACAACATTGTAAAACGACTATTACTCAATTAATTAAAAAAAAGAATGTTATATAAATGGAATCATACAGGAAAAAAAAAAAGCATTTGACAGAATACATCAACCATTTATGATAAAAATGCTCAGCAAATGATGGATAGGGGAAAAATCTCCTCAACTTGGTGAAGAACATCTCCAGAAATCCAACAGCTAACAAAATTAATGGAGAGAAACTGGACACTTTCCCTCTAAGATCCTGATAAGGAAAGAATGTAGTTTCTTACCATTCCTTTTTAAATTTGTACTGAAAATCCTAGATAGTACAAAAAGACAAGAAAAGTGGATAATAGAAATGCAGATAACAAGGGAAAAATAATGCTCTCTGGGTTTGTAAATGACATAATTTCCCATATAGGAAATCCTGAAGAATCACCATTAAAAACAAAAACAACATAATGTTAATAAAGGTGTATAGCAAGACAAAGATTATTTTATAAAAACCAATTGTTTTTCTATATAACATTAATGAAAAATTAAAATTTGAAACTTTACCAAGCAAAATTATTTGTAATATTGCCAAAAACTGAAATACTTAGGCATAATTATAGTGACTTATGTACAAGATCCAATAAAGGATATATACCAAGGCCCTCAAGAACCCTTAAACTCTAGAATTAGAAAAAAAATCAATCCATTACAATGGACTAAACATCTGAATAAAAACCTGTCAAAGAAGATAAACAGATGAAAAACAAGCATATGAAAAGGTGCTCAAACTTATTCACCACCGGGTAATTGTACATTAAAACAGCAGTAAAATATCATTACACATCCATTACAACAGTTAGATTAAAAAAAAAAAACTGACAATACTAATTGTTGGTGAGTATCTGGAGCAACAAGGGTTCTCTTCATTACTAGTCAAAATGTAGATTAATTCCAATTTGGAAGACAGCTTGGGAATTTTTACAAAGTTAAACTTGTCTTACCTTATAATCCAGTATTCATACTCCTAGGTAATTACACATCTGATTTGAAAACTTGTATTCGCCCTAAACCTAGACAGGAATGTTTATAGCAACTTTATTCATAATATTCAAAACTGAAATTAAACAAGATATCCACAATAGCTGAATAAACAAAGTGGTACATGTATGTGGTATAATATTCAGTGATAAAATGAGTCAGCTATCAATTCACCAAAAAAGAAAAAGAGGAATCTTAGAAGCTAGTCTGAAAAGTCTACATAATGTATGATTCCAAGTATATAATATTTTGAAAAAGACCAAACTATAGAAACAGTGAAAAGGCTGGAGTTTCCCAGGGGTGTGGGACAGGAGCAGAATGATAAGTGAAGCACAGGAGATTTAAAGTGGTAAAAAATAGTCTTTCTGATACTGCAGTGGTGGATACATGATGTTATGTATTTTTCAATATCAATAAGATTTTACAGCAGAAAGAGCATCCTAATGTCTGCTGGTTTAAAACAATTCATGAGGCAGGGGGATCTCAGGAAGAAATGCAAACCTTGAAATAAATTAACTCTATTGAAAATGCATGAAACTACCACAGTAAGGACAATGTGGGGGGAAAGGTGGTTATCTAAACAATTTTGGAAATGGGGTAAAAGGAAACATATATACTCACTATAAACTAGTTGATAAAGTTCATAGATGTGTGGGTTAACTACCAAGTGCTACACATGTGTCAACTTTAATAATATAATAGCCAGCTATTTTACCAGCAAAAGAGGGTTTATTCTGGAATAGCCAGAAGAATTGCAGTTTAGGAGATGCAAGCTATGGCAGACCACAGGCAAATTCTGAAAACAAAGGAGGAGGACTACTTTTGATAGGATAAAGGTGGGGGTTGGGTGGAGCTGTGATAACCAAACAGTCTGTTGGAGGAAGCTGGGAATGCAAAGTATGGAGGCTTCTGATTGGTTGGTCTGTTACAGTCTCTGATTGGCTAGGTTGTCATGGGCCTGAGAGAAGGTTTTTTCCTTCCTGCTGGATAGCAAAGTAGAGGCACCTTCCTGTTGAAGGTATAGAAGTATATCTCTTTCTTTTTGGAGCAATTGATGATGCATGACAGGGAATGAGAGCTCCCCTTACAGGCCTGTCTCTGCTGCAAGTTTAGCCGAGATTTCTTTAAATAATTCCACTCATGTATACTGGATTTAAACAAATGGATGCCAGATAGTCGGAAAACCTTTTTCCACTTTTAGAGTGGGAATTTACAGATCTTTAACGGAAGGAGGCTACAATGAGCCATTTTTTAATGGATTAAAGGTGAAAACATCAGTGAAAAATTTTTTTCTTAATTTAGTTACAGATAGTTATATATGGAAAAGTTTATATGTATATGTTATATACAGATAGTTTATACGTATTTGTTTACTGTGCAGGTTAGTATGCATGTATATATTTCTTTGTTTGTTAGTTTGTTTGACATTGCCTAAAATGAGCCATCTGTAGCAATGAGCGCACCTAGGATCCAAATTTAGTTTGTAACATCATTCTAAAAGGCACCAGAGTTTCTAAGAGAAATCACTGAATGTAAGACTGAGACAAGAAATATACAAGATTAGTCTGGAGGTTCTTGTAGTGTTAGGAATTTTAAGAAAATTTCTAAAAGTAAAACAAACAAAAACCTTTTTTGATGGGAGTATGTCAAAACAATACATCAACCAAATGAAAGATTTCTAAAGGCCATATATGGAAATATTTGATAAATAAAATAAATAAAGAAGCCTTGTGTTATAATTAAAATCCAGGTATCTATACTCATACAAATAAATGATCGAGTAAATAATGAAATATGAAAGAAGAGACAAATATCTCATGCAAAATGTTTCCAAATGCTTTACATAGATAGTCTACCCTTAAATGAGATGCAGCAAACACCCCACAGGGTTGTGCACAGGGACTTCTTTCCCAAACAGTACAGTATGAAAAGAGGAAATAGAAGAGAAAATTCCTAGATGTGTTATGATAAGAATGGACTTTCCATTGGGGTCTTCCTCCCAAAAATATATTAACCCAGACCAAAAAAAGAGAAACAGCAGACAAATTTTAATAGAGGGACATTTTACAAAATATCTGACTAATAATCCTTAAAACTATCAAAGTCATCAAAAACAAGAGAAACCTGAAAAACTCTCACAGCCATAAGGAACTTAAGGATGCATGAAAACCAAATGGACATGGCTTCCTGAATAGAATTCTGAAATAATAAAAAAAAAAAGCCATTTTGGGAAAACTGAGGAAATATGAATAGAGTATGGTCTTTAATTAATGTAATATATAAATATTGGTTTATGGATTATAAAAATGTACCATACTAGTATAAGATGTTAATAATTGGGGAAACAGTTGGCCTTAGGGTATATGAAAATTCTTTGTACTATTTATAATTTTTTCCCTGTAAATCTAAAACTTTTATTTAAAAAGTGTATCAAATTTTTAAGGCATATGCAATAGAGGATAGCACGGATCAAAGGAGTATAAGAAACAGTTGGTTTAAAAATGTGTATTTGAAAAATTTTCTTTATGACTAGAAAAAGTTTCTCCCTTGACTAGGTGGAGCCAGAAGGGTAGAATTGTGTGCACATGAGCCTGTGTGTGTGTGTGTGTGTGTGTGTGTGTGTGTGTGTGTGTCTGTAAGAGGGAGACAGAGAGAAAGAACCTCAAGGAAAAATGAACTATGACTCTGTTTTCCCAAGCAAGACTTGTGATACAAATGAATACCTTCTCAGAAAACATAATATATTACATAGTATTAATATGTTCCCAGTTAATACAATAGTTCACAAATCAAGGGAAGAAGTTACACTCCTTAAGTGACAAGTAAGTTATTCAACCAAGTAATTATTTGTAATATATATTAAGTTGAGTTGTAAATAGAATTATATTTCTAAACCCTCTGAGTTTTGTAACTGAAATTATAAATCATGATAAAGGGGGATGACTAAATCTGATTATAATTAAGTATTTGACTTTCTCCTTCAAATTACCTTCATGTTTATAAATAAAACATCAATATTTTTGCTGAGTTTTCAGTTTTCCTAGCTGTACTAAAGTTAGATATTTCATGTTTTGTGTCTATTCACTTTGAAATTTTAAATTTCAATTGCTTTTCAATATTATATGTCCAAATATTTTATTCTAATATCTTATTATATATTTTTAACTATAATTATTTTACACATTAAAATATTTTTTCAATTTTTATCTATATTCTTCAAATTTTCAAAAGCATTTGTTACTATGATAATAATTCTACTATGATCATTCCATTCTTTAATTACAACCACAAAAAAAAAATAACACTGAAATGAAAGGGATTAAGACAGGGAAAAAGACTGTAAAAATAGTATATTAGCTAGTAAACCCAGCAATATAAAAAAGATAGATCATGAATATTAAAATTAAAACTATATGTGACATTTTATAATATCATTAAATTTAACAAATAGGAAAATAACTAATAAAAATGTGTAGGACCTCTTCACTGAAAACTACAAAACATCATTAACATATATTAATGAAGACCTAAGGATGGTTAAAGGAATTGTGAAGATAAACAAAAGCTGGACTATCTGATATCAATATCTGCCATCAAACTACATTAATTAAAAGACTATGATACTGTTGTGACTTTAGACAAACTGACAAAAGTAAAAGCAAAGAGATTCCAGAAACACACTTGCTTAAAAATGGCCATTTGATTAGGGCAAACATAATACCATCAAGGAAAAAATAATTCCTTTCCCATAATGGTAGCAATTCAATTGCATATCTATATGGAAAAAAATCTTAATCCCTACCTTATACCATACACACAAAAACAATATCAGAAGACTTTCAGTTGGAAAAAAACAAAAAACAGAATAGATAGAGTGTCTTAATGCTGTCAGAGCATACAAAAATTTCTTGAATAGAACCAAAAATATATTCTACCTGTAAAACAACAGAATTAATGCAACCCAGGATTGTATACAGATCTTTGAAACAGTATCACTATGTAAACAATCTCCTCAAGCCCTGGGTCACAAAAACATATTTAATGGTCCATATATTCCATTTAGCAGGGAGACCAACTGGAAAAAATTTCTCCATGGATCTCACAATTCTGCACATCTTGTGAGACAGAGACACTGACAGGTTTTGTTTTAGACAGAATATTTGTTGCAACTGGCCCTGAAAGAGAAAGATAACGTCTTCATCTGGAGCAGAGCACAGATCTGTTTGCTGTACAATATGATATAGTGTTTTCCTCTGGGGCAAAGATTAAGCATGTTTGTTTGAAGTCCTTTGTAAGACTGGGGTTTATTAAGCTCAGGGTTTTTAAGCTGTGAAGCAAAATACCACATGCATAGCATCTACCTGAGCCTGCGTCTGCCTAACTCCCACAGGACTTGAAACATGTGAGTAACTGATGGCGATAAGAAGTCACCACTGCCAGCTGTGCTGTGAGTAAGTCCTTCCTCTCTGATCCAAGAGTTCTGTATCTCCTACCAGTATCCATGAAACCAAGGCAGGTAGACTCTTTCAGTTCTTGACAGATATAACACAGTCATTAGTTCAGATATAAGAGCCACAGCGTGTTTATTCACTACCGTAAGAATCTAATAAGAATCTAATTCAAAAGGGTTTTTACTGATTGTTAACTGAATTTTCCTTCCTTCTTCCTCTCTCCCCTCCTCCCCTCACCCCTCACCCCTCCTTTCCTTTCTTCCTTTCTTTGTTATTTGCCAAAGGAATCTAAGTATTGTCAATTGAAATCTATCTACCATCTTAGCTTCTGGAACAAAAGGACAAGAAACATCTTTATCAAATGACAGTATTAACACAGAAAAATAAAGTGCAGTTAAGAAGGTTTGTGTGGGAGAGACAAGCATAAGCAGCTTTGTAATATCTTTATTTGTAATTTCTCACTGGCAGAGCCACCAGGAGTAAAGCAGGGAAAATTATCCTTTGGATTCCAACATCATTTCTCAGTCTAGTGTTATCTGAACATAGTTCAAGAATTTTCAATCAAATTTTTCAAAATGTTGGTTTGAAGATAAATGTCAGATATGTATTTAACTTACTGACACAGTAATGGTTTTAATGAACTAATTAGTCTGTAGTCATTTAAAATTATTCTGTGTAATTGTGGTTATCATTTTTAAGTAGACTTTTATTTTTAGTTTCATTTTTCCCTACAGAAAACCAGCCAGGGCACTAATGTGAATTAGGAACTTCCATGAATAGCTTATATTAATACATTTTAATTTATAAACTGTTGCTTTATTTAACTTTATGGGGATTGAAGCTGACAGAAAGATTAGCCTTTCATTAAAAATCTGAAAAATACTGACAAAAACCATCATAATGCTGAAGAAATCAACATACATGTTAGTACTTAGAAGGGAAAGTTTTTTGTGAATATAGAGTTGAAGACAAAAGTCATAGAAATATGACAGATATGTCATGTCTAGAATTCTTGATAATATATTGAAACAATTTCATGTGTATTATTTAAAGTCTATAACAGTTTTTACTGACATTGAACATTTTCAAATTTTCATTTTTTTGCCATTTTAAATAATCAAATAATTAGTTTTAACATTAACAAAAATTTAGGAACCCTCTAGAAAATAATTATAAGAAATAGAAAATTCTATTTTATTAAATCTGGGTATACCTTTTATATATTTTATGTATTACAGTCACTCATATGTTACAAGAACTGACTTGAGAGCAAGTCTCCAAATGATCCACAGAATCATTAACTGAAAATAAATGTCTCTACTAGGCAGAGACCAACTTTCATTTACCTTTATGTCTCCTGGAGAGCAGTAGTCAATCAACAGTATTTGTTCATTAAAAACTTTTTAGAAATGAACCGATGGCAGGAGCAAAATGCATATAAAATTCTGGTTAATATATATAACAAATGCTAAAATAAACACATTAACTGACAAAAATAAATAAAAACAAAATAAACAAAAGTAAAACTCATTCGCTATTTAACTCAAGTCAAAATACAATCACAATAAACCAAAATGCCTCACTTATTTTATTAAAGAAAGAAGAACCCCGGATTGTCAGGAGAGACAGATTACCCCTGGTGCAGTCCCTCAGTCCCACATCTAATCCATCAGCGAAGCCTGTCAAAGTTTTCACAAGTGCACAGACTTCTTTTTCATCATCGCCTTAGTCCTATATCAGCTACCATCTTCTTTTAATTAGAGTGCTGCAAGAGGCTCCTAAATTCTAGCCATGGTTCACCTCACTTCATACATGGCAGGCCACATATCAGATGTAGTAATTTATAGAACATAAATCAGACTCTCTCTTCTCTCCCTGTTTAAAACTCTCCAATGACTTCACATTTCAAATAAATTCAAATATCTTATGATAGTCTTCAAGGCCCAAAGTTATGTGGCCCTTGATAACCTGTCCATTTTTGTGTTGGTCATGCTTTGCTTTTTGCCCTACTCCCTGTGAATACTAGATTTCTTTCATTCTTTTTAGTTTAAGGCAATCTTTCTCACTCTTCCTTCAACTTATCTGTCATTCTTCAAAGCTGTGTTTTTGACCCTGACAACCACACGTAAATTGTCTCTCCTATTCTCTATCAGAAGCCTTGCATTTTCCTCAATCATAGAAAGTATTAGATACATAATTGCAGCTTTTAATATGAAATATTCCATGAAAATAGAAAAAGAATAGACAGCAGTGAAGTAAACACTACAGTTGCTAAAACAAAGCTTTGTCAAAGTTGCAAAATTTGCCATAATTGCTTCAGCTATTTTCCTTTTTAAAATGTTTTATTGTAATCGACTACATGCAGAAAAGAAATTTAAAAAAAACGTATTATTACTGCTGCTGTTGTTAGACTATGGACGCATTAAAACATGTAACTTTCTGTATCACTTTCCTGCTGCTTCTGTGCACATTGCCACATACTTAGCAGCTTAAAACAACAACACATGGGAGGGAGGGTATAGCTCAGTGTTAGAGCACATGCTTAACATGCATGGGGTCCTGTGTTCAATTCCCAGTACCTCTGCTTAAATAAATAAATAAATAAACATAATTACCTCACCCCCCTCAGTAATTTTTTTTAAAAATTAAAAACAAAACAAAGAATTACTTTCTAACAATTCTGGAGGTTGGACATCTAAAATGAAGGCACTGTCAAAACTGCTTTCTCTCTGAAGGCTTCAAGGGGGAATACCTTTCCCAGTTTCTAGAAGTTATCTGCATTCTGGTCCATTCCTTGTATCTCCCCTACCTCTTGCTTCCATCATCACATCTCTTACTACTCATTGTAATTTCCTATCTCCCTCTTATAAAACCCTTGTGATTTTACCAGATCCACTTGGAAAATCCAGAAACTCTACCTTGCTCAATATCTTTAATTATATCTGTGAAGTTCCTTTTCATATATAAAATAACATCCACAAGTTCTAGCAATTAGGACACAGTCATCTTTGGTAAGTCATTACTCAGCCTACCACATCTTGCAAACATTTAAACAAATATCTTTCTTCACAATGGCCAAGATATGGAAACAATCTAAGTGTCCATCAGTGGATGAATAGATAAAGAACATGTAGTGCATATATGCAATGGAATATTATTTAGCCAAGAACAAGAAGAAAATCTTCCCATTTGTGACAACATGGATGGATATTGAGGACATATGTTAAGTGATGAGAGAGAGACAAATACTATTTTGTATCACTTATATGGATAACCCCTCCCCCAAAAAAGTCAAATTCATAGACATGGAAAGTAGAAAATTGGTTGCCAGGGTCTAGGGGATGGGGAAAATAAGGATAGATTGGTAAAAGTGTACAAATGTTCAGATGTAAGATAAATAAGGTCTGAGGATACAATGTAAATCATGGTATAATGTAAAACATGTTATCAATACATGATAATGCTATTGTATAATTGCTTTATATAATTGAATTAAAAGCCCAAGGGTTTCTAATCTTATCACCCCATAAACTATTTTAATAGTTAGGAATGTTTTCAACTGCTGGCAATAGTTTAATATTGCCTTTTAATATCCAGGTATCTCCTAATATTATTCTTTTTTAAGAATTTTTTTCTGTTCTATACTTACATATTTATTTATTTATTTTTTCAGGAAGATGAGTTTTTGTATTTTCTGTCAAATTCTAAAATAAAACAGATAGACTTTGGGAGTCGTGTGCATGGGTAGCAAACATGATCATGGCATGTATTTTGATTTACCCAAAATTTCTTCCAGTTTGGTTAGAAAAATTTTTAAATTATTATCATCTAAGTTTTGGATATTATTTTCAAATTTAAACTAAAATATTTTGTGTTTTCTCTGATGCTGTATAAAGATCATTTTTTAATCTGTTTTCTACCTTTAATATAATAGTCCCTTTAATAATTTCATAATTATATAATAAAATAATAAGTTTAATACAAACTTATTTCATTCTTTATCAATTTCAAAAAAAATTCCTCTTTAAAAATAATTTAGGTGTATTAGACTTAAATTTATACAGTAAAATGAGTCCATCTCAAGTGTTGAATATCAATCAGTTTGGTCCATTGCACCTGCCTGTGCTACCATCATGTGAATGATGCTCTAGAATATTCCCACCACCCCCAGAACGTACGCTTTGCTCTCACCTAGTCAAGTCTCCCCTCAAGCCATTTTGAACTCCTGTTTCTACTGTACAGAAACATAATTGATTTTCCTGTATTGAGCTTGTAGCTCATGACTTTGCCAAATATACTTTAGTTTTTATAGTATTTTCTAGATTCCGTTGGAGGTCTATGAGGATAATTATGTTGTATGTGAGTAAAACAGTTTAATTTCTTTCTTTACAATTCTGGTGCTTTTTATTTTTCACATAATTGAAAGGGTACGACCTTAAACAAAATAAAATTGGCAAGGATGGACATCCTCTCTTTCTTCCCTATCTTAAGGAAAAATATAAAATTTGATGTTAACTCGGGTTTTCAAACCTATCCCTTCTAATATTTATTAATTTGTCTTTTTATTTCTAGTTTTTTTGTATTCTAAATGGGCATTGAAAGCCCTTATCTAAAATATGTCATTTCCTCATTAAAAGGGAAAGACATAATGGTAGAAATAATCAATACTTTGGAAGCTCTAACCACTATTTGTCACAAACCATTAGGTAAAGTAAGTTATGTAGTTCAATCTGACATCCGTGGGTTCGGAAATCTTCTTTGTCCACTGAGAGAGACACTGAAAGTCACATGGCAAATGGCAGTTATACATCCTTCTTGCCGGTAAGGCGTCAAATAATTTGGAACAATAAGGAGTATCCAATTTAGTACAATATCCTAAAGGTTTCCCGAAGGTTCATCAAGTGAAAGCTGAGTTGTTTTCCCTTATTGATCAGCACTTTTATCCCTGCCTCATAATTCTTCATCGTACTTCCTAATTCTTGGCAATTTTTAATATTCAACTGATATTTCAAAATCCTTGGCTTTTCTTCTCCTTTTTCGTCTTTTCCTTTTCTTTCCCTCCTTTCTCTTCCTCCTCCTCTTCATTCTTTTCTTGAATGATGTTGTCATCCACTCTGCCTCATTTGCTCGCTTCTCTGGTCATCCCTGAGGACCTGTTACTAACAGTAACTGAAATCCCTGTATAGCCTTGATTTTAGGCATATCACTCTTCAAACCGCTGTGTGTATTTCTTGCTCATGCCCTTTAATGGCCCCAATTTCATCAATTATTCAACCTCACAGAAGCATGCATTCCTTTGTTACTACTACCTATAGTTTCTCCTTTACCTTGTTTATATCTTTAATTCTGAGGTAGAGTTTAGTCTACGGTGTTAAAGAGGACTTCTAAATAGCTGCAGTGCACAAGAAACAAAATTATATGTGGGGGTCCTTATAATCATAAGACTCTTCTGGGATGCTCATGATTTCCCTCTCCCAAATTACATGATCTTCTCTGGGCACAGAAAATGTCCCATGATTTCCTGTTTCTGTTAAGTTCCTTGCATTCTGCTGACCTGGACACCTCCTGAAAACTGAATGAATCCACTGCTCCAGTGTCATTATGAATACAGTGTCTTCGTAGTGGGGACTGCTGCTTTCCACTATGTCCCACTGAGAAATCATAAATCTTCTCATTCTAAAATGTGTCAATACTAGTTGAGTAGCTGGGGGAAAGGCATTATGACTGTAAAATGCAAGTGCTCAAGATTTTTTTTTTTTCACATATGAGTACAGTTTGAGTTTCAATAATCAATTTTACTAAAGCTATTTTTCCTTCTATCACATCCTTGCTATATGAAAACTTACCTCTGTAACACTGAATATTGAACTAAACGGAGAGAAGGAACAGTTAGGGAAATGGTAGCAGTAACTTGATAATTTCCACAACTTCTCATTATCAACTTTTTAATCCTCTCTTAATACACTCAGAAATAGGTAATATTATAATTAATTTTCATTTTGGAGGTTAGAAAATTGATATTCTGGATTTTGTGTAACTTGCTCCCCAAATGCTAGTAAATAGCAAAATAGTGTGGGTGAAACTTAGGGTTCTGTCTTAGAATACCTATAGGTCCTTTTTTGTTTTGCCAATGATATTATTTTGGTAAGAAATCAGGTGAAAAATATTACCAATTTCAAGATAATTTGATTGATGTTGAGATATTATTTAAAGATAAAACATGTATTATTAATTAATGGTACATTGAAACAAAAATAATTTCTGCTAATCTTTATTGATAACATTGTAGGTACTTGTTGAGTATATTAAGGATATTATATATTATATAATTATCTAAGTAACATATAATTATGAATTATAAGTAGTCTGTTGATTGAATAAAGAAGGGATAGATATGACTATATGGACAAATATATGTATATACTGACATATAATTGTTCCATGTTCTAATCAATTTCAATTATCTCTATTACATCACTCTGTATGATAGAGTGCATAAATATTGATTTGATGGAAGATTTATTAGCTCAAGCTCCCATAATAAAAGACTAGAGACTAGACAGCTTAAATAACAAATTTATTTTCTCAATGTTTCAAAGAATAGACATTTGAGATGTGGGTACCAGCATGTTGGGCTCTGGTGAGACTCTTTGTCTGGCTTTCAGAGAGCCATCTTCTCACCATATCCCCACATGGCAGGGAAAGATCAATTTCTCTTCTGCTTCTTATAAAGGTACTAATCCAATCATGAGGGCCCTACTCTCATGACCTAATCTAACTCTGATCATCTCCCATAAGCCCCATCTCCAAATATCATCATGTTAGGGGGCAGATCTTTAACATAGGAATTTGAATGAGGGCTGGGGGGCAGTGGGGAGGTTGAACACAAACATTCAATCCATAACAGGGAGAATTTTTTTTTTTTTAAATCAGTTGGCATTTATAGAACACTACATCCAAAAAGAACAGAATATATACATTATTTTCAAGTTCACTTGGTTAATTCACCATGGTAGACCAACTGTTGGGCAATTTAAAAAGCCTCAATATATTTAAGAGGATTTAAATAATTCAACCTATGTTATTTGAACACAACAGAGCTAAATGGGTTAGAACAGAGGGCAATTATTTTCAGAACCCAGATATTTTAATTTTTTTTTCAAAGCAAGTCACAGAAAAATTGAACACGCCTAGGTTTTCAAGGTTCTAACATATGATTTAAAGATATTAATTATAGTTAGAATGCCCTTGATTTTCTTGCTTTTGTGTAACTTCTATTTTAGCAGGGTCTTTCAAATACATATTTTATTAGCACATAGCTATGGTACAAAATTGGTAAGTCGTACTGTCAAATGATCAGAAATAATCTCAGAGGATAAACTTGTTTTGGGACACATGTTCCATTTCACTGACTTTCAGTTGTGTTTGGTGCATGTCACTTTGACATCAGCCTTTTCCGTTTCATACGTTTAAGATTGTACCACTGGATACCATTTGTTCTGAAAGGAATGAGTCTATATCTGCACACTAAGAGAGAACATAAGTCCTAAATTCTTTATGATCTGGGTTGCTGCTCTTGATGCTAAATAATTTTCTAAGAAAGGACATGCCCAAGAAACTGATCCAGAGACATTCAATAAAAGATCTCAATGAATTTTAGGGCATTTAAAGACAAAATTAAAGGGACATAATCACACAATTGATTAATTAGTGGAATGACTCATGTAATTCTATATACCCATTATGGAGAAAATAATTAACTAACTTTATATAGAATACTTGATATGTATGTTAACTTAGGGATGAAGGCATAAAAGAACCAAGGACATGAATGAATGAGGTGTATCAAAAGAATAATTATGTTTTTCTGAGGTTTTTAAATAACATAAACCATCATTCACTGTGTTGACCTCAGTAGATAAGATTTACTTGGGCTCAGTGGTTATAGGTAAAAACTCTGGTGCCATGTACATATTTTAAAATTTGAGTTTCACCAGTTCCTAGCTGAGTGAATTGTGTGCCTCAGCTTCTTCCTCTGTAAAATATAAATAAGAGGAACTGCTTCACCGTGTTCTTGTGAAGATTAAATGAATTAATATATATAAATTGCTTACAATAGCATTTGACACATGTAGTAAATACTAAATATGTGAGGTTATTGTTGTTGAAACACCACTGATCAAGCAGAAGTGAGAAAATGAATAATTTATCATGGTTGGTTAAGAACTAAGGCAGTTTACATTAATAAAAACACAAAGAAGAATCATGAGTGCCTTGTTAAAACAGTGTGGGAAGGAGTTTGCTATAAAGTATGACACCTTTGTGTAATATAGAAATGGGTTGTGCCAGTTGAGAGGGGGAGAGAGAGATAAAGAGAGAAAGAAAGGTGAGGGGAGGAAGCAAGAGCAGAAAAAGATAAGACTTCATCTGTCTACAGAAGTTGACTCTAAAGATTACATGAATGATGACATCGCTGACTCTCAACTTATTTATAAGGCTCTAATTTTTCTTGGTGATTTTTTTTTTAAAGGAATCCTAAGATTTGGTTCAATCACAGCTGAGATCATAACATTTCCAAAACCAATTCCTCCTTTTTAAAAAATTTCTTATAATACAGTGTGAACAAAAAATACCACAAACCATATCAGTAAACAAAGAATGCTGAAGCTATCAAATCATCAGCAGCTGCCACCACCCCCACCCCGCCCCCAGTGAAGACAAGCCTGCAGCCCAGCCTCTGCAGCCACTCACAATGGTGCCCTCTGAGAAGACTCAGAATAAGAAAAGACAGGACACTGGCCCTAGATAGCTAGGTGCTTGTCAACGGCATGAAATCAATGAGCCCAAATGTTTGCTTCCTCTCACATAGAAAAGCACTAAATTCTTTAACTTGAGATGCTGGGTTTTCTTTAGTTAACAGTAATCTTTTAATGTTCCAACTACCTGGTCTTTGTTGTAAAACTCCTGTATATCCTAGCTCCTCCCCTATGTCTTCAGAGCAGTCCCTCAGAGCAATCTGAGAGGCTGTCATCCCAACTCGAGTCCTGCTACCAAATAAAACATAACTCTCAACTTTTAGGCTGTGCATTTAATTCAGTCGACAACAGAATGTGTATTTGTTTGTGTATGTGTGCATGTGCATATGTGTGTTTATGTGCATTTTTTTCAAACTTGTGTTTGTACAAGCAAAGTCAGTTAATTACTGTTTGTGAGTAAAGGACCAGGAAACTGGGTGACTTCTGCTAAAATGCTCATGAAAAACACAGCATCCTTTGCCTCACAAATGATTTGTTGAGCTGATTGTACTTACACACCACTCTGGACAAAATATCTGACTTGACAGAACTTTCACTAAGCTTCTTTCTCCCCCTAAGCCTCAGAATTTTGGCCCATCCTTGAGCACTGGAAGATATAACAGCTTCAACTTAAAGGCCCTCTCAAAAATCAGCTGACCTCAAGGAAAGCCATTTCCTGCTCCACTGTCTAATAACACCGAATATTCCACAACGCTTTGTTCATTCTGGACTTGTTTGCTCTTCCCTAAAAATGAAAAACCCTTTTCTACCTGATTTTGAGATGCTTG
Organism: Camelus ferus; assembly: GCF_009834535.1. NCBI lineage: Eukaryota > Metazoa > Chordata > Mammalia > Artiodactyla > Camelidae > Camelus > Camelus ferus. The sequence goes on from NC_045709.1 coordinate 603,371, forward strand.
CATAATTTATGTGTAGAGCATTCAGCCTTTTTAATAGCCTTTTCATTTTCTCTTATGATAATGAACCTTTTGAACAAAGTTTTTCTTTTTCTTTTTAACATTTTTTATTGATTTATAATCATTTTACAATGCTGTGTCAAATTCCAGTGTTCAGCACAATTTTTCAGTCATTCATGGACATATACACACTCATTGTCACATTTTTTTCTCTGTGAGTTATCATAACATTTTGTGAATATTTCCCTGTGCTATACAGTGTAATCTTGTTTATCTATTCTACAATTTTGAAATCCCAGTCTATCCCTTCCCACCCTCCACCCCCCTGGCAAACACAAGTCTGTATTCTCTGTCTATGAGTCTATTTCTGTCCTGTATTTACGCTTTGTTTTTGTTTGTTTGTTTGTTTGTGTTTGTTTTTGTTTTTTAGATTCCACATATGAGCGATCTCATATGGTATTTTTCTTTCTCTTTCTGGCTTACTTCACTTAGAATGACATTCTCCAGGAGCATCCATGTTGCTGCAAATGGCACTATGTTGTCAGTTTTTATGGCTGAGTAGTATTCCATTGTATAAATATACCACCTCTTCTTTATCCAGTCACCTGTTGATGCACATTTAGGCTGTTTCCATGTTTTGGCTACTGTAAATAGTGCTGCTATGAAAACTGGGTGCAGGTATCATCCTGAAGTAAGGTTCCTTCTTGATACAAGCCCAGGAGTGGGATTCCTGGGTCATACGGTAAGTCTATTCCTAGTCTTTTGAGGAATCTCCACACTGTTTCCCATAGTGGCTGCACCAAACTGCATTCCCACCAGCAGTGTAGGAGGGTCCCCCTTTCTCCACAGCCTCTCCAGCATTTGTCATTTGTGGATTTTTGAATGACGGCCATTCTGACTGGTGTGAGTTGATACCTCATTGTAGTTTTGATTTGCATTTCTCTGATAATTAGTGATATTGAGCATTTTTTCACGTGCCTATTGATCATTTGTATGTCTTCCTTGGAGAATTGCTTGTTTAGGTCTTCTGCCCATTTTTGGATTGGGTTGTTTATTTTTTTCTTATTGAGTCATATGAGCTGCTTATATATTCTGGAGATCAAGCTTTTGTCGGTTTCATTTCAAAAATTTTCTCCCATTCCATAGGTTGTCTTCTTGTTTTACTTCTGGTTTCCTTTGCTGTGCAGAAGATTGTAAGTTTCATTAGGTCCCATTTGTTTATTCTTGCTTTTATTTCTACTAGGAGAAAATTTTTGAAATGTATGTCAGATAATGTTTTGCCTATGTTTTCCTCTAGGAGGTTTATTGTATCTTGTGTTATGCTTAAGTCTTTGATCCATTTTGAGTTGATTTTTGTATATGGTGTAAGGGAGTGTTCTAGCTTCATTGTTTTACATGCTGCTGTCCAGTTTTCCCAACACCATTTGCTGAAGAGACTGTCTTTATTCCATTGTATATTCTTGCCTCCTTTGTTGAAGATGAGTTGACCAAAAGTTTGTGGGTTCACTTCTGGACTCTCTATTCTGTTCCATTGGTCTATATGTCTGTTTCTGTACCAATACCATGCTGTCTTGATGACTGTAGCTCTATAGTATTGTCTGAAGTCTGGGAGAGTTATTCCTCCAGCCTCTTTCTTTCTCTTCAGTAATGCTTAGGCAAATCTAGGTCTTCGATGCTTCCATATAAATTTTATTATGATTTGTTCTAGTTCTGTGAAATGTGTCCTAGGTAATTTGATAGGGATTGCATTAAATCTGTAGATAGCCTTGGGCAGTGTGACCATTTTAACAATATTGATTCTTCCAACTCAAAAGCATGGAATATCTTTCCATTTTTTAAAGTCTTCTTTAATTTCCTTCATCAATGGTTTATAGTTTTCTGTGTATAATTCTTTCACCTCCTTGGTTAGATTTATTCCCAGATATTTTATTACTTTGGGTGCTATTTAAAGGGGATTGTTTCTTTACTTTCTTTTTCTGTTGATTCTTCATTAGTGTAAAGAAATGCAAGAGATTTTTGAACATTAATTTTCTCACCTGCTACCTTGCTGAATTCTTCAATCAGCTCTAGTAGTTTTTGTGTGGACCTTTTAGGGTTTTCTGTATATAGTAACATGTCATCAGCATGTAGTGACACTTTTACCTCTTCTTTTCCAACTTGGATCCCTTTTATTTCTCTCTCTTGCCTGACTGCTGTGGCTAGGACTTCCAGGACTATGTTGAATAGGAGTGGTGATAGTGGGCATCTTTGTCTTGTCCCAGATTTTAGTGGGAAGCTTTTGAGTTTTTCACCATTGAGTACTATGCTGGTTGTAGTTTTGTCATATATAGCTTTTATTATGTTGAGATATGTTCCCTCTATACCCACTTTGGTGAGAGTTTTTATCATAAATGGGTGTTGAATTTTATCAAATGCTTTTTCTGCATTGATTGAGATGATCATGTGGTTTTTGTCCTTTCTCTTTTTGATGTGATGTATTACACTGATTGACTTGCGTATGTTGAACCAGCCTTGTGTCCCTGGGATGAACCCCACTTGGTCATGATGTAAAATCTTTTTTATGTGTTGTTGGATTCTATTTGCTAAAATTTTGGTGAGGATTTTGGCATCTATGTTCATCAGTGATATTGGCCTATAATTCTCTTTTTTTGTAGTGTCTTTGCCTGGTTTTGGTATCAGGGTGATGGTGGCTTCATAGAATGAGTTTGTGAGTATTCCCTCCTTTTCATTCGTCTGGAAGAGTTTGAGAAGGACTGGTATGAGTTCTTCTTTGTATGTTTGGTAGAATTCCCCGGTGAAGCCATCCGGTCCTGGACTTTTATTTGTAGGGAGGTTTTTAATTGCTATGTCTATTTCCCTTCCTGTGATCGGATTGTTCAAGTGTTCAGATTCTTCTTGATTCAGTCTTGGTGGACAGTATGTTTCCAGAAACTTGTCCATCTCCTCTAGGTTATCCAGTTTGGTTCCATATAGTTTTTCATAATATTCTGGTATGATATTCTGTATTTCTATTCTGTTTGTTGTAATTTCTCCATTTTCCTTTCTTATTTTGCTAATTTGTGCTCTCTCTTTTTTCTTCTTTGTGAGTTTGGCCAGAGGTTTGTCGATTTTATTTACTTTTTCAAAAAACCAGCTTTTGGTTTGGTTGATTTTTCCTATGGTTTTGTTAATCTCTATTGTATTTAATTCCTCTCTGATCTTTATTATTTCCTTCCTTCTGCTGCCTTTTGGGGCTTTTTATTCTTCTTTTTCTAATTCATTCAGGTGGTGGGTTAAATTGTTTATTTGAGATTGTTCTTCTTTTTTGAGGAAGGCCTGTATCGCTATAAACTTCCCTCTTAGCACTGCCTTTGCTGTGTCCCATAGGTTTTGAGTGGTTGTGCATTCATTGTCATTTGTCTCAAGGTATTTCTTTAATTTCAGCTTTGATTTCCTCATTGACCCATTGTTTTTTCAATAACATAGTGTTTAATCTCCATGCTTTCCTTTTTTTCTCCTTTGTTTCTCTGTTGTTGATTTCCAGTTTCATGGCATTGTGGTCAGTAAAGATGCTTGAGATAATTTCTGTCTTCTTAAAATTGTTGAGGTTTCTCTTATGCCCAAGTACATGATCAGTCCTGGAAAGTGTTCCATGTGCCCTTGAAAAGAATGTATATCCTATTTTGGGGGGATGTAATGCTCTGAAAATATCCACCAAATCTAGTTTTTCTCTTGTATTATTTAATTTCTCTGTTGCCTTGTTTATTTTCTGTCTGGAAGATCTGTCTAGTGATGCTAATGCAGTGTTCAAATCTCCAACTATGATTGTATTCCCATCAATATCCCCCTTTATCTCTGTTAGTAATTCTTGTATGTACTTAGGTGCTCCTATATTGGGTACATATATATTAACGAGTGTAATATCCTCATCTTGTATCACTCCTATAATCATTGTAACATGTCCTTCTTTATCTTTCTTTATGGCCTTTGTTTTAAAGTCTATTTTGTCTGAAATCAGTACTGCAACACCTGCTTTTTTGGCTTTTCCATTTGCATGGAATATCCTTTTCCATCCTTTCACTCTCAATCTATATGTGTCCTTCTCCCTAAAGTGGGTCTCTTGTATGCAGCATATTGAAGGTTCTTGCTTTATTATCCAGTCTGCCACTCTATGTCTTTTGACTGGAGCATTTAGTCCATTAACATTTACAGCAATTAATGATAGATGTGTGTTTATTGCCATTTTGAACTTATCTTTGCAGTTGAATTGGTATATCCTCTTTGTTCCTTTCTTCTTCCTTTTGTGGTTTGGTAATTTTCCTCTGTATTATCATGGATTTTATTTAATTTTTGTGACTCCCTTGTAAGTTTTTGGCTTGTGATTACCCTTTTTTGTACATCTATTAGCCCATTACTATAACTGTTTTTATTAAACTGATAGTAACATGATCTCAAATCCATCCTACTGTTAAAAAATTTAAAAAAGAAAAAAAAATATTCTATATTTCCCTGCCTCCCTCTCCCACTCTCAGTGATTTGTATGTCTTCTTTTATAATTCCATATTTACTTTATTTGCAGTTCATGAGTTATCACCTTTCCAGTTGTGATTTTCTCATTTCTGTAGCATCCTTCTGCTTTTGTATTTAGAATAGCCCTTTCAGTATTTCTTTTAGCATGGGTTAGGTGCTGCTAAACTCCTGCAGCTTTTTTTTTTTTTGTCTGTGAAACTCTTTATTTCCCCTTCTATCCTAAAGGACAGCCTTGCTGGATAACGGATCCTAGGCTGCATCTTTTTTTCATTCAGGGCTTTGAAAATATCTTGCCACTCCCTTCTGGCCTGTAGGGTTTGTGTAGAGAAATCAGCTGAGAGCCTTATGGGGGTTCCCTTGTAACTTACTCTTTGCTTTTCTCTTGCTGCCTTTAGAATCATTTCTTTTTCCATGACTCTGGCCATCTTGATTATGATATGTCTTGGTGGGAATCTATTTGGGTTCTTCCTGTTTGGGACCCTCTGAGCTTCCTGTACTTAGATATCTGAGTCCTTCTTTAAGTTTGGGAAGTTTTCAGTCATGATTTCTTCAAAAACCTTTTCAATCCCCTTTGATCTTTCTTCCCCTTCTGGGACCCCTATTATGCATAGATTGGGATGCTTTATATTATCCCCTAGGGCCCTTATGCTATTTTCATTATTTTTTATTTGCTTCTCTTATAGTTCTTCTGAATGGGTTCTTTCTATTGTCCTGTCTTCTAGATCACTAATTCGTTCCTCTGCATTATGTAGTCAGCTTTGCACAGCTATTAGATTATTCCTCATCTCTGTCAATGAGTTTACCCATTCTACTTGGCTCTTCTTTATAGCTTCAATTTCATTTTTGACATATTTTATATCTCTAAACACTATCTCTTTTAATTCCTTCAGGAATTCAATCACTCCTTTTCTGAAATCTTGATGTAGTAGGCTATCAATATCTATTACATTGATCTTTGTTTCAGGGGATTTCTCTTGTTCTTTTAATTGGGAAACGTTTCTCTGTTTCTTCATCTTGCTCATACCTCTCTGGCACTGTGGTTTATGGAGTATCAGTTGTTTATTTTGGTCCTTAAGGAGTTTATCTAATGCCTATATAGGAATAAGACTTAGAAAAAAAAGAAAAAATAAGAGAGAGAGAGAATTTTTAAAGAAGGGAGAAAGAAGGTTTGAAAACAGTGTATAATGAATAATAGAAGAGTGAGTTGAAGCAAAGTATTAATCAGGTTGAGACGTCCTTTTAAAACCTTTGAAAAAAAGGGGGGGGAGATGAATAGAGGTATTTGAAACCTGTGTCTAATCAATAACAGGACATCAAAACCCAAGAGAAATAGAAATCAATTAAGAAGTAAAAATTAAGAGGGTAGTAGAAAATAGAACAGGTAAAAACAGATTTAAAAAAAAAGGGGGGGGGGTTGTCGGTGTTCTCCTGGAGTCTGTGTGCTTTTAATGTGAAGTCTTTCTGTCTTCATCCTGTTTTGGAAGCTCAGCTTGCTGTTTTCAGAGGCCCTCCATTGGCGCCCTCTTCTGTGCTGCTCGCAGTACCTGTGGCAAGCTGATCGCGCCTCCTCCTAACACTGGGTCAGGTGCAGCTCTCCTCTGCTGTGGGCGGGTGGGTCACTGCTCCTCCGGATGCTGCAGTCAGATGTTGCAGACTGGCTAGGTAGGAGGGCGGGTCGTGCCCCCTCCCAGCACCTCGGTCAGGGGCTGTGTTCCTGCCCAAAAGGCGGGAGGGCCATTCTCCCTCTCCCTGTGCTGGTAGCTCCTCTGCTCCGTTCGGCTGTGTGCTCCGCCCTGGTCGGCACTCCGCCTTGGTCGGCGCTCCGCAGGTGGGCTCGGGGAAGACCGAGGGACAGCCTTGTCTCTGCTCTGGGCCAAAGCTCAGCTCCTTGTTTGTCTTTGTGGAGCAAGTTCTCTGAGGGACCAGGATGGAAGGATCCTATCTGCCTTGGGCTGTAGGCAAGTCTCAGTCTGGCCTTTGAGGCTGCTAAGCCCTTCGGTGCGGTGCAGATTTCGCCCCCTCCGCTGCCTGGGTGCTAAGCTCCGGAGGATATGGCGGCTGTGCCTGAGCCCTGCCTCTCTTTCCCCGAAAACTTTCCGTGGGTTTTCAGAGATGGGGGTATGCACCCTTCCCCCCAGAGCACATCAACCTTGCTGTTTTATGGAGGGCCCAGGTTGTTCTGCCCTGTACACCCACAGCCACGGCTCGCAGCCCCTTGCGTTCCCCCAGGGCTGCCTCCGTGCAGCCGCCCCCGTCCTCCGCCTGGCTTGGGCAGCCTGGCCCCTGCCCGCCGCTGCCAGGCCTGGGTCTCAGGCTGGGTGTTGGGGGGACCCTCTGTGCCCTTTTATCTTAGTTCTGTCAGTCAAGGGCTGCTCTGTATAGATCCGAGCCTCGGAGGCTCCCCCTCCGTCCCGCTGGCCTCTCAGTTGGAGAGGGGAGACCGAGCGAACCAGCGCCAGTCCTCCTTTGCCGCTCCCTCCCCGCGGGACCTGTCCTGCGCTGCTTTGCCTTTTGTTCTTTCTTTTTTCCTTTCCTCCTACCAGATTTTTGGTGTCTTTATCTTTTGAAGAGGGCGATGTTCTGTCGGAGTTCCGCAGGTGCTCTGGTTGGCTGAGTAGGTCTGTGGATGTGGGTCTTGGTACATTTGTGGGAGAGGGTGAGCTGTGGGCACCCTTCTACTCTGACATCTTCTCTCCCATCCCAAAGTTTTTCTTTATCTAAGTCTGGATTTATTTTATTTGATCTATCACAATTGGAATGAGTCTATCCCAACCGTTCATATTTGTCAATTTATAAATATGCTACCTCTTTCAAGCACCAATTATCTGATCAAATCTAACACAGGCATACATCAGAGATACTGCAGGTTCATTTCCAGACCATCACAATAATGCAAATATCATAATACAGCAAGTCATATGATTTTTTTGGTTTCCCATGCATATAAGTTATGTTTACACTATACTGTAGTATATTAAGTGTACAATAGCATTACATTCTGAAAAAGTATATACCTTATTTTAAAAATTCTCTTTGCTGAAAGATGCTAATCACCATCTAAGCCTTCAGCAAGTTATACCAGTATCATCAAAGATGTCTTATTACAGATCACCATAAGAAATTTCATAATAAAAATGTTTGGAACATTACGAGAATTACCAAAATGTGACACAGAGACACTGAAGTGAGCAAAGCTATTGGAAAAATAGTGCTTGTAGCTTCACTCTTACAGGGTTGCCATAAGCCTTCAAGTTGTGAAAAACTCAATATTGGTAAACAGCAATTAAACAAGGTATGCCTGCATTTGCTACCACTGTGCTTATTGTTTTCTGCTTTACTAGCTGCAAGTTAATATTAGAAGTGATGTTATTTTAGGTTTTAATATGTTAAAATATATTTTTCAAATATATTTTTCCATTCTTTGCACTGTCATTGGCAGGTGGTAAACTAATACACCTGCTTTTCAGACACACAGGCATGAGCTCCTATTTATTAAAACAGTTGTACTTCATTTATATGTAACACGACATTCTTATCAAAATAATTAAAGAAATATTTTTATATGTGGTTGAATTTGTACCTTGAACACTAAAGTTTCATATATATATTAATATTTATGTACACATAAACATCTGTTCTCAAACTTTTCTAATCCACAAGTGTTTTAGATAATGTTCTAGGGGAGGCCAGCTCTTAGGATTTAGTGCAAAACCTGCAGGGACTGATGGCTGAAGCCTTCTTCTAACATGTCTCCCAGTATCTGAGACAATAGTCCTTCCTTAACTGATGAATTAAATAAATACATGACAAGGATCACTAGCCTTGAATTCTTTAGATACTTAAAGATGATTCTAATTTCTGTATCACCCGCTCACAAGGAAGTGATAATTTTGTGTGTGTGTGTGTGTTTGTTTTTTTTGTTTTTTTTTTTTTTGCGTTATCACCTTGGCTTTCTTGGAAGGGACAATTTCAGAGGCTTTATTTGACTTTCCTCACTATGGTAGCCCTTACCAAACAGACCGAGGACCCAATGTGGGTGATGTAGCACTGCCAGTACTTCTATCCCAGGTGTACATTTAGGGACCATGAAGTAACCCAAAATGTGTCCCTCCCAGGACACATTAAATTAACTGTGAGTTGGATCTAGGTCCAGACTCCATTTATCACCTGGTTCCCAAATACCGTCATTCTAGCTTGGTGCTGTGATGTCTTTGGATCTGAATATTGCTGTCACCTTGGAACCTGTGTCAAATGGTCCTTGAAATGGTTAGGTGTTTCCTTTCCCCCAGTTTGGAGAAAATGACAATAGGCCTCTTTAAGGAAGGTCCAGGGGAGGTACCATCACGCACAAGTGTCTTGGTGTTGTAGAGTTTTTCTCCTAATGATCTGATCTCTCATTCAATCAGTGAGTCCTGGGTTATACAACCGGCTCATATCTGGAAACAGGGCAAGAAATTGTGGATTTTTAGTAGAATAACTGTTCTCTTCTAATCTCCATCCTCAATTGCTTGTGATTAGATACATTTGTAATGTAATCACCTGACAATTATTTTTTTTATTGCAATATAAGTGCCAGATATTGAGCTTTTGGTTGCTGAGCCATTCACTTCAAAGATACCCATCTTGAATAAACACACATTGGCAGGTACAGGATTTGATAGAGAGCCAGGCCACCCACTCAGAAAGCTCTGGTAGATCTAGGTGATGGACATTTTGCTAAACACTTACTTTTCCCTTCCTGCTCCTTAATTCCTGGTCTTATGTTTTAAATTTACCAAAACATCCACAAACCTGGGAAGCCCTAAGCCCCCACTCCCACCCCCAGTAATGGCAGCATGCCTGGCTGCTCCTTTTCTCTTTTTCTACCCCTGACCTTACCGTGTGTCTCCGGGTGTATCTTGTACCCTTGAGGACTTGTGGGTAATAACCTTTTTCAGAGTTCCCGGATGATCGTTGCTGAGGTGTGTCTTGGAATCATAATAAGCACCACAAGGACTGGTCCAGCTGCAACACTGGCTCAGGTTGGGGAAATGTCTGTGGGGTCTCCCACAAGCAGTAAGAGCCCACATAAGTGTCTCAGGCACTTCTAGCCAATTACTATCAATAGGCTGAGACTGGCATAAAACAACATTGAGAAGTACCTGTGTTACACTTGCAGGTAGTATTAAGCACCTTTACCTGGCTTCTCTTTTTTTTGTAGGGGCGGGGGCAGTCATCATCTCCATTTCTGTGTCTCTCTCAACATCAGCCTTATAGTGAAAAGTATTGCCCACATGGATGTTAGGAAAATTGTTACAATTTCTGTCATTTGGGTATATAATGCTATATTTTGTTAACTATAATGTGTCTATGTGTGACATTATCTTAAAATTCATATTATATATATTTTAGTTCTTTATTCTGAACTTGAAAAAGTTTTACTTACCACTATTCCTCTCATATATTTTATTCAACAATTAGAAGAAACCAATGTTCCACTATTGTTAGAATAATTACTTTTCGAATAGTTTTAATCCTCTGAAGTCCATCAAGTGAAGAAGAATCTATTGACCCATCTCTTTTATAACTAATCACATACAGGTATGTGCATATCCTTCATCCTTAAAAAGCAAATGTTCTTTGTTTGAATCCTCATCATTCATATAAGAAACTAAATTTAAAATATTATCTCAATATTGTTCAGCTTTATAAAAGAACAAACTTTCAGAATGATTGGAATATATAAATGTGCATAATTTAGGAAACAATCTCACTGTGAAAGAAATTCACTCACATCAAAATGTAAAATTATACAATTAAAATAATATACACTTAAATGATATAAAAATTTAACCATATAAAGAATGTGGGTATGTGTATTTACTACTGGTCCTGGTATTTTCTCACTGCAAATGTGAGCTAAAACTTAAAAATGCCTTCATACTATAGAAGCCTGAAGATTAATTGAACAAGTAGATTTATAAATGTTTAACGTGCTTGATTTCTAGAAATTTGAAATACGTTATCTGTTTGAGGACAAAGATTTTAAGTATTCACTGATTTATAATATCACCAGTACTTAAAAGTGTTTGTCATATAGTTCATTCTTAATAAAATTATATTTGGAATACTTGGAATGAGCTAGATCATAAATTGTGTACTTCACACACATAATGGCTAAAGGTTATATATTGACACAAATTTAACTTTCAGTTTTCAACATCTACCTCTCCTATAACTAAACTTTTTTAAAAATTTATCAAATTTATTTCTTTATTATGGATATTGTTATACAGAATATAAAAATTAAATAATAAAACTTTTTCCTAAGAGTACAATTTAACTTCATCTTAAAAAAATGCATCTTTTCTTTTTTTTAAACTGTACATATTCAGGTTAAAAAAGGCTCTTGGACTTAAACTTATGACTTCAGAATTAAACTTATGACTCAGAAATAAATGCTATAGCCATCTAAAAGTTTATATTGACAAATTGCGTCCATTTTCAAATTATAATGCAATATTTGTACACAGAATAACTATATATACACTTCACTTACATTGCTGGTATATAATTGTTACCCAAACTGTCTTGAGAAATGAAGCTTAATATAGATTCAAACTAAGTAAAAAATAATTCTCAATTACAGCATTTCTTTCACAACTAATAAGAGATAATCCAAACATTGTTGAATATAAAAAAAAAAAAGTCCCATGCTTCGTGGTGTGCTCTGGGAATTCCAATGTATTTTAGATGAGAGATATTGACCATGAAGGAGTTCACTGCTGTGCTCACTGGTAAAGTTGGAGAAACACTGGTCCAAAGGAGGGGATTGCCCTCCAACCACTGGCCTCAATGCAGCACAGGAGGAGATCTGACTAAGTAAGTGGATGCAGCCTGGCAGTTTGGGAGGCCTGAGTGGAGGGGAGGGAACAGCACAGCTTTAATACCAGGGCCCACTTCTGGGAAAGGGACCATTGGGACTTTGTGCTTGGTACCCTGGCTGGTTTATAAAAGCCCCTTGTGATGTGCTGATTCTCATCACCTCTTCCAGGAACTTGAGCACTTTTAGCATGTCTGCCATCTCTTCTCATTTAGACTGCAGGGATCTCTCTTGCTTCAGTTCTTGGACAAGAAAATTGATTTCCTTCCTCGAACTCGGGTTGACCATCAGTCAACTTTCTGTAAGTGTCAGTGAGGCTGGGTATGTTTACTGGCTCATTCTGTAGCCTGGCATTCTTTACAGTTGTTTGCATCCTGGCATACTCCTTTTTAGCCACATAAAGCTTGTCGATGAGGTGGCATTTCTCCTCAATCTGTGCAGCCAGTGTTTTTGCCAGTTGATTTTCACGTCTTCCGTTACATCGACTTTTAACAGACTGAATAAGTCTGAAAGTAAATAAGACACCAACCAATAAGCTGAGGATAGGCAGACTCAGCACTCCCAGTGGAGGCTCTGGAACATGAACTGAGAACACAGGCCATTGGGCAGCAGCAAAACCAGGACCACACTCAACTTCCTAAGGATCAACCCAAAGCCAAGCTCCACAGAGGACACAGCAGCCCCTCCATGGCAGTGATCCACCCAGGGCTCTGCCCAGTTACTGTGGATCCATCAGCCACAATAAGCCCCAGGGGACCCCCCCAACATTCCACCTGGAACTCAGCCAGCAACTGACATCCTGGATTGGTCAGTTATCTGGTCAGTGTCGGTGGGGAGTGGGGGTGTTGTCAGAGGAGAGGGTTGTAACTAAAATGTCATTTTCTCCATTATTGTCTAATGGTAACTTTTTCTTACCTCTTCCTTTTTCTGTTCATATCTGTATGTAATAAAAATATAGTGAAATGTGTCAATGTAAAGTTTATGATTTCACAAATCTTTCAAATTCCTCACCCACGACTATTGGGAAAGTAACTAAACTTTATCCTAATCAATGATTCAGATTTAGATTTTGGACTATGCTGAACTGCCACTTTCATGAAAAGGGGTTCTCACCTACTGTCTGAAGGAGAAAATTACCTATCATTATCCTACTAGGCCCAAATTAATACTTCATAATTTTAGCTTTATTATAAGCATTAGATAGTTATTAATGGCTTTTTGCAAAGTAAAATGGCATACTAAAATTGTTAGGTTAATTAGTGGCATGAGAACAGTTCAAGAAGCATTGAAAAGGAAAAACAATGAGATAATTTGTTGACTGCTTAAAGAAGGAATTAAAAGCAGTGGAGGATTGAACTCTAGGAGATTTTGAGACCCTACAATGCCGTTAGGGAGAGTTTGCACTGCTATTAACAGAGTATTAAAAGAGAAGGAGATGTGGGCTTGGGGATGAAAAATGTAAATTGTATTTCATATGTTTTTGACTTGTGAATACAATATTCAAATAGAAGAGTCTTAAAAGAGATAGGAAAGTTCAGCTCATGGTAATATTTTATTGGCCTAGTTTCCAGAAAGCCTTTTCCTTTTGTGTGTCTTTATGTGTGTGTTTGTGTGTGTTTACCCTCGAGATAAGAATTACTTCCATTAAGTTTTCATTTCAAAGAGATGGTCCTCAGTTCCCAGAGAAGACCAGATAGAACATTTACATCCCAAAATCACAGAGAAGGAATGCAACCTCTTCAGAAAAGGACTTTTGTTTCCTGAGACCAGAATATTTACAATACCCACAAGCCTTTTGAAATGAATAGCGGAGGTTTGGGGATTGGTAAAAAGAATAGATGGTCTTTTTCTGATCCTTGTAAAGACTCAATTTATAAAACAAGTTGTACAAGTTCTCCTTAATTTGTAGGACAGTTGTTTTTATTCCTCAAAGAATTGGGTGACAAACTGAGTGCTATCAAGGTGCAGACCCACCCATCCAACTACACTGTCTTCAATTTGCCTCTTCATATATGGGAGAAGATCCCCAAATAAGATAAAATTCAAGGCTCCTATGTTTTATATTTAGAGCTGTTTGTCTTTAGAATATTTTTCTTTCCTTCTGGGTACATAGTTTCATTTTCACTTAGGGGGAAAGGCCTTGAACTTTTTTTCTTATCTGGCTCTGAATATCAGTTTCCAATCTGACCATAGAGCTACTTAAAGAAAAAAACTCTTTTGAACATCTTGCTGGATTGAAAAATTCTCTTTAGTCTGCCCAAAGCATATGTATAGTGATTCATTTCATCATAACTTTGTATGGTATGTAATCTCTAAAAATATTGAATCACTATATTGTACACTGGAAGCTAACATAATATAAGTCAACTATACTTCAGTTAAAAACAGAAAAGAAAATTAAAATCATCAGTAATCTCACTACCCAAGATAACTGCATCACCATCATCATCATCATTTGTTTGGATTGGAGGGCTGTACACAAGAGAGCAGAGCTCATATCTAAGAGTGATTTACATGCAGTCTCAGTGACAGTAACAGGAACAGTGAACTCAGAGCATTCAGAGCTCAGCAGGTCCCTTACCTGTGCAACTTATTGTCCCAAAGGCCATGAGCTGTCAGTTTTGGATCCCATTCCTCATTTCCTGTTAAAACTGTTAAAAAATGATTAAGGAAAATAATTTTGGTGATACAAACTTTAGCACTCCATGAAGCAGGCAGCATCCTTCTAGAAAACTGCAAAGTGGGTCTGCTGGTTCACAAACTGGCTCCGAAACAAGGAGGGCAGGGAGAGACCAGAGAAAGAGGTCAGTCCTTCCAGACTGGCAGCTGGTAGGTTTAATAAGCAAGGGAACTCACATACAAGTCTTGTCTTGGGCGGTTGCAAGACAAGTAGACAGACCTCCACATCCACCTGTCAGACCTGACAGAGGTCTTACCTGGCTTCAGTCATCTATTCAGTCTAGATAATGCCAGTGAAATCGTTCTACATCAAGTCTATGTTCTTGACACAACTCTTAGTGTGGGAATGGTGAGCAGAACATATATTCAAGGACAGAGAAGAAGATGAGGAGCCTCCAACTGCCCCAGTTCAACTCCTGAGTCAATAAGCACTCATATCCTCTTCATGAACTCTTCCTAAGGAGGTGGAAGGCAAAAAGTTAATTTTTTTCTTATAGAATAAAGAATAAAAAATAAGGAAAACTCAAATAGAAAAATCTGATTGGCTGGGTCCACATAGCTAACCTTGTCTGGGGTGAGAAAGCCCAGAGTTGGCTTGGCATTTAGGGATTGGCTGACTGGATATACTATGTTTCTGGTCAAGTAGAACATTTACAAGGACACGAAAGTTGTCTAAGTTTCAGTCTATTGACTTTGTACCCTCAAAGGAAGTAGCTCCATCTTGTGCCCAAGATTTATTTCAATACTTCATTACTTCAAGTACTATATAGTTCTCAGACCTCTCAAAATCCTGAGATATTTCACCTTTGAGCACATTCCTTTCCACCAACATCCCATCCCAGTTCACCCCTAGTAAATTTTTAATAATTTGAACACAATTTCATGCCAGAAGCTCTCAGGGCTTTGCCCACATTAGTGCTGAGAGTCTCCTTGCCCTCGGCCCAGTAGGCGATCCAGCTTCCAGTTAAGAGCATGCATTCTCAGACAAGTCCTGGTTTAAAAAGAAATCATAGGCTGAGTCCTTTGGAAAGTAGACGTTGAAACTCTGAAATGTCCATGCAGAAGTTTTATTGCTTAACAAAGGAGGGCTGGGCAGAGTAAGAAATTGAATTCCAATGTTGTTGCAACACAAGTCTTAACTCCTTCCACAATAAGCTACGGAGGTGTAATGACTTCTTATAATTTTCCCTCATCAAGCAAGAAATGTGGGCCTCTGTGGCCCTGCATTTGTTTGATGCAATCTACCCAAATGAGGGATGTATGGATATACTTTTGAATGAGGCAACTTTTTCTTTTTTCTGTTTTTGTTTTTTTTTTTTTTTTTTTTTGGTTGAGGGCAATTATTGTAAAGAAATTGAACTATGAATTACAGTATCTATACCTGTGTTGGCCAAATCGAGCTTGATCCCATGAGTTTTCTAATATTCATTGAAATGATTTTCATAAATATCTACTTATGGGAGCAAGCAAGAAAAACACTCATTAATATAACTTTGATCTCCATATTTCATGGTGAGTGAGGCCCATGTGCATTTTCACCTATGATTCTAAGATGCTCATTCACATTGTCCTTCAGTTTCCTTTAGCCATTCCATAAAGTTATTAAAGGAAGCCCAGGTGAAAGGTTTGTGGTACTGCAAAGTAGCAATTTTGTGGTACAAATCAAAGGTGAGGCATTATAACCTTGAGCAATTGTAAGTTTTGGGAAATCAACATAGAACTGGCCACTGCAGAAATGGCTGGATGAAGTCATGGGGCTGAGATGACTCAAGGTTGCTTAATAATTTTATCTGTTGCAAGAATTAAGTTAAAGGAAGAGCAACTGATAGTTTTTCATTTGATCAATACTATTTCCAGACAACATCAATATTGATACATTCATAAAGGCTTTGTTGTTAATGGTGGCAGTGCTGCAAAAAATGGTAACATCCTTGAGGTAATCAGCCTGCCAGATAGACCTCAATGATCTTCACTTCCTGTTACTGATGCCCTTGGGGAGTAAGTTGTCACACTGAATAGGAAGAGTATGTATAACTTACAGGAACTGAGGAAAAGATGTGTGACTTCCAAGGCTAGATCATAAAAGGCATTGCAACCGTGGATCATTTGCTTTGAAAGAAGCCAAGCCTACCACACCTTGATGATACTCTAGCAACAGTATGGAGACGTCCACATGGCAAGGACAGGCCTGGACAGGCCAGCAGACATGGGACTGTGCCAACTAGGAAGTGTATCCTCTTCCTTCGTTAAGCTTCCAGATGACTTCGGCCAATCTGATTAGAGACACAGCCACAACCACTTAGCTGGGCTACTGCAAAGCTTTTGAACTACAGAAGCCATGTCAGATGATAAATAAGTGTTGTTTAAGTCATGCTTTTGGTGTATTAGTTACACAGCAGTATAAAACTAATACAACCATTAAATAACTGATTTTCTGAATTTTGGCACTGCACCAATTGCAAACTGAATCATATTTATCATGTAAATAATGGTGGTACTTAGCAGGTGCCAAAAAAGTTCAGGACCCTAATTCCTAGCCTACCTAACTCCCTCAGAATGTTTTGAGACACTCAAACTGGTGTCCTCACTTTTCTAACTTCCTTAGAATTTGAGTACCATGGGACATAAAGCTTAAAACCTGGCCTGAATCTATTATGCCAAACTCAGTGGAGAGTGTGGGACATGGGCAAAGAAGGGGAAAAACAGGAATGATTGAAATATTCTATCCCAATAGGCTATTTTTACAACCCACATCTAAGTTCCAGGAAAAAGTAGTGGTTCCAGCTGCCAGAAGGAGTTTCTTTTGTCCACCAAGACAAGAGTTGACTGCAAATCCACATTTATCAAATACAAATGAGTTCTATGAAGAAAATCAGAGAAGAATAAATAATAGAAAATGTAACTATACACATCTTTTCCTATTGTGATGGGGTCTTCTTCTGAGAGTGCTAAATATTATTTAAGGAAAGGACTTTTTTTTTGGAAGGGGTCATTGGCCATGGGAATCAACCATTGGAAACCAGTGGGGTCTCCTTATGGCCTCAAGAGACATCCCATGGTAACAAGGATATGTCATCACCACCTTGTAAGTAGTCCAGGAAATGCAATGGCAATAGAATTACAGCAGCAAAAAGCTACCAAATGAGACATTAAATAGAGATGTCCCAGAATGCAAACCATGAGACAGAGATGCCTGTATAGTTTACACATTTTTGTGAAATATCTAAATCAGCATCTGACACTCCTTAGATGTTCAATAAATATTTATTAAAGAGAGGAAAGAATGAATAAGTTTTTCTAGGGTAGAAAAGGCTAAGGATGGACTGTCTCACCCTGCCAGTGCATTTCAGTAGTATCATTACAGACATAAAAAGTATCTCACAGGGTGACTCTGGGTCAGCTGAGGAAGAGTAGGATCAGAAAGTCAGAGAATAGTTTGGATCATATGTCAGATACCATAACCACTCCAGGTGGAAAATCTTTATAGAGGCAAAAAAAAAAAAAAATGAGTAAAAGTATCCCAACTAATTTGTCACATGGGGCATAATTAATTCAACTGACATATATACAAATTATTCATTTTTTTTTTCATCCAGAAAACTCAGACAAGTGGGGTCAAGGCAATATTCTAGTTAAACATAATAGTTTATAGTCAACAGATTTTTAAAACTTCGAAGTCAGTTTTATTTTGTAAACAATAATATTGCTAATGGCTACCTAACATATTTATTGTGAGTACTTGATGGGAGAGTATTAAAATATATGTCATGAAATACTTAATAACTGATAGAAAGCATTAGTAGAAGGAATTTCAGTAGAGGTAGATGTTTTAGAATTAGGAATAATATGAGTGAGTGTACTATTAAATTTATATACTATTTTATTTCTGAGTGTTCTGTATAAACATATATTCTAAATTTTAAGCACATTTCCATATGGAAAATATGTTTTAATATTTTAAATAAGATTCACATATATTTTCACATCTAACCATGAGATCTGGTAGAAGTTAGATGCTGTTACTATTATTTCAATTTTGCAGAACACAACATTGAGGGAAAATTATTTTCTCAAAGTCATACAGTTATAAGAAAGATAGATGCAAACTCCAGATCATATTATTACAATAGTCATCCTGTCCACCCCTAATTATAGCATCTTGCAAAATATAACAGAACTTGGTAAAACTGAAAGTATGTTTTGATTGTATTAGAGTTTCTATATATGAATGGTATTATGGCTTTGCAAATTGTTCATCCAGATGATATTTTACCTTTACTAGAACAAGGACTTTTACCAAGCAATGGCTCAAAATGTTTGCTGTGACAGTTATGTCTAGGCAATCTCCTTGTTATTGAAAACAGAGAGATAAAATTTTAAAAAATGATTTTTCTAAAGTTCTTATAATCTAAGAAAATATGATAAGCAGTTAAATAAAAAGTTTGTATATGTATTAGTGTTGTGATAAAGATATACTCAGGGAACAGTAGCAAAAGATGCTAGCTCTTCCCAGCTGTTTAAGCAAAGCTTCTGCTGGGAGAGCACACAGAGATAAGATTGAAAAGTTAAGATGATAAAAAGCTAAGACGAAGCATAGAACAAGTGATGATAACTTGAACACAGACAAATGAAAAAGGAGACTACCAACAATTTGATATTATGATAAAATGAAATTCAAGGAAGAGAATGTCAGGAAATGACTGAATAAATACAATAATGTGGTCCCTTGAAAGCATAATGAGCTCTTACTGTGTAATTTCAGTTTTAACTAGGTGATGGGTAGAAAATGAATGAGTATTAAAGGCCTTCCAAAGCAACAATCCACCAGTCCTGATTATAAAACTTTCCCAATAATTGATGGCCAAGGCTTCTAGAATGTTTCAGATCTGTGTGTACAGAAGCAGTAGATAGAAAAACCATTATTTTAAGGGGCAAGTTGGTGCCTTCATAATGCCTACACACGTGGGCTCTCAAACTGGGCATTCTTTCCCTGGGTGCTCGCAATAAGTTCTAAAGATTTGGCACAGCTCTTGTATGCAAAGCAAAGCTTTCCACGTAAGCACTTGAAGTTTGGGACTGTCAGTCTTTTTCACTGTTGTATTTTAAGTTACAAAGACATCCTGATATATAACAGGGCCTTAATAAAACATGAGTGAATAGTGAATGAATGAATGAATGAAAAGATTCATGTCATCTAAAGAGAATCACTAAGAATTAACTTGATTTGATTAACAGTATTTTTCAACTAAATGCATAAGAATTCAAGTTAAAAAATCAGCTTGCACATGCAAGTTAAATTGCGAAGGATGGCTTATCGGGCATTACTATTTTCTGTCATAGTCAAAGGAAGTTAATATTATCAGCAATGGCATTTAGAAAATATCTGAGGTGCTTGCATATTGGTAGTATATACAGCTCTACATAATTTTTAAAAATAGCAGCCATATTGTTTTCAGTTTAAAATGGATCCAGGTAAAAATAAAGGGAGGGTGGAATTTTCTAAAAATAATCCCAAATATTGTGAAAACAAGATCATATTTGTCTTGTTTTGTTTTAGCCCTACAGAATCAAAAGCTTCATACACAAAGAGAGTTGATAGATAGTTGATCAGTCAGAATGGACAGGATATGTTGTAGAAACACATGTACAAAAGTCCAAAATGTTAGTCATATTCAGAAAAAAAAAAAGAGGTTTATTTCTTTGTAACTTAAAATCTGTTGTGGACTTGGAAAATGTCCAAGGCAACAGCTTTCTCAGCAGTGAGTCAGTGATCCAGGCTGATGGAGGCGCCACCATATTGTAACTAAAATGACTATAATATATGACCTTTCCGGTTAAAGCAACAGGGAAAGGGAGGTGAAAAAAATCAAGTATCAGCCCTTAAATGCTTCCTCTCAGAAGTGACACACCTTATTTCTACTCCCTTTCATTGTCTGTAGTCAGTCATGTGATGACACACTACTTTAAGGGGCCAGGGAAGTAACTAAAAGGTAGACATATGGGTTATCAATTGGGATGTTTACAGCCGATAGATAAATAAATGGATGTTGAAAAATCAACCTGAATCCATCGCAATTTCAAGTGAGAAATGCCAGTGCTTCATTATGAATTCTTTAGTCTGCTTGTATGACAAAGCAAGAAAAATTAGGAGAACTGTGTAGCATATTCGAGACATAAAATCTTTCTAACTATAGTCAATATTCTCTCTCTGTAATGAGCTGAAAGAATGTGATAACACATCATCACAAGATTTATTTTGCTTTAGTTGTCTATCATTGACAAAATTATTCCTAGACAAAATTATTTTGTCACAGACAAGATTGACAAAACGTATATCATAGTGAAAATTAAGGGTTCATAATTTCCCTCAAGTTCTCTAGTATACTAATTCTTGTATGTTCATATTTAAAATGATGTATATTTGGTAACAAGTGATTTAAGAATTCTAGAATGAAGGATTCCTTTGATCAGATATAAACCAATCTTTTTAAATTAGTCACAATGTTTGGCTCTCTGTGTTCATATTTTTATACCTGATAACTGTTCTGAGCCTTTTTATTTCTTATTCTTGTGAGCATGAGTAGCCATCAGTCCTTACTCAGAGATCACCCTATTTAGCCATACAACACATAATGAACAACTCTAGAGATCATAAAGAATCCACCACATTTTCCAAAACTGATATATTGTAAGAGTTAAATAAACATTTTGAAAGTTTAATAGAATTTAATTTAATTTAACTTAATAGTTCTAGTACTTAATAAAATCCATTATCCTATATTTGCATTTGGAATTAAATACAAATGAAAAGGTCTTCTTTAACATCCCTCTACTGGTCAGCAAGGATCATCTGTTATTTTCGTATTTAAGGACAATGAAGAAAGTAAGACGAGTGCCTTTAAGAATGTGGGAGAAAATTTATCTTTAAAAAAAAAAAAAAAGGATGCATTCATTTAAGGAAAAGTAGCAGAAGAAATCCTTGGCTAATTGTCCTGAGTAGTATGTGAGTCATTTATGCAGCCAGGAAATTCAATGGCTGAATGCTTCACTGGCTCTGCCACCCAGTGGGCAGGGCAGAGCGTGTAACTCAGACTATCACCTACGGACTGATCATGCTATACGTGCACTCACGTCTTACCCTCTCCCACTGATAAGTGACTAACCCCATGTATTAGGTTTATTCAGCAGGACTCAAGTGGTTAAACTAATTAAATTGGTGGTGCCCTACATTAGCTGCTACATGAATTCCAGATGCATTTTCCTTAAGAGGGTGGAAACTTCAGAGCCAGAAGGATACCTGCTGAACTGCATAAGTAAAGGACAAACGTTGCCTGTACTTCAAAGCTTCCTCTAAAGTTATTTATACTGGTTATTTCAGAATATTGTTCATTAAAAGGATGATAAAACTATAACATTAAATCAGATATTGGCTCAAGTCCTTACAAAAAGCTCATATAGAGCTTATGTACTTAAGAGGTTAACTACTGTCTTAGCAATTTTATGATGAACATCATAGCCCTAGATGTATTTATTCATTCATTCATTCATTCATTCACTCATCTATTTAACTCATTACATTACATACAGGTATTATTCACCTTTAGGAAACAGGTTAGTAAAATATAAACAATTGAATCAAATGGAAAAATACCATAGCATTAACTAAATCTCAGGGTGTGTGATACTAAAATTCTAAAAGAAGAAAATATAGTAGAATGAGGTGAAGATAAAAAATGATTTAGTATAAAATATTAATAAGTAACTATTTAGGAAAATGAAAGGAAATGTCAACAATGGTTAAGAGATTTGGTTCTGCACACATCAACGGGATAACTAAATATTATGCAAAACGTTTTATAGATATAGGTACTTGCCTCCCAGTAATCTCTTCTTTTCTACTATTGAGCAAGCAATTTCGTTTGAGGCAGCAATGTGTCCAGTTAAAGTAACAAAAGGTGGAAAATGTTCACTAATTCAATTTAAATGTGCACATTTAAAGACAGCATTTGCTCTCAAGAATGTGTGTCAGTGAGCTTAGTGACTGACTGTTGGGGAGGACTGAACTGTATTTCAAAATGAGCATCCAAATTCATAGAGCCTATCAAGAGATCCAGAAACCTATCAACAAGAATAATGCACCTACCGTTCCAACACTGGATGAAGCAGAGGACAAGAGACAAGGGCATTCTTAAGCAACAAA
The DNA here is from genome assembly GCF_009834535.1 of Camelus ferus. Taxonomy (NCBI): domain Eukaryota; kingdom Metazoa; phylum Chordata; class Mammalia; order Artiodactyla; family Camelidae; genus Camelus; species Camelus ferus. Next base: position 625,618 of record NC_045709.1, read on the forward strand.
TTCTGAAGACAGACCAAAGCGTTATGCATATCAAGCAGGTTGTGAGGTCAACGTGCAGAAAATATCACAACATAAGTTAATGCCAGCAAGTGACATTCTGAAAACACCTTTTGAAAGTAGCCCTGACAACTTGAGCATCTGCAGACATCACCTCCACAAGGAAAGTCACTTGGTGCTGCAGAGGGGGGCCTATGGTGAAGGAATGAACACATTTGACAAGTATACATAATAAATATGAATCCTTAAAAAGAAAGTAAGCTATGTCTGTCTGTGTCAATAGGTGACTGGATTTCTGGAAGACTTTTTTTTTTTCATTTAGAAAGCAATAATAAATTTTTACTTTTTAGATAATCTGACAATGATTTTTTAAAGTTCTGTATTGTAAAATATCAAAATATTTTATTGAGGAACTTAGAGGCCTGAATAATAAGAAAAATCTGGGCCTTTATTTATTTAGAATTCCATTAAGAGTTTAAAGTTTAAATTTGTGTTCATTCTCCCATTTTCCTTGACTTTCCCCTGTTTTTATAGTACTCTTCTCTTTTCTAGACATTACATGCTCCTCATGGTTTCTCTCATACTTCTAAGTACTTTTACTTAGTCATTTAATTGGATTTATCCTCAATTCTCGAAGCCTTTCTTTGTATTCTGAATGTTTTTTACTTAACTTTTACTACTTTCGCATTTTATAACTTATTCGTTGGGGCTGCTCAGCTATCATTGCATAAAAGAGGGAAAAGATTAAAATACATCCCACATCCCCCATGAATCAAGCAACAAATGCAGTATCTACTTTATTGTGTATTTTTATAATAACATTTTATAACAATGACCTAGATATTAGTGTTCTCATTTTACAAATGAGTTACCTTAAGATCAGAGAGGTAGCTCACTTATTTAAATGTCAGTAACAACAAAGCTTGGGAGTTTCAACTGATTAAAGATGGAAACTGAGTGGATTCTTTGAGGTCTTCGGTCCAGAACTTCTTTGAATGCAACTAATATTTTCCCCATAGCATTCCCCTGTTCAGGTTAGCTATTTTTTTCTAGCCTCACAAATGTCTTTTCTAACTATTCCCACATGGAGAAAATTTAGAGATCCGAAGGGAAGTTTTAAATACTTGATCATGATTTTGAACTATTAAATAGGCCCTAATTTTTTGCCAATATTGTTATTTTTCAATTATAGATCATAGCCCACAGGATCATTTCTGAAAAGTGAGTAGGTAAGAAAAGTATTTTGAAAAAATTGATAATCCTTTCTACTTTCAAATTTGCTCTACAGAGTCAGGACACATGGACTTAAAACTTACCTGGGAAGGATTTCCCATCAGGAGGTTTATTGTCACACCATCATTCCCATAACCTGAGGGAAATAATCCTATCTATATCTGTCACTGCTAGTAATAAGTATCTGTGTAACAAATGAGTAACTACTATCCAAAATAACAGGGCAAACTGTGGGCACAGAGGAAGGATTTGCATCTGGGGCAAACCAAGAAAAGACAAAACTTTAATAATCATGTTGATCCAAAAGGCTTGAGACAAACAGGAAAATCCACTTTGTGTATACCAGCGAGGGAACACAGAACCACCTTCCAGGAAGTGAAATGAACGCAAAGGGAGCCTGGGAGGCCAAAGCCAGAAAAAGAGTCTGAAACACAGCCACAGGATCTCTTTTTTATGAGCCTTCAACCCCAATTGTAGGCAGGGATAAAACTCTAATGTATAACAAGCCAACCTGGACAGATGTTTAGAAACACCATTGATTAAAGGGTACTTATTTAGCTGAAAAGTTAATTCACTGTGATAGCTGAGTACTTCACTGCAAATTAAAATTTCATTTGGCTTTATAGTCACACCTTCCATAGACAGTTTGAAACTAAATTTGATGCAATTTTTTTTCTGGAATATTTTCGGCAATTCAGAAAGCAATTTTAAGTTTAAATGCTATTTTCCTTGAAGAGCAAAGAAAAAATTAATGAGTACACTTTCTATATTTTAGAACAATTAAATGATCCTGATCCATCTCTCTGAATTTTATGTTCTAGTTCTTCAAGAAACACATGCAATACAAACACAAGTTATATACAAAAACAGCAGTTGAATGTCTGTTGCATATGCAGAATGATCCAATGCCAGGATATCCAGGATTTTCCTTGTCTTTTGTTAAATACATTAATTCTGATGTGCGAATATAAAGTAGGATTTAGACCATAATTTTACCATAATTAGAATCTGGAAGTCTTAAGCATAATAACAACCTTAAAGACGTTTTTACTTTCTTTATTTACTTTTGTAATGATGGTACTGGGAAATGAACTCAGGACCTCATACACGCTAAGCACGGACTCTACTGCTGAGTGATACATCTCCCAGCTTTAAAATATTTTAAATTTCATTTTTTAGCTTTTTTCAATAAATATTGAAAAAAATATTTATTGGTACCAACGAATAGAAACTCCAATAAATGAATAGTTCTTGATGAGTCAGATGAAATAAAAATGTGATAAAGAAAAGCTATGTAAATGTGTAATTTGGGGCGGAGTTGTATTAATACTAAATTAAAAGCTGATATTCAGATATGTTTTCTAATTTTGGTGAAAACATAAATATACAGATGTAGTTTTAGATGAGTTGTATTTATAATTGTTATCACCTAATGATTTCCCCAATAACATGGTAACAAGTAGTTCAACATCACATTTATCAGTGAAGATATGTCTCTTTCATGCAAACCTCAAAACCAGCAAGAATTCAGATTGAAGCTAGTTTGGGCATTTATTCACCCGGTATCACAAATCCCTTAAGTATTCAGTTTCCCAGAAGAGGCGGTAGGGCATCACCCAGTAAGATAAGTGGTACAGGAGGCTGAGCTGCCCCAACCAGATCTCCGTTCTGCAGAACGTCAGCTGCTAGACGTTCTGCCAGCCTCTGGCTCTCAGCTGTCAGCCTTCTTCAATGATTGCTTAGCCTTGCGCAATTCACACTCTCTTCCCAGGGCAGACTCACACCCAGTGATGGATCAAGAGAAGGAAGGATATAAAGGCCTGGCTCCCCTCTCCCAATTCTGGCTAATATTGAGGGTTCATTCAGCTCTAGTTGTTACCATGCTATCACTGTGCAGCATTTGGTGGACCAGCATTGCAGCCCAACTTCTCTCTTCTCCCAATCCTGTTTCCTTCCCCTCAGTTCCTCTGGTTTTGACCCCTAGGGATGAAATGTTGTGCACCCTGCTCTCATTCTCAGAGTTGGCTTCCCAAAGAATCTAAGCTGTGATATCAGAAATTCCTTATAAGTAGAATACATTTTATCATATAACTGAGCATTACAGAAGAGACCATGAAGTCTAATCTCCTCAAACCTGTAGCCCCTTTTTCATTCATTGCAAGAAGCCTGAAGGATCCCAAGACATTTCCCTTCAACATAAAGGTTTTGCATTCCCTGCAATTCCCATATCACTCACCATCTTCAACTCCTCAGACTCCTCCCTTGAATCATTTGCAATTCATGAACCACTGGCAGCAAAATTCTCTATATTCTGATTCCTTTCTGAACAGGTCCTTCAATTTCTTTTTCGGACTAAAAGTCTGCTTTTCCCCTGGAGCAGCCTTTCCCTCTAGAGCTCTTTCCAGTGGTAGCCTTTTTCTCTGCAGCCTCCCTTATACCATAGTTGAACTCCCAGCTAGTCTTTGCCATTCTCTATCCCCACCCCCAGAATTGAAATTTAATGCTGTTAGATTCCACCACTTGTCATCCTTCGTGCTTCTTTGTAGTCATAAAAAGAAATGCTAGGTCATTCCTTCTAATCATTCTAAAATATGGTTCATTATTGCTCTCAAGAAAGCTGCTATCAAATTTTTGGTGATTTCAATATCCTTATAATTAATTCTTACTATAATCGAATCTCTGCCAAATATCTAGAAATGGCAAAATCAAACCCACCAAATCAATAAATAATATTAGTAAGAGTTTCTTGTGTATACATGAATGGTCCAAGAACTGGGAGTTTTCAAATTCAAAACTGATATGAGACTCAGAAACCTAACCTTACAGGATGGCTTTAGAGTGAAAATGAGGAAGTTGTTTAATCTTTACAAGGATTGGCTATTACAGTGAAGGTTTCCAGATGCCAGGGGATTGTTTAAAAGTGACTATCTTATAACATTTTAGGAAGATGGCTTAAATTTCTTTTACGATTATCAGAGGCATTTGTAAGAACTAACCTAAGTTAAATTTCACATATGTTCATGAAATAAGCTAGATTTAGTTTGGTTTACATGTCTTCAATCTGCTCAGAGAGTTTTCACTTCCAGTTTCCATTTTGTATTTAGTTTTAAGACCTCTCTGTTCTTGAACTTGTCACATCTAATAGTCTTGTCAATTTCTTTGCCACCACTGTTACAGATATTGTCATTACCAATATCTGTTCCTTTAATTTCAGACATTGTCTTCCTCTTTTCCTCTGAAGCCACATGTCTTTCTAAACATTCCCTCTTGTAACTGAATTTCAGCAATTATCTGACCACACAGGAAACTCCAATGCATCCAAACAGCCAGCTTTTATTTTTGTCCCATCCCTCAAGTCCATCCCCTAGGTTACAAAAGATTAACACAATCTCAAGTAAGTATGTGAAATGTGGTTTATTTGATAGCAAAGGATAGAAGGATACTAAAGACATTCAGGATGGCAGTGATGCTTGGGATCCTCATTTTAGAGCTCCGTGTATTTTCTTGGCAATAAATTAACTCCTATGTGTCTGGAGCAGACCAGATTGGGATGTTGGGACATGGTGGTTAAAAAACAGTGTATCTATGGAAGCCCTGGCTGTTTTTCCTAATAGCATGCATGTGTGCAATCTTATAAAAGATGAGATATTGTTATAAATCTTTAAAAATGATTCAGCCTTGAATGACACAACATATTATGTTTGTTACTACACACAAGTACAGTAACAAAAATACTATTTACTAAGACCACAGAAGCCTCCATTATAACTTGTCATTATGCCTCTCACACAACACTCGGTTAAGTCACAGCATATTGTAAAGTCCTCTCAACTCCATGTACCCTCTAGCTATTCCCCTACCTCTCTGTTCCCTTTTAGAACAAAAACATTTAAAAATTTATTGTTAGTGTTTTAAAAACACTAATTTGAAAAGACACATGCTCCCAATGTGCACAATAGAATTATTTACAGTAATCAAGATATGGAAGCAATCTAGGTGTCCATCAACAGATGAATGGATAAAGTATATGAAGTGCAACAATGGAATATTACTCAGTAATCAAAAAGAATGAAATTTTGCCATTTGCAGCAACACAGATGGACTTGGGTTATGCTAGGTGAAATAAGTCAAACAAAGAAAGACAAATACTATATGACATAGCTTATTTGTGGAATCTAAAAAATACAACAGGGGTGGGGGGATAGCTCAAGGAATAGAGCACATGCTTAGCATGCACGAGGTCCTGGGTTCAACCCCCAGTACCTCCATTAAAATAAGTAAATAACTAGAAAACCTAATTACCTCCCTCTAAAATTTTTTTTAAATTAAAATAAAAAATACAGCAAATTAGTGAATATAACAAAAAAGAAGCAGACTCACAGATAAGAGAGCAAATTAGTGGTTACCAGTGGAGACAGGGAAGGGGGAAGGGTCAATACAGGGGTGGGGGATTAGGAGATACAAACTATTATGTATGAAACAAACTACAAGGATATATTGTACAACACAGGGAATATGGCCAATATTTTATAATAGCTATAAATGGAGCATAATCTTTAAATATTATAAATCACTGTATTATATACCTGTGACATATACTATTTACAGCAACTAGGCTTCAATAAAAATAAATAAATAAATAAGTGAATATTCTCTCACTTTAAGAAAAACAAAAGTTTATTATAATTGCTCTCTCTCCTTCCATTCCTCAAATTCTATCTTAAAACCACACATTTGATCATTTCTTCCTTCATGGCTTTTAAGGTCTCCAGGGCACCACACTCAAGGTAATTTATAATGAAAATATATTTTCAGAGAGCCAAACTTTCTTACCTCTCTGATTTCCTTTCCTGGTGCCTCCTCACCTCCTAACCTACATACCCTGGAGTGTCTCTGGCCAGACCTCTTTTCTCATCAATCTACCCTCAGTCATTCTCGAGGCTTCAAGACACTTCCTATGTGCTGATGATTCTCAAATCTCCCTGAAGCCATCATCTGCCCTGGACCCCCAAGGTGCACATCTTACCTCCTCCTCTTCATATATCTAGGTGGGGAACTTAACAATGAATGTATCCAAAACCAGAGGCCTGATTTCTACTCTCTTATAAACAACAGACTTGTGCCTTTTGCTCTCTTATCCAGTTCTTAAACAGAAACTGTGTTCCTTATTTGTTCAGGCTCAATTGAACCTTAAATTATTTGAGTTATATTTTCAAGATGTTAGCAAGGTCTGACCACACCTCCCTACCTCCCTCTTTGTCTGATGCCCACACTTTTGGGATTGACTGATAAATGCTATCTGTACTAGAACTCTCACTTCTGTAATTATTCACCACATGGAGGCCTTCCATTCAAGAAAATCAGGTAAACAATTTCACTCTTCCATTTACTAACTTCCAATGGCTTTACACTGTATTGAAAATAATATCTAATTATCAAGAGTCATCTGTAACTATCACTAAGAGCTTATTGTCACCAGTTTAAGCAAAGGCTCTCCAAACTCATATCCCATCACTCTCTTCCCTGAGCTCCAGGGCACTAGTCTTCTTACCAGTTATAGAAAATATCACCCATTATTCATTGCTAGGACCTGGTCCTGGGCCTTGTCTCCACCTGGAATGTCATTCTCCAAATGCCTGCAGGGTAACTTATTTACTCCAGGCTTCTGCTCAAATAGCATCCTGAGAATCCTCCAAGCATCGTACCCTCTTCACCCCCAGTATTTCCACCCCCTCTCACAGCTGTATTCTTCTCTCTCGCACATAGAGCCTGACATACAAAATCTGTTTGTTTAATTGTGATCTGTTTGCTTCCTCTGGAATACAAACTCTGGGAAGACAGAGGTTGTTTTTGGTTGGGCTTTTTATTCCTTTTCATTTTCCAGTGTCTAATACAGTGCCTGACCATTGAGTATACATCCAATGGTTACTTGTTGAATTAATCAATGTACATTTATTTTTATTTTACCTGAGTGGAATATTCTTACAGAAACTTCTTCCAATCATATCATTCAGAAATATGACTGTAGCTGATGAAGTTGTCAAATTGCCTCCCTTGCCTCTCTGAAAGGAGAGCTATTCTTTTTGTTATATGCTTTACATTACCGTATTCTGCCTCCTGTAAGTAGCAAAGATATCTTTCTTTTCTTTTTTTTTTAATTGCTTTTGGTTATTTTTAAGGGGGGGGGGTAATTCGGTGTCTTTAAGTATTTTTTAATTAATTTTTAATTTTATTTTTTAGTGGAGGTACTGGGGGATTGAACCCAGGATCTTATGCATGCTATGCAAACACTCTACCTCTGAGTTATACCCTCCCCCGATACCTTTCTTAATGTGTGGAAGAAGTTAACTTGGCCACAGAGTTGAAAGCTTCTGTGAATTATATGCACCACTAATATTTCAAGACTTATTTAATCTGTAGCTAACTTACACCATGCTTACTCAAGTGATTCTGTATCAGTTTGCAATCCGTAAGGTTCACTGGCATTGCTACAGGGGATATATTCCAAACATAATGAATTCGCATTTATTGAGCATCTACAATATGACAAACATGATGTTTGGTACCTTAAAATTGTGTGTCTCATAATCCTTACAATTATCCTACAAAGCAGCAAAGCTGAGTATCTGTCCCATTTACAGAGGCAGATTATGATGCTTTGTAAAGGTAAGCAATGTTCCATGTCAAAGTATAACTCTCTTAATTTGAAGTCTTTAATCTTTCTATAACACCTCATTGAATTATGCAACTTTAGGTGTTAAAATCTCTATTCAGGCAAATTTAACTCTTGGGACCCTTATTAAGTTAATTCTACTGATATGGATAGCAAACCACTCTTTTACACAAACATATGTATTTCACAACTTCAAATCACATTGTAATGACTATATTAAACTGAATTAATTGTTAATCTGTTTTTTCTCAATTTACTGTTTTCTATCATATAGGCATAAATTCCATAAAATTCCAGCTTTATTTCTACTATTAAATTTACTTTAGTTATATTGTTTTCTGTGCTTTTATATAGAAATTTGCAGGCCAGCCTTGCATTTGAAAAGCAAGCATCACACATTTTACAGTATTTGCACTCTCTAAAAATGTTCAAATTCTATTTACTGTATAGAATAGTTTGTTTGTAAAATTCTCTTATAGTCTCATTTTGTTCCCACCAGTTTAGATGTAAGCATTACTCAGCATTTTTTTTTCACCCTTCAAAGATTTTTGGTTATTCTATTTCTAACAAATATATGATTTATTTTTTCTTCTTGATAAGTCTAACCGCTCCAACTTCCCTTTTAAAATAATTTTGCTATGTTAATTGGTGTTGACAAAACTTCCAATTTATCTGCTACAAATTTCATTAACATACTGTTTTCTTCATCTTCTAGATCATTAATTAAGTTGTTAAATAAGATCAGCCCTCACACTGTTCCCTGTGGCATTCCATTAAATACATTGACATTTCTGTTTGTTATACTTCAGTCAGTTTTATATCCACAAGGCTCTGCTTTTATCCAAGTCAATTTCAATTTCTTTATCATTACTCCATGACCCTTTGTGAAATATTTTATTTGCTGTTCTTAAGTGGTTATATTCCATATCCTTGACATCACTGGCTGCTCCACATTCTGTGCTTAAAGTAGACAGGAATTATTTTCAAATTATGGATTTTTAATTTGTGATTGCATTAAATAGCAAAATCCCCAGATATTTTTCTCTTAAAATCTTTTTCTTTAATTATGACTAGTGTAAGTATTTAACTCAATCCTATCTTTTCTGAGATTCCCCACTCCCATTTCCTTTTACAAAGCAGGCTTCTCTCTAATTCTATATCCTTTTCAAAAAGAAATTTTTTTTCATTGATAATTTTCTTCATTCTGAAATATTCATGATATCCGGATTCATTAAAGCAACTTTCATTACATACTTCTGAACTTAATTTATTGTTGTTTTCCATACTTCCTTTATCCTTTATATTTCGAGTCAAATATTTGCTAATTTACCAGCAGACATGGCATTCTTATTGATCCTAACTAATTTATATACATTTTAAATAAATTATGTATTTAAGACTTGATTGAATTTTTCTCAGAATTTAGTTTCTTCACAGAGGTTATTTATTTGGGAATTAAACTTATAATTGCATAATAATACAGCATCCTCTCATTTTCCAAATTTTAAATTCGTTTATTCATCTTGAATCTTAATAATAGAACATGTTTCTTGTTCTTGAACGAGTTTAGGTAAATTTATTTCTTCAATATTATTATTAAAAATGCATTTCTTTCATTTGATATTATGTAACTCATAGAATCATCTATTATTAAATTAAAAATAAACAAGAATTAATAATAAACCTTATAATTTTTGTCATTATTATACTTTTTTTCCCAAAGACTTATGGACTACAAAATATTGTATATTAACCATTCATTGTCCACTTATACATAATCTGCTACACTTCAAAAAGTGTGCTGGGCACTGAGGATTCCACAATGAGTAAGACATAAGTCGACCTTTGGCAGACACAAGAGTGCTGATGACTTATCAAAGAAGACTATGAATCAGAGAAGAACATGGATTGAACTTTGGTTTTTATAGAGAAGGTCCCAAAGGAAAATCCAGCAAATTTGACCAGAAGACACGCAATGGCTCAGAAGTTTGAGGCATAAGATACCAGGAAGAGCAGGAAAACAGAAAAATCAGCTTTCATATTGTTTAGGCTTATAAGTTTCTTCCTTTCCATCTTCAAACCTGCGATTTCCCCAACTGCCTTTCAGGGATAGACGTACATTTCCTGGAACATTTTTCAGCTTGATTTCTTCGGGGGAAGCAAAAGGGTGAGACATAGAATTGAAAAACAGGAGGAAAAACGTCACCCAGTGAAATGGATAGCCACACTTTCTTTTTTTGCTTGGCTTTCAAAGTGCCTGTACACAGAGCAACAGTTGCAGGATTTGGGATGTTTATTCCTGGGAAAAACTGAGCTGCTCAAGGGAAAGGACATCTAGATACTGACATATGTGTACTGCACTTATGATATAAACCACTAACTGATCATTTATAGACTGGTGGCTAGTCCAGCTGTTGACAAAGCATAGAATTTCCAAGTAAATATTGAAAAGCCTACAGGAGACATGTGAGGGAATCTTCCAATAATAGAGATCAAAATAAATAACAGAAAAGCAGAACCCTGATGAAACAGAAGTAGAAGTAAATAAAAGAATAGATTGCTAGAATCTATATCTCATATTTTAGGAACATAGTAGAAAGTGATCACTTAGAACAAAGAACTGGGAGCTATTAAAAATGTAGACCAAAAAAGGGCTCTTAAAATAGAAAATTAGAATGGTGAAAATTTTTAAATACCAAATTTGATAGATTTAATTCAGAATTTCCTAAAATTTAAAATAAAAATAAATAAAAGGCAAAAAGATAAAAAAAATGAAAAAATAGTGAGACAATTAAGAATCACTTCTAAGAATTGCATAATAATAATGATGGAAAAAAAAACCAGAAGATATTATTGAATTAAAACAAACGAAAGTTTTCCAGAACTGAGGACATGAGTCTACTAGTTGAAATGATCCAATAAGGGCCAATTTCAAAAGATAATGATGATGATGATTATGATGATGCTAAGGTATCAGTATAAAATTTCTAAACATATTCGACTTAGCAAATATCTTAAAGTTTCTAGAGAGAAACAAATCAAAATTTGTCATATGCAAATTTTTAAAAACCAGACTTAAGAAATAATTTAAAATGAAATACTGGTGGAAACAATTTCTGCATAAATTTTTTATCCAACTTTATTAGTTTCCTTAAAATTAAGAAATTGAGAAATTAAGAAATTAATGCATAAGAAACTTCCACAAATTTAGTGGTTTAAAATAACAGAAATGTGTTATTTTACAATTGTGAGGCCAGAAGAATAAAATTAGGATGTAGTGGACACGTTCCCTCTTGTGGCTCTATTTTTTAATTGAAAAAAAACAATGTTTTTGTTTCCTTCTTTATTTCTTACTTTTTTTTTTTTTAATGTGGGGGAGGTAATTTTAGTTTTATTTGTCTGTTTATTTTTTTAAACAGAGGTATTGGGAATTGAACTCAGGACCTTATGCATTCTAGACATGTGCTCTACCACTGAGCTATGCCCTCTGCCCTGATTGCCCATTTTATGCTGGCTCCAGGCATTCCTGGCATGGGCCTGCATGGCTCCAAATCCCTGCTTCCATTTTCAATGGTCTTCTCTCCTCTGCATCTGTGTCTCAAATCTCCCAACGCCTTTCTTTTATAAGGATAGTTTTTCATTAGATTTAGAGACCATAGTAAATCCAGAATGATCTCATCTCCAGATCCTTAACTTATTTACATGTACAAAGACTCTTTTTCCAAAAATGATCATGGTCACAGGCTTTGGGAGTTAGGACACAGATGTATCTTTCGGGGAACCATCATTTAGTCCACTATACCTATCAAACTATTAGCTAGGTATTTTATATATGTACGAGCAATGACTAGAAAATTGTCCTCCCTTGCACTCTTTCTTGGAATCTAATGGAGACTGTGCTGCACCAGACAATAATTTAACCAGGGAAAAGAACTGCAAGTTCCCTAGTGAACAAGAGTTCCAACAGAGAAGAGTGTGGGTAGAAATTCAAAAATGAAAAGACAGTCTCATGGCATCAGCTGTTAAGTGCATCAGCTCTCAGAGTCCAAACTGGAGCAGAAATATGATGTTTCCAAAAGAGAGGGTGCCAAGAAAAGAAAAATGGAACTAACACAACTGAGCATTTGGAAATTATTGTAGATGCTTAGCAGATCTGGTGAAATAGTGAAATAACAAGGTATATTTTATAAATAAAACTAAGTAAAAACATGTAAGGAAAATATTAACTCCAGAAAAAAAAAGAAATATATAATAAAAAACACTATATATGATTTGTTTACATGTTTTAGCTCAGAAGAAAGTATAATTATATAAAAAGATACAGATTGACCACTGATTTAAATAAACATTTTGATACAACTACATTGAAAGAACAGAAAGATGGGAAATATTTTCAGAGAAGTAGGCACGAGTGATGTAAATCCTATTCTGTGATTTAGGGTGTCAGTAGGTAATTATTCAAGTTAATAAAGGGCAAAATAACAATTATATGTCATGTTACTTGGAAGCATAAAGATAAGGGGGGAGGATGAGGGGAAAGCAGATTAGGGTTCTGCCCTTTTTCATCATCAGTCTTTTTCATTCAGTAGGATTTTTAAACTATGTGCATATGGCATTTTAATTAGGAATTTCAAAGAAAGTTTAATGTTATTAAACTGAATGGCCTTACCTGACATCTGGGTTAACACTGTCACTTAAAATTTAGAGTATTGTTTATTTTATAAATTTTATAATTTGATCCTTTAAACAGACTTGAGCAAGAGCAGATATTGTTAACTTCATTTCAATGGTGAAGATATTTGGCAAAGAGGTGGCATTTCAAAGACATATTTAATAAATGGCAAAGTGATATTTCAGTCTAATAGTGTTTATTTTCCAGTGTAACTCACTCTAGTCAACATAGAACGATTTACTTTCTTTCATTAAATTTTTATTTTATATTAAACAAAACATTATCATGTTGCAGATTTTTTCCTAAAATTCCTAGAAATGCCTTGGAACTTCTCTCTGAAGTTTTTCTCTATGATGTCTTATCTTTATTTTTTTTCCCTAAACCCATATAATTCGACATAACATAGTTGTTTCTCCCCTACCTATAGTTAGAAGCACATGGCTACCATATGTAATTGGGCACTTTGACCCAAATTGCACTCATAAAAGTAGACTTAAGTTTTCAGATCCTAAATTTATCATCTCAAAATGATTGCCTGAGGATGTTTACATCAAGTATTGTCTCATCAGCATTCAGCAACACTGACAAAGCATAAAAGAGAAAAGAAACCACAGACATACAGAATGGATGAAAACAGGATTCGTGAACAGAAAATCAACACCCACAATGCTTCAAGGACCCTGGCTACACAAACTTTTCTCTTTTTAATGATATTCTCCATTCTCAAGTCCACTTTGAGACAAGTAAATTGTATGCCTGTTTTGTCTGCTCTGTGTAATAAGCATCCTTGCACACAACCCTACACATATAGTTTAAAGGTGGGATTTTTTTTGTTATTTATTTTGTTTTGTTTATTCTTTCAAATGTTCTATTTTGAAATGCAAGTTAGGGCAGTATTTGCATTTTCCTCTCCAATAATCCTTCCTCAGTATCAAACGTTGATTATCACCCATGACTCCCGGTTGCTAAACTCACTGTATCATCATTATTATTTTTCATTCATCTCCTTGAAAAATCAAACCAGTCCTTTCGCTATAATGAAATGAAATGATCTCTGATTTATTGTCAATCACTATTCTTTCTGATTTCTAGATTCACTTAGTGAAAAGAAAGAAATGAAGAGAGAATAATTATTTAAGTGTTTTATATAATTTTTAAAGGCATCAAATATAAAGGAAATTTTGATATAGCAATAAGAATATAAAATGTATGGGGGATAATGTTTATGATAGAGTAAAATTATGATTTTCTGTTGTAACTATAAGGCCAGAGAAAATGCAGGTAGATTCCTTAAATTTAATAAATTGGCTTTAAGTATATACATATATATGTGTGTGTATATATCTAATATTCTGTACATTGTCCAAGCATTTTTTACTTTCACATAATATTAAATTAGAAGAGGTAATAGGTGTATGCCATATTTTAAAAGATCAATAAGTAGTAGCTTTTTGTTTTTATCTTATCACTATTATCCTCGCTATAGGAAAAATTTAACCTAGCCAAAGTATCTCATTTAAAGCATAATAACTTTGAAATTGGCAAACCCTGATATAAACAAGGACATCTCTATTTTATTTGACCTGAATATTCTGAAAGTCATATTAGTTATCTATTTCTGCATAACAAATTACCTCAAATTTGCTCTTAAAACAATAAACATTTATTATCTCACAGATTCTGTGGATGACAGATCCAGGTGTAGCTCAGCTGGGTCGTTCTGGTACAGGGTTTTTCATATGTTTATAATCAAGTTGTTGGTCACTGGCACCGTTATTTCAAGGATACTTTCCCAAGTTCATTCACAAGATTGTTGGCAGGCTGCAGGGCACCTGCGTCTGAACTCACATATGTGCGAACTGTTGGCTGCAAGCATCAGTTCCTTGTCATGTGGACCTCGTGTTGGCTGCCCACATGTCCTTGCAACATGGTAGCTGGCTTCCCTGGGAGTGAATGATGAAGAGATTGAGAGAGAGACTCAAGAGGGAAATAGCAACCTTTAATAACCTAATCTTGAAGATGCCATCCTATCACTTCGACTATATTCTATTCCCTAGAAGCAAGTAAGTCAACCTAGACAACACTCAAAGGACGAGAATTAAGCCCCAGATCTTCAGAGGAGACATATCAGTGAATTTGTGAAAGTGGTTTTAAAACCATCCCAGGAGTCATGTTGTCCATATTTGAATTGAAATTGTAAACACTCCTTAGAGAATCCTAAGCCTCTGCCTCTGTTGGGATCAGCAACTATTGACATTTTTCAGTCCCTGCCTTTTTCTGACTGCCAGTAATGACTGCCTGTCCTTGTCCACCCATAGGGTACATAAAAGCCAAGTTAGAGACCAGAAACTCTTTACTTTATTGTCAATAATGATCATAAGGCTGTGCTGACAATGCTAATCTGTTCTTAAGAAATAATGGGAAGCTCTGCTCAGTCGGAGAGCTCATGTTCAGAAAGGGCTTAAAAGTTACCTGAGTTAAACCTCGGGATACATCCCTTTCCAGGGAACCCTTCCTTGGAGATTGTTTTCTCACCTTCACCTTCCCATGCCTGAGCATTCTACGTACTTTTGCTGAAGATCTAACTTTATCTACTTTTTCCATAGAGAATAAATTTCTCAAAATAAAAACAAACAAACAAACAAACAAAACACTAGCAACAATATTTATGCCAACATAATACTTGGCTTGTCATGGATAGGCTGTTACTAACCTGGAACAGAATTAGAGATTCTGTTTCTGTTTTCCCTGCTTCAACAAATTCACTGATTTATTTATGGTAATTCTAACATTCTCTCCTATTAGGAGGTTATTACTAACAAGGAGTTATCCTGAGACTAAATGGGATATTGACCGAACCGTGCAGGAACTAGAAAGATCTCTACAGAGCTAAGGAGGGGATAAAATACAACTAACGTGTTCCCTTGTTTGGGTAATGAAACCACCTCATTATTTTTCTAATTACCCTGTTACTTTATGATTCCCTACATCTAAAAGTTGTTGAAAAGGTTAAGAATAAAAATTTAGGGAAGTGAACTAAAAACAAATAAGCACCAAAAGAAACAGGTAAGGAGAAATAGCTTATTTTTTTAATTACAAAAAAATCAATTTAGCAACCACAGGGGGAATAAAAAAAAAAGCACACAGGTGTCTATTGGTAGAATTTAAATGACTTAGCAATGTTATTTATCATCAGTGTGAGCAGAATTATTGGCCTCTGCAAGATGAAATTCCTAATGTTCAGAGTTAGTGGTAAACATCATGGAAAGTGAGTCACATCCCCCCAGATTCTGACTGTTCAAGGAGAAGGTTGCAGGTAGAAAGGATACAGACATACATGTGTTCCTGAGATTCTTTTTACCTTCCCACAAATCTTAGAAAAATAAAATTTAAAAGAGATAACTCCACTTCGTCTCATTTTAAAATTTTCTTTTAATTATTGTATGTTTGATTTTGCTCAATCTAGGCCCAGCAACCAGTCTTAAAAGCTGTTTTCCAGTATGTGCTAGCTCTCCTGTAGGCGCATCTGGTCCACCTTGAATGCCCTATCCCCATTTCAGTTCTGCTGCTTCTCTTGTTATTTCCTTCCTGAAATAGACTCATGGCTTTTAGAACCTTGTTATCTGTTACTCAACTTTTATTTATATAGAATCTCATTTTTAGATGCTTCCTAAGATCCACGTGTCAAATCATGTAATGAATTTGAGGTGAAATAATATGATGAACATTTTTAAATGGTACTGGTACTCAGTTGAAATGACTGTGCTTAACTGGTGTTAAACACATTTTTTGAAAAGATTCAAATTCCCAGTTCAAAGTAGAATACTTCCATAAAAAATAAGTGTTCTTTCAATCTTAACTTGTAGCATGTGTATGAATATGTGTTAAATATGTATTGACTCACATATTGTTTTATAATTGTTTTATTAATTGTCATTATTAAATAGCAGGTATAATGTAAAATGTCTAACAGAGTGTCTGATATATGGGAGTTATTCAATAAATATTAGTTTTCTCCATCTTTTCCTTTACCCAACTAAGATGACTGCCTAATATTTACTTGTGTCAAATTCTAATAACAAATCTCTATACAATGTTTAAAATCTTAAATAATATGAAATCTGTCAACTGCATGATTCTTTTTTATGCATGAACATTATCATGACCCATCATTATTTTTGAAATCCATAGACTCACTGAGCACAAAACACTTTCAAGTTAGCAGAAACTCTCATTTATAGAAGAAAAAAATTAGAGATTAAATTATTTCCCAAAAGACCTAGGGAGAAGGAGAATTAGCAGTATTTTTGATATAAAATGAGTGTCCCTTTAATAGCCCATACCAATGAACTCATATTTAGGATGGAATGATGCTTTTATAATTTTATCCTTTCAGTTGCATATTTAAGGTGTAAGATTCCACATTTTTTGGTCCAACCTCTCCATATTTGTAAAAATATCTTCTCTGTTTTACCAGAAATCACCGTAGTTACTGATATACACTATTATATATATTTTAAAACATTGAGTAGGATATATAAAAGCCAACAATTTGGAATTTGACCCTTCCTAACTAGAAAGAGGTCCTTCCAAATTTATTTTAAACATTTTGAATTTCAGTATCCTTATCTTTCCAATAAATATATTTTATATGACTTCTTAAATATCAGTTTAATTCCACAAATAGCTGACTCCATTGATTTGAAACTAATATGCAATATAAAACATTTGTAAGTCTATGCAGTGATGGATGTTAACTAGACTTATTGTGGTGATCATATTATTGCAATATATGCAAATATTGGATCATTATGTTGCACACCTGAAACTATTATGTTATGAAAAATATGCAATATGATATGAGAAAGAGAAAAAAACAAGTTTATGTAAAATTTTCATTTTAACTTAAAAAGAATTGTAAAGAATGTCTTTTCTTCTGTTTCATCTCCTTTTTTGTTTTTATTCTGTGACTCACTGACAACTTTTACTCAGTTTCTCCTGTGGACCCATAGCTTCTCTTGAGACCACAGAACACTTAGTGAAATTCACAACCTTGCCGAGTTTTATAATAGCTAGTTCTATTTCAAAAAACCATTATATTGACTAGCACTCCTGCACATAACATCAAGGCATTCACACTAGTTGTAGGTGGTAGCAGGTACGTTATCTGTGATATAATCTAGGAGAAAGCTGTTAGAATTTTGGAGCACTTGTTACCTTGACAACAACAGGTAATGCCTGGCTACTCAGCATGTGTTTCCATGGGATCCCAGGTAATTCCTCAGACATTAATGATAGTTTGCTTGTTATATTTATATCTCTAAGATACTAGTTCTTGTGTGAAATTGAATATACTTGCTTGTTCCCTAATATAGTCCAAGTTGTAAGTAGAAGTGTGCTTTTACATACCTATTGCCTTGATTTCTCTCATTTTAAATCAGCTGCTCAGAATAGAGAGTGTGATTTTTGAGAAGACATCTGAAATACCTCATATGATCGGTCAGTTCTCAGAAGAGCATGTGTATGTGCATGTGGGGGGTGTGTATCTGCACGCACGTAGTTCAGCAACTGATAAAACAGACATTTATATATGATTAATTAATAAAGTTTTATTAAGTAAACATAATGGTATCAAAGCAAAACTTAATTGTTCATAAACTTAATTGAGGATTTTATTATTGCAGTTCTGTAGCTGTTAATTCTCTGTACATCTTTAACTTTAGTATGTAAAGCAAGAATCTGAGGAAGAAACGACTAAAGGTACTAGATTGTCAAGATTCTATGTTTATGTCCAAATCATAGCGAATAATGATAAAAAGGAGTGTCGATGAAGCATCAGTTTCAGATAAGTGAGAAAGCTTGGCTCTCTGAAACATGCAATTTCATTACCAATTACGGTACAGAATTTTCTCCTCACTTTGTAGAATATATTCCTGAAAACACCTGCTACAGGATAATCATCATTGAATAAATTACATGATTATTAGAAAATAATGGGATTTATGTACATTATAAGTAAATAAAAACCATTTTAGCTTCTATTTTTTGGCTAAAATTAAATGGTTTATTTCATACCAGCATACAAATTATTAATATTTTAAACATTTAATACAAATAGTGCACATGTATTTCTTTTTTTTAAGTAGCAGGAGGTAATTAGGTTTATTTATTTATTTTAATAGAGGTACTGGGGATCCCAGGACCTCACGCATGTTAGGCATGTGCTCTACCACTGTGCTATGCCCTACCTCTTTCCCAACCTGTGCCTAAATTTCTAATTACCATACCTTAGTGTTCAGATAATCCTTCATCATGCTTTCACATGACAGTTTTTTGTTCTATACCATATTTCTGTCATGATAGCTTAGAATAACACAGAGGTAGCAAATAGCGCAAAATATAATTGGGTAGCACAGCCAAGTTAATCTTTTGTTCACGTTAATGCTCAGCACAAGTTGGCAAGGGGATCTCTGCTCATCCCTGTCCCTCAGTGACCCAGGCTGATTGTGATCCCATCTACACACATGCTTCCGTGATCACAGCAGCGAGAAAACTACATCACAGCAAACCACAGTCCACCTCTGGAAACTTCTGTCAGGAATCGACGGATGGCACTTCACACGTTTTCTGGGCCAAAGCAAGTCACAAGGCAGTGTTGTGTAATCCTCACACAAATGGGGAGCTGAGTGGTTGTGAACAAGGATTTAGTCTACCAAGTCTAGAAAACATACATTTTCATGGCCGTTTTCTCTGACTCTTATTGTCCCTCGGTTTAAGTGTTTATCCAGTAAATTGGCACACTCTGTGTACTAGGGATTATAATTAGGTGTGGTAATATAGAAATAAAACTTGGAAATTATGTTATTAGTGAAAAAAACAAATAAATAAGCAGCTGTAAAATAATTTATCTTTCTAGGATCAAGATAATGGTTGAGTATTTCAGAAAACCCTTGAGTCCATAAAAATATAGTAAAACAGAATATAGTAATACTGTGTTCACCTTTTAAGAAAACGTGTATCAGGGAAAATAAGTTATTGTGTGATTTACAACAACAACAAAACCCCTCAACTTGTTCGAAACAATAAAAGCGATAAAGCAACTGCTATATAAGGAAAAGTTCCAGGTAGGAGAAGCGAATGTGTCATGTGTATTTGAATCAGAAGTTCAATGAAATCTCTAAGAACCCAGCTTCTTTCTCTTTTCTACCCTGCCATCTGGGTCACGTACATCCTCCTAAAATTATGATCTGTGATAGTGAGCGAATGGCTGTAGCAATGCCCGCTGTATATCTGGAAACTACACCATTTAGTCAGGAAAGCTGATAACTGAACCTTAGAATTTCCCAACGTATATTTCTTATAATTTTATCAGAGTGAGTTGAGTCACTTGCCCATTCCAGATCTAATAAGTATTACTGATAAAATTATACTGAATTGCTTAGCCCTAGAGCATAGGAAAAATTCCATTCTCCTAAACCACATAGGCTATAAGAAAAAAGAGTGAATCTCCAATGAAAACTGAGTTACCAAGAGAAGAGCAGTAATCACCATGACCAAAATACTGTTAACAATTTTGCCTCTGACTTTTTTCACATGAAATTTTCTTAATGGTTTCTAAATTCATTCTCTATATCTAAGACATATATTTTATTTGTATTAAAAATTTAGCTTAATCCAAAAGGGCTTTCATATGAATAAATACAGCAGATTGCATACTTTCAAAAAATTACTGAATTTAGTTTGGAAAATGTGTTAACAAATTATATTCTATTGTGTCTTATGCATTATTCATATTTAGAGCATAAACCTTACAGTCTAAGAGAACAAATGTGTATGTATATGTGTATATATATATATATATATATATATTCGGTTAGTGAAAATTTAAAATTAAAATGGGAAAAATTTCACTTCCATTATGCTTGAGTAACCTTCTAAGAGACTGAACCTCTCACTAATGACAAAGATAAATTCTGGGAGTGGGAGGACAACTTGACAGACGACAATTAGTCAGAATGTGTAGAATTGGAAAAAGGGGCCAAAACAAAATGAGTTTCCTGTGTTTATGGTTTTGGGCTGAAGGAAGGTCTATGGTCAGAGCATGTCATATGATGGTGAGGTTTATGATAGAAAACCAAAGTGTTTCTGACCTTAAGAAATAGAGGACAGAAGCTGAGAAAGGATGACTACTGAAAAGTGAAGAAGGGAATGCTGGAAAAAATGAGATACATTATAAAAAAGATCCAAACTCTGTTCATGTACTGCCAAAGTCTCCAGATGATTCTTGAACTGCCTATGAGCGGCCCAACTCAAAATAGCTTGCAGCTAAAGAAAAAAAGAGAAAAAACAGAACTGATTTTTGACTTCCCAACCACTATAAAGACATAGGGTGTGCAATTTGATTCCAACCAGATTAATGCCTTGTAAAATAAAAAATTATTTTTTATTCTGTTGTTTACATTATTGACATTATTTGCAATATCAATTTACAATGGACTCAAGTGTTCATTGCTGGATTATTGGATAAAGAAACTATAGTCTACTGTAATCTACATTATATACATGTCATATATATATAATGGAACACTACTCAGCCATAAAAAGTAAAATTTTATTCTTTGCAACAATATGGATGGGCCTTGAGAGCATTATTTAAAGGAAATAAGTCAGACGGAAAGACAAATACCTTATGATCTAACTTATATGTGGAATTAAATACAAACACATACACACACACACACACACACAAGAGATTGGTAGTTACACATGTGGGAGGTGAGAGGTGGGTGAAATGGGTGAAGAGGGTAAGACAGTACAAACTTACAGTTATAAAATAAATAAGTCCTAGGAATGTAATGTATAACATGGTGACTATAGCCAATAATACTGTGTTGTATATTTGAAAATTGCTAAGAGAGAAAATCTTAAAAGTTCTCATCATAAGAAAAAAATGTGTAACATGTATGGGGACAGGTGTTAACTAGACATATTGTAGTGATAATTTCCCAATATATACAAACACTGAATTACTATACTGTATAACTGAAACTAGTATATATCAATTATATACCTCAATTTTTTTAAAAAGAAATGCTATTTGAAGATAGTAAAAAATTTTTTTTCAGAGGACTGTAACAGTATCTAGAATCTAACAGATAACACTAGTGATATGTAGTTGCAATCTGAAATTATGCAACATACATGCACAAACATACACAAAGCAAACAGCGATACATGCTGAAGGGAAATGACAAAGTTTGTGCCCAAGACAGTACAGATATTGTACAGATACTGAAATAATCTATTAAAACTATGTTCAAGAAGGTAGGAAGGTAAGTGAAAACATGCATATAAAACATGAAAAGATTAGAAATTCCAACAGATAAAAAGATTTTATGTAATAGAACCAACTAGAAAATTTAACCATTACTAGCTGTCAGTTAAAATGCCTTTGTTCAAATTTATATGATTTTTTAAAAATTAAGAATACATTTAAAAGATTTATTACTTTGAACATATTAAGACTATGACATATATATTTATCAAGTTGTGAGTAAATATATAAAAATATTTTATCACAAAACAAGATTATACTGTCTAGCACAGGGAAATATACACAAGATCTTATGGTAGCTCAAGGAGAAAAAAAGTGACAATGAATATATATATATGTTCATGTATAACTGAAAAACTGTGCTCTATACTGGAATTTGACACTATTGTAAAATGATTATACATCAACAAAAGTATTAAAAAATAAAATATAAAAATAAATATTTTATCACAAACCTTCACTTAAGATCTGGATGTTCATTCAATTCATATAAATTATATTTACTGATGTACTTGGTAATTGATCATTTTACATAAATAGCAGGAAAATTTTGGCAAAAAAATTTATTTAATATTGTTTCTTATTATCTCTATTTCTATGCGTTTTCTTTTTTATTTTATTTTTTAAAAATTTTTTATTGATTTATAATCATTTTACAATGTTGTGTCAAATTCCAGTGTTCAGCACAATTTTTCAGTCATTCATGGACATATACACACTCATTGTCACATTTTTTTCTCTGTGAGTTATCATAACATTTTGTGTATATTTCCCTGTGCTATACAATGTAATCTTGTTTATCTATTCTACAATTTTGAAATCCCAGTCTATCCCTTGCCACCCTCCACCCCCATGGCAACCACAAGTCTGTATTCTCTGTCTATGAGTCTATTTCTGTCCTGTATTTATGCTTTGTTTTTGTTTGTTTGTTTGTTTGTGTTTGTTTTCTTTTTTAGATTCCACATATGAGCGATCTCATATGGTATTTTTCTTTCTCTTTCTGGCTTACTTCACTTAGAATGACATTCTCCAGGAGCATCCATGTTGCTGCAAATGGCGTTATGTTGTCGGTTTTTATAGCTGAGTAGTATTCCATTGTATAAATATACCACCTCTTCTTTATCCAGTCACCTGTTGATGGACATTTAGGCTGTTCTCATGTTTTGGCTATTGTAAATAGTACTGCTATGAACATTGGGGTGCAGGTGTCATCCTGAAGTAGGGTTACTTCTGGATACAAGCTCAGGAGTGGGATTCCTGGGTCATACGGTAAGTCTATTCCTAGTCTTTTGAGGAATCTCCACACTGTTTCCCATAGTGGCTGCACCAAACTGCATTCCCACCAGCAGTGTAGGAGGGTTCCGCTTTCTCCACAGCCTCTCCAGCATTTGTCATTTGTGGATTTTTGAATGATGGCCATTCTGACTGGTGTGAGGTGATACCTCATTGTAGTTTTGATTTGCATTTCTCTGATAATTAGTGATATTGAGCATTTTTTCATGTGCCTATTGATCATTTCTATGTCTTCCTTGGAGAATTGCTTGTTTAGGTCTTCTGCCCATTTTTGGATTGGGTTGTTTATTTTTTTCTTATTGAGTCGTATGACCTGCTTATATATTCTGGAGATCAAGCCTTTGTCGGTTTCATTTGCAAACATTTTCTCCCATTCTGTAGGTTTTCTTCTTGTTTTACTTCTGGTTTCCTTTGCTGTGCAGAAGCTTGTAAGTTTCATTAGGTCCCATTTGTTTATTCTTGCTTTTATTTCTACTAGGAGAAAATTTTTGAAATGTATGTCAGATAATGTTTTGCCTATGTTTTCCTCTAGGAGGTTTATTGTATCTTGTCTTATGTTTAAGTCTTTGATCCATTTTGAGTTGATTTTTGTATATGGTGTAAGGGAGTGTTCTAGCTTCATTGTTTTACATGCTGCTGTCCACTTTTCCCAACACCATTTGCTGAAGAGACTGTCTTAATTCCATTGTATATTCTTGCCTCCTTTGTCGAAGATGAGTTGACCAAAAGTTTGTGGGTTCACTTCTGGACTCTCTATTCTGTTCCATTGGTCTGTATGTCTGTTTTTGTACCAATACCATGCTGTCTTGATCACTGTAGCTCTGTAGTATTGTCTGAAGTCTGGGAGAGTTATTCCTCCAGCCTCTTTTGTTCTCTTCAGTAATGCTTTAGCAATTCTAGGTCTCTGATGGTTCCATATAAATTTTATTATGATTTGTTCTAGTTCTGTGAAATATGTCCTGGGTAATTTGATAGGGATTGCATTAAATATGTAGATTGCTTTGGGCAGTGTGGCCATTTTAACAATATTGATTCTTCCAATCCAGGAGCATGGGATATCTTTCCATTATTTAAAGACTTCTTCAATTTCCCTCATCAATGGTTTATAGTTTTCTGTGTATAATTCTTTCACCTCCTTGGTTAGATTTATTCCCAGATATTTTATTACTTTCGGTGCTATTTTAAAGGGGATTGTTTCTTTACTTTCTTTTTCTGTAGATTCTTCATTAGTGTAAAGAAATGCAACTGATTTTTCAACATTAATCTTGTAACCTGCTACCTTGCTGAATTCTTTGATCGGCTCTAGTAGTTTTTGTGTGGATCTTTTAGGGCTTTCAATATATAGTAACATGTCATCAGCATATAGTGACACTTTTACCTCTTCTTTTCTGATTTGGATCCCATTTATTTCTTTCTCTTGCCTGATTGCTGTGGCTAGGACTTCCAGGACTATGTTGAATAGGAGTGGTGATAGTGGGCATCCTTGACTTATCCCAGATTTTAGTGGGAAGCTTTTGAGTTTTTCACCATTGAGTACTATGCTGGCTGTAGGTTTGTCATATATAGCTTTTATTATGTTGAGATATGTTCCCTCTATACCCACTTTGGCGAGAGTTTTTATCATAAATGGGTGTTGAATTTTATTAAGTGCTTTTTCTGCATCGATTGAGATGATCATGTAGTTTTTGCCCTTTCTCTAGTTGATATGATGTATTACATTGATTGATTTGCATATGTTGAACCAGCCTTGTGTCCCTGGGATGAACCCCACTTGGTCATGATGTATAATCTTTTTTATGTGTTGTTGGATTCTATTTGCTAAAATTTTGGTGAGGATTTTGGCGTCTATGTTCATCAGTGATATTGGCCTATAATTCTCTTTTTCGGTAGTGTCTTTGCCAGGTTTTGGTATCAGGGTGATGGTGGCTTCATAGAATGAGTTTGGAAGTATTCCCTCCTTTTCAATCATCTGGAAGAGTTTGAGAAGGACTGGTATGAGTTCTTCTTTGTATGTTTGGCAGAATTCCCTGGTGAAGCCATCCAGTCCTGGACTTTTATTTGTAGGGAGGTTTTTAATTGCTATTTCTATTTCCTTTCTATTAATCAGATTGTTCAAGTGTTCAGATTCTTCTTGATTCAGTCTTGGTGGACAGTATGTTTCCAGAAACTTGTCCATCTCCTCTAGGTTATCCAGTTTGATTCCATGTAGTTTTTCATAATATTCTTGAATGATATTCTGTATTTCTATTTTGTTTGTTGTAATTTCTCCATTTCCTTTCTTATTTTGCTAATTTGTGCACTCTCTTTTTTCTTCTTTGTGAGTTTGGCCAGAGGTTTGTCGATTTTATTTACTTTTTCAAAAAACCAGCTTTTGGTTTGGTTGATTTTTTCTATGGTCTTGTTAATCTCTATTGTATTTAATTCCTCTCTGATCTTTATTATTTCCTTCCTTCTGCTGCTTTTTGGGGCTTTTTATTCTTCTTTTTCTAATTCATTCAGGTGGTGGGTTAAATTGTTTCAGATTGTTCTTCTTTTATGAGGAAGGCCTGTATCGCTATAAACTTCCCTCTTAGCACTGCCTTTGCTGTGTCCCATAGATTTTGAGTGGTTGTGCTTTCATTGTCATTTGTCTCAAGGTATTTCTTTAATTTCAGCTTTGATTTCCTCATTGACCCATTGTTTTTTCAATAACGTATTGTTTAATCTCCATGCTTTCCTTTTTTTCTCCTTTGTTTCTCTGTTGTTGATTTCCAGTTTCATGGCATTGTGGTCAGTAAAGATGCTTGAGATAATTTCTATCTTCTTAAAATTATTGAGGTTTCTTTTGTGCCCAAGTACATGATCGATCTTGGAAAATGTTCCATGTGCACTTGAAAAGAATGTATATCCTATTTTGGGGGGGTATAATGCTGCGAAAATATCCACCAAATCTAGTTTTTCTATTGTATTATTTAATTTCTCTGTTGCCTTGTTTATTTTCTGTTTGGAAGATCTGTCTAGTGATGTTAAGGTGATGTTAAAATCTCCAACTATGATTGTATTCCCATCAATATTCCCCTTTATCTCTGTTAGTAATTCTTGTATGTACTTAGGTGCTCCTATATTGGGTGCTTATATATTAACGAGTGTAATATCCTCATCTTGTATTGCTCCTATAATCATTGTAACATGTCCTTCTTTATCTTTCTTTATGGCCTTGTTTTAAAGTCTATTTTGTCTGAAATCAGTACTGCAACACCTGCTTTTTTGGCTTTTCCATTTGCATGGAATATCCTTTTCCACCCTTTCACTCTCAATCTATATGTGTCCTTCTCCCTAAAGTGGGTCTCTTGTATGCAGCATATTGAAGGTTCTTGCTTTATTATTATAGTCTGCCACTCTATGTCTTTTGACTGGAGCATTTAGTCCATTAACATTTACAGCAATTAATGATAGATGTGTGTTTATTGCCATTTTGAACTTATCTTTGCAGTTGAATTGGTATATCCTCTTTGTTCCTTTCTTCTTCCTTTTGTGGTTTGGTAATTTTCCTCTGTATTATCATGGATTTTATTTAATTTTTGTGACTCCCTTGTAAGTTTTTGGCTTGTGGTTACCCTTTTTTGTAAATCTAACAACCCATTACTATACCTGTTTTTATTAAACTGATAGTAACATGATCTCAAACCCATCCTACTGTTAAAAAAATTTAAAAAAGAAAAAAAAATATTCTATATTTCCCTGCCTCCCTCTCCCACTCTCAGTGATTTGTATGTCTTCTTTTATAATTTCGTGTTTATTTTATTTATAATTCATGAGTTATCACCTTTCCAGTTGTGTGTTTCTCATTTCTGTAGCATCCTGCTGCTTTTCTATTTAGAATAGCCCTTTCAATATTTCTTTTAGCATGGGTTTAGTATTGCTAAACTCCTGCAACTTTTTCTTGTCTGTGAAACTCTTTATTTCTCCTTCTATCCTCAAGGACAGCCTTGATGGATAAAGGATCCTAGGCTGCATCTTTTTTTCATTCAGGACTTTGCATATATCTTGCCACTCCCTTCTGGCCTGTAGTGTTTGTGTAGAGAAATCAGCTGAGAGCCTTATGGTGGTTCCCTTGTAACTTACTCTTTGCTTTTCTCTTGCTGCCTTTAGGGTCATTTCTTTATCCTTGACTCTTGCCATCTTGATTATGATATGTCTTGGTGTGGGTCTATTTGGGTTCTTCCTGTTTGGGACCCTCTGAGCTTCCTGTACTTGGATATCTGATTCTTTCTTTAAGTTTGGGAAGTTTTCAGTCATGATTTCTTCAAAAACCTTTTCAATCCCCTTTGATCTTTCTTCCCCTTCTGGGACCCCTATTATGTGAAGATTTGGATGCTTTATATTATCCCATAGGTCCCTTATGCTATTTTCACTATTTTTTATTTGCTTATCTTGTAGCTCTTCTGAATGGGTACTTTCTATTGTCCTCTCTTCTAGATCACTAATTCGTTCCTCTGCATTATCTAGTCAGCTTTGCACAGCTATTAGATTATTCCTCATCTCTGTCAATGAGTTTACCCATTCTACTTGGCTCTTCTTTATAGCTTCAACTTCATTTTTGACATATTTTATATCTCTAAACACTATCTCTTTTAATTCCTTCAGTACTTTGATCACTCCTTTTTTGAAATCTTGATCTAGTAGGCTATCGATATCTATTTCATTGATCTTTCAGGGGATTTCTCTTGTTCTTTTAATTGGGAATGGTTTCTCTGTGTCTTCATCTTGCTCATACCTCTCTGGGACTGTGGTTTATGGAATAACAGTTGTCTATTTTAGTCCTTAAGGAGTTTATCAATCTAATGCCTATTTAGGAATAGAACTTAAGAAAAAAAGAAAAAAAATAAGAGAGAGAAAGAAAGAATTTTAAAAGAAGGGAGAAAGAAGGTTTGAAAACAGTGTATAATGAATAATAGAAGAACGAGTTGAAGCAGAGCATTAATCGGGTTGAGATGTCCTTTTAAAACCTTTAAAAAAATGGGGGGGGGAGATGAATAGATGTATTTGAAACCTGTGTCTAGTCAATAACAGGACATCAAAACCCAAGAGAAATAGAAATGAATAAGAAGCAAAAATTAAGAGGGTAATAGAAAATAAAACAGTTAAAAACAGATTTAAAAAAAAAAAGGGGGGGAGGTTGTTGGTGTTCTCCTGGATTCTGTGTGCTTTTAATGTGAAGTCTTTCTGTCTTCATCCTGTTTTGGAAGCTCAGCTTGCTGCTTTCAGAGGCCCTTCGTTGGCACCCTCTTCTGTGCTGCTCCCAGTACCTGTCAGGCAAGCAGTTCGCACCTCCTCCTAACACTGGGTCAGGTGCAGCTCTCCCCTGCTGTGGGCCGGCGGGTCACTTCCCCTTCGGATACCACAGTCAGATGTTGCAGACTGGCCAGGTAGGCGGGTGTGTCGTGCCCCCTCCCAGCACCTCGGTCAGGGTCTGTGTTCCTGCCCGAAAGGCAGGGGGCCGCTGTCCCTCTACCTGTGCCGGTAGATCCACTGCTCTTTGTGGCTGCGCACTCCGCCCTGGTCGGTGCTCCGCGGGTGGGCTTGGGGAAGACCAAGGGACAGCCTTGTCTCTGCTCCAGGCCAAAACTCAGCTCCTTGTTTGTCTTTGTGGAGCAAGTTCTCTGAGGGACCAGGATGGAAGGATCCTATCTGCCTTGGGCTGTAGACAAGTCTCAGTCTGGCCTTTGAGGCTGCTAAGCCCTTCCGTGCGGATGCAGGTTTCGCCCCCCGCCCCCGCCTGGATGCTAAGCACCGGAGGATATGGCGGCTGTGCCTGAGCCCTGCGTCTCTTCCCCCGAAAACTTTCCGCGGGTTTTCAGAGATGGGGGTATGCACCCTTCCCCCCAGGGCACATCAACCTTGCTGTTTTATAGAGGGCCCAGATTGTTCTGCCCTGTACACCCACAGCCATGGCGCGCAGCGCCTTGTAGTCCCCCGAGGCTGCCTCCGTGCAGCCGCCCCTGTCCTCTGCCCAGCTTGGGCAGCCTGGCCCTGCCCGCTGCTGCCAGGCTGTGTCTCAGGCTGGATGTCGGGGGGACCCTCTGTGCCCATTTAACTTAGTTCTGTCAGTCAAAAGCTGCTCTGTATTAGATCCGAGCCTGGGCGGCGCCCCCTCCGTCCCGCTGGCCTCTCAGTTGGAGACGGGAGACCCAGCGAATGAGCGCCAGTCCTCCTTTGCCACTCCCTCCCCAAGGGACCCATCCCGCTCTGCTTTGCCTTTTTTCTTTCTTTTTTCCTTTCCTCCTACCAGATTTTTGGCGTCTTTATCTTTTGAAGAGTGCGATGTTCTGTCGGAGTTCCGCAGGTGCTCTGGTTGGCTGAGTGGGTCTGTAGATGTGGGTCTTGGTGTATTTGTGGGAGAGGGTGAGCTGCGAGCGTCCTTCTACTCTGCCATCTTCTCTCTTCTCTTCTATGCATTTTCTTAAGGAATTTTCTTTCAAAACGCATACCTCTCAAAATAAAAAAAAAGAGTACTTCTCAGTTATCTTCTAAATAAAATTAAAAGCATATACATTTCCAAAAATAGTTTTCAAGTTTAGTATTATGTTTGTATTGGTTATTGCTATTGAGTCTGTACAGGTGTTTATGCCAGGTTTTTTAGAAAGTAGAGATATATAATCTAAACCTTGTCATTAATTTTCTCAGATATGCTCAGAAAGCCTTTTTTTCTTTTTCTTTTTCTTTTTTTTTATCTCTCACTGTTTTCTGACTTGGTTTTCTTGTCTTTTAAACATAGATCATGTTATCATTTCTAGCCTTATCTATTAGCATGATTATTAGGATGAGGAAATAAAATAAATCCTGTAAATATTGTTTGGGAATAGAAGTTTATATAGATAAATGGACTCTTTTAGTAACCATTGACTTCTAATAGGTTATTTTAACCAACATAACACTAAAATGAAGACATTTTGTGTCACATGCCATAACCAGCTGTTATCTTAAATGTTGCAAGAAAGAATATAGAGGAATGCCTTACTATGTTCAGCAAATATTGAATTGCTACAGTTTCTCCCTAAACATATAGCAAATATATATATGCCTCAGTACACATAAACATAGGTACGTCTTCCCAGGGAGTTCACTGTTGTAGAAGGCTTGGTGAAACCAAAAGCAGAAACTGCCAGAACATAAGGAAACATCTCAAGAAGTTGTAAAAATAAACTAGCAGAAAACTCAGCAGGCAAATGTGAAAGACAACTGTTAAAGCAAGCAATTCAAAGGAAAAATGGAGAAAAAGTTGGAACAAATCAACTAGAAATAAGATCCAGATGAAAAAATAATCAATGAACACAGAAAATATGCTGGACAAGGCTTTATTTCTAAAGTATACTGGGGAAAACTGCCTTGAAGCTTCAATTTTTAATCTCCTTCTCACCCTGACTCCAAAGTTTTTTCTTCTTTAACAGAATAGAAGTCTTACTTCAACAAAAGATCACAGCAAGCTTTTATTTAAGAAAACAGAGCAATAGTAAACAACAAAAATTTTGAGTCTTTCTTCTCCAGGAGGTTTCCCTACTAATGTTGGAGTACCATCTAAACTTCCCAGGACGGAAAAACATGAGAAAGAATCAATATGACTTTTGCAACTTCTCAAAATATTGTTGACTATTTATCCATTGCCACTGTGCCGATAATCTGGCATTAGGATAAAGGACTCCTCTGACAATATTATTTCATGTGTGCTTTGCAGCTATGAAAATCACAATCATATAAATCAAGTTAAATTTTGTCACTTACATTTTGAGTAGAATACTAACACAATAAAGGTCTTAAATTTTTCTTTACTCAATTTTATTAAAAATGATCCTGGAAACATGTAAATGTATATTTAAATGTTTTATATTTCAGGTACAGTCAAAGAGGAATGAGTTTTGTTTCACAGATAAAAATTCTGATGAAAATCTTCATTACTTCTCTTTCCTTTTGTTTCAACATATCAGTAAATATTACACATAATATGCTTGATTTTTTAACATATTGTGAGATATTTTTATAATATAGATTAACTGTAGCTTTATTCAAGTTACTCCTCTATATGATCAGAAAGGCTATGTGATTCAGCATTAATATTTTGAATTTTTAAAATTAATATTAGAAACTGAAATCCTTTGTAACATATAGGATTTATTGTAATATTGTTACAATCTGAATTAATGTAAAATTTACATACACACATACATTAGAGAACAATCAACATATAAAGTTTCAAATTAAAAGTGGCCGCTGAGTAGAATTAAATTAGTGTCTAAATAATCCTAATTTTTTATTGACTTATACAAATACATGAAGAATGAAATTTGTTTTTCAGCCACAAGCTCACTGATGTAAAAGACATACGAGTGCGTTTAGCAGCTACCGAGAATGAAGTCATAAAATATTTCAATGAGGTGGTCATATGTTGCCTTGGGCCTCATCCTACCTTCTCAGAAACTGCACAGCATAGATTACTCGTCTCTTCTCCGCTTAATTTTTCCCTCCACATTTAAACTCCCATTGGCTTTTTTTTTTTTAATTGAATTATAGTCGATTTACAATGTTGTGCTAATTTCTGGATACGGCATAGTGATTCATTTATACATATATATACATATTCCTTTTTTATCACTAGAACTCTTAAAATCTATCAAGTTCTTTATTTTAAAAAATACTATGTAAAAAATCTTTAAATTAATGTCTTTAAAAACAGTGGCTAAATAGCAACATTTCTAAAAGGGTCTAAAAATGGAGGAGGAAATCTCTTTTTAAGACAAATATTTGGCTGTTTACCATTCTAAAAATAAGTTATTGGAATGGTTACCTTACCAGTGATACAAGTTAACTTAAAATTACCCTTTACATATACACATGGCCAGATGTTCCTGGATTACATAGAAAGAAAATTGCTTCTTATTTCCTCTTTATTTTCTAAGATTGTCTTAGTTGCTCCTAATTCTTCAGTGCCCTTTTTATCTTTATCTTAACATTAGTACTTGAAATTTTTTTTAAAATAATAAGATATTTTGTAGAGTTTCTGTTTTTACTTTGTGGCCTGAAAATTGAATTTATTTTCTGTTAAAATAGACAATTGTTGAGAAAAATCTCTATTATAAAAAAATATTATTTGGGGGCCCTCAGGTTTTCTGTATTCATTAAAATTATCTAGATTAATAAGTTTTTCTGAAATTCTGTGTGTTGTACACACAAGAGCATAACTTTAACAAGGAGAGCACGATGAATCACTGTCTACATTAGAATTTGAAAACT
This sequence comes from Camelus ferus, assembly GCF_009834535.1. Classification (NCBI taxonomy): domain Eukaryota; kingdom Metazoa; phylum Chordata; class Mammalia; order Artiodactyla; family Camelidae; genus Camelus; species Camelus ferus. The sequence continues at coordinate 658,087 of NC_045709.1, forward strand.
TCCTCTTATAATCTCTCTTAGCCATCCACCTAAATAACTATTAAAATACAGACTCCCCCTAATCTCACATGCCTCTAATTCTACATTCTTCTAAAGATAATTAGCAGAACATGAAATGGTATATGTGTGGTGTATATATATGAATATGAACTGTAATATACTGGTTATAACCTGGAAATTGCAGTCCCCAAAAATACTCTGGGAAAGAAACAAAAAAATGAATATCCTGGAAGGAATACATTCTAAGGTTTATAGTTTTATCAATACCCCATTACTCACCATGGCAGAGATATATGTTGGGGTAGAAAGCAGACCTTCAATCCATTAGACCAATATCGGATGCATGTTTCTAAACACTGAGAGAACTTTGAGCTAGGTGTTTGAATTTGTCTTTCAGGAGTATATCTGAAAATGGAATTACTATTAGTTCACTAGTCTGTTAATGCAATAATGGATAGCCTGATATTTTCTCTGTTAAGAATCACTGATTAGAGATCACCTTTTCTTCAACATAATAAAAGTGTGAGAGAAAGAATATCTGTAAACACAACTCTGGACTTATAAAATGATGATGCTGAGGTGGAGATAAAAAGAGGAAATGGAATATAATATTAAAGACTAAGAATAATAAAAGAAAGTGTAGAGAATGTGCTTTTACAATTTGTCATTTTTTCAGGATGTATCTGATCACTCTGGCACCTTAGAAGTTTCATATTTCAAAAGCATTGCCTTTTACTAAATCCTTATTATTTGTTAATAGATTTAGTCCTATCTTAAATATGTGACATATTTCCTCTTTTTTTAACACATGATTTACTTCTTTCTCTTTATAGATTTCCCAAAGCTAAAAATGTAAAACTGTCAACCACCTGTCACTTTTAAAAGTTGAGATTTATTTCATTTAATATAAAGGGTAAGAAGCCACAATAAGAATTCAATATTGGTAAGCAAATCATATAAGTCAGGGAGAAGCTTATAGATCACCTATTCTCATATGTCAAACAACCATCTTCCATACTACAGGAAAAAAACAGAGTTATAAAAGGATGCATTGGGGATAATTGTAATAAAGCTTTGTATACTCTTGCAATGCATTTTTCCATATTAAAATTTTCACAGAAATATAAAGCTGCCACTCACATTTGCTCAACTATAATTAGTCATCAGTCAATTTGAATAGATGATGAAAATGATTATTCAACAGGCAGTTCAGAGAGAGGACTGCAGGGAATGTGTCTAGTATTGGCTGTGAAATCCGGATTGCTTCATAGGAGAAGATGGATGTGACTGGGAATTAAGATTTTATTTATTATCAACAAGCAGAAGATGAAGACACACAGCTCTCTTTAGCTCATCTAAACTACTGAGTAGCCACCACATTGTATTTTATGACACAGAAATGTAGGCCTTTGATTATTTCATTAAATATAGTCATTAGGTTATTTCCTAGGCTAACCAAGGAAAACTAGGTTCATGTAAAAGCTTTTTTTATGCTTACATCAGTGAGATATATATTTGGAAAAATATCTCTGTGCTTACCACAGGAAGAAATATTAAAATATTAGAAAGCTATAAGAAAATAAAAAAACTGAGATGAAGGAAAAATCATAACATAAAGAAGAATTATACATTTTTAGTAACATTATTAATATTTTAAATCTCCACTGAGCAATAAATTTGTTTCAGTGTAAGCACAAATCAGCAGTATGTCAAATAAAACATGTTCTCCTGATATAATGAGGACAGTAGAAGTAAAATAAAATAATGATGAATAAAATAATAAATATGAATATTAGAAGACAAAGTTTCAAGTTACAGATAATTACCATAATTACTGAAAAAATAGACTGAAACGAAAAGATGAATGAATATAAGGTAGTCAACATCATGTACTTTAATCTATAAAAAGGTCCAGTCTGAACACAAAATTTTCTGTATGAAAGACAAAATAAGGCTGATACTGAGATAGATCTTAAATAATTTTGAATAAAAATATAAATATAAATTTTAAAATCTTAAAAACACATGGACATAGAAACAATTATTTATAAAAAGGAAAGCCCCGGATGGATTCCTAACATTGTGACATTGTATGTATGTATGTATTAACACATATATGTATATGTATGTCTATATATGTGTATATATGTATATATATTCACATAATTACAGTATCTATAGAACTATTATGGTAAACATTTAAGATACAAATTAGTTTCCATTTTATTCAAATTTGATTTAATTCATGAAGGCAAAAAAATTCATAGTTACAGGAGGATTTAGAATACATTACAGTTGGTATAAAAGAACATTTAATCAGCTTTGTAAGAAGTTAATATAGCATGTGTATATAGTATTGTTATTTTAAAATTAATATAGTAAATATGTATTGAAAGCTTAAAACAGCCCAAGCATTCTTAACATCATTGTGTGGATTTTTCATCTAATTGTATCCTGAAAACAATCAAATGGAATAGGTACTATGTCTTATATTTACAAAATTTAAAAAGCTAAATAGAGGAGCATAAAAGAGAAAAAATATAATTAATTAAAATAATAATACAGGTATAACTTTCCCAATGTGTAAATATAATAAATTGTTGCAAACTGAAAATACCATGTTTTATTTAGAAACAGTAAAAGATACTGACTTTACCTCAGAGCACAACTTTGTCTGCATCCAATGTAGTTTAACATTTTGTATTGTTATCACTTTAATGTTATTCATATTTGGTATAATTTTTATTGTTCTTTTTTAACCAAAAACTATTTCTTAAAGGCAACTTTAAAATTACAAAGTTTCTCTTTTCTCATTTAAATGATTAACCATATATTGGTTTTGAAACTGTTCTCTGTATTATTTCTGCCATTTGAAATGTGTTATTTTGCAATTATGATATGGTTGTTTAAAATATATTTAGTGTATATGTAAAAGGTGACATTTTCCTTTTTAGTGTAATATGCACACTTGTGTGTGTATATATATATATAGAGAGAGAGAGAGAGAGAAACAGCACCTATATGTATGACATATATGTACTGGAAGAAATAATTTGAAACATAAGTGCTATTACACTTAGGATATATATCTCCATTCATTCATATATTTATTTATATGAATATGTATATATACACACACATGCATGCAACCCACACAACCCACCCTTTTTTTCCCAAAGATGGTAATTTACTAATGAAGGTAAAATAATTTATGGGTTTTTTTAATGTGACTTAATAGATTATGTTAACACAGGTAAGAAAAAAAAATTTTTCATTCATTAAGTATGGATATCAAGGGTCAACTTAACACCTTTGGAAATAAAGAGTATCAAGATGTAAGCAAATGCATATTCTTGATCCAATAAATAAATTTGTAAAAATTATGAAACAGTAAAAAACAAGAGCAACTTTTTCCTTTATAGGCTTTAATGGAGTTGTAAAGAGACAGAATTCTGTTTTCTAATGGAAAATTATTTGAGAGCAACTTTTTTCATATAAGGGCTAAGTGTAATGTAGATTTCAAATTAATTTAATAAAGGAACCTTAAATCACTAGAAAATATATTCAAATATACATACTCCAATATTTTTGCAGCTTCACATGACCAGAAATTATTTTTTGTACTCAGATGAAAATTTTTTTTTGTCTTCAGAGATAATTATGCAAGTGTTTATTCATGCCCTATACCATTCCATGGAAAGTGGGCACTTTTTCTGATTATTTTTCTTGAAAGAACATGTTTAGATTTCTCAGAACTAATTATATGTATTTAATAAGGTAATCCAAGATGATTTTAAATCTTTTCATTCCTAAACCTTCAGCTATGGCATTATGATGTGAAATTGCTACTTCCAGTGCAATTAGTTATCTTAATCACAATAAAAACAGTCTGTGTATCTAAATAACAAAGTTATATTTATACAAATGTTTTATTCTTTTAAGCAAATTAAATTCCTAAGGAAGAAATGTAGACCTATAATACATTATCGACAGACAAGATTCAGAATTTCTATTAAAGTTTTGTCCTCAAAAATTTGATAGTATGCCATAATTTCACTTTCTTTTTCCAGAATTCAACAATAATAATATTTCCTGTGTGTTTTATCCTTGTATTTTTCCTTCTTCATATTTCTTTTATTTTTCTTGCAAAGCATTTAAGTTGAGCATTACATATTTGTTTTTTATTTGATTTTCTCTGATGGAAATTGCATTAAAACATTAATAATGCAAAAGAAAATAAGTACTTATTTTAGATTCCGACCCCCAATTGAAAATTCTATATTAATATTGAGTTTCCATAAAAATCAAGCAAAATGAATATATAAAATAAAAAAACAGCAAGGTCTTACTGTGTAGCACAGGGAACTATATTAAATATCCTGTAATAGCCTATAATGAAAAAGAATATGAAAAGGAATAAGTATATATACATATGTAACTGAATCACTATGCTGTATACCAGAAACTAACACAACATTGTAAACCAACTATAATGCAATATAAAAAATCTAGCAAAATGACAAATTTTCTTTATTCCTAAAAGGAAAATAAAATGATAAAGGCTTACAATCAATCTTTCTTGAATATTTTATTCAGCTAATATAAATAATTTTATATTACATTTTCTGATTAATTCATTCAATAAATAAATTCTAAACAGCTACTCTTTCCCAGGCACAATTTAAGTGCCAGGCTTATAAGTGTGAACAAACTACAGTAAAACAAACAAACTCACAAATAAAAAGCACCAGAAACACTGTCTTTATGAAGATTATATGGATATGCATATATATATATTTAATACATAAAACATTTCACTTACAGAAATCTTAATATTTATAGACATAGAATGCTGAATATATTATTTTTCATCTTATTTTATATAATTTATCATTAATATATTTCAATAATGGAATTTCAATTACATTAAATAGTCATTTGAGTTGGCTAAAATCTGAAAATCAAGGAAAACAGATTATATTTTCATAGATACAAATAGAATTCTGTGCACCCATTTGAACCTGCTTCATCTCTCAGTTATCTTTTTGGTAAAATTAAATTTTTTTTACATTTTATATTTTTTATTATTGTATTATTTAAATGCTTTATTTTTGGTGGGGTGGTAATTAGGCTTATTTACTTTTAGAGGACTCACTGGGGATGGAACCCAGGACTTTATGTATGCTAAGTATGAGTTCTATCACTTGAGCCATACCCTCCCCTCAAAATTAACCTTTAAATAATGCATTAACTCCTTTAAATTGATGGAAGTCCTGCATACATCGTGCACAAATTGAGGAGATACTTAGTGATTTTATCCGCCACTCAGTTAAACAGTTAAAGTCTACTTTTGAGGCTTATAACGACGTGATCTTTAAATCATTCATCCATGACAAAGGGAAAGAAAGGAAGTCTGAGAGCATTTTTTGTGTTCATTCTGCAAAGGTTGTGTTCAAAAACAAATTGAAGCTATTCAGAGTCTCCGTATGAATGCTTTAAGCTTCAGTTAAAAGGTTATTCTGCATTTTCAGCTTAAAACAGAGGTCAGTTAATATCATCAGATGTTTAAAAATTACACTAATTTTCATAATACAAAATATATATATTTTTTAAAAAAGTGTTGCCCAAAACACGTATTGAACCAAAGTTATCGTCTATAGATATCAAGTAATGAAATCATTATTCTTGTTTAATACATCTATCTTTATTTTGAAAAATTCCTTTTTGTTGTTGTTTGGCCCGGGATAACTTTTTGTTCAAATATCACATCTAAATATATAGCTTAATAGTTCTTCCCATCCAAAGGGCATTAAAAATCTGTATTACCTAGCTTAACTGAGTTAAAGTCTCAGAAACTTCATAGAAAAACAGTGGAACCTGTACAAGGAATAAGCAAATGTTGAAGTGTTTCTACACAAACTCAATTTTAAGTTGTGCAAAGATGATGGCCATTGGAAAATGAAAGATGCCAGTTTCCATGCAGGCTTTTCAACTCAATATGACTGTGACCCTGAGCAAGTTAGGTCAGTTTTTTGAACCATAGATTCCCTAATTAAAATAAATTAAATCATCTCATGGCTCTAATATTTGACTCCCCCAATGCCATCATTAAAACACATTGATCAAGCAAAACTAAATTATTAGAACTACCTCAGAGATGGAGAGCACCAATTTGACAGGATTTTAGTAGTGTCTCAACTTAGGAAATTAGATACTGATTTTTATAAAGTTTGGGGGCCTGGACTTGTTACTTTTAGGAAGGATCTTGCAAGGAGGGGAAGTAGTGGAGGTTGGCCAGAATTCTTGGCATAATAATTTTGGGTTGGTGGTCAAAATATGACAAGCGTCTTGAAGTGTATCTTGATGAGAAAGAGGTTAATATTTGTAAGTAGTTTGTTTATTGGTTTCCCCAAGCATTTCTTGAAGCATGCTGCTGGGTTAATTTTTCTTGGTTTTAGTATTAGGTAACATAGGGGCAGAGAGGACAGCTGATCTTAAACTTAGGAAGTAACAAGTTTAGGGAGTAATGTTGGTTTCAGATCTTACTGTTTTGGGGGGAGAATTAAACAAGGGCACATACACCAGGCAACTTATATAATGACTGGTTCATCATAGATGGTTAATAAATACTACTTTCCTCTCCCTATTACCCAGTAAAATACTAGACTGAAATATTTAGAATCTTGAGTTTAATGTATGATATTCATACAAACAATCTATGTAAAATAAGAAAAATACATTTATGCCTCTCTGTGTACACATACACATAGATATAAAATATTTTTATGATTGGACTTTCTTATCTGGGAAATGCAGATTAGAGTTCCCTAAGTATCTTAAGGCCATAAAATCCAGTTAACACGTAAACACACTTTTACATTGATAAAAAAAAAACAATGTTATATTTGTGAGAAAGGAAATGTCACCATATATAATGCTATATGTAATTTTACTTTGTTATGAGAAAATTATCTCAGACCTCCATTAGTTTTGTTCCTGCATAAGGAGCATGTAAGAAGCTCTTTCATATCTTTAAAGAGGTTGACACTATATCAAAGCCATTCTTTCTGGCCATCTCCACACACCTCACCTGCTGGCTGGAAGCTCTGCCTCTGACATGGGTTTCCTTCACTTAGCACTCCTAATGCTCCAGATCTTTGTAGTGTTTTTTTTTTAGGTTATGATCCGCGTGTGTTTTTAGTGTGGTAGAAGAAACTTCTTCTAACCTATTTTTGCTATGTTGTTCTCCTGAATTCTGGCCTGACCTCCAGACTTGTAAAATTAATATTTCCTTTTTTATATTATCCCTTGGTTATATTTTGTCCAGTATAATATTTGACATATGAATGCACCATTTTCTTATAGTATCTTCTATTCTGAGTAAAATCTTTGCCATCTTTGTCCTTGGTATCTGCCATTCAGCTGAACTGAAATTCCAGTCCTGATAGTATGTCCAATACTGTAACATTCAAGGAGTCCAGATCAAGTTAAATAGAAATTAGTATCCCTAACATGACAAAAGCATGGTTGGAGATATTTCACCGAGGAAAATGCTCGGATATTATTTAGAAAATTATATCAGAAAATTATATCACTTCACTAGAAGAATATTACAAAAATATAAAGTTGGGCATTCATTTTATTCCAAATTTACCATATACATTTTCTATACTGGTCTTTCTCTTACATATCTCTGGATATAAATTTTTGATTAGATTAAAAGAAATATAGTGGACTGAAGACCCACTGATTTATTTTATAAATTTCTTTCTTTCATCCTTCAGGATTCTCTTACTTTAACAAATTCTGCTGAATGGTTGCACTTAGAGGAAACTTTATGTAGAAGTTTCAAGTACGACCTTTGAAGGGCCTCCATTTGCTAGCTGTGTGACCTTAAGCAAGTTACTTTTCTTCATAGTTTGTCCATTTCCTCATTAGTAATAGTGAATGAATAATAATAACACTGGTCAAGAGACTAAAGGGGTTAATATAAAGTGCTTAAGGCAAAACCTGGAATATAATGAGCAATGTGTATGTTTATGTTATTATTATTGTCATTACTACTGTGAGAACTCCAGCTCCTGATTAAAAACCGACATATGATTTTGTAGACCTAACCATGAGCAATTAGAAAGGCTTTGCCTGCCAGACCTCCAGGGAAAGCTGCCTTCCCCACACCAGACTTGGTGCACAGCCCTTGCACGGCAGTCAGTGACCCAGCCAATGACCCCTGGCTGGTCATACTCTCCCCACACTCCCAGCCCTGGTGCCTTCATTCTTATGTCTTTTCTTTGAAGCCCTGTGCAGGTCTTCACAAGGCACCTCTACCCAAGTCCTCTTTGCTGAGGGGAGAAAGAGGAAATCTTGGATACACTTTTCCTAGTTTTACTCAGTACCAGCACTTTCCACTCCTAGATTTCCCCTCCTCACATGCCCCTCACCCCAAAGCCCATAAAACTGTCTGATGGAAGTCTCCCTCAACCAGGAGATGATTCCCACTCTGCAGTGGTCCACCTGACTCTCCACCATTCACCATTCTGCGCAGAAAAATCGAATGGGGAGAGAGTTGGCACTTTCTCAGGGTTTAGATCTTGCAGTAAGTGATTAAAGGCTCATCTCTTTCGTTTTTGGCTTGTTGCTTTAATTGGCTTCTCTGAAGCCTGGCAGTTCAGCTCTCTCTCCCAGTTCAGCTGAGCTCCTAGCATATGGGTGATGAGTGATTCTCTTTATTTAAATGTTGGCAATGTTGTTCTTCTGAAACTCATCAGCGTTTGAATGTTGCAAGATCCATTCCAAAGCAAATGTCAGTGTTCACTTCTTTAGATCTTAACTGACTGGAGTAGATTAAAAATATTTGAGCACTATGACTCTCAAAAATAGGGAATTTACTGTGGCATTATAAAACAGCTTACAATTACAGACAAAGCCAAGAATTTGCATTCTAAGGAACACTGACAATAATAGGAAATATTCTTCAATAATTCTGGCCAATTTAAAATAAACAAGCTGGTACTTCATCTTCAAAAATGCAATCAATAAAATAAAGTATTAGTCTGATTATGAGAAACAAATTGATAGATGTTGCTGGCAAAATAAGAAATTTAAATATTTTCTGCCTAGCAGTAACCATAGTCATTCAGATTCTGGTTTCTAGAGTGTAACTGCCCAGGTTCTCTCTGGCATTTAATCGGAGACTTCAGAAATTATACAAACGTTGCTTCCGGTTTCCCACATCTGAAAAACATGGGCAGTAATATCCTAGTGTTGTTGAAATGGTTGAATGAACTAACGTATAAAATACTTAAAATATCTTCCATAGCATAATAAATATTACAGATATATTAATTATTACTATTAAAATTGTTTTCACTATTGTTTTATAATTATTTAATAACTAGCTTATTATTCAATACTAATTTAACAAACTTTAAATGTATTTCTAGTCTATGGAAGTACTGGGCACATCAATTAGATGGTCATAGTTTTTAAATAACAAAATATCTATACATCTTAGGAGAAAATAAAAATCGTACCAATTCATTAGACAAAGGGCACACTGGACCACTATTTTGAAGATTAAAAAAGTGGAATATTTGAGCTGAGTACCACACAGTAGGATTCCAGTTGTGTCCCGGGATAAAGGCTATTCCAGGCTGAAAGAATATTTAGAGAGCAGAAAATTGTGAGTGGAATTTAAGTTATCTGTGGGATAGAATGAGAGGCAGGCCCTGAAGTAGTTTTTGGTCACATCAAATATAATGTTTCGGGTTATACTAAGAAATCTGTGTCTTATTTTGTAATAACTAGAGAAAGACAATTTTTTTTTCAACTAGGGCAGTTTCATGATAAATTTTTGTCTTCTAAAATACTAACTATTATACAAGGATAAAGAATAGATTGAGGACAAGAGTTTGAAAGCAAGGAAAACTGTGGGAGAGGATAAAACTTTCCAAGTGTTGTTAGCATTTAATATGTACCTTTAGCACTGGGTGTGTATTAAAGTAATGGTATTCAGAATAGAATGAAAGAAGATGATGCTTAAAGGATATTTTACATGAAGACACAAAGGACTGAGCAATATATTGAAGATGGTGGAGAAAGGGAGAAGAGGAGAAAAAAAAAAAACAAAAACAGTTTTCTCATCTGACTTTCTAGGAGGTAGTGTTACCACCAGGGCAAACAGAAGAATCAGTATTCGTAAAACTCTTAATTTTTGTTATTATTTTGTCAGGTCTTTAAATAATGCCTTTCAATTTTAGTGCATACTGCCTAACCTTCATAACAGTCTTAGAGCTTTTATTAGAATGTTGCAAGCATTTCCTCCCAAACATTGGCATGGATGTCTGCACCTGGTTCTCTACAATTCCAATAGCTTGCACATTCCCAGTAATATGTAACAATTATTGACTGAATATTATGAAAAATGTCTATTGGAAAACCCTACTTGAAGGCTATTTCCCAAGAGCAGCAATCCTACCATTCCAGAATCCAATATAATCATCCAGAAATAGTCACCACTTGTGTGCAAACAGACTTGGTAGTTAAGCTAAACTCCACAAAGAAAAGGTTTGGGGTTAAGTGTCAAATTTTCTTCAGCATGCATTTTAAGAACAACTCATAACAAAAATCAACTTACAGAAGTGACACTTTAGAAAAAGTAAATCTTGATGGTCTCAATGAAAGCAACAGTGAATAGAGAAGTAGTTATTTCAGTGAATGGATCTGTTGAATAGAAATGGGTGATCTGTGCTAAGTCTGCATCCCATTTTTGAACAAACACAGTAACAATTGTTCTTCCATAACAAAGACAAGACAATGAGTCTCAATTACAATTTTGTTCTCTAGTACAATGAGTTTGCCAACTGGCGGGACAATACACAATACTATTTAAGGTAATAAATGTAATTTTCCTAAGATTTATATTTACCAAGACTTCAAATCAAATATGCAATATAAGTTTAGGGTAAAAAAACTTTTAAGTGTATATGCTTGTTTTAAATTAGACCTATGAAAAATACGCCATTGTGTAAACGTATCTATTAAGCCTAAATATGAAACAATGACAGACTAGTGTCATGCCGGTTAATCACTTAGAGAATCTTGCTAACTTTTATATGAGTTTCTAAGGTACCAGTCTTCTGATTGATGTGTTAAACTTTCTGCAGCACACATAGCTAGACCTATTATTTCCTCCTCTTCAACTCCTGTATCCTTTTCTCTACGCAAAATCTCTCCAAAATCAGAGATTTCCTAAAACTGTGATAGGAATGGGGATAATTTAAATACATGTGGACTCTTTGTTTCTATAAATCCAAGTAAAGGAGAAACTTTAAAAAAAAGATATCAAAATATATTGTGCAATTACTCTATGGGAAAAAAACTTTTTTTTTTTTTTTTTACTTCCATTAGTCTCATTTAAGGGTAAATGCTATACAAATTAACTTACAGGAAAGCTGAGGAAAGAGAAATTGATTTCATGCTATCTGAATATGATTCTCAATTTTACACCCTATTTAATACACTTAGTGTTCTAGATAAAATATTTTTTGTTAATCACAGTGCTTTAAAGTATTTTAGTATATTCTAAAAGGTCTTGCTTATCCAGATCACAAATAAGAAAGAGTAAGCATTGTAGTTTAGAATACAAATCACAATAATTAAAATCATTTTAATTAATATTTTTAAATCCACTTATAATTTTCTCCTTCTTAGATAATTAAATAGTAAAAAGAAAATTTGTTACTATTTTCCATTAAGAAAACTTCCAAAGGGGAAAAATAATCCATATTTAAAACTATTTCTTTCATGAAAGAAAAAAAATTCAATGAAAAATAAAATCCTATTAAAACTATTTTTTAATTCCACATTCAAATATTAGATTACTTCTTGTGTGACAATATTTTAATATAAACGCTGGACCTTAAGATTTTTTGTCATGGGAAGGTGTATATATAACATAGACAGGCAATCAAGATGGCAGAGTGGGAGGTAGTTCTATAAACCAAATTTTAGTAAGTAGACTGATGATAATTTTTGGTACTTAATGGCATCATAATTTATTAAGTATGGTTACTTTGAATGAATGCAAATCGGTGGGAGGGAAATAGTAGCTGAAGTAACTGTGGTATTAAACAGTATATGGATAATGTTATTTATAAAGATCATAGTATAGAATGGATTTAGGGGCTTTTCAATAAAAGAAAATAATTAGATGTCACATTTAATTGTCAAGGTAAAGGATGCTCTAATCAAACAAACAAATAGAGCCTTTTTAGGAGCTTTCAAATAAATCTCCTTCCCAGAAGGGCCAAAAAATACTATACTGATGATCAGCCTCAGCATTTGATTATAAGTGTGGCAATCCTATAAAGTAGACTTCACGTATAGTTTTTATAGATATCTTTTGAAGTCAGGTTTCTGGAGGGAAGACATTGCTTGGACCAGTTTGAGAATATCCTGAAACTTCAGAATTAGCTAAAGCAACTTTTTAATTAAAAACAGAACAAAACACACACACACACACACACACACACATACACACACACATACACACACACAGCAGTCATGACTAGCATGGAACAAGTTTCTTTCAAAATGGAGATTGGTTTCTACAAGACACATTCCCTCCAGCCACTTCCATTGCCTCCAAGACCTACGACCAGGTGTAAATCTCAGTAACACCAAACAGGAAAGCACAAGCACTGGTCCCATCTTTATCTGAGGTCATGAGACTATCTCCATTCCAAATATGAGGGCCTTGCTTTTCCACAAAATATCCTAAACTTAATGTGATAAATTTTGTGAGATTGTTAACTCAACTGACATTGTAATTGTGCAAACATTATGAGTGTATTTTACATCTAGTTTTCGTTGAACTTGAACTGGACCTATCATACATAAGAGATGCTTTTAAGGGCACCTTCAAAGATCTCTAGTTTCATGTCACAATTTGAGCTGAGAAGTTAAAACCCTGAGCTTGTTATTTTCATGATGTAAGCATTCCAGAACACTCCAAAGAAGCCATCCCATCTCATAATCCTTGTAATTATCATTATTTCTGTAACAGTTGAGTGAGCAGTAATTTAGTCCCCAAAGGCATTTGCTTTATAAGCACTTAATCACAGTCAACCACAGGTGATAATTTGATTAATGGTGACGTTCCTGCATTGCTAGAATCCCACTTCCCATTGGCAAGATGTTTAAATCCATTTCAAAATTCCTTATTGAGCACCTGTTTTATGAGCTTATGCCTGTAGTTAATTAGTTGATTAGTCAGGCCCCTGTCAAAAGATAAATCAGTCAGGTATTTCTTACTGAGGAAAAATTTATAGAAAGAAATTTGAAACATGCTAAACAGGTGTTAGAAAGATTAAAGAGGCAAAAAACAAACAAACAAAAAAAAAACAACAAAGCCACTGAGGTTATACAGAAGTAGAAAGTGTGGAGCTAGCTAAACCATTGTCATTTTGCTCAACCTCTCACCAACCTCTCCTCTGGCAATCACCAATTTGTTCTCTGTATCTCTGGATCTGTTTCTATTTTATTTTGTTTGTTTTGTTTTTCAGATTCCACATATAGTGATATCATAACTTCACTTAGTGTAACAAACTCTAGGTCCATCCATGTTACTACAAATGGCATTTTTTATGGCTGAGTAGTAATCGTGTGTGTGTGTGTGTGTGTGTGTGTGTGTGTATCACATCTTTATACAATCATTTCTAAATGGACATTTAAATTGCTTTCTTGTCTTGGTTTTTGTAAATAGTGCTGCTATGAATATTGTGGTGCATGTGTCCTTTTGAATTAGAATTCTCTCTGGATATATGCTAGATCATTAAGTAACTATTTTTAGCTTTTTTGAGGAATCTCCATACTATTTTCCATAATGGCTACACCAAACTATATTCCCACAAGAGTGTAGGAGGGTTCCCTTTTCTCCACACCCTCTCCAGCATTTATTGTTTGTGGACTTTTTAATGATGAACATTCTGATTGGTGTTAAGTGATACCTCATTGTAGTTTTGATTTGCATTTCTATGATAATTAGCGATATTGAGCATTTTTTCATGTGCCTATTGGCCATTTGTATGTCTTCACTGGAGAAATGCTTGTTTAGTTAGGTCTGCCCATTTTGGGATTATGTCGTTTTGTTTTTTTGTTATTAAGTTGTACATTTCTGTAAAGTTTTTTTCATCAGATTGATGTCACAAAGTATAGTTAGCAATTTGGAAAACCTATCAAGGATTTACACTTGTCATTTTACTATGATTAATGTTCTATACAAAAGTACTTTTTCAAATCATTGTGAAAGCACAAATGCATTCAAATGGTAACTAGCTTATTCTGGTATTCTACAATAAAACTACTAGCAATATTCAAAATAATATACATAATAACACATTTTGAATGTTGTGTTCTTGGATCTATTCTAACTCATTGAACTCATTTAACACTCATAATGCTCTAAGATAGATTTAAAAATACCATACAGAGATGAGCTAAATTCCCAAGGTCACAATCATTCAATTACTTTTTCATCAATATCTATTATCTTCTGTTTGCTGAGGATACAAATGTTCACAAATAAAATTCCTGTGTTTCTATAGATTACAAGTCTCTGATTCCTTCCATGAACTAGTTAAGAAATGGTAATCATACTATCTGTGTTTTCTTAGAAATTATACACTGGGTACTCATGAATCTTTATCCTTATATACAGAGAGAACAAACTTTCCATGTCAAAACTCTATTGTTGCAAATTTATTTATGTTTGTAAAATATCCTGTGATCATGAACTCAAAACAGATTATTTATGAAAACTGTAAAGTCTAATACATAGATTCTGTAAAATTGTAAAATCCACTGCATAGATTATGAGCACACTAGCATCCGATGGATCTAGAACTTTTGGCTTCCTATCAGAAACAAAACAATCTTCTCTAGCCTAAGGCATAGTTTAAAGATAATATTAAAATATCTACCTAAATATGTGATTAGGAAATATAGAGAGGTTTCATGTAAAAAGGAAAAAAACAAACAAAAATCAGAAAGTGCTGTGGTCCAAAGTGAGGTGATTAAGATGGCTATTATCTGGCTGTTTTAGATTTTGAATTCAGATAGCCAGGCATGCATTACCTGCTATCTTGTAAATCTCCAATTGCAGAGGTAATACTCTGTGCTCATTTATCTGAAATCAAAATCAGACGCCAAAATGGAATCTTTATACAAGATGCAATATGTCAAGCATTGGGACCTGGTGATGGGGTTTTTACAATAAAGCTTTGAGTTATTATGATTCCAAGGCATTAGGGCTAGAAAAAATAAGCAGGAGGAAAGGACATGCCATCTCTAGGACATCTGAGATTAGTGTATTTTATATTTTTACATTATATTTCATCAAAGTGAATGTAAATAATTCTTTAAAAACTTGACATTTTATCCAGACTTGAATCAGTCTGGAAATAGTAAATATTACCTCAGAGTATTGAATCATATTACTCAAAGTTTCTTTAGAGATTACCTAACTTATCTCTCTCTCCAAACAAAACAGAATATGCAATTAAGAGATAAAAAGAAACTGTCTGCTTAAGACCTGTGAAGAAGAAATTTCCACCTTCACTCTTATTATCAGTATTTAAGGTCTACTAGGCCCAGGGATATTGTGATTCTTGGAGGCTCTTTTCTGAATGTGACACGTTTTGAATTGTTTAAGTAAAAGAAGTATCTCAGAGGTTCTATCCTTTTTCACTTAAAAAAAAAAAAAAAAGGATTCTGGGATGTTGGTGCCACTTCCCAGAGGTGACCCCTTCCCCTCCTCATTCCATTTCTACTTTCTCAAAAGCCCCAGTAAAGGAACATTTGGTAAGGGATATCTGTCAGGGATGCAAGAGGACTTGATGGCATCCTCCATCGCTGATGTCTGACTGAAGTATCCTTCATAAAAGATGAGTCCAGTTCCCGCTCACTCATGCATAGTTGCGCCTCTAGTGTTGTCATCGCTTTATTGCAGACTCAGCCTAAAGCCACACAACACAAAGAGTGGGTGCCATTCGCATTTAGGCTGATAACTTAAATGTGTAAGCCGAGGCCTTTTCTACAGAGATTCTCATTCAGTTGGACAGCATTTGCAGTTTTATAACATTCTGTAGATCATTCTGATATATTGTAAAGGTCCAGTCATGACCAGTCCGAGCTTCAGTTTTCTGTTCAATGGAGAGAATGCTTGATATACTGCCTTGCAATGATCACAGGAGAATCAAGCAATTCAATGCATACAAAAATGCATGTAGTGTACTGTACAATTACAATATATTCTCTACAGTAAGTTATGGTAGTTTCATGAGTTTCAGCATGATCATATGATTCAAGGTTCATTGCCTACTCTTGGTTCAGTTCCAGAGAAAACCTATGTAATACATATTTTTAGTCTCTCCTTTATATTAAAATCAAGACAATTCTACTAAGACAATGAAAAAATTCCTCTATTTCACCTAACTTAGCCAAGCAAGTAAGTAAATACTAAAAAACAAAAGAAAAGAAAACATGATGGTCCTCAGTTGAGTTAGCAAAATCTATTAGTATATTTGTATTATGAAGACAAAACTTAAAAAGGATGCTTTGGACACTCGGAGCTTATTCCTCAACAATTGCGCAGTTGAAATGTATGCCAACTGCTCAAGTAGAATTTAGAATATTCTTATTACAGGTTCTTTAAAAAGCCTCAACAATGAAGTAATTGTAGACATACTGAGACAGAAAGTATAGAGGAAGCTGAGGGGTTTCCATTTTGGTACATTATAGTTAGTGAGGCAGTTAAGTCCATGAAAACTGATATGGCAAATGAGTTCCAACTGGTTCCTTCAGATTCTGAAGTGAGAGCAAATCCAAGATAATGACAGGAAAAAAACAAAGAGAGAACATCTCACTGTAGAGCCAACAAGCAGTGGCTGAAGCTTCCTCATTCTGCCCTATTAAAGAACATGACAGTTTTTGGTACAAAACGTTCAGCTTATTTAACACAGGGAAAAGAACTGTGATGATGATCCAATGACACTACTTTGCATGAAATGGACTTTGAGCTTTGAGCTAGCTTCTTCTTTTTTTATTTCTTTTAAAGCAAATCCACCTTAAAGTATGGCAAGAAGGGTAATGCTTCTTTCTACAATCAAATTTCTCAGTGATCAAATGCTATAGAAACTTTAAACTTGAGCACAATTCAGGGAGATAGGGGAGTTTCAAGAAAATATATTGTTGAAAGCAATTATGGAAAAAAGGTACCGTCGTTCTTGTCACATAATAGCATTTTTTTTTTCTTAAAGTGAAGCTATTTAATTCAAGAAGATAGGTTTCAAAGTAACTATTTTGGCAAGTACTACTCTATGTTGCCATTATAATTGATTTTTTCTCTTTATTTTGGACTGCAAAACTACTCAAAAAAAGGAATACTGGAGGAAAAAGTCAAAATACAAATTTGTGAACATTTAAACTTAAAATTTCTATGAATTTCCTCTTCCACATTAAGAAAAATAAATAATTAAAAAATTAAAAATAATAAAAACTTTTTCTATGAAGACATCTTACAAAAAGGAGTGAACATTACTTTGCTTTGTGACAATCTTCACCTTTTCTGAATCAGTAATTGGAAGCTGTTAACTTTTGTAATTCCCATCTTCACACTTTTCTTGCCCTAACCCCCAATACAGTCCTTCCATTAGCCATAAGCCCCTCTCTTTAACTCATGGAAAGCCTACAGTTTAAGGCACAGTTGTTTTTTTCTTTCTTTCTCTTCACTCGAGTATCACCTACCATTTCTATGTTCTAGGAAAATAAGTGACAATCTTTGTTTCTGAGTTTGAGTAGTATAATTCTTTAAATATATTTATATAAACATTTTATGACAATGAGGGGACATTTTAACAAGTCATTACTATTTTTAAGAATGATAACAGCAACAAACAATGTCTTCTATGACTGGCATCTTTCTTAAGTCCTTACTTACATTTATGAACTGATTTAATCCTCACACCATGTTAAAGTGAGGTACAATTATTCTTGTTTTGAAGCCTGGATTCAAACCCAGGCATTCTGATACAAGAGTCTAGGATCATATCACTTCCATGAAGACCCTTAACTAACTTCAATTCACTCAAAATCTTTACCAAGAGCAAACATTAAAGAAATAAACTGTCACTGAAAAAAGTCTTTCTCAAACAAAACAAAATCCAAACAAAATCCAAACCTGATTACCTGATTGAGTCCAGTGAAATAAATATATCAGTTGAAATCAACATATTGCTGGACATGTATTTAATAGTTTAAACAACTTTAAAATAATGCAAAGTGCCCTGCAGAATTCAGTGTAGTTGGATTTTTCCTATTTTGGGTCTGTATCATTTCTAACCTTAATACCTATTGTTTTTGGAAGAAAGGAGTTGAACTCTGTTTCATTTGCCTTTTTTTGTTTTTTTAATATTTGGTATAATTCTTGAACTACATAAAAGGGAGAAAAACCTTTTCAAACTGAAAATTAAAAAAAAACTGTAGAGAAGATTATGGGTGAGACACCCCCAAGATTAGAGTGAGAGAGGTAGACTCATGGCCAGTGACAAATCTGGGGGCCAAAAATAGATAATATGTTTCTAGGATGTCAGATGTTTCTAACACTGAAATAGAAGTATCTCCAGCCCTTTTTTACATATACTTTTTCAATAAAAATGGAAATTTTTCAAATTTTCAAAATTTCCATTAAAACACTACATATACATGAATATCTTATCTTCTGATGTGTGAAGAAGAGAATAACTTACTTAGAGAACGAATATCTGGTTTAAGGAATAGAGATACTGATAGAAAGTAACATTCATAAAAACCTCACAACAGAAAGGTTGATATTGGTATCTTAGACAACCTCTCTCCAAAAAATATCAAGTGATTGAGAAAAAAACTGTGGGAGTTCTTATTTTTCTTTTTTCTTTTAATTGAAGTGTAGTTAATTTACAAAAGAAAAAAGTGGGATTTCTGCAGCATGTCTAATACAGATATGACCCATTTCTTTCTAAACCTCAGAAGTCAGCAAGCTTTGCAAACATATTAACTAGAACTATGGAGGTTAAGTGTACCATTAAGCTAAATTATTTAAAATGTAGAAATATGGCAAAGGGATTACTGTGTGTCTTTCAAAGTCAATCTGGACATTAATATTTAAATTCTAATAGATTTCTAAAAAGGCAAAATATAACATCAAAGTTGTGGTTTTATTGCTCTATAGGAAATTAAACAATTAAGTATCTAACTTAATAATTGTATTTCAGCAGTTTTTTCTTTGGTGGCTATGTAAACCAGTCTCTGTATACTCCTTGGAAGCAGCTTTATTATCTTTCTGATTTCCTCATTAAAGAGATAAAGAAGTCTTTGACAGATGATAGACTTGAGAGACATGATCTTAAGTTTTTGCAAATACTTTGACAACACATATACTAATCCTGTAATGAATGCTAATAACAAACACATTACAATGTTTCAACAGTCCCAAATGAAATTCAGAAAAAAAAAAAGTTGAAATCCCACAGATGTCAAAGTTAAAAGCAAACTGTCTTTCTTTTATTAAAAAGAAATAGAAAGGAAAACAAACTCATTGAGAAGAATCTCAGAAGTCTGGCGATGTCAAGTTACTTTTTAGAGCAATCTAGCAGGAATTTGGGGGGTACTGACAAGGTCAAACCCATGTCCGAACCTTAAATTGCTTTAATCACTTAGAGCAAGTAGAGGGTACTTTTTACTGCTCCGTCTCTGGCATGCTTTTATTTAATACAAACCAAGGGTTTACCATTATTATAAATGACAAAGCAAACAAACCTGTTCATTAGTAGCTGGGCTATTTTATTATTATTATTACTGGAAATTATCTATTTTTGGCTTAATTGCTTTGTCATGCTTTGAAAGACAGTATTTAATAACATAAGTGTTGGTACAACATTGTATCCAAATCTTGTTAATGAGTACGAATGTTTACTTTTGCTTTTTGTCAGAGTATTTGAAGTTTTATCTGTATAAACTGGTCTATTTCTTCCCCCGTTCTTATGGCCTCAAGCAGTATAGTAAAACAGAGTTGTTTAAATATTTAATTTTGTATATGTGCTTATAAGAAGCATGGTCTCTGAGAGGATACACTTAAGAATGAATTCCTGGTCTAAACAATGGACTGTCTATCAGGAGTAATCTCTGTATACCTATGTTGCATGCAAGTCATAAGAAAATATCCAAGTCTTTTCTCAAAAGATAAATTAGAGGACAGAAAAACTCACAAAACCCCTGAGAACTCATGGCCCTCCTCAGTGCCTCAGTGTGACTTCCTGCCTCACAGAATACTCCCTCCTGAGAACCAGGCATAAAGGATGCCTCTCCAAACCATATTATATTCACTATAAGCCAGCAATCGTAAATATGGCAAATATAACTAGCAAGAAATTCCATGACCAGGCTGAGACAGTCCCTGTGATCCACTGATTGAGACTGACATTCAGCCGGCAACTACTGACAACATCACTTCTAATTCTATTTTTCTGATTTATTTTCTTCTATTTAGCAACCTAAAATGAGACTTAAACCATACATATAATATTCATCTGAGACATTTGTTTTATTTTTAACTGCAGTATCCCAAGCCTAAACTTCAGAGAAGTTAAGTAAGAAATGAGACTTTAAGTGAGAGGTCCAAAGTTAGAACACTGTTATTTGAGATGGGACTTCAATATGGCAGCTTCATTACAAAACCATCCTCTTAATGATCTGCTAAATGCTATTAGTTTGGTTAGAGACAATCTAATGTGGAATAAGTGATAGATATGAAATAGGTGTGGAGTACAATATTAGGCAGCTTTGGGTTAAGAAGACAATCACTAAGCCAATCATTTTGACCAGCATATTAACTGTCAAGTTTAGATGGAAGGGTATTACTTGGAAATCCTGAAAACCTACATGAGTTTGCTTTTATTATGTAAGTAGAAAGAAAAAAAAAAAAAAAAAGACCTTCTTGAGCTTTCATATTTTCTATCCACAGTAGCATATTTTCTCACACGATCTGATTTAAAAATCACCCTCCTGAAGAGAAACTCACTGAATTCACTGAAAAAAATTATTTCAAGGAAAATAATGTCAAACGGTCATTAAGATAACTCAGGGCTTCTATGGTTTGGCTTTATTTTAGTGGGCCCAGAATTTTCAGAATTTCTGAAATAGAAAGAAAAATATATAAAATAGAAAGAAAATATATAAAAACATAAGAAGAAATAGTTCATAATTTTTTGAAAAAGTTCATAATGAAGGATTAGAAAATATAAGCTTCAAATCATCCCCTAAAATGCATATGAGAAAATAATATGTCATTCAGAGTAACTCTTAAAAATTAACATTAAATAAACATAGATAATTTTAGTCATTGACAATAATACATAACAGAAATGTACTTGTGTAATATTAAAAATAGCAATAAGACATGTCTGCAAATTAAAATTTCCTTAATGGCTAGACAAATTACTTGATTATGGTCTTTATTACTTTTTTATAAATGTTTAAATTTATGCTAAATGATAAAGGGTAAAGAATGTCTGTATCACCTAAAGTGAATGATCACCAAATTTTTACTTTGTTTGCTAGCTGTAATTTCATAATATTGGGATGTCTCAATAATGTGGATAAACATATGGTCTGGATAAGTTTTATATATATATATATATGTATTTATCTTTATTCTTTACATAATCACATATAATCTCAACCAACAGGATATAAGACAGAAAAGTGTTTCTTTTTTATTCATTAGAAATGTCATGGTTTGACATATTACTTTAGGATGAATCATACTTTTTGTTCCTCATTTAATACATCAAAGTGCCATTTGAATAAAATATGGCATATTAAAAAAATCACTCCTCACAGATTAAAGAATTCTAGTATTACAGAGAATATAGATGTTATCTAGGAGAAACTCTTTAATGTAAAGATGAGGTAATTAACTAATTTAGACTATGTACTGACTAGACCATTCAACTATATACTGGCAGAGCAATGGTAGCATGAAAGAAATTTTAGCCCAAAGTTCTGTCTAAATGCAGTTTTCATTTACATGTTTATCATACTGAAAGGTATGAATTTATATATTGAAGATGAGTACTCATGACATATTTAACATATATACATAAATAAAGTGATCTGGTTATTTTCCTATCTAACTAAAAAATTATCTTTTTAAAGTTTATTAATTTTGAAGTTATATTTTTATGGTTCATCCCCCAATTTGTTACTGAGGGTTCATAAAAGAAAACAATTTATAACAATCTTTAATATGATTTTAGATTTGTATTGGATACTAATGAAAATTTGCCAGATTTTTTTCCTGAAAAGTCATTTATTAAGAAAAATCATCAGGTCATATAACAAATGCTTTTTTGGAGAAGTCCAAACTTTGGAAATAAGTAGCCAAAAATCAGCTTAAGCTAAGAAGACTTTAGCCATATTTGAATCATCATTTTTTTCCCTATCATTAATATCCCTTAAATTCACTGAACAAGGTGTTTTAGTAATTGATTTGTCCAATTTATTCATTCATTCAATCATCAAGCTGTTG
This sequence comes from Camelus ferus, assembly GCF_009834535.1. Taxonomy (NCBI): domain Eukaryota; kingdom Metazoa; phylum Chordata; class Mammalia; order Artiodactyla; family Camelidae; genus Camelus; species Camelus ferus. The sequence goes on from NC_045709.1 coordinate 680,711, forward strand.
TTCAGGGTCTGTGATAGTCCTACCATTGTTCTAAACAATGAGGTGTTTAGGACAGTGATTCTGCTTTCAAAACTTACATCGCACTAGGATGGCTAAAGTAAATAGAGACAACAAATTAATTAAACATGGTACAATACATGTGCACAATGCCACATATAACAACATGTTTAAAGGTGTATAGGAAGACCCTTTGGATGAGGTTGTGTTTGAGTCTAGTACTTTAGCCTAAAAATGGACCATTTATGTGAAGAATATTATAATGGTTTTCATGTAGGAGTTGATGAGTTGGTGAAGACCATATGCCAAGTTCTTTAGGAATGAGCGAGCATGTTGTGGCAGCAGGAATGTTGCCAAAAGATACTGAATATGTAAAAAAGCTTAAGAAACTGGGAGATATAACTGAAGGTCCAATGTATATCTAACATGAGTTTCTGAAAAAAATTAATTTAAAAAATGAGAATCAGTATACAAAGTGATTATAGTAGACAAAATGCTGGTACCCTATAAAGATGTTCTCATCCTAAGCCCTGGAACCTGTGACTAAGCTGCCTTCCATGGCAAAAGGGACTTTGCAGATGTGATTCTTAGCACAGATCTTGAAATGATGAAATTGTCCTAGATTACCAGAGTGGCTACAAGCTAATCCTATGAATCCTTAAAAGCAGAAACCTTTCCCAGCTGCTGTCAGAGAGAGATGGAATGACTGACAAGAAGAGGAATTAAAGATATATGACATTACAAGGTTGAGACCTGCCCTTACTGACTTTGAAGATGGTAGAAGAACATAAACCAAGGAGTGTAGGTTCCTTTACAAACTGGGAATAGCTTTGAATTTACAACCAGCAAGAAAACTTCAATGAACTGAATTTGGCCAATAGACCAAATGGGCAAAGAAACACGTCCTCATAAAGCCTCCAGGAAAGAGGGCAGCCCTATTCTCAGTCAGCCAGTACTTTGATTTTAGCCAATTATATCCATGTCCACCTTCTGACCTACAGAATTATATGATAGATCTATGTTGGTTTAAGTCACTAATTTGTGATAATTTGTTCCGACAGCAATAAAAACAAAGTTGATATCCCATAATGTGACTAAGCAAACCCATCATATAGCACAAGGCTGTAAAACCAAGTTTTAACCCAGGAACCCCAAAAGCAGGGCCCATTACCTAAATAAACTGCATTATGGTAACTGAATTCCTAAAGAACACATCTCTTTCAGATAACTAAAATAACTCTAAACATTACCTACACCTACAGCTCCAGTAAAACTCAAAGCAAAAATAGTGAAATCCACAAATTTTCTGGGAAAAAAATTTTAAAATGAAATAAATATGTACAGTTAAAGTAATACTATTAAAACGAAACATGCAAAAATATGTAAATATATAAAATACAAGCATATCTGTTCTCAAAGATAGCTTTTTAGAAGGGTAGAAATCAAAGTTTCAACTGCATAGATTAATAATTTATCAAAATTGATTACTGTTTGGAAACTTTACTTGACTAAAAAAGCTAGTTTTTCTTCTGTTTTAAAAATCAGAGAAAATATTATAAAATTAATGTTAAATGATTTCGAACATACAGCTGGGTAAAATAAACCTGAATTTTCCCAAATTCAGAACAGAAATAAGAAATTAAGTGTAGAATAGTGAAAAATTTAACTAAAACCAAAGTTAGCTCTCATCGCTGCAAGTTGGAATTTTAATGTCCAAGATGGAAAGAAGACTTGGGTTTTGGACTAAGATAATGAGAGTTGACCTGGAAGCATATTTTTCTCCCTGTCTTTATTTGGGAGTATTTTAACCATCTTCAGTTTGATTTATTTGTTCTGACTTTCGCATAATTTGCCATAAGAGAGAGAGAACAGTGTTTTCTGTTCTAATGGAGACATATTATTCTCTTTTGTAATCATGCCAGTAAGTATAATATAAATAGGTAGAAGAGAGGTCAATTAAATTTTGTCCCTTCTTAAATTGTTTGAGTAGAGAGATATTCAAAATTTAAGAAATTTATGAATTGGTGTTCTGTATTTAGAGGAAATAACTTTCTTCTTATAGTATAAGGAGTTGTATAGCAATTAGCTTTTGAATGAAGCTGATTTACACTGTGAATTAGTAAATATGCTATATTGGCTTGAATTTAGCAATTTATATTTAACACTTTGAAAATATTTTGCTAAAAAAAAAGGATCTTTAAGATACTCGAATATTTCATTCATTCTTGTTGATCCTTTTTTTTTCCCAGACAACATAAACAATTGACAACTGGGAATGACTTTGCTCCACTTTCCCTTAAATATTTATTGGTGTTTCCATTGTAGTATTTCTGCCTTCTATTTTTTTTCTCCTTTCGTTTTATGGCATCGGTTTCTGTCTTATGGTATTTTATTAGGCCAAATTTAAGAACTTTTTTTTTTCTATATTCTTACCTAGTCTATACTCCTTCAACTATTTTTTTAAATTTACAACTGTTATTTCATTGTTCACTTTTTAGGGAAAAAAATGAATTCTCCTTTTCCCTATAACATTATTTCTTATTCTCAAAATCACCAGTATTTATAATTATTTTAACCACAGTAATGCTTTTTGTGGGGGTTAAAATTCTCAAAAATATGTATTCTGCATAAAATAACTTTATTACACCTTTGTTCATTTTTCAAACCAAACATAAATGAGACTACATTGAGGTTTAGTAAAAATATGATTAGCCTTCTTGTTTATTATTTTTCATTTTCATGCTGATTTGAAACTTCTGTTAACCTTGACGTAGTAGAAAAAAATGCCGACATACTTGATGGCGTTACTTCTTTAACACTCGTTTATTTAAGTAATGATAATAATAATAATAAAAAAAACTACCAAAAATACTTCTTTAAGGGATAGTACCCTAATTTTGTATTGTCAATAGATCTGGAAAGTAAAATGTCAAGCTTAAAACATTGCATATTTGGAGTATCATTTAAGTCTCAGGATGTCTTTGTAATTAAAAGTTCTAAGTTCAGAAAGCAAAAGACCTTCTGCTGTTGTCCAGATGTTACTGTTTCTATATAATCTAGTATAGGGCAGTAACTATTGCTGAAAAATGCACATTTTGAAACTTTCACAGAAGTCTCTAAGACTACTGTGAAAACACTACTTAGTCTACAGCTGCGCATCACAAGAATAATAATCAAATGCATCTACACTTGAAAATTAATGTGTCTTTTTTCAAAGAGCTTTCATGTTGTCTCTATGAGGTAATTAAATTCTGTCACTCTAAGAATCAGAAGGGATCTGAATCTCACCAACTGATACCTGCATTATGTCTACACATCACCATCAAGTGATCTTAAAGACTATAACTGAGGAACTTTGGTGATAAGGAGCCCATTAGTCCTTCAGTCAACCCCTTACATCTTTGCACGTCTTAGTGAATCTATTAAGCTTTTCTTAAAACAGGATGTTACCTTCTTTAGAATTGCTTAAGGTCCTTTGAAATAGTAAAATCACAGTGGCCGATCTGGCTCTTATTTTGCAGAATTGACATCAACAAAGAATATTTTGAATGTGCAGCAATTATTATCACAGAAAAAGAGAAAGGAAATGTCCTATTTTGCTAAGTTTTTATAAAGGAATTCTATGTCATATTCTGTAACTGATAGATGTTACCTGTACCCCCAAATACTTATGTTTTCTCTTGACAGCAAATCTTATCAAGAAGAGTTAAGGGAAAGCTCCTTGAATGTGGCGATTATAAGTTTTTCATTATAGCAATCTCCAAAAGCTAAGTACTCTATTTTACATGATATTTAATGATGACAGAGAATTTAGAACTCTTTATTTTCCTTTTCCTCAACAATCTCTTAACTAAATATGATGCATCTTACACCAGAAAAAATATAATTTAATAATCATCTATACATAATGAGTAAGAAAAAATAATAAACCTAGATACCGTGTGTGTGTGTGTGTTTGTGTGTGTACACGTTTTTTCTTAGTTGGCAAATATCTACATGTATATGTGTGATACTTATGCAACAATGCATCTTGCTATTTGGGGAATTCCTGCCAGAACAAACTATGTTGTGTTGAGGACTGTCAATCACAAATTCTTACTGTCTTGTCACAGAGGTAGATTGGTTACATAAGATGATATAATCAGCATTCACCATTTGAAGGGCCATCATGACTTGGCTTATGCTTTTTTTGGAATCTTGAGTTAGGATAATTTCTTGCCTAATAAATTACACTTTCCCCAAAGCTGTAGATAGGAATTCACTTCCCCAGCCTTACTTGCTTTAGGTCACAGAAATTTGTTTAAGGGTTTGTCAGCCAGACTCATCCATGGGAGATGTCAATCAGGAACAAACATCCAAGGATGCTGCTGCCTCAGAGAAGCTATTTTCTAGCCATTAGAGTAGCAGAGACATGGCAGATGTGGCAGAAATACCGATCTCCATTCTTTATATCAGTTTTGCAAGCTTTGGTGTCTATGACCAGCAGTGGTAGAAATGGGGCCTTGGTTGGCCATTTCCAGGCTGCTTCAAAGCCCAACTCAAGGGCTCTTATGGAAATTAACTCAGTTATTCTTGATACTTTATATTTACTGCTAAACAAGCCAGAGTTCATTCTGCAATTTGCAACTTTAACTTTTACTTACAGAGATACTTAAACACAAAAATCTAGTGCAATTGCTAACCACATAACTCCCCATATAGAGAAAATGGGTTTAAGAAAACTAAGCAAAAATACAAAAACAAGTATTAATAAAAAATATGTTAAAGAGATCTGAGTGCCTCTACAGCAACTAATTATGTGTCTCATTATTTGCCTTTTAAAAATATATTTTACTTATGATTTTTAGAATTTCTTTATTACATATAAAGTAATTCTTAAAATGTCATTGTGTTTGGAAAACATATACTTGACTATAGATTTCAGTAAGTAACTATTAAATGAATAATTAATAAATGAGTGAATTCATACATTTATATTGGAGTGCACCAAGGTAGGGTAAAAATGTTTCTTTATGGTCTGTAACTAGTAATGAGACTTTGCTCTTCTGCCAGCTAATAATACCTGCCTGTGAAGAAAATGGTGATTTATAATTCCAAATGAAAGTGTAGAGACTCTCATATAAAAAGATACATTATTTCTTATGGTTCTGTTTCTGGTTACCTCATTTATTTGGATAGATGATGAAAAGAAATATGCTATATATACATATGTATTTTAAGTATTTTCATAAAGCAATAATGGCTTTAATAGCAATAATAGATTTCACAAAATGTGCAGAAAACAAGCAAAAAAAATGTTAGTTGTTAATGTTGCTACATAGTTTTTGAGGTTTAAAAGGTAAGATTGGCTGATCCAATGCTAAGCGCCTGCCTCTTACAGCAGCTTAAGGGTGGAGTTAAAATCTTTACGGTGATACAGCAACTTGGGAGTGGCCAATGAGGAGCACACTCCCGTTTTGATGACAGATACTAAATAGAAATTTTAAAAGAGGGTTGTGTCTTGTGATGTGTTCTGCTCCTTGAAATTTCACAAACAACCAGCTTTTGGAGCACAGCTGGAGTTAAACAGTTGTCCATGAAGATTCACTGCCACTCATTGAATCTATCACATTACACCCACAGCAAATGTTGATATCTTGGGCCATAAGAATACACTACTTTGAGTTTTACTATTATATGCCCGGACAGTACTTTTTTTTTTTTTTTTTAACTTCTCTTCCTTAGTAATGGGCACAACAGCAATCAGTTTGTGTAAATAGTCATTTACTATTTTACTTTGTTTTTCTGCTAGTCTTTAATTTCTATGCCATCAGAAATGGAACATATTCTATGTTCACTGCTTAAGCCTTCAGCATCCAATTGCTACATATTGTATGATAGAAATGCAAAAACTGAATGGCGAAAGAATTAGCTATCATAAATATGGGTGTCTCTGTCTTCCTTTTTCTACTGCATCACAGTAAACAGATCTGTTCCACAAAAGCCATAGTGTTTAAAAACTGAATTTAAAATATAGCTTTTATTCCCTTAGCTAGTTACTTATCATGATGGATATTTTGAATAAGACCATAAAAAGAATGGATAAGGTATAATATTTTAATAACAGCATGGTGAATGTTAAAAAAATAATCATGACATGACTGGTAACATATAATATAGCATAATATATTATATAATACAGCATACCGTTAGCCTCATAGGAGTTTTTGCAAATAACTTAAAATAAATTAGGCATGTATTTTAAAGCAACTGGTCTGTTATTTATGTTTTGCTGAAGGTTAGAGTGTCTTTAAGTTTCTAACTGCAAAACATAAGCCAAGCATTACCATCTTAAGCTATCAACAATTTTCAATTTTCTCTGTATTTACAAATGTTTGCTTCAACTAGCTGTTCAATTGTTTAAACAGAATCAGTACAGCTGCTTTTTCAATTGTTCTGCAAGGAAAACTGTCTACCTTTTCCAAATGAAAATACACTAGAACAGTCGATCACCTGCATCAGCGAGTATTCTAATTTGTATATTCCAGATCTGACTATTTCTACTTTGGAAATTTCCATATTCATTATTTCTTATTTTGGCATTGTATTTATCAAAGGTAACATCTTCACCTAACATGAAATATTTCATCAGTTACGGGTTATTTCAAAATTGCATCATTTCACTCTTTTAATCATATATGCCCTTTATTGTACAAATAATAATGTATATCTTTTTCTGCTGTTTGACAAGCTAGCTTGTTCAAATGTTATTTTACCTAAAGGCTCCTATGTCTCATGTCTAGTAGAATTCAAAAGAATAATAACAAATATGTAAATGTGCTACATATGGAATTCAAAAGATGCTTTATAACCAGTAGTCTCAGTGTGTATTGTTTTATTACTTTAAAATAAAAAGCAGAAGTTTTAGTTGTTTAGGAAGTAACAAACTATTACTCAGAAGAACAATGAGATTGACAAGTAACACGCCAGCTTCAACTATTGAACCATCATAAACAAACTCTAACATTTGCAATCAAGAAGGTTTTGAATCAAGAAAATGAATATTTGTATTACAGGGGCATAATGTGTAAGTCAGATAAAAGTAGTTGCTAAAGACTTAGAGGGATGAATGCAATGTAGATGAATGCAATTTCGTTTTTCAAAACTGAAGTTTTTGTAGGACAAAAATCTCTCTTCTTCTGAAGTACTAAGCAGACATAACTTAATAATATGCATAATTTAAAAGAAACTTAAGAAATGCAATTCATCAGGCATCTATTGTTTTCTGACTCAATCTTGAACTTTAAAAACATTTAAAGTTCACAATGTTCTACTTTTCCAGTAATTTACCAGCTCCCTTTAAAAAAAAAATGGTGTTCCATTATTGTTATCTGTTTTCAGAGAAAAAGAGATAATTGAACTAAAGGAATATGAATATGATTAAAATGCTACAGACCAGAGGATATGCATTTATCATTAAACTCTAAAATGTGAAATGGTAGATTGAGTTCAACGTGATTGTTTTATCACAACAAAAATTGTGAAATGTAGACTTCAAGATTTTTTTTTTTTTTATGTTGGCCATCTTCCATCTCTTTGTAGTATATAGAAACAACAACAAATACCTTTTCAATCCCCTTTGTTCTTTCTTCCCCTTCTGGAACCCCTATTATGCGTAGATTGGCATGCTTTATATCATCCCATATGTCCCTGATATTGTTTTCATTGGTTTTTATTTGTTTTTCTCTCAGCTGTTCTGATTGGGTGCCTTCTGTTGTCCTGTCTTCTAGGTCACTTATTTGTTCCTCTGCATTATCTAGCCTGCTTTGTCCAGCCTTTAGGTCAGCTCTCATCTCAGCAAATGAATTTACCAATTCTATTGGCTCTTCTTTATAGCTTCAATTTCATTTTTGACATATTTTATGTCTCTAAACACTATTTCTTTTAGTTCCTTCAGTACTTTGATCACTCCTTTTTTGAAATCTTGATCTAGTTGGCCATTAATGTCTATTTCATTGATAGTTCTTTCAGGGATGTGAAGGGTGAATGGTGGTAGGTTGGAGGAAGAATGCATTTTGGAATTAGACATTTATAGTTTTATATTCATTCCCCAAATTTTCAACATATTTTAACTATTATGACTCTACTGATTTTGTTTTCATGCATAGGATTTTGGGGAAAAAAAATTAGTAATAAGCCACCATGCTCTCCATCCATTTCCTCCAGTCTTTCAAATCTTATTGATTAAACACTAAGAATTTTAATCTAAGTTGGCATAAAGTAGATAGTTTTGTCCTAGCTTATGCCATTAGAAAGTGTGCAGGGAGAGCTATTGGTAATAGGACATTGACAGTAATCAAAACTTCAAACCAGTTTTTGTTTTTTGTTTTCTTAATACTCTGGGTGGTTTTCTAACTAGGATTTAGATTAGAGATAGTTTTTATGTTCTTCAAAATGTGAGAAAGGTAGTAGACATCATTTTCTGATTTCAAATGATTTGTTGAAACATATTATTTAGAATTAAATTGATTTCAATTAATTTTTTTCTAATTTAATTCAATTAGAAATAAACTGGCCTCAAAAAACCTGATTCTATAACTTAGAGGCAGAATTATGTTGATTTTTATTTAATATGAAGATAAAATACCAGGATTTCTTAGGAAGCCAAACTGTAGTGCAGAACACATGATGATGACTTTCTTCATTCATCAGAGAAAGCACTCAATGGCATATCACTAGGATTATTTGAAAAAAAAAAAAAAGCAATTGCTATAATTCTGTCTAAAGAAATACTTTCCAAAGTTAAATTTAGTGAAAGGACAGATTAAGAATCTGTTACTGTCTCTCAAATTAAAATTTTTATCTTCTTGCTAAGAGATTGACTTAATATGATATGAAAAACAAACTATATCAGTGAGAAAATGCTCCAAAATTTCTACAGTTAACAAATCTCTGTGACAGATTTATTTGCACTTTCTATATTCTTATATATAAATTCAGGGTCCCTTGTAAAAATTATTTTATTAAATCCAATCTGACCATCTGTTTTCAATTGGAGTATTTATCTCATTTACATTTAATGTAATTGTTGGTATATTGGGGCTTAAAATCTAATATCTTACTCATTATCATTGTTTACTATGTAATATATTTTATTATTTCATTTCCCCCTCTATAACAATAACAGTTATTTTTTTTAGGATTATCTTAGAGGAAATCCTAAAAATCTCTATTTGTATCCTTAACCTTAAAGCTTAATATAGATTAGTACCTTTACCACTATTTGTATAATACATTTGAACTTGTTGCTTATTTTAACTGTCTTCATGATTCTATAATAATTTGTCACATATTTTGAGTTTATATCGATTTTTATGTCACTAGACATTATTAATATCCCTTTATTACAATATTCATTTAGATTTACCCAAATTTTTATTACATTTTTATTTCTTCCTTTATCTCCATAATTCCATTTGGAATTATTTTTCTTCTAACTAAAGAACTCTCTAGTGAGTCTTAGTGGGTCTTCAGCTAACAAATTCTTACATTTTGTTTGTTTGAACATGTTTCTGTTTAACTTCCTATTTTTTATATTTATATAGGAAGTATTTATATGCATATATACTTATATGGCTTCCAGTATACTAGAATATTCTCTCCTACCCTTGTGATGTCAACTCCTTTTTTTGTTTCTCTTCCTCAGAAGTTGCCATCTAAGACTTTGTGTGCCTTGCTGACCCCTGCAAAAGAGTGCAGGAGCATACATTTACACATCAGAGATTTTAAGTTTAAAACTTTAACCACCCATTGTTTGAAGTTCAAAAATTTGCAAATGTCTGATGAGGAAACCAGCTGTGAAGAGATCCTCCTCCTCTAGCAGCATTATGAAGTCCAAGTTCCTACTGCTCACAGCAGGTCAGGCCAATAAGTTGAGGGACAAAGTGTTAGGGCAAGAATAGCAACTTTATTTAGAAAGCCACCAGACTGAGAAGATGGTGGACTAGTGTCCCAAAGAACCATCTTACTGGAGTTAGAATTCAGACTTCTTTTATACTAAAGTGGGAGGAGGGGTGATTGGTTATTGTAGACCTCTTGGTGCCAGCCAGACCCTAGAGGGAATCTGATAATTCTTTTGTTCTTCCAGCTGGTTATGATATTCATATAAAACTTCAACAAGACAAATGTTATTTTCTGTTCTGCAACTTTTTAACTCTCTATGAATGAAAAGTGTTATACTCTTAAAAGTCAAGCCTGGGAGGCATAGCCTTGACAAAGGGCTACCATGTATATTTCATGTGCAACATTCTTTTACTATTTGAGAAAACAAAAGGGTAGAGTCACCATAACTAAGCACAGGCAACAGAGCATAAAGACTAAAGCTAAGTTCCAATATGGAGTCAGGTTTGTTGTACTCTGTTAAAATAGGACTTTCTAAGTTTCCAAAAGTTCATAGGCAAGCAAATCACAGTTCAAATGTTTATTTTAATGTAACCCAAATTCTACAACAGTACATAAAAAATTTTTAGAATTCAACAATTAATATAAGTCCTTTTATTACTAAGGTCAACTTATTTTAAACATTAAAATCTTCATACTATTTAAAATTCTCTTTTATTCTGCTGTCATAAATCCCCCTCATAATATCAAATAATATGATAAAATCTCCTAACCAATGTAAATAGCTACAGAAAAACATTCACTTTAAATCACCACTTGGAAGTAAACATTTGGATAAACAGATGGAATTTATATCATGCTATGAAGGTCAAAACATTTAAGACTCCAAAGGAATGACACATTTTTAAAATTAAGAATCCCCTTCAATGGTTGTCTTTCCTCTAATCCTCTAGAAGTTTTATTTTCAATTTATAATAAACTATGCTTTAAGTTAATTCTGTTACTGAAATTTGACAGATGGAAAAAAGATATAAGCTGATAAAATCCATACAAATATATTTGTGATTAATTATATATATTAAAACATAATTTTGACAACTTTTGTTGGTGAACCAATGTGAGATTTCAATCATTAAATTAAGGTTAGAGTTACTAAAGCAAAGCTTCTTGGCAATTAAGAATCCAATTCATCAGTATATACAAATAATATAATTGTGCCATTGCAGAGTAAGTAAGATACTATGAACTGTTTTTTTTCAGTCTTAATAACAGATTTTTTAGTCATATTAGAACTTTTATCTTATATTGTTTTAATGATTAATTTCTACTAATCAAATATATAATATTGCTGCTATACTTGTAGTATTAAAATAAATCAAACACAATACATTGAATGTATACTTTCTAAATTAATATTAACAAAGAATAATAAAAATGCTATTTATAATATGTTCTAAATGTATATAAATCCATTTTATAAATGAAAGAGTATAATTAGGAAGCAGTTGTTTTTGAAAACAGTTAAATACCTTTCTCTGATTTTCTAGTTCTTGTTTATTTCCTTTGCATCTGTGGCCATACTTGACTGAAACTTTGCTAACAAGACTGTAACTCTTACTCATTATTATCAGGTAATTTCAGATTCCATATAAAAGTCTGAGATAGGATAAACATATCATAAATTAGCAAATTTATACATTTGATTTCAGTTTAAATGCTTTACCCACTATTCCACTGTTTTTTCTTTTAAACATTAGAAATAACAGAATCTCAAGTTTTTGTTTTAAAATATATTCTGAATTTGTTCAAGTTTAATGAAGTGTGCCTAACAAAGAATATCATATCCAACAAATCAATCCAATCCATTTGTCAAGATATTAAAAGTAGATCAGAACCAAGATTTGCTTTTGCTGTCCAAATTGAATCACTTTAAATAAATAAATTATAACTGAATATTCTATTCCCTTTAAAAAGTTAAGAATAGTTTATTTCTATAAAGTAGATATGTTAATTTTTACTTTTAAGTCACTGCTTATAATAGTGCACAGTTCTCTTCCACATACATATTGTGAGCATAATTGCTGGAGTCATTTCAAGTTATTGATACAAAAAACATCTCAATAGTTCTTAAATCATCAGTATTTAATAAATATTTCAATATCGTAGATATAACCGTTGCTGCATACGATGTCCAAAGTTCTAAAGTTTTCTGATCCACTTGACAAACAATTATCATCTTGGAGCACTTGAAATAACTCAAGTATTTATAAATAATGGTTTATTTAATTCTTATAACAATATTATAAAGCAAGCACTACTACTTCACAGATGACATAATCTAATGTCAAAAAGGAGGGAACAACTAGCATAAGGTGGCCCAGCAAGTAACTGACAGAACATAAACTTTTATGTGATGACAAAGCTGGTGCTTTCAACCTCGACATGCACATGAGCGACACTACAATGCAAATGGTACGGAGCTATGCAAGGCTCTACAGGAAGTCCGTATTCAAAAGAACTTTGATTCTTTTATATACTGACTTATTCAATCTACACTTTTCCCAACTAATAAATATTAGAACATTCAACAAGACTCATGCTTATAAACTCTCAGAGCAGTTTCAAATTCCTAATGTCAACTTGTCTACCACCCTAATAGGTAGCCACATCCTCACTGAAGCTCCCTAACACAGCCTTACTGCTACTCTTCAATCTTAGAGCCAAAATAACATAGTTGTCTTCAAAAATTATTACAGAAAACATGATGAATATAAAATAACTAATTAAAAAGATATACTGTTTGTACAAACATTTCCAAAATTAATTACTTTTATCTGAAATCATCTTTTTTATAAACTTTGTGTGAAATATAAAAATGCTCTGTATATTATGAATAAATCAATGAACTGAATGTCCTTGGAGATGCATTTGGGTCTGTGTTATTAAAAAAACTGAAATATATTTTCAGAAAATGTGCATAAGTATATTAGTTTGACACTCAGTGAAGTTTCATAAACAATATATCCAGGTAAATGAAATCCTGATAAAAAATAGGGCATTATCAGCACAGATATTCATATAGAGCTTTTACAAAAGTTAAGTTGCACAAAGGGGACATTCAAAAAGCAGGGAGTACCCGTATTCGGCTTGCTTATATGAAAACATAATTAATGAAAAATAAACCAGACAGACTTTATTGAAATTCAGAAATGTGATGTGAATTAAGAAGAAAGAGAAATTATATTTTCAGGCAGGTTCTCATTTCCCATATTGCTATTGAAGATGTAATATATTAAACAAAGTTATGATAGGTTGGTTTCAATAGAATTTAAGCAATTTTTTTAAAAGCATTTTCATTTATTTTGAACACTAACAATAAAATACTAACCTAATTCAGTAAAATAAAAAGCTAGCCTAATTCAGAAAAAAATATATACAGTTGATCATGGAACAATACAGGAGTTAGTGGTGCTGACTCCCACACAGTCAAAAATCCAAGTATATCTTTATAGTCATTTCTCTCTATTTGTGGGGAAATTAGTTCTAGGACCCTCCTTGGATACCAGAATCCATGGGTGCTCAACTCTCATAATTGGTCCCCTGTATTTTTATTTCTGTGTCTGTGCATTCAACCAACTGTGGGCACGTAGTACTGTAATACATATTTAGTGAAAAAAAAATCCATATATACATGGACCTGTGCAGTTCAAATCCATGTTGCTCAATGGTCAATTGTGTATACATATACTTTTAAGGAGCAATTTGCTAAAACTACCCTGTAATTTTGTGAAAAATTATTTTGTTAAGGTCCTTCCTCAATTATCTCTACAGATGATAAAAGATGAATAAAATAAATAAAGGAGAATTAGAAGGCACATGAGTATGTTTAGTATCTACCTATTAACATCTGGCAGGTCAAATGACTTAAGTAATAATTTTATCCTAATACTCAGCAAATGTCTATCAAATCTAACACATTTCTTCCCTGTAGAAAAAAAAAGAATTCATATCTTGAGATAAACTCTATTGCGACACACAATTTGAAGTTGAACTTCAAGTCAAACATCCACTTATCCTCGTTATGCAAATAAAATAAATACAGATTAAATAACTTGAATGGCATAACAGAATTTAGTGTATTTGAATTTGTTTTAAATAATCTGTTATTTTATTTGGGAAAATGAGTAGAGTGAGACTCTATGCTGTAACAGAACTAGTTAAAGTGTATTATTTATGTTCTAATACTTATTATCAAAATTCACAAAGTTTATATCAAAAAGTTACTTTGTATTATAATACAGAAGGTAACTAATCATTTCAAAAGAAAAGTTATCAATTAACTAGTAAAAATAAATTACTTCTTAATCACTAAAATTGCTTGCTATGCTAAGTAAGCCTTTCTTCTGTATTTAAATAAAAAAGAATTCATATTTGAGCCAAAATTCTGTGACTAGTCAGCAAATAAACTAGGCCACGTTTTGTTTGTTGTAATGTTATTTATCTTTCACCGAATGGAATAATAGCCCTGGTGTAAACAGAAAATCTATAAAATTATATCAACTCTGGTCCAAACTAAAATATAAATGGAATCCCCTCTGCCTGCCTCTAACCATTTTTAATAAGGGATTCTGAATAATAATAAAATAGTTCTTTTTATCTTCTGAGTAACAAAAACAAAGTAACCACTTTTGTATATATATTCACTCTTAGAATTCGGTAGTAACTGTTATGGTAACAGGCAGGGAAATCTTCCCAAATTGCCTTTAGAAACAAAATAATTATAGAAATAAAGGAAAATGACATCAATAGCATACTTTTATTATAGGCTGTCCTTGATAAATTTGATATTGACACGTCTACGGAACCCATTTTAATGTTCTATTGGTATTCAAGAGGCAAAATTTTGAAATGTTTGGCCCTTGTGAAAGAGGATTACAGAAACATTTCATTTTCAGTTTAGGCTTATTTCCCTGAAGTAAGAAATTATAAACCCTTTCTCTCAAATTAGGGATGAATCCTTCAGCACCTGAAGGAAGAAAGGGTCTTAATTGAGGCATGTTACATCATAAGCTGTCAAATTACTATGAAAAATGCATTGTTGTTGGTTAAATACACAAAGCATCTATTACTACCATACTCTGTGATTCAGTTGTGATCATTTACATTTTACACCTGAAAGTTATTTATATTTAAAAATAGTTCACTGTTAGAAATGGTATGCTATTAGAGTACACCGTTCATGACACTTGAGCTAGTTAAGTTTCCCTTAACCCCATTATAAACCTCAGCACATATATACTTACTTGCTACGAGAGTAACTAGTTCACATTAATCTACTTTTTATTGAAAGATCAATATTTACTCATCATCTTCTCTGGGTCCATCTATTTAGATTTCCTTAGTATGACTTCTTAGGAGGCTTAAATGTATCATGCATATTACCTACCAGTACAGGTATTTGTCAGTGTTTTGTAAGAATAAGTTCAGATTTTTATACTAGTACAGGAAGAACAGCTGGCCATCACTGTTGTCTAAAATGCCACCCCAGCTGTTTGGTGCAAGGTGGAAAAAATACCCCCAGTTTCAAGTCACCCAAATTATACAGTTAAATATACATTTTAAATATAAAATTTCCACCATCCATAAACAATTTCTTTAGTCGTTACTCCTGACTATGCTCTATATATCTGTTTTTAAATGTAGTCAGAAACGTCCTCACGTTGTATAGTAATGAACCATGAATCACAACTTCAAGGACTACAAAAACAGTCTTATGAATCAGTTTTTGAGGGGCAAAAATAGGAAAGTAAGGAGTATAGAGAACTGAAGAACCGTCTTCCCACACAAAAATAGAGGGAGAAAAAGACTTTCTTAAGAAGTATAAACAAAATCAGTAATTTTCTGGCTGTTAATTGATTATGAAGACACACATGCTCACACACGCTCACACACGCTCACATGCACACACATACCACCATGGTAATTACTGGCTGCAGTATGCTCTACATAATCTTTTAAAGTTCATTTTGAGTATCTTTTTCACCTATCTGAAAGGCTGAACTATAAGGTGTGAAACTGGGCACTGCTTTATTTTGTTTTGATTTCCATTATTATTGAGTTTAGGTATGTTGTAAAGAGCCTTTCTATTTGTTAAGTTTATATATCTTTATAATTTTCAGGATCATGCTTATAAGTTTTTATATATCTTAGTATTATTGGAAATAATTTAGCATTGCCACTCATCGATAATCTTTGCATAGTCAAATAAATAAAATAAACTTTATTTAGCCAATATTTTCTTCTCACCATATTAGAATGAGAGAGAGAGTCTGAGAGGGTCTGAATAATTTCAATAGTGTTGTCTAACAACACAGAAATCTCTGCTTCAAAAACTCAGCCATTTTACAATCAGACTGTGACAGGGGTATTCGCAGTTCAATTTTGAGCATGTTGAGTTGGGGAGCTTCTTGGACACCACAGTGCAGATGTTTAAAAGGACATTGACTAGCTGCTTCAAAATAGAACAAAGCCTGAAGTTACAAAAAGTATTTCAAAATTGTCAGCTCAAAATTTGCAATATAAGCCATGCTGGTGGATGCTAACAGTCATCAGGAGAAAATAGAAAGACAAAGGTGCTGAAAGTGTTGAAACACACTAATATTTAAGAGATTCTGTAAGAGAAAAATTAGCCAGCAAGGTAAGTGAATAAGAATACCCCTCATGACAAGAAGGCCGAAAAAAGAATGCGATCTCTTGAAAAAGAAGGGTGACAGTAGTTCAAAGAGAAAGGAGCGATCTGTTTCATCAGATACTCTAGAGTTGTGTGCCAGTGGTGATACACACCTAGACATCTTCTGTAATTGAAACGGCTTAATGAAGCCAGGTTGGTGGAACCATTCCATTGAGGGCCTCGATGTAGCTCATCTACATTGAGGCCCAAGCAAAATGAAAACAATCAAAGAAATCTACACGCTGATAGAAAAATTAGTTTTGCCTAGAAAAAATGAGTGTACTACTAGAAATCACTTTAGCAGGTAAAATAAGGAATAGGTATATCTTGCATTTAGTCTAGCCTCTGGAGAAATATCACAAATAATCTGAATCATACAGGTAATTAGGAAATTCATTTATTCAGGGGGAAGGGTATAGCTCAGTGGTATAGTGCATGCCTAGCATATATGAGGTCCTGGGTTCAATTCCCAGTGCCTCTATTAAAATAAGTAAACAAACCCAATTACCCCTCCATTTAAAAAAAAATTCATTTGTTCAGAGGACAAAGTTCTCAGTAACACATCTCATCTCTGTTAAAAAATTGTAGAGTTCATTGATGATTTCAACATTCTCAAAAGTAGAAAAGTATATAATAAAGACAAAATCTTACTAATTAGTAAAATAGTAAAATCTCTTGAGTTAGAATACCTCTTAATCAGAGAATATTTTATTATAGTAATAAATAATGATTTAGAACAAAGCCCTGTGTACTATGATGGTGTGATTTTTTAACATTAAAAAGTCATTTATCACAGAGATATGCTGCCAGCATTGAAAGGCATAAATGAAAAAAAGAATAGTGACTGTAATATGAATATACAAATACAATTTTGTGTGCTTTTGTAACACATAGATGATAAATAGATTGATATATAAATTGATACAATTAAATATATTCATTTATCCATAGATATAAGTGGATTCTAAACATAAGTAATGTAAAAATTATTATTTTTAAAAAGATACTTTCAGAAACACGTTGAAACTGCTGTGTATTTTAACATAGCAAATTAGAGGGAAGTACTCTTTGTTGGATAAGTTTAAAAAATGGACAAGGAAGAGACTGATGACTTGAATCATGAATTAAAAAAAGTCAATTTTTGAAATGTAAAGATTTTTAAATTATTTGAACAAACTCATGATACAATTATATGGGGAAAATTACAAGATTTTTTTTATAAACATTACTGGTAATCTTAAAAATGGTGAACTGTTTGTGGATTATCAACCATTGTCCTGATGTTTATTGCCATAGGTTATTTTGATCTCTTTCTTCAAATATCAGGCCATCCCATTCCAGGATCAAATGAGGTGAAATACAGTGAAAGAGGAGCAGCATAAAACAAGGACAACAATGTGTTTCAAAAAGAACAAAGTTAATCTTAGGCAGGGAAATACTCATATTGTTTAATCACTGTGACAATTTTAAAGGTTAAAATAAGATGCTGATACACGACAGGAAAACTTGGAATATAGGGTAATTTAATAACATGTTGACCATCATTGATTTTTTTTCCTCCATTTTGTCTTTCTTGCTTGTAAAGCCTAGTTAAATTTTGCAGCTGCATTTTAGATTCTTAACTCCACCTTTTTTCTTTGGGTTAAGGTGACAAGTTAACACACAAGCCCCTCAGAGTCCCAGTATAGTTATCATATGAAAGAATGTTACCAAAACTTTACATGGAGGGAGACTAACTGAGGAAGAGAGTCTTTGGGGCTTGCAGACATATGTACAGATTCAGGATTTAGAAATCCTAGGTATAGAGTGAGAGCAGTTTGGAGCAGAGCAGAAAACCATGATTAAGATCCATCTATGAAAAAGCAGGTCACTCCTGCTGGCACTTCCTCATTCACTCCCCTTGCAGAAAAGGGCAATAGCTAACCTGCAGTATAGACATTTGTTCCCCACCGTGTTACTCTAAATAGAAAGCTTCCCAAGAGGCTAACAAACATACACAGAATTCATACGCAACTTTTTCAAGGTTTTAGACTTAAATTTAAACAAGAATTGCCAGTTCAGTGAGCATTTTTCAATATTATTTATTCTCCAGGATTTGAACCCTTTCTATGTGAATCATAATTCATTCATATCCCAGCCCCTTCTATCTCAACAGTGACAACCGAGGCAGTCCCTGGGTCAATTTCCTGGCACAGAGGTTACAGAAATGACAGTATATTTGAAATCCTGGAGCTTCACAGTTTGGGAGGCACTATTTTTGGAATCTTAGCCTAGACTGCACATACTCAATGCTCAATAATATTTTGAGTTACCTAGTATTTAATAAACATTTGTTTAATCATATAGCATAGGCTATGGTTATTTTCAACTAAAATCATCGACTGATACATAAATTGATAACTGGGTTACTGGTGGGCAAGAAAATGTTAGGAACATTATAGTAAGCTTGTATTTGTTATCTGATCTGTTTGTGACTAAAGGCAGAGAACATTCAGGTGGATTAAGACATGGGATTCTGGCAGCCCATGACATTCAGTGGCAAACAGCTAATTAAATTATTACCTGTGGTCACCTAGAATGAAGTGTCTATTAATGACAAGGCTTTGTGAGATGGAGTCACCTCTCAAACTGAACAGAATGAAGGTCATGAGGAATTCAAGGCTCTAGGGTAGGCTGGTTGCTTTTAATTTTGCTGGACAGCTTAAAGACAATGCATAACAAGCTTGAGGTTCTAAATTCACAGTTCAAAACTCAGACAGACAACCAAGGATTTTCAGTGTCTCTCATTTCTTTTTGCCTCTAGGCTGAGATAGATGAAAATCAAACTAAAACCTTGATCCTAAGGGTTTTCAATTTATGTAGGTTGAATTAAAAATCTGACAATGCATCAAATGTGACAGAGCTTTGATAGGGAAAGAATAAAACACTGACTGTAGGTAGAAGGACATGTTGAAAGATTTGGACATCTTAAAATACACCAAATATCCAAACTCCAAATCAACCTTTATTTCCAGCTGAGACATTACCCCTGTCTGATAGGTCTATTCCTGTCCTACTCAAAAATCTTAAAATTATTTGACCAAAGCAGTTTCTGCTAAAGAGAATTTAATCCTTCTCATATTCCATACCCAACAGCTCTCTTATTGTCTTCAGATTCTAAATAAAATCGAATTCCAGCAGATGCATAAAATTATATATTCAAATACAGGAGAAAAAGCTTGCAATCAAAAAAGAATACAGAATTTTGCATATTTTTTAAACTGGAAAATGCATGAGATAATGTATTTTAAGTGGGCTAGTCAAAGAATAAAGGATGATCATAATTTTAAGTGAAACTGAACTCATAGATATGGGTGCACTAATAGAGTTTCTAGGTTGATTGTGCTAGCTTGCAGAGAAATGATCATTTACTGGGATGGTTACTGAGATATTGATTAAAAGATCATTCACATTAACATAGGTGAACAATCTAGGAATTCATTGTTGGCGACTTCAACACCCCTCTATCAGAAATGGCCAGATCCAGCAGACAGAAAATCGGTAAAGATAATAGCTGAACTCAACACCACCATCAGTCTTCCCAATCTGATTTATAGATTTAATTTTATATATATATATATATCTTAGACAGGGAAAGATTCATATTATTTAATCACTGTGACAATTTTAAAGGTTAAAATAAGATGCTGATATACCACATGAAAACTTGGAATATAGAGTTATATATAAAACTTATATATATATAAGTTTTAATGGAAGCTCCCACCAAAGGCAAGTTAAAATGGTCTATGGAAGATCTTCATTAAAAAGTGATCCTATTATAGAGAATATTACATTGGAAATAAGTTGGAGTTTGGAGAAGGTGAAAAATTAAATAAGAAATGAAAATTTGAAGAATTTCCCAGGAAACTTAAAACTTTTCAGAGTGACTAGGTCAAAACATTGCTTTTGATCCTAAATAAACCTCAGAACTCTCTTCTTCAACAGGCTAGCAAAATAGTGTTTAAGGACTGTGGTAGATTATATTAATAGCCTCACTATCTTACTCATCCATGTAGCTACAGTCTGTTATTTGACTTTGCAGTTTGTCCCATTTAAAACGTTGAATGTATTTTTTTCCCACCTTGACTTTGACTTTTGTGTATGACTGACTTTAGCCAATTGAATGTTAGTAAGTGTAAGTTGACCAATGGCTAGAAAAATGCATGTGCATTTGGGATTTCCATCCTGTGCTACAGCCAACTTCATGAAAGGATAATCCATGGGCTAACCTTCTAGTCCCCAAAGAAGGATGAAGGACACGTGGAGCACAGCTGAGATTCGCCAAAATCCCTGTAAAGTAACACCTAGAATTGCTTGTATGCCCAACCAAGTTGTATTAAATCATTTTTTTTCAAAATGACAGATTTTTTTACACACAGATTTTATGACTAAAGACCTGTTAAAAGCATAGCCTGTTTTATTTCCTCTGCTATTTATTATAATAGAAAATTTGAAAGGCCATTCTATAGTATTCAGAAAGAAATTTTAAATAAAAACTCAATGGAAATTGCATTGAATAAGGTCCTATAACAAACAAGAGCATATTGGTAACCAAGGATGGTAGTAGAGGAAATTCTGGTGGTCATTCTTTGAGAGTATGAGTGGAAAGGAAAAGAAAAGGGGTGATCAAGAGAGTCTGCAGAAGAGATGGTCTCAGAAAGATGAAAAAGATCTACTCACAATATCTACTCACATTTCCTTTCTCTATCTGCCCAGATATCAGTCTACTCCTACATTTAAAATCCTTCACTTTCCTCCCAAACTTCTGTCCCTGTCCTTGCTAGCCAAGATCTAACCTAGACCACAGGGGTCAGTAAAGGGGCTTCAGAGTTTGGCAGAGGGAGACGGGATAAGGTGACGAAGGAGCCTAGAGAGTTTGAATTTATGACCACTCTTGCTGAATTTATGAATATATTTTTTTCATAGAAATAAATTCATTCTAGTTGTTTAGATTTTAAGGCACTTAATATGTTACTATGGCTCAAGTTCATTGTTGAAAAAATAATCTTTGGGGCAAAGCAAGAAAATGTCAATCTCGTGTATGACATTGCTAATAAGAGATAGTGTGTTCCGTACACTGTTGTAGCTGTCACACAATTGAGTTTCTTTAGAATCCCACCTATTCTTAATTGGAGACTGCCTGTGTGTATTAAAATAGCAATTAGAAAAATCCTATCTTACATAACGGGTTAAATGCATACAATTATTAATAATCAAGTTCTGTGGATAAAATGAAAATAAATATTTTTCTTAAAATTTTTTATATTATTTAATATTTTGTTTTGATTATTTTAAAATATTATAAATTTGAAGAGTCAAAATATGTAGATAAGTGAATAAAACCTAAATAAATTATATTCTATGTTTTGTCTGTCACTATAAATTAAAAATGGAGAATTAGGTACTAGCAATTTATTATAGTCACTAAACATTGAAATTCAGCAGCAAATATAAATTATGTATTTTTAGTGCCAACATAGAAACTAGATGAGCAACTGTTTACATTTAAATATCTTTATGCATTTGAAATAATCACAATTTGATTCAAATATTATTTGCATTTTTATTTCTCACAAAATTTTCATATTTTTAAAAGCTTCAGTTGGCTAAACATACTGTAAGATTTGCCATACATAATATAAGGCATGTATTTGAAAGAGAGAGAAACCACCTATGATTATTTCACCATTTTTTAAAACGATAAACTTAAATATATGAGGAAGGACTACTGGTAAGTGACTAGAAAAATAATTAATATTTTTTTTAAATGGAACCTGAAATAAGGAAATGTTTCTGAAGATTTTTGGCTTTGAATATCCAATTGTCAAAATGAGAGTTTCAGAATGGCGCTACCACGTCAAAGGCATATACATCAGTTGATCAGTATTTTCCAGAGGACTTTCTTGATGCTTGTTGGTTTCAGGATCCCAATCATGTAACTACCACAATTACTAAGAAGAAACCTTGGGGCCTTGTCTGAGTTCCAGCTGGCCTGATAGAGGGCTTTTCTTTGCTGAGTGAGTGGAGTAGCACTTCCCTTTCAAAGAGTTTATGTTCTGCAGATGGCTTCTTTTCTTCTCTTTTTCCTCTTTCCTTATCTGGGCCAATTCTTCTCTGCAGTAGGTATGATGGCTGACTGCCTAATCCACTTGCCACATGCCCTTAGGCTAAGCCAGGCTTCCTGGGCAGTAAATTCCAACTGCAACAAATTGCAAAATTTTTGTAGTATCTGACATATAGGGTGAGTTTTAAATAAACAAATGCATGCAAAAGGTTGAGAATAATGCTTGGGATATATGTTAATTAGTGTCATGCGTTTTAGTTATTATAACACAAGCTGATATAACATACTACAGCAGGTGTTAAGAGTCTGTAGGAAAAGTTATAACCTGCACATTGGGTCAAAGAAAAATTCATCTGTGAAGAAGAGGTTAGGTATTTGAATATGTAGACAAAGTGGAAGACAATCAGTGATGAAAATGAAGGAAAGATTGTTAAAAACAAAATAAAATTTATATTTAATGCAGAAAGTGATAAGGGATTCACTTGATAGGATTTCAGAATAAAAGAACAAAACATTTTAATATATCAGCATGAGGAATTCTTACTTGATTTTCCTGCTATGAAGAGAAGCCCTGCCTGAATTTGGATCTTGTTTTTTTCACTAACTATATATATATCTTGAGTAGGTTACTTAGACTTTATATGTACTAATATTTTTCATCTGTAAAATGAAATCTGATAGTTTCTCCTTCATAAGGCTGTTTTGGGAATTAAATAAAATATATATTCATATACATATATAACATATATGCATACACATATATGTATAATATTGGTTAGAAAAGTTTTGACATGTAGTAAGTGTTCATTAAATGCTAGATATTTCAATATCACAATTATTAATAATATAACCAAAAGGTATTATCAAGAAATTGATAGGGTGGGCTTATTAAAAACTCTTAAGGTAAGCCTTAAAGGAAGACATGCCATTACCTTAATTAAAAGAGACATGAGCAAATGTAAAGATTCAGGCTGAAAAGACGGAGCTTACCGTTTGGGTGGTATTAAACTTAAAGCGCTTGTAAGAATTTCATTGTTGTTCAGGTCACCAGAGTTCTAGGGCTTAAAGACGTTCAGAAATGGTCGGAGATATAACTAAGTGTGCTGGAGTGTGATGAGAGAGATAACGGAGTGTGCTTGGGTAAAGTCTGGGAGGCATGGAGGTTGGCAATAGAAGGAACAGTCATGGATAAAACAACTTGCCCAAGTAGCAAATCTGGGATTCAGAGGTTAGTTTGATAAGCGTAGATGACTTAATTTCTTTGTAACCCAATTATCTTTAGAATGATGGGATAGGATTAGAGAACGTTTTTTTTCCCCCTGTCAAGAAGAATCCAATAATTTTAACAGAAGCTCTGTAACAAATTTTAAGTGTGGACAATTGATTTGAACACGGTTAATCTGTTAACAAAAATAGAGAAATATAAGATTCAATTCTGTGAGCCTTATGCTACTTCAAAACTACCCTCATGGACAGTTAGTCTTTTTTAATTAATGGTATTATCCATTCTTCTAAATTAATTTCATTTTTCAAAATTGCATTCCTATTTTCTAAAAACATTTGTGAGGGAAAACAAAAAATTAAGAGATTGAAAGGCTTGAAAGGAAGGTATAGCTCAGTGGTAGAGCTAATACTTAAGATGCATGAGATCCTGGGTTCAATCCCCAGTATCTCCATTAAAATAACAAACAAACAAATAAATCTAATTACCTCCTTCCCCTCACAAAAAAAAAAAATACTTTAAAGAAAAAAAATTTTTAAAAAGCATACACTAACTACTATATATAAAATAGAGAAACAAGTTTATACTGTATATCACAGGGAACTATATTCAATATCATGTAGTAACTTATGATAAAAAGAATATGGAAATAAATAAATGTATGTTCCTATATGACTGAAGTATTGTGCTATACACTAGAAATTGACATAACATTGTAAAGTGACTATACTTCAATAAAAATATATTAAAATAAATTAAAATAAAAAATTGATTAAAAGGCCAGTATATTCACTATTAAGTATGATATTGCATTTGGTGCAGCATCATAGCTTTCTGTGGCCCACTATGTGTATAAGATGCATACACAAATGTTTGTGCGTGAACTATTTATCTCTCTCATATTGCTTAAAACTTTCAAATTTTTAAAAACTATTTTTTCTTGATGATAAAGCATTTTCTTATAATTTTAGTAAATATCTACCTTTTAACATTCAAATATTAATGCTGATAAGATTGTCTAATTTTCCTATTGCAAAAGTAAAAAAAAATACTTTTTTCACTATGAAAAAGATTTAAAAAGCATCAATTGTTTTTTGAACTTAAGTTATTTGAAACTTTATATTCATTTAGCTGAAAGACCCTCAAAAATATACACACACGCACACACACATTCATGCATAGACAGTGACTTTCTCTAAAACTACTTATTTTTGTATCATTTTCTCTCCTTACTATCTTATTCTTTACTTACAAACTTAGGACTTACATATACTTTGTTTACTAAAATATTCTAAAATCTCTGTATTTTCTTTGGCGAGGATGGAACACGATTATACTAAGATTTTTCCATTAAGAACTAGCTAATAAGAAAGGAATATAAAAAAGACTCATTATAACTTTATAAATAGTTTAACATTTATTCATTTTACTTACTTTTTTCTAAGCTCTCATGCTGTCTTGTGGTACTGTCCTCATTCTCCAGAAATTCGTATCCACCGAAAAAAAAATTCTCCTATTCTTTTTCTCTCCGTTCTAACTGCGCATTTATACTCCAATACACTTTTGTTTGGTCTTTGCTCCTGCACTTACCATTAAACTATGCATATTAACTCCTCATTGCATTATAATTGCTAAATCAAACTTAATTCATTCTTATATTCTTTGTATTAGTTAGCAGTTGCTTCATGACAAATTACTACAATTCTTTGTGCTTAAACAAACAACATTTATTATGTCAGTTTCTGTGGGTTAGGAATCTGGGCATGGTTTTACTCAGATACTCTGAAGCTGGATTTCTCACATGGCTACAATCCAGACATCAGCCAAGGTGGAAAGATCTTACAGCTTGATTGAAAGTAGATCTGTTTCCAAGCTCATGTAAGTCATTGTTGGCTGAATTCAGTTTGTTTTGAGCTATTGTACTGGATGAAAATAAAAGTTATCATTTATAAAATAATCACTGAGTGTGAGGCACTGATAAGGCACATAACCTTAAATATTTTACTTAAATCAATTTTAGTAGATATTATATATTGTTAATTTTATTAAGATAAGGACTGTGTATATTCATGGAACAAAAGTTAGAAAAAGCAGACAAGCAAATGAAAGTAAGTAAAATAAAACACCAGTTTCTGTAAGCAGTCACTGCAAGCATTTCAGTGTCCACTGGCGTCTTTTTTGACTTGTTGTTTTAAGTTGCTTTCTTGCCACCACATGGTGTGTCCCTTTTCTCCAGAATTTTTAAATTTTAGAAACAGTCAGTTCTTGCTATTCATAATATGATGTGTTCTATATAGTTACAGTGAACACTAAATTAGCAAATACTGAAGTACTGTAGATGGGAAAATATGGGGTTAGGTTCTTTTGAGCCTCCAGTCACAACAACCAGTACAAGACATAACCTTGTTTTAGATGTGCTTCTGTTTAAAGACACTACAAAATATATATATTGTTGATTTTAACATTGAGCTCACAGCCAACAGCATTATAACTCATGCTTGAACTAAGCTTACAAATACACTTTTTTTCCATAATGCAATCTTCTAGAGTTTAGGAATATCAAACATCACTTCAGCACTACATTTAAGGGGCATTTTAAACTACAGACCATAGACCAAAAAGCACCAAAAAAAAAAAAAAAAAAAAGGTGCTAAACAGACTGAAAAAGAAAACTTGTTTACACTAAGAGAGCTTAAACAAAAAAGCAGAGCATTGCCTTTTTCAACAGTAGTCAGTGGGGAATTGGCACCCTGGGGGACTCAAATTTTTCATCTCTCTGTGCATGTCCTCAAATGACTACAAAAACACTAAAAGTCTAATGTGAGAGCTACCAATACATTTTAGAGAGTAGGCAAATTCACAAGTATGAAGTCCACATATAATGAAGATGACTATTATTTTTCTCACTCTTTGTCAGTCAAGTAAGATTAGTCATGCTGATCTTTTGAATATCATGAACAATCTGTTTGTGTATATTATTGGCCATTTGCGCTGTTTTTCTTTTCCCTATTGGGTGTTCTGTAGGCTAAACCATTCTCTTCTCCTCCATATCTTCCTACTTAGGTCATCTTATGCAGCAAAGAGCAATGAGAAATGAACTTTGACTCTCCCTTTTACACTCCTCAAGGACAAGGCATATGTTTTCTAATTGAAGGGATCAAGGTAGAATTGGACTTGAACTGTTCAGCATCTTCCTCTTGTTTCTATGGGGTTCTTACTTTCTTATACAATTAGAAGACAGAGTTGTCTAGTTCTGCTTGGGACTAGTACCTCCTCCAAAATTCATTACCATAAACAATGCTTAATGTTGAGTCTTAAGCAGTGCCTCATATATAACCACCATTTTATAAACAGTAACAGCCATCATTGCCATTGTCATTGTTAAAAAATTATCGAGGAAAAATTATTTTAAAATTATGAGAAAACACAGAGAGGGGGGAGTTGGGATCCTAGAGAATAAAAATGTTTATAATATCAGGCAAAACTTGTGTGTGTGCATTTGCGTATACCCGTTAATGAGACTAAGAAGGTTTTTCATTTTATGTCTTATAACTAAGTATATAATTACTAAATGTCTGATACTCTGTGAATTAAATCAAGTAAATCAACAGTCTTCAGAAGGAAATGATCTGATAAAATGACAAAATGGTTCGAAGGATAAATCCAAGTTTAGATTATTCCAGGTAATGGAACATAGCTTTGATTAAATGCCTTGAAAGCCCAGTAGCTTCTTTTAAACCCTACAGAATGTTACTGGTTTAAGTACTTGTTATACACAATAACAATACTGTTGGATATTCAGGTACCTAGGTTTTACTTTGGAAAATTCTAATATAAGGGAAAAAATATCTGGCTTAAGATCAAGTGATTAAATCCTTAAGAACCTAGAATTAATTTTAAATTAAATAAAAACAAAGATTTATTTTTAAAAATAATAAAAGGCGTAATTTATGGGATTGTGAAGTTGGAATCACATGCATGGCAAAACAACAACAAAAACAAAACAGTTTGGTAATAAAACTTTAATTTCACTAACAGCCATTTTACTTTAATTTTAGTGCAATAGGTGTTCATTGAGAACTACTACTTGTATATTCCAACTCGATTAGCAGGCTCTGAAAATACAGTCTTTATGATAATTAAACAGTATTTCAACTCCTAAGACATAAGATTTGCTCAAAGTAGGATCTCACTAAATCTCCCTTGAAATAATTTTTATTAAAAAAGTTACAATTGATTCAATAGCACATTAGTAATAGGACTTTTAAATTCCTGTTGTTCAAAATGTAGTTATTAGGCATTTCATAATGTATATGTGCAGTCAAACTGTAATAATTCTACCTAATAAAACTGAAAAAGAAAAAAATATTTATTATGCATTTCATTTTTGGCTTTCCTATATTGTTTAGAGGAAAATATAAATATTGAATTACTATTCTACCCCTACTTCCTGCCATATTCTCTTTTAGATAAATCTATTTATCTGTATATGGTGTGTTTATTTATAACTATTTCCCTGTGTACATATAATATCATAATGGGAAGATTTTGAGCAGAAATTTCTTTCCACCTCTCTACTTTATATCTAGACCAGTAAACTTGGACTTAGAGGATGATCAACATGGTAATAGCAACAAGATTAATGGTAAGAGTATATATATATATTTTTTTTGCCATTATAATACGTATTCTAATAATGCAGAAAGTGAGGTGATCAGTATAAGTAACAAACATCCTCTAGACAATTATACTGAGAAGAGAACAAAAAGCAATTATTTTCCTCTTATTTTCAAAAGAGAAGATGTGTATCTCATTGAATAAATTATTATCCATTCAAAAGGAGAGCCCTTTAAAACTACTTCAAAATATGTGCTTTTCTTGGGACAAGTCTGAAGTAGACATTGGGGACACAAATGCAATTTGAAACATTTCATTTCTACATCACTTCTATAGTGTCTGTTATTACAGCTTCTCTCATAGTTAAAGAAGAAATGGAGCGCTGAACTTTGTGTCAACCAAAGGGAATAGAAAAACAACCCCCAAACTCATTACTGTTTAGTCCAATTTATGAAGTGATTTGAGGCAGGTAATTCAGATACTGGAAAAACTGTCTTTCACTTAAGTACCAAAAAATCTAATTTAATGCTGTTGATATCTTCATTCCAGCCAGGAAAGCTGTTTCATCTTCATTTTAGTCTAGATTGCTACTATATGAAGTGACAGTGGGTTTACATGCTCTGGTTGTATATTTATTTTTGAAAAGAATTGAGATGCCATCATTTTTCAATTCCATTTGCCATTTCACTGCTTATTCTAGGAAGGTTCAAAGTGTGAAATGGACATGGAGATCTCATTATTCTAAATTAACTCAACTTCATACAAAGGAAATGATAATTAAATAATTAGGACATGTCTAAAAAAATTGAGGATTCTAACGTGTCTCCCATTCTGGTATTTTAAATAAATCAAAATTATTTATTAAAATTCATTATATGAATGTTTTTGGATAACTGCTACAAAGGTTGAATGCCAAGTCATTAGGATTTTTTTTTTCTTTTCTTCTCTGGCTGGCATTTTTGTTTCAATTTCTATCTATATAAAATTTTATCTATCTATTTATCTCTCATCATCATCTACATCTCTCATTTAGAAGATCATTTATTACTAAACTACTTAAATACACGAGTCTGAGTAAAAAACAAAAAATCAACATAATAAAAGTAATATGGTAGGACATTTCTTTCAATACATATTTGATTCAGAAAGAAGACTTTATCTGAGCAAGGAAGTCTTATAATTCAAGTCAAATGATGGCAAAAAAATGAGAAATGGACTTTGCAAGTACAGGATGCCCCTGTAAAACAATGATACAATTAAACTTATTATCTGTATTCTGCCTATTCATGGACAATTTATTCATAAGTGGTTCACCTGGGTCTTTTCTGGCTTGAAATGCTATCTTTGTAATAAATCTTGCATCTATTTCTATTCCTTATTGTCTTGTGATTATACTAGACTCGTATCAAAGAATTTTCTTGTCAAACAATTCACCTATCCACAAATAATTGACTAATTTCCCTGGAATAGTTACATGTTTCCATAAAATTTATCATTACCCCACTACTACCTCAGAGGTACTGGATAAAGTGTAAATTCAATTGCTTAGAATTCAATTAATTCTACAGTCTAGTCAATCTAGCCTTGATTGACATTATCAAGAGCCTTCCGTCCCTATTTTCAGATATAAGTTTCAGAGATGCAACCTTTTTAGAAAGATCTAGAAACATATATGAAGTATATGAAGTCAAAACCCTATCCTTTCAAATGTCCCAGAAATTTAAGATAATTCATATATGTAACCAGATATCAGCTAAGAAAACAAACCCAAAATAAACCAAAAGTCTCTAGAATCCAGGTGTTTTGGCAGAGCTCTCTGATGGTCACTCCTTTTACTGCACATTTACTGTCCCGTATTCATCACTAATATGTTCAAAAATGTGCTGCTTTATTTCCTATCTGTGATTGTCATCAGTTTTGTTGTACTTCTGGAGACACAATTTTCACTGAATTAGACAATCCTTGTCAGTACCATTACCTGGAAGTGTCGGGAAAACTCCAGATTTAATTTCCTCCATGACCATTTCATACTGTTTCAAGGAAAGGTGTCCACAACTCCCAAATACTGAAATCAATCAGCATGGTCTGACTAGTTAATGAAATATGCTATACACACCAGATATCAAAAGAAAATAGATTCTAGCCTAACAAGTTTTAAGAGTGAGAGATGAAATACACATTTATAGGGATTTGCTTTGTACTGAAAGAAAATGGAAATGAAGACTTTCAAAACATTTGAAATCAGCCTATTAACAGAGCCCAATACATCATATAGTGACTATGACATGATCAGGCAGGTTCTGTCTGTGAACAGAGATTACTACCAAAATGTTTCCTCAGGAAGAGATTTTGTAGGATCCACTTTTGATAACTGTGATATGAAGTGAACATAATTTCAAACTCAAATACAGATAAAAGTAAAAATAACATGTATTATTCATTTCTGAGAAAGTATGAGCTCACTCAGACCCCTTCTGATCGATATCTGGATTGGTCTTCGGCTAAAGATTCACAGCAAAATATTAAAGTTTTGGTGGAAAAATATATATACACAATGATATATATATATACTATATATATATATACACTATATATATATATACAAACTCATAAATTATAATTTTTATTTTTTCAGTCCACTCCAGTTAATACAAAGCCTGTAACTCTCTGAGGGTCCACATCCATAGATATTCAGAGGGCTGTCATCTCTCCATAGCTCCATCTGTGACGTATGCACGGACCTCTTTACTACTTACTTTGAACAAGGTGATAGATAAGTAGTAAGAGTTTGATTATGAATCTGACTAACCTGGATCATTTATTTTCTCTTACAATGTGTAGGTATTAGACCTGATCTTTGATGTGCATTTTGCAGGAGGAAAGGTGTTATCCCAAGTTTAATTCAGTAATCAAGATTAAAACTTCTGGAGTTGAACCATTCATATTTAAATGCTTCAACTATTCTAAACCTCTGACCTTGAACAAATCTCAGGGCCTTCATCTCTAAAACGGAAATACTGGTACCTACCAAATATATTTGCTGTGAGGATTCCATGTAAGTTGTCTGTAATGTAGTAGTTGTTTGTGATATAAATTCTTTTATTTTCTTTCTTTGTACTCCCATTCTTATCCTTTTGTTACTTGAATGCTCCCATGTTAAGTTCCCACCTTTTAAGGGAAATCTCCTCCTGCCTTTTTTTTTTTTTTTTTTTTGTATACACTGATTATTTTTCAGGTCTCAATTGTATCACTATTAAACTCATGAAATAAGGCACCAGTAAATTTGCTTTTCATCTTCTTAAATCTCAACTTCATTATAAGTAAATAGAATTGAGGAGGAGGTAACAGTATAAAACATTAGGATTGTTAAAAAGGTAAATGCAAAGTACAGAGTACAGTAATTTATCTGGTACATATTAAGTAAATCATAGAAGTCATTAAAATCATGAATGACAATAGCATTTAAGAAACCTAAATACATATTCTTAAAATCTTAAAAGCTGACTGAAAGCATGTCTGGCCTTCCAAAGACATTTTACATAAGCATTTCTTAATGTATTATAATATGTGTTCATCAAATATAAAAAGGAATTATGATTTTACAATTAATGCCTGTGTGTATAATGTAAATAGAGCTGCCATTTATAATATTGGGCTGTTTATGACCTCAGGTGCTCTGTAAAAATCATTGTTTATGCATATTTTTAAAAATTAAAGCATTAGGCTTAGACACAGAGACGACATCAACATTCTCAAACCTCACCTTAGACTAATGTGAAAACATACAAATCAGGTCTGTAATTGTTTTTGATATTTATCACTGAAAAATCTCAAGAATCCCAACCTTTTAAGAAAATCAACTAAAAGAGGTAGTTTTACCTACTTAGTAGTGAAAACTTAGTTTGAAATAAAACCTAAAACTGATAAAATGTTCTTAAATGTCTGCTTCTTCAAAACAAGTATGAGACTTGAATAAAGAATATATGGGGGATTTTTTGTGTTCCTGATTTGATAGCAAATATTCTCTCATTAGTATAGAAGTTTTAATTTCAAATTATGTGATGGGTAGCACCATGATCTAGTCAATATTTATTTCCTCTGAAGTCTTTAGCTAGCCCTGGTTACTATTACTGTTTACATTTTAAAAGTAAAGAAATTGGATTCAAAGAAATTAAATAATTTTTTCCTCAATCACCCCAGAGGTAAACAGAAAAGTCTGAGTTCAAATCTTTATGTTTGTTTTCAGAGTCAGTGTTTTTTCCATAGGGTATTGGAATTATTAACACCATCCTTGTATACTTAGCATAGAATACTGAAAAAAATAAAATAAGTACTTTGAGTTGCAACTTAATTTTTAAAAGTGCATTAGTTCTTATAAGAAAAGAAGTATTTACCTAAAAATACTATGCTTGGAATAATTTTGCTTCTTTAATCAAGTTAGGTTGGGAAACAAGTTTATTTTGATATCTATCTGAAAAACAATTTATTTCTTAGTAGATATTTTGGTTTCCTAGGTGATATGTGGGTGAATAAAAATTAGGTGGTACAATATTTTTGATGAGAAATATACTATCAGCTTCAAGAAAATTCAAGAGCTAATATAGAAATATTTTTTATTTATTCAAATTTTTTCTACTTATATATTCAAGTGAGAAGTATTTATTCTCAAAAACTTTTGGGAGAGTGAACACTAAAAGATAATGATAAAAGTGCTGACAATTGTGCTTCACAGAGAGAAATATTATGAGATCAAAGATCAAATTTTGAGAATTCTTATTAAACCAGTAGGCTTGAAGTATTATTGGGATATCTAAGGCACATTTCATGAGCCCTTCAAGCAATTTATATATCCATCTGAATTTGTATGAAGATATGAGTTTCTATATCATACTTTAGAAACACTTCAATTTCAGAGTTTCAAAATTATTCTGAGGTGTTGATGAGTTTCAGGCTCAAAGTGTTTTGCCATTTGTTGACCAATTGCACTTCAAACTTTGAAATTAAAGTGTTGGCACTATCCTGAGAGTGTTCAAGATCAAAAGGAAGGTGAAATAAAAAATAATATAAAGTCACTTTCTGAATATTTTCACTTTGACTTATAATTTTATTATTATGAATATGCATTATTAGTTAACTAGCTTTGTATAAAAAAGTAAGTGTATAATTCGCTCCAATCTCTAGGATCTATACTAAGAGTAGTAGCTCAGGTTTGTTTTCCAAATAATTTTAAGAAGAATATTGTATTTAGCAATACACAGAAATGAAAGTTCACTTGGTTGAGGTGAAGCACAACATTAAAATATTCTTAGGTCATTGTCATTGTCTTTAGTTGAAGAGCACATTCGATGACACTAAAAATCCAATCTCTTGCTCATACACAACACACACACAAACACAAAACACAAACAACACTCTAATCCACACAATTTCTTTCTCTTTTACAAAAATAAAATTTAAATGTGCAGAGTTGACAGCCCTAAATTTATTTTGCAAAAGTTTCATCTTTATATACATGAAGAAAGGCTTGTTTTGAAGGATTGCTTAGTTAGTTTTTTCTGTTTGATTTCCAACAAGGCTTTTTTTCCCCCGAAATTTTTCTGCTGTGCTACTTGTGCTTTACTGAATGGACATTTATCAAGACTAACACTAAAAAACTGTTTTGTTCACTATGTACAAACTCTATATTTTGTTTTGGCAATAGACAAAAAAAGTAAACAAGACATTGCTAATTGTTGTGTTTCTTACCATGGGGCAATAAAAATAAATGCTAATTCTGTAAAAGTAATCTGCTTCTGTTAATCAGGAATATGCTTCTCAATTCTTCTCTGTATCTCTGTTTTCATAAACCCAGAAGTCCAGAGCTGAAAGAAAATACTGCATCTGGTGTCCAAAGCTATTATCTGCTTACCGAGTTTTTCTCAATCAAAAATTCACAGAGGATCCAGTAGTGTTACTGATGTTCAGAGGATTGGACAGATACGTAATTAAATAACTCCAGTAGGTATATTAATGGGAGTGCTAGGTAGTTTGGTAAGTGAGGGCACCGGGCAGATAGGTGGAGGAGAGGGAAAGTGGTCTGGAAGATGGTGTTATGCCCACCTTTAGCATTAAGGGGCTTTTCTTCTAAATGAGTGCCAGCAAAAAAACAAAAACAAAAAACAAAACAAAACTGGTTAAAACCGAACAGCCACAACTGCACAGTAGGAGAAGACTTAACCAGACACAACCCAATGCTCATTGTATTATAATTATAACATTGTAGCTTAGCATCCCTCCCCTCCATGGGCTTTCCAGTATACGCCAAGGGTAAGGACATGCATGTGCAAATGGGCCAAACTGACTAAGCACTCCAGGAATAAGAGCCATCAGTCAATCAAGAGACCACCTCTAAGGGAGGGTATAAGAGAACCAGGAGACAAAAACAGTTGCTTTTCCTCCCTTAGAACAGCTCACCTCCCATTCTTGGTGGTGAACTTTTCCTTTCTTTTTAAATAAATCTTTTAAAAATCTTTTGCTACACAACACACCGTCTCCTGACTGTAAACTTGTCTTCCGTATATAACAAGGTCTTTACCTTTTGGGGTAACAGGAAGCTTTGTGAATTGCTATGGAGTTGTATATATATGTCTTGGTGATATGTTTAGGAAAGTTACTATTGAGATGAGCTTTGGGACGATTGTTTAAAATACAGACATTGTTAACAGTAAAGCAAGACATCACAGGCATTCTAGTCATAGACTTATGATAGAATAATTTTGGGCATTCAGAATTCATGTAGGGTAGATGCAAAGTAAGCAAGAAAACATATTTGAAGAACAATTATCTAAGTCATGGGAAAATTATCTGCTTATTGCATTATGACAGTAAGCTGAAGTACCCTTCCTCCAGAAATAATGTGCATTCAGTTTGACCAGTCATTTAAGACGCTACTAACCTAGGAATCTTTTTATTTGAATTCTACCCATGAGTTGTTTTTGATCACAAAAATATGGTAGCATGGATTTAGTAGACAAAATTGTGTGGGGAATATGAAGACTGACTCGTAGTTGTAAACTGTGCTGGAAGTTGCTCTCTTCAGCACTAATCCATATAGAGCCACTGAGATGGAAAAGTTTTCTCTATCTATCCTTGTATTGTGGACTTACTTTTTATTTACCTTTATGCAAGGGGTATATCCCACTGAATCCTAAATTCTGATTAGTTTCCAATTAGACTTCCAAACTTGAGTGAGCCCTAGAAATTTTCTGCTGTCTAGTGTACCCTGTGCTGCCATGAAAATGAGAGCTCAGCATACTCGGGGGTCAGCAGATACTATCAGTGTAAAAGCTAGGTTGGGTGCTTCTTTGTTTTTAATCTCTTACAATTGAATGTTCCCTCAGGGTTTTAGGTTTTTATTTTTTTTTTCAGATTAGATAATCAAATATATGGATGGAAATTAAAGCATGCACTTCAAATAATTCTGACCCTAAATATTTAATTGCTTTATTTAGTGTGTATTTGTTTATGACTTTTAATTTTGAGGGGGAAAAATTAAACTTTTTTTTTCAGAGTTTAATTTTTTTTTTACATTTTTTTTAAATTGAGTTATATTCAGTTTACAATGTTATGTCAATTTCCAGTGTAGAGCACAACTTTTCAGTTATACATGAACATACATATATTCATTGTCACATTCTTTTTCACTGTGAGCTACCACAAGATCTTGTATATATTTCCCTGTGCTGTACAGTATAATCTTGTTTATCTATTCTACACATGGAATAATTAAACTTTTTATTGGTATATAAATTTATCTTATTTTATCCTTGATATTTTTAACCCCAAATTCTTATGTGTATAAATGAAATGTGTGTTTCTGTTTTGTTTGTTTGCTTTCTCTTAATATTCCCTTGACTTCCTTTATGACAATGTTTCTTTAATACTTTATTTCTCACAATTATTCCATAATTGGGCTCTATTTTATTATGAGTTTCAGAAACAACTCAAATGATATGTTTCTTTTTTAAATTGAAATATAGTTGATTTACAATATTGCATTAGTTTCAGTTGTGCAGCATAGTAATTCATTTTTTTTGCAGATTATATTTCATTTTAGGTTATTACAAGATATTGGGTATAATTCCCTGTGCTATAACATAAGCCCCTGTTGCTTATCTATCTTATGTCTAGTAGTCTGTATCTGTTAATACCACACTCCTAATTTATCCCTCCCCATCTCCCTCTCCTCTTTGGTAACCATATATTTGTACTATATGTCTCTGAGTCTATTTCTGTTTTGTATATAGACACATTTGTATCTTTTTTTTAGATTCCACATATAAGTGATATCATATTTATCTTTCTCTGTCTGACTTATTTCACTAAGCATTGTATTCTCTAGGTCCCTCCATGTTGCTGCAAATGGCAATACTTCATTCTTTCTATGATTAAGTAATATTCCGTTGTGGATATATACTACATTATCTTAAGCCAATAGTCTGTTGATGGTTACTTGGGTTGCTTCCATGGCCTGTTGTAGATAGAGCTGTGATGAACATTGTAGCACATGTATCATTTTGAATTAGAATGTTTGTTTTTTTCCAGATATATACCTAGGGGTGAAATTGCTGTATTATATAGTAATTCCATTTTTAGTTTTTAAGGAACTTCCACACTGTTTTCCATGTGGAGACACCAGTTTACTTTGCCACCAACATTCTTATTATAATTTAATCTTCTCTCTTATTCAGGAAGTATGGAAATCCAGGACTGCTTTGATATTCCAGCTGGTCAGAGTTCCAGGATGATTCAGCCATGATGCTCTGCCATATTTGGCTTCCATCCTTAAGGCTGTTAGGTTCCAAAATTGTTGTTGGAGCGCTAGCAATTACACTTATACCCAGCCAGTAGGAAATAAGGAAAGACATTTTAATGCCCTTTTCATTTAAGATCAGTTCCTCAAAATTGCACATATCATAACTACATTACTCTGGTCAAATTTAACAACATGACCACACCTAGTTGCAAGCCAGTCAAAAATATTTCATTTTACCACCTGTTA
Source organism: Camelus ferus (assembly GCF_009834535.1). NCBI lineage: Eukaryota > Metazoa > Chordata > Mammalia > Artiodactyla > Camelidae > Camelus > Camelus ferus. The sequence continues at coordinate 718,302 of NC_045709.1, forward strand.
AGTCTTCTGATTTACAACCAAAATCGATGATAATATGGTTTGGGAAACAGACACCATTTTTTTCAGTATGTCAAGGCTCCAAATTTCATGATATTTAACCACCAAGTGTTCTTTCTTTAGCAAAGATTTATTCCCTCTATGTCCACTTGAAGACTGACCAGCTAATTATAGATCAGCACTTATCTCTTGAGGGACTTTAATAGAATTGGGGGAAAAAAGGACAACCAAGACCAACCTTTCTAATTTTTATCTGTTTTGCTAATGCTACCTTTGACTCTATCCATAACTGGAATGAGACAACTTTCATTGTATGAAAAACATCGTCAGATTGCCAGCCTGCAATATGTGAGGACCTGATGTTTACAACCCTTCTGCTATTATTCTGATGTCACTTATTTTTGGTTCTGTCCAGACAGCACTCTTCTAGATTCCAATTTTTTGTTATCACAAGTCACCTCGTGAGAGTTTCCAAACACATAAAAGAACAGGAGTTTAAACAAGATAGAAGTTTACTATTTCCTAGTCTTGAAAATGTCTGTACATAAGTGTGATAGTCCTGGTATGTCACTTCGCATTTTACGGGGGCACAGACTCCTTGGATCTTGTTTCTCTACTTGGCAAAGTTTCCATTCCCAAGGCCTTATCAGCTGCCAAAATGACTTGTGGATTTCTATCTCATACATCTGAATTCTACTCGGAATAAGGAAGGAAGAAGGACACTCTCTAGTGTTAAAGATGCTTTCTGGAATTTAGAGATACTCTTTCTGGTTATATACCTGGGAAAGGAAGGGTTAAGAATACAACCTACTTTCAAGGAAAAGAAAGAAGGCAGGTGGCCTGTGTTACTGTCCTTTTAGGCATGTGAATCCCAGACTTCCTGGCAAGTAAACTAGTGATATTTGCTAGCAGCAAGACCTGTATCTCTAGGACATACATAACAAGAGATAATTAGCAGCTTGTCTGGGATTGTTTATAAGATATAAACATAAAATCTATTGAAGGGACTATGGGGAAAGCTTCCCTGGAAAATGTCACCAAAGCTGTATCACTATCTGAATATAAAATGGAAATGTTTCATAAGAGAGATGACACTCTCCTGTGTAAATACTGCAGATGCTTACATCAGTTGATACCTCACATTTAAGTTGGGACCAGAGTAAGTCTGTTGCAGTGAGAAATAGCCCAGAAAGCCCATTAGAAGATGTTGACCACTTTTCACACTTCCTTGTGATCACCCAAGGACTTGAACTTACTGGTAAAATTTCATACTGGGTGAGATCTCTGATTTGTCTGAGACATTTTGACAAGACAGTACATTAGAGTATCTCATCCTTCTTGGCCAGTACTTAGTCACAAATGAATACGAATTAGGCTGAAGTATATTTTCTTCTGAGAGACCATGCACCCAGCTAAATATCAGGAATTCTTGTTTTATCTTAAAGAAGGAGATGATTAATATTGGAAGATTTTAGGAATTTCTATAATTCACTTCCTTTAAGTATAGTAGATTTCTAATACCCTCTTAGTTTCAGGTGTGAAACATAGTGATTCAATAGTACTATAGAGTGCACTCCATTTGAAGCTATTAAAAATAATGATCATATTTCTCTGTGCTGTCTGATACATCCTTCTTGTTTATTTATTTTACACATAGTAGTTTGCACCTCTCAATTCCATATATCTTTCTCCTCCTCCTTTCCCTTCCCCAGTGGTAAGCACTAGTTTGTTTTCTATATCTTTGTGTCTGTTTCTGTTTTGTTATACCTATACATTTATTTCCTTTTTTTTTTTTTTTTAGATTCCACATATATAAGTGATACCATACACAATTTGTCCTTCTTTGTTTGACTTATTTCAGTGAGTATAATATGATCTAGGTCCATCAACATTCTGGCCAGTGGCAGAATTTCATTTGTTTTTATGTCTGAGTAACAGTCCATTGTGTAAGTGTGTGTATATATATATGTGTGTGTGTGTATGTGTGTGTGTATCCAAGGAGGATCTCTACCCATATAATCTCCCTTTTCCCCTGAGTCCATCCCAGGGGCACAGGTCCTGACCTGATCAATTCTCTTCTACCTGATTCCATATGGATTTCTTATAGCCTTGGTTGTGCTGGAGTCTGTTTGCCAGTGTCCTGTTAGTTTTCAGTGATAATTGTTTCACATATAGATGTACCTTTGATGATCAAAGGTACATCTATATGTGAATTCTCTCTTCCCATACTCGACCATCTTGATCCCTCCAAAAATCTGTAAGTGACTTCTAAATATATGTCCTATATAAATTCTCATAAATGTGCATCACAAGAAATGTATGAAAATGTTCACACATTGAAACTGATATTTTGGGAATCTTAAATAGTGAAAATAGTTGCTTTTGTTCCTTTGTCTCCTAACTTGCAACATCTCATAGGCAGCAGCTGCAGATGTAGAAACAGTAAAACCTGGTCCTCAGCCCTGTAATCACTGGGATTAGAAATGTCAGCAGGTCCCTCCAGAAATATTCACTCATATCAGAGTAGTTCTTTTTGTTGGTTATGTCCCAGGGCCAAAATACTCAAGGAAATGCTGTCTTATTCTTGCTTCAGGGCTTTCCATAACTGGTCACTACGGTTAGTCTTCAGGTGCCAACTGTCTCCCTCCAGTCTAAGCAGACCCCATGACCTTTCTCATGTGATGATGACACATTCAAACGGATGCTGGCACTCCAGATTACAGGGGGCAGGAAGGGCGGCAGGCATGCATTCAGGTTGCTGAGGCTGTCTCCCACCAACTGTCCTCTCTTCACATGATTATTAGAAGGAAATATAGCATGTATAATGTGGTTCTGTTTTCATAAAGTATTTCTGTTACTCAACTTGAATGAAAACATTAAATATATACCTGGTTGATGTAATGTCACCTGTTGGTTATTTCTGAAAGTTAGAATTAGGCTGATTTTTAACTGCTATTCTGCTAGTTCCCTCCATTGCCTTAATTCTTCAAATAATCATATAATTTAAAAATTTTTTTTCTGAATCTCTTAAAATGTCAAACATTGTGAACTCTATGAAAATACAGACTCAAGAAAATTCTCTGCAGGTAATGGCCCTAATTCCACACCTACAAGACATTCTCAGATTAATCATAGCATGTTCTATCAAACCTCTCTTGTAAAATATAAACACTTCTATACCAATATCAACAGATACAGTCACAGGAGAATATAATGTTAAAATCTAATGCTATTGGAATAGGTTCTGTTTAACTCACAATGTTTCTGAAGTCAACAAAATCCAGATTATCTATAAAATCTTTTTTGCATTTCAGCAAGCCCTTTTACAATCACTTCACAAAATGCACTTTTGGAAGAAATGTATTTGCCATCAATTAACTACAGATTCCATATCCTTAAAGAGCAAAGGTTTATCTGCACCTGCACTGAGGTACAACACAACTGCAAAACCTTTATATTCCCTTCCCATGTTTACTCAGTGTATACACATGCCAATGTGAAGTGTTTAATTCTCTGCATAAAATTTCAATAGCTAAGGTGGATTGGCTCTTCTTCTTTTCTTTGGTTGGAATAATTAATAACTTGGAGAGTTCTTCAAAATACAACATGATTAGTCATCTTTAATCAGGTGAATAAATTGACTAATAAGAATCTGCCCAGTAATCACTCTCTAGAGAAGTGCATTAATCTATGTATACACTTGAGCCTTCCACCCAGAGAGAGGTCATGTATACTGTCTACACTGCTGCCATGTTAAGTGCATCCCACACAATTTAAACATCTATCTTGCTTCAAGAAATGATAGTTCAGGTCCCTGGCTAACTTAGAAGATTGCAATCCCAGCATGCATGTGGGAGAGACTTTCAAAATTAAAGCAAAAAAAAAAAAAAAAAGGCCTCAAATGTTTGGTATTTCTTGCTAGTTAGGAGGCTAGCTTATTAAAATGAACGCTTCTTTTCAAAAGCAACAGACTAGATATATAAAAAGTAAAAATGCATTTCATTATATTCCTTTTGCTTTAAACATTTTATAATTTAGAACAATACTCATAATGTAATCTAAACATAAAAAAGATTTTGAGGCAAGCAATCATGAAATGTGTCAGTGTTAAGTTACAGAATTTTTTAAGAGAAAAAAGATGTTTTACATTTTTAAAATCATTTGTCATAATATAACAATTTTATAAATATGGCACATTCCAATTCAAAAGCTGTAAGATTCAAATCAGTTCAAATTAAATGTTGAGAAAGAAACATAAATCTTCAACTAAGTATTCAGAAATGTATTAAAACCATAGTGTCCTTGGGACAATTCTTATTGAAAGACATAATGCTGTAACTCTTAGTGCCATGTCTCATGTCACAGTCACAGCCTGCATGTAAGATGAGTTTTGCATTCATTCTACAATATACCTAACAGTCCAGCCCCTAGTCCTTTCTTGCATTTTTTAAACAATAAATTCCATAGGACCTAGGGAAAGTGAAACTCATTTATTTCCAATTTCTCACTCGACTATAAGGCAGCCTTCAGGTGTGTTTCTTGCATTTTTTGAAGTTGGTGGAGAGAGAGAGAAAATAAGTATTTTTTTTATGATGCTTGTAGCCTGACTTTCAGGAATGTTCTGCTCTCACTCTGTGATGTTAACAATAACACCTTCTTTTATTACACCATTGCACTCTACCAAGTTTTATTTTCTCTATTTTCACAAATGGGAAACATGGAACTTAGTTGGGGGACTTGACTTTCTTAGGATGAGTCAACTGGCAAATGGCACCAGTATATCTGGCTTTAAATTCCTACACTTATAACTATTACAAGTGGAGCTGACCAACAGATAGGTGTGCTTCAGACGCCATGGCTAGATAAGACCCTAGTGATCTGAAGGGTTTCCATCATCTGTATATTTGGCAAAGTGTTTCATTTCCTATGAACACAAGATCTGAGTCTTTGCATTTTAGAATTTGAATTGGAAGCCACTTTTATATTCTCCACATCAATGGAATATTATTTTAAGAAGAGATGAGACAGCCAAGAGACAGCCTGCAGGCACAGAAAAGAAAGAAACAGAAAATATAACCTTGGGAAATGTCCAATATTGAAGATAGAGAATGCAGAGCTAAATACCTAAGTCAGGTATTAGTAAATATCTAAGTTTGAAGGAAAACCAACGGTCAAAACCAGGTACTACAGAACAAACTTAAGTGACATTTAAAAATTAAAAATGCGTTAAAAATGGAAAAGGGAGTTCTAAGATTTCAGAGACATGGCTGGAGATAGTGCCAGGCAAAATATGAGTTCCACAAGCTGACGTTACAGAGAAAGTATGGAGCCAAGAAGATTCCTCTGGACAACAGAGAGACAAGGGAAAATGTGATAAAACGTGCTCTTTGTAGAAAATATCTCAAGTATCAAATGTGATGGAAATACTGTTGAAGAGAGTCTCAGGATAAATCTGTCTGAAAGGAAATGATTCCAGTCGTCAAGATGAGATGATGAAGATCTGAAATAAAACAATGCATATAAGTAAGAGAAGCTGGATTTTATGAAATATTTCAGATTACTCAGAGATATTTAATTTTGGCTTTCACTAAACAATCTCTCATAATTTTAAATAAATAGACATTGTTCTTTTCTCTCACATTATCTTCCAACATTGATGTAAACACTAATACAATAATGGTTATGCATGTTAGCAACGTGAGGATTCAGGAGACTTAGAAATCAATGTATGTAGACAGGAGATTATAGGTTCTAAAATACACTATATGAGGACAAATGTATATAGAAGAAAATTATATAGAAGAGATTAAAATATGCATAGATTATTCCTACATTCCAACACTCATTATAAGTAATGGATGTGCTTTCTCAATATGCAATTATTATCTCTAATAAAGGTAAGCTGATGGGACTAGAAGGAGACCTAAGAAGAAACAGAGTAACATTATAGTAAAATTTTTGTGACAGGACATGACTATATTCCTCCCTCTTCTGTCTCTCTCATCTTCCAGTTTTCGTCAAGGGCACAAATGAGACAGCAATACTATCATTCTGGTCAAAATATGATCGGTATCAGAGCTTTAGTGGATGAAATTTTTCCATCGCATTAAAAATATATATATATATAATATAATATATCAACAAACATAAGAAGAGATTCTAAACTTCAGACATTACAGAAAAATTGCAGATTAAAATCACAGAAGGGCAAAGATTAAATGCCCTGACAATGCCAAGTTCAGGTACGTGTGTGGAACACAGGAGCTCTCATATGATGCTGGGGGAGTACAAACAATATGGAAGACAAGGAATAATCCTCTAACAGTGAATATATGAGCCCAGTAATTTTAATTCTAGTTATATATCTCATATAAATTTGTGCATATGTTCTGTTAAGGATATATAGGAATATTCATAGAAGTACTATTTGTAATAGTCCCAAGCTGGAAACTACCCAAATGCTCAAGAGCAGTGGAATGAATAACTGTACGCATTTATAGTCATACAACAGATGATACAAAGCAATGAGAGTGAGTGAACTGTAAATACGAACAAGAAATCAAATTAATTTCAAAAGTTTAAAAGTTAGAGATAAAATAGTACTTACTATATACTGATTCCATATATATGGAACACACACATGCACACAAACACACACCCAGGCACACAAACACACACACACACACACATATATATATATATATATACATATGACTTGAATGTTCCAAGAAGAATGCATACACATGATCACCACTGGTGATGTAGTAAGTGGAAGGATGCTTGATGGAGTTTCTGGGGATGCAGGTAAACTTACATATCTTAATGTGTGGAGTATTTCATGGGTTAAGTTCTATATGAAAATTCATTAAGCAATACTTATAATATATTCACTTTCCATATGTATGTAATTCACCAATTTATTAAACCTTCTAGGGCTGCCATAACAAAAAAACACAGACTGAGTGGCTTCAATGGCAGAAATTTATTTTCTAACAGTTTTGGAGGCAAGAAGTCCAAGATCAAATTGTCAGTAAGGTTGGTTTCTTCTAAGGCCCCTCTCCTTGACTTGTAGATGGCTACATTCTCACTCTGTCTTCAGATGGCCGTTTCTTGGTGTGCATTCTTTGATGCCTCTTCTTATGAGGGCACCAGTCCTATTGGATTAGGGCCCCAACCTTGTGGTCTCATTCAAGCTTAATTACCCCTTTAAAGGTCCTATCTCCAAACACAGCTACAATGGGGATTAGGGCCTTAATAGATGAATTTGGGGTGGGGGTACACAATTCAGTCCATAAATAATAAATAAAAAAGAATAATAAAAAGTTTATAAAAAAGAAAAATAAGAAATATAGCACCTACAGTCTGAAAATTATCTTACATGACTATCATCTTCCTCACTCCTTTCATTTGCTATTCTTGCATTTTCCTTACACAACTTGGCATAACAAATACAAATACTCCTTTCCTTTCTTTAGCTCTATGTCTCCATCAAGTGGTATTGTGTATCTACCTTTAACCAGCAGACATAGCATCATTGTTCATGTTTCTGATGGAAAGAGTCAGGAATATTTATCCTGCAAACTTGAAGCAAAACATTGAACATTTTAAGGGGATCAAGTTTCCCTTTCTCTTGCTTTTTAAAAATAAAGCTATATTCAGAAATATATCAAATCTCATCTTTTCAACCTGGTTTAAATGTAAATCAAATTTGGAATCTCAATTGCTCATGTAATAATTTGTTAATTAATGAATATTTGCTATGAAATTAATTACTAAGAAATTTAGGGGTCATAAACTCTATTTAGCCTAAGAATTTTAAAGGTCAAATTAGAAATCAGCTATTAAAAGTTTAAGAGTTTTTAGCAATTAAATATGTTATAAATTTGTACTGCACATAGAAATGTTTATCAATAGTCTACTCTCTCCAGTTTTGAATAATACACAGGAGGCAGTGTCTGATCTGGGATTATACAGCTTGTTCTTAGAACTTGGCAAGCAATTTTAGAAATTTTAGATATCCAAGATAACGACTTTGAACTTGGATGAACTGTAATCCTCGAATAAAATCAATGTAACACCCAGGATTTTTGATACAAATCATATACAATACATTTCAAAAGCATACCCGAAGTAAAGGACTGAAATACACAGTAACTAATCCATAGCCCCAGGGGTATGTGAACAGCTGGCTTATTTTTCACTACTCATAAGCCTTTGAATTTAGCTCTTCTGTTTCCTGCATTTCAACATGTGGTGCTTATCACATCCTTAATAATTAAAACTACATAGTTGTCATAAATATATGTCCCTAGTTACATCATATTAAACACAGAAATAAATGCATATTAAATACACTCAGCTATTCAAGAGTATAGACTATTTTGCAAATGATACTATATATTGCAAAATAACATTGAAAATATTTCTGTCAATTTTCATTTCCAAGAAAATTCTACATCTATTTTTCTACTTAGTATTTAAAAATTTTAGAACAAAGTTGTGGCTTGAACATAGTGTATGAAAATGTTTTATATTTAAACTATACATACAATGGAATAAACTCATCTGATCTTTTAGCATATCTGTTTGCTTTTCTGAATTCTAGCAAATTGGTCAATTTATAGATTCCTTTATAAGCCTATTGTGTATGCTTATGTCTACTGAAATAAATTTAAAGGGCTAAAAACTCAGTTTCATCATTAGACTTATGCAGAAAGATGTTTGTTATATATTATGTTATATATTAGAAAACTGATGTAAAAATTTAGTATATTTTCTTCTTTATTAATTTAATTCAAATGAATTGCTACATTTAAAGAAAAAAAAACCCAGTTCCTTCCAGGTTTGTAAAACTATATGAATTCACTAAACTAATGCAAATATTACTTATTATGTAATGTAATAAAGTTTTTTGGGGGGCACTTTCTGCCTAACTGGAATTACTGTAGCCTTTGTAGCATAGAACAGTCAGCCCACCATGGCCTATAGGCCAAATCTGGCCTGCCACTTGTGTGTGTGTTTGTTGTTGTGTTTTTTTAAGGTTTTGTTTTTTTTTTTTTAAAAGAAAAAGATCTTTATTTAGAAAGGCTGAAATGATTGCATACTAATTTGAACAGCTAAGTTGCATAAAAAATGGCTTGAAAATGCCACTTTTAATGTCCTCTAAGAGTTAGATTCCATTATGTGTACTTTAACTTCAGACTGGAGTTGAGAAGGAATATGGCTTACATATTTCCCCTCAAAGCATTCTCAGGTGCCAAAGTGCTGGACCTTTGAACAAACAAGGAGGTTACTGGCAATGGTACCTTTCCACTCTAGAGGCTTTCCAGGAGGATACAGAAACAATCTGCTTCACTCACTTTCAACTCTTTCCAGAAGTTTGACCCTGAGCAGATCCACAGGCATTGTTCAGATAGACGAATGGATCACCATCAGGACAGCCTCATAGAGGATGAGTATTGCTGCCACTTGTTTTTGTAAAAGTTTCCTTGGAACACAGACCCACCCATTCATTTACATGTGTTCTCTGTGAGTACTTTCTCTCTATAATGCCAGAGATACGTAGTTGCAGCAGAGAATGTATGACTCGCAAAGCAAAAATATTTACTGCCTGGCTCTTTACTCAAAAATTTTGCCAAACTTTCAAGTGGAGGATTATATGGAAATGCAGAAAAGATATCCTCCTTATGGGCAATAAAGAGAATAGCAATGGAAACTTGCAGGGCTTCTGCAGTAATCAAAAGAAACAGGGTGAAATGGTATGGGCATAGCGCAGTGGTAAAGTGCGTGCTTACCATGCATGAAGTCCAGGGTTCAATCCCCAGTATGGCCATTTTAAATAAATAAATAAATAAATAAATAAATAAATAAATAAATAAATAAATAAAATTACCTCCCCCCCAAAAAAATAAGAAGTAAATAATAATAATAAAAAAGAGTTACAACTTAGAAAAAAAATAATCAGAGGAGGCATTATGTGAAAGCACCCTAATGCCAATATTAGTAAATGTTTAGATATTCAATAACTGTTTATCAAAAATTGCTCTAAAATTTATCTACTAATACACACTTAGCACATATCAAATGTATATTAGTCAGATGTTTATATAGATGTGAAAAGTTTTAGTTTCAGCTATCTCATTACTTAAAGTACCAATAGTTTACATCTGAAATTTGCACCATATTTAAAGTTATACCAATAAAAAACATAATAAATCTTACGATTCTGCCCTTTATTTTCTAAATAATCTCAGAAATTATACTTTATTTTCACATCCTGCCCTGGCCAGACCTCTTGTTTTTAAGCCCAGAACCCCACTACTTTCTAACTGCAAAATTTTGTTCAGCTTAATATTTTTCATATGCTGAAAAGATGATTTGATGAATATATGTGACTATCCATGAAGTGCTATGAAGTAGAATTCTGGATATAATCTGTATTTTTTTTGTAGGGAGGAGATAATTAGGTTTATTTCTCATTTTTTTAATGGAGGTACTGGGGATTGAACCCAGGATCTTTTGCATGCTAAGCACATACTCTCCCACTGAGCTATACTCTCCTCCCTGGATATAATCTGAAGGTAGAGTCAACACAGTTTCCTGACTAATAGCAGATGGAGTGTGGCAGAAATCATGGATTATTTCTATATATACTTTTTTTTTTTTGAAAAACTGGGAGGATGGAGCTGCTATTGACAGATACGAAAAGATTATATGGTATAGATTTTAAAGAAAAGCAATAGGAGTTCATTTTTGGATATGTTAACTATAACTGCTTAAACTTTTTGGGGTGATTTTATGTCCTAGAAGCTTAACATGTAAAAGCATACATGCAAATGACACTTAGACTTTTTTCAAATAGATGTCTGCATATGTGTATTTAAATAGAACAGGATAAAGTAAGATGACAGAAAGTTATTTCTTTTCCTATGTATTACCAAAAAAAAAAAAAAAGCCATGAAAATAAATGGCAGAAACAAAATTGAATTCAACTGTTAATTTTATGATGCCTCAGTTTCTCATATGAAAACATCAACTAAATTTGAACTATTTTCCTGAGGATATCAGAATGACAGAAAAATGATTTATATTGCAATAAATTGCTTTTATTAAATGTAGAAAGAAATGAGATGAATATTTCTGAAAATGCATACATAAATTTAAATATATTTTCAAAACAGCAAGTATATAGCATTTCCCACTATTTCACTATAGTGTTATGAAGTCAATTTGATTTCCCAACTGAATGAACATTCTCACACCTTTTTACTCATGCAATGAAGAAGTGAATGGAGTGTAATTTAAGGTTACACTGTGTAGTTGTTACCAAGGGAAGGAACAGAGCTATATATAAAAGTACACACTTTTTTATTTCCTTAAAACTCCATCCTAGTCACCTTCAATGAACATTAGATTCACTCCACATTACTATTCCCTGGGTTAAATGAATAAACTATAGAACTTTTCTTTACTAGTTGCATGAATGGGAAAACAAAACCTCTTTTAAAATAAAATTAAAAGGAAATCTTTTAGGTTAAATAATGAGCTGCAATATTATCTTCAAAAACCAAAATGTCCTCATGCATGTTACTTGAAATGAAGGTTTATAAACTATGAATTTGTTTGTACCTTGACTATCACCTGGAGTAATGAAATTTTTAAAGTTCAACCCATGGTGCCAGAAATGGGAAGGACTACCTCTCAGAAAAAACTTCTCAGAAGTGTTACCAAGCCCAAGTTTGCACTGCTCCCTCAACAACAGGCCAATAAATTGAGAGACAAGGTGTTGGGGCAAGGAATAGCAACATTATTTGGAAAGCCAGCAGACAGAGAAGATGGTGGACTAGTGTCCAAATAACTATCTTATCCAAATTAGAATTCAGGCTTCTCTTATATTACAAGGGGACAGGATGTGGCTAGTTGTTGCAAACTTCTTGGTGCGGGCCAGACCTAGGAGGGTAGGTGACAATCCTTTCTTCTTATACCTGTCCACTTAGGCCTGGGCATGTTTTGTATAAACCTCCAACAAGACAAATGTTACTCTCTGTTTTACAACTTTTTATCTCTTTATGAATGAAAAGTCTTATATCTTTAAGGGTTAAGCCTAAAAGGCAGAGACTTGAGAAGAGGCTATCACACATACTTCAGGCTATAGGCAACATTCTTTTACAAAAGATGCAGAACCAGCATGACTAAGCACAGGCAACAGAGCACAGAGGTTAGACCTAAAGGAATAGATCCAATAAGGAGTCAGGTTTGTTCTTCTCTGTTACAGAAGTACCTCACAAACACTAATTCCCTCATCTAGTAGATAATTGCTTAATATATTTGAATTTTGGATTATCATCTATTAAAAAAAAAACTTTTTTCCTCTACAGAGAATATATATAAGACACTACAAAACTTGTATTATTATATTTAGGTATAAAATTTAGTCAGGAATTATGAATATCCTGGTTTGGTCATTGAACAAAATTGTCTGGAGTACTAATACAGTACTCCCAGATTTGAAGTACTCCACACCAGAAAATATTCAATTTCTGATAGAGTATCATGATGGAGAGATGAAGTAGTAAGAACAACAAACTGATAGTCTGTGGTACTGACTGCTGCATCAAACTCTGATTTGTTCTATTCATATGACCCAAGGCTGATTCTCACCCTTCTCTACCTAGATACTCCCAAGAAGATACAAACTAATGTTTACCAAATAGATGTAATTTAACATGAAAATTCATGAGTATTTTATTATATAGCAAATTTTTAATCAAAATAAAATTTAAAATATTAAAATGATTTTATATTTTGTCACATTGAAAATTAATATTTTCTTATATTAATGTTCATCCAAAAATCATTCATTTTATTCAAATATTTCATTTTTTTCTTGTTTCTTTTTTTTTTTTTTTTGAATCTGTAGGTTTGAATGCTGGCCAGGATTGTATCTTTTTAGCTTTATTAAATATCTCAAAATTTTAATTATATTCTTACCAAATATTTAACTTTTAAAGAAACATAATAAATATATTGGAAGAAGAATAGAAAATAAATTTAAAAATTAGTTTCATTTTAACTGGAATTTGAAGACACATTTTTCACTGTTGCATAGATACTGTTTATTTTTTCTTTTCCTCTTATAGAAAAAAAAAAAAAAGGCCTTGTGCTTTTTCTCCAGTGATAAGCCAAGATTCACATGTCACATTTTTTTTGCTGAACTTAAAATTATAATACACTGTGATTTTGCAATGAAACTATGTTTTATCTATTTAATTTATTTGATATGAATAACTCACTTACTCATCTATAATATAAATAAAATCAAATTTCAGCATAACAATATTCCAAATATCTAAATTTTGACATCTTAAAGTTAATTGTATCATTTAGAAAGTTTAATACATTCTAATACATTAAAGGTATTTTTGCTTGTTTCTTTTTTTTTCTGCATAGACAAACCCGAATTATTCTGTAACTGAAATTTTGTTATTAGAAGTATTATATTCCACATATGATCCATAAGTATAATAAGTAAAGAAAAACTCTTTTCAAATTCTTGCCTTATTCAATTTAATTCATGTGTCATAAGTAACAAAATGAGAATTGTTTTTGCTATTTTTGTTTGTTTCTGGTGTAGCTGTGACTTTTTCTTTACTTGAAATGCTTTCTAATAAGTTAATGGGTCAAAAAGTAGTTAGTACATAATCTATAAGTAATTTCAATTATGTATTCAATAATTGAAAGTTAAAATCAAGATTTCTCAAACATTTGTTTCATAAATGATTTAGCTACATGAGGAAGTAATATTCCACAGTGCTTTGGGTGATAATTTTAGTGATTTGATTTTGTCAGCTGGAATGTTTCCAAGGGCCAACCTATTCAAAAAGTATTTTTAAAAACTCTTTAGAGGGTAGTATATAGCTCCGTGGTAGAGTGCATGCTTAGCAGGCAGGAGGTCCTGGGCTCAATTCCCAGTATTTCCATTTAAATAGAATTAATAAATAAATAAAACCTAATTACCTCTCCCACCCTCCAAAAAAAAAAAAGCCGCACAAAATTTAAAAAAAAAATTTTAAAAAGCCTTTAATCAGTTTTTGTAGTTTAAACAAAGTATCTACTATGAATGTAATAATACTTCAATTATTGCAACCAACATAGATACTATTTTTTCAATCATTCCATTATTAACAACAATATATTTCACATGTTACAGAGTTATTAGCATCCCTTATATACCATATTATTTCATTATTCTTCACAAACATGGAATAATACTTCAAGGAATCACATCTTGATTTCATTGGAAACCCAAAAGCTTGTTGTGAAAAATGTAGAACTAAAATATCACAGTGCAAATACACCATTTAGATTTATACATTGATATGATTGAGTTGAAGTTTAAGAAGTCTATTTACATTATTAATGATAAAATACAAAACTACCCTTCTTACATAAATTAATATAGTTTTATATTTGTTTTAAAGCAATAAAATGTGGTGATTGCACTGAAACTTTCTTCCAATACAAGCTAAGGAAGTGGCCAATTATTTATCCCATATGTGCTGAGAAAAATATTTTTTCTGTTTTTCTTTCATACATTTTTATATTTAGTTTTGTATATCACCTTGCATAGCTTACAGTATCCAGTTATTCAATTAAGCACTAATCTAGGTGTTGCTGTGAAGCTGTTTATAGATGTTATTATCATCTAAAATTAGTTGATTTTAGATAAAAGAGATTGCCCACAAAAATGTAAGTAGGTCTCATCCAGTCAGTTAAAAGACCTTAAGAGCAAAAATTGAAGTTTCTCTCAGGAAGAAAGAAATCTGCTAACTGCAGCTGCAGCTCATGCCCTAGAATTTTCAGCCTTCTGGTCTCCCCTATAGATGTGCCCATTGTCCAACCAGATCTTAAAATCCCATAAGCCAGTTTCTATAGTACTATCCTACCAGTTCAATAGAAACCAACTGATACACATGTCTTTCACCCTTTGATGAAAATCTTACAAATTCAGTCTATTAGTCATCATTTGTTTATGATTTGGATGGCTGGGAAATATTTCCAACATGGTGTGCATGGGAATAAAGTTGATATAAGTCACAGCTGAACTCATGCAGACTCATTTATGAATGTTTGAGTGCACTGGGAGCTAGTGAGATGTATCTTGAAATAACCAAAACAAGTAAGTCAATAACCAAAACAAAGAAGTAAGATTTCTCATAAGAAGAATATTGACCTATAATTTAATTTTCAAATCTAATTTAGAAATTCATTTCAGTGATCTGAAGATAAAGTAATCAAAATAATTGATGGAGAATGGAGGTATTAACAGTTTTTCTCCCTATATTATGGAAAAAATTTTCTTATCTATTTGTAAGGCTGTAATAATAGATATTACTATAAAGAATTACAGATTAAAACTGCCTGTCATTTACTTCTCCAATTTGCTATAACATTGCATATTAGTGGTATATAATGCCTAATATTTTGTATAATGTTTTATAATTAGACAACTAAATAAGGGGTAGAATCATTGACTTTTGTTTTTTTAATTCTTCAAACTAACTTGACTGAATCTAAGATTTCTACTAACTATGCAATTATATAATCAGTAAATATAGACATTCAACCAATGCTAAAGTTAAAATGTTATTCCACAGTGTAATAATTTTTTCTTCTAATATATTAGATCTCAGTCTTGCTTCTTGATTTCCTGATGAGTACAAACATCCACATAAGGCCAAATAATTACAAATTGAATTGAATGAAATATAATTATATTTTCTTTGTCAGTTATTTAAAATATAAGAACATACTAAAAAAATATTTATTTTCTGATGACACCTTTTGCTGCTTTCATCATATTCCTATCATTATAGATACATTTTTACTGACTTTAGAGAGACAACTTCACATAAGAAAGTATTCAAGAAAAGTTGATATATAATTGGAATTTTATTATAAAGAAAAAATACTAGATTTTAATCATTTTAGTTATTTCTTCCTATACACATACAAATAATAACATATAACCAAATAGTCATTTCAATGTAATGTAGTATGATCACCCTTTAAACAGACTAGTTTCTATGTCCAGTGATATTTCAGCATAATCATCAAATCTCTCATTCTCAATCATAAAGTATTATTTTTCCCTTTTAATGAAACAATTGAGTAAAATACTTCTAGTGGTATTTAATAGTAATAAATACAGCTAATAAAGCATGCGTATATTTCAGTTATAACAGTTATATTATAATCCAAATATATTTAATATAATACTTATTATATATGTCTATATCAGCAAATAAGAGAAGAACGAACTTTTTGAAAGAACATTCTAAATCATGAAACGAAGGTTTTAGAGGGTACAAAATAATTTATCCTTATATTTTCTTTCATGTTTAGTACATTGAAAAACCTTAGATTTTGCCATTTTTGTGCCAGAATTATATCCTTCCTCCAGTAGACATTTTCCTTTAACAATTCCAATCACATAACTTCAATTAGATTTTGCTTTTGGAACATCCATATGAATTTTTCCTATTATTGCTATTTAAAAGGTAGCTTTTCCAAGCATCAAGTGAAATTTAGCAATATTTTGTGGTTTCTGTTCTTTCGACTCACATTTCTTAATAATGACAATGTCTGAGGGGCTACTGGGACAGCAGTGATGCCAAATGCAGTCTTTATATTCTTGTAGAGTTTACATTCCTATGGAAATTCACAACTCAGCACAACTCAGAGACTGATAAAAGTACAACATGATAAAAAAAAATAAGAGATAGTACGAGCCACAGTTACACTAGAAGAAGAGAGTTATGGAAATTTTGACTGAAAAAAACTCATGGTTTATAAGATTGAACACAAGTGTAAATCTTCCATTCAAGGTCAGGGGAAGACTTCTATAGAGAAGAAACCTCATGTGCTGTGAGACCTATAGGATTGTGCACTCATTTTGTTACTTCTGTGTCCATTGTTTTATTTCTTCTTCAGCCTTGATTTTAACACATATTCACAAATTCACAATAAATACAGTTTCAAACTGATGACAAATAAACAATTATGCAAGAAGCATTCATCATTAATTCATTACTTATGATATTATTATGGCACTAAATATGTCAATATATTTTTGGTCATTAGAAAAATAAAAGGCTCTTGAAAGGACGGCACACTGACTTCTAAGATGATTTCCCTTTCTGCTTTTCTAGAAGATACATTCCACCTTAGATAATAGTGCTAACTGGGAGGTATATTAAAAAGCACTACTACTGACACATAGCAGATTCTTAGCTATGGTCATAAAGAAGTCTGTGAACAAAGTAATGCTCGTATTTCTATAATGTACAGATATTTGACATACAGCAATGAGTCTATTTAGGCGTTTATTCAATGTTTTATTTTTCTTAAAATATATTGATATTGTAGTTATATGCTACAAAACACCTATGATGGAGGTTAATTGTTGAGTAATTCATGAACATGCTAAGTTTCCTGAAATTGAGCATTTCTGAAGTTTAGGTACAAAAAGCAAGCCAAATGTCAACATAGTGAAAAAGCAACATCTGTCATTCAAATCTGGGCTTGATTGATCAAAATAGCAATTTTCTTTCTAACCTGGATTTGTCCATTGTGTGTGCTGAAGGCCTCATGTTAGTATGAGGATTAGAATTACTTTTTTGAGTTTGCTGTTAAAAGACTTCAGGTTTTGCAATGAAAATGTCAAAAGACATTACAAAGACACTTTCATAAGGATATTCTATTCCTTGATAAATCCTATTCATATATGTTTTCATAATTCTATTCATGACACATTTTTAGTAAAGACTGGAGAGTTGGCTTCAATGATGTTCTTGCTTTTGTGGCATGAAACTTCTCCTCAAAGTAATATTCAGCCAATAGCAAGAAGACCTGTGCTTTTATTCTTAAAATTGTGAAATACTTTTTACTTACTGAATAATAGACATGGTCTTAAATCTCTTGAGTGTCCTGCTACTGAACTGTCCTAACCTCTCCTTGACTCATTCTAAATGGTCAGTGTGAATGTGACGATTCACTCAAAAATCCAGCTTTGAGTCTACCCTCAGTAGCTACCAAAGGAGACATGAAAGAAACAACTTCATTTCTTTTTAAGATTTGGGCAGGTGGCAGCCCAGGACTGGCACTGGTAGGAAGACCATCCATGGATGCCTCCTCCTTTCTTCAATTTCCTCAACCAGAGAAGCCTCAGATGCCAGCAGAAATGGAATCCTTCAGATAAGTACTTAATGCTCATGATTATTGCTCACTTTGATTAAAACCCCTGACATTTCTTGCATAGACAAACAAATTCTTTATCATTAGATTGTTAACTCTGTTACAATATAATTTTTACTTCCTCTCCATTTCCATCATATCTTTTTACACTTTCTCAACTTGGAACTCATTTCAATCTGTATTCTACAATTAGCTGCACTCATATCTGTCTCTGCACTTAGATTATAAGCTTCTCTAAAATAGGTGAGCTTCAAATATTATTTCAATAAAGCTCCTAGATGCTCCACATAGGTTTCTAGAATAAATGGATCAGTGCACTAGTTGAATCATTGTGTCATTAAGAGATGAGTATAATGTCTCATTTTAAATACTCAAATTTAAAAAAGAAACTACAACTAAATTATTAAACTGTTACTTTATGTGATGCACATATTGACCGAGACATAAACATATGGATGTAATTTTGAAAGCATCATTCATTATCAGGTTAATATTTAGAGCAATTCAATAATGTTACAGGTGTTTCCCACTCTCTTTAAATTCTAGTTGATTTCTATCAGCTAATGTGACATTCATAAAGCAGAACACACTATCAAGGGACAGACCAAGCAGAAAGGAGCAAATGTACTAGAAAAGAAGAATTTTGTTAATTAAACTGCATTTCCATCCTCTTATCTCATAATTTAATTATAGTTTGGTTACTAGTTTGGAAACTTTAGGTGCTACACAAGCACAAATGACTATAATTTATAATCATGTGGGCTTTTGTTATTTTTAATATTAATCTACTTTTTTCATGTTATATCTTGCTTTAAGTGGATTCCTTGTGACTGAATCTATAATGATCACAAATATATATTAATTCGATAAATATCATATTCTGTTTTTAGATGTTTGCATGTATAAAATGCCCATTAGCATTTACACAATATTTTATTTCTTGACAATTTTAAGGTGACACAATTCACCAAACTATCTGTATGTGTCTATAATATATAAATACATATATACACAAACACACAAACTATATATAATTTTTTACCTATTTCAAATATATATATATTTTTTACCTATTTCAAATCTCTAAAACTAAGAATAAAAATCATGTAACTGGCCCAAAGATTTGTATTACCAAAATGTGTATGGTATATCCTATGTATTTGCTAAATAAATTTGTTGCGTGAGTAAATTCTGTACCAAAAATACCATCAATTGGGTAACTTATAAACAATAAACATAGATTTCTGAAAGTTCTGGAGGATGGGAGGGTAGGAAGATGGAATCCAAGATCATGGTACCAGCAAACTAGACTTTGTGTCTAGTAAGGTCTTACTTCCTCATTGATGGCTATAACTTGACAAGGTCAAAGGCAAAGGGACTCTCTTATGCTTCTTTTATAAGGTTACTAATCCCATTCATGAATGTTCTACCCTTATGATCAAATCACCTCCTAAAGGCCCCAATTCCTTAGCGGTTGGGATTTCAATATATGACTCTGGGGGAATACAAACATTCAAACTATAATACTTTTTTATAGAGGTAATTTATTGAATCAACATATATTTGCTGAGAGCCTCTTATGTTCTTGGTGCTATGCAAGGCATAGCTGATGTAGCCAAGATCAGGACAAACTTGGTACTTACCCTGGTGGTTTATTATAATGTAGAGTTTCCTGTAATCTCAGGGCCTCTACTCAAGTAAATTATTTAATAAGGATTATGCTTGGTGCCCGAACTGAGCAAGAGATAAAGCAAGTTAATATTCTTAACCTCATGAATCTTGCATTCTGAGAGAAGACAAATAATAAAGTAAGTAAGTAAATTTTGCAATATATTTAAAATATATGTTATAGGAAAACACAAAATGGAGTAAGTGGAGTGGATTATACCAAGAGCCCGTGATTTTAAAAGTAGTCATAAGATGCCTCAAGGATGAGGTAAAACATGAGCGAAAAAAATGAAGGAAATGAAGCAATGTATCATGGACATTTGAAGAGGAGTCAATAGCCAGCACAAAGGCCCAGAGCCAAGGGAAACCCTGGGGTATTGAAAATCAAGCACGACCAGGGTAAATAGAAATGAATAATCAAGGGAGAGAGTAGCATAAAATGATGTCTCAGACATAAAGTAAACCTACATAAATAGGTTTTATAAGCTATTGTGTAGACTTTCATTTTACTCGAAGTAAAGTAGAAAGTTATGAGAGAGTGACATAGACTGACATACTTTTCACAAAGGAAAACTGGCAATTGAGTTGAGAATTGACTGTAGAGGTGAAAGGGTTTAATCAAATAAGCCAGTTCTCAGGTTATTACTGCTCTTCAGGTAGAAGGTGATAGCAGATTTTCCAGGAGGAAATCAGTGATGAAGTGGGAGCTAGATCCATTCTCTTCTATTTTGAAGGAAGAGGCAACCATATCTGTTGACATATTGGATGTAGCATGACCAAAAGAGAAGACTAAAGGCAACTGAAGATACTTAATCACAACTGTAGTGATGGAGTTATCACCATCTAAGATGGAGAAGGTGGAAGATAAAAGTTTGACGAGACTGGTTGGAAATTTAGATTTTGAAATCCTAATTTTTCAGTCAACAATTTAAAGAGACATTTGAGTAGACAAGTCTGAATTTTAAGGGAAAATTATTAGCCTAAGCTATTTATTGGAGAGTCTGATATATTTGCCATCTAATGTGAATATAGTTAGAGGAGAGGCATCTAAAGACCTTCCTCCAATGTTAAGAAATCAAGAAGACAGGAAGGTTAAGAGGAACTAGCAAAGGAGCAGCTAGTGAAGAAGAAAGATGGACAAGAGAGTTGGATTTCTGGAACTGCGGCAGGGAAAGTGTTTCAAAGAGAGAATGGAAATATATTTAATAATGTTGAGAAGGCAAATGAGATGAGGCCCATGAACGGAACACTGGATTTAGTATAAAGAGGTCAGTTTGGACTTTGACTAGAGCAGTGAATGTGGAGTAAGATGGGCACAAGTTTAGTAGAAATTGAGAGGAAGGAAATTAGGAGAAAGTGGACAATCCTTTCAAGGATTTGAAAAAATGGCAATTCTTTTTCCCCCAACTCAGTACACTTAATAGTAGGTCAAGTACAGATTTCTCACAAATTCAAAAAACAGGATACACATTAAGTGTGTAAAAAATGTTTGGAGCTACTGAGAATTTTTTAAGCAAAGAGTCTACAGAAGACTTTCACTTTAACTTCATTTATATATTAAAATGTTTTTGTTTATTTACCTGAAAACTACAGTACATGAGGTTACTTCTGCCCACTTCTATACCTGCTTATTTCTCAGAATGAATGTTTTCGTTGGATTCCAGAAGAGCCCAGAATATTCACAGATTTCCCCTGCTGTTCTTATGCTCTTTCCTGAGTTTTAGTTACACATTGGGATCATTTCCTTCAAGATCCATATAAAAAATCAGCAGGAGAAACTGCCTTTTTATTGGCTTTAAGTCCATGAAAGGTTCATTACAGGACATCAAAATCATGTGAGTTTTGATTGTATGCTTTCCTATTTTCATAAATTGTCTCCCCATTTATAGCTTTTGAAGCAAAAAAGAGGGTTCACATATACTCAGGGAAAGAGTGGAGAGTTTAGAAAAAAATACTGAAAAACAGCAACCATTTAAGAGGCAAGTAGAGGAAGAGAAGCCAAGAAAAAAAGCACACATATGGTAGATTATTGTTTAAGAATAAAAGAAATATGATTTAAAACATTTCTCAGAAAACACAAATGGGTTTCCATAGAAAAAAACTCATAATCATCAAATGCTATGAAGACATAAGTGTATTCTATATGTTTTACTAAGTATGCTGTCATTAGCAAATATAGTAAGACCATCTTTAATTGAATGTTAGGGGTAATTATTATACAAAAAAGCAATTAAAGAATAAATAGGGGTTAATTAGAGGAGTCAAAGAAGTAGTGTTGATGTCAACTCTGTGAGAGCAGGAATTATATCTACTTTACACATTATGTATACCCAGTACATATACAAAAGTTGGTAAAGTACAGATACATTAAATATTTGGTTATTAAAGAACCAGACAAATAAAACTTTTTCAGGAATTCTTTTGTGTTTAATATCATTCTTATTTAATGACTTGAGAAATTGTCGGGCACCAGCTCCCTATCTTCTTTCAGAAATGAATAACTCTTCCCTTAAGCCACTCACTGACTATATGTTTCAGAAGATAAAATGTCACTTGATATTTTGTATCAGAAAGAGCTCTTTGATCATATAGTTATTTAATGAATATAATATGCCAGACTATAAATAAGGATAAATAAAAATAATCACTTGAAATATTTATTGTTAATATAAATATAATTTAGCCTAATATGTTACATTCATAAATTTTACTTTTGATTTTTAAGACTAAAATACATAAAATAAAATGGAACATAATACTTTTTCCCACCCATTTTGAAAATGTTATCACATTTTGAACAATATATATTTAATATTATCATAGTGTTCGTAATTAATTTAGATAAGCTGTTAATCAGAAAAGCCTGCCATTAATATGTTTTCTTTGTTGTTAATTAAATCCCTATCAAGCACTAATTGTAATTACTCTAGAGAGTCCTCAATATATTTATACTAGTGTTCTAGTAGAAAAAAATGTGTATGAGTGGCAAAATTCTTTAAAATAATAACATGAGTATAATAAAATAGATCCAGTGAGACAATATATCTGCATAAACTCTTCTCAGCTATTTGGGTTAACAAGTTCTGGCCTCTTCTAGGTGTATCAAGATTGTTTCCAAATTCTGTAGCTACTAAAGAAAAGTCACTTGATTATATTGAAATAAAGTGGACATGCTTTTATTCTTGTAATGTATTTGCTTTTATGAGAAAGAGTATATTAATTCCTTTTAGATGAACAGACTAGCATGAGTTTTAAATTTAAGTTTTATAGTATTAGATAACACATCTTCTAACCAATATCTATATTTTCATACTAAACTTTTGTAAACCAACTTATTCATTGCAAACTATAAAATTAGCTAAGTCAGTTTAGGCCTTATTAATTTGAAATAGACATATTTGCTTGGATTACTATATGGGCAATTTTTAGCTGATATTCTAATAAATTTATTTTACTCCCACAGAAAGTATAATATAGGCACAAAAATTATCCACAGGTAGGACTTTTCTCCCCATCACACAGAGTGATCAAAGAATGAGAATTCTCTGGTCATCCACAAGTAGTGGGTGCTGCTTCTTCTCTCAGCCGTTTATACTAGATATAGCGACATCCAAATCTTTGAGGTATTCTTGGATTTACAACTAACACTAATTCCTGAATATTTCAGAACATATCTGTGCTCCATGGGTCAGAGTAGACTTAATGGAACCAGGAGATAAATGCTATTTTGATTGAGGTCCACTATGATAGGTTAAGGCAGACCTATCACCCATACTATGTTAATTCCCCATACCCTGGGTGTATTATTAATAAATATGGTTACCAGCTGAATGAACACCCACAATGTCATACTGCACAAAGATAATGTTAATAATGGTATTAGAGAAAGTCAAGTGGGAGGATTTGAAACTCCCGCCTGCTACCAAAATAGTAAATATCAAATCAATTCCAATTGCATAACTTCAAGGCGATTACAAGAATTAGTGTCATATTGAAAGATTGTAAGGGCCAAAGATACTGATTATTATTACATTCATGTTTCCACTCTCCAGTATAGGGATAAATTGTATTTGAGAATGGCAGTGGATTGTTTTAAGATTAATCACCTACAGATACAATTACAGCTATTTTTTTTTTTTTTATGTAAACTTAGTGTTAGGTAAATCGAACAGTCTCTGGCAATCTGCATGCAGTTATTTGGGTGGAATATACTATTATCTCTAATCCAAGGAACAGAGACTGTCATAAGCAGCTGACTTTTATCTAGAATAACCATACATACTTCCTACCTTGGACAATTGGTGAGAAGGAGGCTTAATTTGCATAATATTTTTGTCCCATGTGAATTCTCTCACAGTGTTCCACTGTGAATGTGTTCACTGATCAAGTGTAAAGGTGATGCCAGTCACCCACAGATCCCAGCTAGTTTGACAGATCCATGGATAGAGTAGGTAGAATGGCAACAATGAAGACTGTGCATGCAGTGAGAAACATGGATTCTCTAAACCAGGGCCAGTCTAGCCACCACTACTTTTCAGTGTTCAAGTTGCTAGTGGTAGGGAACAATCTGAGCATGATATGGTGCTATAAACCAGAATGGACAAGCCAGCCATTTGGGAACAGACTGATTATACTAAACTTTTTCATTCACTGAAGAACAAGTAATATGCTCTCACAGAAAGAGATACTATATTTGAATTGGATTTCTGTATCTATTATTATAACAGTTGTCTATTCCTACATAACAGAATTTCCCAAATCTAATCAGTTCATTCTTAGTTACATGGCATCGGTTGGGATAGGCATCTGCTAGAGTGTCTACTTCTAAGGTGGCGTCTTCTTTCACACATCTGGTTCTTCAGTAACCCATAGCAGGGTCTCTCTCCATCTCTCTCTCTATACATACAAGTATATATATTACATACATTCTCTAGATTCTATCTACATGCCTTGGGCTTCTCATAGTATAACATTTTCTGAGTCTTCTTAAAAGGTGGCCAATTTCCCAAGTCAACTGTTTCAGAGTTCCAAAAGCAAACACTCCATGAAGTCTAAGCACAGGCTGCAAGACTTATTATGATCAAGACTCAGGATTCCAAGACTGATTCTATTGACTAATCAAGTCACTAAGGATGTCTTGATGCCAGAAGAGAAAAGGAATAGACATGTGTTTTCATGTTATCCACATATTAAGAAGAAAGAAATTGTTTGAAGCCATCTTAAAGAAGAGACACTGCAGTTAATTTTGTTTGTGTGTTTCTGCTAACAATGCTAAATATTATTCACCACCATGACACTCCACACAACTCATAAAAGAAATGAAGATATTCTTTTAATCATGTACAAAATATGAAGAAGTTAACTTTATTGAACTATGGAATGGCTTATTGAAGGCACAGCTATGGTCTCAGAAGGATAAAATTCCTTCCAAGTTTGAGATTATGCCCCACAAGAAATGCTATAGCACCCAAACCAGATATCAGTGAGTGGTGAGCTCTCCTATGTAACCAGAATATATGTGTTCTAAGATCAAGGGGTGAAAATTAGAATAGCATCTCTCACTATTACACACACTGATCCCCTCATGAAGACTCGGTTTCCTTTCCCAACAACTCTAGGTTCTTCAATTTTGGAAGATGTAATACTCAAAAGAGAAATAGTTTCATCAGGAGATATACTATGATTCCTTTCAAACATAATTTGAAGCTGCCTCCCAACCTTTTGGTTTCCTCTTACATCTGAGCCAATAGAAGTCAATGAAGGTTATAGTGCTGAGTGGTATGATTGATCTCAGCTGTCTAAGGGAAATAAAATTGTTTGCACAGAAGAGAGTGAGGGAGGAAAATGAATAGAATCTAGGCAGTTTTAGGTATTTAAAATAAATTCTCTGTCTTTCTCTTCTCTTAACATTTTTGCCTATAGGCTGTCGAAAATTATGACATAGTAGAAGGACTAAAACCAGAGGGGAAATAAATATCACCACCTAGAGATCCTGAACTTGGGTCTAAATGCAGCAAGAGATAGATATTTACATCTTGTTTGTTTGCTTGGTTGGTTGTCTTCTTCTTCCCTTTTTTTTTTTCCTCTTTCCCTCTTTCTTGCTTCCTTCATTCTTTCCTTCTTTCCTTCCTCTTTGGAGAGGGAATACATTTTTAATCAGTTATATAAGGGATAGTTGAAAAGGTACCATCACAGTGTTGCCGGTAGGTACAACTGGTATTCCAGGTTCTTGTCTCGTCCCAGAAAGAATTCAGAGATAAGACACGGTGGTTAAAAAAGCAAAGTGATGATTTATTAAAGGGTGAATAGTACACTCTCAAGGGGAGAGCAGGCAGGCTTAGGTGAGTGACTGAGCTGTGTTTCTTTGGCAAGTTAGTTACATAGGGTGTAAAAATGAATGGGCAGAATATCATTGGGGAGGGAAGGGTTTGGGGTCACATTCCCTGATTATTATCCCAACTCCACCTTCCCAAAGGGAGGAGGGATTTTTGTCTTTATTTAGTCTGGATCAGGAGTGTCATGGTGTTGGTGCATAATGGGTACTTCTAATCTGCAAGGCTAATTTTATTGAGAAATGAGGGCATAATGAGCAAAAAGTTACATCCAGACACTGGAAATTCCTGCCTTTTCTCACCTTTCTTTGTGTCCAGGCTACTCATCACCCCAAAAGGTGTGATCCCTTATCAGCCCAAATGTTCTTTGCCCAGGGACCCCTGGTGCTTACATGATGTGTGGTTTCTTGCTTTTGGCTTGTGCCCCTCCTTTCTGCCCAATTCCTGTCATTTGGTCTGTGTCCCCCTTTCTCTGCTCATATCTAGCTAGCTGCCTGCTCTAACAACAGGTTATTAGGAACATATTTGGTTTGCTTTTTAATGGGAATTGCAGTCTTGGAAAAAATTGTGTATCTTGATTGTGGCATCCCATAATATGGAACATAGTGTCTTTTCTACTTGTTTAGGTGTTAAGCAATTAACTGCCCTCTTATGCATGGGAAATTTCCCCAATGTATGAGTTTTTGTCAATCAGACATGCTTATTCAGAGCTTTGAATCTGACCTAGTGATTAAAATAGAGACAATAAAGAAATTCAACAGTGGCAGCTATATCAGTTTTGAGGGGACTGACACAGGTAATTGATGTTTGGTAACATTGGTGGTGGTGGTGGTACAAGCTGAGGCAGTCTGTGTGCCCTTCAGGCAAGAGGGTCCTTATAGGTTGCTTCTGTGGCATGATTTAGACAGCACCCTTCATTCTCTAGATTCCCTTTTTCCTTCACCATTTTCTAAGTTTGGTCTTCCTGTTCTGCTGATGAATTTATGAGCTACCCAATAATCAATCCATAAATTCTTCTGTTATTTAAATTAATCAGAATCCATTTCTGTTGCATGCAACTGAGAATTTTGTCTTATATTCTACACCATTTAAGTACAATTCAGTGTGAAAAATAGAGTACATATGTATTAAAATTTGTTTAATTTATTTTTAAAAATTGCATCAATGTGATAGATATTTACCTCACACAAAATACGTAATCTGTAATATGCATACTTCATCAAAAAGTGAGAATTATACTTCTACCCAAGGATAGTAAAATCAGATCAATTTTCTATAAAATGTAAGTGAACACTCATTTCTCCATTGTGGAAAAAAAATGACATTCATTGGCATATTTTGTAAAGAAATGGAAGAGTTTCATAGGATACCAAATAAATATTGATCTCTTGCAGCATTAAGAAGAATCCAAGAATCTGTATGACAACAGTATTGCTTTATCCTGTACTATTGGCATTATGTTTAGTCAAAAAAATCAGATAGCTCTGAGTTGCCTTTTTCTTATTGTTTAAAGAGAACTACATCTACCAAACACTCATGCACATGAACTGATAAAAATGTGCATTCAGGTGATACATTATTTAAAATGTCTCACAGGGAAGAGAGAAGATGGCGGAGTAGAAGGATGCTCGCAGCTCACCCTCTGCCACAAATGCACCAAGACCCACATCTACAGACCCACTCGGCCAACCAGAGCTGCTGCGGAACTCTGACAGAATATCGTCCTCTTCAAAAGATAGAGACGCCAAAAATCTGGTAGGAGAAAAGGAAAAAAGAAAGAACAAAAGGCAAAGCAGCGCGGGACGGGTCCCCCGGGGAGGGAGCGGCAAAGGAGGACTGGCGCTCGCTCGCTGGGTCTCCCCTCTCCAACTGAGAGGCCAGCAGGACAGAGGGGGAACCTCCGAGGCTCGGATCTGTACAGAGCAGCCCTTGACTAACAGAACTAAGTTAAACGGGCACAGAGCGTCCCCCGACACCCAGCCTGAGACACTGGCCGGCAGCCGGGGGCAGGGCCAGGCTGCACAAGCCGGGCGGAGGACGGGGGCGGCTGCACGGAGGCAGCCCCGGGGGAACGCAAGGGGCTGCACACCGTGGCTGTGGGTGCACAGGGCAGAACAACCTGGGCCCTCCATAAAACAGCAAGGTTGATGTGCTCTCGGGGGAAGGGTGCACACCCCCATCTCTGAAAACCCGCGGAAAGTTTTCGGGGGAAGAGAGGCGGGGCTCAGACACAGCTGCCATATCCTCCTGGGCTTAGCACTCAGGCGGGGGCGGGGGCGGGGGCGGGGGCGGGGGCGAAACCTGCATCCGCACGGAAGGGCTTAGCAGCCTCAAAGGCCAGCCTGAGACTTGTCTACAGCCCGAGGCAGAAAGGATCCTTCCATCCTGGTCCCTCAGAGAACTTGCTCCACAAAGACAAACAAGGAGCTGAGCTTTGGCCCGGAGCAGAGACAAGGCAGTCCCTCTGTCTTCCCCGAGCCCACCTGCGGAGCACCGACCAGGGCGGAGCGCGCAGCCGCACAGAGCAGCGGAGCTACCGGCTCCGGGAGAGGGAGGGCGGCCCCCCCGCCTTTCGGGCAGGAACACAGCCCCTGACCGAGGTGCTGGGAGGGGGCACGACCCGCCCTCCTACCTGGCCAGTCTGCAACATCTGACTGCGGCATCCAGAGGGGCAGCGACCCGCCCGCCCACAGTAGAGGGCTGCACCTGACCCAGTGTTGGGAGGAGGCGCGATCTGCTTGCCGACAGGTACTGGGAGCATCACAGAAGAGGGCGCCAACGGAGGGCCTCTGAAAGCAGCAAGCTGAGCTTCCAAAACAGGACGAAGACAGAAAGACTTCACATTAAAAGCACACAGACTCCAGGAGAACACCGACAAACACACCCCCCCCCTTTTTTTTTTTAATCTGTTTTTACCTGTTCTATTTTCTATTACCCTCTTAATTTTTACTTCTTAATTCATTTCTATTTCTCTTGGGTTTTGATGTCCTGTTATTGATTAGACACAGGTTTCAAATACATCTTTTCATCTTTTTCCATTTTTTTAAATGTTTTAAACGGACGTCTCAACCCGATTGATATTCTGCTTCAACTGGCTCTTCTATTATTCATTATACACTGTTTTCAAACCCTCTTTCTCCCTTCTTTTAAAATTCTTTCTCTCTCTCTCTTATTTTTTCTTTTTTTCCTAAGACTTATTCCTAAATAGGCATTAGACAGATAAACTCCTTAAGGACCAAAATAGATAACTGATACTCCATAAACCACAGTGTCAGAGAGGTATGAGAGAAACCTTTCCCAATTAAAAGAACAAGAGAAATCCCCTGAAAGAAAGATCAATGAAATAGATATCGATAGCCTACTAGATCAAGATTTCAAAAAAGGAGTGATCAAAGTACTGAAGGAATTAAAAGAGACAGTGTTTAGAGATATAAAATATGTCAAAAATAAAATTGGAGCTATAAAGAAGAACCAAGTAGAATGGGTAAACTCATTGACAGAGATGAGGAATGATCTAATAGCTGTACAAAGCCAACTAGATAATGCAGAGGAATGAATTAGTGACCTGGAAGACAGGATAATAGAAAGCACCCATTCAGAAGATCTACAAGATAAGCCAATAACAAATAATGAAAGTAGCATAAGGGACCTATGGGATAATATAAAGCGTCCCAATCTTCGCATAATAGGGGTCCCAGAAGGAGAAGAAAGATCAAAGGGGATTGAAAAGGTTTTTGAAGAAATCATGACTGAAAACTTCCCAAACTTAAAGAAGGACTCAGATATCCAAGTACAGGAAGCTCAGAGGGTCCCAAACAGGAAGAACCCAAATAGACCCACACCAAGACATATCATAATCAAGATGGCCAGGGTCAAGGATAAAGAAATGATTCTAAAGGCAACAAGAGAAAAGCGAAGAGTAAGTTACAAGGGAACCCCCATAAGATTCTCAGCTGACTTCTCTATACAAAACTACAGGCCAGAAGGGAGTGGCAAGATATATTCAAAGCCCTGAATGAAAAAAAGATACAGCCTAGGTTACTTTATCCACAAGGCTATCCTTTAGGATAGAAGGAGAAATAAAGAATTTCACAGACAAGAAAAAGTTGCAGGAGTTTAGCAATACTAAACCCATGCTAAAAGAAATATTGAAAGGGCTATTCTAAATAGAAAAGCAGCAGGATGCTACAGAAATGAGAAACTCACAACTGGAAAGGTGATAACTCATGAATTACAAATAAAATAAACACGAAATTATAAAAGAAGACATACAAATCACTGAGAGTGGGCTGGGAGGCAGGGAAATATAGAATATATTTCTTTTTCTTTTTTAAATTTTTTTAACACTCGGATGGGTTTGAGATCATGTTACATTCAGTTTAATAAAAACATTTATAGAAATGGGCTAATAGGTTTACGAAAAAGGGTAACCACAAGCCAAAAACTTACAAGGGAGTCACAAAAATTAAATAAAATCCATGATAATACAAAGGAAAATTACCAAATCATAAAAGGAAGAAGAAAGGAACAAAGAGGATATACCAATTCAACTACAAATATAAGTCCTTGAGAAGGACACATATAGATTGAGAGTGAAAGGATGGAAAAGGATATTCCATGCAAATGGAGAAGCCAAAAAAGCAGGTGTTGCAGTACTGATTTCAGACAAAATAGACTTTAAAACAAAGGCCATAAAGAAAGATAAAGAAGGACATTTTATAATGATTAAAGGAGTGATACAAGAAGAGGATATTACACTCGTTAATATATATGCACCCAATATAGGAGCACCTAAGAACGTACAAGAATTACTAACAGAGCATAAAGGGGGATATTGATGGGAATACAATCATAGTTGGAGATTTTAACACTGCATTAACATCACTAGACAGATCTTCCACACAGAAAATAAACAAGGCAACAGAGAAATTAAATACTACAATAGAAAAACTAGATTTGGTGGATATTTTCAGAGCATTACACCCCCAAAAAATAAGATATACATTCTTTTCAAGTGCACATGGGACATTTTCCAGGATCGATCATGTACTTGGGCACAAAAGAAACCTCAACAATTTTAAGAAGATAGAAATTATCTCAAGCATCATTACTGACCACAATGCCATGACACTGGAAATTAACAACAGAGAAACAAAGGAGAAAAAAAGAAAGCATGGAGATTAAACAATATGTTATTGAAAAAACAATGGATCAATGAGGAAATCAAAGCTGAAATTAAAGAAATACCTTGAGACAAATGACAATGAAAGCACAACCACTCAAAACCTATGGGACACAGCAAAGGCAGTGCTAAGAGGGAAGTTTATAGCGATACAGGCCTTCCTCAAAAAAGAAGAACAATCTCAAATAAACAATTTAACCCACCACCTGAATGAATTAGAAAAAGAAGAATAAAAAGCCCCAAAAGGCAGCAGAAGGAAGGAAATAATAAAGATCAGGGAGGAAATAAATACAACAGAGATTAACAAAACCATAGGAAAAATCAACCAAACCAAAAGCTGGTTTTTTGAAAAAGTAAATAAAATCGACAATCCTCTGGCCAAATTCACTAAGAAGAAAAAAGAGAGAGCACAAATTAGCAAAATAAGAAAGGAAAATGGAGAATTACAACAAATAAAAAAGAAATACAGAATATCATACAAGAATATGATGAAAAACTATATGGAACCAAACTGGATAACCTAGAGGAGATGGACAAGTTTTTGGAAACATACCATCCACCAAGACTGAATCAAGAAGAAACAGACCACTTCAACAGTCCGATCACTAGAAAGGAAATAGAAATAGCAATTAAAAACCTCCCTACAAATAAAAGTCCAGGACCAGACTGTTTCACTGGGGAATTCTACCATACAAAGAAGAACTCATACCAGTCCTTCTCAAACTCTTCCAGACAATTGAAAAGGAGGGAATACTCCCAAACTCATTCTATGAAACCACCATCACCCTGATACCAAAACCAGGCAAAGACACTACAAAAAAAAAGAGAATTATAGGCCAGTATCACTGATGAACATTGACGCCAAAATCCTCACCAAAATATTAGCAAATAAAATCCAACAACACATAAAAAAGATTCTACATCATGACCAAGTGGGGTTCATCCCAGGGACACAAGGGTGGTTCAACACACACAAATCAATCAATGTAATACATCACATCAACAAGAGAAAGGACAAAAACCACATGATCATCTCAATCGATGCAGAAAAAGCATTTGATAAAATTCAACACCAATTTATGATAAAAACTCTCGCCAAAGTGGGTATAGAGGGAACATATCTCAACATAATAAAAGCTATATATGACAAACCTACAGCCAGCGTAGTACTTAACAGTGAAAAACTCTAAAGCTTCCCACTAAAATCTGAGATAAGACAAGGATGCCCACTATCACCACTCCTATTCAGCATAGTCCTGGAAGTCCTAGCCACAGCAATCAGTCAAGAGAGAGAAATAAAAGGGATCCAAGTTGGAAAAGAAGAGGTAAAACTGTCACTATATGCTGATGACATGTTACTATATATAGAAAACCCTAAAAGGTCCACACAAAAACTACTAGAGCTGATTGAAGAATTCAGCAAGGTAGCAGGTTACAAAATTAACGTTCAAAAATCAGTGGCATTTCTTTACACTAACGATGAGTCAACAGAAAAAGAAAGTAAAGAATCATCCCCCTTTAAAATAGCACCCAAAGTAATAAAATATCTGGGAATAAGTCTAACCAAGGAGGTGAAAGAATTATACACAGAAAATGATAATCCATTGATGAAGGAAATTAAAGAAGACTTTAAAAAATGGAAATATATCCCATGCTCCTGGATTGGAAGAATCAATATTGTTAAAATAGTCACACTGCCCAAAGCAATCTACAGATTTAATGCAATCCCTATCAAATTACCTAGGACATATTTCACAGAACTAGACCAAATCATAATAAAATTTATATGGAACCATCAGAGAACTAGAATTGCCAAAGCATTACTGAGGAGAACGAAAGAGGCTGGAGGAATAACTCTCCCAGACTTCAGACAATACTATAGAGCTACAGTCATCAAGACAGCATGGTATTGGTACAAAAACAGACATATAGACCAATGGAACAGAATAGAGAGCCCAGAAATGAACCCACAAACTTTGGGTCAACTAATCTTCGACAAAGGAGGCAAGAATATACAATGGAATAAAGACAGTCTCTTCAGCAAATGGTGTTGGGAAAAGTGGACAGCAGCATGTAAAACAATGGAGCTAGAACACTCCCTTACACCATACACAAAAATCAACTCAAAATGGATTAAAGACTTAAACATAAGACAAGACACAATAATCCTCCTAGAGGAAAACATAGGCAAAACATTATCTGACATACATTTCAAAAATTTTCTCCTAGAAGAAATAAAAGCAAGAATAAACAAATGGGACCTAATGAAACTTACAATCTTCTGCACAGCAAAGGAAACCAGAAGTAAAACAAGAAGACAACCTACAGAATGGGAGAAAATGTTTGCAAATGAAACCAACAAAGGCTTGATCTCCAGAATATATAAGCAGCTCATACGACTCCATAAGAAAAAAATAAACAACCCAATCCAAAAATGGGCAGAAGACCTAAACAAGCAATTCTCCAAGGAAGACATACAAATGATCAATAGGCACGTGAAAAAATGCTCAATATCACTAATTATCAGAGAAATGCAAATCAAAACTACAATGAGGTATCACCTCACACCAGTCAGAATGGCCATCATTCAAAAATCCACAAATGACAAATGCTGGAGAGGCTGTGGAGAAAGCGGAACCCTCCTACACTGCTGGTGGGAATGCAGTTTGGTGCAGCCACTATGGGAAACAGTGTGGAGATTCCTCAAAAGACTAGGAATAGACTTACTGTATGATCCAGGAATCACACTCCTGAGCTTGTATCCAGAAGGAACCCTACTTCAGGATGACACCTGCACCCCATTGTTCATAGCAGCACTATTTACAATAGCCAAAACATGAGAACAGTCTAAATGTCCATCAACAGGTGACTGGATAAAGAAGAGGTGGTATATTTATACAATGGAATACTACTCAGCCATAAAAACTGACAACATATTGCCTTTTGCAGCAACACGGATGCTCCTGGAGAATGTCATTCTAAGTGAAGTAAGCCAGAAAGAGAAAGAAAAATACCATATGAGATCGCTCATATGTGGAATCTAAAAAACAAAAATAAAAACAAACAAACAAAGAAACAAACAAAAACATAGCATAAATACAGGACAGAAATAGACTCATAGACGTAGAATACAGACTTGTGGTTGCCAGGGAGCGGAGAGCGGGAAGGGATAGACTGGGGTTTCAAAATTGTAGAATAGATAAACAAGATTATACTGTATAGCACAGGGAAATATACACAAAATGTTATGGTAGCTCACAGAGAATAAAATGTGACAATGAGTGTGTATATGTCCATGTATGCCTGAAAAATTGTGCTGAACACTGGAATTTGACACAACATTGTAAAATGATTATAAATCAATAAAAAATGTTTTAAAAAAAGTCTCACAATTACTTGGCATAATTATAATCCTTATAATCGTAGTTTCACCCCTACAGCTCAGAGGAAAGTCACTATATCTTTGGGTTATGTTGACTGGAAATAATTATTTTTTAAAAAATTCTATTTAGAGTAGACAAAATCAGTATTTGTTATGCCATAAAATCTAAATAAATATAAAATCAAGTTATAAATGGAAATAGCTCAGCCATTAAATGTATTACTATTTCTTTAATCTCCAATTTTGTCTGTAGGGAAGGAATTTATATATTTTTATATTTGTGGTCCAAAATATCTAAGACAATACTTTATACATTGTGGCAGTCAAAACATCCGTTTAGTAAATAATTGAGTTTCGTGTACTTGACGAAATAATTTATTAAGAAAGTAATCTAATGAGAATGTACCATATTTTTCAACAAGATTTAGAAATTACCTTTGTAAAAATAGATGATGCACTTATGTAAACATATTTTCCTTTTCTTTTTGTTTTTTACAATAGAGTTGGACGTTGATCAGAAAAAAAAACTGGTGTCTAGGTTTTTAAATACCATGTTTATTGCAGTATGTAATTCACCTAACTAGTTTGTCTTCATTTAATTTCAGGGTCACTATTGTGTATATATTTTTAACACCATAGCAGTGCTTTATTGTAGTGTACTATTTGGACCATTGTATTTATTCTCGAAGAGGTCGTATAACTCCTGTTTCAAACTATGTTGTCGAATTGTTTATAATCTTCTCAGCCTGAAGTTATTTGTTCCTTTTTCTGGTCAACTCCACATTCGGTGAATTAGTATATTAAGTTCTGCTGAAATATATATTAGCATAATTTTGTCTATCAGCAATTGGTCTATGTCTTACTGAACAGCAAGATGTGAGGTTACATCCATTTGTATATTCAATATTTACACCTGTATCTGGTATAGTATAGTTGCTTGTTATATGTCTATCAATGTATCCATCAGTCAATGAATGCTGCCTTTAGAAGATTAGACTTTCTATTTTTTTCCACCTTTGATGCCTCAGTAAGTAGCATGATATCTGACTCAGTAGCTTCTCTAAATGCTAATGACAAGTGAATAATTACCCACTATAAAAATATAAGAGGGATAGTTTAGATTCTTTTTGGTCTTCAGTAAGTGCTTTAATAACATAAAAAAAAGTGTTGAATAATGCAACCATTTGTAATGATTGTAGTTGATTCTAGACAGACGTTATACACTTATCACATCTTAACTTTACTTCAGCCACCCTGTGTTCTTAGCTGTAGCAAAGCATTTAGTGAGAGTTTGAAATATCGTCTACTATTTTTATTTACTTAGTTGGTTATGATTCATAGTGACATTGAAATTTCAAACTACAGTCATCGTTTTATTGACAGAAGATGATTTATATAACATGCTTTACTCCTTTGGAAGTTTACAAGTTTCAAAGAGAAAGTCGTATCTTATAACTCACATTTATTGAATAATAACAATGTGCCAGATATTGAGTATTCTACCCATAATAACATGTTTAATCAATAAAAATACACATAGAGATTATTATTGCACAGAGATTATCAATCTCTTTGTTTACATATTAAGAAATCAGGGCATAAGGGTGAATTACTTACCCCAAATCACATAGTTAGAAAGTGTTAAATCTAGAACTTATAAGGCAGTCTGACTCCGGAGTAAATATTTGTAATCACTTCCCTCAAATGATGGAGTACAGCACCACTGGGGAGATTAGGAAAAATGAGCTTTCATGATTTTGACTTAACTGTTCCTAATAGAAATATATATATGTATGTTTTCTTCAGGAGGAGTTTGAGATTTGTAAATATTAACTAGTATATATAAAATAGATAAATAGCAAGTTTCTTCTGTATAACACAGGGAACTATAATTAATATCTTATAGTAACCTATAATGAAAAAGAATATGAAAATGAATCTATGTATGCATATGTATAACTGAAACATTATACTGTCCACCAGAAATTGACACATTGTAAACTGACTATACTTCACTTAAAAATAAATAAATAAGTACAAATAAAAAGAATCAAGTTTTCCAAAAGAAAAATATATAGAGAGTCTTCAAAAATTAAAATTATGATGCTTTCTTACAGTCTTCAGTCATCTTGGTCTTTGCCCATTTCCTTCGCATCTCTGCCAGATATCATATGTGTCACCTTGGAACAAAAGTCTCCCTTAGGTAGTCCTAGTAGCTCATGATGGACATGTAGTCTGGGCTTCTTGAGTGGAGGAGGCTGTATTTTCCAGATGTAGGTGTTTTACTTGTCTTAGAGAATTAATACATAAGAGCTCTCCTTCCTGCCAAAACACGTTGTCTTAAAGTACTGATTACTGAAAACTTGGGCAAAAAGAATATTAGGACTTGAAACACTGAAACTTGGCCTGAAGACCAAACAGGTGCAAATAACTGCATAGTTCTCCATCTTTATTTTCACAAATTTCTTCAAAAGACATTGTCTTTAGTTATCTTTCAAAGAAAAGTAAAATCTATCAATTTAACCAAATGAAACAAATTCCTGAGTGTCCCTCAACAATGTACTGATCAATGAACTGAGGGAAAATCTTTGTTGTACTGATAAATAATGTATCTAAAAGAGTTCAATAAAAGCTAGAAGAAATATATTTTCTGAACTTACTGATTTTTAAGAAATAAAAAAAGCAAAATATTATCAAAGTGAACTAACACTTTATTTTTCTACAATTTAAATATATATTTTACATATTACATCATAAAGTACCCTCAAAGAAAAAATTATTATTTCACATCTTTTTTTCAGTTTTATTAGGCAGAATTGTTACAATTTGACTGCACATATACAGTATATTGCATGTAAATATATATACACTATCTACTGCACATATTTTTAAATTTACATATATGTACTGTTCATGGTTTCTAAGCACGTTTACAGCTTTAGCTTTTTAAACTTATGTAGTTATCAAAGGAATCAAGCCAACCACAAATAAGAATTAATTAAAAAGGAACATACACCCCACTATTAATAGCAACATTATTAACAATTGCCAAGATATGGAGCCATTCTAAGTGCACATCAATAGACAAATGGATAAAGAAGATGCAGCATATATATGTAATGGAATACAACTCACCCATAAGGAAGAAGGATATTTTGCCATTTGTGGCCTTCACTCACTTTTTTAAAAAATGTCACATCTTAAAGTAATTAAATGTTTCTTATTTCTCTTGACCAACTGAAGCTTCATATCTAGATACTGAGGCTACCATTTTTTTTTCTTTAAAACACTGAAGTGGTTTATATTCTATAAGAATATCAGGGTGATTATAAATATATAATATTACATACTATAATATTAACTGCATACTTGAATTGTTACATGGTAGATGATAGACAAATGTATAAAATAATATAAAATTCACAGAGTGAATATTTCCATTAGCAACACAAAGTATTTTCTGGCATACTTTGCTCAAGTAAACTACTTCAAAACAAGTTCAAAACATTATTACTCAAGTTCTTTGTTAGATTTTTATTATTTATTGCTTTGCTGAAGGTTCCCGCTTTTTAAGATTTTGCAATGCCTTTAGTAGCCTCATAATAACCATTGTATTAACTACAGACATACTCAAGACACCTCTGCTGCATGTCAAAAGTTTGCCTAAATATACCTAGCCCCTAAGAGAAAACTGTTCACAGCATTTATCAGAACCATAAGAAGTACAACCCAGAAATAATTTGCAGTTCAATTAACAATGGGTCTTCAGCATGGGATATGCACGTTTTATAGGACAATATGTTATGTATTCACCTAACATGACTCATTCTGAAATGGATTTTACATCCAATGAAAGCTGATGAGTAAATATGATTCTACATGTAGAGATAATTGTGATGGATAATTAATATCAGTATTGCAATATTATAGCCTAGGGACAATGAACTGTTGATTGGTGAAGGTATCATTCATATACATAATTCTGAACCCGTATTCAGATTACATATATACACCCAAATCTAAAAGGAGGTATGGAGGTGTGGATAACAGTAAAATAAGGTATACAGCAATTCCCTTTTCATAAGATTCACTCATTTCATTGGAATCAGACTGCTCACTTACCATTACTGGGGATTTTCAACAAGAATGCTTTTTGTATAACCTGCTATACTGTCTTTTCAGGATGACAAAATTGAAATATGGGAAGAGAAATAAAGATAGACA
Organism: Camelus ferus; assembly: GCF_009834535.1. Classification (NCBI taxonomy): domain Eukaryota; kingdom Metazoa; phylum Chordata; class Mammalia; order Artiodactyla; family Camelidae; genus Camelus; species Camelus ferus. Next base: position 757,342 of record NC_045709.1, read on the forward strand.
ACCTTAACAGTTAAACATTAACAGTTAAAACAAAAGAAAAATAAAATATTTTAAACTCACCTTGCAATTAAGAGAGTTTGCATAGTGAGTATAAATTAACTGTAATATAGATTAAATGTTTAAAATGGGTAAAACAAACTTAATAATAAGTTTAAAACATATTTAAGTAGCTGCTGTGCAAAAGAATGTAAAAAGAACAGAAAATGGAAAAGATAAAAAGAAAAAAAAAACACTGAATACCTGGCTTTATGACAGGCTAACAAATATGAATTAAACTAAATAAGTAGAGGATATTTTTTACAAAGAAAAGATACCACTATGCTAACAAATCCAGATAGTGTGGAATTATTTGCTGTTAATTATTCCTTCTATCCTTTGCTCCTCCACTTTCTATAATATGGTTGAAAATAGCAAGATACTTGAATTATCACTTGGCAGCTTTGTTTAAGGGTGAGAATTATTTTTGATGAACTAGCATTTTTATCTGTGTTGAGGTAAAGAAAATGAAGTAGTTTTATAGGCCTCCACCCCTCAAACCAGGTCCTGAGGGGTATTTAATTTGAAAGCAAGCACTTTTTTCCTACACTGTTCAATGGTTCTGATATTGTCAGAAAATTTAAAAAGAGACATATTTTGTTATAAGCTAAGACGCCTTAAACATAGTCACAGTAAATTATCCTTTGGACTCCTTGCTGACTTTTGAGCTTCTTCCTCGATACCATCTTTTCCTTAAGTATTTAGAAAAGATTCTGGTGAATTAATTCATATGAATGAAAACAAAAGAAATATAATCTTAGAGTGTGACTTATCTCAAAGATTTTATCCATTACAATTGAGCAAAACTGTCAAGCTTTAGGACTCAATAGGAAAGGATAGGAAAATATCCTTAATATCATGAGCAGTCCCTTGGGACCTCAGAAGGTATCTCAAGGTAGCTGAGTGAACCAATACTTCAAAAGGGAGTCTCTAAAGATGAGAAACAAAGGGCACAAGTAGGTAAAAGTGCGAACATATAGTTTTTTCAAGACCTAAGACAAGAAAGCAGGAAATAGGAAATAGAGGACCAATTCATTTAACACATCCAAGAGTGAAGCTTTGCTGCAAAAAGAAGATGGGAAAAGAAAAAAAAAGTAATCCTCAAAAATGGGAGAATTAGCATAAAGTAGTACCAATAATTTAAACTCATCAATTATTTGTTCAAATAGTCATTTATTGAATATATTATTAGTTGAACATCTACTATGTTTGTGGCATTCTGCTATTCCCTAGGGATACAAATATTAGAACAGGTCTCTGTCTTCATGAAGACTGAATACTTAGTAGGAAAGACAAATAATGATGCAGCCTCTAGTTACTCTTTCTTCAAATCTTTATGTTTTTTTCCCATAGTACCCTCTTCCACAGATTATTCATTAAAAGTCATACCTACTCTTATAAATTGGGGCATTCCATTATCATTCTCCTAGGAAAAGAAAGAAAGCCTAAACATCTAATTCCAGTTTAAGAGCATTCTCTAATGGTTTGTTTTCATTCTCAAGTAATACGTTACTAATCCAATCTAAAAATCTTTCCTCTAGGACTCACATTTCACTCTTTCTGGACCCCCATTTCAGTTGATAAATACTTTCCAATTATCTTGAACAGAGGTTCTTAACCTGGAAAGTATGCTTATCCAAGAGAAAAGTGTGGGTATTTTAAGTTGTCACGATGACTGGAGAGAGGTGTCACTTTTGGCATTTGATGGGGTGGGAGCTGATAAAGCCACATGGTCTGCCATATGGGATAGTCAGAGTAGCAAAGAATTGTTCTACCCAAACCCAGCAGCACCTCTGTGGAGAATCATACACAAGGTCTCACTGCATAATGATTTCCACTTTGTTCTCCCTCAAAACTTAATCCTTCCAAGTGCCCCACTTTCCAGAAAGATTTCTTCCTCTTTCTGCATCACAACATCACCCTAACAAGATTGTCCCAATTTGAAGGCAAGAAAAATGTCTCAGATGACTCTCTACTTGCCTTAGATAACAACAGTTGAGTTGTGGATGTGAATAAATCTTCCACTTTTCCAGCATTAGGTCCACAGTTCATTCTATTGCACTTCACTATTTCTTTTAAATAGAATTTTAGTTGTTGAAGAATGATAGGTGAGATAACATTGTTAAATGGTGCTATTTAGTGGTAGGTGTGTGTCTAAGTTGTTGGCTAGGAAGGTCAGACTTGCACCAGGCAATTCCTGAAGTGAGGACAATTGAAAGTCTCAAAGGTGGCAATTTAAATCTGGCAATTTTAAGAATAATGATGATGATAAAACTACAGCTGCTACTATTACTTAGATAGCGGGAGAGAGAGAGGCTACACTAAGAGCGTATAGGATCTGATGGTCCTACTAGGAGAATGATGTTAGTCCAAACTAGTTGTTTACAAGCTCTGTTAAAAAAAAGTGCTGTGGAACAAAGAAGATCATATGACACAGCACAGTTCCTCACAGTCTGAGACTGGAAAAGGACAGTAACCACGGAAGAAAACCATTGAATTTGGTCTTCCTTTAGTTTATATCAAATATTCTTAGAGTCTCAAATTAGGTGAGTGAATGTCAACCATTCATAAATTAGCAAGGTTAATCAGGAGTGAGAAATACAATGAACTTGTAAAGACATAAGAATTTTGACCTTCTTCCTTAAGAAATTCCATGGGAACCAGAGTCTTCATACTTACATACATTGTGATCAATTCAGAATCCCTTTCATTTGAACAGTGCTAAAGGTAATAGTTAAGAAACTAACAATGGTGGACATTATCCCAAGTGCCTTAAAGGCAAAGATCCTGCTAACTAGGCATGATTTTATCTACATTTTACAGACATGGGAACTTAGAATGATGTTGGGCAGGATGCAATATGTTACAAATAAGTTTCTAGTCCCTAGGAATAGCAAAATATTTTATTTCATTTGATGGCTAAATATATAGGGCATTAGTTCCTGCAGTTCATACAGATGTTTGTAGCCTCAAGCTTTCAGAGATTTATGCAATTAGCCATGCCATGAAGGTCAGTCAGCAGCACAGTGGCAATCTCCAAAAGAGCTCATTTTAACAAAACTGTCATTGAACAAGACCTTACCTTTTATCTCTTCATTAACCCTGCTCACACCACACTTAACTTTATGTTTAACCAACTGTCTTGCAAAATAACACTGAAGGTTAACAATGTATTTCACAAGTGGTTTCATGCACAGTCAGAATGAGTACAGTAAAATTACCATAATAAACATTTATATCTCACATTTGTTGAATTGAAAGTTCTACAAATAAAGCAGGTATCTGGTAAGTGTTACATGACAGAGCAAAGCTACCCAAATATTGTCCTTAAATGATTTAAAGTCATATTTTCTGTTTTACTTTCATTAAAAAAAAGTAATTGGTGATGAAAAAAATGCAATATATTTCTATGTTTAACTATCCACTGGATATTTCCCCTGAGAACTGAAACCATTTACAGATACACAATTTACTTTCTACTTTAATGTAACTTTATTTTTCCATTGGCTTCAACAACATGATATTCTTATTCCTACAATCATTTGAACAGAAATATTCAAATTGTAAGCAAATTTATTTTTTCTTCCAGGAATTTCTGGGAAACAACAACAACAACAACAACAAAGCATATATATGAAACTGTTCAACTCCTTGATAAATAACATTAAATGACTTTTTTGGAGGGGACAGAGTTGTTTGCTTTAGGTATTTCTTTGTTTGTTTACTAAGAATCTTTGACCCTCTTGCTCAGAACAAAAGATGGGGAAAAAAATCACACCAAAAACATCTTACATTTGTATTTGCACAAGAGCACTTAAAAAAAATTCAGATCCAAATGACTTCCTTAAGCTATTCTTGAACTGAGCTGACAAAGAATGTGAAAAAAACCCTAAAACTATTTCTCTTTTAGATCCTCTACTTCATAACCAGAAGCTGAATGCTTTCTAATCTCTTCCCTCATTCTTTGCTCGCTCATGCCCCTCTGCCCCTAATTCTCTCTCTTTTCCTCTTGGCAATGAAAAAAAGCCCCCGAACTCAATCACTTCTTAAAGTTAAATCACTCCTAGAACAAGGTAGGACAATTTTAAGACCTGGGCTTGCACTGAACTGACAACCATTATCAAAGATTTTTCAAAACCTGTACCAGATAGAAAGAAATTTGTAGAGGGATGAAAATTAGTTATAAGAATGTATAGCCCAGGACTCTTAGATATATATCAATTAATTAAAATGGTAGTGGAAATTTCAGTTGCAAAAGTTGGTTGGAAAATACAGAATGAGAAGTTTCCAGAGTGACCTAAAAAGACTCCAAACTGAATAGGAAATTAGAAGCATTGGGGCAAAACTGGAAATGTTAAACATAGTATTTTGGAGTCTATCTCCAAAGTCTTTCCTGTGAAATAGTTTTGCTATGATTCAGTCTTCTAAGCAAGAAAAGGTTGAATCGTTTGAAGACTTTCAGAAGAGCTCTTTAACACTTTAATAGACAATGTGCAGGAGTAGATCCTAAAAGATATGTGACCCCATCTCTTTCCTCAAGTTTTACTATGGCTTTAAGTCAGAAATAGGAAATTTGATAAAGGAAAAAAGCAAGAATCAGAAATTGCCACCTTGTAAACATACAATACTTTGTTAAACATTATGAAAGAGCCTTAGAACCAAAACAAAATATAATTCAGACAAGTAACGGGTTTACAGATTAGAACAACAAAAAAATTCCCACTCTAGTCAATAAGCAAGGTCACTAGATATTGTATACAAAAGATGTTGATTTTTTTTAAAGTTTCCTGTGTTAACTAAGAAAATAAAATAGAATAAGTTCGTGATCAGTGAAGGTGGTACTAAGAAAATTAAGCACCACAATTTCCCGCTTCTCTGTTAAACTCCAAAAGAGAATTTTCCTAAAATATTGAAAGACCACCTTGGGAAAGCAACTTCCAGATCAGATGAGTGAGTACCTCAGTGGACTTGCTATAACAACGAAATTATGGGCAAGACAAGTATGATCAACCATAGCAAAACTCTGGCAATTAATCAAAGCCATAGATTGAGCTGAAAGTCATCTATCCAATGAAATTACTAAACCTCGGTAAGACAGCCACTTCTGTAATTTTTATATTGGGATTATTCCCCATACTTTTTCACTTCCCACCTCAGTAATATGATAAACAAAAACCAGTAGCACAACAGAGAGAACTGTTTTGAGGGATCTTGAAGCCTTGAAGATATCTCTACCATAAAACAAGTCTCAATAAATTGAAACATTAAAATCATATGCATTATGTGTTACGATCACAATGAAAATATAAAAAATTAACAACAGATGTGAATTTTGGTAATTCACAAATATGTGAAAATTAAAAACAACCTCCTAAATAATCAAAGGGTCAATGAAGAAATAACAAGAGGAATTAGGAAATACTCTGACATGAAAAAAATGGAACCACGCCATACCAAACTTTAGAAGATGCTGCAAAACAGTGTTCACAGGGGAATTTATAACTGTGTCTATATTGAAAAAAAAGAAAGTTTTAAAATCAATAATTGACTTTCTACTACAAGAATTAGAAAATGAGAAGAAAGTTAATGTTATAGCAACAAAAATAAATAAATAATTAAAATTGTTCAAGTAATAGTAAAAAAATAGAAAATCAGTGAAATAAAAAAAATGTATTTTTGAAAAGGTAGGGATAGTGATTATCTCTAACAATCATATTCCTCAGACATTCCCTTTGTCCCAGCCCAAACCTGTTACCTCTAATCTTTAAACAAGAAATATTCTTCCTTCTTTCTGAGCCCACATCCACTAACTTAATTGTGAGACTTTTACTGGGCCAATGGAATTTCTCAATTAAATGTTCTCCTAGTTGTCTTCTTGAAACTTCTGAAGACATCTCTTTTCATAATGAGGTAATGGCTATTTTGAACACTGACTTATCAGTACCTTTGTGCTTAAACTAAGTTTAAATTAAGTTCATATTACTTAGAGCATAACTTATCCCAAGGAGATATATCTCTTACTTTTGGCTGACTACTGGCCATTCATAGTTTTCCCAGATCAGTAACAAAATGACAAAGGAATTCCTAGATTTTATTAACTTCTACAGGCAATGGGCTCCAGTTTTTCTGAAATTACTATAGCAGTGTATGACTTACTCAAGTTTCTTGTTAGGTAAGCCTCTTCTCTGGAATCCTAAAGAGGATTTGTGTGTGTGTGTGTGTGTGTGTGTATAAGAGTTAAATTAGCTCTTCAAACATCTAATATGGGCTTACTTAATTATCATAAACCTTTCTAACTATTTATATATGAAAGCTGTGGACAGGCCTTTATTTTTTTTTTTTAGTATATTTTTATTGAAGTACAGTCAGTCTACAATATTGTGTCAATTTCTGGTGTACAGCACAATACTTCAGTCACATAGGAACATGCATACATTCGTTCTCATAATCTTCTTCACCATAGGTTACTACAAGATATTGAATATGGTTCCCTGTGCAATACAGTATAATATTGTTGTTTATCTATTTTATATACCTTAGTTAGTATCTGCAAATCTCAAAAAAAAAAAAAAAAAGACAAACTTATTCACAAAACAGAAACATACTCACAGACATAGAAAACAAACTTATGGCTACCAGGGGGGAAAGGAGGTGGGAAGGGATAAATTCAGAGTTTGCGATTTGCAGATACTAGCCCTCAGTGTTCTTGATTAATGTTTTGGGAATGACCATAAACCAATAGCTAATTACATTTTCTTTTTAACCCCACATCACAAGCCATATCATCTACTTTGTCCAAAAGTAATAGTCAGAGCTGTTAAATAAGCAGAGGCTTCTGCCGATTTCATTTCAGCATTTTCATTTTAGCAATTTCACTTTCACATCTCAACTTGATCATCCCCTCATGTTTTATAATGGTCACTCATTGAAAATACACATTTCTTAGCAAGCAGGCTTACCTCCTATGAAATTCAATTATTTGCTCCTTCACACATTTTTATTCATTATTGGAATGTTTCAAATTCTGAAATTTTATTTCATTACATGAAAAAGAAAGCTCATAATTTTAAAACCTCTTGTTTATGAACTGTGTTTCTGATAGATTTACTAGGAAACCTTTAGAAAGTATGAACAATAATTTCAGTTGATCAGTCATATCTTGAGATTGAAACAGAAAAACATTGTGTGTATACCCTCTGATAGATCGATCTGACTTCACCCCTAGAATATGACTTCTTGCCCTAGAGGCAAAATCTACCCCGGAAGCAGAATTCCACCAAAAGCTCACCAAAACTTGTCAGTTAACTGGAGATTAGAATGTCAATGGATAAGCTTTTGAAAATGGACCATAATTCTGGAATGCTTTTAAAAATAAGGAAGATTCTTGCCTTCATCTAAGAGTAGTCAATCCATTTAAGAACTTTTGTGTTCTCTAAAGCTTTCTTAAGAAATGAAAATAAGGAAATACTCTGGAGTCTACAGAAAATGACATGCTGCTCATTTTGCTAAAGAGACCAGACTTATTAACCTCCTACTTACATACCCAAAGAGTAAAATCTTTTAAAAGCTTTAAAGACTGTTTTAATATACCAGCAGTTGGTCCTAGAGTCAGGGGAAAAAGGTACTGAGAAAAATATGAATGGAGTTGAATGAGAGTAACATCAAAAACAACAACAACAACAACAAAAAAACTGCTGAGGGGCAATGGTACCACAAGTGGGATTGTGAGACTCTACATGAAATTTCCTATCACAACAAAACAAAATGGTTACTGTATTCAATCAACACTGGGAGGAAAGCTTTGCTAGAATTTCTGGGGGTGTCTATGGTGCATGTCTCATCTGTTACCAGCATAATTTCGGTACTATTGTAAAGGTAGGGATGAGGTTCAAGAGCCCAGACCTCAGTAATCCTTTGAGTACCTCTAAATGGATTACATATCACCTGAGTGATTTTTGTCTATGTGTTTGTCATAATTTTCAAATTGTGAAAATAGATTGTATCCTTTTATTGTCTGAGAGTGTGACAATTAACTTGAAAAAAAATTTAAATTAAAAATAATGAAAATAAAAAAAAATACATTTAAAAAATGGCAATTACTTGATTTTGTCTTACCAACACAAGAAATATTTTTCTGTCCCTCAAGTGCTCTCTAGTGACAGGGGTGTTTATTTTATAGAAATGTTGCAACAAAAACTTAACGAAGTTTTGAACTTTTAAGAAAAGTAGAAAGAACAAATGTAATTTTGAAAGTGAAAGTAGCAAATCTCTCAAATATTCTCCAACTTTCATGCATTTAAAGTATTCCCATTGGATTAATGACATGAGATCAGCTCCTTCTGGGTATTATTAATTTTCCCTTTATGTGAGAGTAACAGGCAGATACATGTGTTTAGATGTATCATCTCCAATTCTAGACACCATATGATTGCAAGAATACATTGTCAAAATTACAAGGGACTTAAGCAATGAACCCAGGGCTGCTTTCAATGGCTATGAGAAGGCTTTCCTCAACTTTTTTTTTTTTTTTTAAAACAAGCCTTGCATAACCTGAAACCTGGAGACCCATTCTTGAAACATAAAGATAATAAAGATATCAAAGTTATCAAAGACAGACTTCAGACTTTGATGGAAAGGGGTCTATGTCTCTCAATTAAAAAGGCATATATAGCATTCTTGAACCACTGAAAGATAATCCTTTCTAAAGCCTTTGGGTTGAGGATTAGTTGGAAAACTCCAGAAGTATATGATCTTTGTAAGGAGATAGATTCCATCCAAGACACTTGGATCAATTCAACAACCACATGAGAAGTAGACAGTGTTAACTAAAACGTCAGAAATGAAGATCTGATTGAAATAAAATGGTGTTTATTCAGGGTTTGTTAGGACTGCAGCCTGGGAGACACAGGGTCAAAAAGCACTTGTATTATGTTCCACTTGACTACAAAATAGGGGAGGCATTTAAAGGCAAAAGTCACATAATTACAATTAGTTAAACAAGTTGTTATATAATCAAAGCTGGCAAGTAAGGGTGCTTGTTTAGTATGGTTTGGTTGGGATCATATATGGTTGCATGGTTATAAGGAGAAAACTTTAGACCATAAGTTTGCAGCTGGCAGGTATTCTGAATACAGCTGGTGGTGTCCTTGGGTCTGAAACAGTTCAAAGAAAGTTATAATTCACAGTGGTGCTGAGATTTCTCTGAGACCAAATCTTCATGGGCTGCTCGACTCCAATTTTCTATACCTAAACTGTGATTACTACATTGTAATTTCAATTTGTCATCAATAGCTTTCACTGAAGATTCACTGAGCAAAATCACAGATTGTTATATTTTATCATCTTCATTCTTTTGTCCATCTGCTAGGCTATCTTCTTTTCTGTTTGTTTAAGGCTGCCTTTAATTATGTTAACCATAAAGCAAGCCTCAATTCTTAATATTGCTTTTTAACTCTTTATACAATTTTTGGCATAAGTTCAATACTTGGCTACAATTGGCTTGTGAACAGGCTTCACCATACAACAAACTGACTGTTGGATTTGTGCACACATTTTTTTTCTTTTGAGAACCACCCGTCTTCCTTTAATACTAGTTATTTGTAATGTATCAGTCAATTTCCTGGTTAATTGGATTCTACCTATGCATGACTTTATAGATGGCAAACACAACAGACATCCCAAAGTCTAAAACTCTAAAAACCTGATCATACACAAAAAGTTAGATTACTTTCTTTGATTAAATATGACTTGAGGACCTTATGTGGGAATTAGCTTTTGTAACTGAACTTTGAAGAAACAGAACTTGGAAGAGAAAGAGAGAACAGATGGTGAATATTTGGAGTCTGTTTCATTTTCACAGATCTTATAAGACAAATTTCTCTTTTGCTTTAGAGCTACCTAATGATCTCACCATTACAAGTTAATTGTCTGGCACTAGGCCATTCTAAATGGGTAGTGCCCTAACATTACAGAACTATCTAGAAATTTTACAGGGGTATTTTGGCCAATAAAAATTACCTCCAATGTCTGGCCTTAGACATCTGGAGCACAAAAGACAATTGGCTTCTCCTTGCTGACTAGACACAAACTTGGTAAACTAATTCCTTTCCCCAAGATATTCATTGACATCAACCATGGTCCAATTTTTTACCATCAATTTACTCTTTTGGGGAAAAAATGATATTAGATAATAGTTTATGAAAGATTAAAAAAAACTGGGTTTTGATTTGAGAACCAGTATCCTAACCATCCAAGGGAAATTTTGGAATGTTTTATGTTTTCCTTAAGCTATGTACCCACAAAGTAAGATGAGTCCAAAGTGCTATATATTAGAGAATATCAGAGTTAGACCATACCATTCAGAGTCAAGACCTCTCAGTCTGGAGATTCATGAAGCTGAACAGCAGTGGTTCATAGGAAAGTCAATTTAGAAATAATTTTGGCTTTAAAGAAAGTAGAATGTCCTTTTTACATCCCTTCAATATTCACCAGGATTTTTACTATTACAATAAGATCTCAAAAATCAAAGAAAGAAATAAAATTTGATTAATTTGTGAATTACCCCATATTTGGTTCTACAGGCACTTCAGATCGTAGATGGGATGGATCCATTCTCCTGGTTTATTCTGGTACCCTTGGGACCTGCCTGAGAAGTGGATATAAACTCTGATGATAATCCTCATCTTATTAGTTATCTATGTTGAAATTTTCAGCTTATTATCTTCAACATGTTCACAGCTGTACCAAAAAATTATACATAAAAAATGAATAAGAATTATGTATTAAAATTATATATTATTAAATATATATTAGAGTGAATAATATATAATTTATTAATATTATATATATATATATATATCACCATCATACAACCATAACAGAAAACCTAAAGCGAGAACATGATACTTCATGTTGTGATTAGCTGAATTAGTCTTGCCCCTATGTATTAATGATACATCATTTCGTTCAGGCTGCAGAATGACTACAAGGGAAGACAATGAGACCTAAATCCATTCCAAAGCAAGAATCTAACTGTCTACATTAACATAACATTTATTTTCCATTGTTTCTATCAACATAACTTTCTTATTACAAAAAAAGTCTTGTCTAGAATGGAAATTTCAGAATAATTTTACTGATCCTTTTAATAATCCTTCTCCCCAAAATGAACATCAAACTGTTCAACTCTGAAAAGAACATCAGCAAACAATTGCTTTCTTTCCATGATTGTTATGAAGTCATCAAAATCCTCATTTTGCTGTGCCCCCCAATCTTGAACCATTATGTTATGATCCTTATAGAACCAAATCCCTTGTTTGAAAAAAGCACCTTAAATCAGTCTCTAAAACCTCACAGATATATCAAATTTATTTTCCTTCTCTCAGAGATGCTACTAAAATAAGACAAATAAGTTCTTTCCCTTACTTAATATGAATAAACTCAGTGTTATCCTATCCAATGGGTAATTTGGTTATGTTTTTACATGGCTGGCATTCAATATTATTTAGAAGACCCAGAACCAAGATAAACACATTCTCATTGCTGAACTTTTATGAAATATTCCTATTTTATTTTTCACTAGATTACACCACTTGCCCTATACAAAGAGAATGAGAAAAAGAGGAAAACACCATGAGATGAGCACTTAATATGTTTAACTCTTTATCCTAGGCACTGGGTATCACATTCATTGTGTACCTCACACAAGCACCATTATAACATAGCTATTATTTTACTCATTTTGTAAATGAAGACACTGAGGCTTAAAAAGTTTAAATAAGTAGTTCAAGGTTAGTCTAACATAGAGGCTTGAATGTGTAGTCTTTCATATCTAAATTTCCATGGATCTATAATTTGAATTTACTGAATAGAAAATAATTCAATGAGTGTCCCTCAAATGTGGTTTCCTATTCATCAGGGGGAAAGAAAAACTGAGAAGCCCTACAGAAAACATTTTTTTTTGAAGACAGATTGTCTGTTAGAGATGTCAGCTATTATCCTTAAAATACCTTATATACCCTTAACCACTCAGGACATTTTTTCCTATGTTTATCACAGCAATCAGTTCAGTATTGGGTGGACTGAAATACCCCACTTACACTGGTAACATATCATATTAAATTTGAAAAGGAAAATAATCTGTTTGAAATGTAATATTGACTTATCTGACCTTTAAAGATATAACTGTGAAGAAATTGACCCTAGCACAGTGTTTATTCTTTCATATAGGATGATATACATTTATTAATAAATTTCATCTTTATCCAATATAAAAGTGAAAGAATAGCTTAAGAAAATTAATATTGGGGGATTTAGAGGAGAAAAATACTAACCATTGACTATAGAGAAATTAGAGAAAATACAAATTGATTGCCTAGATAAAAATTATTTTAAACATTTTCCATATGATTAAGAGCTGAAAAGTGATAAATTGCTATAGTATACAGATATAAAATAACCAAATTTAAAAGTACACCAAATAGTGAACATATAAACTGTAAATACTAAAAATAGCATACACTTAAAGTGGGATAAGCTTTCTCTACTGCCTCCTGGTAGACAATAGCCCCTTTAAGTCCTCTGCTAGAATGTTTTAACCAGAGAGCATTGAGATGATCCCAAACGCTGAGCAGAGGCTGCTGCTAAGGAAATGTTCAACAGCCAAATTCAATATTTCTCCAGTGTGCTGAAGTCAATAGTGACAAATCTCCCTGCCTTCATTCTCACCTCCTACAAGCCCTGCAGATCCCAGGCACAGTTGGAGAAACGTGAAAAGTCCTTTCCTGTCAGATGCCAGCATAAATGCCTGAATCTGGAGATGATTAGACTTTTCATGGCCAGAGGACATCCAGTGAACAATCTCTTCAGAATACTGTATTACCCATACTTATGTTATAAAATGTGATGCATTAAATATATTCACTGAGGACCAACTTTTAAAAATTTTAGCGACATTTCCCCAAGTTTACAATTGCAAAGCACACATTAAAAATAAATGTTAAAGTTTAAAATTTAAAAGAATAAGTGGCTTTCACATGCTAAGATATATGGCAAGAACCAAGCAAACAGATGGAATAAACAGTAGGCAGATAGAAATTGAAAATTGCATTTGATTAGCCCAAGTAATGCCATCTGACATCCAGTTATGAAATTGCAGTAAATTATATTTTCTTAATATCTCCATATGAAATCTATTAGTAAAGTAAGGCAATAGCATATTGAACAATGATGTTTTCTTCCTGATTCTGTCAAGGCTATAGCATTTTTGTTGATATTTACTTCTCTTCTCCAGAGATGAAGTCCAGCAATGCCTTACATGGCAATCTTCTTTCAAATACATATTTAGGAAAATAATGCTAATGTGTTAGCATAAATCAACTCTACTGAGAGTTAAAGAGTGAAACTCTCATTTGGTTATACAGACAGTAATAAAACCGTATCATCGTAGGCATCCTTTGCAATGGTTCTAATCTGATTCTAATTATTAAAAGAGATTTAATCATCAATTCTTTTTTGCAATTCTATCTGGAGATCAAAGTTGAAAGCAGGAATGTCAAAAGGGTGCCTATTTCCAAGATTGTGTTGATTCTTCTCTTTAGATTTAGTAAGAGAAGCTGAATGGATGGCAAATTATGTTTTAGGGGTAATTTTAATTACATGGTTCCTGTGGTAAGCTGAAATAATATAGCAAATTATATCTCTAGATATAATAATACCACATTTCTTTAAAAAATCTCCTATAACTCACCTGAACTCAACTTTATAAAATTCAGACATCAACCTGACATTCAAGGCTGTTTAACAATTCGTTTCACCTTTACTCTTCAAATAGAGTTTTCCACACTATGTTCCATAAACCCATCAGTGAAAGAACCTGGGAACATAATAAAAAATATATTGAGTTTGCTATACCTTTTTAATTAATGAGGGTTATGATTATCATGGGAGTTATATGGGTGATTCATGGTATCTGATTTCCAGCTTCATATACATTCCTATCAATCCATAAAAGGCTAACTAATTCAGAAGTTGCTTCACCTCCTAACTGAACTCCACAAACCAAACCAAGGAATCATCTGCATCAATTTCCTGAATTTCAGGATTACTTTTATATGTTTCTCTTAAAGCACTTAAATATTTCATTAAATTTATTCATTCACATATCTAGTGCCTCAATTCACTATGAACTCCTTGTGATTTATACTTTTATTCTCAGCATCATATAATACCATAGATTGCAGATTTCCAATAAAATTGCTTCTTTTTTCCTACTTAGACATTCAAATAGTATTAAAATATTATTTAAGCTGATATAATTATCTGACACACATTTCTTACAAGTTTATGTATAGATATATTCTTACTAGTACAAGAAATCATTTTTTTAGCTTAAGCTACATATACTAATTCTAGATCGATCAGAAGTATTTTATACAAATTGAATTTTTGCTAAAGTTTTCATCAGTGGGGCACGAATTAGCATTCTCAGAGTTAGAAAGGGAAAGAAGAAAGATTTATGAAGGATGAAACTAATCTGAGCTTATTCTCTGGCTATCTTCAATTCCCCTGCTAAGCCCTTTGTAAAAAGGGTCACAGTGCAACCAGTTACGTTTTTAAAACACAAATTTGATCATGTCTGTCCCCAATTAAAACCCACAGGTTAGCTGAACCTCCTTGAAGTGGAACAATCAAAAAAATTGGGAAGATATTAATAATAGTATATGTAGGACATAAATGTATCTGATAGAGCAGTCTATTAATAGGCAGGTTTTTAGGAAGAACAAGAAAAAACAGAGAGGAAAATGCAAGGTAATTTCATGGAACCAAAAGATAAAATTCTTTATTAAAAGGGATCAGTGAGTTCATGGAACACATACACATACACATACACACACATACACACACACACACACACACACACACACAAATCTCTATGCATACATTGTGGCATTTCAAAGCACAAATAGAGGGATGATTATGAAAGCTTCCTGGAATAAAACATAAAAAAAAAATAGTAAACCAAAATAATCTCCCAAATAACCCACTATCAAACAGATTACTATGAAAATAAATAATAATCAAACTGGAATTAGACTTCCCATTAACAGCATTGATGATAAAAAGCAATTAAAAAACACAAAAAGGATATTTAACACAGAATTATAAAATGTAGTTAAAATACTGAATCATAATAGAGACAAAATTAAGACATTTTATACATATAAAGAAGTCTTAAAATTTTTTCACAATCTACTTCTTGGCATGTTAGACATGATGTCTTTTAGCAATATAAAAATTTCCTTATGGAGTTGAAGTAACAAAGGATCAAATCAGCCGAGCTGTAGTGAAATGATGTTCCATGAACAGCTCTCTGCCACTCTCCTAATAAGAACTCAGTTAAAATGATATCAGAATGATGGTGGAATTCCAGGAGGAAGGTCTCCCAAGGAAAAGGGCATTCTAAAGATTCAGAATTTGAAATAAGGTGCAAAGACTTAAAAACTACAAGTGGAAAAGAAGAAAATTCAATCACAGCATTTTGAATAACTTTATACAAACTATTTACATTGTGACAATATAATGTTGCTGTATATATAATATGCAAAATATTGCTTATTTCAAATTTGACTCAAAAATATCAGTAATAATAAGACAACATTTTCACAGAAATTAAGAGTCAATTGACTATAAGATAAACCATCATGTAATGGAATTCAGGGCCAAACTTTTGTTAGATACATCACTATGTCACATATCACAGATGAAAACACTAACAACTAAAACATGATCCATGATTAGTAGTAAGACATGCTAATTAAAATCAATAAAAGAGTGGAAATCCCAACACTAATATTTACTACATACTTCCTATGTGTCTGTACTTTATTTTCTAAATGTATGAAATCATAGCATTCGAACAGCCACTCTAATTATGTTCTATTCTTACCAACTTTTCATAATTGAGAAAACAGAGGCAAAACAAGGTAAAGTAAGCTACCCAGGATAGCTGTTGTAGAAAATTGTAGGGCAATTACTTGATTAGTTAATAATTAATTATTAATTAGGCAGCTCTGCAGTTAATAAAACAAGACTAGGTACTATGCAGATCAAGAAACAAATGTGAACGCATTCTTTAAATTTGGAAAGGAGATAGTATAAGATACAACATTAATTATATATCTACCTTGTAGTTTGTGTTGGCTGGGTGTGGTGAATAGTATTAAAATAAGCAAAATTCTTATTTACTGTAACAGACAGAAAATATATGATTGTATTTAGTAAAATGGAGATACTGAGAAAGATAAAAATACATTAAACAATTTAAAATACAGTCCTCTACAGAGCACAGGGGTGATGAATGGGGTACGATACCATTGCTTGTCATTATAAAGCTATTTATTAAATCATGTTTTTAATATCATTTCTGTATCAATTTCATAAAAACTAAAATATACACAACTAAAATGTAATTATAAATATTATACTTCAAAACATATAAAATATTAAAATCTTGTAGTGGCTTCAATTTACCATCAAAACTTAATAGCATATTCAGCCTTTTATCACTTGATTCTTGTTAAGTTTCCCTCCTCATCACTTGCTGCTGCTTATCCAAATTCGCATTGAACAAATTTCTCAACAAAGACCAATGCAGCTTTGCTAAGAACTGGTTACATTAATGCTGGTTTCATCATTCTACCAAGGAATTTCAACTCTTCTAAACCTGTTTGCTCCTTGTGTCTCTTTCCCAGGAGAACGTCTCATCTTAGGTTTATAAACCTGTTTAAACTGGTTTATCACAGGTTGCTTCCTTGATTTGGTAGATTTTATTTATTTCTAATCTTCATTTCTTTTTTGCCTTTGGCTCTTTAACTCATTCTCACTCTTAGTTTATGTTTTTTTTTTTTTCCCAAGGTTGCCTTCCACGGGTGGACGTTGTGCTGTAACTTGTAATTGAACTTGAAATACTCTTTATAGCTCAGTTGTAAGACTGTCATAAGCAGGACCAAATCAAAAGAACTTGCAGTGCCAAATTCTAGAGTTAATTTTTAAGAACTAGTGCTGTCATTAACATAAAAAAATGTTTTCAAGAGGCAAGGAAAGTTCCTAAAAGGTAAAGATATATTCCAAATGAGCATTTCATTCAGAAATACAGCTGTTAATTTATTTCAGACAGAAGGAATGCCATTTTCTTGCTCAGATGGTATCTGAAATATTCTTTATTCTAAAGCTTAGCTCTAATACCACTAAAGATATTAATTGAGCTTTGAGGGTATCAAGTAAGCACATCAGTCCCATTAGATCTAGTTTAATAAAATTCCACCTTACGCTTCTTAAATCAAACTTAACAGAAAAGATTTCATTTTGTCCAATCAACAAGTACAATTTGGAAACTGTCAGCTGTTAGAGAAACCGAGTGTCTGACATGAAAGTAAGTGAGGTACTTTTCTTGAAAGTGAACACACTATGTGGCCAGCGCTTTTAACATCTTTTACCCACTGATTTGTGTATGTTGAAACTGGATATTCTCGATTCTGCTTTGTGAGAAGCATTTTAAAGAGTACATCGGACATGACAATACAACTTTAGGGTGGAAATAAGTAGCAAATATTTCTATCTTTCCTGGGGAAATATAAAACCTTTTTACCTTTTGTATTACGTTGATATTAAGAATAAGATATAAGGTAATCATGAAGAAAATGGAAAATGCTCTTTAGTTTTGAGGAAAATGTATTGCATTATAAGGTACTTAAAAATAAATATCTTATTGTTTTGTTTCATGAGGTCTAAATAGCTTCACTTTGGTTCCAGTGGGCAACAAAAGATAGAAATTGTTTATTATGCTCTCAGCTAAAGAAATTTATTACTCATGGCTTCTAAAAAAACAAAAGGACTTTCTCTTTTTATTTATGTATTATGAAGCAAAATACAGGCTTCTTTCTAAGAGAGTGAAGTTTTACTAATTTAATAAAGATTACCACATCTCTCTATAAATTATGAAATACTTACAAATATTGGGAGACATAAAAGGTGGAAGTGAAAATTAAGGTATTGAGACTCATGAATTAATTTTATAATTTACTTATTAGCAGAACTTAACCCATGTCTTGAACCACGTACAAAGCATGTAGGACTCTTAGTCTGAAAATTTTTGTAAAATATTAACTTCAACTTTGACACCATAATAAATATAGTAGTCACAATGCTTACTTGCTTTGTAGATCTACAGTACACAGTATTTATAGGTTACAGTTTTTTTTTTTTTAAATGTGTTTTGGAAATTGTATGTAGAACAATATGATGGAATTTGTACTTTGAAATAATGGAAAATCTCTGAAATTTCTAGTGTGCATGAACTCACCTGTGATTGTAGTCTTTGGTTTAGCTGATAATGACGTACATCATGCACAATAGGAGGGTCTTTCAAAGACACTCCATGTTCTTCTATATCAAATAATGTAACCCACTAATATGTGAGGATATTTCTCTCTCATTGTTCACATGTGATTGAACATATTGCCAGCTAATAGTATAAAGCAATTTGTAGAGCATTTAATTTTTATTGTTATTTCCTCATAAAAATTACACATAAATTAATATACACAAAAGTATGGATTAGGAAGAATTGTATGAATGTAAATTTGTTTTTAATATTAGACTTGCTAATAATTCTGTATGTGAATTTGTCAAAGTGACTGAACTTCCCTGGGATTCAGTTGTATAATAAGCTTTAAGGGATCTTTCATATCAAAAGGCAAAATACTGCTGTAATAAAAACAAATATTTCTTCCAAAAATTTTAGTGAAATAAGCTTCAATTAAACTCAATTGATGTCAAATTATTTTAGAAGAGGCATACTTTAAAAATAGAAAAATGTGAAATAAATTAAATTGTAAATGTGTTCTAAGCAATGAATTTCACTTATAATTGATCTGAACTTAAAAATATATCATTAAGAAACAGACTCATAGACATAGAATACAAACTTGTGGTTGCCAAGGGGGAGGAGGGTGGGAAGGGAAAGACTGGGAGTTCAAAATTTGTAGATACTGACAGGCATATGCAGAATGGATAAACAAGATTAGACTGTATAGCACAGGGAACTATATACAAGATCTTGTGGTAGCTCACAGCAAAAATAAATGTGACAATGAATATATGTATGTCCAAGTATAACTGAAAAATTGTGCTCTGCACTGGAATTTGAGACAACATTGTAAAGTGACAATAAATCAATTTAAAAAATGTTTTAAAAAATCATTAAAATGAAAAAAAAAGGAATTGTTGAATTCAGTCTCATTAGTTTTTAGGGACTGAATCACAAAATACTCTGTCATTTTGGATATGCCCTTTTAATTAATAAAGTATAGAAATTGCACAATATATATTTTACAATTTATAAATGCATTTATTATTTATAAGTTAATTTATTATTATAAAAGAGTAATTATTCTATAAATTATAAATAAATAAATAAATAAATAAATAAATAAATAAATAAATAAAATAACATTATTATTTTATAAATTATTATTATGGCATTTTGATGAGTCAATGAATACTTAAGATTACACTGCCTGCTTAGTGGGTATCTTTTTAGTGTTACAGGTTAACCTTTTAATTAATTAATGAAGCTTGTCATATGGTGGTTTTACATGATCCTTGAAATCTAAAATCAATTTTTTTCCTAGCATATAGAGACATTCTTTATTCCTTAGTGTGTAGAAGGCTATATTAATACTTGTAGGCTTTTGGTTTCTGAAACTGTCTTCAGAATCTAAGACTCTACTCCAGATTGGAACCACAAGTTAGAAAGTTTCCATGTTAACAGCCCCTGGCTGTTATGGGAAACATAGTAACCAAGTGTGTTACAATGTTTAGAGGGTCATTCTAAATGTTTATTAGTTTTTTCCTTTGCTCACACTGCACCATTTTGCAAGTAATTAAAAGAAGCCCTTGATGCAGTCTATTTTTGGTATATTTCATATAGGGTTGGAATAAAAATTAGAAAATCAGTAGCTCTAGAGAAATAATGAATAAGGGAGAGTATCATAAAACAAATGCTTGTGGTCTAATTCAGCAGCATAACGAGGAAGGAAGATTGGGAAATGACTGATTTTAGAGTTTTATAACCTTGAGAAGAGTTCCAGAAGGTTAAAAAAAATAAATAAATAAATTGGAAAATCACAGAACATTTAGGGAGTGTTTCCCTGATTTTCAAATCTTTACCTTTAGATGGAAGAAAAAATATTTTTAAGATGTCAGTATTCCCCAAATTAGTTTATATGTTAAGTTTATAATCAAAATTACAGTAAAATTGTAGTAGACAGACTTTAAGATGGCCCCCAGATGTTATCTTTACACATTTGTGCTGTCCCCTCCATTGAGTATGGGCTGGACTTATTGACATACTTGAAACTAGTAGAATGTGATAGAAATCATATTATATTGTATGCTCCTTCCAGTATTAGGCTATGGTAAGAGTCTGGCTTACAACTTCCACATACTCTCTAGTTCTGTCTGGGTCACTCACCTTGGCGGTAGCCAGCTGCCATGCTGGAAGGCAGCCTTTTGGACATTCTTGTAATCTTCAAATAACCACATAAATGAGCCTGGAAGAGGACACCTGTCCTTACAGTAGAACTTTCAGAAGAGATCACAGCCCACATTGACAGAGTTCTTGAGCCAGAAGTAATCAGATAAGCTGAACCAGATCACTTAATAAATGGGTAATAAAAATAAATGGGTAATGTTTTAAGCTGTTAAGTTTTAATATAATTTATTACACAGAAATGGATGAATAATACAAAATTTGGCACCTGAGAGTTGGGGACTGCCAAAGGAAATAACTAAAATGGGGGGGAGTAAGCTTTAAAATCATTCCATAGTCAGAATCTGGAAAAGGTGTAATTTTGAAGAGAGTGTTAATGAAAGCATTAAATGCATTGAACACACGGTAAAATTTTGAACTTTGAAAATTTTATAGGTAATGGCTAAACAGGATAGTGAGAAAAATCTTATTTGAAACTGGAGGAAATGAGATTTCTGTTATATAGGGGCAGAAAGTCACTGTTACCCAAAGTTATATCCTGGAAAATCCTTGTAGGAAATGCATTTTACTCACTTAAAGAGATAATATGTGCAGCAGTAATCATAAACTCATTTTCTAAGATATCACTGATTTTATACATGTTTATATAAAATAATATATACATATTTATATTATATAAATGTCACACATCTTATACTTATATATATGTGTGTGTATATATATATATATATATATATATATATATATATATATATATATATATATACACAACTCAATTTCATTCTTTATTTCCTCACACTGTATATCCATCCTGTATCTTTGAGGATGGTGTTCATCTTAGTTTCTCTGACACCCTTGTGGATGGGGCATGGGCCAACTTGAACATTACCTTTTCAGAGAGAAAAGAGCTCTGCAGGGTATCACAGTGAGAACTAAATGTCCCAGCCTTCCAGAGAATATTTCTTCCTATTGTAACTAGGAAGATAGTCAAACAACCAATAGGAATCCATGAGAAGGGATAAATTTTGGAATTTCAGCTTTGCAAATGTTAACTACTATATATAAAAATAGATTTAAAAAAACCAAATTTATTTTGATAGCACAGGGCACTATATTCAATATCTTATAATAAGCTTTAATGAAAATGAATATATGCATGTATGTGCATGACTGGGACATTATACTGTACACCAGAAACTGATACATTGTAACTGACTATATTTCAATTAAAAAAAAAAAACACTTAATAGAAAGCAAAACACAAAGAGTAACACATGAAATACATGCCCATGGAAGGGGAGAGTACCAGCAATATTTGGGAAATAGTCTGAATGACAAAATTATTACCAGTATTTTTCAGTGATATATCATGATGTTTGGAAAGGCTAAAAATGGGACACTGTGAAATATGTCTGAGGGATAGAGAATTAACCAAGATAAATGATGTGATGACTATAAAGAATGAGAGGAGGTAGCACTCGGTACCTCTTTATAACACAGAGTCAAGTCACCACTGCATTTGGGAGACCATTGGCAGTTGATTATCTAGTGCTTGTGATTAACGATATACAATACCAGAGTCATCTGAATATTTTGCTCTCTTGGTACCTTGTGCTATTTCAAATCCACACTTAATCCATTCCATTGCCATCTTCACCTGAATTGTTTCACCATTAACAGTAAAAACAATAAACTAAATTAAACTATATTATATATATTGTGTATAATAGAGGTGGGAAAGGAGATTTTTTGTATAAACAATTAATGCATTTCTTTAACTTTATCTTTGGTTCTATAAAATTCAAGCTCTTTTTCATACTCTCAAGGAAATTTCATCATTTGACCCAAGAATATTTGGTATTTCCCTCCCCTAAAACTGGTACTATTATTCTTCTTGAAATTGAACATCAAATGCCACTTGTGAGCATTCACTTCTCAATCCTCCACGTGCCGAATTTGAATATAAATATATCAACTGAAAAACTAACATTTTGTGTAGAATTTGAACATCAGTGTATCAACTGAAAAACTAACATTTTGTGCATTAGTTTCATGGTACAACTGTAGGGAAGCAAAAAATAATTTTCCTTCTGCATTCTTGGCTAAGGTCCCCATGTAATAAAAAAGATTAACATGAGAAAGACAAACACAAGTTTAATAACATATATACCTCTTGTGTACATGGGAGATACCCAGAAAAAGTAAATAACTCCCCCAAATAGGCCAAGCCACTACCTTAAATACCTTTGCAAGATAAAGATGAAAGAACATGTGGTGGAGGAGCCAGGTATGGGAGGTTATCAGGCAAAGTGCAGTAAACAAGGGTAAAATTGTTATATAGATTTAAGTAGCTGCCTTCTCCATTGATAGGAGTTTCTAGAAATTTGTTCCTCCCCCTCTTCCTGGTACAAAGAAGGAGACATTCTTATAAATGAAGATTTCCCTTATAAATGTAAGTAACTTCTACTGTGTTTTCAGGGCTTTTCCTATTTCTGCTATTTCTTAAAATAATCCATATGTCAGTGAGGCATATTTGGGGGTATTATGTTCCCCTTAACCATAAACCAGTAACACCTGTGTTTTGACATTTTTGGTAGAGTAGTTATCCATAGTGAAATTACTTGTGTATTTTATTGCATTTTGTTTTTGAACTCTCACCAAGTAGTAGAAAAAAAAATTTTTCTAAAGGTTAAGCAACGATGATACTGCTAACTAAAAACTGGCACTTGCCATTTGACTCTACAAGGATTGGATCATGCTGGCACTTGTCATCTAACTGTGCCTGGATTAAATCAAAAGCCACTATACCCTCAGACCTTCGACACACCCTGAAAAAAAGTTCAGGGTGGAGATCAGGAATGAGGCACCCTATGCTGTGGGAAAACTGGCAGAACAAGCCTTCAGATAGTTAGATATTTTCAGAAGACTTTATGACCTCAATTCTTACATCTCTTCATATCTAAAAAAGCACTAAAATTATTAACAGTGACATCTGCTCCTTGTGCTTAGCAGCAAGCCTCTGTCTAAATGTGTGCTTGACTGCACGTACCCTCTTCAGTAAAATCATATATAATACTGAGCACCCTCACACACACCCCACCTCAGAACTACTGAGATGCTGTCTCCTAGGCTATAGTCCTCTTTTTGCCCCAAATAAAACTCAACTCACAACTCTCATGTTGTGTAATTTTATTTCAGTTGACAATATAAATATTAGAGAAAGTCCACAAGCTAAAAAATTCTGTGAAAGATATAAATCATTAACTTTAACAACTTTGGCAATCTACTAGCTTCAATTTGGCATTCTTCTTAAGCCTGTCCACTGCATTTCCTAAACTAAAAGAAAAAAATCAATTCAAATAAAATCACATACAATATCCCAAAATAATATTGAAGTAAAAGTGAGATATTATACTTGTTCTCTCTCTGAGAACAGAGCAAAGCTCCACCTGCCACTTCACCCCAACCTGGGAAAAAGTTCTTATTTGGCTCATTTTTCTTTCATTAGTGTTTTAGAAATGCATTATGTGGGAAAGAAGCAGATTGCTGGTAATCTAATCACAAAGCAGGTTATAGCAACCTCCTAGTACTCAAAAGGACTGCCTGCAGGCAGCCTTCTCTTCAGATAAGGGAAAATGCAGGACACAAAGAAAGGTACTCTCCATTATAAAGGCTTTTAACAAAGACTACAAAAGAAAGAGAAAGGCCTATTAGGCTTTAGATGTAGAAATGTTGCCTTAGAGAAAGTATTATTCATCTTAAAGGATGCTGGCAAAGAGAGAGAAGGGAAAAGAAACACTTAAAAAAAAAGGTTTGAGCCCAGATTATCACTCTATATGATAGTAGTTCATGCTGATTCTGATCATGTTCTGTCTCTGCCAACAAATAGTGAAAAATATAAAAAAAATTAAACTTGAAAGTTACCAATTTGGGTTATAGTAACATAAAATTAACATTTTATAAATATGATTAACTGTTAATATAAATTTCATTTCACTGAAAATAGTCATTTTTTCTTAATATCATTTCAAAAAGAAGTTTTTTACATATTTTAAGTTAATATTGCTAAATGTTAAGTAAAGCCTTTAGTGATTTTTGACCAGTTCAATATTTTGATCCTCTGCAGGGTTCTTGATGAAAAGTTTCCAAGTATGTAACTACATAGAGAAGCTGTATTCCTTAAATGGGTATAAAAAGTAGATTGAGACTCATGTGTCCAGAGAGTTAATGAGGACAGTACTGAGGGTGTGCCCAAAAGGCCAAGAACACACTCAGCATTTCACACCTTTAATTCTCCTAACATTCCCATGAAAGAAGTGTGCTGCTGTAATGCCCATTTCATGAGGAAATTGAAGCACAAAGAGGTTAAGTAACTAGCTGAAAATTATATTAGCAAATGTTGTATGCTTTGAGGGAAGTCGGTCATGATTCCAACTCCAGCAGCTGGCTTCCAGGACTACTGCTCTTACACTTGTTAAAAAACAAAATTCAATGGAGTAAAATTTAAAGATTGTATTGGCTTTATTTGACAGTTCATGAATCAGACAGCATCCCGTCCAGCAGACAGAAAGGAGCACCAAGGAGCCACACAAAATGAAAGACTTTTAAGGGCAGAAGGCAATGGAACAAGGAAGTTCTAGTAGGAAAAAGTGGACTGGCTGTGGGAAGGTCACTTTTTGTCGAGGATGCCTGCAGTCTATCAGGCTGTGGCCTGCTAGCGCTGGCCAGGTAATTTCTGATTAACTGGTTTAAGATTCCATTTGGTTTAAGATTCCATTACTGGGAGATCTTGAAATTATAATTAAATCTTGGATTGTGACATGGGGTTTAACACAAGTGACTCCATTTTGGTCCAGTTGACTTGTTTTTTTTTTTAACACACTCAGTATAACACAGAGACACACTTCTGCTGGCCTTTACCTAGCCATGCCTGCAGCATGGCTGCAGTCTCTTAATGTTTGGCTCCTATTTCCCCATGTATAAAATTATAAGGCTGAGGGGCAGAAAAACATGCCTTCTTAAAATAAAAGGATTGGCATATATTGGCATCAGGGTTATTTTGAACTGATAATTTTTACCAAATTGTAGACACAAGAGAAAGTAAAAAAAAGAACAGAAGTTACTTTTTTGTAAGGAACATCTCTATTTGTAAGGATGTCTCCCTCTCTGTACCAGAAAGAGAAGGATGATTCTAAATCTTAAGAAACTCTCATCAATGTAAAAGGCAGAGCCTTAAATCTACTGAACTGCCGTACCTTTGTTCACTGTGGTTTTTCTGACACCTTCCTTTAACTGACCTCCAAAACCGTTCTTTTGTCTTTAGCTGAAGACATTTATTTAAGGTGGTGACTTGGGTCATACTCAGGTTTCCCAGGTATCTTTCATGTATACAGGAGGTATACACGTGAATCAACTTCTCTTTGTTTTTCTCATTAATCTTTGAGTACAAGGGCGGGTCTCAGGCACAAACGTTAAGAAAGCAGAGAAAAAATAATTTTTCCTCCTCTACCAAGTTTAGTTTAACATTTACATCTTGTTGTGGTTCTCATCATCTCCTTTTTCCTCTTTCTTATCCCCTTTTTTGCTGTCTCTCTAAACTATCTCTCTAACTGTTCACCCTTTCGATATACATCTATGACTTTGCACATATATGTACCATTGTCTTATATTTTTATACCTATGTCTGCATCATTGTTAATAACATATTTTTATCATCTATATCTATAGCATTCACCTTTATATATTCTATACTTTAATGAAAGAAATCCCTAATGAATTGTTATTATTTCATCATTTCTCTACATTTTCCTTTCTTTAACTGTTTTCAGAGGCTGGATGTCTTATCAGTATAAACATAACGAGTACAATGTTTTATTTATTCTGTCTAAATGCAGAGATAACTTGACCTTTGCATAACTGAAGCTTTTTTTAAAAAAAGAAAGTTGACATTTTACCTGCTTCTAAATGACCCCAAAAGAGTCTCTGTAGTAGCACAGAGCGAATTTGGCTTTTCAAAGAAAAGGCATCTCTTGGCCTATGGGTAGGGTACCTGTGTGTGCCCCCTGGGAAGGATATGCTAAATCATGTGCACCACAAAAAGAAACCTATTCCACTGAGCATTTTGGAGAAAAAAAATGTTTTAATAAATTTTATAGTTAAGGCAAAGAAGGAAGAGTATTATCAGCTCTTCTCTGAAGAGTGAATATAATTCCCTGAAAATAACAAAGATTATAAAATAATTTGGAGGACAGGCTGCTAGTAACTGTAAAGCATTCTTTCATTCTTTTGTACAATACAAGATAAAAATCCAAACCGTTGGGGTGACTGTGGAGAGGGGAGGAAAAGAACAGAGAGGTCTAGGTATCGCCAGTCATTATATCGTGTTAAATTGGAAGGTAGAAGAGAAACTCATTGGGGAAGATGAGACAGGCAGAAACAATCACCCAGGAGGTCCTAGCCTTCCAGGTGACCAATTCAAACCTGGTTTGAAGGGAGAATACCAGCTTGTTTAAAGACTTGTGTGACATGGTCAATGTGATATGTAATAATGATTATTTTAGCCCTCTTGGATGGGATGATAAGCCTGCAGTGTGGAAGGCTAATGAGGGGAAAGATGCTGGTTCATAAGTCAAGTACCTCGGGATCAATTGGTTAGGAGTGTCACAGCCCTCCAAACATCAGGGAACAGTCACCCAGGGAGTGCACAGAAATCCGCCTATTTGATCATTATCTCTACTACCTGTAAATCACTTTCAGACAAAGAACATTATATGGAAACACTTGTCAGTAGCTTTTCTTAAAAAGTTATTCTTATAGGTATGTGTAATATTAAAAAAAATCAAGTTTCCTTTTCAAAAAAAAAAGAAATAAAACTGGGGAGAGGGTATAGCTCAGTGATAGAGTGCTTGTTTAGTGTGCATGAGGTCCTGGGTTCAAGCCCCAGCACCTCCATTAAAAATAAATAAATTATTTAAATTAAAAGAAAAGAACAATCACTGTAATTAACTAAAACACATTGAATAAAATAAGATCCATGAATCTAGTGATACTCCAAGGGAAAAAAATATAAATGGTGAGTTGGGTATTTAAAAAAAGGAAATAAAACTAAAGAATTCTTCTGGATTTGTAAAAAAGAAAAGAAGTAGAGGTTCATTAATGTCTTTCTTGGCTATAAACACAAAGAAACATCTCTTGGGAGAGATGTACAGGTAGCCCTGCCTGAGCCCATGGGATATTCCTCTCTAAGGTCACTTGCATCGGTCACACAAGTGGTACTCTAAATTTCTCTTGGTCTCATTTGCAATTTTGCATCTAAGAAAGGCCCAGAGAAGTGAAATACTGAAGTGCTCAGTTAGTTTAGGACTAATCCACATATTAAAGTGTAAAGACAGAAGAAAAGTTAAGTTAGACTTAAATATTGTTAGAGTTCAGAACAACCCTCACCAAGATGTAACACTCTGGCATGTGAGTGATTGTGAGCTAAAGACAGTGAAGACCCCGGGGATCAAAAGAAACTGCTGTGCCTCCCTTAATTACCTGGAAGAATTTAAATTAGGCATTTTTTCCCTATAATAGAGTTATTGCCAGTGATAAATTGTACTTAAATGGTCTCATCTGTATGGCAAGGCAAACATAGAACTAACAACCACCTGCACATATTTTTATCATTCTGTGAATGACCTGCCTGTCCTTGGAAGCCCCACATCCCTGTTCCATTCCTTAGATCAGGATGGCATATATACCTCATTTTACATTTCTGTCTTGGAACTTCACATGCATGTGGGTTTCCCACACAAATGGAATTAAATATGTTTTTCCTCTGTTAATCTGTCTTATGTCATTTTAATTATTTGACCAGCCAAAAGAACCAAAAAGAAGAAAAGAGGGAACAGAAATTTCTCCCTTCCTGACAACATATTTATTTAATTATTAAGATAAAGTAATATATGTATATTATGCAAATATGTAAAAGGTATGTAAATTATAGCATTGGACTATGTATCACATATAGACGTATCATGGACAATTGACTACACTTGGATGAATTTAGATGTTTACTAACTGTAAGTCTTTTGACACGGTATAGATCTTAAAGTCCAAAAATTCAATTTTTTCTGGTTTCTTGCCATTTTCATCTCGTCTTTTGCTCAACAAACATAAAAGAACAGCAATAAAATCCCCAAAATAAACAAACACAAAAACCCCCAAATCTATTCTAACATAATTTTTAGGGAACATATTATTTCAAAAAGCTTTATCCATTCTTATTGTGGCTGAAAAAGCTGGAAGCAGTGCACTTTATTTTGCTCAGGGAGATAAGGGCAAAATAATAAATAACAGGGAAAAATGACAAAATACCCAACTTGTTATCTCAACCTGCCTATGACTTCTAGGCATTCTTAGTTCTAAAAATGAATTTCAATTCTTCACAGATGCCAAGGAAAACGGTGATCCTGAAAGGGTAGATTTCATAATTAGAATGAAGTGTACTAGACAGAAAAGGAAGAAAGCAAGCAAGAGGCATTGGACAGATGCTATTAAGGAAACTGAAGTTTATCAACAACTTTTCCAGGTTATGTCTGACTTGAATGAAAACAGTCTTTCTTTTCCATAATCATTTACATTTTGGAAGTTTCTAGAGTGAATTTGATTTAGGGCAAATTATAGATATTTTTCCCTCAACATCATACCATTTTTATAGAGAAAAAAATTGGATTAAAATAAGTTTTGTTGACTTATTTATTTATTTATTTGCCAATAAAACCCCAAGCCCAACATCAGAATATGTAGACTCTGAAAAGTGTTTACTGCAAGTGAGGAAAGTCAGTTTAATCTATTTTTAGGTATGAAAGAATATTCTTAAAAACTTTAGGAGATATTGTTATGGAGTCACAGTGATGTTTATATGCATTTTAGATCTTTTGGTTATTAAAAATTAACTCTATTTATTTATATATTTAGATGCTTAGCAGGAAGTAGCATAGCCTATTATTCTCCTTAAGCTGGTTGTTTTGATAATGCAGTTGGAGGAAGCATCTCAGAGCAGCCTCAGAGCCCCCGGGACTCCTACTAATAACCCTTAATCTACACATTCCTTCTATCCCCTTTCCTATCTGTTACTTCTTGTCCTTAACAGTAGTAAGAATTATCATAGTAATAAATTTTATGATTGTTTTCAGAGGGTAATTCCCACAATAGAGAAAAGCAAAAATACTACTTCAGAATCCTCTCCACCTCCACCCCATTTGAGACATTTGGTAGATATTTATGTCAACTAAAATTACTGTAAAGTTAATTTTACCAAGTTGTATTAAAAAATACAGCTGGTTTGAAAAACATCGTTTTACTGTGTTTTCATATTTGAAAATATATCATGAAAGTCTGATAAAAATTCCACATTAACTTCTTAGTTTTTATTCTTCTACAGTCTAATGAATACATAGTATTATCATATTTAAATTGTTTGTCTTTTAAAGCCCATAAAAAAGGGAGGGGTTTCTTTTCATTATTTAATTGACTGCCGTGCTAAACTTCTTTCGTTAGTTTTTTTTTTTTTTTTTAATTTCTTTTTCTATAACTTACTTTTTTTTTTTTGGTACATGTTTTCTCAGTATTTTTCCTGTAAACTTCAAATTTTCTTTATAAATTAAAGGTTTCAAAATCTTGTCTAAAATTATACTTCGTATTTGTGATTGTGCCTTTTAATCATGTGTATAACCAACCATGATTTTTAAAATTTCTAACTTATGCATTCTATAAATTTCCCTTCATGATTCATCTATTAATTTGTATATTTTGAATATTCTGTTTAATTCCAAGTATTTATAAATATACTCTTGTATGATTTTTTCCACTTTTCCCACACAATTCTAGGCTGGTGTTTATTTTGAAAGCTTGTGTTAAGTTATGATCTAACATACTCTTTTCCTCTAAGGGAGGGCAACTGTCCCCCAAATTTATGTTAAAACACAATAGTCCATCTATGATTTTTAACATTCAACTATTTTATTTACTAGATTTCATATTTCATACTATAATCAGGTTCTTGGCTATTTGTGGTAGCCCAGAAATATTTCTCTTTCTGAAATATGGCCACATTCTAATCCCAGAACAGGCAAATATGCTAGGTTTCACAGTAAAGGAGAATTAAAGTTATAGATGAAATTCAGTTTTCAAATAGGTTCATTACTCCTTATTATCCAGGTGTGCCCAGTGTAATCACAAAGGACTTTAAAAGTGTAAGGAAGAGGTGGAAGGTGAGAATTAGAGGGAAATGTGACCACAGCAGAATGGTAAAAGAAATGCCATGTTGCTGGAATTCAAGATGGAGAAAGAGGACAAGTAGCAAAGCAATGTGGACATTCTCTAGAAAGTTGAAAGGTCAAGGAAACAGTTTCTCCCCTTAAGTCTCCAGAAAAAAACCTTGCCCTGCTGACTTTATAAACAATAGATGACCTGTATCAGACTTCTATCCTATAGAAATAGAAGATACAAAAAAAAGTCATCAGTCATCTTTAAGCTGCTAAATTTGTTACAGTGGCATAGGAAAATGTTTAGGACTGTATTTTATAGACTTCTGTATTGTTAAAGCCCAATCAGCAGTCTTATTCTTTCTTATTCTCGTTCCCATTTATTCCAGAAATGTGCATTAAGCTCCCTTGTAGATTCAAGGGCATAGTGGAGATGGGCAAATTGATGTAGAAATGTGTCCTATATTAGAAGAGAATAGCTGCAAAGGATAAAACAAAACAACCTGAGAGTGAGTAAAGTTATATTTTATTAAGATATATAAGAACATAAAGAGTGAGTTTTGGGGACAGGGAATCAGTATTTCATGGAGACATTAAAATGATGATATCCATTATTTAGGAGAGAAGTCTTGCCCTGAGATAAACTTTTTTGAGTTATTAGTGTGTTTAAGCCAAAAACTTATGGACTGCCTTGCTCTGGGCAGTACTAGGGTGCAAAGAAACCCTCAGGTCCTCTCAGACTTAGAGTTTCAAAAGAAAAAGAACAGAAAAAGAGAAGAAAGAAAAAGGAGATGCAGAAGGGGAACTGAGATTTTTCCATTGTAACAGTGGATAATACAAGCAAAATTGCTTTTTATTACTGCTATGAGAAATATACTCAAGTGTCTTACTTTGTAGGAGCCATTGCATGGTCGGTTACAGCAATAACAAATACAGGAGCAATTAGTAGTTCCTCTTCTTTCTATACCCAGCCCTCAAAGCTCTTAGCTCATTTTGTAGAAAAAGTACTATTATTTTCAGGACTCACAGTATTAATGGGAAGGAATAATAACATATTTTCTTTTCAAGTTATTTTTGTATATCAATGGCATTAATGGAATACAAAATACAGATGTTATTGCTTATCATAAGTTCTGAATTAATGAGGTTTTCCTTTATTTTAATAATCTACTATATATATTTAAGATCCATGTCCCTGTATTTTAGTTCAGCTTGGTATTTTAGTTTTAATAGACTAGCACTCCTCATTTTTACACGTAAATATAAAGATAGCTAGTATTTCCAACTGCCTGTGTAATGTTATTATGCCAGAAGTTTTTATAAACACAATATTTATTTAGTGTTTCCAGAAGCATTCCAATATACTTCTAAAGAGTATTTTTTGCTAAAATTACATATGGTAAAATTTATTAGGAACAATCCTTACTGTTTATATGATTAAAATATATTATTACCAGAATATGAGATCCAGCTTATGGTGCTCAAATTTAATTTATTTCAGTGCCAGCAAATAGCTCTGTAAAATTAACCTTCTGAACTTGGGGTTTAAATATCTATTTGTTATTAAGATCAATGCAAGATTGACGTTATAAAGAAACTCGCAATTTTAAGAGGGTTAAAGCAGATGGCTTATCTTTTTAAAGAAGATTGAAAAGCAGGAAGGGCAAAGAATATACTTAGTTCATGATTTCTCATTGAGGGTCTTAATGATCACATCTGTTAGTGCTGCTATAAAAGTGACTGAGCAGAGGAGGACAGGAAGTTACATTTGTCCAGTAATTGAGCAATGCAGCCGGCATGCTGATTGGGGCAGGGAGAGAAAAAGAAAATGAGGAAGAGCTAGGCACAGGAGCCTTGAAGCCAGCTTTCATAATATCCAGAAGCAAAGAATAAGAGACATCTGGCATTTTGACAGAATGGATCAACTGCTCTGCAGTAACCTTTTATTTTCTTTTTTTCCAATGTTTTTCCCCTTTAAAGTCAACTGCTGGTTTGCCATATATATTCTATACTTAGCAAACTGTCATGCATGAGTTGTTGAAAAAAAATGTGTGTGTGTGAAACATTTATCAGAGAGCTTTGTTTAGAATTATTTCTGACAGAGGACTTTTATTCAATATTCAACAAAATTTTTTATTCCACGCCACCTATATGCCAAGAACTACGTTTTTTGTAGGGGAAAAAAAAAAAAAAAAACTTGCTCACTGGTTGGGAAAGTAATAGCTCCATTCGGTCATAATATATTTAGAAATTTACAAAGCAATTTCAGCTACATTGCCTATTTAATTCTCAGGACACCTTTGTGAGTTAGGTATTATTCTGCTCTTTCTGAGGTTAAGAAAATGAAGCTCAATGAGGTTCAAAAAGTCATTAATAAGTGATAGAGATGCCCTTTGAATTTAGAGTTCTGAAATTTAATGCTATTCTTCCTCATATTTATTTTTGAGAAATATGCGAATTTTAAAGCATAAATTTACTCATTCAGATAATCCTTCTAAATTTTATCAAGAGCTCATAATAATCAGGGACATCGTTAGGATTGTGAAGAGATACCAATTTATGTGAACTGTAATTCTAACATGTTTCCTTACATGGTGGTAAGCTGGATAGTGAGCACATATTCATATATGAAAAGTCACTTTTAAAAACAAAAAAACTTGGCAGGTAAGCTTAAAATGATGAATGATGATCGTGATAATAAATCACACACACAAAAAGAACATTCATTTAAGTTTCCCTAACTCAGAAGTCACAGAACATCTGGCTAACGTTTCTTTAGTTATCTACAGTTTTTTTTTTTCTCCCAGTTTAACTTAATAAAGTAAATAAATTTGCCAGATAAGATGTAAATATTTAAGAGAACTATATTTTCAAGTTTCTCAAAAATAGTGATTGCATCTGTATTTATATAATCACTATGTGCTAATTACAAATTTGTTGTTAATAGTGTCTAAACCATAAACCACTAAGGAGCTTTCTCAGTTACTATTCTTTGAGAAAATAACAAAAGAACATTCTTGTGATTTTTCTTATGATTCTTTTTATGATTCCCTAGATTTTTTTTCATTTTACCAGCTTGTGTTTTCCTGGGCTAAATGTTTTCTTTAATAAATGAATAATATGATATTTCTATAGTCCTCAAAAAATGAAAATATTAACCCTTTCCTTAATTCATTATATAGCCCTGCAGAATGAGAATATATATCTGTTTTACTTTTTTTGATGGAAACAAAAAATAATGCTTTTCTCTTTCTTTAAGGTCAGTAGGAATTCAGCATTGAAAAGATGGCTAAAACTTACATTTTCCTTTTTTTCTATCCAGTGTGCTAGCATTTAAACTGAGTTTACTTAAACAGTTCAAATCTCAGCCACTACTATGTAAATGTTAGGTGGAATTCTTATCTTTATACATGCACTACATTATAAATTCAGTGATAATTATTTTCCAGTTCATAAGATTTTTATAAGATATGCTATTATGTTTGCATTGATACAATAAAATGAGTTTAAATTAAAATATAAAGCAAAAATGAGACCACTAAAAGGAATTTTTTAAATCAAAGCTAAGAAAATTTATGTATTTTTATAAGAATTGACCCTTTAATGGCAATTAGTAACCAAGACTACACGCTCGTGGGTGGTACAGACTGGTTTAATATCATCACTTGCCTTCCCTTCTCTAGCCCCACGCGTGGCTGGTCCCCCTACCCAGTCTGTGTTTTTCCATCTAGCACTTGTTTTCTAATATAGTAGTTAATGCATTCCTACACTGTGTTCACTGTTTATTACCCATTTCCTCCTCTCCACTGGAATACAAACTCCTCAGTTAGGTTTTTCTTTGGCCTTAAGGGCCAATGCAGTACTGAAGTCCCTCAGTTCAGAGTTTGGCAAGAAGGGAAAAATGAATCTAGTATTATTTTAAGGGAAGATACCTGCTGTGCTTTCTTTCTGTGGGCTTATAAGTAAGAAGCGAACACTGCTTTACTTCTTAGGAAGCTTCATGCTGAGAATTTTTCAAAAGGGAAAGTTTGAGGTTTCCAAGTTGAAAGATGCATCCACATTTATGTAGTCATTAAACAAGCACGTATTCATAGACAGTGTGCCGGATGAAATTATAGGCACTGAGCATACAGATTTTAAAAAGCACAATTCCTGCTTTGAGGAACTAAAAATGTAACGGGCTATTTAGTTAAAAACATGACATTTGGTGTAAAATCTGACTGTGAATCTTACTATCTCTCTGTCTCGTTTTTTTTTTTTTTTTTTTTTTCCCCACCAGTTATGAACTTGGGCAAGTTAATAAAGATAGAAATGTTTCAGTCTCCCCATCTGTTATATAGGGGTAATAATAAAGTTTATCCCATTGAGCTTCCATTTAAAATTGAATGAGATAAACTAG
Source organism: Camelus ferus (assembly GCF_009834535.1). Lineage (NCBI taxonomy): Eukaryota > Metazoa > Chordata > Mammalia > Artiodactyla > Camelidae > Camelus > Camelus ferus. The sequence goes on from NC_045709.1 coordinate 792,578, forward strand.
ATAACATGCTGGGCATACCATAGGTGCTCAATAAATATCAATCAGAAGTAATGGTTATTGACATTGTGGTACCAAACGCAAGTTCATGTGCCCAACGCACAGTGAGACTAATCAAACTGACCCAAGTTTGGATCAGAGAAAGGTTTACTGCTGGGTCAAGCAAGAAGAATGCGCAGCTTGTGCGCAAAGATCCAAACTCTCCAATGATTTTCAGGGAACAGATTCTGTAGGCAAAATTTAGGGTGAAACAGCAGTCTGTGTGACTTTCTTCAGATTGGTTGGCAATGGGGTAATAGTGATGCAGGAAAACGGATGTGGGGCATGAAGAGGGCTGTGTCCCAGGTCTTGGGACAGTGCTTCAAGAATCTTTTTTTTTTTAATTTTTTTATTGAAGTGTAGCTGATTTATAATGTTAGTTTCAGGTGTACATCAAAGTGAATGAATTATAAATATACATACATATATATATAGTTTCTTTTCAGATTCTCTTCCATTAACAGGTAAGCTTAATAAATAAGTGTGTGTGTGTATATGTGTGTGTGTGTGTGTGTGTATATATACATATACATATGTATATACATATACATATGTATATACACATATATACAAAATTTAAAAATTCATACGCTTTAGGAATCTTGTGCTCAGCCTGAAGTTACTATCCTCCACCTGGGCGGGGGCCTTAGTTCCTGCAAAAGAACTCAAATATATATTTTTATGTATATTCCTTGAGGAGGAACCAGGGCTCAACTTTATCACTGCACTATGGTTTCTTGACTGTTCCTCCCTCCCCTTCCCTAATTAGTAACTGTTTAAATCTTCACTTTGGGATTCAGGGCTGGTCTAGGAAGCTGAAGCCTTTTCCTATGAATAAGGAACAGGGGACATGGAAAGGATTTGTCCCCAGGAGGATCCCACAAGGTCCTGCACAGTTTCCATTGTAGTTTAATTTGGTTATTAGAAATACCATGGTTATTAAAAAAATCAAACTTATTTGTTTTTAATTCTGTTTTCTCATACATTTTTAAACTTACATGGTTCATCTCTCAGTAGCTTTCATAAGACATGCATTTGGGGTCTTACGTAAAGTGCCAAATATCCTTTCCTATTTGGAACATTTATTTTTCCCTTCAGGACCATTGTTCCAAGAGACAAAGAGTTGCACAAAACTTGTATCTGCCATGGCATTTCCTCTCTTGCAGAATTGCTCCTGTCTCATTTTTGGACCTGGTGGAGGTGTCAGCCATGGTGCCTTGTTCCTAAACAGATTCAAGGAGAGAGCATTTAACTCCAGACTGTCTAATGGTGTCATATTCCCCAGACCACAGATACCTGCTCAGATAGACACATGTGACAGGAGTCAGACTAATCAAATTCCTTCCCAAGTTTTCTCTGCAAGAACCATTAAGAAAACTTACTCGTTGCATTTTAGGATCCATTATTGTAAATGTGAAGTGACTTCACTTGAAGTAGTTTCTGGTGACTCTCTCCCTTAACCACAGGGAAGAAGACATTTACAGCACAAAAGCCTGAAACCAGGGTCTAGAGAGAAAACAGAACCAGGAGAAGGCATGAAAGGCCTGATCATATTGTTTGTTCCCTTTAGTGGAACAATGCCTGGAGCCAGCCTCAGGCATCCTACTTGTATGAGGTGATCTTGAGGGGGATTTCTGCTACAGAGATTTCCATGACAACACTGGATTTTCCCAAGCAATCACCACTTTCCAGGGTCTTGCTCTGCAGTTAATAACTCTGTCTTTGCACATTTTACCTCTGTTCTGCTTTAATATGAAAACAGAACACAGTTCCCCTGAAAATACCCTCAGCTCAAGATGCTTTCTTCTCAGGGGGTTACATGTGGGAGGTTTTTTTTTTTTTTGTAGGGGAGGGAAAGAAACTTTCCTCTATTCTTCTAGGTTCTTCTGGCTGGTCTAAGAGTCAAATTTGTTAGGTAGTTATATAAGTGGGGGCACCAGGCAAATAGGTGGAGGAGAAGGAAGTTGGTCCTGAAGATGATGTTACGCCTGCCTCCAGCATAAAGGGGCTTTATTTATTTATTTTTTTTAACGAGTGCCCGTGAAAACATACAAACAAAAAAGTTGGTTTAAACCCATCAGCCACGACTGCACTGTAGCAGCAAGGACTTAACTGGATATGACCAATCTTCACTGTATTATAATTAACATTGTGTTTAGGTTTCTCACCTCCCATGGGTATTTCTGTGTACACCATGGGTAAGGACATGCACATAGGGGCCAAGCAACACTAAGCACTTCAGGGACAAGAGCTGTCAATCAATCAAAAGACCACGTGAGGGACTAAGTGAGGTTATAAGAGAAAGGGGAGACAAAACTCACTGCTTTTCCTCCCCACATCAGCCTACTTCCCATACTTGGAGATGTATCTTTCCTTTCCTTTCCTTTCCTTTCCTTTCCTTTCCTTTCCTTTCCTTTCCTTTCCTTTCCTTTCCTTTCCTTTCCTTTCCTTTCCTTTCCTTTCCTTTCCTTTCCTTTCCTTTCCTTTCCTTTCCTTTCCTATCCTGTCCTGTCCTTTTAAATAAATCTTTTAAAATCTTTCGCTACATAGCACACTGTCTCCCGATTGCAAAGTTGTCTTTAGGATATGAGAAGAACTGGGGGTCTTTAACTTTTGGGGTAACAAATTGGCATGAGACATTAATAAAAGAAAATCAAACAAAGTTTAGTAACATGTTACACATGGAAGAATGTTACTGAACAAAATTTCATGTGCCTGACACACAGTGAGGACAGATTGAAATGCTGGAGTTTGGAGCAGAGAGAGGTTTATTGCAAGGCCAAGCAAGGAGAAAAGTTTTTATGAATTATTCTAATATTCTAATTACAAAAATGTGGATGTTATAGAGTATCATGTATAAATTGGAAACCTTTTCAAATTTACTATTTTTTGTAAATAAATTTTAAGAGAATTTTGGACTGGCCTCCCTTCTTTTTTCCCTTTGTGAAATTTTCTATTTAATATCATTATTCAGCTAGGCATTTTAATATTTATGTTCAAATTTAGATGATATTAACAAAAATGATTTCCATTTTATAAATGCATATATAGAGAAAACTATATTCCTCTAAATTTTTCAGAGAAAAGCATAGAAATCTTTCTTGAATATTCAGAGCTGTTATTCTGAGAAGCAATTATGTAATTGTGCTGAAATTTCTGCACTTACAGCCTTGAGGTCGACGGTGTGGTGTGGAACCACTTAACCTGGTGTGCAGAATCATCTAATTGTTGCTTCTTTTATTTTTCGTGTTCCTCTCTTTTTGTCAGTGATCATTTCCTTATTGTATAATTTGTTTTCCCTCTGAACATCTTCTTTCCTCTTTTATTTTCTTGAGCTTTGAGTTTTTATGAGTGGAAACTGAATTACTAAGCTAATTAGCATTATCTTTAAATTAATACTAAATAAACTTCACATGAAAAATTGAGGAATAAAGATATGGTAAAATTGTTTATGTTTTTGTAATTGGGTATTAAGACAATTATTTTGATCGTGAAACAGACTGGAAACTGGTGTGTATCCTTTCCATGTCCCCTGTTTCTTGTTTGTAGGAAACAGGCTTCATTCAACCTCCTTGACCTTCCCTGAGTTCCAAAGGGCAGATTCAAACAGTTTCTAATTAGGGAAGGGAGGATATATAGGATCAAGAGGCAAACAGTCGAGAAACAATAGCGCAGCCTTGGGGCAGGATCCTGGTTCCTCCTCAAGGGATATACATAACAGTATCTTTGAGTTCTGCAGGGACTAAGTCCCCCACCCAGGCAAGGGGTGGCAACTTCAGGTTGAGCACAATATTCCTGGAACACCGCCCTGTTACTTCATCACCAACCAATAAGAAGGAAGTCACACATCCTGCAATCCTCACCCCAAATTCTGCCTTTAAAAACTTCTCCCTGAAAACCATCAGGGAGTTTGGGTTTTTCAAGCATGAGCCACCTGTTCACTTTGCTTGGCCCTGCAATAGACCTTTCTCTGCTCCAAACTCTGATGTTCTGGTTTGTTTGGTCTCCCTGCGAATTGGGCGCATGAACTTTTTTTGGTAACAATCTTTCAGAATTTTATTTTAAGCTGAGTTCATGTGGGTGATATGTTGCTGTGTTTCTTGTCTCATGTAATTATATACATTCAAATATATCTAAAGATATAACTCTCTGCTTGCCATTCCATGAACTATTTCTCTCAATGCTACACTAAGTTATTGGTTGATCTCTAGTCCATTATGCTTAATAAAAAGTAAATAGTTTTTGCAGGGGTGTTGACATTTCCTCATGCTTTCATTACTGAGATTATCAAAGATCCATTCTGAATGTCTCATACTCTGCTTTACTTTTTAATGCACAGTAAGATCTTCAGTCAGGAGTATTAGAAATGGAGATCAGTCAACAAGCACAGGTAGACAAGAGCCACGGGCTCAAAGACACATAGTGATGCAGGGCCGTGTCTGAGGTCTTGGTTGAGCCCCTGGGATGTGCCCTGCCAAGTGCGGGTCCTTGGCTTCACACAGGGAAGAATTCAAGTGAGGGCCACAGTTGAGTACAGGTAGATTTATTTAGAGAGATACATACTGCATAGAGTGTAAGGCAAGAGAAAGGCAAGGAAAGAGGTGTGGGAATTGGGTGCTGAGGTTAAAGTAAAAGTAGGTACACACTCCATAGACAGAGTGCGGGCCGTCTCCACAGAGGAGGGAGAGAAAAAAGGGGCACTAGGCATGGTGTTGCCAGTTTTTATGGGCTCAGTAGCTTCATAGCCTTCAGGTGGGACCATTCCAACTACCCTGGGGAAGGGGCTGGGAGTCCCAGGAATTGGGCCACGTCCATTCTTTTGCCTTTTGCGGTTAGCCTTGGGGCCGCCATGGCGCCTGAGTGCATGTTATTTATCAGGCTGTTACAGTCAGCATTTAAGGGAGCCCAAGATCTACTAGAAGTCAAACCTCCCACGAACTTAACCCTCAAGGTCAACTGGGAGATGAATCTTCCACCATTTTGGTGTTAAATTGCTGCCTTGCCTTGAGTGGCTGTGCCCTGCCCCCCACCCCCCCATCTCAGTAGCACTTTTATTCACTGCAAATTAGCCTTTTAAGATGATTTTCTCTTCTTCCTCTCACCATCCCCTCAAAATGTATATAAATCATTAAGCACTGATCTGGCGATCACAATTCTTAGAGATAAGTTATATGCTTAAGGTGAGGAAGGGAAATGAAGCTGGGTTATAGTAGAGCCTGGATTTCATTGCATTTGGGTCTGGCCACTATATGACAGTCTGAATTCTGACACACAGGTGTAACATTAAAAATAGAAAACAAGCACCAGCAAAAATCAAAAGTCAATGCTGCTGCAGGCATGTTGCCAGTTTGAGCCCTATACTGCTGCGCCACTGGCCTCGGAGGCTTTTGAATGACTGCGGTGTGTGGTACTTGCTCGAAGGAATGTCCATCTAGGATAGATCTTTACTCTGCACTGAACTACTTAGAACTGGAGCCATTAAAATTCAACACAGGATCTTCGTCACTCAGTGATACACAGGGAATTATCTAGCTGTGATGGCTCTGAGAAATACAACGTGAACACAAGAGCACTACATGTCCTAGCAAAACATTTCATGAGAAATGCAGAAAATGTGGTTCTGAGACAGGATGGAAGGGGGCAGGACACAACCATTCAAAGAATGCTACAGCAATTAACATCAAAATGGCGAAAGATTCAACTCCCAGTAGACCTTGAGGCTCAAGATGATGAGAGATTTAAATTCTAGCAGATCTTGAGCTTCATTATACACCCATTGTAATATATTAATATGGTAAATAACACACCCACAGGCACCATGGTAGTCACAAGGCTAGCCACAAAAGGTCAAAGTGGTGGAAATGGCCAAATTCCTAGGAATCCCAGCCCCTTCCCCTTAGACTGGCTCCTTCCACTTATTAGCATTTGAAGCCACCAAGCCCATGAAAGCCAGCAACATGACGACTCGCAGCTCTTCCTCTTTCTCCCTCTTTGGAGATGGCCCACTTTCTGTCTATGGAGTGTGTACCTACTTTTAATCTAAGCACTCAATCCCCACACCTCATGGCCTTTCTCTTGCCTTTCAGTGTATCTCTCTGAATAAATCTACCTTCACTCAATGATGGCTTGCACTTGAATTCTTTCCTGCGCGAAGCCAAGGACCCATGCTTGGCGGGGCACATCCCAGGGGCTCAACCGAGACCTGGGACACAGCCCTCCTCATGCTCCACATCTGTTTTCCTGCATCAGTTCTACCAACAAATCGAGACTATAATTTTCAATATTTGCCTATTCATAATGATATTTCTTAAGGTGATTTTAGAGATGTATTTATATCTATAATGTGTACATTACTTAAAAATAAATATTTTAAAATGCAAAATGGCAAATCAGAGAATATAGTTTTGATACAGGAAGTAATATATGAACCATTGTTTGTGAAGATTTATTTGCATCATTGACTTGCTGAAAATTATCTTGTAGTAATCCAGTTTTATTTTGCTGTGTTTATAGTAATATCTTCAAAGTCTGAAAAAATATATTTTAAAATATTCAGTGAGGGGAGCCATAAGCATTCTAAAACAAAACAATGATTTTGCTTAATGGTCAGGCAAATCCACATAATTTTATGTGCTTAAGGAACACATTGTATATTTGATCTTTTAAGTTTTTATCATTAACAATCATTATATGTAAAAGTCCTTTTTAAAATAATTATATGAGAAAGAATACTTTTTCAAAATAATTAAACTCTGAAATTCCTTGCTCACTGACAGCTTCCATGCTCAAGCTTTTGCCACTTGATGAAAAATGTTAGATACGGACCAATTCTTTGCCTCTCTCATCGTTTTTCTTAACTTTCTGAGATGACAAATACCACCTCCCACCAAAAACAATTTCTCCTTTTAGTGCACAGAATTTCTCTCCTTTAAAAAAAACAAAACAGTAATAACTAGAATGTCACTGTACTGCTTTATTTCTCCTTATATGACATTTCAAAATTTTGAAATTTCCTTTTTCCTGATAATATCACTATTATCAGTCTTGAAATAGCACTGGTATTTCCCATAGCCCATACCAATATATACTAAAAAAAATTCATTTATATCAAACAACATTGAAGACTGAGAGCAAGGTACCAACACACCACTAGATATAGTCTACTGCTGTTCCATTGTCCAAGTATCAAAGGAAGTTTTTTTACATTCTCAAGAGATAAAATTTGATATCTCTACAGTCACACTTGAGTGTATTGCCATGCAATAGTCTCAAACATTTTTATAAGCCACCTTTTCTCATTCCCTATCAAGCATAGGGTAGACATAATCATACATGCTACACTGCTACCAAATTAAGATGTCATTCTTTAATTTTTCTATTACATATTTATCATGTCCATGACTAAGATTATTAATGATATTTCTTTGTGATAGTATATTTCAACTAAAGAAACTCAGTTTTTCTCACATTAGAAATTCAAGGTGAAATGGAACAGGACCCCGTGGGTCCCTCCCTGGTATAAATCCTGTCTGTTTCTTGTTTGTATGAAACAGGCTTCATTCAGCCTCCTTGACCTTTCCTGAGTTTCAAAAGACAGATTCAGATAGTTGTTAGTCAGGGAAGTAAGGGAATCCAGAAACAAAGGAGGAGCAATTAAAAACCAAAGGTGCAGCTATAAAAGCAGGATCCTGGTACCTACTCAAGGCATATACAGAACTGTATCTCTGAGTTCTTTTGTTGGAACTAAGGTTCTCATCCATGTGGAGGATGGCAACTTAAGGCTGAGCCCAAGACTCCTGGAACACCACCCTCTGAACTCACCATGAACCAATCAGAAGAAAGTCATTACAACACTCATCCCCAAATTTTGCCTATAAAACTTCTCCCCCAAAACAATCACAGAGTTTGGATTTTTTGAGCACAAGCTTCCTGTTCTCCTTGCTTGGCCCTGAAATAAACCTTTCTCTACTCTAAACTCTGACATTTTGGTTTGTTTGGCCTCACTGTGTGTCAAGCACACAAACCCTTGTTTGGTAATAAATGTGAATGCATCTATTTTATATATACTTAAATTAAAAAAAAAAGATTTAAAAAAGTGAATGCCAAAATGGATACAATTCAATAAAATTCTATTGCATTAGGTAAGCTATACAATTAGTTGTACCTACTAGTAAGCTCACACAAGATCCACATTTATCTTTTAGTAACATCCTAAAGGACAATAAGGTATGGTCATTTGGGGGCAAGAAAATTGAGTGTGAAACTGAGCATTCAATCTCAAACTGCCAAGATATCATTATATCTATATCCTATGGTAGTATTCGTACCACCATAGCTGTGAAAGGAAAATTAAATCAGTATTAGCTTGAAAAGGTCTGAATTAGATCTTATTTCCCCTTGACTATTTCTAAGTTATATTTTCTGCCAGAGGTCTAACGGCCCTTGGACAGAGCTGAAGGCAAAAGTAACCCTAGATTGACTCTCTGTTGATTTCAGCCTACTGTGAACCGCGGACGAGTAAGTTTGGTGCTTGCATTTTATCCTAGCCCTTCTCTGCTTTGAGGATTATATTCTTGCCATCTTCTCAGCGGATGCAGAAGATTAAAAGAACTCCTGTGAGATTTGGCTACAGTACAATGGTTGAGCTACATGAACTGAAAAATTTGTAAAACAGCATCAATTGTAAATTTGGAACAGCATTTTGTTGGTCTTGAGGTCTTATTTTTCATAACTCAGAATAAGGAAAAGAGTCATTTATTTTACCTCTTTTTTTTTTTTTGGTTCATACAAAGTTTAGTTCTAGATATATTTATGGCAAATATTGGATAGAATATTTAATATCTTAGTAATATTTTACAATTTAAAATCCTTAAACATTTGTTAATAATTTGTTTACGGCCATCATAATACATTTTTAAATAATAAATGAATAAAAGATAAATCAAGCCAATCTTTATTGTCTGAATCGAAATAACTGAAAATGGATGCTTTTTCATTTTTGCCAATTTTTTCCATCAAGATGAAAAGATTAAGTTTAATCACTGTTAAACAATCCTCACTGCCCAATCATACAAAAAATAAATAAAATTCTTGAGGATTTGAATGTGAAATTGTCCCAATGAGATAAATCCAAAGAATATATAATTAAAATTGACAAAATAAAATCTAGTCCCAATATTGTAGAGACTTCCCCTCCAAAACAATCTATTTGTAAATAAACCTGTTTAAGAAAGAGAAGACTTTCTAGACAGGATTAAACAACAAACTCGATTAGTTTTAATCAGTAATGCAAGGGAAACAGGTTTTAACTTAATTAAAGCTAGCAGAAGCTAAATGCCTTGGAAGATAATGGGAGATAATGGAATTTGAATTCCCCTTCCTGGCAATAATATCACTAGGACTATCTGTTTGATAGGAGACTGGTGCAAAGGCTTTAATAGTTACTTGGAAAGTTCTAATAAACGTAAATAATTAAAAGTAAATAGGTACCTTGACTATGTTAAAGAAAGTGCTCCTAGTTAGTGTTTAAAAGTCACCAATTAACCTGATTGCTCTTGTCTTATTTTTACTAATGAAAGAAATAACTTTTGTAACTAAAATGTATTGCACATAATATGCTATTGAACAAAGATTACTTGTAGATGTGGTTAGGCGAAACTACAACAGTTTTGGATATGTTGTCATTTTCCTCAAAAAAAATTATAAAGCTTTAACTCTCCTATATTAATCCATAAGTATAAAAAGATGTAAAATAACAACACAGTCACGTTTAACAAGATGAATAATAGTAACTATACCTTACATTTATATAACTTATCATGGTTTCCTAACTTCAAGCAGGTAGAATGAATATGTTATCTTCATTTTGCATGTAAAAAGATGAGTGTCTTAGACATTTTATTCAAGTTTTTCTAAGGAAATAAAATTCAAGCTGTATTTTTTGACTTGTATGTTGTTTATTGGTTTATATCCCCTTCGTATTGATGCTCTGACCAACTGGCAAGATGTCTCAAGAAGAAAGATGTTAGTTAATGATTTCATCATTTTGGTGTGTGGCTGAGATGTGGAACATAAAAATCACTTTCCTTAATCTAGGGACAAACCAAAATAGTCATTTGAAGATATTTTTGAGACGCTAATAGTAATTTTTTTCTACTAAATTTGAAAATATAGAAAGCTATCTTGTGAGTAGATAAGATCCAATAATGCAATCATATGCAAGGGCCATTTTCTTCAGACAAGAGAATTTACAGTACATAGAGAAGAATGGAATTAACCAATCTTTACAATTCAGGGTAAAGTAATAAAACACATAAGAATAAGTACATTCGTCCCAGCATAAATACAACTTTGGCAATAGCCCATATAATTCTCTGTTTCATCTTACTAGGTGACCAGTGTAAATAACTGTAGCCTGGGCTGAATTAGTCAGGGCCATTCTTTGGGACAATTTTATTCTATGAGCATGTGGGAAGTATAACTGTAACTCCAAAAGGGGAAGGGAAAAATCCTTGGCTCTTGTCTTGCTCAAAAGAGAAGAATTCAGACAGGAGACAAAAACATTGAGTAGCAAAAATTTTGAAGATTTTATTAGCAAAGTGAAAGTTACAGCTCCACTAGCAGAAGGCAGGCTGGTCCAAGAGAAGATAGCTGAGGTCTTGGTTTGTTCCTTCTCTTATACCATTGCTTAGAGGTGGATCTCTCGATTGAAGGACAGCTCTTGCCTTGGAGTCCTTAGTCACACTCATCCTTTTTCACATGTCCTTACCCATGATGCACACAGAAAAGCCTACAGAGGGAGGGAGGGGGAACCTACACTGAACTGCTAATTATATTACAACGAGCATTGGGTCACAGTCAGGTTAGATCCTTGTTGCCACTGCACAGTTGTGGCTGTCAGGTTCCAACTGGTTTCTTGCTGGCTCTCAATTAGAGGAAGTAAAGCCTCTTTAAGCTGAAGGCAGACATACCACCATTTTCCAAACCTCCCTCCCTCTCCTCCACCTTATCTTCCTGGTGTCCCCAACTTGTCCAACTGCCTAACATAACTAATTTGTTCAAAGAGAGAAGTAGGAAAATAAACCAACATGATATTGCCCCAGACAGATGGAAACCATAATTTAAAAAAAAGATGTTATGTTGAAACAAGTAAAATTCCATGAGAAAACAAAATTAAATATAAAAATCAAATAAAATGAGATTTGTTTTTAATGCAACTGTTCCTTTTACTTATCTTGGTTCTTGACTTTCCAGTTCTCAGTTCTTGTAAAACTGACTATTCTTTTTGCCATTGGTTTTGGTTTTTGTGACACATCCATGTATCTTTCCAACAGAATTTTGTCTAGTATTCCATCAGTGTTAGTCTGGTTTGAATAGATGTTTATTTCTTTTTCAGACTGATTATGTACATATGTAATACAAAGGGCAACAATGTAAATAAAGTCTAGAATTGCACAGAAATTAATCAATTAATCCAACTCCCCATATACATTGCAAACATATTTATATACTTAACTATAAAATATGTTTATTGCAGTATTTCTTTTAAAATGTGGCACTTGTTTGTTGTTTAATTTTCCCCACAAAATTGGGGAATTTTTTTTTCTTTCCTTCCTTCTTCAAATATTTATTGAACTCCTACTAATTACTAGTCACTATTACAGTTATTGGAACAATAGCAGTGATTATAAATGTAAAAATATCTGCTTTCATTGAGCTTTAATATGTAGATGGTAGAGGAAAAAAACACTTTTTTTTTTAAGGTGAATATCTAATATGTCCAGTGTAGACTAGTGCTATGGAGAGCACTGGAAGAGTTAAGTTGTTTTGATTATACCCTACACTGTCCTATCCATTCAGCAATGGCAGCAAAAGGCAGATAAGGTAACAAAGTTATTTAGTAATCAACATGCAGATTCCTGATGCTTTATTTTATCTTCTGAATAATTGTTATGTGTCTTAATAGTGATTGACCATGTGGGTTTTATCTTTGTACGTCACTCCACAGGATAAAATATGGTCACATCTGTACAGGATATTGGTTTCTGATTATGTATTTGGAGGATTAACCTAATTCTCCATCCTTGGCACTAGAACATGGATTAAGAAAGTTACCCTCTGACCTCTCTCTGAGTTAGTATCTTGATAAATAGAGAATAGGTTTCTTATTTATTTATAACTGATCACATAGTAAGCAGTGTTCTATGTTTCCATATATATTGGCAATGGAATAAGTCCACTGGAAAAGCTGATTATTGGTTAGAAGTAAAAAAGAAAAACACATTCTGAATTTTTTTTTTGCACCACATATGCTCAGTATTACAGTTAGTCACTGAAGAAAAAATATTAAATCTGAGTCAAAGCTCCCCTGATATGATATAGGAAAAATACCACCATTATTATTGATTACACAAAAGCTATCTTATTAGAGAAGCTTACATCCTGCTTAATACATGTACAGGATAATGAAATCAAGTCAAATCTAGATTTATGGAGACTTGGAATCCTAAGGAGAATAGATTTTTTTTTTTTCTTTTTTAAGCAACTGCAACACTGCACAGAAGCGAGCCTTAAGTATACAAGTTTCTCATGCAACAGACTTGTTCAAATTGTCATAAAGGGCCATTATGACAATACACAGAGTAGAAAAGTTGTCTAAGTGGTAGGAGGTGGGACTTCATCTTTTTTCACATAAGAGCACAGAAATCTTGACACTCTAAATGGCCTTTTGACCTCTACATTGCCTTCGGAGGTCTACATCTGCTTCTCTCTTCACAGAAAGAAATCTATGCTGCAGCAGTGACTGATTAAGTGGATTTCTGGTTGTAAGTAAAAATGATAATAATAACAGTAATTCAGAGCTAGCATTTTGTCCTCAGAATATGATTAACATTACCTTTTTCTCAAAGAGCTTGCTAAAACTTTTATCTAGTGATGAGTAAAATTACAAATGAAGTAGATATCCTCCCAGTTTTACTTTTAGAAATATGATAACAATGGGTATAGAATTTTTTCAAATTAGACTGTGTATTTTTCAAAAATACATTTACTGAGAAAGGCAGGAGTCCTAAGAGAAAAATTTTAATGTAATAACCCTTGAGTAAATCATATATTTTTAAATAAAAACAAATACAAATTAATCCTGTATGATATCACTGTCACCTCAGACAGTGAGTGCAGTAAATGTTCTATAGATCATTAACCCATTTTATAACTACTCTTCTAAATTATAAGTCTGGTTTTCATTGATTCTGTACTTTGGCTTAAATAGAGTGGAACTTGGAACACTTGGATAAACTGTCTTTAGAGAGACTTTGAAAATAATCAATAGTTTATCAGGCTATTAATCCTTGACCAGGAGTTTGGTCTTCCTTGTGGAAATAATAATGTGAATGACACTGAACAATTTAGAGTTAAGATGAAGATTTAAACATATCTGTTTCTAGGGTCCACTTACTATCTTGTATTATTTAAAAATTAGGAAGATTTTTTAAATGTTAAGTTCATATAAAAATATTCAGTATTCTTTTAGTGGTAAATCACATTTAAAAGCTCCTGAAGAGCACATTGTACTTTTCAAGATGACCTAGGTCACAGATAAGCTAAGCCCATCTTCAAAATAAATTCCAACTATATTAAAGAGAAGAGAGATATATCAAGGTACTTTAGATATAGTTTTCAGAAGATTGCAAACAGTTTCTTGAAAATAAAGGGGAATTTTACTTTTGCCATTATATGAATTAAAATGCACGTAAATAGTTCACTTCATTTCTGATATATGTTCAATTATTTTTCATTTCATTAACACTATTTTTTATTTATAAAAAAAACCTTGTTCTTTTGACAACAGTAAGTTAAAGGAACGTGTGTAAGTGCAGAATACGATTGCTTTGTTCCACATCCTTGCCAGCACTTGTTACTTTTTTGTTAATAGCTATCCTAATAGATGTGAGGTGATAACTCATTGTGTGTGTGTGTGTGTGTGTGTGTGTGTGTGTGTGTGTGTGTGTGTGTGTGTGTGTTTAATTACCGAAGTATAGTCACTTACAATGTGTCAATCTCTGGTGTAGGGTATAACTTCCCAGTCATACATATACATGTATATATTCCTTTTCATATTCTTTTCATTAAATGTTATTTTAAGATATTGAATATAGTTTCCTGTGCTATACAGAAGAAATTTGTTTTTATCTATTTATATATATAGTAGTTAATATTTGCAAATCTTGGACTCCCAAATTTACTCCTTCCTACCCCTTTTCCCCTCAGTCACCATAAGATTGTTTACTATGTCTGTGAGTCTGTTTCTGTTTTGTAAATAAGTTCGTGCCGTTTTTTTAGATTTCATGTATAAGTGGTATCATATGATAGTTTTCTTTCTCCTTCTGGCTTACTTCACTTACAATGACAATCTCTAGGTCCATCCATGTTGCTGCAAATGACATTATTTTATTCTTTTTCATGGCTGAGGAGTATTCTACTGTATAAATATACCACAACTTCGTTATTCAGTCATCTGTCAATGGACATTTGGGTTGTTTCCATGTCTGGGCTATTGTATATAGTGCTGTTCTGAAGATCAGGGTGCATGTATCTTTTCAAATTAGAGTTTCCTCTGAATATGTGCCCAGGAGTGGGATTGCTGGATCATATGGTAAGTCTATTTTTAGATTTTTGAGGAATCTGCATACTGTTTTCCATAATGGTTGCACCAAACTACATTTCCACCAACAGTGTAGGAGGGTTTTCTTTTCTCCACATCCTCTCCAGCATTTCTCATTTGTGGACTTTTTATTAATGGCCATTCTGACTGGTGTGAGGTGATATTTCATTGTAGTTTTGATTTACATTTTTCTAATAATTAGTGGTTTTTATTGGGATTTCCCTGGTTTGTGATGTTGAGCATCTGTTCATATCCTTGTTTACACTTGTATGTCTTCTTTGGGAAGATGTCTTTTAAGACCCATGGTTCTTTTAAAAATTAAATTATTATTATTATTATTATTATTATTATTATTATTATTATTATTATTATTAATTATTTTGCTGTTGAGTTGTATGCTCCTTTATATACTTCAGATATTAATCTCTTATTTTCAAATATTAATCTCTCTCTTTCTCCAGATTACCTTTTCATTTTTTTAACAGTTTCCATTGCTGTGCAGATTTTTTTTATTTAATGCAATCCCAGTTGTTTATATTGCTTTTTTTGCTTAAGTTTTTGGTGTTAAATCTAAAAAACAAAACAAAATAAAACAAAAACAAACAAATAAAAAACAATGCCAAGACTAATCAAAATTGATGTCAAGGAGTTTGTCTTTTCTGTGTTCTAGGGGATTTACAGTATCACGTTTATATTCATGTCTTTAATCCATTTTGAGTCAATTTTCCTGTATTGGGTAAAGTAGGGGTCTACTTTCATTCTTTTGCATATGGTTATCCAGTTTTCTTAACACCATGTTTTGAAGACACCATTCTTTCTCCATGGATCCTGTGTTTTAAATTATTTGACCAAATATGTATAGGTTTATTTCTGGGCTTTCTATTGTGTTCCATTGATCTATGTGCATGGTTTTATGCCAATACCATACTGTTTTGATTACTAGAGCTTTGTAATACAGCTTGAAATCAGGCAGTAGGATGCCTCCAACTTTTCTCAAGATTGCTTTGGTTGACCACTAGGGGTCTTCTGTGATTTCATAAAAATCCTAAGATTTTTTTTTTCTAATTCTGTTAAAAAATGCCACTGCATTTTAATAGGGATTGCACTGAGTCTGCAGATTTCTTTGCATAGTATGGCCATTTTAATCATGTTAATTCTTCCAGTCCATGAGCATGGATATATTTTTATTTGTGTGTCTTGTTCAACATCTTTCATCAATGCCTTGTAGTTTTCAGTATACAGATCTTTCACCTCTTTGGTTAAATTTATTCCTAAATGTTTTCGAAGAATATATATAGTCTCTTATCCAAATCTTAGAGATATAAGTAACAGTTCTTTGAATGTTGTTTTCACATTAAAAAACTATTGAATATCTCTATTTAGTCTTTTGTATACATTCTTTTCATAAAATCATTTTACCCTTTTTACTACTTGAATTATTTTTAAAAACATAATCAAAAATTGATTCAATTCCATTCTTGATATTACCAATGTTTGTCTTTTATGTTGGAAGCATTGAAAAACATAGCATCAATAATAACCTTTTTTTAACCTATTATTTTTTCAAGATACAGTTCAAAAGTTCATTAGTATTTGTTAAAGTTGACTTTTTCATATTAATCATTTAATCAAATATGAATTAATAAATAGAATTTAAAATTATTGTAGGTTACTTTCAAATATTTTATATTTTAACCATTCAATAAAAAAATTATATAACCATTTGGCACTCATGTAAATTATCTCTCTTTTCAGATAAAATAAAAGAGATCGTTGATATAACATTACCTTATATCTAATGTTTTTAACTTTCTGGTTTTAGCTCTTATTTTCCCTCTGATCAAACCACCCTCATGGTTGTCATTTTTAAGGAAATTCAACTGATTAAAATATATATTAAAACCTTTCATCAAAATACAGAGAACAATGGCAATGAATAAATCCTGCAAAGCACATCTTTGTATTATTTTTTAGCATTATTATCACTATCAGTAATTCTCATTCTTCTTAAGCATGCTCAGAAAGTATATAGAGTTTTCAAAATGCAGATGAAAAATTGCTTGCTATGTTTTATTTAGGTTTATTAATAATATAATGATATAATTTAGCTTAGAATGCCAAGGGAAAATGATGATATGTCTAGTATAAATATGTAGTGAATTCAATTTAGCTACTCGATGCATATAATTCATTCTTTCCATATACCTTATTTTTTCTGTCTCTTTAACCATCTTTCCTTCCAACAGACGTGAATAATTAGATGATGGCAAAATTCACATTACTTTTGCTTGTATAAGTGAAATGGAGTGTGAGTGTGACTGACTATATCAACCAAGATGATATAATCATCTAAAAAATTTGCTGAGTATTCCTGGTCTTCTTACCTCACTTAAAGATGCTGGCAGAGAGAGAGGAGCACTGGGGGAGGCAGATGAGCTGAACAGGCTGGTGACAACAAAGACAGAGTCTGTGCAGTGCGACCATCTCAGCCACACAGTCATGGTGACCAAAATCAGTGACCTGGATCTCTGGGGGCTCTCTATTCAGGCAGCCCCCAACTAAGCAAAGACCAGGCACTTGTCCAAGTAGTCAGCCTCATCCATGTACAAGCTGACAGGAGCCTTACCCAGGAAGTCCAGAGACCCCTGCTACCCCAGCAAATTTTCTCTTTGACATCATCAGCATCATTGTGCATTAAGAGGTCAAGGGGATACATCTCTGGTCCAGGAGTCCACCAAGAAGCCCCCATATGCAATCATACTAGGAAGACCCAGTGTAACCCAGCCTGCATGGAGGTGATGGTTTCACAACCCAAAGTTGGGATTCCAGCACCTCTCCAACCTGAGGTTTGGACCCCAAAAGAGCAGGCAGCTGAGAGCTGACTTCCCGTGGAGAAGCCTTAAGAGCCAAGTTTAGGGGATTTTCCTAAATGTAGAACACAATGGCCTTCACCAGATTTATGAAATTAAAATAAACAAACAAACAAATGCATTTACTCATTCCTGAGTGAAGCTGGTTTCTTATGTCTTTTCATAAATAGACATTTTATTCATTAAAAAAAAACCCAAAATGCAATGCTCTTCTTTTTTTCTTTTTTTAGGACTTTTTTACAGTGCCAAAAAAACCTTTAAAATGTGCTTATAATCAAATAGACTTTACAGTAAATTTCTAAAGAATTAATAGTCTTAATATCCAAAATAAAAATTAAATAATTCAATTAAAACTAAGATTATTGTTACTTCAAATCAATGCATTTTATTAAGCTCACAAGAAATATATTTTGTCAGGATCTTCCATGAAGTTTTTAGCTATTCATAAATTTCTGTCTTGCCTTCAACTATATTAAACTTTTTCATAAATTTATTGCTAGGATTAGAGTTTATAACTGGACATTGAAGTCAAAATACTCATATCACAGAGTATTCAAAGATAATCTCAAAAATAAATGACTATCAACAAAGCAGCAGTAGGTACCAAAACTGAGTCAGGTTCTTCTATGAGTCTTAATTTGTCTCTCTCTCTTCTTAATTTGCTAATGTCTGGTCAGGAATACTCAGTGACTTTGTGCAGTGGAACGGAATAAATATGTGCTGACAGGGTATGCAGTCATTAGTTTGGAATGATTTTTGCCACAATATGATATAGAAAAAAATATCCAGCTAATGCTAATTTAAGACAAATATTCAGCGAGAGTCAGTGTTTTATTAATAATACTCTACGTAAAAGAGGAGGTAGATAGATAAATGAAACAACATTTTGGCAAATAAAAGTTTTAGAAATATATAAATGGCTTCCAGAGAGAAGATTGGAAGGAGTTTTATATGACAAATAATTAGAACCAATGAAAGATTGATGATTACAATGCACAGGGAGATATCATTAAACTTTTAGAGTTTGAGTGTCTATAAAATTTTTCCATAATAACATTGAGGTAATTTATTTTTGTCCCAAAAAAGGAGATAACTTTTTATAAGATATAGTACAAATGTAAATCTGACAATGAGGTTCCTTCATAAATCTGCTGTTATGTTTATTTTTTAGTCTTATGATTTAAGGAATTTTCATTGCCTTCAGTTTTATCATAAAAGATTTTAATTGCTACACTACATAAAACATCTGAGTAAATAAAATTCTCTTGGTAAAGAAATGTTTTCTGGGATGACTGTTAATTAGAGATACACAGTCTTTGTCTCCAGTCCATATTTATTAGTAAAATCTGAAACAAAGCAATATTTTTATGGCTAATAAAACCAAAGGGCTGACAAATGAACTTATGATTACTATTTTTATATTAAGAAAACAAGTCAAATTTTTTTCCCCTTCCATGCTTGGTATTATAGGAGAAAAATTGCATGGATAACATTTTTCCCTAAATGATTTTTATATTGTGGTTTTTATCTTGATATTTACAATTATATACAGTTGGGCCTTGAACAATGCAGGTTTGAAAAACACGGGTATGTTTATACATGGAGTTTTTTCATTACAGTTAGCTCTTTATATGGATGGGTTCCACATCCACAAATTCAATCAACTACAGATTGTGTACCATGCCATTTTATGTAAGGAACTTCAGTATCCATGGATTTTGTTATTTGTGGTGGGCCCTAGAACCAATCCCCCACAGACACCTAGGGATGACTATACACTCATATACATTAAAAACAAACAAAACAAAACAAAATAACTCTAGTTAATTAACATAGAAAGGAAAAACTCAAAATGGATACAAGACTTGAATATAAGACTTAAAACTATAAGACTCAGAAGAAAACATAGAGACACTTTGTGCCATTGGAGTTGACAATGACACCAAAAAGCACAAGCAAAAAACAAGTCTGTAAAAAGAAGAAAATCTTGCAATATGTGAAAGTATGGATGAACCTGGAGGGCACTGTGCTAAGTGAAATAAGCCAACCACAGAAAGACAAATACTGCGTGATTCCACTTACATCAAGCATATGAAACATTCAAACTCTTGAGAATAGGGAAATGGGAAGTTGCAATTCAATGGGTATAAAGTTTCATTTATGCAAAATAGATAAACCTGCCCATATTTAATAATATTGTATTCTACATTTAACACTTTTTTTAGGAAGGCAAACTCATGTGAAATGTTCTTACCACAATGAGAGAGAGAGAGAAGCTATACTTACAAAAATTCAAAAACTGTAGGCTTGCAAGAATACTTGTGAACATACTTGGATCTAAGGCTAAACTTTCTCTTCTTGTTTTGGGACCTACTCATGACTAGCAGCCTTAATTTTTTTCTTTCATTTATTGAATTGGAATAGTTCACTGACTTGTCAAATGTGTTACCACTAACATTAGAAGAGGCCAGCAACCGTTGTGCTTCTTTGTAGTGATTGTGGTTCAAGGTACAGCAACTTGTTTTTTACCTTAGGGAACCTGCAAGCAATTGGACCTTCAGAAATGTGCAATATAGAAGGTCCCTTAGCTTTCAAAGTGCTTATATCATACCTCTGTCAATCACACATCTCACCACATCCTGTCATCCATATAACAGATCATTTCTGGATTACCTTGTAATTCAGAGAAATAAAATTAATATATTTCTGGATTAAGATAGTGCCCTTCTTCCATAAAGGCAAACTGCTACTGATCATTTTCACTAATTGGTATAGAGAAAACTCCACTTTCCAGGTTAATAGCTGTATGCCAGTGCCAGAGAATATGATTATTTGCTACAACAGGATAGCACATATGGAATGGTAACTGCAATTTGAGGCATCACTTGATTATGTATGCAATAATTCTCCAGAAACTAGCTGGTTTTTACACTACTCCTAGAGGTGAGAAAAAAATACATACATATATATGTGTGTGTGTGTGTGTATATATATATATAATATATATATATATTCTATTATATATATATATAATAGAAACCATCACCTTGCATCTTTTTAAACATTTAATGATCACCCTAATCTTGCAATCACTCAATAGATGTGGTTTTGCTTTAGGCTATTTTGTTTGAGTGAGGCAATTCAAAGAGTTTCCATTTGACACTTGCAAACAGAATAACCTTTGCTATACAGATCGGGATATCAGTATGAGGGAGTTTTCAGTTGCCAGGAAAATAATTATTTATCCAGTTCCATGTTGTCAGGAACTGGATAAATTATTGCTTGGTGGCTCAGCACATCCATTAGAAATACTGTGAGATTAACTTGGGCTAAAAGTTAATTTATTATCTGACCTCCCTAAATCTCCATTCTGACCAGAGGACAATAGTAGTCTTTTGGTTTTCCAGGTATTGGCATTAATTTACAACTAGTGTCATATAATCCCTGAAACGTTCTAGGTATTTTTGTTTTCCTAGTGCACATTCACCTTTGAAGCTGCTCTTAGATCCCTTTGGAAAATATCTGGCAGTTAATCACTTGGCAGTGGTACAGGATGTGTTCTCAAAGACACTTTAATCATGGGATCTTGGTGTATGGAGTTAGTGTACATTTAAGAACTAATTGCTTCTACATATGAGTGATACCATAATGAACTCATCTACAAAGCAGAAACAGATTCACAGACATAGTAAACAATTTTACGGTTACAGGGGAGAAAGAGAGTGGGAAGGGATAAATTTGGGAGTCTAAGATTTCCAAAGATTAACCTGCTATATATAAAAATAGATTAAAAATATAAATTTCTTCTGTATAGCACAGAGAACTGTATTCAATATCTTGTAATAACCTTAAATGAAAATGAAAATGAATATATATATATATATATATATATATATATATATATATATATATATATATATATATATATATATATGCATGACCAGGACATTATGCTGTATACCAGAAATTGACACATTGTAACTGACTATACTTCAAAAAATAATTTAAAAAAGAGCTAATTGAGAGGTTCAGAATCTTTGTTGTGCTGTCTAATTCAGAACTCTGTTCACCAGAACTATTCACTGGTATGTGGATTAAGAAATAGTAGACAAAACATTTAATTCCTAATGTCTTCATGATTAATTAGCCATTAGCACAGATCCTGGCTCAAAATACTCTGGTTTCCACTCCATGCTTGATCCTCACTATGGGCATGTGCATATTTTGCCTCTGCTGATGAGTGTTGCTAACTGAATGCTTATCAATCTTGTACCCAATAATTTACATGGAAAATATACTCTCCGTTTCATCAGCGTTATCCCCAGCAACCAAAGAAATTCATCACTGAGATTTCCAGGGGTGCCTATGCTCCCCTTACCAATGTGCTTTCATTGCCTTTCTGAGTATATTTCCTGGACCTCAGGGGATATAGTTAGCAGGAGTGGGGTGCAGTTTGTATTTAATAGATCTATTCATGAATCTTATCATCATAAAATCTTTGAATTTTATTGTTTACATTTTGTCATACAGTTCTAATTAATAACCACCTCGTTAATAATCACTGTTGTGCGTAGTATTCAGTGGCAGTCTTCAGAGCAGAGTAAGAGTTGCCTATTTACCCAATGCACCACCACTTCCTATTTAGATTTCTTATGCCCCAAGTGCACTGCTACTCTCCAGGAATGTGAGTAAATTTCTGCCAAATATTCTGACTTCTGGAGAAAGCCAGAAATGCTTGTTTTGTGTAAAATAGCTTGATTTTCAGTGTTGTTAATTAATTCACATTTAAAAAGACTGGATGCCAAGTGGATTACAAGTAGAGTGTCAGTCTGGGTTTATTCACTAGCAAATTGTTCCATAACTTTCCAACTGTTATAGAACAAATGAGGATGCTTGTTCTACTCTATGTCATTATTAAAAGTTTGGTAAAGACATTACAACCATCTGCCGAGTGATAAGATCATTATCTAATAATTTTAAACAGAATGATGGGAATTGCAAAGTTATCTCAATAAGATAGGGTGCTTTCTGTTAAGGATCTCACTATATAATGGTAGAGATTTAATTAGGGTGCAGTGCTATAAATATAAAGTCAGAAGTCTTGACTCTGGATGTCTTCAAGTATTTAATCAATCTTTTTGTCTTCTTGATTAGTAACCTCTAATTTGGGGGGGTTGAAATTTTTAAAAATACTTAAATTTCCAAAAGAAACATTCAAATTGAATAGTAGTTTTGGAATTTATAATTAAATAATTTTCTTTTTCTTTTTTAAATTTACGAACATGATAGTGCAGGATGTACTAAAAAAAATTCAAAAAGCCGCATGCAACCTTTATTTTTTTATGCTCATTTCATGGTATTTTGTATGAATGTTTAATTAAATTCATTCAATGAAAATGATGAAAATATCACTGAAAGAATTATTGGCATTAGTTGTTACAAAACTAAAATTTTTGATTGTCAAATGATTATTTGAAAAATGTAATCTTTCTCAATTAGTTGCTTTGATGTAGCCAGAGCTTAAGCTCCATTTGAAACAGAAGTATGTTTAGACTGAGATTATAATAGAGTGATCACATTTTGTATATTATTGTATAATTCCAATAGTTCTTTTAAATCACACAAATAAAATACTCTGATATTTTTTTCTATTGATTCAACAGCTTGATTCTAAATGTATTATTCACTGCAAGTCTTGTCTTTAGTCCCAGGCTTATAGTGAGAAGTGATTATATTGCTTGAGGTTTTTCTCTATAGAATAGCTATGAATCCTACATTTGATTGTAATTTTTATCAAATTTTCTAAAATATAACTATATAAATACCAGACATGACTAATGGCACTTAAAATTCTGCACCCAAGTGTTTCTAGACATACAGAGCAGTGAAATATGGGGTAATAATACCACAGAAGAACCTTAAAGCATTTTTGAATACTTGAGATGTCAGCATATATCGATTTGACAAAGGTTTATATATTTGCGACATACTATAAAATAATTTCATAAGCAGAACATAATTAAGCATAAACCAAGATTGGGTAATAGTAAAATATAACAGTTACATTGGATTATAATAAAAATCCAAAGCTATGGATATAATTAGTAATTCAAATAACTAGTAATTCAAAAGTTGTCCAGCAAAATAAATACATTATATTCTTTACATAAATGATCTCATTTAAAAATTGCAAATTATTTTTAATTATAACATTCAACATATCTATTGACCTAGACCTGAAATTAGCTTGGGCAAAAAGGGGAATTCATTAACCCCATGGTCATGTATTACAGTAATTGTAGATTTAACCCAACCCATGCAGAAGATTTTGTCCTTTGAACTCTGTCAACTCTTGAGTTGTAAATCTAACACTTCAGCAGAGATAGATACACTATATTTTTTTCCTCAGATCTAGTTTAACGAAAAAAACTCTATAAAGATCCTCTAATAACTTATATGAATCATAATCTGGTAGATGAAATTTATAAATTATTAGGCTATTGATCTACTCATCTTATATTTGATGATGCTTCAGTGCATCAGATTTAGTACTTCCAGGAAGTCCCACTTGTTGCCAGGTATGATATTACACATCTTGATGAGAGGGACCAGAGTATTTCCACTCTCAATAGTAAGTCACCTATTCTGCTGACCACATTACCCATTTCTATAAATAAATCTACAGTTTCAAATAAAGCATCAGGAAAGTGAAAGAAAATAATGTCTTCATGTTCCTATTCAATAATTAGAGATATTTTCTTAATATGAATACAGATTGGGTTGTAGTGTCTGATTTTTTTTCAGAAGCAATTGGATGAAAAACCATTGACTATATTTTGAATTAATGGAAAACACAGAATTTATCACAATTTGTCCATTAGCTCATATTTAAGTGTGAACAATATGGCAATCTTCTTCTAGTCTCTCTTCACAAGTAACACCTAATCCATATCCAAGTACCACAAATTTTGCCTTCTAAATTTCTTCTTAATGTAGCCAATATTTTTTCAATTAAACCTGGAGCTGAGGACTAATGAGGAAATTTAACTCATCTATATTTATTGCAACAACCATGCTATTTTTTGGATTAATATAGTAGACATCCAGTGAGTCTTTCTATAATGTCTCAAAATTAGTCTTCAGTGTTGCTACTAAATATTTTTTTAAAATGAAATTTGACCAAGATAGCATATTAATGCACCTTTTTAAAATTACTTTATGTACTAATCATGACCACATTAATACTACAAGTATAATTGTTTTCTTCGTATTATTTTTTTTAGTTGTTTCTTTTAAGGGGGGAGGTAATTCGGTTTATTTGTCTATTTTTTTTTTAATGGAGGGACTGGGGATTGAATCCAGGAACTCTTGCCTGCTAAGCACACACTCTACCCGTGAGCTATACCCTCCCCTGCTAAGAATAGTTGTTTCTGAGCCCCAGATGTATGTACTCTACTGGTAATATTTCTCTTCCTTTACATATCACTTTGGCATTTGTAATTTATCATGAATTTATAATAAAAACACAATTTTTAGCAACAGATATTCCTTTACCATAATTTTTGGCATGTGTAATATTTATAATTTTTCAAATAATGTAATGCCAGTCATTCATGTAGGATCCTGCCAATTGCAGCTCTCCAATAATGAATTGGCAAATACAGATTAGTTCTGTGAGTGTGTATGTATGTACAATATTCATGTAACCATCAGTATTATGCAAATTAATGTAGTAGAATGAAAAATTATCAGTTGTGATGAAAGTGATTATAGATGTTTCTTTTTAAAGATGATACATAGTTTTATATCAGTGGAAAAATAAATATGTCTTTTGCTCACTTTTCTCTGTAAGAGGCCTGGGAAGGGAGAAAGAAAGATTTGTATTTCCAAACATTGCCACTTCTTCTAGATATGAAGTGATGAGACACTGATTAAGTGATACTGTTCAGCAAATCCCATTGAAGATCATTTCTATATACAAAAGTAAACCCAGAGCTGAGGAGTAAGGAGGGACTTTAATTCATCTATATGATGAAATAAAGACAGGAGCCGAGTCACTGAGGCATGGAGAAAGCAGAGGCATATTAATCTCTTATTCAATGGCAGAGCCATGTCAGGATGTGAAACTCTAGGAAAATGGATAATGAGAACTTCTCATTTGCAAGATGACTAAAGGACTACATAATAGTTTCAGTTGATCTTAGAGACCATGTAAACATCTAGCATATTGCCCCCAAACCTTTAGTAAAAACTAATATATACCTATAAATACTTTTTGAGAATGTTGCATAAGAAAACTCAATTAAAAGGGGCTGTGCTTTTTGGCTGATTTTGAGTAGTTAGCTCAATTAATTCCACTGAGTACTGTCACAAAATAGCTGATTAAAAGACACCAATAGAATCTCAGTGACATACAAAAATGAGTATTTGCTTCTCATATATAAACAGTGGGTAGCTGATCTGGACTTACTTGGTTGTTTTCCAGGTATTTTTCATCCTTCTCCCAGATAAGTGAGCTCGTTTGGGCATATCCTTCAGGATGGCAAAAATGCAAGAGAAGGAGAAAATCATCCAATAATTCTTGAGGTGTAGGGATGAAACTGGCATAGCATCACTAACATCTCTTCAGTGTTTTACTGGTCAAAGCAAATGAAAAGGCTGTTCCCAGATTCAAAGGGTAGGAAATATATCTCCTTCATTTTAATAACAATTATAAATTCATATGTCAAAAAGCATAGAGAAAGAGACATTGGCGTGAAAGATTATATAAACTGTTCCATATTCATCTCTCTTGTCCCTATATGGGGACAGAATAATATATTTTGTTTCCAGTCTTCTCCCTTGCCTCCCCTAGAATGTGCAGTGATCCTAGAACAAGCACCAGGCTTCACAGAAAAGTATATTAAAGGAGTTTAGACATTTTTCTTATCAAAGGTAAGCGTGATCAGAAATGTCATTCTGAATTACATTTGGAGGATAGGTTTGAAGTGCTTGAGTTCACATGCAGCACAGTCGGTATCTTGAATCAATTATGATCTGACTAATTAAGAGTCTTATCTAAGTAATTGAGACAGTCATATATGAATCTTCATTATGACTATTTTTAAAGGAAGAGTACAGGGTATTGAAATTTGACTCATTTTTAAATGTTACCTCATAGTCAGAGGCAACTATTGGGAACCATTTTGGGATGGATATTGCATTTTCAACCTTTACATTTTAGACAGAAAGCAAGTATCAATATTCCATAAATTTTTAGGAATGTATATGTTCCAGGATTTTCTACTTTATGTTGCGGTCAATGGGTGATCTATGAGTTATCATGCAAACCAACATCAAAAAGACATGCCTGCATATGTTGGAGACCACAATCTTGTCTTGACTAAGACTGATTCTGAAAGAGTGAGGATGTGTATGTTTGGAAATTTTGACATAGTAGAGCCTAAACCCAAAACAATTGTTGGGGGTAGCTTCAAGAAGTATCAGAGGCTGAACTGGGATTGAAGACTTAAAATAGTAGATGGCTTACCACAAAGGAAAATGAAAAAAATATATGTATAGAAGGAGTCAGGTTCAGATAAGTTTACAGTTATGAAATCTCTGAAGCCCTCCTCTAAAAGTCATCAATAGTTTACAATTTCAAGTTCGCCAGTGTATGTTCCTACCTGTATAACAGCATTTGAATATATATGCAATTTTAGGTTGAATAAAGGGGATTGAAACTTCAGATTCTAAATATTTAAGCACCAAATAGGAGTAGACATCACTTCAAGGATATTAATATTATAATGAGTCAGACAAAAAGTTGTAGAGATGAGTTCTATTACACAGAGAAAGGAAATGCATGATACATAGATCTAAATAAGGCACCAAGAAGCACTTCAGAGTGTGCTTTTGGGACAAGCATAATAAGATGAGAGTTTTCTTTCTCTAAGTCTGGTTAACTGAGGAAAAGAGAAAGTCAACAATTGCTAGTCTCTTTAAAGAGCAGCATAGGAATACAACATTCTGACATTACAGCTCCGACTAGGAGCATTCATGAAGGAGGGCTTAACTCATATAAGGTAGAGGTCTCAAAACATCTAATAACATTCAATACAATTTCTGATAAACCTACTAATGGACGAGAGCTTCCTTAACCATAGGTTCACTCAACAACACATTGAATTTTAAGGTAGTTGCTAGGCTTCCAGAAAAGAAAAATCTAAAGGATATCTCAAAATATATATAGGTGATCCATGCTTTCAGGATTTCTCTAACCCAAAAAATCCCGTAAGACTCCACCAGGACTCAGGTGGGCCTTTCTTACCTTTTTGAAGGGCATCTTAATTGTTTCCACTTTTTGATGATCATCAATACAGAATATAAAGCAATACTATAAAACTCCTAGAAAAAAAAAACCTAGGCAAAATCTTTTGTGAAAAATAAATAAATAAAGTTGCTGTAAATAAGACATAAATATTATTTATAAATAATATAAATTAAAAAATGTTGTAAACATATATGTGCAGATTTCTGTCTGGACACAGGTTTAAAATTAATTTGGCAAATACCTAAGAGTACGATTACTGGATCGTATATTAGAACTGTATTTAGTTTTGTAAGAAGCTGGCAAACTGCCTTCCAAAGTGGCTGTACCATGTTTCATTCCCAGCAAGAATGAAGGAGACTCCCTGCTTCTCTGATTTCAGGCCAGCATTTGGTATTGTAACAGTTTTGGATTTTACCCTTTTTAATTGATGTGCAGTGCTATATTGTGGTTGCAGTTTTCATTGTGCCATTCTATAATGGCATGTGATGCTGAGCATCTTTTCATATACTGACTTGCTACCTGCATATCTGTTTTGTGAGGTGTCAGCCGAGGGAGGCTGATGTGGGGTTCTAGGAGGTGAGCGGCCCAAATGAAAAAATGCACGAGAAGTTGCCATACCACCTGACAGACTTCAGCCGGAGATACCATGGGGTTAACAACACTTTATTGCCTCAGGGAGGTGCGCCTATGATGCATCTGTCCTGCTTTTATCTGTTTCTCTGTCAGCACATGCACAGTCTGAGTTTCCTTGTTCATTAGGCTTACAGAATATCTGTAGCACATGCGTACTCCTATTTTTTTTGTCCTAAATCTTATATAATTGATGCATGCGTGGAACAATTATTTACTGCATACTACAAATATGCTCTGTAGTCATGGCCTTGGGTCCCACAGCCTTAAATTATCTCAAGGCTCTAGCCATGGCCTTGGGTCCCATGGCCTTAACTTGTCTCAAGGCCAGTTCACATGAGGTGTCTGTTCAAATCATTTCCATATGTTTTAATTGGGTTGTTTATTTTACTGTTGAATTTTAAGAGTACCTTGTACATTGTTTTTATTAGTTCTTTACATGTGTTTTGCAATTTTATTTCTCCCAGTAAGTGACTCGTCCTTTCATTCTCTTAAGAATGTTTATAGCAGAGCAGTTTTCCATTTCAATAAACTCTCAAATCAAATTGTTTTCTTTTATAGATTGTAACTTTGTTTTTTCTATCTAAAAACACATAATCAAGCCAAAAATCCCAGAAAGTTTTTGCCTAGGTTTTTTTTTTTCTAGGAGTTTTATAGTATTGCTTTATGTTTAATTTTATGATGTGCTTTGGGTTAACTTTTGTGAAAGGTGTGAGATCTGTCACCTATCTCTAGACTGAATTCTTTAAGAGATATTTGTTGAAAAGACTATCATTTCTCCATTAAGTTTTCTTTATTCTTCTGTTAAGGATCAGTCTACTACATTTGTGTGATTTTACTGTGGGCTCTTTATTTTTCCCATTAATCTACTTGTCTATTCTTTCACTAATACTGTGGTGTCTAATTACAAAATATTTATTGTAAATCTAGAAGCAGAGTGGTGTCAATCCTCAAACTTTGTTTTTTTCAGTATTTTGTCGGTTATCTGGGGACTCCTGCTTTTCCACATGCACTTTAAATTTAGCTGTGGGTATCTACACTACAATGTAGCTTGCTTAGACTTTCATTGGGATTGCCTTGGATTTAAAAATAAAATTAGGACTAATTGCCATCTTTAAAACATTGTCTTTCTATCTGTGAAGATGAAATGACTCTCTATTTATTTAGATGCTCTTTGCTATCTTTCATCAGAGTTTTCTTTTTTTTCAATCTTCCCCATACAAATCTAGCATATATTTTATTAGAGATATACCTACATGTTTTGTGGTTTTATTGTAATAGATGCATCATGGTAAGCTAAGCAAAAGATGCTGGAGTTTCAATATTAATTTCAGACATAATTTCTTCAGAATAAAGAAAAACTATAGTTATAAAGAGAGGCATTACAAAACAATACAAGGATTAAATCTCCTTGAGGACCTAATATTTTTTCCTAAATTTTTTATTGGAGGCTGGCTTTTCAGCTGAAACTATTGCCCGTAATATTCTGGATCACTAATAAGGCATATACAGAGTAATCAAAAGTTTCCAAATTATAAGGACTTAATTATTACTCACATATTAATATATGTTACTAAATAATGTTATATGGATCTAACATAAGAGCAGACCATCAGTGCAATCAATGTGAAATTTAGGACAGAATCCATGTGACTTGTTCTTACCTACTGAATACTAAAATTTACATAAAATCTCTTGCTTTTAAATGTTATACATAGAACCATAGACATGGTAATTTTGGAAATGTGTGTTGTACAGTACCAAATTCAACTGCGGTTAAAATGTTTTCAAGGTGTATTTATACTTTTATAATTATCTGTAACACTGCTTTCTGAGAAAATTCAATGACATAATAATAAGATCACTTAGTCAATCATCTTGATAGTACAGGTTGAAGAAAATTATTTTGAAGGAAATAATAAATGAATGGCAGAAAGAACAAATGATGTTTGCCTGCAAATATCAGTCATTTTGCTGTTAGCTATTTGAACCAATATTTATGAAGGATTTTACAGGTATAGTCAGGCTCATTGAGAAACACGCTTAGCTGTTACTATACTTCTTGTCTGGTCTTAGATATGGGGAATGCTATTAGAATGGTGATAAAACATTGAATAAGTGGAAAACTATAGTGAGGGGATGTGTTAGGATAAGTTGCCTTCAAACGAGAAAAGTTGTAGAGGGGTATAGCTCAAGTGGTAGAGTGCATGCTTAACATGCGTGAGGTCCTGGGTTCAATCCCCAGTACCTCCTCTAAGAATAAGTAGATAAATAAACCTAATTACCTCCCCCACTCCCACCCCCAAAAAAGAGAGAGAGAGAGAGAGAAAAGACTGAATTAAAAAAAAAAAAAACAAACTAGAAAAGTTAGATAAACCTTTATATCCGAGCCGACAAACAGAACACAAATCCGGTTACAGTGGAAAGAAAGCATTTTCTTGAATAACATGAAGCAACTTGAAACGCAAACGTGGGTATGAAAATATAGAGGCTGAAGTAGTGTCCAAAACTGTTTCTTATAATTGTAATTACATTGAGCTGTGATGACATTTGTGATCCAAAATGAACACATAAACATTCTACAGTTTCCTAAGATGTCTGTCGTGTATTGCCAAATGTAAATTTCAGAAATGTCAGGGAAACCTTCTAAGTTTAGAAGCTTGGAAGTCCACCTTGACTGACTCCATCTGAAAAAAAGCAAAACACATTGTTCTCAAATTGAGTTACTACTTTGCATTTCCACAGAGTAAAATCATCAGTGAAGGGCTTGAATTGTTTCCTGCATACCCAATATAGAATAATGCATTTAAAGTGAGAAAAGGATTCACGCAATGAAGGCTCCTTTGCACCCTACACAAAGAGTACAGAGTCCTGTGCAAGAGATTCAGGTTAAAATGAGAGAATGAAGAGCCCTACAAAATGTAGCTCAAATTGAGCTCTTTGCTTCCTTATAAATGAATCTGGAAAGCTTCCCAGATCATTACTGCTTTTATAAGGCAATATCTCTTTGAATGGTGTGGCTGAAATTGGAGTGAGACTAAAAGAGCTTAGTCTCATCACCAATGAAAGGGCTGTGGGCATTGAATTCTTCCTAGTCTTGCCCAAGTATTTTTTAAGATTTTTTGCACCATCTTTGATCCACCTGCAAAACTCTGATATCTTACTCAATATGGACAACTAAAAGGTTCATTATTCTGAAGAGATCCATAAAAAGAGTGATCTTTATGTTTTTTATTCAAATCTAAAAAGAATGAAAAAGATTATGCAACATAAAAGTGTTAAACAATTTTTCAATACTTTACAACCGCATAAAACACAGGGAAAATGATCACTGGCTTTTAACCCTATGTTTCAATTTATTTTTTCCCTTTGATTTTTGACTTTAGCAAAAACATGGTCCAATCATCTGATATTTTGTTTTTATAATGTACATATTCCACATAAGATTTAATTTATGAATAAGATGTAAGCATAGACATTCAGAAACAAACATTTGTTTGGTAGTTTAAATTCACCAGTCGAGCAATAAAAAAAAATAAGACCTTAATGATAGCTTTTGTTCTGCTTTTTTCATTTTTGATTAGGTTATATTATAAATACTGTTGGATAGTCCTCGTGTATATATTGGACGGCAGTTACATACTTTTTTTTTTTCCAAGTCCAGCTCCATTTATTTATAAGCTATGTGAACTTAAGTGAATTATTTAACCTTCTGAGTCTCAGGGTTTTTTATTGTAGCTGGTTTATGATGTGTTAGGTTCTGGTTTACAGCATACTGATTGAGTCATGCTCTTTTTCATATTCTTTTTTCATTATAGGTTATTACAAGGTATTGACTTATTGTTCCCTTTGTTGAACAATAGGTCCTTGTTGTTTATCTATCTTATATGTAGTAGTTTGTATCTGCTAATCCCAAACTCCCTCATTTATTCCTCCCCCCCACTTCCCCTTTAGTAACCATAAGTTTGCTTTCTGTGTCTGTGAATGACTCTCTGTTTTGAAAATAAGTTCATTTGTCTGATTTTTTGATTTTTATTTTTTCCTCCTTTTTCAGTTTTATTAGGTAGAATTATTAAGTTTGACAGCACACATAGATTATATTGCATGTAAATACATATATACAGTATTGTGCACTTTTTTTTAGTTTACATATATGTACTAATTATTGTTTCTAAGAACAGATTAGATCTTTAGCTTTTTAAAATTACATAGTTATCAAAGGAATAATGTCAACTACAAAATAAGAATCAACAGAATGCAGTAATCCAATCATGAGGGCAGTCAAATGTGTTTACACATATTCAAGAAATCAAAATAATAGTTAGTTCATTTGTTATATATGTTTTTTTAAAAAGGAGTTTCTGACATTCAGTCTCCTCTGATTCCTAGATGAGAAAAATTATTTACTTTGCCCAAACTATTGGGCTGCTTTTTTTTTTTTTTTTTTTGCTTAAAAAAAATCAGTTCTCTCTATCTGAACTTCCTTCTGTTGTGAGCATCAAAGGAAGTCTTCTCCCTCCTGTAGTGGTTCAGAGACCTGGAAATGAAATGTAGGTATTTTGCACCACTGAGGGAGACACTAGAATTATACTGACTCCAGGCAAGTCAGAGAATAGGAGGTTTACCTTGAGGATACATACTAATTTAGGCTTGCCTCCTGTGGCCAGTGGTTCACTCCCTCTTGACAGAAAATCTATGTAAAGCTCTCAGGAATACAAACTCTTTGGATTAAGTTCAGAATCCAGACTTTCACTGAAGACCAGAGAAGTGATTAAATAAAGACTGAGAAGTAATCAGACAGATATATATATATATATACATACATATTCCCATATATACACACACACACACACACACATACATATACACACACACATATATATATGATACACGAAGAGGGAAAGCATTAGAATCATGACACATAAAGATTCAATTGCTCTTTAAATACATTGCTCAGCACACATCTATAATAAAATGACTTTATGAAAGATATTATTTTAACTCCCATTGTTCACATTTATTAATTTAAATTTTTTAATTAAAAAAAATTAAATGTTCTTTTTCATGATTTTGAGAAAATGTTGCCACTGAAACTTACTAAACTTTCAAACTTTGGAAGAAAACATTCATTGTTCACAGTGAAACTTCTAGTAAAATATGTTAGATGAGGAATGTATTGTGTTCAGATCCCAGAATGGAACAAGTGTAGAAGATTTCATTCAGCTAGGCTAAAACTGAAGGGAATCTCTAGAAACACATTTCCCACATAATATATATAGAGAGACATATATATTTAATACCCACAGAAAGATATAAAGCAGTCTGGAATAGTGTATGCACTTAATTAAGAAATAAAAAGTATTACACGTATGGTGAAATAAATACCAAATATTTATTTCTATTAGTATCTTTTAAAGAAAACCAGTGTTAAATCTGGCTCATTTTGTTGATCACATTTTGACAGACATATTAAATGTATGCATGCTGAACTTTTACTAATTTATTCTCTATTAAAACTGTCCCATTTGGAAGAGTGATATTCTAAGTAATGATATGATTGTATCAGTTAACAGTGGTTAATCTAAATTTTGACATCATTCCCAGAAATTCTATTTTTAATGTTAATTCTTCCAGTAATTATGAAGACAGTATTCATATATTTATCAAAATAAAATATTTTTGTAAACACTCCAAGGTCACAGCCAACCAAAGCAGGAAGTCAAAAAGTGAATCTTTCTATAAAATCACAGCAACTATTTTAAATTACTTTTATGTAAACAAAAATAGAACTAAAAGTAGGAAAAATAAGCTCACTGACAAAAACCTGTACTTCACAATGTAGTTTTAAGTATTCTAGCATTGGTGGAACACATAATTTTATAAAAATTTATACAACTATACTATGGAACTTAATTTGCATATGCATACAATGCCAGGTTTAACTTAAATATGTCAAATTATTAAGGAATATAATTTGGAAGAAGCAAATAAAGATAAAGAAATAATTAAAAATTATACCAGTATGTGGGAGAAGTCTCAAAGAAGGTTAATATGCTACCAGTTAGAAAACAATTTACAGCTTATCTGTATGTGAATAAGAATGCAAATACATAAAATAAAATAATTTTTAGTGGACATAGAGAATGTACAATTTAATTCAAAATAAATATTTCTTGAACTACACATGGACATAATTCATAAATCAGTGGAATACATTGTATTATGTTCTATACAGCAATATTACAAACACAGTTCAAGATAAATCTCAGACTGAGTCAATGTGTTTGCAAAAACTCCAATGACAAATATTAATTATAGTAGGTATTATACAATTTCAACCTGTTAAGGAACAATGTACACTTTCCAGTTGAAAGATGGACACTGAATTGAAACAGGCAGCTTACAAAAGTGGGATTCTAAACTGCTAATGTATATATTAAATCACACATAAAATCTCAAATTATTAGGTGAATGCAAATTTTAGAAATGAATTTTACACCAATGAGACTGGGAAAATCTAATGAGTTATGACATTAATTGTTGGTAATTACTGTTGAGAATGTCAACTGTTATATATACTCAGAGAGCAATTTGGAAATATCTCAAAAGCTTAACAATATTCACCTTATAATACCTATTAACATTACATCTATTTATCCACATTGAATTTACTCTGTCACATGTACATGAGGGTATTCCTAACAGTAAAGTTTGTAATGGAAAAGAAAATGTGTAGAAAAATTTTGTTTTTCATATACAATGGCACACATATGCTGTTTATTCATGCATTATTATGCTATATAATTTTTGAATCACTGAAATACATCTATGTGTATCAACACGAGCTACATTTCATAATAACAATATTGAGCAATGGATGACATCTGTAAAAGGCTATACAATTTGATAGAGCATGATAGAAATTTTATAAATTTTACAATACAATAAACAGTAGTACATAGTATGAACAGTAATTTTCATATTGAAAAATAGCACAGAAGGAGAAACATGCACTACTTCAGAATAATAGTTACTTGTACTGGAAGGAGAAACAGGAGGTAGGTCTGTTCATAAATAGACATAGTAGTTCATAACTGTTCATAGGTAACAGAGTTTGAGAGAGAGAGGCGAGTGGGGTAGGGGGACACTTGTCTGTTGCATTTCTTGTAGATTTCTACATATTTGAAATATTTTAGAATTTAAAAAATACTTCAATACAATTGCACACACTCTTCAGATTGCTGTATTCTTTGGGTAAGATCTTGTGTACTTTTTTTTTTTATTCTAAATTGAAGTACAGTCAATTACAATGTGTCAATTTCTGGTGTATGTACAGCACAATGTCGCAGTTATGCATAAATATACATATATTCATTTTCATGTTTTTTTCCTTAAATGTTATTAGAAGATATTGCATATATTTCTCTGTGCTATACATAGGAATTTTTTTTCCATCTATTTTTATATATAGTGGCTAACATTTGCAAATCTCAAACTCCCAAATTTATCCCTTCCCCTTCTTTAACCACAACTTTCCCAAGTAACCATAAGATTGTTTACTATGTCCATGAGTCTTTTTCTGTTTTGTAGATGAGTTCACTAGTGTTCTCTCTTTTTTTTTCTTTTTTTTAGATTCCACATATGAGTGATATCATATGATATTTTTCTTCCTCTTTTTGGCTTACTTCACTTAGAATGATGATCTCTAGTTCATCCATATTGCTGCAATGGCAGTATTTTATTCTTTTTAATGTCTGAATAGTATTCCATTGTATAAATATACCACAACTTCTTTATCCAGTCATCTGTTGATTGACATTTAGGTTCTTTCTATGTCTTGGCTATTGTAAATATATTGCAGTGCATATATCTTTTCAAA
Organism: Camelus ferus; assembly: GCF_009834535.1. NCBI lineage: Eukaryota > Metazoa > Chordata > Mammalia > Artiodactyla > Camelidae > Camelus > Camelus ferus. The sequence goes on from NC_045709.1 coordinate 828,967, forward strand.
TTAAAGATCCCTCTGGATATTTGCCTAGGAGTGGGATTGCTGGATCATATAGTAAATTCACTTTAGAAAGAAAAACACTATAAAACCAAATTGATCAATGAACATATTCCAAAGGACTAAATGTGGTATTGAGAGCATAAATTCCTAGACACAAGAGATCTTCATGTCAAAATTTAAAAAAAAACAACTTAATTTCAAAAATTCATTTGAGACATGCTACCCCTCACAGTTCCAAAATATTCTCTGAAGCATTAAAACCACTTGATACTAATTTACAGGAACTAGTTCAATAAATTAAGATAAATCTAAATGATGCAATACTGTGCAGCTCCCTCTGCCCAAATGAGGGAAACATCTCTTCACAAATCACTTTGTAATGATCTTCACAATATACTGAAAATTTAAAAACAAAAGAAAAACAAAGCAAGGTGTGGCATGTTTCACCACTTATATATGCAATGTCATATTAATTGCAAAACAAGCTAAATGAAAAATAGATATGGAACCTGATTTCCTTTATTTACATTTTGTTGAAGACTGAGTTTTGGAATCTTAAAAGAAATATGAGAAACGTTGATGCATGTAACCATCTGTTATTGAAAATCTAACTTTGCTTGGTAATTTCCTGGTGTCAATGTCTCTGGTGATATACTAAATTACAGAAGATCTGAAGTGCAGAGATTTAACAACTCTCTAATTAAAACTGCAGCAATTGTGCAACAGATGAAGACTATTTCAGAATAAATTAATGTCAATAAAAAACAAGAAACTAGCCTGGGTGTTTCGTGGGAAGTTGCCAGAGCAGTCATGAGGGGTAGAATAATTTGCTTTGTGGCAACAGCAGCACAAAAAGTATACACCGAGTACCAGTGTCAATTAGAAGAAGTTAATGAGATGTAAAAAGCAACACAATAAAACAGGTATCCTAGGACACTCCAACTTTGGTTAGACTGAGAAAAACTAAAATCTTTGTGGTGAAAAACACAAGACAATGTGTTAAAGCTGAAAGAACAAATGTATTAAGAAAGAGAAATACATTTAACAAATTACTTGCATATGACCAGAATGAAAAAAGTAGGCAAATATGTTTAATAAGGAGAACCTTTTTCTGCTTAAATACTGACCATCAAAAATATTTTGGAATATTCAACATATAATAAATTCATGCTTGCTGAAAATTCTTCACCAAGAAAGTTCCTGTAGCAATAAATATACTATGGATTAAAAGATAATATTATTTCTTCTCAGACTTTGTGAAATAAGATGAATTATTGAATTACTTAGTTTCAAAAGTATATTACCATGAATTGAGTTTGTACATTTAAAAATTCTACTTGTAGTAAAGAGATATCTTGCAAATGAAATAAGGATCCTGCACTATATTTTTCAAACTTTAAAATTTAAGATTCATGGAGTAATTTGCTTGATATTGTATTATGTTTCCTTAGTAGCATTTTATGATAAATATTTTAAATGAATACATGCAAATAAAATCAACAACTAATAGCAACTAAAGTCAACAGCAGAATTTTAAAGATCACCATTGAAATCTGTCACACATAGCAAAGCACTACAGCAAGGACTTTATCATACTTTTTTTCAAGATGTAACTAGAAACATGTTAGATAAATTATAGGGGTTCTAATTTCTCTCTCATATTCTTTTACTTAGAGCTAAAGTTCTGAAAATAGCACAGAAACTTGCTCTTTTGATAATGGAAGATTAAGGCAGAGAAAGTTCTCAGGGCAATGAAGAATTATGAGTCAATCATCTGAATAATAATGGAAACCCAGAGTAAGGACCCCAGAATTTGAGAGTGTTTTCTTCCTTAGAAGGATTTGCTTACTAAGAGTCACTCAAGGTTCAAGAGATTCAGAAAAACTTTCTATTCACTTATGAACTAGGAGGGAAAAAGATGGACTCTTATGCCTACCAAAGAGGGACCATAATTCACCATACCCTAGTGGTGGAAAAAACTAGAAACACTTTTGTTGATTACTCAATTCTAAATGGGATGATTTCAGTCCTGACATTGGATTAAGATAATGATTACTAATGCTCACTACACGTAAATATTCTTTAGAGGAAGAGAAATTATTTTAAGTCTTATGTTATTTCTATACCTTTTCTAGTGGAGTGTACAATAGACTATGTTAAGATAGAAAATTAAAGTCCAGAATGCATTTATTAGTAAAAAAGAGAATGAAAATTAATCATGTGTGTGTGTGTATATATATATATATATATATATATATATATATACACACACATATATATATATATGTATAGAAGTTAATCAAAAGAAAAATTTAAACTCAAGAAAGAAAAAAAACTAAAGAAGAGAGATCAGGGAAGAAAATAATAAAGTAAAAAAGCACATAATATGAGGACCGATAGTGATAACAGATGTTTCTTTATAAAACTATTAATAGTGAAGTCAATAATTTCATAACTTCTGAGAAATTGTAAGGTACATTAGAAATTACAGTACCAAACTTTCCATTCATCCTCATCACCGAAAGAGCTCTATGTCTGGAAGCAATATATTTTTACTGCAATTTTATGACAACATAATTATATGTTAAGAGAATAATGGGATATAACCTTCACTATGTTGCCAATAGAATATTAGGGATCAAAGAATGCTACCAATCCTATTTGTCTTTTTTCCTTAAAACATATACAAAACTCCTTTGACTTTGTGATTTAAAACAATAAAATAAAATTAGAGAATCATAACTATAATACGCATAGTGTAACTTGAAATCTTGGTTAATATCTGATCACTGGAATATTGCTTATTTCAATGGAGCACAATTTATCAAATAAGATATTGGTAGGTGGCAATTGGCCATATACTAACACACACTTAGCTTGTCAACAAGTTCTGAAATTATAAAATCTAAATCACAAAAATAGCATCTATAAAGCTGAAGTAAAATTTTTAAAATTCTAATATAAATTTTTGTTCTGGGAATTATATTTTTTAATACCAGTGAGTTCACCCAAGCTAAAACACAGCAAAAATGTATGTCATTCATTTAATCAACCATTGTATGACTTCTTTTAACAGTATTTCTCAACAGTACATTTTCAAATATATATTTATGTTTTAACTCTGAACTAGGCAGCAGATTCCTTAAGTAGATAGAATGGTTTTTTCAGAACTTTTAGCATCTCAGGTTACTCTGCATATAAGTAGGTGCAAAGTTGGTATGTATTAGCATGAACGGGTAAAAGATAGCTGAGAGTTTAGCTAAACTACTCTACAGTATTGCTGCCTTGGCATCCAATTTCTTTGGCCAAGCAGCCTGCAGGGCCCTTAAATTAACACTGCCCAACTCATATAAGATCATGCCCTAAATGGCAGCCCACAGAATCACAGGGGATGTAAGTTCCTGATACAACTTCCCTAGCAGCCCTATGATTAATGGTCTCTGGACTTCCAATGCGTGTCTCCCTGATGTGCCCTTTAGATAATACTCCCCGTGGGGCTCACCAAAACCCCACTCTTTTGGTTTGAATTAACCAATCAGGCCCTAACATGGGAACCCCAAAGCACCACACCCAGGGATGCTGACAAAGGCATGTGCCTCGGGTCCTGCTTCTCTATGCCTGCACCCTGCCTTGCCTTCCCAATGTGGCCCCTCAAGGCATGACGGGTACTCTCTCCAGGACCTATGGATCATAAACTTCCCTATTTCAGTCGTTCTTGTGCTTGTGTTGAACCACTCACCAATCGGCACCCTGTGTTCTACCTTGATGTTAATTTAACAAAATTAGAGCAATGATGGAATGAATAAAATTGTTTACATTTTTATTTATTGAGAAGCATCCTTAAATTATTTTTGAAAGAGCTAATTCAGTATAAGGAAAAGAAAGACCATACACTTTTAACAATCATTTTTTGTCAAATTAAGTCAATCAAGATCACCAATTAGTGGATTAGAATATTCTAATATGCTAGAGAATGACCTTAATATCTAAACCTGGCTCTCAAGTGATCAAGTTTTGCAAAAAATATATTTCCTTCATAGATTAGAACATTAGTTGAAAAAGGTAAATATAGCATTATAAAATAGAATAATGTATGACCAGTGGGAATTAAGTACAGCTGAAAAGAATCAGTAATGTTTTACTAGGAATTAGAATGAATGAAATGGAAATGACACCAGAAGCATATAAGGAAAAAAATTTGTTTTCTTTTTGTTTTTGCATTTTTGTATTTGTATTTCAAAGGAAATACAAATGCATATTATCTGATACTTTCAGTATCTGATTTTGACCCAATAAATAAATATAAAGCAATTTGATGTAGTGAACAAGAAAGAAGGCTTTAAGGTTATCAAAAACACCACACCAAGTATTCATGTAAACTTGGAAAGATTAACTAATTTCTTTATGACACTATGAATTGCACTCTTTCGTCTATGAATTTAGTGTTGCCAGGCAAAAAGCAAAAGCTAACATGGGCAGATGCGTTCAGTTCCCCCTAGCAGTTAAAGGAATGGAACTTTTAAGGAAGTTGAGTTATGGTTAAAATATTGTTTTGACCTTAGTGTTTTTTTTTTGCTTGTTTGTTTGACTCATTGTTAAGTGACTCCTGTTTTCTTTTGACATACCTCCCACCACTGAGGGTTTATTTTTGTTTGCTTATTTCCTTGTTCATTTATTTCAGCACTTCCTTTCTTTCTAACACTACAAGGTATCCCAGATTCTTCTTATACACATCTTGCTTCAAACCTATAATCACTCATTTCTTCAAGGAACACTGGTTTCTTTTACTGAAGAATGGTATTAGAAACCCAGTTGTGTGCACATTGTATAGTTTTATTTTTAATAGAATATTTTTAAAGGAGTTAATTTATTTTGCCTGTAGTGATCTTATTCTTTCACTCTACTCATGGCTTTCTTGTTTTTGTTGGCACTCAACTGTTAATATGTATTGACAGAAACATTTGAATGAGTAAAGCAATGATTGTATATTTCATAGGTACTGTTATGTGCAGTTGAAGAGAATGTGCCTCATTCAATAAGCTCAGACTACAATTAAAAGCTGAAGGGATATTATTTCTTTCATTTCCAATAATGTTTTAGATCAAGCTCTTTTTCTCTTACTTACAGATGTATTATCACAAGACTGTTAGGATTCATCTTTATGTCCCCAATTTTTGCCCCTTGATTGAATACAGAACTCTCCTAGATCATATGAGTCTAGATTCTAAAATATTATGATTAATCTATAACTTTAATCAAACACTAAATGAGACTGCTGGCTTAAATAGTGTTTTGTTAACACCTGCTAGTTCAACTTTTACTAATTTCTAATTAAACTGAAAAAAGTCCTGCTAAAATATAAGCAACATGAAAACTCATAAATAAATCTGAGAAAAAGAAAAAGCACTTTATATAATGTTACAATACAAGATAAGGCAAGGGATATAGTTCTGGGGCAGAACATTTGACTGTAAAATACAAGATAGATCTCCCTTAAGTATTAATATATTGAAGAAGGGTTGAAAATAAAATAAATTTCGATTTTATGCTCAAAAGATTGTCTAAAAACACAATATCTCTACAAATTAGCTTTTCCATTTTCTCCCTCCTTACTGAGACCAAAATTATGTTCTGGTGCATGGGAATTCTTGAATCAATTACAGTCATATCATCCTTACTAAACCTGTTCTTTAAATTCTCTATACATTCATCAAGTAATTCATCAAGAAGTTTTGACTTAGCTCAATTGTGTTATCTCAAGGAGATATGGCCATATTATCCTCCCTAAGAGAATAATCTAGATATTTTATATTATCTTATTCCAAGTATTTCCTTAAAAGTATTTATCACAATGTAAAATTATCATGTTCATTTAATATCCTTATCCCACTACTAGAATGTAAATTCATTGAGGAAATAGAACACTGTCTTATTCACTGTTGTATTCACTGCTGTATGCATTGAGCAGTACTGTGTTACTGGCATACTTGATGGGTGAATAAAAAAAAGTGAATGGATTGAAAGATAAGAATCTCCATATTAAATAGTATTCAAAATTATAATCATAATTTATGCATTAGTAGCAGAGACCAGTTATAAGGCACTCAGTAAGCTGATTAATTTGTACTACCTCACCCCAATAGAATCTCTTTGACTACCAATTTCTATCACTATGCTTTTTCACAAATGCTTAAGCTTTATTCTAGAAATACTGATTTCAGAAGATACATTTTTGGAATTGATGGATTTTACACTTTAAGTGAACTTGATTTTAACTTAATGTTAAATGTTCCACCATAGAGATTCACAATTGATACTGGCAAAAGAGAGTCTAGGAGTTTATTTAGTAAGCAAGCCTCTTTAATTTTGTGTTTTCTAGGATTTTTCTATGTTATTCAATTACAAACTGTTTTTTTTTCTTTTAAATATTTGTTGTCATTTCCTTTAAAATATTATATCCCAGAATCTAAAGTTAGGTGTGTGCTTAATATGAAAATCTTACTCTTACATGGCCCATTGTTTTTCTAACTTCAAGACAGTTTTGGCATTTATTTCCTTTAAAATTTGCTTTATAGTTTGCAGATAGTCCTTCTGTTTGAAAACACATTTTTATTTTATAGTCCCTTGAATATGACTATCTTTCTCAAATCAATATATCCAGCAAAATTCAAAAGTATACTTAATTTAACTTATTGATAAATCTATTGAACAGGAAACTAGAAACAAAGAACAGATCAAATGGCATACCAATAGGGATTTTCCTCCAAGTTCACATTGATTTATTAATCATGAGAAAACTATTTTCTCAAGTTAAGAACTAGTTTTTTCTCTGATAGGCTCCTGGTCCTCAGTCTATTGACCTTGCCATTGGAAAAAATAAAAAGAAAGAAAGAAAAAGAAAAAGAAAAGGAATGGGTTTATTCACGATCAGCAGAGATTTGCAGTTTGGGGTCTGAAAACATGGCAAGCCACATGCAAGTCTGTGCACAGTGATAGAAAAAGAACACTTTTATAGAGGGAAAAAGAAAGTTAGGAGGGCTACTGTCAGCAAAGAGTTCATGAATTTCCATTGGCTGAGTTCTTGCCAAGAAAGAAGAGGAAACTTTCTTCTTACTGTTGGACTCTGCTATACTCACAAGGCATGAGAGCTCTCCTTTCAGATCTCCTTATGTTATTTAGCGATTGCTGTTTGTTTGTTTGTTTGTTTATTTATTTATTTTGCATTTTCCCCTTTTGATTAAAATCCTTGAAAGTCTTGCTGATCAAGAGTCAAGTTGTCTAATTTCAGCAGATTTTTGTCCCTCAATGTCAGAAAAGACCTTTCCTGGGTGTAGTGTCTCATGTTGGAGGAAAAGTGCACAGACTGGAAACCTGTAGAGATCACAGTTGAGTAACAAGGAGGGATAAGGAGGAGAACTTTCAGGCACCTTTTATCTAAAGTACACATATTATCAGGATCATAGACATTGGAGATCACCTGAAGTGTAATGTCATCATCAAGGGTTTGGCAGACAAATTTCCCATAGGCTTAAACCAGATATCTTGGGAAAGCTGTCTCATCAGATATTGTCTGCCTCAATTTTAGGAAATTTTCACTTTTGGGTCACTGGATGATGTGCAGGTCCAGTCAGTGTTCTGTGCTTTCTTTATGTGTGTCATTTGACTCCAACAGTCTATTTCTTGGTGTTTGGTGGCACAAGGGTTGTTTACCATCACCTGATAAAGGACTCTCCAGTGAGGTAAAAGAGAGTCCCTCTGTAGGTCCTTCCCAATAGATGAGATCTCTAGGTTGCAAGATGCAACACTTAAGGTTTTCGTCTCCCATGACTGCACTGTGAAAAGATGGCTGTATCAAAACATTGTTTTTTTAATAGAAGCAAATGAGCTTTTGCAATATTGGAATATCTTTTCTTTTTTTTCTGTTGTGGGTCAAAGAAGAAAGGGGCTTAGTGCATTGGGCACTCTGTGACTATCTTAAAAGGTGAGATTTTATGATTCCAAATGTGTGGATGTGAGATTTAGAAGGGACAGTGACAATGCTTTTGGCCAAAGTATATATAGAAATAGTTTACTATCTATGTTTAAAATATGTGTACAATCTTAATGTATCAAAATATTATTATTGTATATAAAAGAATAACAATAATGCTTTAATGTCATCAAATGTCAGTGATCAAATTTCTGTCTTTGTATTTATTTCACAGTTAATTTGTTGAATTCAAGAAAGAAACAAAATATATATTTTTAGAGTATCATAACTTGAGTCTTTTATTAATAGTCATTCTCTCTCTTTCTCTTCCTGCTTCTCTCTCTCTTTTGCTTTGTAATTTGTCCATTAAATAACATTGTAGTAACATTCTCATTTTCTAGATTTTGCTTGTTCATGGTTTTATTTAAAATGTTTCTATGCTTTCTATTTACTAGCATTTAGATCTTGAGACTTTATCAGATTCAGGTGAGATTTACTTGCATACTTTCAAGAGAAGATATATAATGTCTAATTTTCTATGTTTATGTGATATAAATTGCCATTGTTTATTACTATTTAGAACTGTTATTTCATTAGGAATTGTAAAGTGCAAATAATCTAGAGTCATTCCCTTTTCACTTATTAGCTAGACTATCTTCATAGGGAAAAAATTCTTTCATCAGCTCTTGTGTTACCTTGAAATAAGTTTCTCACAATAAAGGAAGATAAATCCCTGATTTTCTACCACCCCCACCTTTAGTTAACAATATTCAAAATATTAATAATATCACTAGCATTGCCTCAAAGTGACCAAAGAAGCTGTATTTTGTTTGTTTCTAAGCCTGGAGACTTAGTGTTACTTACAGTTACTTACAGACTTACAGTTACTATTGTTATTGAAAACTATTCTATTTTTGGCCAGAGTGAGACTCTTCAAATTATCCGACTCCTTTAAATATGATTGCAGTAATTTTTGCCTTATTCTATGATTATGCTTCAGATTCATCTTCTAAATATTTTGTCCCAATATAGATATTAGCTATTTCTACTAGGACTCCTGACACTAAGAGAAAATGCTATTTGTATACCATAATTAAGACATTAGAGGTTATCATCGCTATTGGGTTTCTAAGCCTTTTCTGTAGAGTAGTCATTCTTATTGAAGAAAAATTACATCATGAGTTCATTCTAATATTTCTTAGTCAAATTTAGAATCATGAGGATTTTACTTAATAATTTTTAAATTGATGATTTATTCTAAAATAAAATAGATACAGAAAAGCACACTGAAAAAATACATAAGTTAATGGAAAAACAATTTTATGTAAATGGATAAATGCAGGTTTTCATTGCAGTCAGAATAAAATATGTGGAAGAATAAAATGTTTTTTTGGAGTAGATAATAAATTCAGTTAAGTTGGAGTTGCAATTGAAATACTTTATTGAGACATTCTCTTAGGCTGCAGAATTCTACTGTCATCAGAATGAAGGTGGTTTTAACAGAGACATTAGTAAAGTTGAAAATTTCCCTAGAGTTTGTGAAGTAAGATGGAAAAGGCTGAAGTTGGGTTCCTATGAATTTGGGCTGTTTTAAGAATTGAAAAAAAGAAATAGAACCAACCACAAAGATCAAAGCTAACAAAAGGGAGGCATAAATCAAGAGCTTGCAGTGTAAAAAAAAAAAAAAACAGAGAAAAAATATTATATTGCTGCATAAAAAATAGATTTCTATGTCATAACTATGACAAATAAAAAGAGAAGAGTGCTCAGGAAATGGCCACTAGGTGATCATCCATGATACTATTCAGGAGAATTGGATTAGAGTGGTTGGGTTAGAAGTCACATTTCTGTGGTTGGGACAGTGAATGGTGATAAGAAGAAATTAACAGCCAAGATAACAAATAAACTTTAAAATTAAAAAGCACATTTCAGCCACCTGATTCTGCTCACTTTCTCAATCATGCTAGTTTTGAAATGGTGTCCTCAGAGACCCTCACCAGGTATCAGAGAAGGCATGCTGACTCAACTTTTATAAAATTTTATATACTGGATTTCCTATGAAGATGCCATTTAAATAAGGTTTCTCTATTTCTAAAGCTTAAAAAATTTTTTTAACTTCTTTTAAAGCAGACCAAGAAATGCATGGCTTTAAGAAAGATGTATAAACATTTTAACAAACTAATATACTGAATATTATTATCCTTTTCAAAGAAAAAATTCATTTTCTTTTTATGGTCCTTGCGTATTATTAAACCCTGGGTGTAATGTAAATTGTCTAAAATTTTCTAAAATTTAGAAAATTAAAAATACAGAAAACTATGACATGTTTTAATAGGTAACTAATCAAATTATAAATATCAATTTCTTTAAAAACTAAAGTCATTATAACTTTTCTCACTTATTAGAAAAGTATTTTCTTGCAGGTTCTCAAGTACCAAAGTAGAATATTGTTGGAATTTTCTCATTTGTAAAAATAATATTTGTCAAATATACTTGTTTTTTCATCAGTGACAATAGCTGGTAAAATTCTCCATTATTATCCACTATCTTTCATATATGTCTTCTCTTAATGCCAAACAAAAAGTATATGGATCTATTTTGACAAAAATGTAAAATGAATTGATAAAAATGAAAATTGTATGATTTAGTTGATAAAAGTTAATTCTAAAGAATTATTTTATAATAGTCTTTAGATAAACACAATGACACTAAAGCCTCCTTTAAATATACCAATTATTTGAAAAGTAAAACTTTCTGAAAATCCTCCATTGATAAATTGCTTCAGTTTTCTCCCAATATGAACTATACCTTCTAATTATTATTTGGAAAGGTAAGCCACAGCTTTGCAGGTTATTCTTATAAGATTTATTCTTTTTTCCTGTGCTAAAGGTAGTAATTCAAACTTTTCTTTCCTCCGTGTGTTTTGTTAGCTTTGTAGTATTTTTAAAATAGTGTTTTATTAAACAAACGTAATACTAATGTGTCCATTCCCTCCCCTCAGCAGATGCTAAACAGCAGATGGTGCAGGTGATTGATCATGTATTTCCTTAGAGCAGAATAAAGAAAAAAAATATCCAGGTGTGTTCATTTGTTGACACTACACCTGCATTTAACCAATTAAATAAGTTCAAAAGAGCCTCTTTGAACTTAATTCCACTTATATCAACATAATAAAAGTATTTACTTACAGTCTTCTCTTGTTTGTTTCAGCCAGTTTCCTTGTTTCTTTCACTCTTAGCTATCCTTGGCTTCTCCTTGGTAATTTTAAATATTTCAGCTTTTAAAAGTTGACCAATAATATATTCACACACACAAAAAAATGAGAACAAAACAAAAGCAGTACATTGGAGTTTATAATAAACATTTTCCTCCTATTCTTCCTCGCATGTATCAAGAAAATTTATTATGTGATATATGTATATATATATTCATAATACATACATATATAACCACTCATATACACATATATGTGTGTATAATAAAGAACTTGCATATATTTCATATCTACACCAAAACTTTGATTGCTTTTTTCTTTATTGATTGCTTTATTTCCTTGTACAGATGATTTTACTACTTACTGATTTTTATTTATTTATTTATTTTTTTGGTGGGGAAAGTAGTTAGATTTACTTATTCATTTTTAGAGGAGGTACTGAGGATTGAACCCAGGACCTTGTATATAGTAAGTATGCACTCTACCACTTGACCTACACTCTCCCCCCTACTACTTACTGTTTTATAAAATCAACAACCATACACAAGACGTGCATACTTATTCTGTGTACTCTCTCTGTTCTGTGGGAATGTTTTTATAGAGAATACAGGCATACTTTGCTTAACTGCATTTCCCTTTATTGTGCTTCACAGATACTGCATTTTTTTTTTTTTTTTTTTTTTTTTTACAAATTTAAAGGTTGTAGCAACCCTGTGTGGAGCAAGTCTGTTGTCATCATTTTTTCCAACAGCATTTGCTTACTTCACATCTCTGTGTCATATTCTGGTAATTCTTGTAATATTTCAAACATTTTCATTATTATTATGTCTGTTGTGATGATCTATGATCAGTGATTTTGACATCACTAATTGTTTGGCGTGCCATGAACCGTCCCTGTATAACGCAGCAAGCTTAATCGATACATGTTTTTGTTCTGACTGCTCCACTGACCAGCTGCTCCCCCATCTTTCTCTCCTTGAGCCACTTTATTCACTAAGACAAAATATTAATAATTAATGTTAATATAAACATGATTAAGCTTAGTCAGTGAGACATATCAAAAGCTAAGAAAGATAGTCCAAAAGCTAGATTTCTTATTCAAATAGTCAGCCAAGTTGTAAATTCAGAGGAAAAGTCCTTAAACGAAATTAAACACACTGCCCTTGTGAACACTAGAATTATAAGAAGGTGAAACAACTTAATTATTGACATGGAGAAAGTTTTAGTGGTCTGGACAGGAGATCATACTAGCTACAACATTTCCTTAAGCCAAAACCTAATCCAGAGCAAGGCTCTAACTCTCTGCACTTCTATGAATTCTGAGTGAGGTGAAGAAGCTGCAGAAGGAAAGTTTGAAGCTAGCAGAGGTTGATTTATGAGGTTGAAAGAAGGAGTCATCTTCATACATAAAAATGCAACATGAACCATCAGTGCTGACGTAGAAGCTGCAGCAAGTTATCCAGAAGATTCTGCTAAGACAATAAATGAAGGTGGCTACACTAAACAAGAAATATTCAACATAGACGAAACTACCTTATATTAGAAAAATATGCCATCTAGGACATTCATAGCTAGAGAGGAGAAGTCAATGGCTGGCCTCAATGCTCAAAGGACAGACTAAACTTGTTAAGGGCTAGTGCAGCTGGTGACTTTAAGTTGAAGCCAATATTAATTTTTCATGCCTGCTAACAGACATCCATTCTGCAGCCCATGGATGAAGGGGTAATTTTGACTTTCAAATCTTATTTAAGAAATACATTTCATAAGGCTATAGTTGCCACAGAAAATGATTCCTCTGGTAGATCTGGAAAAAGTGAATTGAAAACCTTCTGGAAAGGATCTACCATTCTAGTGCCATTAAGAACATTTATGATTCATAGAAAGAGGTCAATATATCAACCTTAACAGGAATTTGGAAGAAGTTGATTCCAATCCTCATGAATAACTCTGAAGGGTTCAAAACTTCAGTGGAGGAAGTAACTGCAGATGTGATGGAAATACCAAGAGAACTAGAATTAGAAGCAGCACCTAAAGATGTGACTGAATTTCTGATAAAACTTGAACAGATGAAAAGTTGCTTTTTATGGATAAGTAAAGAAGGTGGTTTCTTGAAATGGAATCTACTTCTGATGAAGATGCTATGAATACTGTTGAAATGAACAAAAAAAAAGGGATTTAGATTATTACATAAAGTTAGTTGATAAAGTGGTGACAGGGTTTGAGAGGATTGACTCCAATTCTGAAAGAAGTTCTACAGTGGGTAATATGTTCTCAAACAGCATTGCGTGCTATAGAGAAATCATTCATGAAAGGAAAATCAATTTTTAAGGCAAACTTTATTGTTTTCTTATTTTAAGAAATGGTCACAGCCACTCCATCCTTTAGCAACCACCATCTGATCCGTCGGCATCCATCAACATCAAGTTTAGACCCTCCACGAGCAAAAGATTATGACTCACTGAAGGCTTAGTTGATGGTTAGCATTTTTTCGCAATAAACTATTTTTAATAAAGATATGTGCATTTTTAGACAGAATGCTATTGCAACTTAATAGACTATTGCATAGTATAAACATAAGCTTTATATGCATTGAGAAACCAAAACCTTGTGTGACACAGTTTATTGTGATATGTGCTTTATTGTGGTGGTCTGGAACTAAATATGCAGTATCTCCAAAGCATGACTGTACAAAGTGACCCTCAAAGTTTCCCTGATTCCATGATGCCCTGGATCAAGTTAAACAGTATCAACTGATACTCTTCTTGAAATTTTGATACACTTTACTACTTACTTACTTTACTTACGTGTCTATGTTCTTTCCCTTTGCTTTAACAATTTTAACAGCTGTGTGTGTATGTGTCTGAGTTTGTGTTGGTGTAGTTTGTTCATGTAGTGACTAGCTTATTAGCTTTCTTTTCAATGATAGATAGTGGGTCCATTTAATTTACTTGGTTTCATTGGATTTTACTGTTTTATATTTTGTGAGGAAATGTATTTTAATTAAGTAATATATAAATCACAGGACATAATATAGTCAACATATCCATATACCATTAATTGAGTTAATCTGATACTGAATTTTGCCTTTTTAATTTCTTATAAAACAAAGTATTATAAATGTATCTCGCACCTTACTCCTTTTCCCAGAAGTAAAAAAGAAAACTTCTGAGGTTTGTGTTTTTGTAAATAATATTGACACATTTTAAAAACTACATATATTAAAAATCATACATACTGTCATAAATAGATCAAGTTTATTTAAATATTCAATAACTCTTAAATAAATCAATTTTATCTCATTTATATTTCCCTTTTAGTGTTTAAAATGTCTGTAATGCTATACTTTACATCACACTGGTTTATTAATTTCTAATTGCATCTTTATGATTTGTTATTGTATTATAGTCTTCATTTTGTTAATTTTTTTACTAAATTAGAATTTAAAATGCTTTATTTATGTATTTTATATAGTGTTACTTTGAAAATGAATTCATCAAAGCAGAGCTTTATTTCATGTTTTGAAACAGGTTTTTTTCATGGTATTTGTTTTATAGACATTTTGCAATTTCACACTTGTGGTTTTGATTTTTCTTTTCTTACATAATATTTATCTTTAACCTTTAAATTTATTTTGATTAAGATTCTAAGAGTACTGCTTTTATTGTATTGATATTAGGAACTTGTCTTCACACTATTTTCTATGGAGGTTACCCAAGTTTTACTTCATGATTTAGTTTATGATCATTTTTGTCAATTTTTTTTTCAATTAAGATAATCCATTTTAGAGGGGAAGGGTATAGCTCAGTGGTAAAGTGAATGCTTAGCATGCATGAGGTCCTGGGTTCAATCTCAAGTGCTGCCATTAAATAAATAAATAAATATAAACAAATAAATAAACCAAATTACTCCCCCTAAAAAATAGTAATCCATTTTTTAAAATTGCTATATATTTTGTGTCCAGAAAATAAAATTACCTATTCATCTATCTGCCTAAAATTTATCTGTCTCTCTATCTATATATAAAGCTACTATATTGAAAGAGCTCAGCTCCATGAGGTTCAAATGGAAACATTACTCTTTTGTCCCACAATGTTCAATCAAAATCATTCTATGTAGCTAGGTTTTCATGATTCATAGATGAAAATTCTCTGTCACTTTGATAAAATTCTTAACCTATCTGTGCTTCAGTTTTCTTTTTGTGATACTAAAAGAATAATAGCAGGCACATCATAAGGTTTTGTTCAGCTATTTGTAATTTGCTTAGAACAGGGCCTCATAGATGAAGTGTCATATAAATGACTGTTTATAAAACTTGGAATATCTGAAGCATCTCTTTTTTTCCAGCTTGGGTTAATGCAAGTCTGAATCCTTATTTGTGAAGGTGTGAGGGTATTTTGGGAGCCTCATTTCCACTTCCAGGCGTTCCATTTCTCTTATTTCTTCCAGTAGATAGCTACTACTTTTTGCCATGTTTTTGGAACCTGGTGAAAGAGAAGTAAGGAAATAGAAGGATCTTAGCCGCCTTGAATTGGCATCAGCAATTTCTGGAGTTGGCATGTGTCTCTTCTGCTCTTGGTGTGATTATGTAACTGTGACTCCTTTGATGTTTTTTCACTGACTTCTTAAGACAATGTTCTTAATGTTGTGAAAACGAGATCTCATTGGTGATTGGAGTGCATACTGATTGAATTATTTTGGAGAGATTTTAATTATACCAGAGTTAAAATACGTGTACTCTATGACCTTTAAATTTCATTTCTAAGGCTCTCCCCTAGTGACACTCTCACACATGTGTACAGGGGCAGTAATATGAGAAGGTCTATTGAAGCACCCCCTGTAATAAAGAAAAAGGAGAAACCACCTAACCAGCCCTCAACTGATATTTAAACTCATTTATTTGCATGTTACCTAAACTCTCAATGTAGCTGATTACATTTTCTCCACCATCTTACATTCCTCCTTTCTACAGTATTTTATTTGAAAGCGTTGACTCCTTCACATTGTGGAGTCTTTCTCTTATCTGGCTTCTTACCCAGTATATCACTGTAATCCTTAAGGATGCATAGAATTCTAACTCCCCTGTTTTAAAGAGCACATTACTTACTATTGCTTACTTCAGGTGACTATTACAACAGAAAGTTCTGAACTAGCATGACCAATAAAAAAATTATATTCTCTCTCTCTATACATTGACTACATTAAAAGGACTCAATATCTTTTTAATGCTTTTAACATGACCCATGAGGGCCAACGTAATTTGGCTACAGCCTGGATTTTTCATTTTTATATAATATATACCCTATATTAATCTTCTGTAGTTCTGTAAGTGGATCAGTGGGTTTTTTGTGTCATAACCTAGAAATACCTTTACATGCCAAAGTCAGCACCCTCATATTTTCCTTCTCTGTCTCTCTCTGTCTCTTAACATACATACACACACATATACACTCACTCGTATACCACATACATACACACATACAAACCCAATGTGGTCTACTGATACATAAATTTTTAATGGAAGTACTGGGGGTTGAGCATGCCCTACCACTGAGCTATACCCTTCTCCCTTAATAAGTCTGTATGCCAATATTTAAACATTACTTGTTTGGGGAAGTCTCCTTTGATGATATACA
This sequence comes from Camelus ferus, assembly GCF_009834535.1. Taxonomy (NCBI): domain Eukaryota; kingdom Metazoa; phylum Chordata; class Mammalia; order Artiodactyla; family Camelidae; genus Camelus; species Camelus ferus. The sequence goes on from NC_045709.1 coordinate 845,780, forward strand.
CAGCCATAAGCTCTCACTGCAAACTACAATCTGTTTTCTTAGTTATCATTACAACTACAATTGGATAATTATGTTTCAATTACTTTTGTTTTACATCCATCTCTCCCACTAGACTGTGCACATATTGTTAAATAAATGGATGAATGCATGCATGAATGAATGGATGGAACCAGGCCAAACTAAATTTGGATTTACAATTAATGTCAATAAGCCATGGGTTTCTTCTCTGAAAAAACACTAGGGTAATACTATGTATTTTACAGAACAGTGCGGGATAAAGTATGTACCGTGCAGTAAAATGTATAATGTATATGGAGTAAATTGATAAATTACTGTCTCACTCTTAGGTACTAGTAATAATGTTCCTTTTTCTTTCTAGAAACTCTTTCAATACCAAAAATGAATCATACATTTACAATAAAACGCTATATAAGAGATTAGATAATCTGAAAACTCTCTTACTGGAAACATTTAGAAATGCTTCATAAAATCCCTTTAAATAACCAACTAAAATTATCTAATTTTCAAAGAAACTAAGGAAAATTTCTCAGGGTTAAAATCAAGTGAGAAAAAGAACACTGAGTATCTTGAATATTTCATGATGCAGGTTGTTAATTTCAGGAAACTATAAGCTTAAGTTTTGATGCTTTACTGGGAGCAGGAATTGAAACTTTGAACATGAGGAATGCTAAGAAAAATTTTTTTTTCTGAGTGCAGTCCAAAATAATGAGCTCACAATCTAAAATTATAAAACATATGAAGAAAAAACCTACTCTGGGTTACAGTTAGCACATATATCAAATAAATCAATGGACTGCAAACAAAAACAATTTCTTTAACAACTTGAACAAAATAGACAGAATTATACAAGTTTATAAATGAAATACAGGCAAGATACACATAAACAATAATAAGATATAAAATGCTTGTTTATAATTCTTAAAATATAGGATTATTAAATACTAGAGAACACATGCCCTAATCCCCCAAACCATCAAGATGTTATATTACATGGTTGAGGTAAATTAAGTTTACAGATAGAATTAAGGAATTAATTTGCTACATCAAAAATAAGTAATTAATACAGTTGTAATGTGTCTTTGCCCAGATATTTGTGGGGTACTTTAGTGACCTCACAAACAACATTTGCAGGCAAGATTTTAGCCACATGCAACTTCCTCCAGGAGCACAGGTATGATATGATATCATACTGGTGATGTCTTCCTCTGAAGACAATCATTTGAACACTAATTCAGAATATACAAATACTCAAAAACTATCTCCCTCTAGAAGGGGATGGACAGTTACCTGACACATAGTGCAATCCCACCATCTCAGTTAAGTTCCTCAAAAATTATTTGGTGAAAGGGCTGCTCCATCTTTGACACCACCAATTAATAGTCATTGACTCTCTCAGCACCTGTGACATTAACACAAGCCCAAGATCTTCTGGTCCCTTTTGAATTCTAGAAGCAACAACTCTTAGGTCCATGATATTTTAGAGAGACAATTGCTGGGCATATACTGAGTTTTCCTAGAAAGAGTATGTGATGGGCCCTGAACCCCTGACCCTCTGTGCTTAGCTCCCTGTTACACCTTGAGTTGCTGAAGGAACACCCGACATATTAGTCACGGCCTCCAAAGCCTGTCTACAACCTGGCCTCTCTGGCATACTCAATATGCAGGAAGAATGGCCTCCTTGTCTTCTGTCCTTTGCCAGTCCCAATGCTGGAGGAGGTCACCCTTTTCCCAGACTCTTGCTACTGTGATTTGCATGTGTTCACCCAAAATTCATGTGTTGAAATCCTAACACCCAATCTGATGGTATTAGAAGGTGGGGTCTTTGAGAGGTGCTGAAGTCATAGAAGTGGACCCTCATGACAAGGGTCAGTGCCATTATAGAAGAGACCCCAAAGAGCTCCCTAGGGCCTTCTGTCTTAGGACACAGCTGAGGTCTGCAGTCTATCATGTGAGAGAGGGGCTCCACTAGAACCTGGTCATGCTGGTACCCTGACCTTGGACCTCCAGCTTCCAGAACTGTGAGGAATACATTTCTGTTTATAAGCCACACCGTCTCTGGTGTTTTATAATAACAGCCTGAATTGACTAAGATGGTTGGTTACCTGAGAAGCTGTTTGGGATCAACTAAGTGAATCAAAGGGAGTTGTCACACTTCATAGATGGTATCACCATCATTAAACATTATGAAGCTCATTGGAGAGTTTCTGCTTTTTCACCCCTTAATCAAGACAACCTGAATAAGGACAGGACCAGGGTTAGCACCACTAGCCAAACATTAGCAGGCATATTGGCAAAGGATGCTCTGGTCAAAAATAAGCCTTATATGCACATTTACACAGATTTTTTTTTTTTTTTGGCCATCTCCAGGCCAGTAGCAGCAACAATGATTTTTTTTTTATTTTAGGGAGCCCTGGTCTTGCCTTACAGATACTCAAAATATAAATCAAAAGTCATTCATATCTCTACACCTACTAACACAATGATAAATAAAGTGGGAATAAAGTGGTCCAGATATCATTGACCAAGGCACTAATTTTACTTCACAGAATACACAGTGCTGGACTCTAAAATGAGCTTCCAATGTAATTGTCACTTTCTTTTACCTGTTTCAGTCTACAGGCCTTAGAGTGTGCAATGATGGCTTATTTAAACAAGTTAAGATTCAACTAAATGGAACATGACACAATTCATTCACAAGTCAACCATCAGAAATTCATTGAAATAATGAATCTGACAATTTTTTGGTCTTTGGCTGCTCATAACTTTTACGCCTCACTCTTCCTTCTTCACATTTTGTTCCATAACTAAGAAAACTGATTAAGAAAGTTCTAGTGTTCCCTTCTCTGATGCCAGCAGGAGTTCAAAGTTTAAACCATGTGTAGGAAGACCTTGCCTTGTACCACCATAAAAACCACATCAGTCTTCTCTGCCTGCTTTCTTTGCCAGACCGGTTGTGGACCAGCTTGGGAAGTCTGTCTTGCTTTCTGTATAATGTTTGTTACATGGCTATTAATGTGGTCAACACCACTCTTCACATTAAAACCTAATTTTGGTCAAAGATTCATAACGCTTCTGTGAGGTGACCATAAAATACAGGGTATATAAAAATTTACTGAAACTCAATTGGGCAAAGACAGAAAATCCACAAGATAATGGGTAATTGATCTGTTCAGAAATTTTGGGAGAAAAAACTTGAGTAAACAACAAACATAAACCTCCCAGGTAACCATAGATATGTTAATTAATACCATCAGGGCAATCAGGGTATATTTTTATATTTCATACTGGAAAAAAAAACTGATCACTAAATATAAAGTTTTTGCTAGAATGGAGATCAAAAAGAAACCTCAAATATTGTTAATTTTACCATAGCTCAGTACAAATTTGTTATTGAGCAATGTCTAGCTAATTAGTAGAGGCATAAAATATATGACTAAGATGACTCTGAACATTGTAGGGGAATAGTACCAGTATTTACCTGTTTTCCTGGCATAATAATTAATAGCTCCTCTCTTTATTCTAAAAATGATCCCATTTTGGGGCAATAAATATTAAGTCATCCTATTATACTGTATTTACACTATTACACATATCTTAGAGAGATATATATTCAAGTGTGCAAATATAAATTTACAAGATTGTTATCGTGGCACTATTTTTCAAAGAAAAATTACAAACATCATCTATTTTATGTGGGTGTTACTGTGTTTAGTCAAAACAGAAAAAAAAATACTAATCCTTAATTGCTTTAAAAGCATCTTTGTGACATGGTACCAATTATTGATATACATGGGGAAAACTTTGGGTGGGTTTTTCAGGAATGCACTCTGAAAGGAAGATCAGCTGGCCCCTACTTTTATGTGCTATGCTTTTCTCATCCTGTTCCTTTCAAAATGATCACAATCTCTGTAGTTGGAATCTCCGTAATTCAGCTAAGAGGAGAAGGCCAATAGAATCACACAGCTTTCAGTGCTGATGTCCATGAGCTGTGGATTCAGTACCAGCAAGCAACTAACTCCTGGTGGATAAACATTACTTAGAAAAAGTAAGTTCCTTTCGGTTAGGTTAATGTTACTATTTTTTTCCCCTGTAATATGCAATCTAAGTATCTAAATATTGAATAGAATAAAAAGTGTAACATAGTCACAGAATGAATCATTATACAACGATTAAAACGAATCAACCAGCGATACATTAACAGCATGGACTTATTTTTTTTTTAAGTTGTGGAACAGTAAATCAAATATTTATACAGAAATTTTAGATATGCAAAAATATTCTGCTATATTCATTGATGTATTTATATGCAGAAAACTTACATAGGATATTTGGCAAAACTTATCACCAGTAATACCATTCTTATCTGAGGAAGGAAAGAGAATAGAGATTAAGGAGAGGTATCCAATGACTTAATTTTTTTATGGCTAATTCTTAATTTCTTTAAAAATAGTAAAAGTGAAACAAACAGGGCAAGACCTAGCTCATTTTATTTTTACATTTTTTTATTGAGTTATAGTCATTTTACAATGTTGTGTCAAATTCCAGTGTAGAGCACAATTTTTCCATTATACATGAACATACATATATTCATTGTCACATTTTTTTCTCTGTGAGCTACCATAAGATCTTGTATATCTTGTATATATTTCCCTGTGCTATACAGTCTAATCTTGTTTACCTATTCTGCATACGCCTGTCAGTATCTACAAATTTTGAACTCCCAGTCTGTCCCTTCCCACCCCATCTCCCCCTTGGCAACCACAAGTTTGTATTCTATGTCTATGAGTGTGTTTCTGTTTTGTATTTATGTTCATTTTTTTTTTAGATTCCACATATGAGCTATCTCATATGGTATTTTTCTTTCTATTCAGCCATAAAAAATGACAACATAACGCCATTTGCAGTAACATGGATGTCCCTGGAGAATGTCATTCCAAGTGAAGTAAGTCAGAAAGAGAAAGAGAGAGACCTAGCTCAGTTGTCGTTATATAATAATTAGTTATTTTATTAACTGTGTTTTTATTTTTGCCTTTTGTTATAATAACTGATGATAAAAGATAATTGGATTTATATAAAAATTGTGTACAGTTTTTGAGAGACAAAAGGTCAAAATCCTTGTTCACTACTGTGTGATTTCTTTTGAATCTAATATCTTGTGTGATATAATTAGAGAGGAAATGTTACTGTTTCTCAAGGTAGGGTTTTGATCAGACTATTATACTTAAATGGAGTTCAACTGAGAGTCCTATATTTTATGTAAGTATATATACAAGGAAAACTACAAGCCATTTTATCATGGTTAGTTTTCAAATGATACTCATTAAATCTTAAGTGTTTACATATCTTGCTCTTTCCTGGAACATTTGATCTATATAATTTCCCAGGGCTGCTTTGTAATTAATTCTATATTCAATGGTCTGTTTACATATTGATAATTATTCTGTTTACTTTTTAAAAAGACATTTTGCTTGTCAATTATCATGTGTTTTTCTCCTTCAGTGAAACTCTGAAATTCCCTAGTAGATGAAAAGTATTAATATAAACTATAAAAAATGATTGTATGCATTTTAATTATTTCTTGTTATAGAAACACTCGCAAATTTTACATTAAATTCATGTTATTAAATCAGTGGAAACTACACAGGGGTTTTTTATTTTACTTTATTATTAGCTAAATCAATATCATGCTGGTAAATAACATCAGCTATTTCATCACTTTTATCTAAATTAAGACAAACAATAATACTCCATTATCATATAAAATAAAGTGTGAACTAAATAATCATTTACTTCAAATGAATCTAAATGTATCCCTATTATCCTCCCGCATTCATTTGCAGAAATGGGAGCATATATTTTCTTTATGTATTTGTGGGATTCTAGCCCTTCCTAAATTTAATGTAAGTGATTCAACACCACAGATTTTGCAGATACGTACCCACTCACCTACTTATTAAAGAATAATGTGAGTGATGAGACCTAACATTTAGTCCACTTTTCTAGTATTTTCTGAGTAATAATTGGTATTACTGAATTTCTTTAGTAAGCGATACATTGTTTTTTGTCTCTCAGGGCTCTCAAGAATTTCTCTTTAACTTTGGCTTTTAACATTGTAACTGTCATGGATCTGGTTTGAATCTCTTTCAATTCACCTTTCTTGAAATTTGCTGAGTTTTTGGTATATATGAATTAATATTTTTCTTCAAATTATGGGACACTGTCAGCCACTGCCATTAATTCCTGGCATATTATTTTCTACCAGTTTCCTTCTCATCATTCTTTATTATAGTCCTATTACTCATCTCTTGGTGGAATTAATGGTGTTCTATGTTTCTCTGAGGCTCCGTTTATTTCTCCTTTGCTCTCTTTTTCAGATTGCATAATCTTGACTGGACTACCTTCCTGTTCATTAATTCTTTTCTGCCAGCCAAAATCTGTTGAGACACGAAATTTTTCATTTCATTTATTGTACTTTTTAAATACAGAATTTACATTTGGTTCTTCTTTTTTTTTTTTTTTAAAGCAATGTCTTTAGTGTTATTCTCTAATTTATCCTAACCCTAAGGTGACTGGGGACCCAGTAATCTCAGTCTGCTATGACTGGGCAAAGCTTCTACCCTATAAGTGAGGGTGGCTGCTGGTGTAACAGGATATTTAAGATCATCAAATAAATAGTAGAAACTAATAACAAGCATGCATTATATATATATATATATATTTCTTTATATTGTGACAATTAAAATAATATATTTTGGTGTAGGATTTTTGTAATGGCAGGAAAAAAGAGATCAATAGACCTCTTCATCAGAAGAACAGTTTCGTTAGTGAAAACTATAAAAATAAAGTCATTTAAAGGCTGTGGAAATTGTCCTAAGGGAATACAGTAAATGAAGAATCATTCATTCCATCTACAAAATCCCACTGAGAACAGCAAGAGCATCTGAGGCGTGTGAGGCAGGACCAACTCCCTTACTCCTGCCCTAGCTCTGTGCCGGGGAAACGTTATACAAGGTATTCTACTTTTGGTAGGTGTAGCCAAGAAAGTGGGGACTGTTTTACATCTCAGCTGCAGTCTAATCAACCTGAGAAAGACAGGTTTCTGAGATTCTCACCACCTACCCTCCCAAGAGTGTGTAGCAGAAACTCTGCTGCAGGGCAGTACTGTTATGGGGATGGAGTCTCCTGTGTCCCATCCAACATTGTTTCCTATCTTCCTTTATATTTTTTAAATGTTTCCTTTGGTTGTTTGAACATATTTAAAATAGCTGGCTTGAAAGATTTGTATCCTAAATCCACTCTTGAGATCCTTCAAAGTCAGTTTCTATTGTCTGTCCTTTTGTTCTTGGGCATGGTTCACAGTTTCCTACTTTGTTTTGTTTTTACACAGTAGCCATCTTCGTGTGTGTAATTGAAACTTGGCTGAGCCCCTTTCCCAAACCCCTGCCACCCTTAGTAAAAACCAACAACCACCAGATTCTCAAATTGAAAAGTTCAATAAAGCAAAGGAAAGCAGATAAGCAAATAAAGAGTGGGGAGTGTGACGAGGCATAGCTAGATGAACTAGTAGAGCTTCGTGGAAATTTGATGACTCCGAGGGAAAGATACATTCTTCAGCAGACTGTGAAGCTCATAGAAGAAACTGGACACCTTCATATCACAAACACAACATTTGATTTTGACCTCTCCTTGCTGGACAAAACCACGGTCCGTATACTACAGAGTTACCTGGAAACATCTGGAACAGCCTGAGGATACAACAACTGGATGAATCAAAAATGATTGGTTTTTATTTATTTATTTTCTTGGTTGTGATTTTTTTTTTCTTGTTTGTTTATATGAGAACACTCAGTGAGGCAACCAAAAGAGAAAAAATAAAAATCAAACAACCACAACAACAAAATGTTATTTTCTCTCTTATCACCTATTTTTACTTTCAGAGCAATTATTATGATGTCGTATAAACTCTTTTGCATACAATTTGATGGGACACTTTCTGTTTCACACAAGAACCGTGTTCATTTATTTACCACGTAGTGTGTGTGGATTTACTATTTAATTGGATGAGTAAATAAGGAAATGAATGAATAAGTGAATGTATAATTTTGTTTTTGGATAGAGCTACCTTGAAGGTAATGAGGTTTAAGCTTCAGGGCCTCTCACTTGAAAGAGTCCCTATATATATATATAGTATATGAGTATATATGTATCATGTGAGTACATAAACTATGTAGTTTGCAGTATATGAGTAAAATATATATTTAAGTTAATGTAATACCTAATTAATTAAATCTATACACTGCCATATGTCAATTAAAAGGAGTTTGAATTACTCTTCCACGTCTTATTACCCAATTAAATGTACATATTTTACAGAAATAATGATTAAATAAAATTAAAATATAATTGAAAACACTATTTTAATTAAGACCCAAAGCATAAACTGAAAAGATGTCCACACTTTGAAATGCCAAAACATCTATATACAGGAAATAGAAACTAAAATTTTGATAGTCAATTTATAAAGACAAGGGATGGAATCATGATAGTTACTAATCTATACATAATGAGAAATTACAACAAAATATAAAGAGCATTGTGAAAATCAGAGCACTAAAAAACTAGAAATGAAAAAGCAGAAGGAATATGCAAGTAACAGTTAAGTAAAACGTAGTTTTAAGGTCTACACTGCACATTAAAAAACACCGATAACAACGCAGTTATTTCATTCACAAAATGTTAAATGTATGGTTACCATATGACCTAATAATTACACTAGGAGGTATATTCCCAACAGAAATGAAATATTCATGCCCAGAAAAATTTATATATGAAGGTTCATAGTATTGTTACTCATTACAGCCCAATAGTGGAAATAAGTCATGTTTCCATCAGTGGATGGCTGGATAAACAACATGTTGTATGGTCACCTAACGGAATGTTATTCAGCAACAAAGGTCACGTACTGATATACGCTACATGACAAAACTTGGAATAATTATGTTAATATTATGAAATCTTATGTTGAATGAAAGAAGCAAGTCAAAAAAGAACACATATTGTATGACTCCATTTGTATGCAGTTGAATGAAAGGAAAATCGATGGAGGCAGAATGTACTTTAGTGGTTGTCTAGGTGTTGGGGTACTGGAGGTAAATGGCGTTGACAACTAAGCAGTATTGTTTTTCTTTGGAATTGTGAAAATGCCGTTGACATGTTGTTTGCAACTGTACAAATATACTAATTAACTTTGAATTATACTCAAAAGAATATTGATAACAGCTTCATTTTGAGGGATTATTTAACTTTGATAGGTGCAGTGAACTTTGATATTTTTTATTGCAATACAGGTTATGCTATCTTAATGTAAAATTCATAATAAGCCAATTTATAGAAGCCAACAGCAAACTAGCGAATGTATCAGAAATTAAAAATTATTTAAGAATAGTTACTAAGTAAGGATAGTTAAAATAGCTTGAAATCTTTCGGCCCAGATAATGAAAAGACTTGAAGAAATTTTCCTATGTTTGACAAGTCTAAAAATGTATATGGCATTACCAATTAAAAGTTGCAAAGCTGAGGGAAATTTGTCTAAGCCATCAATAGTAATAAACAATATTAATTAACCATGCTGAAGAAAAGATTGAATTTTCTTCCTTTTCTCTCTGTGGAATATTATATTTTACAAATTTGTTGTATTCTGAAGAGAAAATCAAAAAATAGGTAACCAAAATGTGGGGAAAACATAGTTATTCCACAAAGTTAATACCTTTTGTTTTCTTCTAGATTTCATGGTTGTGGCATATATAAGCTTTTCATAATTTGCTCTTTGTTGTAATTTATTTGATTATCTCAAATATTCACTTTCATATATAATTTACCATTCATAATTTTACGGACTATGAAATTATACATAATTAGAGTCCCACAAAATCTGGATATGGCCCAGTGTGGTGTTAGATTATTTAATAGATTTTCACCTTTCACCCTTTCTTGTAACATGCAACAGAAAACATGTAACATGAATTTATAAAGCACAGATAGGGCACTTTCCCTGCGTCTGTAAGCAATAGGATGTTGCCCGTAGATGACTCCAAGGTCACTCAGTTCTCAAAAGCCCGCATCAAAGAGATTCGTATCCTAATTCTCACTGAAAAATTCCCATCAGTCTGCAAGTGACACAATAAACAAAATAGGATGATGATCAGCAAAATTTATGAGATCCTGAAACCTGAGACAGTTTGGTGATTTGAAACTGCTGGTAGAGACCAAAAAGCCACCAATTGTCTCAAGGACGATTGGGTTGGTTTTGATATATACCATCGTAAGAAAACCCTACTGATGACAAGATTGCCAAATCAGCAGAGAACATTAACACCACTCTAATTAAGGAGACATAGTGGCTCTCTTTCTGCCCCTGAATGCATCTGATTGTACCTTTCATAGCATCACCAAACCTTGTTGTCAGATCAGTTGCCCTCTGCTGGCTGGAGATATTGCTGACTTTTTTTTTTAAGCATTTTTTACTGATTTATAATCATTTTACAATGTTGTGTCAAATTCCAGTGTAGAGCACAATTTTTTCAGTTATACATGAACATATATATATATTCATTGTCACATTTTTTTCTCTGTGAGCTACCATAAGATCTTGTGTATATTTCCCTGTGCTATACAGTATAAGCTTGTTTATCTATTCTACAATTTTGGAATCCTGTTCAGGATTGGAATCAAGTTGAAAGTGAGAGGAGGAAGGTCTGAGAGAAATAAAGGCACAAGGAGTGATGGGAACATTTTCACCTCAAATTGCAAATCACTGAAGACCTAACTCTATCACGTGCTGGGTGAATGGGGGAGCTTAAAATCAGATGTGAAATTGAATCTTTAAAATGCAAAATACTTCACCTTGATAATAGAAATTGACAGAAAATACACAGAATTGCCCTGAGTTAACATTTTACTCTCATTGTTCTTATGAAGCAAGTAGGTGATTCCTCAATAGAATACAGGGGGTAGTTGTTACTGAGAAAAAACAGAAAAGCATTCTAGGTTTATAATCTGATAAATTAACAACAACAATAAGCACTATATAATGTGAAAATATTTTAGGAATCATATACTTAATTGCAGATTCAGGTTGTTACTGTTTACATACTTATAAAAACAACAGAATAAATATGCTTCAAAATTTTATTTCAATGAAGGGTTGTGTATTAAATATCTGATAGAAAAATATTGATAAAATATTATGTTATTTTAAGGGAGGGAACTATTTTCTTTAGTTATGGTTATTAGAAAAATGTTTGTGGGTTCTGACCTTGAAAGATTAGTGGATTATGAATTTCTGGAGAGTTGATAGACTATAATGTGTAGGACAGAGATATTAAATGACAGATACAGTTTCTGTGAGAGATTAATGTTCATGAAGGAACTATAACTAAATTTACTCAAACCAAATTTATGATAGTATTTATTTCTTTGTAGTGCAAATGATAGAATTAAAGATATGTAGGCTTATTTCAAGTAATAAATGCATTTTACATGCTTATGATTTGTTAGTGCACCATAGTAAAAAAAAAAAAAACAGAAAGGCAAAGTTTTATGTATTTTATTTACATATCCTTTTTATTGCTATTTAATTCATAAAGCACCAATATCTGTATTAAAAACATTTTAAATAAACTATGGAACACATAGCTTTGCTATCAAACTTTAAAAGGGGGCATGAAATTAGATGACGACTATACACATGATCTAGAGATGAAAACAATTAGCGACAAGGACTCATCAGCCAGAAAACAAACCCTTCAATTGATTAAAATGCTGCCTGCATTGCTCCCCTTCACGAAGGAAACACAAAAGATAAATTGTACCATTTCTACTCACTTCCTAAATGGGATCTTAGAAGTTTACTTAAAAGAATCCCTGGGAATGAACAGCAAGAATTCTCAATTATTTTCTAAACATATGCATAAGAAACTTCTCTGGGGTAGAAATAAACTGAGCAAAACCCATTCTCCTTGAAAGCAATCCTTAGCTGGAAACAGAGGGTAATTTCCTGTGACAAAAACATGCTTGCAAGAAACACAATAAAGAAAAACACTTATCTTCCTATACTTGCTTTTGTTGATTTAAAAGTGTTTGGCAAACATCTTGAACCTATTGGAATTTAATTCATATATAAATTATTCCAGATGAAAAATAAATGTTCTTTTAACCCTGAGTATTTTAAAGAACATTTATGAGAAGTTAGGTAAAAAATACATTAATTTTTTCATTTTGTCAACTGCAAGCTTCATCTTTTCAAAGGTTGCCTCCTTATTTCAGAATATATGTTTGAAAAATATAAAGGTCTTGTTTCTCTAATTTGCTTTTATTAGTGCATAGTAAAGCAGAAATTTAGGTTAAATGCTAAAATAATTATGTAGGCTGCTTATACAACACCAGTGTATTAATGTGGGAAAATAGAATAAATTTACCAGACTAATGCTTATACTACACACATTATACATGTATCAATGGACACCTTCTGTTTTGCAAAGTTACATTAGTGTACATATATTCATGGATGTGTGTCATTATTTTGTTTTAAGGATATAATTTATTTTTGTTAAAAACTGTTTACATACATTTACTATAATTTCCATGACAGAACTTTGAGTTGACAGAGTTTGAATACAACATAGTGTGAAATGGGATTACATTTGCAATTAAGAGATAACAAATAATAAATCTACATCAACCTTAATCAAAGTAAGGTCATAAATTGTGGGAATAAATTGGTGAAATTTTTGAAATGTGCAAGTATTTCATGCCTAATAGAAATGAGAGTTTATATTTCAGAAATTATATATCAAAATGGAACTTTTTCGAAAACAACTGTGTTCTGAAAGGTACACAACTGAATAGTGTGATAACTGGAAGCTTCTATGTATGTTTTATAAGTATATGTTTGCTTTGTAATTGTTGATGAATGTTTTAGTATTGTTTGAATTACATATTTTTAAAGTTTTCTATGAAAAAATTCTGGGGCTTAAAAGGGTACTTAACACAAGATTGCTGAGAAGGCTGATCTATGTATTTGAAAAAGGGGGCCTCTTTGAAATAGACTACAATACTACAATATACAAAGGTGCATTCATCGTAAGTGGATTTTCCTCGGGTGAACATATCATTGTAACCAGCACTGAGATCAAGAAACAGAACATTGCAATTTCTACAGAAGTCTCCTTCCAGTCACCACTGCTTCTCCAAGGGTAAACTATATAGTCACCTTTAAAATGTAGATTACTATGAACTGTTTTGAAAATTCACCAAAATGAAATCATACAGCATATCATTCTTAGTATCTGGCCTCTTTAGCTCAATTTTATTTTTGTGGGAGTCATCACACTATCATACGTAGCAACAGATTGTTATTCCCATCAGTTTGTAACATTCTAAGGAATTGAATATATGCAATTTATTTCTCCACTCTACTGTTGATAGATGCTTGGGTTTCTTCTAGGTTGAGGTTGTTATAAATAGTGCTATACTAAACATCCTATTATATGTCTTTTGGTGACTACATATATGAATTTCTGCTTGACGTATATGGAAGATTAAAATTTCTGAATCATAGAACATAAATATTTTGTTTTAGTAGGTATCACCAAGAAGCTTTCCAAATTGGTTATCCCAGTGATGAGTGAATTTGATTGATAATTAGTGAAAAATGAACTGGAACATTTTCATGTGTTTTTTTTAATGATTCCAGTATCCTTATCCTGAAGTATCAACTCAAGTTTTTCCCATATTTATTGTATTATATATGTATTTGTCATTGATTTGTAAAGCTTTTTTTTTTTAATTCAGGACACAGTCCTTCATATAAGTTACATATATCTTACATAGTTTACAACTTGAGGCTTTCCCAAATGGTGTCTTTTAACGAATAAACTTTCTTCATTTTAATGTGACCCAAATGATCAATCTTTTTTTAACTTTTTTTTTTATTGAGTTATAGTCATTTTACAATGTTGTGTCAGATTCCAGTGTAGAACACAATTTTTCAGTTATACATGAACATACATATATTCATTGTCACATTTTTTCCCACTGTGAGCTACCACAAGATCTTGTATATATTTCCCTGTGCTATACAGTATAATGTTGTTTATCTATTCTACATTTTGAACTTCCAGTCTGTCCCTTCCCACCCCCTGCCCCCTTGGCAACCACAAGTTTGTATTCTATGTCTATGAGTCTGTTTCTGTTTTGTATTTATGTTGCTTTTTTTTTAGATTTCACATATGAGCGATCTCATATAGTATTTTTCTTTCTCTTTCTGGCTTATTTCACTTAGAATGACATTCTCCAGGAACATCCATGTTGCTGTAAATGGTGTTATGTTGTCATTTTTATGGCTGAATAGTATTCCATTGTATAAATATACCACCTCTTCTTTATCCAGTCATCTGTTGATGGACATTTAGGCTGTTTCCATGTCTTGGCTATTGTAAATATTGCTGCTATGAACATTGGGGTGCAGGTGTCATTTTGAAGTAGGGTTCCTTCTGGATATATGCTCAGGAGCAGGATTCCTGGGTCACATGGTAAGTCTATTATTAGTCTTTTGAAGAATGTCCATACTGTTTTCCACAGTGGCTACACCAAATTGCATTCCCACCAGCAGTGTAGGAAGGTTCCCTTTTCTCCACAGCCTCTCCAGCATTTGTCAAATGATCAATCTTTTGGTTAGTGATTTGTGAGTCCTATTTGTAATCATAGAATTATTCTCTATATTCTAGACCTAACAATTTTTCTTTCACAGTAAATCTAAATTTCATCTGGAATTAAATTTTTAATGTGATGTGAGGTAGGTTTCAAGATTTATTTATTTTCCAAATGGATATCCAATCAACCCAGCACCATGTATTTAAGAAGTTATCTTTTACCCACTGCAGTATGAGAGTTCATTTATGAACTCTATTCTACTGGTCAATCATTGCTTTTTTGTGCCAACTTTATACAGTCATATTCACTGAATACACAAATCTTTTATACCTGTTTTAGTAAATCCTGCAGATTTCTTTTCTATCTGAAGATTCCATTGGTTATATGTTATCTTTCTATCTATATATCCATCAATCTGAATTGTCAGATTAAACAAAAATTTGCATTAATCACATGCACATACATACACAGATACATATTTCTCCATTTGTTTAGATCTTTAAAATCTTCCTCAGTGATGGTTTATGGATTATGTTTTTATTCTTAAGTATGTGAAATTTTTGATGATATTGAATCTGGCGTTAGTTTATACTTGCTCATTCCTAGCATACACATGTGTATCTGATATGTTTTTCGATTTCTAACACTTTATTGAAGTATAATTTACATACAATAAACTGCACCTATTTAAAATGTAAAATTTGACAAAGCTTAACTTATATAAACATTCATAAGAGAAAGTCTCCAGAACCCCAGAATCAATGTGTTTATCACCCACAAAACTTCCTTCATATTCTTTTGTAAATCATTTCTCCCATTTCCTCACCATGAACCCAATCAACACTGATCTGCATTCTGTCACAATGAATGAGTTTTGCATGTTCTAGATTTTTATGTAAGTGAAATCAATAAGTGCTTTTAGTCTGAGTGATTTTACTTCTCTTATTTACTTAGAGATTCATCCATGTGGTTACATGTATCAGTAGATCATTACTCCTAATTGTTGAATATCACATTGAATATTATTATGTGTATATATCATATTTTTTTATCCATCCACCTACTGATCAATGTATGAGTCATTTTCATATTTGACTATTATGAATAAAGCCACTATTAACATTTGTAATCATATCTTTTTGTAAACATATGCTTTTATTTCCTATGGAATAAGATCAATTTGAACAAAATAAGTAGCTAGAGTATAAGTATTTCTCTTTGTGCTAAGCATATTAATTTTTATTTTGTAGTCTATTGACCTAGTGAATTACAATGATTATCAACTTTACACATCTTTTACCCCCAAATATGTTTCTGTTCATAGTATCCATGTCAAGCCAGAAAGCCAGATATCTAGTATAAATTTTATTAATTATTAATTTGGTATCTTATCACCACATACAATAAGTTACCCAATCCTAAGAATAATAAAGTAAATTTAACTTTTTTTTTGACTACAAAGAATAAATGTTCACACTCAACTATTCTGAAAATAAATCAAAAAGAAAAAATATAAGATGACCTTCCCGGGGGAGTTAAAATGTGTAACTTTGATGAATCCCTTCTCTTTTTCTTATGCATATTTTCACTAGGTGTGACCTCACAGGCCATATAATTTTGTGCTTGATTTATATTATTTAATATATAAGATATTTTTTAAAATCCCACATAACTTATTTAACTACCTCTATTGAATTGAACACTTAAGCAATTTCCACTTATTTTGCAGTTATAAATAATGCTTTATTGAGCTTTTTGTGCAAGACATTTCCCTTTGATTTACATTTATTTCTGTATGATTGATTCCTAGAAGTGCATTCACTCTCAATGAGCATGAATAATTTGAAGAGTCTTCATACATATTACTAACAATTTGTTTCCCAACAGAGATATAACAATTTATACAATCTCCAGCAGTGTCTATCTCCGTCTGGATAGTATTGACTGTTTTCATTGTAAACCAAGCAAAACATATCAAAATAAAACCTATGCTACCTTGATACACATGTTACATTAATTCTACTTCCAAACAGTTTCCCTAATCAATCCACTCCTCTTTGTTACTGAAACAGACTTGGATTTTAGCCTTATATCTTATCTACTGTGTAGCACTTGCCTCCTAAACAGTATTTCTGCCTTTGTTTTAATCTTCCTTCATTCTTTTGTCAACACAGTTAAAAATGAATTTCTAAAATTCTAATTTAGTTCTACATCTCTCCTGTGTATAACATAGTCTTTCACCAACTCTGTGTACACAATACATATACAGTAGAATCCTAATCACATGATAAAGAATTCAGAAGAGACATCATTTCAATCAAAATATCTTTCTGCCTTTGAGCTACTACAAAATACTGCCTCCAATCTCTTTATCAGCACTTCATGTTTTCACGTCACATTTTTTGATAACTTGTTTAATACCTTTCCTGTACCTATATTCCCAGTTCTTTCTTCTTTGATTATAAGCTCTATGAGGACAGGGACATACCTACCTTATTTGTTCACTTATCCCTAATACTAGTCTTAGTGCGTGACACAGATGTAACGTAATTATACACATGTATTGTGACTATCTTTATTGTACTTTGCTTACCATGTCAGTTTCATTCTCGTAGATTTCCCAGACAAATATTAATATATATTATCAGTAATTTACTGACATGCAGAGAGATTCCTGGGTACATCATGCTCTATCATTCCTCTTTTCTTTAAATATCCTTTTGTCTGTTCTATATCAAACTAAGAAATCACTTCTTACAATGAAGTCTTAACGTGAATTAATTCTTCCTCTGTAAATCCTTTGAGAACCTCTATTTTAGCAACTGTCTATCTCTCTCCATACATGTCAATTTCTTGCTTTTACTGAGATTTCCTTGAGGAAAGGGACTTCGTCTTATACATCCAATCAATTGTTATTGGAACATTATTTGCCCCATTAGCAAAAGAAAAAAAGAATCAACTACTTTCAATGTTTTGTGAGGAGAATGACTAATAAGCTTAAAATATAAGTGCTGTGCCTTTTAGGTGCAAAAGCTGGAGTGAGTTCTTATTAGATAAATGCCCTAACAGACAAGAGTATAATCTGGATGAACCGTGGGGCCTCATTCATATTTTTTTAATACCATGTAACTCTTAGACAGAGTCTGTATTTGCTGCCTTCACAAGGTTCTGGTAAATAAGATGACTATGTGGCAGACTATTTGTTCATAACACTAATTTAAAATTGCATGCTGTACCACCAATAACTGGAAATTATTTCAAGATCTTGTGCCAGTAAAAGCACCTGTTACTTAAGCCATGAAATCTAATATTAGCCATACAGCGAACCCTAATAGAACTGGACCTTCAATTATTACTGAACTTCAATTAACTGAAAACTGAAATGCTCATAAGAACTACTCCATCACTGCATCTTTATCTTACTCTACCAGCATCATAGTTATGGTCTTAGGTGACCAGGTGAACCTGATGCCATAGGTCATTTCTGATGTTAGTCTCTTTCTAGGGTTTTAACTACTCTCTTTGTTAACAATTTGAATGAGTCCCCTGAAACTGGTGACTCATGTCACATATTAACCAAGCAACTCAGTTTAGCCCAACCAAACTCAGCCCCATAGAATGCTCTCCTTGGCACCATAATGGGTAAGCAGAAGATGGGTTGGGAAAGAGAATGACTTTATCCAGTGTCAACTCAACCCTTTATTAATGTTGTGATTCAAGGACTATGTCTGACTGCAAGGACAGAGAGGAAATTTTAATATGTTTATAGACAGTCACTTATCATTTAAGGCTACTTTGAAGCTTCAGAGATGATAGCATATACAAACCCAAACTAGTAATTATTAAGTATAAATTTAAAATAGCATTTTATTTGAATAGTCTTGGATTTTTTTTAAATTTTAATACATTTCCAAAAAAAATATTTAGAACTGTAGAAGATGGTTTTTTAAAATATATATTTTTAAAAATAATGGGGGATAGGCAAAACCAGGATATGAAACAATAGAACATAAATGATGGTCCTTCCCAGCAGAGATATTGATATGCACATTAATGTGTTACTGGAATAGGATCAGAACAACAAAAGAATCAATGTGAGTCTGGTCGCATATTTAAAACATCTTTTTCCTTTAACCAAGAATGTAATATTTAAACATGCATCAAAAACTACCCTTGAACTTTTATTTCTTTCAGGTTCAGTTTCCAGATCTTTATCTAGAATACATTGGCCTCCACTAGTTTTATCTGAGAATACTTGTTTTTCATGATCTTAATTATCCTCAATAATAGAGAACCTTACATTTTTAAAACATAAAAGTTTTGTCTTGTGGCAAAAGCACACAATTGTCAGAGACCCATGGCAGTGCTGGTCCCCACTAAATCATAAGTCACTTTATCTGAAACAAAAACTTACAAGAAAATAGTGCGTTAGATTTAAAATTCACCTATCAGTGGAAAATTTCAGTGATCCCATCTAATATTTAATAGTACTGTCATTATCTGAAATATATTACTCATGTCTTCCTTCCTTCCTCGGATATTATTTTAAAGCAATTCCACAAACAATGGCCATGTCTACGTAGAAAAAAATATTGTTTTCTGATAAGCATGCAAATATATTACACAGATATACCCCAATTAATAAAATTACCCAATATTTAATATATAGATATTAATATCTTAAGCTTTTGCTCTTATTAAAAGACTGTGTTGAATATTTTTGTATATTCATTTTAAACACTCACATATGAAAATATTCTCATGCTAGTCCAAAATGTATGCCAACATTTTAAAGGTTTAGGTATATGATTGGCCTTATGAAATACTTGGCTAGTTCAATTTCCCATTATCAATGTATGATGATATTAGTTTTCTATTATCTTAATATTGAATATTTCTTTCCTAAAAATCCTAAAAGTGAAGATCTTTAACTTTTTTTGTGCTGCTAACTTGGAAAGCAGTTTGACAATTTCTTACAAATGCATGTATATCCATACCAAATGTCACAATTTTACTTCTAGATATTTACCTAAGAAAAATAAATATATGACAACCAAAAAATATATACAAGTTTGCCCAACATAGCTTTCTCTTAACAGCACCAAATTGGAAACAATCCAATTGCTTATAAATAGGTCAATAAATAAACACATCTAGAAATACACATAAAATGGAATGCAATACAGGAGTTAAGTTTTTAAAAAATGACTATAGACATCACCTCAATGTGAATTAATTTCTAAAACATTGTAATATATAATGATATTATTCCATTCACATCACTTTTTAAAATAGGCAACACCAATCTCATGTGATAGTAGTCAAATCAGTGGATTTTTTGCAATTCTAAGAAGTAGGGAATTGGCTCCAGGAAGCTTCTGGAAGTGATAGGAATGTTCAATATCTCAATTGTGGTAGATATTGCACTAGTTTGTCAAAGCCCATCAATTACACTTGTAATAAGTGCAGTTTACTCTAGGTAATTTATATTTAAATGAGGTGATCTATTCAAATTTTAGAAACAAACCAGGAGTGAGATAGAGCAAGGTCCCATTATGACAGTTGTTCAGCAAGTTTGGAAATCAATTGGTTCAATCTAGCTATAAAAGTCAGATTTCTACGAAAATTGTCTTCATAAAATAAATAAGGAAAAAAACACCATTACGCATATGATTGCATATAATAGTATATGATTATGAACACAAAAGCATGCCTATAGCTTGTTATATATGAGAATAAGACATAGATCTCTTTAATTGAACAAGAATATAAATGAAAAAGCATACCACAAAAATACACTCACATTTAAACAATCTTGAAATTTGACATCATTTTGGAAATTTGTGAAATTGTAAAGTAAATTATTGTCACATTATAATGTCTACTTAATACTTTAGGATTATATTAGATTCTATTCATAACAAATTATTTACCCATTCATGTAGGTTTTGTGTATTTGTATAAAATTTTTCTACTAGCATTTTTTTTTCACTTTTTAAGAGTTATTCTTGAAGGATGTGCAGAGTTAAAGATTTTTCTTTTTAGATGGGAAAAAGAATTTTTGATACTGTTTATTTTTTAACAATTGAGGTAGTCTTCCAGTTTGTTTAAGTAGGTTGAACTGTCTTCTGAATTTTATAAGTAGGTTGAATACATGTAAAGTCAAAGTTAGTCATAACATTTAGTTTAAAAAGCTCATAAATATTCTTGTTCTTTTTTAAACTTTAAAAGAATCTTTTTCAAGATGGAGTATATTCTTCTGAAGCAATTTATCTGAACTTCTGAAACTCCTCTCCTTCATTTCTAGTATTTGTTTCTTTTTAAATATGCATTTTGTGTTAAAATTCTAAAGAAAATCATTAAACTTTAAAGTACTGAGAAAAATGTTTTACATAAACATGAAATCTTTTATTTGGGAAATAGTAGAATGCTATTAAAATTTTAGGAAGACCCACAGAAATGTATGAGATTTTCAAGGAATCACTTATGCAAAACCTCTCATTATTCAATATGTCACATTCCATATGAGAAAAAGTGCAGAAGTGAATGTTGATAATTATGATCATAATAATAGCAACAGCAAGAATAGAAAGTGTTTTGCCTGTTTGGAGCTGACAGATGTATGCTGGTACTCCCAGAACACAATTTCCATTACATGGAAGAGCTGAAATTATGTATCTTTTTTTTCTACTTGTTTTTAATTTATGTATTTTTAGAGTTAAAGAAGAAGTGGAGTAAAATGATAAATGCTGGAGAGGGTGTGGAGAAAAGGGAACCCTCCTACACTGCTGGTGGGAACATAGTTTGGTGCAGCCATTATGGAAAACACTATGGAGATTGCTCAAAAGACTAAAAATAGACTTACCATATGATCTAGCAATCCCACTCCTGGGCATACATCCAGAAGGAACCTTAATTCAAAAAGACACCTGCACTCCAATGTTCATAGCAGCACTATTTACAATAGCCAAGACATGGAAACAGCCTAAATGTCCATCAACAAATGACTAGATAAAGAAGTAGTGGTATATTTATAAAACGGAATACTATTCAGCCATAAAAAGAATAAAATAATGCCATTTGCAGCAACATGGATGGACCTGGAGAAGGTCATTACAAGTGAAGTAAGCCAGAAAGAGAAAGAAAAATATCACATAATATCACCTATATGTGCAATCTAAAAAAATTAAAATAAAAAGAGTCAAATGAACTTATTTACAAAATAGAAACAGACTCTCATAGATAACAAACTTACGGTTACCAGGGGGGAAAAGGGGTGGGAAGGGAGAATTTGTGGAGTTTGAGATTTGCAAATACTAACTAACATGTATAAAATAGATAAACAACAAGTGTATACTGTACAGCACAGGGAACCATATTCAATATCTTGTATGGTGGAGAAGAATATGAGAACAAAAGTATATATGTTCCCATATGACTGAAGTATTATGCTGTACATCAGAAATTGATGCAACATTGTAAACTGACTGTATTTCAATAAAAATATATTTTTAAAAAAGTAGTCACACATTTTGAAGTTTAATATGGAGAAAATAGAGAGAAAGATCATGAAAATAAGAAAACCATATCACTGGAATTTTGGGAAAAGAGAACATGGGAGACAGATCAAAACTTGGAGTGACTAAAAGTATAACCACAGGTTTTCTGCTCTTATGGATTATTAGCTACTTTTGAAATGAGAATTAAGCACAAGGATAATTGGGCACAGATCTTCAATTTCTTTATTCCTCAAATTTTGATGCATTCCACCTTGAAAGGGACAAAAAGGACATTTTATTAAAGAAGACCTTCTCCTAGAGGACTAATAATCTGTGTAATATAATTTCCAGAAAGACAAGGACAAGACTGTATGCCAAACTAAAATTTTCCTTCTCATTAGTAAATTTTAATTTTCCATAGTGATTGAAAGAATATATGAGGAAATTACTTAATTTGAGTATTTATTTATGATTATTTCTATGTATGGTGTGTGTGTGTGTGTGTGTGTGTGTGTGTGTGTGTTTGTATATAAAGTAGATAAAGGTGAGACTTTTTGTTTCTGTCTCCTCCACACAAGAAGATAAAACTATGCATTGAGTACACATAGCAAAGAAAGATAGCAAATTTGGAAAAAAAAAAAGCTTAGCTAAAAGCACAGCCACAGATTTTAGATAATTTTATTTAGTAGCTAAAGCCATGCAACACATACATTTTCTACTAAATTACTAGAAACACGGTTTTAAAAACATTGGCTTTGCTCAAATAGACTTGAACTTGAATCAGTTTCTTTTTTGCCCTGTGTTTCCCTGAAAAAGTCACTCCTTGAGCCCTGAGTTTGTTTTTCACTTGTAATGCAGGAATTAATAAACTAGATTTCACTAGGATATTTGTACCCTTAAATGGGACAGTACATGTAACACTACAGGGTGTGTACGTAGAGAGCCAAAAATGATAGCCATCATTTTACTGTTGCTACTGTTATCATTAATGTTGTCAATGGAAATTGACAGTTGAATAACACATCTTGATAAGTAAATTATAAAGTATGCTATATTAGAAGGATTATTTAGAATTTTTCTTTGTAGTTGATATAGATAGTTTAATATGCTTAAAATCGAATGTAACAAAAATTAGTAGTTTATTCCACTGCAAAATATTATCTATTTTTCTTGGAAAGGTGTGGTGTTCTATTTATTTTGTAATTTGTGGCTTGCCATGTTATCCTAATCTGATCAATTGCATTTCTGAATATAAAGATCCATGTCCTCATTTATAGTAAATGTTGAAGTCCACTGCACATAAAACTTTTAAAATTGTTTTGATATTTCTTCCCTTAAAGTTTTTCCATGGTCATTTTTCATCCAATAGTACTTTCTTCCATACTTACACACATCCTGTCATATACAAATGAGGGGTGACCACTGGCATACAGAATCACAAAATCAAAGTTATTTCATTACAGAAGACATTAAATCATCCAACGGAATGGTTATGTACTCTTTCTTCTTCCTTGCTCAGGTGTTGGGTAGTGCCCCATATAGTTTTCATAAAAAGAGTAGCTTATATATTATCTACATGAAAAGTGGTCTTTCTTCCTTTATTCATAGAGCAGATATAAAACAAAGCAAAACAAATATTAAAAAAACCCCTATCCTATCAAAGACAAAGTGCTCACATAAACCAAAGAATGTCTTGTGTTTAGGATGTCTGAACTGAAATTAGAAATTAACTACATCACTATTCAAAGCACTGATAATGCTTTATTTTGTTCCTAGTGTTGACACAGTTTTAGAAACAGTTACTTCCAGTTGATATTGACATATTATCATCAATTATGTTTCACCATCTGTGGAGCTAATTAAATTTACCCTTAAATTTGACGTTACCAGACATCATTCACAAGACAGGCACGTTTGCTAAACATCCTTTGTGCAAACAGAAGAAAATAGAAAATCACTTAAAATGACCCCCAGTAATTTCGATGTTAACAAACTGGGGGTCAGATAACATGACTTAAGTTAGGCTATTCTAAGAGTGGTAGCTGGGTCTCCCGAGATAAGGTGACTGTTGCAAGGACACCAATGTGCACCAAGAGCGTTCTTATATTTCACTATGTGAAAAGGTGGTCAAATTCATTTCCTTTCTCCTTCCCATTTTACTGTTCACCACACAACTCTAATAAATGTTAGATATTTTTATATTTTTCAAAAGTTGCACCTCCTTAGACACAATGATAACATCCCATTTGACTCTGCATTTTCATACATATTAACCCAGTGCCCTTGACTAAGTAGGCTCTTAATCGCCAGTTTAAAAATGAGTAGTGCAGTGAATGATGAAATGAGAAATAACTTATTTTTCTTCATAGTTTATCTAATGAAAATGCTTAAAAATATGTTCTTTTGACTTCTAGTATTCATGTTATTGAAGAAATAAGAAAGCACACAAGGAAACAAAATAGAAGATGAAATAAATAAGGAGATGGGGATATAACTAAGCATTATCTTTCAAACACTTTGGATTATGAAAGCTGTATTTCAGGCACTATTTATTTATGGCAAAATGTATTCCTTGCATAAAGGGTACATTACAAAATATTTTTGACCTAGAAAAAAAAGGCCAAATAATTCAGCAAGGGCAAAGTGTAGCAAATAATGACAACTAGAATATTTTACTTATTTAATTATAACATTATTTTCCCAAAACTGAGCATAAGGCAGAAAATAAAAACAGCAATATTTTATTTATTCAGAGCTTTGCTCTGAACCAGATTTGCAGGTCATCCCTGCCCAGATTAATTTAAAATAAATCCCTAGACTTATTTTGCAAATAAGAAAGTTGTTGGATAATAGTGAACATCCTGCAGAAGAATATTCTATTCCAGTTACTAGGCTGAATTATAGTAAAAAGGAATATTCCATCCCCAGATAAAGAAAGGTATTATCTAGTACACTCCTCTAGTACTCCTGCGAAAATGGATAGAAGAATTGCATCTCTAAAACAATGTCAAGAAAATCACCCATGTGTAATTTTATTTTCAGCAGATACAGATTCAGCAAACTGAAGGCAAGATATGATTACATTTAAAGAGATGTCCGTGAATTGATATATAAAACCAATTTTAATATTTAAACAATCAATATACGAACAATTGCATGTTTAAAAAAGCTAATTCTACCCAAATGTCATTTGAAAATAATCAAGGCTTATCAGTCTATTCACTTTTTTAAAAGCTAATCTGGTCCCAGTTATACTGTCAGAGAATATGGATCTGAAAGCCTCTCCATCACATCATTGTTAGTACGATTAAGAAAAGTTAAAAACAAGAGGAGTTGAACCTAGTATTGTGAATGTTTTAAAAGCATTCATTTGTATTACCAGTAAACTAGATCTTTTTTCCACTTTTTGTATCAGTTGATAGATTGAAATCAAGAATGATCTACATGGAGAATATAATTCTTAGAACTAAAATTAAACAAGCAATAAATATATAAAGCATTAAGTGTTTGAATTGCACCATGAAAGTTTCCTATAAAGCCATATGCCTTTTGAGCAAAAGGACTGGCTTCAGTAATTGTGTAGTAAGTCAACTCTCATAAAATTGCCAAACAGGAAATCTATATGAAAACAGCAATGGTGTGTCAAAGATGCGAGCTTTTAAAATGCCCCTGTCTAGAATCCCAGGCAAATTCATATTTCAAAAACACGAACAAATAAAACAGTGGGATCAATATTGTATTGAGGCCTCCAAATACAATCCTAGAACCCATAATCAAGTGCTAATAGCTACACTGTAGTCAATGAACCTCAGAGCAGTATTTCTCAAATGAAGCCATGGTAGTTTATCAAGGTCTATAAAAAGAGGTTGCATCTCTTGATGCAAGAGGGCTTTATCCGGTTGTTCAGAGATGAGATCACAGAATCAAACCTTAAAATTACAGTGACTGATGTGTGTGTGGGTGGGGTGTGATTTTTCATAAAGGGTGTTGGTCTTGTCTATCTTCTGGGATTTCCCATCTCGTTTTTGGTCTTATGTCATCTTTTACTTTGTCTATATTGAGTGATATTCTAACACTGTTATTTTAACATAGCAGGTGGAGTTGGCGACGTAGTGGTACCCAGTGCATGATAAACTGTGACCCTGCAATGGTGGTCTGGGGAGAGTCATAAAAGCATGCTGCTGATTTATGAGAGATGTCTGAGGCTTAACTTCTTAAGTGAAAAAGATACAATAAAATACTGTGTATGTGACTGAATTTTAGATTCATCTCTCTGGGAATCAGTTTGTTCAGGTACCAGCCTTGTTTGCTTTCTACCTTGTTACTCGGTCTCCAAAGAGCAGATTTTTTTACAGTGAGCATTTCCACTGTCACAGTTGTAGTTTACACTGCAGAATTCTCTTTAGGATTGAAAGCAAAATACTCATTCACTGCCCTCATTTACAACAGCAAACATTTGGGAAAGGAAACCAACCTTACCAGAAGTTTCATTCTTTAAAGCTGTGTCCGCAAGGCATTTAGCAACCCTGCTTCCCGTATGCCAAGCATTGTTGTAGTTTCTTTGATTTATTTTACCATTGGATTCCCCAATAATCTGATAAATCAGAAACAATGTTGTGCTAGCAAACATTCTAAAATTAAATAAAATAGTGTTGTTTTATTCTCATATCTACCCCTATTACTGATGAGAGAATGGAAACACAGGTAGTTTCTTAAACACATACTAGTAAGTGACAGAGACAAAAATAAAACCCAGGCTGCCGGACTCCAGAATGCACATGTCCATCAATAGACAGCATCACCCAGCCATTCATAAAGGAAAATTAGGCACTGGGGGCCAAGAAAGGTGAGTGGGGCGTAGAGTTAAAGCTTTTTGCTTTCTCATCAATAACACGCTGGTGAACATACTTCTTCATTTTTCACTGGCTGACAGGTAAACTTAGCTTGGAGTGGTGGAAGCCAAAGGAGGAAATACTAGAGAAGAAGATGGATCAGTGTTGTCAAACGTAGCAGCTATACCCAGATCAAGGCAAAGGATTTAGCCAAAAAACTAAAGTCTGGGAAATCTAACATAAGGGACAAAAATCACGTCTCTGTCAGTGATGGGTAAATGAGATGGTGAGAAAGAGAAAAATATGGAATTCAGACTATTTAGGGAGATTTGGATGAAAATGGGGACAGTCTGACTAGCAGCTGGAACAGAGCGTGAGTCACGGCAGTGAAATCTTTAGCGTGCTTTTTAAGTTTGAAAAGGACACAGGAAGAAAGTTTCCTAGTGAGGCATTGGGTAACTTGATGATTTCAGAATGAGGTAAGGCTACAGCATGGTGTTTATAGATTTTAAATAGGAGTTAGCATATTATGATCTTTGTATAAATTAATATTTTCTTATTCCTATGTGATGCCTGATCAAACCAGCAATCACTTTAAAAGCCTACACTCTGGGAGATCATCAGAGAACCTCTGTACAGTGTTTCCATGCTCATATGTTTTATTTTACAAAGATCCAACAACTTCATTATTATTATTATCATTACTACTAAAATAGCACCTATTATGAAAAATTTAGTTCACTGCACCATATAACATAAGCATACATGAACAGTTTGGTTATAGCAATTGAAGGTTGAATGGTCCTGCTGCTGCTGTTGAATGGCCCTGCTGCTTCTGTTGAACAAAAGATGCGAATTCAAAATGAAATTTCCCAAGTACACAATTTTCCAGGAAGAAATTCCTCTTTTTCCTTCCTCTGGTATTTTGGGTAAAGAATGTTAGAAGAGCTTAACGTTATGGTTTTAAATTTTTGGTTAATCAGACCTTGAGTGGTTCTATGTAGACCTGCTCAAGGTCTGCTCAGGGAAGTGATGGAGACCTTGGACTTAGAGAAGGCTATGGTGACTGATGGGACAGTGTGTCTCCTCTTATTTGGGGGTGTATAAGGACAAATATGAATTATATATAAAATGCTTCATTCTCACTGTTGCTGAGAAAGGAAATTATGATTTTTAAAATCTTAACCTTAGAAAATTTGTAATTGTAAATCCATTCTCTGTCTTTGAAATTAATACAAATCTTGTTAAAATCTTGTAAGCTTCTTTCCAACTTTCAGACCCCGGGATGTCTTCTCAAGGACCTGGGAACCATCTCCTTGAAATATAACCACCAGGGAAGACAGCATTCCCACCCAGTGCCTGTGGGAGGGTAAGAGACTAACTTAGGTAGGTGCTGTGTTCCAAATTGCAAAACTACCTCTGCTCATAAAGAAGTGAGTTTATTTTCCTATAGATAAAGTCAATTTGACAACACCGATGGCCACACCAATTTTCCAAGTGACTTTAGGATGAATTATGAGTAACAAGTGATGCTGTTGTGCCATCTTATTTGAAGACCAGTTATTGTTTATCTTGAGAACATGTAAGCCATGTAAGCAATAGGTTCTGTCTGCTTGGCTGTGTGAAGTGGTGAGATGTCCTCCTGTTTTTGCAACCTCTCAGCGGATTGCCAGTGATATACGTTACGTTCTGGTTCAATGGTTAATCAATAATAACATTTTTGTTCAAATCTACCTTTGTGGGGAGGTTATCTAGGTTGGGAGGAGACTTTGTTTTTAATTATATTTCCCCAACAGAGGATAAGGTGAGATGATGGTATTTGTTCAAGAGATGACTACTTCATGTTAGATAGAAGCACAAAGTTTTGCTTTATGAAAACAACACTGGGAGAAAGTTAAAATATATACTGATTTAAAAAATGGATATAATCTGACTGTCAAGTATTTGCCTTCATGCTTTTTAAATAGTTTCCTTACATCACTCAATTGCCCACCACATTTTGTGGGATTCCTGGTACAAATCATCTTTCCTTGGGGTCCTTCAGCTTTGGTGTACATATTATCTTCCAGATCTTGCTAACTCTGAGACTCCTCAAAATTCCCTATTGGACTTGGTGCTTATGATATTTTGAAGACCAAACTAAACTAAAATTCTACTGCCCTACCTGGTTTGGGCTCCCGTTAATTTTGCAGATTCAAGTTCTTATGAGGATGTTGAGCGCATCAGTCTTTATGGTTTTTCACTTTAGAGTAGATATAAAAGTATTTCTGTCGTGCTAAGACTAAATTATCCACTATCTGCATGTGTTTTAAAACAATTTAGTCTCAAATGAAATAATCACTGTGGAGATATATATATCTGTCTATACACACACACACACACACACACATTCACATGATAAAAAGAAATTATAATATAATGGAAAAAGGCGTGCTGCTTGCTTTTTAGGAAACACAATACCCGAACATTTTCAGCCACATTAAAACTATATGATACATTTTAGTATTCTCCTGTAAAATAGGTTATATTCAATCTCTTGTTTGGGGTCACTATTTTTTCAGTCATTTATATTGTCCACAAATAAACATCCTTCTGACTAAAATATTGATTAAATTATTTTGGAATACCTTTTCAGCTGTTGAGTTGTGCAAAATTTGCAAAATGAAATTATCTTGATATGTAAAACTCAACGGGCTTCATTAGGAGAAAACTTCAGAGGATATTAACAAGAACTGATAATAATTACAAGTTTATATGGATTTAAATTTGCATATGGTTTAACACTAAAGGCTTTGTCTTAATTATATGCAGCAATTCATAAGTCACAGGCAGGTGATAGCATTTTTCTTTAAATTTTTAAATGCTGTTTACTATGAAAGTATAGAAATTCTTATCAAAATAATAAAACAATTTTATACTTTGTGAATGCTTGATTTGCATTTCTGTTTGTCTTGCTTTGTCCATGTTATGCTGATATATTTCTTATGTCTAAAACTGTTTTCATGGTCTGCTGCACAGTATGTTTTTGCAGTCAGGTCCTAATTCACAATCATGGTTCAAATAATAGCTCAAAAAGCAGCTAAAATACAAAGTTATCACAGAAAATGTGTGCCAAAAATAAAGAAAACATATATTTTGAAATTAGAATCAGTTTGCAGTATAAATGGCAGTATTTACTAGTACTTTGGGTGGTAGGACATGAGTTAACTACTTTTTCCTTCATCTCTTTTCAAAGAACTGTTAAAAATAGTTATGCAATAAAATGTTGTAATTAATCCTATTAAATTATATTTTATGATCTATTACCATGTCACATATTTATTCTCAAACTTCCAGGTAAAGAAATTACAGGTATAAAAGTTAATTGATAATACAGGTAAACAAATACGCTTGGTGTTTACTGCCCATGTTTATAGAAAGTGAAGAATTAAACTCTTATGTATGTATATGTATGATTGGAACATTATGCTGTACACCAGAAATTGACACATTATAACTGACTATACTTCAATTAAATAAAAAAAGAAAAAAATATTTTTAAATTAAATTCTAAGTCTGAAAATGAGTTCCCTATTACTACCCATTTCAGAGAAGAGAAAAATGAGTCTTCTGATGTTACTTAGATTTTCAGCATCATGAGTCAAGAGGAGGAATATATCATTTCATATTGAGAATAAGAGCATAGATACTTATGCTTTAAATGTTTTAAAGTTCATCCTCATGGACTAAAAGAATAGCTACAGTTATATCAAGGGATAAATGGACTTCCTATTATATGGGATACATGGTACTGTATACCAAACTGTTATAATGCCTTTAGGCAGATAGGATAGGAAAAAGAAAATGACCTCCCCAAATTCTCCTGGTGGTAGGTTTTTAACAAATAGCAGGGAAGACAACTTAAATTAATGTAATGAACAAACAGGTGAGCAGAATACTCTAAAAAAAAATCCTTTAATCTAGTTTCAAAAGAGATGACAATTAAGTAAAAACCTGCCGAGCATGATCGCAATTACACAAACCCCCTGCCATGCAAACTGTTTGAACTTAATCAGGCATGATTTCTTGCATAATAACAGAAACAAGGAACACATTAAGTAAGGACACGCAAATCCCAAGGAAAAGACTGAAAAACTGAAAGACATCCCATCTATGGTGTGTTACTATACACATTCATTGCTGGGACAATTCTTATGGGGGGAAACCAGAAAGACGGGGCATTATGATTACGTGTATATGTACAATGATACATTTCAAGCACGGCAGATAAAAGAAAATCCTGTGATATTTTCTCCTAGAGATTAAAGATAATGAGCTCTGTTCACGAGGGCTGATAATCTCTATTTATTATTTAAGAAATGAGAGTAACAGGATTTTATACAATTATTTACAAGAGTACTTATGATATAAACAGAAGTGACACTACATTTTCTTGCCAACTTTTCTAAACAAATGCTGAACAGCAGGCCAAGAAATTTCCAATTAAGGAAAAGAACCCTCTTATTAATAAAGGCCTGTTATCATCACAGATGCAGGCACATTAGGGACACAAAAGGCCTCCGAAGTCAGCGCGTTCCTCCTTTTGCCGCGTCTATGTAAGTTCTTTTTACAAAACAGTGTGGTTTATCCCATGACATTTTGAATCTATAGAACACTTTATCTTCACAACATATTTTAAATTAATCTTTATCCTTTTATTTAACTGGTTTATGGGATGAACTGTAAATGTGTAACCTAAGAAACACAAAAGTCCAGAAAAGTTCTCTAGAAATAGAATATTTAGTATATAATTACCTTATTTTTATAATATTTACTTTTATTCAGCCCCAAAACATTATAACATAAAAGATGAACACAAAAGGAAAAGACCATCAGTAAATTTACAATTCTGTTATTTACAAATTTATATTTATAAATTATATTTACAAGTTCTATTAAAAGTATTTACAAATGATTGCTGACAGCACCCAGAATTGTCAAGGTTGTCAAGAAGTAAGAACTGTCACAGTACTGGTAGGGATATAAATTGGTACAACCACGTTAGAAAATTCTTGGGCAGTATGCTCTCAAGTTGAACTTAGGCATGCCCTCTGAGACTAATACTTCACTACAAAATATACCCAGAAGAAATTCACACATATGTGCATGAAGAGACATATGTAAACATACTCCTGACACTATTATTTATAAGATTGAAAACCTAGAAAAAAATTGATATAGTTTTCTAAATTCTGTATTTTTTTCTCATTTTCATTTTTCTCAGTAGTGGGGAATTAAACATAGGCAATGTGTTTTATTGTTTTGTATACTGCTTTTTAAAATTTAATATTAAATACTGAACACTTTACCCACCATTGAAAGGATTTCAAAATAAATATATCCTGTGAATAAGCAATAATATATTTAACTGAGTTCCTATGTTTTCCTGTAAATTAATGCAATGACAACAGTTCTCCTGTTTAAATGTTTGCATCTGTTATTTTTTCACTCTAAATATTAATAAATGCAGAGACTTAACAAATTAAAAAAAAAATAGAAATCATACAAAGTGTGTTCTTAAGCCACAATGGAATTAACAAGATATCAGTAATAGAAAGAGCTGGAAAAAACTGAAAAATGCCTTGAGATTAAACATCCACCTCTAAATACACATAGATCAAAGTGGAACTGTCAAGAGAGACTAAAAATATTTCAAACTCAATGAAAATGAAAACACAAGTTATCAAATTTGTGGGATGTGGTAAGAAACATACTTAGTGGGAAAATTTTAGTATTGAATTCATATATTGGAAAAAAATAAAGATACAGTATCGGCAATCTAAGTTTTTACATTAGGAAACTACAGAAAGAAGAGTGATCTAAGTGTAAAGCAAGCATAAGAAAATAAACAATAAAACATTGAAATTGAAATTGGAATTGAAAATAGGAAATCAATAGAGAAATAAATGACATAAAAATCTCATCTTTCAAAAAGATCAATATTATGGATAAATACCTAGGCAAGCTAAACAAGAAAAAAAGAGAAATGACACATATTACTAATCCAAAAATGGAAGAGGGAATATCACTATTAACCTCATAGACAATTAAAGGATAAGGGGGAAACATTTACAGTTACAAATATGTTCACAAACTTAATAACTTAGATGAAATAAACCAATTCCTGAAAGATCAAAATACCAAAACTCACACAAGAAGTAAATATAAACTTATCCATTAATTATTAAATTAGTTAATTAACTAATTTATTCAATCAACGTTAATAACTTTCCAAAAATTTGAAACACCAGTCCCAGATAGTTTCACTGGTGATTTCTACCAAACATTTACAGAAGAAATAACACCAATTCTGTACAAACTTTTCCCACAAATTTGAAGCAGAGGAACTCATCATAACATATTCTATAAAGCTATCATAACCCCAATACAAAATCCTGAATTTTTATATATATATATATATATGAATATTTTATATATATATATATAATGGAATATTACTCAGCCATAAAAATGAAATAATGGTATTTGCAGCAACATGGATGGACCTAGAGATTATCGTATTAAGTGAAGAAAGTCAGACAGAGAAAAACAAATATCGTATGGTATCACTTAAATGTGGAATCTAAAAAAATGATACAAATTATGTTTATAATGCAAAAGCAGACCTATGGGCATAAAGAACAAACTATGGTTACCAAAGGGGAAAGGGTGAGACGGGATAAATTAGGGGTTGAGGATTAACAGACACACATTACTATATGTAAAGTAGATAAACAACAAGGATCTACTGTATAGCACAGGGAACTATATTTAATTTCTTATAATAATGTATAATGGAAAAGAATCTAAAAAAGAAGTGTGTGTGTGTGTGTGTGTGTGTATGTATATATATATATATATATATATATATTACTGAATCACTTTGCTGTACACCTGAAACTAGCATTGTAAATCAACCACACTTCAATAAATTAAAAAAAATCCTGAAATTAATAAATAATTATAGTATGGTTAGAATACAAGATTAAAATAGGAAAGTAATTTTTTTCTTATATGCTAGCAATGAGCAATTGGAATCTGACATTAAAAACACCATATCATTTACTTTAGCACCAAAAAAAGTTAAAACCAAGAAAAAATAAACACTTAGGTATAAATTAAACAAAATATGTACCAGAATTATTTTTGAAAATTTATAAATCTCTAATGAAATAAAGGAAATATAAATAAATGGTAAAAATGCAGTGTTCAGGGGTGAAAGGTCTTGGTTTGCTAAGATGTCAGTTACTCCTAGACTGATCTATTGATTTAACAATCCTAATCAACATTTAGGAAAATTATTTAAAGGATATTGACAAATGAAATCTAAAATTTATATTGAAAAGCAGAAGACCTAGAATAGATAAGATAAAAAGAATAAAATTATGGGACTGATATATCCTGACTATAAAGCTACTATAATCAAGACAGTTTGGTATTAGCAGAAGCATAGACAAGCAGATCAATTGAACAGAATACAGAGTTTAGCCTAATAAAGTAGCAGAGGCAGTTCAGTGGAGCAAGAATAGTCCTTTCAACTCATGCTGCTGGAAAAGCTGGATCTTTGCACACAGAGGAATTAATTTAGACACAAACTTTAAATCTTTACAAACATTAATTTATAATAGATCATATACCCGAATGAAAATGCAAAACTATGAAATTTCTTGAAAGTAACATAGGCAAAAATAGATGACTTTGGTTTGAGAATGAGTTTTTAAATACAATATGCCAAAAGCATGATGCATTGAAAAATTGATGTTAGTATTCATTAAAATTAAAACCTCTGTTCTGTGAAAAGCACTGGTAAGAGAATAAAACAATGAGCCACAAACTTGGAGAAAACATTTTCAAAACACATATCTGATACAGAACTTGTATCCAAAATTTACAGAGTTCTTAAAGCTCAACAAAAACAAAACAAATAATCCAATTAGAAAATAGCAAAACATCTGAACAGAAATCTCATCAAGGTTTATATGCAGATGACAAATAAGCCTATGAGAATATAATCAATATCCTATGTCATTAAGAAATTGTACATTGAGGCAACATGATATGTATTAGGATGGCTAAAATCCATGAATCTGAAAATACCAAATGCAAGCAAGGGTGTAGAGCAAAATGAACTCTCAATCATTGCTAGTTGTGATTTAAACTTGTACAGCCATTTTAGAAGACAGCTGGCAGTTGTTTTTAGAAAGCTAAACATAGTCTTATCACATGATCCAGCAACAGCACTCATAGGTATTTATCCACTGAGTTGAAAACTTCTGTCCACACAAAAACCTGCACACTGATGTTTACTGCAGCTTCCTTCATAATTGCCTGCAACTGAAAGCAACCAAAATGTCCTCCCTAGGTGAATGGAAAAACTATGGTTAATCCATTCAAGGCATGTTTTTCAGTAATAAAACGAATTTATCCAGGCATGAAGACAAAGAATGAAAAGATCTTAAGTACAAATTGCTAAATGAAAGAAACCAGACTATGTGCTATATAATTCCAACTATATGACATTCTGAAAAAGGCAAAACTACCAAGTGAAAATATCTGTAGTTGCCAGAGTATCATGGGGGAGAACTGAATATGTGAAACATGGGATTTTTTAGGGCAGTGAAACTACTCTGTATGACACTGTAATGGTAGATCCATGAGATTATACATTTGTCAAAACCAACAGAAAGGAAAACACAGAGTAAACTGTAAGGTAAATTATGGAATTTAATTAAGAGTAATATATAAATACTTGTACATTTATTGTAACAAACATACCATACAAAAGTAAGATGTTAATAATAGAAGAAACTGTGCTGAAGTGAAGAGTGCTTATATAGTACATGGAAATTCAAATTCTCTGTACGTTATACTCAACTTTTCCTAAATTTAAAACTCTTCTAAAAATCAATCTTACTAATTAAAAAATAAGGAAAAGTATATATCTAAAATATCAGAATTAGTATGTAAATAAACAAAATATTCTTGGAATACTTTAAAAAAAATCAAAGTTATTCTTATTTGTTATAGAATGTATTAATATGACATGTGTGGCAAAAATGTTAAGCAGTAAAAAGCCTATCTGCAATTTCATTAACACATTAACTTTTCCAAGTAAGTTTTACTTGTTTTATTTATCTAGATGTAATGTGAGATCCAAATTAAGGACAGTTTATCTCTAAATTTTTTTCTATAACTTAATTGTAAGTCAGTTTCTTTCCTGATGAATATATTTTAATAGTCCTGAGTAATTTTATTCCATGGATTTAAAATTAAAGTTTATTGTTTATTTCAGTTGTGGCACTATTTTGAAGTTACTGACCTTTTTTGATTTTGAATGTATGGATGTACTACAATTTTTTTAGCTACTCATCAATTATAGGACATCTTGGTTGTTTCCAGTTGTTAGCAATTATTAATAAATCCTCATAAACCCTTGCATGCAGGTTCTGTATGAAGATAAGTTTTCCATACAATTAGATAAACACCCAGGGGCACCTTTGTTGGATTTCATGATAAGACTGTTTTTACCTTTGTAAGAAACCGCCAGAATATCTCCCGAAGTGGCTTAGCAGTTTGCATTCCAATCAGTAATGAATGGAAGTTTTGCTGTTCCATGTTCTCATCAGCATTTGATACTGTCAGCTTTTTGGATTTTAGTCATTCTAACAGATATAAAGTAGTATCAGATTGTTTTAATTAGCAATCCCCAGATGACAAAGGATACTGGGCAATTATTCACAGACATTTATAATCAATATATCTCTTTTTGGTAAGGGTGTCTGTTGGGGTCTTCTTTGTAATTCTTAACTGGCTTTTTGGTTTTTTATTTTGAGTTTTAAGAGATCTTCTGTTTTACATACTAGTACTTTTCAAATATATACTTAAAAATATTTCTCCCAGTTTCTGGTTGTCTTTTCATTCTGTTATAGGAAAGAGGGGAATAAACGTTACCTCAGTTCTCAGTCACCTGAAAAAAATGACTTTTTAATGGGAGATAGAGAACGTGATATAAAGAGAAAATTTTATTAGTGAAGTAAAAAGATAGTAAAGTATAGTACACCCCCAAGAATTGGGGTTAGGGGCTAATCCAAGAGAGGAAAAATGGTGCCTCTCCTTTGTTTTTCCTGTTCTAATATCCTGGTTTAGGGGCAGTTTTTGTGATTGATTATTGATGGTTTCCATTCTTTAAGTGCTCAGACTGACTGACAGCTCACATTCCTTGTGCTCAGGCACGCCCTTCTCTTTTATGCTTGTTTTTACCCATGATGCACACAGAGAAACCTACAGGAGGGGGCTCAAACTATAATGTTAATTACATTATAATGAGCATTGTGACAAGTTAAGCTGGGTCCTCTCTACTGTGCAGCCACAGCATTGGATTCTTTGCTGGCCTTCATTTAGGGAAAGTAAAAGTTTTGGGAGCCCCTTATCCTGAGCGCAGGTGTATTGTTATTTTCTGGGTTCCTCCCTCCTGCTTTCTCTCCCCTTGCCCAGTACTCATTTCTGTCTAACTGCTTAACAATTCCTTTAACTGTGTCTTTCACAAAGCAGAATTTTTAACTTTTAATAAAGACTAATTTATCAGTGTTTTATATCATGGATTATGATTTCGGTTATATAGCTAAAAACTTACTGCCAAACTCAAGATAGTAGATATTCTCATATTTTTTTCTGTAAATTTTATAATTCTACCTTTAAAAATTAGGCCTTAAAATTCATTGTTACACATTTGAGGTTTTTTTTTTTTTAATAAACACTGTAAAGCCTTTGCTTAAATTATTGATCCAGTGGATGGCAACACCATGCCTAGCTGCCCTTTCTTGCTCCCTCCTCTTTGGAGATGGCCCACACTCTGTCTATGTAGTGTGTACCTACTTTTACTTTAACCTGAGCAACCAACTTCCACACCTCTTTCCTTTCTCACCTTACACTCTATGCAGTGTGTATCTCTCTAAATAAATCTACCTGTACTCAAAAAAAAAAAAAAAAGAAAATTATTGATCAGTTGATTGATTGGTTGATTGACTGACTGCATGTGGACTTCCAAGATAAAATTTTTTAGTACTATTGTTGAAAGGAATATCCATTTTCATCAACTTCTTTTGTGCTTTTTTCAATGATCAGTTACTGTGAGTACATTGCTGGGCTCACTATTCCATTCCACTGACCCATTAGTCTGTTCTTTTGCCAATACTATCTTCCTAATGGTAGTCTTTTATTAACTGCTGGAGTTCAATAGTGTCACTCCTCCAACTTTGCTCTTCTTCCTCAATATTGTGTTGATTATTTGAGGTCTTTAGTCCTTCCCCACAAATTTTAGACTCACTTTGACAGTATTCGAAGAAGAGCTTGCTGGCATTTTGACTGAATTGAAGTTTTATTTTAATCGGGCTAGGAGCTGAGCTGTGTTTAATATTTCTTGTCACCGTGGCAGAGGCTTAAATTCCTCCTGTGTTCTGATATTTTTCTCCCCTGTTGTCTTTGGATTCCATAAGTCCTCCTCCTCCTTAGACAAGAGTCTTTATCTTATAGGTCTTTGGCTGCAATCCAGCTATAGTGAAGCTCTGTGGATGTGGTAGTAAATTGTGTGGGGAAATGTAGTGCTCTATAATCTTATGATTAAATCTCAATCTTCTAGTGGCCTTGTATTCCTGGACCCCAACCTTTCCAAATGTTTCTCATCATTTACTTATTGTTTTAGTTAAAACAGAAAGGTGACTGTGCTGAAAAGGGTAATTTTCTTTCACCCAGGTTAGATAAGGTTCTGGTTAAGTCTTTGCTCTTGCTGATTGGAACTTTGTTATAGAAAATGCTCTTGGACTATTTAAAAATGATTATCTTTCTCTCTCCCTCTGCCAGAAACAACTGGGTTTTTCTTGGCTCTTTTCCATGAGAACCTGGAGATGCTTGAGCAATTTAGCGGCTTTGCTATGGGTGCTTAAGTGAGAAACTTAATTATTATATTTAAATTTCATGAATACGTTAAATAAAATTTCTGGTAACAGAATGCTAGACTCTATTGTCATTTATTCTTTGTCTTATAAGTTAAAATTCCGTTTTCATCTCCTTTATACTTGTTTTTCAAAATTATATTAAAATTTATCTACTTTTATCTTCCTCACCTAGAATTTTCAAATATTTTATCTATTAAATATTTTATTTAATGGTATGATGATTCTCCCAACCAATTTGAAATATTCCTTCACAGTATATTTAACAAAAGACAATCATGTGGCAAATTGAAATACCATTTTAAAATCTGTTAAACTAAATATTCTAAAATATTCTTCATATAAGGTATTTCAGCCTAAATCATTAAGTTGATTATTCAATTTTTTCATCATTGATCATTCATTTTTTTATAAACACAAAAATCGATACATACAATTTTAATAAATAAAGCATTATGTATAATCCTATTTATAATCTTGAATATACTGAAGCATTTCACAAAAGAAAGGAATTGTGTAAAGAGAAATAGGACATACAAGTTACTGAAGGTTCAGTCTATGTCAGGTGCTTTTCGAAGGATTTTGTATGTATTGACAAAGTTATTTGCCACAATAAATTCATGAAGATACATAATTTAAAGATGAGAAAATTGTGAAACATGGAACAATGGTTCCCTGATACCATTTTTCCAAACTCGATGGTTAGCTATCTTCCATTCCTTTGAAGATAGTTACGTCCATTTAATTATGTCCTAAGCAGTGTATTGTAATAATTAGTGATGCGCTAAACTTGTTGACACAAAAATCATTCACCATCTCATTGTTCTTTCTAAATCCTTCTACAGTTTGAAAACCAGACTTTATTAAGTCCAGTTTTGACTGTGAAGAATAGAGCGATGTCTGAGTGGATGAAAGAACAAAAAGATCTTTAGCACTGTGAAGCTGATGTGTCATCCAAATGGAGTGCTCAGTGCAACTCAACTTTAGAATTTTACATAACTGAGAAATATATCTCTTCTTTAAGTCACTACAATTTGTTGCATGTTTTTTACCATATCTTAGCTTGTACCGTGATAGATTGCTCTAGTTTACCCAGTTAGTGAGAGAGAAGTGGAAATAAAAAAATCAAAACACAGAAGTTTGACTGAAAAATTGGAGTTTTTCATTATTACTCCATATTTTCTAAAGTGGTGATAAAGAAATAATTCTTCCAATACTTTTACACCATTTTGACTCTTTCAAACTCTTACTCTCCCGCTTACACTGGCTTCTAAACAGATCTTAAAATTTGTTTCTAAGCAAAACTTGATGTCAAAAATCATAAGAGTTTGGGGAAAAAGCATATTTCTTGTAATTTTAGAAATTCCTAAAATACTTCATTTGTGGGTATAAGTCAATTTTACTTCTAATCAGCTTTTCCGATTATGCGCCATTTCTGATTATTCAGGATATAGAAGAGACTTGTGGTTTTCTCACAGTGATAAAACTATACATCCAAATCAATTTACATTCTACAGATATGGAAACTTAGCAGGTGCAAGAAATGACTCTGTTCAAATTGACATTATTGCTAACACTGGCAATGTGAAAAATGATTTTTTGAACATATGATAAAAGTAATCTCTTTGGAAGAAATGAAAACTT
Organism: Camelus ferus; assembly: GCF_009834535.1. Taxonomy (NCBI): domain Eukaryota; kingdom Metazoa; phylum Chordata; class Mammalia; order Artiodactyla; family Camelidae; genus Camelus; species Camelus ferus. The sequence continues at coordinate 886,478 of NC_045709.1, forward strand.
TACAAATATATAACAAATGAGTTTATGAAATATGCCAAAGTCAAACAGAAACCTAAGGTAATATTTTTATAGTTTTAGGTTGAAGTTCATCATTTTTCTTTTATATGCTTCTGTATATGAACAAAGTTGTAGTTTGTTATAAGGAATATTGTGAATATTGACAAACAAAAATGAGTATCGTAATTCAAATAAAAATATACTTTAAACTTTTTACAAGAAGAAGCATTTTGCCTCACTTTTCCTCGAAGAAAATGTGCACATAGTTGTTATATTTAGCTATGTTTTACTCTGTTTAGACTACTGTTTAGAACAATTGTAATTCCACCCTTGAATTGAGGCCTTGGTTACATATATCCCAAATCCAATGAAGTTTGGATTTCTGAACAAAGTTTGGATTTTGTTATCAAAGAAGAGTGGGAAAATTTTGTTAATTATCAACCCAAATTATTTTCAACAGCTGTATATTTAGGCAAATGAGAGACTTGGAAAAGGAAAAGATAGAAATGCTATATCATGTAATAAAATTCAGTGTAGAAAAAAGATGGAAAAAAATAATGTTGGAAGAAAACGGATTACTTACTTTGATATAATTAGGGACTAGCATTAATTTGATGTAACATAAGTTGGCTTTAATAAATCAGTTGACACCATGTCTCAAAAAACTTACTAAGAAATTAATTGAAATTGGCTTGGATACGAGCACTGTCACTTGGACTGAAACTGACTAACAGACCATAAACAGAAATTAATGATAAATGGCATGTAGGGTGTGTTTTCAGTTTAGAAAAATTAACATCTTTATAAATACAATGCAAATGTAAATGTTTTTATCTGTGTGAATAACAATTAAATCTTTCCAAAGAAATTATAAGTACAAATAAATTAAATCAAAGAGCTTTAACATTGTTTTTATTGCTCACTGCTTTTTTGGATGCTTGAACTTGTGATAGAAAAGAAGCTAATGAAAAATCGCACACAAGGATTTTTTTTCCGGAAAATGCCTGCAGCTGTGAACATCCCTTCAAGGCTTAAGTTTGTAGTATTTATGATTTAAAAGATGTTTCCCTTAAAAGGCTTTTCTGGTGTGAGTCAAAGGGTCAGCATCTTTTAATGAATAGGTTATTTAAACCCATCAATTTTTCTTTCTTGTTGTTCTCTTATATGTACTGTTGCATGTTGTATTGCAATTCAGTTGCCTAATATTATGTCTGGGTGGGCTGTATGCCTGTCTGCTCTTTATTATTTATTTAACTAGCCAGGCCAAAATCACTTAGGAAACCTAAAGAAAGATAGTTTCTATATTCATGGCAATTACAGACAACAAAAGAAAATTTCTTGGATAAACTCTCAACTTATTTTATTTATTTAACAATAATGTACATAGTGTTTACTATTTGCCTGGCCTTGTTCTAAGTTTTTATACTATCTCATAATGTGGATAAAATAATATTTAATAATAAATAGTATCTTCTCATTTAGAACAATTCGAAACATTTGTATTTTCCCCATTCTTTCCCTAAACTCTGCTAGACAACCTGGATTTTAATAGTCATAAAATTGCCAGAACAAATTAATGAGGCTTGAGTGACAAAAGAAATCATGAAACCATCATACTGGCCTGATAGCCTCATGACTTTCATACATTAGAAATAAAACCTATTTTCTTGAATCCATTATTTAGTTTTTTGGCTATATGTAAGAAAAGGTAATACTATGTACGTATATATAGGACTGTCTGTTTCAAACACATACAACACACACACACACACACACACACACACAAATATATGTACATCCCTCACGGGTACACCCATTAAAACAAAGTCTAATGAATCCCAAATTCAAATATTAAAAAATTAATTAATTTGCACAGCAAAGGAAACTATCCAAACAAAAAGGCCACCAACTGAAAGAAGATATTTGCAAATAATATGTTCAATAAGAGGTTAATATTCAAATATACAATTAACATATACAACTCAACATCAAAAAACAAGCAACCTGAGAAGAATGTATAGCTCAAGTGGTAAAGCGCCTGCTTAGCATGCACAAGGTCCTGGGTTCAATCCCCAGTATCTCCTCTAAAAATAAATAAGCCTAATTAATATCCCCCATCTTGCCCAAATATAAAAAATAGTAATAATAGAATAATAAATAAATATTTAAAAAAGCAACCTGATTGAAAAATGGGCAAAGAAACTGAATAAGCATTTTTCTAAAGGATGGCCAACAAGCACATGAAAAGATGCTCAAAGTCACTAATCATCAGGAAAATACAATCAAGGAAAACCACAAGGAGATATGAACTCACTTGTCAGAACTGCTATTATCAAAAAGACAACAAATAACAAATGACGGCAAGAATGTGTAGTGAAGGGACCCCTTGTGCCTTGTTGGTGGGGATGCAAATTGCTACGAGCGTTACAGAAAACAGTATGAAGTTTCCTCAAAAAGTTGAAAATAGAACTACCACACTTTCCAGTAACTCCGCCTATGGGTATTTTTCCAAACAACAGCAAAAATAGCAAAAACACTAATTTGAAAAGACATATGCATCTTTATGTTCATTATAGTGTTATTCAGAATAGCCAAGATATGAAAGCAAACTAAGTGCCCCACTGATGGATTACTGGATAAAGAAGATGTGCTATAAAGATATACATATAATAGAATATTACTCAGTCATAAAAATAATATAATTTTGCCATTTGTGGCAACAGGGATGCATTTGGGGAATATTATGCTAAACAAAGTAAGTCAAACAGAGAAAGACAAATACTGTGTAATTTCACTTATATATGGAATCTACAGAACAAAAAAAAATTAACAGATAGAACAAAACAAAAACAGAGTCATAGATACAAGAGAAGAAACAGATGGTTGCCGGGGAGGAGGGGAGTGGGGGATGAGAAAAATCTGTGAGAGACTCATAAGAGGTACAAATTCCCATTTAAAAAATAAATGTTGTGAGTATGAATTGTACAGCGTGGGGAATATAGTCAATAATTATGTAATTTCTTTGTATGGTGACAAATTGTAACTAGACATTATAGTCATTATTTTGAAATGTATAGAAATATTGAATCACACTATTGTACACCAGGAACTAATATAGCATTGTAGGTCAATTATACTTCAAAAGGAAACAAATGAACAAAAAACAAACATAGAAAAAGAGATTAAATGCGTGGTTACCAAAGGCAGGATGTGGAGGGAGGGTGGTACCCAGGTGGATACTAAGCCATCATCTCTGAACTACATGCCTGAAGAAGAAGGAAAGAGAGGACAAAGAAGGATCCATTCTGGCTGAGTCAGCTCTTTTTGGGAGACTTCACAATGTCTTAAAATTTGTTTCGTTTGCAATTAATAAATCATAACTTTGTCACATAGTCACATGTAAAGGAAGTTGTCAATGTAATCTTTTAGTCTGAGAAACATTTTCTAGCTAAAAATCAGGGCTCTCTCTCCAGGGGAGCATGAGGTGGTGGATGTTTTATTAGGCAATTAATAATCCCTGAAACCATATATAGTATAAGCTGTAATGAAAAGTAAGTATGATAAAGCTAATAATCATATTAAAGAATATATTTTTCTAAAATGAATCTGGTCACCTGTAATTTAGGAAGTCACAGTTAATTTTTTTCAGTATTTGCTTTTGCCTAAAGGGTCAGATTCTAATCAGTTTTAAATTTTTTATGATCAGTTATATCACAGACTGAAGCACAGTGATTTTTAACTTGAACCCTAGTGTCTTTGTATGCTTAGAATTCCTCTTTTAATCTTCAGCTGGTTTGAAAGGCTGCAAGAGCTATAGCACAAATAACACGTTCATAAGACAATCAGTCATGACCAATTTGATGTTATACAACATATTTTAATTCCAAACTTCTTTCTTTAGTCATGTTCTTTTTTTTTTTTAAGAGTAACCTAAATGATAAATAGAAAGGAGATACTACGTTGAGGGATTTCATTGAAACATGATTTTCTCAAAGTCATGAAAGACAGGTGTTGTCCACTATAAACTTGACTTTTCAGGGAGACTTCCATGCAAAGTTTGTAAGCTTAAATCCCTTGATTTCATTTCTTCATTTTTCCAAATGTCTTCACTCAGATTTTCATATTCAAATTTATTGTAACTAAAGCTGTTGACACTCGATGCCAATCTTCTTAAATTCTGAAATTTAACTGTCTATCTCTTTCACAGAGAGATGCAGAATTTAATCAATATTTTGAACCATAATTTCATTTGCTTCCCCCATACTAACATAATTGCAGATCATAAGTTGAACATCTGCCATGTGCATATCCATGTGATAAGTATTGAATAATATTTTACAAAATAAGAAAAAAAAATACTTAAGAGTCATCCCTTTGAAGATAAAGAAAAACTTAAAAATTAAAACTATCATGTAGTAGATTTTGGTTTGTGTGTGTGTGTTGTTTGTATTGCTTTGATTTTCTTTGCTTTATTCTAAAATGACTTTCTTTGTTTTTGGAGAATTAACATAGACACAAAATATACTATGAAAAAAGTTAATGTAACTTACATCCAAAAAATGCCTTTTGTTAAATGGGATCTAAGTGATGTATTATTCTTAGTATTAACTAACTAAATATCAAGTTCAGAGTTAGATTATCTTAATTGAATGTTATATATTTACTTTCCTACCTCTAATTTAGACCACTTTGCCTAGTCATTTTGAACACCACTTTTCTCAAAAAAATCTTTTATTTTTTCCTAAAATTTCATATATATATTCACACACATATATATTATATATTATATATAACTTTTCATAGGTTGGGCATTTTACTCTGAACATAACATAAATAGCTGATTTTATTGCCTCTATTTCCAAATAATAATAAAAACCGCATTATTGGTAATAGTCTCAGTGTTATTAATGTCATTAGAGTAAAATCAGGTACTAAATAACTTGATAAATATTTAATATATGTTTCAATGTCTAAGATATTTGATCATATTAAGTTTTAAACAAATGTTTCCAAAAGTGTCAGTAACCAGTCTTTTTCTATTTCTGTTTTACTTTTCCGCAAGTTAGTGTCTCACATCTGTTTTTCATGCTGTATTAGATTCCTGTGAAATTGTATGCACATAAGCTGTTAAGACATACAGAAATGTCTAACATGGTGGAAGGCAAATGTTTTACATTAACAGAAAAGCTAGGGATGGGAAAGGGCCATGTTTACAGACTTTCTCAGTTCCATTTCTACTGTAAGAATAAAGAATTGAGGTATTATAATGGTGTGGAAGAGATATATGTGATGCCATTTGAAGAAAAACTAATAACAGATAGATGAATAAACCGTAGTTCAGGAGAAAGGTACAAAAAGAAAGGGGTGACAGGATCTTTGCAGCACTTGAGAAAAGTAATCATTTCTTTTGATTGCTTGACATTCCTGAAGAGAATATTGCGCATACAATTTTATACTAGTATCTGAGCAACTATTTTTATGATAAAGACATTTTCCAAGCAATCAGAACTTCGATAAGAAAAAAAGAGAGAAAAAAAAAAAACTAGTGTATTTCAATAAAATCCATTTCCCAAGATGAAAGGAAAGTCTGGGTTATCCTTTATAAATCTGGTTTAAAGCTAGTTCAAGAAACTTAGGCATAATTTTGAGACCTTGCTAAATATGGGGAAATAATATTGATGAGGCAGTAATAATTACCATTAACCCTTAAACATCATTTGCATTTTCAGAATATTCCTATATTCCTGTCAGAAACAAATGTACAGATGTGAAATCCGAGGCATAGGATTGAACTGATAAGTCTAAAACCATCGTGTATTTAAATTTAAATTCTAATTAAACAATACTAAAATCCTAAGACTGATATATTAAACTATTATAAAACAAAACATGCTTTTGTTGTGGATGGCGAATGAGATATTAAAGTCAAGGTCCTAAGACTGGAACTCTGTTTTAAAATTTGTGTCTCTCCAAGAGACACTGTTTATATGTGTTTTATGAGTGAGCAAGGTTAAGAGCTGGGTTCTTTATTGCACTTGTTTTTACTGGGATTTTTTGGAGGGGATAATAATAATTGTTCACCTATTTGATAGAAAGAGACACCATAGAGCCTTAAAGTATTAAATTGTCGATGATGAAAAATTTTATATAGGAAAACTCAAGATTTTAACATCCTTTTAGATTCTAAAAGTTCATAGGGGTTTGTCATTTTAAAAGCTTTTATTGTCACTTATATGCGGAATCTAAAATATGATACAAATGAACTTATTTGCAATACAGAAACTGACACAGAAAACAAACGTCTGATTACCAAATGGGAAAGGGGGTGGGAAGGGATAAATTGGGAGTTTGAGATTAGCAGATACAAACTAATATATATAAAATAGATAAACAACAGGGTCTTACTGTATAGCACAGGGAACTATATTCAATATCCTATAATAAACCAAAATGGAAAAGAATATGAAAAAGAACATATATATAACTGATTCACTTTGCTGTACACCAGAAACTAACACACCATTGTAAATCAACAATATTTCAATTAAAAATGTATTATGAACATCTTCAAACATAAAGACACTGGTAAAATGAACCAACATGTACACATCATCTAGTTTTAAGACTTACTAGTGTTTTTCAACATTTATTATGTTTTCTTTTCACTAAAGTATTTTAAAACAAATTCAAGATATCATGATATTTCATCTCTAAATAATTCAATATGAAACTGAAAAACAAGGGCATTTTCTTCTCTAATTGCAATATTATTATCATGGTGAAATAAATTTACAATAATTATGCATCAACTAATTAGTGGCTATATTAAAATTTCTGTTATTGCCCCCAAAATGCCTTTTTTAGTTCATTTGTTTCGATGGTGATCTAAACAAAGTCAATTAGATTTCTGTCTCTTAAATAACTTTTCTCTTGTTTTCACTGTTGTTGTAAAAAGATCCCATTTTCTTTCTAGTTTCAGTTTAGGTCTATGATTTTTATTTTCTCTTCACTTTCTTTTCTCATTTTTTTAAATTGCAGTATAATTCAGAGAGCATAAAATTGACCTTTTTAAAGTGTGCAATATGGTGTTTTTTAGTATATTCATAAAGATGTACAACCATCATGACTTTTAAAATCCAGAACATTTTTGTCACCCCAAGAAGAAACCTCAGTTGCTGCCTAATTTCCACTCCCCTCCTCCCTACACTTGGCAACCACCAATGTACTACTTCTATGCATTTGATTACTCTAGATATTTCATATGTGTGTAATTACTCAATACATGGCCTTTGGTGTTGACTTCTTCCACATAAGGTATATTTTCGAGGATCAATCATGTGTTACCATGTAGCAGTACTGTATTATTTTATTGTTGAATGATACTCAGTTGTATAGATACACCACATTTTCCTTCATCATCCATTGATGAACAACTTTTGGGTTGTTTCTAGGCTTTGTCTTTTATGAATTAAATTTATATTAATAATAATGGTCAGGTTTTTGTGTGGACATATATTTTCAGTTCTCTTGGGGATACACCTAAAAATGCTAAGTCATGACACTGAAAGCACAGGCAACAAAAGTGACATAAATGAATGAAATTATATAAAACTAAAAAGCTCGGTATGGCAAAGGAATCAATCAGCAAAACAAAACGGCAATCTACAGGAATGGCAGAGACAATATTTGAAAATTATCTATCTGATAATGACTGAATATAAAAAACATATAAGGAGCTTACTCAACTCAATAATAAAAATGCAAATAACATGATTAAAATGGACAAAGGAACTCAATTGACATTTTTCCAAAGAAAACATATAAATAGCCCATAGATCTGTGAAGAGTGCTCAATATTCCTAACCATCAGGGAAATGCAAGTCAAAATCACAATGAGATATAATCTCCCACTTGTTAGGATGACTATAATCAAAATTACAAGAGATGACAAACAAAAATTCAGCAAGATAGCAGGATATAAGTTTAACATACAGAAATCTGTTGCATTTCTCTATACTAACAATGAAATATCAGAAAAGGAAAGTTAAAAAAAATTGCCTTTTTAAAAAATGCACCAAAAATTAGGAGTAAATCTGACAAAGGAGGTTTAAGACTTACATGTGGAGAATTATAAAACATTGATTAAGAAAATTAAAGATGATTTAAAGAAAAGGAAAGCTATTCCATGCTCTTGGATTGGAAGAATTAATATTATTGAGATGGCAATACTACCCAAAACAATCTACAGATTTAATGTGATCCCTATCAAATTACCCAGGACATTTTTCACAGAACTAGAACAAATAATGCTAAAATTTATATGGACTCACAGAAGACCCAAAACTGCCAAAGAAGTACAGAAGAAAAAGAATGAAGCTGAAAGTATAACCCTCCCAGACTTCAGAAAATACTACAGAGCTACAGTAATCAAAACAATGTGGTATTGGCACAAAGACAGACATATGGCTCAAAGGAACAGAAAGGAGAGCCCAGAAACACACTGACACACCTACAGTCAATTAATCTTTGACAAAGGAGACAAGAATATACAATGGAAAAAAGACAGTCTAGCCTCTTCAGAAGGTGGTGTTGGGAAAGCTGGACAGCTACATGTAAATCAATGAAGTTAGAACACTCCCTCACACCATACACAAAATAAATTCAAAATTGATTAAAGACTTAAACATAAAACAAGACACAACAAACCTAGAAGAGAACATAGGCAAAATATTCTCTGACATAAATCTCATATTCTCTCTCCTAAGGCAGTCTACCCAGGCAATAGAAATAAACATAAAAGTAAATAAATGGAACCTAATTAAACTTATAAGCTTTTGCACAGCAAAGGAAACTATAAGCAAAACAAAAGACAACTTACTAAATGGGAGAAAATATTTGCAAACAATTCACCTGACAAGAGCTTAATTTCCAAAATGTACAAACAGCTCATACAACTCAATGACAAAAAACCAAATGACTCAATCCAAAATAGGCAGAGGACCTCTCCAATGAAGACATACAAATAGCCAATAGGTGCAAGAAAAAATGCTCAATATCACTAATTATCAGAGAAATGCAAATCAAAACTACAATGAATTACCACCTCACATCAGTCAGAATGGCCATCATTAAAAAGTCCACAAATGATAAATGCTGGAGAAGGTGTGGATAAAAAGGAAACTTCTCGCACTATTGTTGGGAATGTAATATGGTACTGCTATTACAGAAAACAGTATGGAGATTCCTTTAAAAACTAAAAATAGACTTACCATATGATTCAGAAATCCCACTCCTGGGCATACATCTGGAGGAGACTCTAACTCAAAAAATACATGTACCCCAGTGTTCATAGCAGCACTATTTACAATAGCCAAAACAGAAGCAACCTAAATGTCCATTGATAGGTGATTGGATAAAAGAAAGTATGGTATACACACACACACACACACACACACACACACACACACACACACACACACACAGAATGGAATACTGCTCAGCCATTAAAAAGAACAAAATAATGCCATTTGCAGCAGCATGGATAGGCCTGAAGATTGTCATACTAAGTTAAGTAAGCCAGAAAGAGAAAGAAAAATACTACATGGTATCACTCGTAAGTGGAATTTAAAAAGAATGACACAAACGAACTTATTTACAAAATAGCAACAGAGACTCACAGACAGAGAAGAAGGTTAGCATTACCAGGGGAGAAGAGGGGGCAGGTGTGGAGGAATAAACTTGGAGTGCAGGATTTGAAGATACTAACCATTACATATATAATAGATAAACAACAAAGTACTACTGTATCACACAGGGAACAATAGTAAATACCTTGTAATAGTTTATAATGAAAAAGAATATGAAAAAGAATGTATATTTATATGTATAACTGAAACATTATGCTGTACACCAGAAACTAACACAACATTGTAAACTGACTGTACTTCAAAAAGTAAAAAGAGTATTAAAGGAAAAAAAAAAGACAAGAGATAACAAATATTGGTAAAGGTGTAGAGAAAGGAAAACCCTTGTACAGTTGTAGGAATGTAATCGGTACAGTCATTAGGGAAAACAGTACGGCGTTTCCTCTAAAATTTTGAACAGATATACTATATGAATCAGCATTTCCACTTCTGAGTATTGATTCAAAAGAATTGAAATCAGAATTCTGAAGATTTACTGACACTCCCATGTTCATTGCAGCATTATTCACAATAGTCAAGATATAGAAACAACCTAAGTGTCTGTGAAAAGACAAAGGGAAATGGAGAAAGTTGTTCAAAAGGTACAAACTTTTCAGATATAAAACATTAACTCTGGGTATCTAATGCAGCATGTGACTATAATTAATAATACTGCATTGTATACATAAAATTTGCTGAGAGCGCAGATCTTAAGTGTTTCACCATACAATGAAAAAAATGGTAACTATGTAAGATGGTAAATATGTAAATTACTTGATTATGGTAATCCATTCAGAATGCATATGTATATTAAGTCATCATGTTACACATCTTAAATATATACAATTTTATTTGGCAATTATACCTCAGTTCAGCCAGCAAATATGAACATGAAATAAATAAATTTAATTGCTGAGTAATGGTAACTCTGTATTTAATATTTTGAGGAAATGAAAAAACATTTTCCAAAGTGGCTGCATCCCCTTACATTACCAAGAGCAACATATAATAGTTACAATCTCTCCCTATCCTTGCTAGCAATTTTTGTTGTCTCTCCCTTTATAAAAACCAACTTAGTGTAGAAGTAGTTTGTTATAAATGACTTTGATTTGTGTTTCCCTATTGAGTCATGATGTTAAGCATCTTTTACTGTGCCTGTTGCTCACTTGTATATCTTCTTTGGATAATTTTTTTTGTATGTTTGCTTAATGTTACTTAGTGTTTATTTGCTTTGTTTTGTTTGGGTTTTTTTTTTTTTTTTGAGGGGCTAGTTCAGTTTATTTTTTATTTATTTAATTGAAATACTGGGGACGGAACCCAGGACCACATGCATGCTAAGCATGTGCTCTACCACTGAGCTATACCTTCCCCTACTTAATGTTTAGTCATTTATTTAAATAAATATTTGTTTAAATATCCAGTATTTAATTGAGTTATTTGTCCTTTTTTGTTTTAAGATAGCGGTTCCTTATAAGATAAATGTTTTGCAAATATTTGTCCCATTCTGTGGTTTACCATTAGAGTTTCTTGATGAGGTTCTTGGAAATAACAAGTTTTTAATTAATTGAGCATGTCAAATTTATTTTTTGTTGTTGCTCAGACCTTCGCAGTGACCTAATCCAAAGTCATAAAGATTGACGCCTAAGTTTCTTCCAAGAGTTTCATAGTTTTAACTTTTTCACTTAGGTCTGTGATTCACTGTGAGTTAATTTTTATATATAGAGAGAGGTAAAGATCCAATCTCAGTATTTGGCTTGTGAAGAAATAGTTGTCTTAGCATAACTTGGGAAAAGTCTATTCTTTACTCCATCAAGTGCTTGGAACTTTGTCAAAAATGACTTGACCATAAACATATGGGTTTATTTCTGGAATCTTAATTCTACTGCCATTACTATACTATCTTAAATACTGTAATCCCACTGTAAGTTTTAAAATTGAGAACTGTGAGTCCTACAGTTTTTTTCTTCTTTCTCAAGATTATATAGCTATTTCATCTAAATATTGCTTTAGGTGAATCCCATAAGTTTTGATATGTTGTCCTTTTATTTTCATTCATCTCAAAATATTTTCTAATTTCCTTTTATATTTCTCTTTTTAACACTGATAATGTAGAAATGTTTACTGTTTGGAGAAATTCACAATTTCCCAAATATTTTTCAATTATTATTTTTAATTTTATTTAGTTGTCAGAAACACATTTTGTATATTTTCAATTATTTTTAATTTATTGAGACTTATTTTATGGACTAATATGTAATATAGTCTCTACTGGAAAATATTTCATTTGCATTTGAGAAGAATGTGTGTCTTCCAGTTTAGGGTAGAGTGTTGTATAGATGTCTCTTCAGTTTAGTTTGGCTTGTACTTTTGTTCAATTTTTCTGCTTCTTTTTGGTCTTCCATCCAGTTGTTTCACAAATTATTGGAACTGAGATATTGATGACTCCAACTCATGGAACCTAGACATCAATACTTCTTTTACTCTACATGCATTAAAATGTACAGCCACATGTGAGAAAAAAAAAAAAAAGTTCTGAAGTGTGCTATTATAGAGCAGTGGTTCTTGGATTCATGCTGTTTTGAAAACTGTTTAGTCATAGTTAAAGATATAAGTACTAAAATTGAGAGTAGAATTTATATGTTTTGATAACAATTTTAGAGGATAATTTTATGTCTGTTGACAATAATACAAGAATTTTTATTCTTCAATTTCGTTTTTATTTTTCTGTTATTGCATTTTATCATATTTTTCAAAAGTAATGCTTTGTAATAAATTGTGAAAAAGCAGTTTCTCATTCATAGACAATCTGACAAGAATTGAGCATTAGCATTTTCACTAACACTAATGTATCTTCTGATATTTATCTTAATTTTTAGAAAAGATAGCTTTCTCTTTCTTCTATCCTTGCCAACCCAGGATAAATCTCAGATCTCTGTCTCTGTAAGTATGTAGACAGATAGATGGATGGATTCCTAAGTAGGATAGATTTACCTCCAAAACTTTCACTTTTGTGTGTGTGTGTTCAATCCCATGTCTCAATTCTAATCTTCATAAGCAATGACAATGGCCACATAAAAAGAACGTGTTTCTAGTTTCTGATGGGTCAAGGAGGTGAAGAAAGAGAGAAAATATCTGTGAACCTTAGAGGAAGATCAAGTGGTAAAAGTTGATTGCTTGTGTTTGTGTCTATCCCACTAGGTCATGAGTTTTATTAAGATTTTGAACATGTTATAGGCCTTAGGGGAGCAGTTAGTGAAGATGGAGAAGATAAATATTAGAGCAGAAAATGGTAACTAAAAAACTGGGAAATAGTAAAGGTTAGGAGTGGGGTAGATTGGTCAGTCTTGAGCAGCAGGCGGGAAACAAACGTCCACTGTGAACAGTGTGATGGTGCTAGGCGTAGACATGTGTATGTGTTTGCATGTGTGTGTATGCATGCTTCTTCATTTTGTTCATTCATGTAGAGTATGAGATTGATTGCTCTTGAATACATTACGCTAATGATGTTGAGATTGGAGGGACATAGTTTTGTTCAATGACATTATCTTTTAAACCTCATAAGCAAAATTCTGATAGCATAAAAATCTACTCACTAGGTGGGTGAAATGTTCATTCATGTGAAACCAATCAATGAGTTCAGATCATTTGCACTTTACATAAGTTGTCATTCACAAAATGGTGCTTTTGTATATTGAAATAATTTGTTAAATGTGCAAGAATAAACATTTTAATTTGAGAATTGTTTGATGTCTCATAACATTTATTCCTAAGACATTAGCTGAAACTTTAAACATGTTGACATATAAGGAGAAAAATGCAAATTAATTTCCTTTTTCTACTTAAATGTGTGAAGTGTAAATATACTTTTATTTTTATATTTCTCCCCTTTTTGAACAAGTTATGATCTGCATTCCAATGCTTATTATCAATCCCTAAGTAATTTATTAACAAAGTATATTATTAAAATAATTCTCATTCATATTTAAGGAGCACATTATATACAATTTTCTACATTTTTTCATGAGTAAGAAACATATGTTCTTATATTTTTATAAAATGTACACATGTATAGATTTTTACAAAATTGAAAAAATCCTCTAAATTATTTTATTTAGTGTATCTACATTATTATTTTTATCACCTCACACACTCCTCAGAAGAAAAAATATATGTTACATATATATGTAAGTTTCTGTGCAAGTTTCTATGATAATTAACTGGGATGCTAATTTCAATGCAGTATCCTAGATAGCATGCAGAAGGTAATGACCATTTCGGATCAGAGAGTCTTGAGATATTTTTACTGACAATTGTTTATCTACCACTATCCTGGAAGCAATTTATATCTCCGATAAAATCGAAGTATGGGGAGGACACGTTTACAATCTTAGTATCATTAAATTTGTATTATTTAAATGTCTTCCCATTTTCTTACAAATTTGCTATCATCCATCAAGGTAACAACATAATATAACAGAGAAAGAGTATCATTAGAAAAACAGAAAAACAAATAAGGCAAAAAAGAAAAGTAGAGGTGTAATGGACAAGAAATCTGACTCCATATTAGATCTGTTCCTTTGGCTTTAACCCTGTGTTCTGTTTCCTATGCTTAATCTTGCTGGTTCTGCACTTTTTTAAAAAAGAGTGTTGCCTAAAGCCTGGAATTTACAGGACAGCCTATTCTCAAGGCTGTACCCTTTAAGGATATTAACAGTTTTCCATTCATATAAAGATAACAAGCTAGAAAATAACATTTGTTTCATTGGAGACTTACAGGGGCACCATGATCTGTCCCACGTGGACAGCTGCAAGAACAAAGGATTCCAAGGACAAAGAATTCCTACATCAACAAGTTTGCAACAACCAAGAATTTCCCCTCCTCTTTTTAGTATAAAAGGAGCTTGAATTCTGACTTGGGGAAGATGGTTCTCCAGGACATTAGTCTGCCATCTTTCCAGTCTGCCAGCTTTCCAAATAAAGTCATTATTCCTTGCCCCAACACCTCATCTCCTGATTTATTGGCTTGTTGTGTGGTGAGCAGAATGAGTTTAGACTTGGTAACAGAGGGAAGCTTACCCATTGGTGACTGTCCTTCTAGAATAACAATTTGAAAATGTTTTTTTCCTAGAAGTTAATAGCCTCTCATCCATTTTTGCTAATTTTGGCATAAACATTGTTACCTCTAGTAAAGCCCCAAATCTGCAATTAATATGATATGTTAAGAACTAAGATTCCCTACTCAATATGTTTATTATCTGATTTTTAAAGACATCAGGTTGTGGTAATTTGGAAAGCAGGAGAGGATGATGACAGCATTAAGCCCAAAAGAACTTGAAATATAATGAGAAGCAAGATTAAATTCTGCTCATTCAACTACTCAGCCATAAAAAAAAATAAAATAATGCTACTTGCAGCAAGATGGATGAAGGTAGAAAATGTCATTCTAATTGAAATAAGCCAGAAAGAGAAAGAAAAGTATCACATGATATCACTCATATGTGGAATCAAAAAATAAAAGGCCACTAATGAACTCATCTACAAAACAGAAAGAGACTCACAGATATAGTAAACAAACTTATGTTTAGCAGGGGAAAGGGGGTGGGAAGGGATAAATTGGGAGTTTGAGATTTGCAAATATTAACTACTATATATAAGAATAGATTAAAAAACACATTTCTTCTGTATAGCACAGGAAACTATATTCAATATCTTGTAGTAACCTGTAATGAAAAAGAATATGAAAATATATTTATGTATATGTATGACTAAACATTATTCTATATACCAGAAATTAACACATTGTAACTGAATATACATCAATAAGAAATAAATAAATAAAATGTTTAAAAATTCTGCTGATTCATGGGTCATAGAAAACTGAGAATGAGCAACAAGATTGGATCATTATGCCTCTCCATTCTTGGTCATTGGGTTTCTGGTGCTAGGACACTCCAACATTAACAGGCAATAAATTAAAAAAAAAACTTCACCATATACAGGCATTAGAAAGCAGCTGTATAATTTAGGCTTAAACTGGAATCCACCTGTATGCTACGTTTTTGGTGACCATACATTAGAAACAATACCACCTGACACTTACATTAATTCTCAATTAGCAAAGCATTCTGGCATGCATTAATTATTTTATCTTTTTGGTATCCATATGAACCAGTGGAGACAGTATAATTATTATTTTATGGAGAAGAAGACCAATCCTCTGATGTAGTAGATGTAATGAGCATGAATACACTCATTTTATGTGGAGAGTCAAATCTAACTTTGGTCTTCCAACTCCCGCTTTTATTTTCTTTTTGGCAGAATGTGTCATTTTGTTAAAATAAGCTTGTACCCAAAAGTGTTCAGTATGTAATGTGAGATAAAGCAGGTTAAGTGTATGATACTGTTTGTCACATTTATTTTATTTTTAATGTGTCAAGTCATTTCATGTTTGAAAATATTAAAAAGCACTTTACTATGTAATGTCATTTAAAGTTATGAACATATTTGCATTAAAAGACAGTCAGATATTTTATATAATATTTTTGGAATTCTTTCAAATGATTTAAGAATTAGTCTCAAATAATATAAGTATTAGAACTTCTTGATATCAAACATCAATACATTTTTAAAAAGTTATCATAATCTGCATATTTCAAAAAGTTAAATGAAAATGACAAATTAAATTTAAAAAACCCCTTTCTATAATTTTAAGAAGTAAACTTATAATTAAATTTTAAAGGATTTGAAATGATTTGTCTATTTGAAGTAATTTTCCTATGTATCTCAAAATGCCTTTCTTTGAGATATTTTTATTACTTTATTTTTTAAAATTTATATTGAGGAATGATTGACATATAATATGCTATTAGTTTCAGGTATGCCATTTAATGATTTGATATTTGTACACATTGCAAAATGATCACTTCAATAAGTCTAGTTAACATGTGTCACTGTATATAGCTACAAATTTGTTTTATCTTCAGATGAGAACATTTAAAATATTTTTTAAAAGAGAAAGAGATTAATTGAGACTACTAATCTTGACAGAAGAATTATCAGTGAAAATATAAATTATCATTTTTACATGTGAATATTTGCTATTGAATATTTTTTCTTCTCCTTAAACTATATTTCTTGGCTAGCTCAGGAAAACTCAGACACAAATAAAAAAAGGATATAATCTGTATTCAGCTCTTTAATCAACTGAAACAAATGTACATTTTATATAAACATGTCTTATTGAAACAGTTTCCCATATAAGTGAATCTGTGTAAAATGTTAGTTTCAAATAATTGTTTACTATAATATCAAAAGTATTTTGATAAGCATAGTTTACTGTAACTATAAATCAGAGGTGAATCTCAAGGAACACAAAAAACTTCTGAAGTAAATTACCAGATTTCTTAAAAATTGTAATAATACAGTGTCTTGAGATCACTTTCTAATATTTAATATTAGATGTTCTGTTATTTTTGTTAATGAATTAAACCATTTTAGCTTTACTGTGCTGTTATTTAAATGTATTGACATTATATGTCATGACTTTATATTGTGGCCTTTCAATCTCATTTTCTGATGAGAGAACTAACTCATAATTACATAACATATGAATAGAATTCCAGTATTCAAACACTATATAAATGTCTTACATTGACTAGATTTTTCCATGTCTATGATTCGTATTATCTATAATGTATTTTTCTGCTAATTTAATCTATGTTTAACTAAACACTATGAATAAAATATTGAAGGAAAATTATTTTAAATATATTCACAATATTCAAAATTTGTCTGATAAATGTTTACAAAGATCCCTACACATTTGCAAAAGAAATAGTAAGGGTAAAGGAAATTAGCATTTATTAATCTACTACTAATACCCAGACACTTGCCTATAACTTTACATAGTTTTCATTTGATTTTTTTCAACTACAAAAAATAAATACTGTGATTATCATTTTATATAATCAAAAGCACAGCAACTGCAATAAGAAACAACTTCCTAAAGATAAAAGGTAGTAGAGAAATAAAAATACAAACTCATACCTGACTCATTTCCATTTTTGTTCCTCCCCAACTACTCAATGAAATAGAAGCCTTTGAATATATTTAAACATCCACTTAATCAGGTTCTCCAGGAAGTTAAGCAATTAACCATTTGTTGATCATGTGTTGATGGAAAGTAATATTCTTAAATTTTATACAAATGTCACTTCTCTAGGACTCAAATTGCTCATTAATTTAAACTGAATTTCCCACAAATATGAACAAATTAGCAAAATTTTACTTCATTCTAATTTATTGACATTTCCTTAATTAAAATAGTAAGTTCCAGAATAGTTTTGTTTATTTGAATTCTTGGAAACTAAAACACTTTAGCTCAGCAAAGCAGCTTGCTTCAATTTTCATTATAATTTTATTTTCTAGATTGGAATCTTTGAAATCCTTGCCATGCCAAATATCATATGCCATCTATCAGCATGATATGTGAAGTTACAGAGATGACATTTAATTTGTGCGATCCTGACAGTTTTTTTTTTCTGTTTAAATGTGCAACATTTTATTTCCAAAGAGAATTTATTTTCTAATTCTTTTCGCATTCTCTTTTGGAAACCAATTTATCATGTTTGATCTACATTGTTCATTATTTAAGAATTTTGCTGGTATTGTTTTGACACCTAATGCAAGAATCTTACAAAACTGAAAAACATTTTTACTATATCTCATATTCTAATTTAATTTCATGTTGTCATATTTCATTTTACATGGAGAAGTTTTCACCAGTGGCTTTAAACATAGCAGAATTGAAAATGAAAACATTTTAAAATTGGTTTATTTTTTATTACTATACCAGTATCATCTTTTTGAGTTTTGAAATCATATACACCCAGAGTCTAATTAAATGTGTTTCTAATATATCACCCCCAGGGTGTATGCATTTTAATGTACCAGACAAACAGTTGTGTTGTTACTGTTGAGAGAAGTTTGGTTTAATAGAAAATGCATTTCCATCTTCGGGGACCTAATTATCTATTTATGTATGAAGAGAAAGTTATGGAATCAATACAGGTACATTGTTGCAAAACAAAGTCTTAATTTTTGAAATCTGGTACCAAGTAGGAGAATTGGGATTTACTCTGTATAAAAGAACTTTCACTCCTGTTTTTGTAATTTAGATTTCTGAGACTTTTCATCACTGAATTGATGTATGCTCATTTGAGTCTAGAAGTAGCAAATTTTAACATATCCTCTGCAGGGTTTTTTTGCCTGTTAAAAATTAAGGCATGAATTGCATACAGTGAATGGCTTAGATCTTAAATTTTATATTTTTATAGCTTTGGCAAATGTGTATACTGTTGTAATCTTCAACCTGATAAAAACACAGACTATTCATCACCATAGAGTCAATTCTCTCTCAAATCCTAATTAACCATAACAATCAAGACTCAATTATGTCTTTAAATAATAGAAATGTAATTAAAAAATCTGTTAGAAGATATGATTAACAAAATTATATAACAGTAGCTGTAAAATATTATTTTTCTTCTTTCTTATGCATTGTCTATGGCATAAGGATTGATGTAACACTCGGAAATGCAAATAAAACTCTGAAACTTTTGTTTTAGTTTTAATATGTCCTAATTAATGGGAGATACATATTCACAATTTTTTTCTCCACTAAATACATGTTTGGATGTTTGTGCAGAAAATATATCATTCAAATTTCAGAATCACTTTCTATGATAGAGTCTAGATTATTTTTAAAAGTGGTGTTGAAAAGTATTACAGATTTTTCATGCTGATTGTACAATTGACCATCTTACTGAGCACTTTTATTAGATCTGATAAGTAGACTTTTTGTTGTTCATATCTTTTGTTTCTCTTGCTCAATGATTCTCTTTTAAGAAAATAATATTTAAAACACATGTAAATCTGTAAATTTTATATTTTTCAAAAATGGAGCATTTGATCAAACATGATAAGTTTAAAAATCAGTCTCAATTCCAGTCACAGTTACTGAATTATCTTCTTCCCTCTCTGAGAAAATTGTTTATTATTTGTGTCCCAAATAAAAAAAAATTGAAAATTGATGGGTCCCATGAGGTTTTGGACAATAATGATATTTTTAATTCAATTGTAGTACATCTGAGAACAACAGAGTGTATTATCATTAGAACTTTAACATTCATCACACATTAATGCAGTCAATACCTGTTTTATTTTCCCTTGCTTTAATAGGCATCACAAATAGTTATAAATAAAAATATTTTAAACATAGCTATAGAATGAAAACTTTCTGTGTAGGAAAACGACCTTATCAAATAAAAGTGTAATACTCAAGAGTAATCCTACATTCCCTTCATCTTTAGAAAACTTAGAACTAGTGATTTTTAAACAGATACAAAGTAGTTATGAATATACTGCTGATGATAGTATTCAAATATATTCAATTATACATTTAAACAAGATTTATTTGTATATTTAACTAATGATTTATTCTAAATCTTAATGGAGATTAAGTTTACAATTAATCACAAAGAGTTTTTCTTTGGCAAAATAAATTATTATGTATTTTTTTCTCTTTTTTTTTTCAAGAAAACTGCACCCTTAGTTGGCAAACAAAAACTTACGTTTCTTAATTTTCATGACTCTATTGTTGAAAACAAGATGACAAACCCAAAATGGAGTTAATTATGTTAAGTCCCATATAACTGAATTGAGACTTAACCTAATTACAGTTTCAAGTCTCCCAGAAATGGAGTCTTATACCAGTCAGTCAACACTAGTTAAGTCATTTGCCTGATAAACCTTACCCATCCCCTAAAGGAAAATAACCTTGCCACAACCAACCAAATTTTTTTCTTTTTGTCTAGTAATTTTTTCATTTCTTTCCCCTTCTGTCTATAAAAAGTTTTCATTTTGTACTGCTCCTAGGAGCTCCTTTATACACTAGATTGAATGCTGCCTGATTCATGAATCATTGAAAAAGCCAATAAAGTATTTAAAATTTACTCCATTGAATTGTGTTTTTTTAACACTAGACTCCTCACTCTGTCTTACACTTTAAATACCAGTATCTGAGCAATAGAAAGCAAGAAACAAAACCACAAATCAAGCCAAGATGCAGTAGGGCAGTGTTTTTTTTGAGAAGGTCGGAAAATCGAGTATGCTCTTACTTACAGAACAAAAGAGCCCTTTGATGTGAGGAGTGCAGAGTTGTTCATAAGTCTCCTCTCTTTGGGGCATTACCTCCTGATATTTCAATTTAGCAACAGTCAACATTTTTTTTTCCTGACTTAAAGACTAAGAATGCAGCATTGTGCTAGAATTAATTCACTCTTCTTCATTCATATCTTTATCTTTCAATATCTGCTGTGCACCTGTCGTATTTTAATGTCTGAACTTATCTCTGTTGTCTGTCTTTGAAAAACTGGCGGTAGAAATGTGGGAATATCGTCAGCCCAATGCAGTATGTGCTGCATTACAGGTAGAGACAGAGATGTACAGTGGGACAACTTACAGAAAATTCAGACAGTACCAGCCCATCCTTAGAAAGAGAAAGACTAGTTAAATATTAAGAAATGACTAGGAGTTCATTAGAGGAAGAAAGGGACAGGGACAATATCTGTGCTTTTGTGCCCCTTAAAGATGCAAAGGAACTCCAATTTCTTACATCTCTTATCAGAGAAAAATAATCTAATTAAATAAATGACACGGTAAGAAAAGATAAATTATCTCTCTCAACTGAGTTTTTCTGAATCTCCATGTCATTTTCTCTTTGGAATAAAAGATATCACACAGTTGTACTGCTTTTTATGAGCCCTTGTCAGATAAATCTCTGCTCAGAGTATTAGAGAATTTTCTTTCATTTTTCTCTTTCCCTAGATTCCCTGAGTATAAAGCACATTAAGGGCTCCTCTGATAAGATAGAAATGCAGATGAACATTATCAAGATATCACCTGCAAATATTTTCTTCAAAATCTTAGCAGAATTTGGCAATTTTGATTACACGCCTGTACTGGGAAAACCTCGTACAGTCTTCTATTTTCATAAATATTCTCATTTGTGCAATTTCTTATTATTTTCTTTCTCCCTTTTTCAACTTTTCTAAAAACATGGACATTTCACATCATATGCACAATCCCATCTCTCCACTCCATGTATTGAAATTCATTCATTCATTTATGCATTCAATCATGTTAATTACCCTCTAGTATTCATTTCATTTTGAATAATTTCAAACCTATAGAATAGTTGCAAGAATCATACAAAGAATATTCACAACCCTTTTTCCCAGATACAATTGTTAGCAAATTATTTTCCTTCTCTCCCCTCTCATCTTTTCTGTCTCTTTCTTTCTCTCTCTCTTCTTCCTCCCTTCACAGTATAGACATAGAATGAGTCCTGGAAGTGGAATATATACCTTAAACGTGATGCTTTCTCATGCCTATGGACCACATGCCGTGCATACTCTAAAAACCTGGGGGATCCTTTAATCTTATTATGTTGCAAAGCTCTCCATCAGGAGACCAACTTCCCAAATCTCATTTAAGTTGTACCAGCTCTCCCAGTAAAGTCTCTTTCCCTCTCTGTTCTAAGGTCCTAGTCACAAGAACACATTACATTTTGTTGCCACAGCTTATAAACCTACCCATTTCTGGCACATTTTTCTACAGTCTTTTCCTTTTTTTTTTTTTTTTTGGTTTTGACAGTTTCCAAAATACAGGCTTGCATTCTGTAGAAAGACCCTCCATGTGTTTATGCTCAGTGTTTTCTCATAACCAGATGTTGGCATTGCCTTCTTAACAGGAATATTACAAAATGATTCTTATTTCTTCTCAGAGCATCACATCACACGAGTGCCCAGTAGACCACTGTCACCACTTGTAATGTTAACTTTAAACAATTAGATTTGTTTTTGCTCGACTTCTCCATGTAACGTTACCATTCTCCCTTTTATATATCATATATTTTGAGGAAGATAGTCTAAAAGTGCTACTACTGTATACTGAACATTTTTTCTACACTTAAAAAATACCAATGGGGCGGCAGGAGGAGGACTGAAAACCCCTCTGCCTACAGAAGGTTATATTATGGTTAAGGAAGAGGAAGACTACAATATAAATAAGTAAACTCTGCAGTATTTTAGGTCTTATTTAAGTTTAGAAAAAGGCCAAAATAAATGGAAATAATGGGGTCTGTGGTTGAGTTTTGAGAGGTCTTTTTATCATAGAGTTATAAGCAATCTTTTATATTCTGGATACAAGACCCTTCTCATAAACACAAACTACAAATATTTACTTTCATTCTGTTAATTGGCTTTTCACCTCACTTTCTTTATATTATTCTTTAAAGTAAAGCATTGTTAAATTTTGATGAAGTACAATTTATCTATTTTTTTACTTTTGGCATCATACCAAAGAAGATTTTATCTAAATTCAGGTCACTAGAATTACCCCTGTATTTTAATCTATGAGTTTTATATCTTTGTATGTGGATATCAGTTATCTCAGCATGATTTGTTGAAAAGATTACTTATTAAGAATTGAATTCCTTAGCTCCTGTAAAAAATCAATTGACCATAAATCTGAAGGGACTCTCAAAGAGGCTCTTCAAAAGCTGACTGGGATTGCAATGAATCAGTAGGTCAATAAATTGTATATGTCTATTTAAGAAAAAGAGAAAAGTCTCAAATTAACAACACAGACATCTCCCCTGAATACTGGAAAACAAAGAGCAGACTAGACACATTGCTTTAGTACCATTTCATAAATTTGTTTTGTTGATTTTTGTTTGTTTTATTCATGTCAAACTATTTTCTAATTTTATTTGTGTTTTTTTCTTTGACCATAGGCTGTATATAAGTGTGATATTTAGTTTTCACATATTTGAAAATTTCCTAAACTTCTTTTTTTTTAACATTTTTTATTGATTTATAATCATTTTACAATGTTGTGTCAAATTCCAGTGTTCAGCACAATTTTTCAGTAATTCATGGACATATACACACTCATTTTCGCATTTTTTTCTCTGTGAGTTATCATAACATTTTGTGTATATTTACCTGTGATATACAGTGTAATCTTGTTTATCTATTCTACAATTTTGAAATCCCAGTCTATCCCTTCCCACCCTCCACCCACTGGTAACAAGAAGTCTGTATTCTCTGTCTGTGAGTCTATTTCTGTCCTGTATTTATGCTTTGTTTTTGTTTGTTTGTTTGTTTTTGTTTTTGTTTTTTAGATTCCACATATGAGCGATCTCATATGGTATTTTTCTTTCTCTTTCTGGCTTACTTCACTTAGAATGACATTCTCCAGGAGCATCCATGTTGCTGCAAATGGCACTATGTTGTCGGTTTTTATGGCTGAGTAGTATACCATTGTATAAATATACCACCTCTTCTTTATCCAGTCACCTGTTGATGGACATTTAGGCTGTTTCCATGTTTTGGCTATTGTAAATACTGCTGCTATGAACATTGGGGTGCAGGTGTCATCCTGAAGTAGGGTTCCTTCTGGATACAAGCCCAGGAGTGGGATTCCTGGGCCATATGGTAAGTCTATTCCTAGTCTTTTGAGGAATCTCCACACTGTTTTCCATAGTGGCTGCACCAAACTGCATTCCCACCAGCAGTGTAGGAGGGTTCCCCTTTCTCCACATCTTCTCCAGCATTTGTCATTTGTGGATTTTTGAATGACGGCCATTCTGACTGGTGAGAGGTGATACCTCATTGTAGTTTTGATTTGCATTTCTCTGATAATTAGTGATATTGAGCATTTTTTCATGTGCCTATTGATCATTTCTATGTCTTCCTTGGAGAATTGCTTGTTTAGGTCTTCTGCCCATTTTTGGATTGGGTTGTTTATTTTTTTCTTATTGAGTCGTATGAGCTGCTTATATATTCTGGAGATCAAGCCTTTGTCGGTTTCACTTGCAAAAATTTTCTCCCATTCCATAGGTTTTCTTCTTGTTTTACTTCTGGTTTCCTTTGCTGTGCAGAAGCTTGTAAGTTTCATTAGGTCCCATTTGTTTATTCTTGCTTTTATTTCTTCTAGGAGAAAATTTTTGAAATGTATGTCAGATAATGTTTTGCCTATGTTTTCCTCTAGGAGGTTTATTGTATCTTGTCTTATGTTTAAGTCTTTAATCCATTTTGGGTGATTTTTGTATATGGTGTAAGGGAGTGTTCTAGCTTCATTGTTTTACATGCTGCTGTCCAGTTTTCCCAAAACCATTTGCTGAAAAGACTGTCTTTATTCCATTGTATATTCTTGCCTCCTTTGTCGAAGATGAGTTGACCAAAAGTTTGTGGGTTCATTTCTGGGCTCTCTATTCTGTTCCATTGGTACCAATACCATGCTGTCTTGATGACTGTAGCTCTATAGTATTGTCTGAAGACTGGGAGAGTTATTCCTCCAGCCTCTTTCCTTCTCTTCAGTAATGCTTTGGCAATTCTAGGTCTTTGATGGTTCCGTATAAATTTTATTATGATTTGGTCTAGTTCTGTGAAATCTGTCCTGGGTAATTTGATAGGGATTGCATTAAATCTGTAGATTGCCTTGGGCAGTGTGACCATTTTAACAATATTGATTCTTCCAATCCAAGAACATGGAATATTTTTCCATTTTTTTAAGTCTTCTTTAATTTCCTTCATCAATGGTTTATAGTTTTCTGTGTATAATTCTTTCACCTCCTTGGTTAGATTTATTCCCAGATATTTTATTACTTTGGGTGCTATTTTAAAGGGGATTGTTTCTTTAGTTTCTTCTTCTGTTGATTTATCATTAGTGTAAAGAAATGCAACTGATTTTTGAACGTTAATTTTGTACCCTGCTACCTTGCTGAATTCTTCAATCAGCTCTAGTAGCTTTTGTGTGGACTTTTTAGGGTTTTCTACATATAGTAACATGTCATCTGCATATAGTGACAGTTTCACCTCTTCTTTTCCAATTTGGATCCCTTTTATTTCTTTCTCTTGCCTGAATGCTGTGGCTAGGACTTCCAGGACTATGTTGAATAGGAGTGGTGATAGTGGGCATCCTTGTCTTGTCCTAGATTTTAGTGGGAAGCTTTTGAGTTTTTCACCGTTAAGTACTATGCTGGCTGTAGGTTTGTCATATATAGCTTTTATTATGTTGAGATATGTTCCCTCTATACCCACTTTGGCGAGAGTTTTTATCACAAATGGGTGTTGAATTTTATCAAATGCTTTTTCTGCATCGATTGAGATGATCTTGTGGTTTTTGTCCTTTCTCTTGTTGATGTGATGTATTACATTGATTGATTTGCATATGTTGAACCAGCCTTGTGTCCCTGGGATAAACCCCACTTGGTCATGATGTATAATCTTTTTTATGTGTTGTTGGATTCTATTTGCTAAAATTTTGGTGAGGATTTTGGCGTCTATGTTCATCAGTGATATTGGCCTATAATTCTCTTTTTTTTGTAGTGTCTTTGCCTGGTTTTGGTATCAGGGTGATGGTGGCTTCATAGAATGAGTTTGCGAGTATTCCCTCCTTTTCAATCGTCTGGAAGAGTTTGAGAAGGACTGGTATGAGTTCTTCTTTGTATGTTTGGTAGAATTCCCCGGTGAAGCCGCCCGGTCCTGGACTTTTATTTGTAGGGAGGTTTTTAATTACTATTTCTATTTCCTTTCTAGTGATCAGATTGTTCAAGTGTTCAGATTCTTCTTGATTCAGTTTTGGTGGACAGTATGTTTCCAGAAACTTGTCCATCTCCTCTAGGTTATCCAGTTTGGTTCCATATAGTTTTTCATAATATTCTGGTATGATATTCTGTATTTCTATTGTATTTGTTGAAATTTCTCCATTTTCCTTTCTTATTTTGCTAATTTGTGCTCTCTCTTTTTTCTTCTTTGTGAGTTTGGCCAGAGGTTTGTCGATTTCATTTACTTTTTCAAAAAACCAGCTTTTGGTTTGGTTCATTTTTTCTATGGTCTTGTTAATCTCTATTGTATTTAATTCCTCTCTGATCTTTATTATTTCCTTCCTTCTGCTGCTTTTTGGGGCTTTTTGTTCTTCTTTTTCTAATTCATTCAGGTGGTGGGTTAAATTGTTTATTTGAGATTGTTCTTCTTTTTTGAGGAAGGTCTGTATCGCTATAAACTTCCCTCTTAGCACTGCCTTTGCTGTGTCCCATAGGTTTTGAGTGGTTGTGCTTTCATTAACATTTGTCTCAAGGTATTTTTTAATTTCAGCTTTGATTTCCTCATTGACCCATTGTTTTTTGAATAACATATTGTTTAATCTCCATGCTTTCCTTTTTTTCTCCTTTGTTTCTCTGTTGTTGATTTCCAGTTTCATGGCATTGTGGTCAGTAAAGATGCTTGAGATAATTTCTATCTTCTTAAAATTGTTGAGGTTTCTTTTGTGCCCAAGTACATGATCGATCCTGGAAAATGTCCCATGTGCACTTGAAAAGAATGTATATCCTATTTTTGGGGGGTGTAATGCTCTGAAAATATCCACCAAATCTAGTTTTTCTATTGTATTATTTAATTTCTCTGTTGCCTTGTTTATTTTCTGTCTGGAAAATCTGTCTAGTGATGTTAAGTGCAGTGTTAAAATCTCCAACTATGATTGTATTCCCATCAATATCCCCCTTTATCTCTGTTAGTAATTCTTGTATGTACTTAGGTGCTCCTATATTGGGTACATATATATTAACGAGTGTAATATCCTCATCTTGTATCACTTCTTTAATCATTATAAAATGTCCTTCTTTACCTTTCTTTATGGCCTTTGTTTTAAAGTCTATTTTGTCTGAAGTCAGTACTGCAACACCTGCTTTTTTGGCTTTTCCATTTGCATGGAATATCCTTTTCCATCCTTTCACTCTCAATCTGTATGTGTCCTTTTCCTTAAAGTTGGTCTCTTGTATGCAGCATATTGAAGGTTCTTGCATTATTATCCAGTCTGCCACTCTGTGTCTTTTGACTGGAGCATTTAGTTCATTAACATTTACAGTAATTAATGATAGATGTGTGTTTATTGCCATTTTGAACTTATCTTTGCAGTTGAATTGGTATATCCTCTTTATTCCTTTCTTCTTCCTTTTGTGGTTTGGTAATTTTCCTTTGTATTATCATGGATTTTATTTAATTTTTGTGACTCCCTTGTAAGTTTTTGGCTTGTGGTTACCCTTTTTTGTAAATCTATTCACCCATTACTATAACTGTTTTTATTAAACTGATAGTAACATGATCTCAAACCCATCCTACTGTTAACAAATTTAAAAAAGAAAGAAAAAAATATTCTATATTTCCCTGCCTCCCTATCCCACTCTCAGTGATTTGTATGTCTTCTTTTATAATTTCGTGTTTACTTTATTTATAATTCATGAGTTATCACCTTTCCAGTTGTGACTTTCTCATTTCTGTAGCATCCTGCTGCTTTTCTATTTAGAATAGCCCTTTCAATACTTCTTTTAGCATGGGTTTAGTGTTGCTAAACCCCTGCAGCTTTTCTTTGTCTGTGAAACTCTTTATTTCTCCTTCTATCCTCAAGGATAGCCTTGTTGGATAAAGGATCCTAGGCTGCATCTTTTCTTCACTCAGGGCTTTGAATATATCTTGCCACTCCCTCCTGGCCTGTAGTGTTTGTGTAGAGAAATCAGCTGAGAGCCTTATGGAGGTTCCCTTGTAACTTACTCTTTGCTTTTCTCTTGCTGCCTTTAGAATCATTTCTTTATCTTTGACTCTGGCCATCTTGATTATGATATGTCTTGGTGTGGGTCTATTTGGGTTCTTCCTGTTTGGGACCCTCTGAGCTTCCTGTACTTTGATATCTGATTCCTTCTTTAAGTTTGGGAAGTTTTCAGTCATGATTTCTTCAAAAACCTTTTCAATCCCCTTTGATCTTTCTTCCCCTTCTGGGACCCCTATTATGCGAAGATTGGGATGCTTTATATTATCCCATAGGTCCCTTATGCTATTTTCATTAATTTTTTATTTGCTTCTCTTGTAGTTCTTCTGAATGGGTTCTTTCTATTGTCCTGTCTTCTAGATCACTAATTTGTTCCTCTGCATTATCTAGTTGGCTTTGCACAGCTTTTAGATCATTCCTCATCTCTGTCAATGAGTTTACCCATTCTACTTGGCTCTTCTTTATAGCTTCAATTTCATTTTTGACATATTTTATATCTCTAAACACTATCTCTTTTAATTCTTTCAGCAATTCGATCACTCCTTTTTTGAAATCTTGATCTAGTAGGCTATCGATATCTATTTCATTGATCTTTCTTTCAGGGGATTTCTCTTGTTCTTTTAATTGGGAAAGGTTTCTCTGCTTCTTCATCTTGCTCATACCTCTTTGGCACTGTGGTTTATGGAGTATCAGTTGTTTATTTTGGTCCTTAAGGATTTTATATATCTAATGCCTATTTAGGAATAGAACTTAGGAAAAAAAATGAGAGAGAGAGAAAGAAGTTTAAAAGAAGGGAGAAAGAGGGTTTGAAAACAGTGTATAATGAATAATAGAAGAGCGAGTTGAAGCAGAGTATTAATCGGGTTGAGATGTCCTTTTAAAACCTTTAAAAAAAGGGGGGGAAGATGAATAGATGTATTTGAAACCTGTGTCTAATCAATAACAGGACATCAAAACCCAAGAGAAAAAGAAATGAATTAAGAAGTAAAAATTAAGAGAGTAATAGAAAATAGAACATGTAAAAACAGATTTACAAAAAAAAAGGGGGGGGGGTGGTTTGTCAGTGTTCTCCTGTAGTCCGTGTTCTTTTAATGTGAAGTCTTTCTGTCTTCGTCCTGTTTTGGAAGCTCAGCTTGCTGTTTTCAGAGGTCCTCTGTTGGCGCCCTCTTCTGTGCTGCTCCCAGCACCTGTCAGCAAGCAGATCGCGCCTCCTCCTAACACTGGGTCAGGTGCAGCTCTCTTCCGTGGGCGGGCGGGTCACTGCCCCTCCGGATGCCACAGTAAGTTGTTGCAGACTGGCCAGGTAGGAAGGCAGGTCGTGCCCCCTCCCAGCACCTCGGTCAGGGGCTGTGTTCCTGCCCGAAAGCCGGGGGGGGGGGGGCGCTCTCCCTCTACCTGCGCCGCCGGTAGCTCCGATGCTCTGTGCGGATGCGCGCTCTGCCCTGGTCGGCGCTCCGCCCTGGTCGGGGCTCCACAGGTGGGCTCGGGGAAGACCGAGGGACAGCCTTGTCCCTGCTCTGAGCCAAAACCCAGCTCCTTGTTTGTCTCTGTGGAGCAAGTTCTCTGAGGGACCAGGATGGAAGGATCCTATCTGCCCCGGGTTGTAGGCCAGTCTCAGTCTGGCCTTTGAGGCTGCTAAGCCCTTCGGTGTGGATGCAGGATTCGCCCCCGCCTCAGCCTGGGTGCTAAGTGCGGAGGATATGGCGGCTGTGCTTGAGCCCCGCCTCTCTCCCCCCGATAACTTTCCGCGGGTTTTCAGAGATGGGGGTATGTACCCTTCCCCCCAGAGCACATCAACCTTGCTGTTTTATGGAGGGCCCGGGTTGTTCTGCCCTGTGCACCCACAGCCACGGCGCGCAGCCCCTTGCGTTCCCCCGTGGCTGCCTCCGTGCAGCTGCCCCCGTCCTCCGACCGGCTTGTGCAGCCTGGCCCTGCCGGCGGCTGCCGGCCCGCGTCTCAGGCTGGGTGTCGGGGGGACGCTCTGTGCCCGTTTAACTTAGTTCTGTTAGTCAAGGGCTGCTCTGTACAGATCCGAGCCTCGGAGGTCCCACCTCTGTCCTGCTGGCCTCTCAGTTGGAGAGGGGAGACCCAGCGAGGGAGCGCCAGTCCTCCTTTGCCGCTCCCTCCCAGCGGGACCCGTCCCGCGCTGCTTTGCCTTTTGTTCTTTCTTTTTTCCTTTTCTCCTACCAGATTTTTGGTGTCTTTATCTTTTGAAGAGGGGGATGTTCTGTCGGAGTTCCGCAGGTGCTCTGGTTGGCTGAGTGGGTCTGTAGATGTGGGTCTTGGTGTATCTGTGGGAGAGGGTGAGCCACGAGTGTCCCTCTACTCCGCCATCTTCTCCGTCATCCTAAACTTCTTTATGTTATTAATTTGTAATCTCATTCTTCTGTGGTAAGAGAACATACTCTGCATGACTTCAGCCTGTTAAATTTTCTTTATCTTCTATCATTTGGTCTATCTTAGAGAATGTTTCATGTGGACTTGAGAAAAAATTGTATTTCCTTCCCCTCACCCCTCAGGAGTTTTCCATAGATGATTGTTAGATTTAAGTAGTTTGTTGTGTTGTCTAACTCTTGTATTTTCTTGTTCATCTTTTGTGCTGTTCCATCATTTCCTGGAGGTGAGATATTAAAGTTTCCAACTTTCTTTTGAATTATCTATTTCTTCCTTCATTTCTTTCAGTTTTTGCATTATCTATTTTGGGGACTTTTCTTAGGGGTGTGTGTGTGTATACATATATATATATATATATATATATATATATATATATATATGAATTTATATATTCCTAATGAATTTATATATTCTTAATATAACTCTACAATGTTCTCCTTTTCTCATGAAATATTTTTTTAATAATACATGGTTTGCTTTTCTGATGGTTATAG
Organism: Camelus ferus; assembly: GCF_009834535.1. Taxonomy (NCBI): domain Eukaryota; kingdom Metazoa; phylum Chordata; class Mammalia; order Artiodactyla; family Camelidae; genus Camelus; species Camelus ferus. The sequence goes on from NC_045709.1 coordinate 917,715, forward strand.
TTTGAATAATATATCTTATTCTAGCCATTTGTTTTCAACCTGTTTGTATCTTTAAATCTAAATGTGTCTTCTGCATGTAAAATAAAGTTGGTTTTATATTTTCACTGAGTTAACAATGCTGCTTTTTCTTTGGTTTATTTAATCCATTTATAATTAACAATTTTAAAGAAATATTTTTATCTACATCTTCCATTTCACTTTTTGTTTCTAAATATCTCATTTTTGTTCCTGTCCATATTTTACAGTCATTTGAAATTAAGTAAATTTTTTTTGGTATAACATTTAAATCATTTTAATAGCTTCTCCATATTTTTGAGTTATTGTGGTAATGTTCTAGGGCTTAAAATATATATCTAAATTTATCAGAATTGACTTTAGACTTATACTGAGCTAATTCTAGTGAGATACAGAAATGCTACCTTTAAATATCTCTGTTCTCACATCTCCTTTATTGTGCCATTTTATTTATAAACTATTAAATCTATATATGTTAAAAACATTAATATAGTATTACTATAATTACATTACACAATTTTATTTTATTTATAAGAGGTGAGAGAAAAAGAAAAGCAAATATATACTTTTTAGAGTTTCTTATTTACCATTTCTGGTTTTCTTCATTTGTTTGTGTGCTTTTGAGTTACCATCTGGTGTAATATTTTTACTTCATTTAACTGTATAACTGTCCTTTGTGTTTTTTTGTTAAAATGTATTACATTTACATATATTATTGACTCAACAATACATGTTATTTTATGCAATTGTTTTATATAAAATTCAAAATAGTAGAAATATGTAATCATATTGTTTTATTCTTATCTCCATGATTACCTTTATTGATTCTCTATTTTTTTATGTGGATTTGAATTGTAAGATGTCACTTTGTTTTATTCTGAATAGCTTTTATTATTATTATTATTTGTAATGAAAGTTTGTTAGCAATAAATTCTCTCATCTTTTGTTTATTTGGGAACATCCTTATTTTGCCTTCATTATTGAAACATAGATTTACAATATACAAGATTATTGTTAACATTCTTTTAAAATACTTTTTATCTATTTATTTTTGTTTGTTTTTGGGGTGGGGTAATTAGGTTTTTATTTATTTATTTATTTTAATGAAGGTGCTGGGATTGAATGCAAGACCTTGGGCGTGCTAAGCATGCATTCTACCACTGAGTTATACCTGCCTCCCGCCATTGTTAACATTGTTTTTCTTTTCTTTTCGTACTTTAGTATGATTTCTGACCTCCACTTTTTTTTTAAATGAGCAGTAAGCTGTTAATTGGGGTTTGCTGTGATGATTACTTTTCTCTTGTTTCTTTTCACAATTTTCTCTTTGTTCTTCAACATTTTCACTAAGATAAGTCTAGATATGAATCTTTTTGACTTACCCTGCTTACAGTTGGTTGAGATTCTTATGTGTGTGGATTAATTAGTTATTTTTTCTTGAATATATACCCCGGAGAGGAATTGCTGTATCATATGGTAGTTCTATTTTTAAAATTTTGAGAAACCTCCATACTGATGTTGAGTTGTATGAACTGCTTATATATGTTGGATATTAATTTCTTATTGGTTTTGACATTTTTAAATATTTTCTCCCATTCAGCACGTTGTCTTTTCATTTTGTTGATTGTTTCCTTTGCTGTGCAAAAGCTTTTAAGTTTAATTAGGTCCCACTTGTTTATTTTGCTTTTATTTCCTTTACTCTAGGAGAAGGATCCAAAAAAAAAAACCATGTTGAATAAAAGTGGCTCACCCACTAAATGAGGCACACAATAATCACCTTTATAAAATTTGATATGATATTTCTAGAATGGTAATATAGGTAGCTCCATCCTGTCCCCAGCAAAACAACCATCACTTATAAAAAATATAAAATTCAACATCCATTTATGATAAAAGCTCTCCAGAAAGTGGGCATAGAGGGAACATATTTCAAAATAATAGAAACCATATATGACAAAACCACAACTAACATCATACACAACGATGAAAAGCTGAAAGCATTTCCTCTAAGATCAGGAACAAGACACATTACCTCCATTACCTCAAACTCAATATGCCTGAAATGAACATCAACTTTTTAAAATTGTATGTTACAATGACAGAGTAAACACAAGTAAAAGTCAGTCTTCTTTTTGTCATATGTCTTATTCTATTCTAATTGTTCTTAATTTACACTTTTAAGTTTTTATAATGATCATAATGTATTATTTCTCTTTCAGTTAATTGACAAGGAACAATTTCATTGGATTAATTGAATTGACCAGGAAGTCAATATCAGCATTTATATTTATAAGATGGTTGGAGATTAAGATTACTTCTATTAGAAGTTTGTACTTTTGTAAAAAGAAAAATAGATATTTCTATAAGTTAATTTGTATCAGTAGCCTCTGTAATGACCCAAGGATGAGTCTATTTAGTTTCTTTGAACTTTATTTTGTTATCCATGGGTTTCTCTCTTCTTAAATTAAACCAAATGAAGGCTCGAAGAATATAGTAGACTGTGAAAAAGGCTTGTTCTGGTGCCACAGATAGAGGTACCTCTCTATTCTTCAAGAAGACATCATATAATTGCTTTAATGGAGCCAAAGAAATAAATTATGAGATAACAATCGTCTTTAATCCAACCTTATAGTTTTACAAATAAGATGAAACTAAATAGTAGCATTTGATATCATCAACAATTTAAAACCCCTATTTCTCTACACTCTCTAAAATGAAAGGTCACTGAGGCATAAAATCTGTGCTATCATGATGTAGAAACCATAATTGCATTAATATATATTTGAAATGTTTATAATTAAACCCACTAAAAGGACTAAGTTGGGAATTTTCCCATCTCTGTCTTACAGAGTATTAACTTCCCAAATAAGAGTAATGGATAGCTTTAGCTTACTCACTTTCAAAACTAAATTTTTTTTTTTTTTGAGGGGGAGATAGAAAGGTTCATTTATTTATTTTTGATGGAGGTACTGGGGATTGAGCCCAGGATCTTGTGCATGCTAGGCACACACTCTACCACTGAGCTATACCTTCCTCCTCAAAACTAAATAAATCAAATATCAAATCTACGTGTACCTCCCTAGCTTGAGTTCAGATCAGTATACACTTTTGGTCCAGCACACATCTTTTTCCCCGTATTATCATAGTGCTGTTACTTCTTTTAAAATGAATCTCTTTCTCTCTGTAGCCCCTTCTTTCTTTGCTATTTAGATAGTTCACTGCTTTTGGTCGTCCTCCCTGGACCTCATTCCGAAATTCCCTTTCCTAGTCTCAGTAATCTGATTTGCTAGGACTTCTCATCGCTGTTTTATAACACTTAAACATTCACCACTTACTCACTCCTCCAAAACAATTAGGCTTTCCATGTGACATCATGGCCAAAATGCTCATCTATGGATTATTTGCATAGATAGATCAACTTTTATAAATAGAACGTTTTGATTGATGGCGGACTCCCAGTTGAAGAAGCCTAACAGTACATAATGCTGGACCAGAATAAGCTGATCCACAAGCTATTACAACAAATAGGATACTGACATGTAAATATATTTCTATTTCTTTTTCTATATTGTTTTGTTCTGTTTCATTTTCTCTCCTAATATTCAAAGTGTTGGCTCTAATAATTCATTTAATACAGTGACTCTATGGTAGTATTTCAAAAGCATTTGACTTTAGACATTTTAATCAGGAAATGTATCCAAACATATTTTAATTAATTTTAAACAGTCATAGTTTTCAACATTGATAGCACCAATTTCTTCTAGTATTCAACTTATTTAATTTTATAATATAAGTAAATTTCTCCTATTGTGCTAAATATATGTGAGGCATATGTAGTTAACATGTGCTAGAGTATAAAAACCAATCGAAATATTATTCTTTATCAGCCTGAAATAAATAATTACACACAATATTATATTATATAAAAATGATCTAAATTAATGGAAATTGGTCTACTATTTATGCAAAATTGAATAAAGCGTAAGAGTCAATTAAGCACACATTTCTATCTTTCTATGAATCTATCTATTCTATTTTCTCATATTCCTGGCTTAAAGATTAAAATTATACTCATAGTAAAAGTGACTATTATTGACTTATTCTGTACTTAGGTTTGCCTTACTGCTACAAGACAGTGAAATCCTATTATCTTAATAGATACTAAATGCATTCTTTAAGTAAAATGATTTACTAAAAATATGTGTACCTGAATCTAAGAATGGATATATTATTGATGGTGATTTTTTGCACCATTAGCCATATCTTCTTTATACTTAACTGCTATCATCTTTTTAATAATGGATATATTCAGCAGAAAAATTATTGCTCAACATGAGTTAGGGCAAGTTTCTGCTAGTCAGAGATCTTAAATATACTCTCAAAGAGAGTTAATCTGATTTTTAAGTTTAAATTGTCTTAGGCAGTGTATTTAGCTCATTTTGTATATCAATAAAATTTTCTTACTATTTCACTTGAATGAAATTGAAATAAAAACAGTTGACTTACTAGATATCTAAATTTTATTTTCTTGTATAATACTGCACATCTAATTGTTCTTTATGACATCATACATAGTAAATGGATACTCTGCGATTGGTATCTTACAGTGAGAGAATGAAATAAAAAAAGGAATATAGACACCATTTATCTTTTCTACCTAATATTTCTCTTATTATGTATGTTTTCCTATTATTATTTAGAACATCTAACCATTTTCTTTGTCAGTCTCTAAAAACAATGCAAGACCTAAAAGCTTATATAGCTAACAAGAGAAATTCAGGATAAAACAAAATGGAAAGAATAAAAAAGAACAAATTCACATTTATAATTTGACACACCCAAATTGTGTCTTTATAAGTAATAGGACAAGTTGAGAGAAAATCAAAATGATACAGATGCTCTGAACAACATTATCAACTGACATGAAAACTTCAATAGTGGCTTTAACGGAGTATGCATCCTTTTCATGAGTATGTATGACATTGACAAAGATAAATCATAAGAAAATATCAAATATACTCTGACCACAAAAAATTAAGTTAGAAGTCAATAATCAAAGGTATCTTTCAATCTTTAATAAATTCCAGAAGTCCTCACTAATCAAAGAAGACATGGTATGCCAAATATAAAATATTTGAAATGAATAAAAATAAAGACTAAACATAACTGTAAGTTGCAGTTACAGCTGTCCTTAGATGGAAATTCATAGAATTAAATGTTTACATCAGACAAGGAAAAAGTTCTGAAATCAATGGCCTCAGCTTAAACCTCAGAAAACAGGTAAATAAGAAGAAAATAATTTAAGCAGATGGAAGGGAATAGTAAATGTAAATGCAAAAATCAATGAACTTGGAATCATAAAAATATTAGATAAAACCATAAAACCAAAAATTTTTGTCTAGAGATTAATAAGATTGATGGCCATATTGATAATAAAATAAGAGAGAACCACAAATTATTCATATTAAAGATGAAAATGTGACATTTGTATAGATATTATAGACACCAACTTAATTTTAAGAGAATGTTATGAGAATAATAAAGGAATATTATGAACAACTTTATGACAATCAATTCAATAAATGAAGTGGATTAATTTTTTGAGAGACTCAAATTAAAATGCACACTCAAAAATAAATACATATTCTTCAAGCTTTATAGCTACTAACATACTGAATACACAATCTAACACATTCCTACAAATTAAACTCTAATTCCAAATGATATTGCTATTGAATTCTATAAAATATAGAAGAGAGAAATAAATCTGTTCCATACAGTCTCTTCCAGTAGAAGGGGACAGAATCCTACCCATTCATTTTCTAAGACCAGAATTATCTTGCACCAAAACCAGGAAAATGTATAGCAGAAAAGAAAACTATAGAATTATATTACTCATGTACATACATTCAATCAGATCCTTAACATATCAGCAAATTATATTCAATAATTACCAAAAATTAATTCATCATAGCCTATAATCATTTATTCCAATAAATAAAGTTAGCACAACATTTGAACACCAGACCGTATAATTCATTATCTCAATAGTCCAAAAATAGAGAATTCATCCAATCTTATTAATATATAAGGAAAAAGAATTTGACAAAATATTGATTCTATTCATAGAAAAGCTCTCAGCATCCTAGGACAAAAAGGAAACATCTTCAACTCAATAATGAAAATCTGAAGAAATTCTATGGCTAACATTATACTTAATAGAAAGAAAAACAAAAAGAAAGACCTATAGATTTTCACTAAAATTAGAAAAATGTGTCTTCTCTCACTGCTTATATTCAACATTATAATGGAGGTCATAGGTAAGATAATAAGGCAAGAAATATAATAAAAGTCATACAGATTATAAAAAAAAAAAGTAAAACTCTATTTTCAGACAGCATGATAATGTGATCACCTATGTAAAAAGGAAAATCTAAGATTTTACATAAAATATCCTCTACCAAATAGTAAATTTAATAAGACTGTAGGATAAAGGTCAATATACAAAATTGATTGCATTTCTACATAATGACAATAAACACTGGGCTTTTTAAATAAATCTATTTATAATAATATCAAATAAAATTTAATTTTAGGGATAGATTTAATATAGAAATTAATAAATTTAATAATATACAAGATTTATGTACAAGATTTATGTGATAAAAACTATAAAACACGCAAGATGTAGATAAAATACTGCATTTTAAATCAAAAAGAATTTTTAAAAAACCCTGTAATTAGAATATTATTTTTCCAAGGTAAAGTGGTCTGAAAGTCAACCATTCTCAGACTTCTGCTTAAATTTACTAGAAGCAGTCCCATGTTTGAAGTGATGTGGATTTGACCTATGATTCTTGTTTGGTCACCACTGGTCGGACCTGCTTGAACTTCTGAATTAAAAGATGCTCTTCAGGACTAGAAGTATCAGATCTGACGTATAAAGAGCTTGGAAATCATCACTGCCCTTAAGGCTAGAAAAAGCTGTACAAACTGAAAACCTGTGGCTTTTCTGAGACTCACCTGATAATTGATGTAGCTGGACAAACCACTAGAATGAAATCTGGAAAGACAGTCACATTCAGAGAGATACTGGTCTTAGGATTTTATTACCTGCAGCAGAAGCTGCTGGAATCAAGAAGATGGTTGGGACTCTAAGATGGTTATGTTACAGAATTGCTGAAGGCTGAGTGAAGACTAGTGTGAGAGTGAGATACTCCCGGGGTCCACTGTCATAAATGGATTTTATATAAGGATACCCACTAGTTTCTCATGGCAGGTGTGGGGATCTGTGAAAAACTCCTTTGTGCCCATGGTCAGGGTGAGGAGGAGAGCAGTGATTGGAAAACCACCCAAACATTTTTCTCTATAAAAGTTCTAATCTTGAGGGGGAAGAAATTCCACAGAGGGAAATTCTGACATCTTACTCCAAAGGGAAGAGGAAATTCTGCCCCAGTTCCCATCTTCTTATCTCACCAATGGGGGAAAAGTTCAATAGAAGACAGGGCTTCAGAAAATAAATGTAAATGGTGCCTTTAGGAAAGGGAATAAAGATCAGGGGATAAAAACCTATAGCCTTGGAGGAGGGACAGATTTGTGAAAATCCACACCCCCAAGAAACAGTCCATGAAAAGACTGGGACAAAATCATGGAATTATAGAATATGCCCTCCTCTACCTCCTACGACCATACCATGAGCCTCCAGCACTATAACTATGAATTGTAGCTAAAAGAGACTCTCTCTGAGGATCTGTACAAAGGGAAGCCTTAAAGCATAAGGGGACAAAAATAGAGGCTAAAGGAATTTGATGTCTGCAGTACTTACGTCTTCAAGGTACACAAACACAGCCGTACTCTTGGCCAGATTAATGTAAAATCCTCATGCTGAAGGTCAATTTATTTACATTCCTTTACTCTCCATAACATCAGCTTCAATTAAAAAAAAATACAATGCCTGCTGAAATGCAAGAAAAAACATCCTGAAAAAGTAAAGCAACTACCAGAACCAACATGTGGGAATTATCAGAAAAGAGAACTGAAATTACTAAGTAAGGATCCAAAAGAGGAAAGTAAACAATGTGCTAGATTATGTAGATAATGTAGCAGATGAAAACGTTAAGAAAGAATCAAAGGGAACTCTAGAAATGAAAAATATAATAGCAGAACTAAAAGATGCCTTGGATGGTTTCGTTAATAGACTCTAGATAGCTGAGAAAAGAATCAACGAACTTGAAGACTGGTTATAGAAGTGGCCCAAACTGAAACACAAAGAGAAATATGAATAAAAAAATAAAGGAAATAAATAGAACATCTAAAGACTATAGGATAATAATAATTAAAAAGATATAACTTACATGTAATTGTAACAAACAGAAAAGAAGAAAGAGAAAATATAGAAAAATATTTTAAGTAATATGGCCAAAAACTTTACTAAATTAATGACAGACATGAAACCATAAACTAAAGAATCTGAGAGAATAGTAAGCAATATTTAATAAAAAGCAAAAAACAACAACAAAAAGACTAGACATATATTCAAACTTCAGGGGAAAAAAAGAGAAGAAAATGTTGAAGGAAGATAAAGAAAAAAGGATACTCAGAGAGAGAAACAAGGATAAGAATTTCATCAGGCCTCTCTAAAAATTATGCCCAAAAAAAAGAGTGTGGGTTGAAACATTTCAAGTGTTAATAGAGAAGAAAAAAAACCCAACACCTAGAAATCTATATCTAATCTATATCCTATGAAATTATCCTTCAAAAGTGAAGGAGAAATAAAGACAGAAAGCAAAATGAGCGAAGTCCTTTCTAACAGTCTTGCTCTGCAAGAAATGTTAAAAGGTAGGGGAAAAAAAAAAGGTAGAAATAAAAAGACGTAGGTCTGAAATTTGGAACTACATAAGGAAGAGGGTTGCCAAAGTTATAAATAAAAACAAAATATACTCTTCGTTTCTTATTCTTTGTTGATATAAAAGACAACTGCTTGTTTAAAGCAATTTAGTAACAACATACCAGGAATATATAACCTATGGACAACTGACATAAATGACAGCGATGTCACAAGATATAAGAGGAAGATATTGAAGATAAATTCTTTAAGGTAACTGAAGAGGTTAGCTTCTAGTTAAAAACCAATGTAGTACAGGGAACGATGTTCAATATCTTGTAGTAACCTCTAATGAAAAAGAATATGAAAAAGACTACAGGTTCACGTATGACTGAAGCATTACACTGTACACCAGAAATTGACACAACAATACATTGATTATACTTCAATTTAAAAAAATGTGTGATTTTTCAGGCTTGACTATAGACAATTATAAAGGCTTCACCAGTCATGTCTTACAGGCCAAAGTCCCCTCCCCACACCAGACTTGGCACACAGCCCCTTCACTGAAGTCTCCGAAGAGAGTCTCCTCAAGACGTAAGTCTTCACATCCATGCATCCATAGCCCCAGTGTCTTCCTTCCGAGGTCTCTTTATCTGAGGCCAAGGGAAGAAGTCCTCTTCAGCCTCCTCTGCCCAAGCCTCTTTATGGGGAAGAAAGGGGGGAAAGAAACCAGGAACACACTTTACCCTATTCTGACTCAGTACCCAGTGCTTTCCCACTCTTTTCTCTTCCCTCTAGCCATCCCTGACCTCAGGGTCCTTACAAGTGCCGTAGTCTTTTGTTCAGGCTCTCAGCAGTGAGCCACCCCAGCACCTGAGCTGTTCCATTTGCCCCTTGACTTGTGTGCTATTCCAACTGCCAAGGAGTTGAGCTTCCATGGTTTTAGCCTCTTGCTTATTTCCCTTGCAGTACATGATTAAAGATTTAACTCTTTTGCCGTTGCTTTAATTAGCTCCTCTGACCTCTGGCCGCTCAGTTCTCTCTGCTCGGATCAGCTGAGCTCCTGACAGTAATTGCACCACACAGAAAGTGTTACAGTGACATTTGATGGTGCACATGGATTATGTAAACACACATATTGTAAATTCTAGGACAACCATGAAAATAGTTTTAAGAAAAACAGAAGGATAAATAGTATACAAAGAAAAAATATAAAATTGAATAAGTAGAATCAAATAAAAAAGTTGGAGAATTTGAAACCTCTTTGTTATAAATTGATCAATGAAGCTGGTACAAAATCAGTAAGGACAGAGGTGACCTGAAGAGGATTATCAGTTAATTTGATGGAACTAACATTTATAGAATTTTCCATCCAACAACACAGAAAACACATTTTTCTCAAGCATACGTGAAAAATTTACAGAATTAGATCATATTCAGGCCATAAAACAGAACTGATCTGGGTAGGCTGTTAAGAAAGCCTGAGTGGCCCCTCTTTTGGTGCTCATGGGAAGTTCAGACGGTAGAAGCCCCGTCCACACAAAGGAAACCTTCCCCACAGTCTGACACCCTGCCCACTGTAGACACTTACCAGTTTCCCTTTCCTGCTGTTTCAGACCATTTTTGGATCCTGCTTGGGACTGGGCCCTTTTCTCCCTAGAAACAAATCCTACTATTTGAATAATAAAAAATAAACTTTTTACTTTCTGGTTGTATGTGTGTTGTCATCATATGTGTTACATATGTTCAGTGTGCATCTGTGTGATTTATACACATTTAGGGTAAATATAGAATTAACACAACAGTCCATAAATAGGTCATCAAGAATAATATCATAAGGAATTTAACATTTAGTTTATTTTAAAATAAAATGCAATTAAATATTTTTTAAATTTTATTAAACATTCCCTAAATTATTAAATCTATTGATTTCTTTTCAGATACATTTAACTTAGCCAGGCTTGTAGATGGTTTAAGAACAAGCAATTCTTTCCAATTCATTGAATCTTTTTAGATACTATTGTTTTGCTCATCCCACCTTGAGGCTATGTTTTTTTCCCCCACCCCCCACTGTTTCCCATATATATAAGAACATCTATCTGTGGATCTGAAAATAAAAATCTTTCTCACCCAACACAGATTCCTTTGAAAACCTAATAGGAAAGCAATTGGAAAAAGAAACAGGGGTTCTTATTTACTTTTCTCTCATCCTCCCTGTTTGATATCTTTTCCTCATTACTTGGGCTTATTTTGGTCTTGGTTTGTGATCACATGCTAATTTGCACAGCTCAATTCACCCGGATGGAGAATCTAGCTACCTGTGAGAGTAAAGGCACATTTCTTTAGGCATCCTTTTTTTTCCCAGGTCTAATGGGTTATACATCCGCAGGACTAACTTTCTTAAACAGCAGGCAGTCAGTATCTTCTCTGATGATAAGTAATAAAAGTGCTTCCTGAACTCTTTGTCTTACATCATGGAGCCCTTATTTAATAGCTGTAAGTCCTACTCATGTCTGGTAATATCAGTAGAGAAGACAAACTCACAAAAATCACTTTTCAGAGAATATACTTGTGCAGAAGTTTGTAGAATGTATGGCATTTATTGTATTCCTTACATCTCAGGTTCTGTGTGTATTCCACAGTTCATTTATCTTGTTGTCACAAGGTTAGCTGCTTTGGGCACTAGTTTTGATTAATACCTTCAGGAAAGATGGAAATTTCCTTTTATATGGACTGAATGTGTTTATGAGGGTATCTAACGCTACATCTATTCCCTCTTCCCATGTTTGCAAGTAAGTGTAAAACAAAAATCAGTTTGCAAAAAAAATCATATCAAATTTCATGTAGAATGAAGGGCCATTTATTTAAGGGAAATATGTATTTTAATTTATTATCAGACTCACAGACATAGAAAACAAACTTCTGTTTACCAGGGGGTAAAGGGGCAGGTGAAGGGGTAAACTGGGAGTTCAGGATTTGCAGATACTATTATATACAAAATAGATAAACAACAAAGTCCTACTGTATAACACAGGGAACTATATTCAAATGCCTTCTAGTAATCTATAATGAAAAGGAATATGAAAAGGAAGATGTATGTATTTGTGTATAACTGAATCACTATGCTGTACACCAGAAATTAACACGTTATAAAATGACTATATTTCAATAACAACACTTATCGCAATGAACACACTAAATAGTTCTGCCAGTATAAGCAGGTCTGCAAGCTTTCAATGCAAGAGAATTCATTTATGGTGGGAAAAGCTTTACAGTTTCAGCCTGCGACCTCCCTTTCTTCAGCAGAAGCACAGCAACATCTTTCCTCCCATCAGCCCCTGCCCCATGTTATAACCTCCCCACCTAGAGGAAAAGCAGAAACGGAAGTATCAACATCATCCGGGGTCATCTGATCATGTATTGTGAAATCACACTTCAAAATGTCTTTCACATTTGATTTTTATTGATAGTTGCTACCTTAACAGAAACTAGCATAAATGCAATAAAAAATAAAAGTAAATGTTATCTTCCTCATGTAGGTAGTTGAATTCATGTACTGTCTTTACCATTTCTCAGTCATGTTTCAGACAATTACATATTTTTTTCCTCTGGAATCTTAGAAAATTGTATTGTGATTTGCGTGCCGAATGCATTAACCAGCAGGGGGTACAACACAATGATATGATTCCTTGATGCTATGCCTTCTTTATCTGCTACCTGTAAGGCTTCATTTTTCACTCAGTAAGATCTTTGTATTCGTGGGAACAGCCAGAGGGTTTTTCTATAAAACGAAGCTTCACAAGAAGTGTTAACTGCTTTAAGTACTAATCAGTTATTTAACGGTTAAAGGAACTCGGTCAACTGTGAAACTCTTTGCTCAAGATTTCACATTAGGACCATTAAAAAAAAAAAGAAGCCTGGACTAGACACTAGTTCTGCTGATATGCACTATCCACATCTCTTTTCCAATACATGCTACTTTAATCACTTTTTTTGCACTTACCTGCCACAGGAAATCTACACTTATATAGTATTGTATTTTACATACTGCAATTAAAATGATAATTTTATCATGTCTTCCCCTATCAGTTGCACTTCTACTAAAGGGAAAAAAAAAAAAAAGAGGGAGAGAGGGTTAACATGGCATTCATTTAAAAATGTCTAGTGCTTACCACATGATCACAACCCTCAAACGTCACTCAGTAAGTTTTTGGTGATCTGAATGAAAGTGCTGTGTTAACGACATTTATGTAATGTGGGTATTGAAATGAAATAAATGAACTAATTTAATTAAATGAAAGATGTAATCAGGGTATATTTTGGAGACTCAAAAATACATTGCAATTTAAATCAGGACATTTCTGCTCCTTCTACTGCTTAACATTTTATTTTCTTATTACAATAATATCACTATAAAAAACACTAACACATTCTCAAAGCCTCCATTCTAAAGGCTATCTGGCAGGCAAGATCTCATCAGAATTACTTTGATTCTTGTATCAGAAGCCAAAAAATACTCATTCTTTATTACATTCTGTTCTACAGAGATCTATGCTATATTGACTTAGAGGTTATAGTGTTTACACCACGGACTTAAAGGAAACAGCTAGTGAATGATATCTCTGGTAAAACACTGTTCACAGGTAAAATGCTTAGGTAAAAGTTTTCCCATAGCTCAATTCCCAAAATCATACCTAGTTAAAATCTAAACTTAGAGATACAGAAGTTTACTTCAGTAGAGAGGGTGTTATTTATCTTTGAGCTGGGAGCTAAGAAAACTGGTTATATTTTGGGCTGAACATATGATTTCAAGTAACTTCGCAGGATTCAGTGCAATATGGTGGACAAGGACACATTTTCCTGTGGACTGCAGGAATTAGAATTTTGGACATGCAGCCACAGCTTAAATCTTAGCTATAAAATTTTCTAGTTTTGACATCAATATATGTCAATCTCATCAGTTGTTTTTAAATGGAGATAATTATAAATGTACAAAGGTAGCTACAATTTTGGAAAAGTGAATTTCAAATGCATATCTAGATATTTTACTACAGTTAATTTATTTACAATTAACTTTCAATTGCTTTTCAACCTAAATGTTCATTGACAGATGACTGGATAAAAAAGTTGTGGTATATTTATACAATGGAGTACCACTCTCCCATAAAAAAGAATAAAATAATGCCATTTGCAGCAACATGGATGGACCTAGAGATCGTCATTCTAAGTGAAGTAAGCCAGAAAGAGAAAGAAAAATACCATATGTGGAATCTTAAAAAAAAAAAAAAAGGAACATATGAACTCATCTACAGAACAGAAACAGGCTTTCAGACTTAGTAAACAGTCTTATGGTTACCAGGAAAAGGGGGAGAGAGGGGATAAATTTGTGAGTTTGATATTTACAAATATTAGCCACTATATATAATAATAGATTTTAGAAAAAGTTTATTTTGCATAACACAAGGAACTATGATCAGTATCTTGTAATAAAATTTAATAGAAAAAATAGAAAATGAATATATGTATGTATATGCAAGACTGGGACATTGTGCTGTACACCAAAAATTGACACATTGTAACTGACTGTACTTCAATCATAAAAAATAGAAAAGCTATTAGCCAAAAGAGAAAGCCAGTGGTTAACTTTCAATTGCTTTAATATGAGAGCAAAATAAATTTACTTTTATCCTTTTAACGCTTATAACAGATATTCATCTTTAAATTTGTAGGCATGTTCGTATCTGTTTTGTGTTGGCAATGGGATAAAGAAAGAAATATCTATGCTTCTGAATTATTATTATTATTATTATTATTATTATTATTATTATTATTATTATTTTAAAAGATTTTTGTTGATCAATGTTAGATTCACAGCAAAATTGAGAGGAAAATGCAGAGATTTGCTGTATATCTCCTGTCCCTAGACATGTATAGCTTCCCCCATTGTTAATTTCCCCTGCTAGAGTGGTACATTTCTTACAATTGATAAAGTGATATTGACACATCATAATCACCTAAAGTCCATATTTTACATTAGAGTCCACTCTTTTTTTTTTAACTTTTTTTTTATTGAGTTATAGTTATTTTACAATGTTGTGTCAAGGGTCCACTCTTGATGTTGTACATTCTGTGGGTTTGGACCAATGTGTAATGACATGTCTTCATCATCATAACATCACACAGAGTACTTTCACTGCCCTAAATATCACCTGTGCTTGACCTATTCATCCCTCCTCACCCCCAGCTCCTGGCCTGATCTTTTCCTGTCTTCATAGTTTCACTTTTACAGAATGTCACATAGTATGTAAACTTTTTTAGACTGGCTTCTTTAGATTAGTAATATGCATTTAAGATTCTTTCTTAACTTTTGACGACTCGATAACTCATTTCTTTCTAGCACTGAATAAGATCCGATTGTCTATATGTACCACAATTTATTTATATATTTTCCCCTGAAGGACAACTTGGCTGCTTCTAAGTTTTGGCAATTATAAGTAAAGCTGTTGTAAACATCCATATGTAGGTTTTATGTGAACATAAGTTTTCACATCCTTTGGGTAAACACCAAATAGCACAATTGCTGAATCATATAGTAAGAGCATGTTTACTTTTGTAAGGTACTGCCAAACTGCCTTCCAAAGTGGCTGTCCCATTTTGAATTTCTACCAGCAATGAATGAGAGCTCCTGTTTCTCCACATCTTCCCCAGCATTCGGTGTTGTCAGTGTTCCAGATTTTAGCCATTGTAGTAAGTGCTATTTAATTTTAATTCCCCCGATGACATACGATGTGGAGCATCTTTTCAAATGCTTATTCACAATTCTATATCTTCTTTGGTGAGATGTCTGTTAAGGCCGTTATCTTTGATTTTTTGTAATTTCAAAATGGCATGCCTACATGTTGTTTATTTTTTTTTTTTTTGGCATTTATCCTACTTGATATTCTCAGAACTTTCTGGATCTGTGGTTTGGTATCTGACATTATATTGGGGAAATTCTTGGTCATTGTTGTTTTAAATATTTATTCTCTCTCTTTCTCTCTTTTTTTGTCCTGGCTTTTCCATCATGCATGCTATACTTTTTATTATTGTCCCCCAATATTTGAATATTCTGTTCTATTTTTTTTTTAGTCTTTGTTCTCTTTGCTTTCCAGTTTGGGAGGTTTCTACTGAAATATCCTTAAGCTCAGAGATTATTTCCTCAGCCACATCCAGTTCACTAATAAGCCCATCAAAGGCATTTCTCATTTCTATTAAAGTGATTTTTATGTCTAGTATTTTGGGGTTTGTTTTTAAGATTTCTACTCTCTATTTACATTGCCCATTTGTACTTGTATGATGTCTATTTTATCCATGAGACCCCTTAGGGTATTAATCATAGTTGTCTTTAATTTCCCTGATAATTCCAACATCCTTGCCATGTCTGATTCTGATTTGCTCTATCTCTTCAAACTTTATCTTTCACCTTTGGTGAAATGCCTTATAATTTCTCTTGATAACCAGACAGGATGGACTGGATAAAAGGAACTGCTGTAAATTGGGCTTTACTAATGAGGTGGTGAGTATAGTGGGAGGGAAAGCACTCTGAGTCCTGTGATCAGGGCTTAGTCTTCTAGTGAGCCTGTGCCTCTGGACTGCGGACTTCACAGGTCTTTAATTCTTTTCTACTCCGCTAAGGTGGGAGAGGCTGGCTTGCAGTGGTTGAAGTGTTTTTTTTTTTTTTTCTGTCTCCTAGTCAGTTAGAATCTGATAATACCCCAGCAGGTTAGACTCCGCTGAACTAGTTTCTGCTGAGGGCAGGCCTTGTTTAAGAAGAGAGTGCTCTAGTGTATTTCAACCTGGTTCCTTCTCCCCTCCCTCTGCCTGAAGCAGGAGGGTCTTCTCCTTTGATATTTACAGTGAGAACTTGGTTGAGTTTCCAGAGGTAAATCTCACATCACAGCACCCCACACCCCACACCCCCTCCCCAGGACTTGTTTCCCATGGAGTTTTAGCACTCAGAGTTGTCCACATTGAGCTTCCCACACTTTGGAAATGACAGTTCTGGTTTTACTACTTGAGCCCTGGTTTCCATGACAGTTTCTGTTCATGTCTCTGCTGGTAAGTTGTTTGTGGGTCTGGTCTCTCTTGGGAGAAGTGATTTGCTTTGTGTCAAGACTTTTCTTGGGGATTCTAGAAGAGGTGATGATTTTTCATTCTGTTCAACTTTTTCTTATTGTTGGGATGAAGTGGTGGCTTCCATACTTCTTACACGCAGAACTGGAAACACCAGAATTATTTACTTAGTAAATATTTACTGAAATTTTACTGTGTGCCAGGAATCCGCTAGAAAGGGGTTCAACAAAAGTAAAGCAGACAAAATTTCTTTTCTAAGTGCTTATGATTTACTAATGGACAACTAAAAAGACTTACAATATTAACGGATTCAATTTTAGAGCTAAGTTGTTAACAAGAGGCAAAATCTAATCTTGTCACTGAAGAATACTTTCTTTCTATATGGCTGGAATTCTGGTATTTATATAATCTAATTGATATCATAACCTAGCCAGAAAAAAAAATTTCGTAGTATACTAGATTAAGATTACTGAAAAGAAAATTAAAATAGAGCAATTTTCTTATAGGAAACCGAGTTAAGGCAAATGAGAATTGAAATCCCAAAGCCTCCAGCTTTTTAAAGCATAAGTAGATGCCTTGGTCTGAATGTTTATGTTTTATCAAAATTCATATGCTGAAATCTTAACCCTCAGCGGTGATGGTATTAGCAGGTAGACCTTTTGGGAGGTGCTTAAGTGATGATAGTGGAACCCCAGTGAATGGGATTAGTGCTTATAAAAGAGGTTGCTGAGCCCTTTCCACTATGTGAGGACCACAATGAGAAGTCTCACCTGACATGCTGGCGCCCTAATCTTAGACTCACAGCCTCCAGAATTGTGAGAAATAAGTATCTATTGAGTATAAGCTACTTAGTCTGTGGTATTGCCTTACAGCACTCCAAATGGACTCAGACAGCATACAACCTGTATAAACTTCAGTAAATTGTATTAATAGTATGATCTTTTTCAGGCTAGCATATAATTCATAAATCCTGAGAACCCAAGTTTATTGTATGCCAGTATTAAAGGGAAGTGAATGCTAAACAGAAAGATTAGAAAATAAATTTAATTCTTACATTTGCAACTGGCATTCAAACTTTTGGTCTGACCTCAGAAAAATTATTAATATGTTATAATCATGTGTCCACTTACTATAAATAAATTGGATATTAATCCTGACTCCACTGTGCAGACAGTTTATGTGATTCAGTCAATAGACTTCTGTTAAATGCTCAGAAGACAGAAAAATCACATAAAGGTGGTAGAAGTAACCCTTGAATTTTATTTTCTCATCAAGAATGGGGATTTTGTAATCGACATTCTATAAGAATCCATTATAAAGACACTAAATGCTCACCAGAGCTCACATGCCAAAAATTTGTATTTTAAAGAGAAATCAATTAACACATCAGGACTGGTGAAAATAAGACAGTGGGAAAAAGAAAGGAAGGAAGGGAGGAAGGAAGAGAGTAAAACACCAAGCACTATGACAGTAGATTACATCACTGTGTAGACATACAGAAATAAATGAAATGCTCAACAGGGTACTCAAGTTAAGAGAGGCGCCTATGGTGTAACAGACTTATAGTCAAAAAGTCTGGATCCAAACCCTCATCTAGAACTGACTGTGTTTGCCTTTGTCCAGTACTCTTTATTTCTCTAAACTTCAAATTCTTCCTTTGAAATGTTGGATGATTATGCGGTCCATGAAACTGCTGTAAAGGTGGAAAAGAATGAGGTGTTTGGAAAAGCCACTGGCATATTGTGGAGCACACAGTTGAGGCTCTGTGTGTGCTTGAACATTTCTTTCTTGATCAAACAGTTAGTGACAATCAAAGGAGCTGGAACTTGAAAAAAACGAAAAGAATTTTAAGCACAAGGAGATACAGAAATGAAGAGAAAGGATAAAACCTTACATTTCTTTATGGTTTTTGACAACTAAACTTAATGAAACTAACTGAATATGATAACTCAGAGTGGGAGTCAACTGATGGATGTGACGGTGCCCTGGGTAAGATACTCTCTGGAATCAGTTACATTAAGGAGGTTTTCTCCAGCATAGATGAATCTGTTATGTCTTAATTATGTTAATGTAATAATCATAATCTAAATAAGTCTGCATACCCATTTTCTAGGAAGTCAGCTAGTTGCTTCTTTTATTTGTGTGTGGAAGAGAAATGACTAAAGGGATTAAAAAATCATAATTAAAAATGTGCATCTTGTGACATAACTCTCAATTCTGGAGCAGAGGAAAAAAATAGTTTTAATAGCTTGGCAGTACGCAGATCTTTATAAATAAGACTTCCTCTTTGGTCCACCTCCTCTTCCATCATAATATGGGGACCAGTTACCTAATTATTCATTCAATTAGAAAGTCAAGTATTTGAAGAATATGTAGACTTTTATTTTCTCTGCTACTTTTTTTTTTTTTTTTACAGCTAGCATGCTTGTTTAGGGAATATTTATTATTTCAAGGATAAAAGCCTGAAGACCTATAAATAAATTTCATCTTTCTAAGTTTGGAAGAACAAACTAGTTAGTTCAAGAGACCAAGGGACCACTAATCTCCCCCAATTAAATCCCACACTATACAGCTTTGGGAATGTTTGCTATCCACTTAAATAACCATCAGGTGAACTGTTTTGATATTTCACTTGAGGGCTTAGAGTTCAGAATATAAACTTAAGCTAAAGTACATATTGAAGGTTATCTCATTTGAGTTTCTCTCCTAAAATTATATAAATATTGTTTGTTAATCTGCCAATTTCAGTAGTTATCAATTAGGGGTACATTGGTCTTATTTAAATATTTTGGATTATTTGTTTTTAATCCTGCTATACTGAAGCAAATATAAAATCAGAAAAAAGAAGTCACTCCAGAAAGTACCACCATATTTACTTTGGATTATTATTTTTAAGTAAGGGGAAACAAACACAGGAAGGGAAAGAAAGCAGGAGGGAGAGAAGAGAGAGGAAAAGAAGGAAGGATGGAAGAGCTTCACGTAGAGAACTGAAACTTGATCTCCTTTCCCTCTAATTCTACTTCCTTAGAGGTAACCTACATGTCGAAATACCGTATATCATTCGCATACTTAAAACATTCTTTACCAAGAACACTAAATTCCTGCCAAACACAAAATTTCTAAGTAGATGGCTTGTTTTCTCCTTAAGCTTTTTGCTGTAATTATTTCCTGGAAATTTCTGGCTATCTGGCAAAGAGAAGAAATTCATTTTCTGTTATTCAATGGGTTTTAGTAGAGGTAGAATATTTCACGTCAGGTTAGGTTTGGGAAAACTCTGTACTCAGAAAAAAAAGAAGAGATCTGATAGTTATTTTCCCAGTTAATCCAGAAAGCATGATTATTGTAAAGCAGAAGAGCCTGCATTAAAGCAATAATGGTATGTATGTGAAATATCCCTTTATTATGCATTAGCATTGATTCAAAAGGAAGGGTGACATATTGTACAGAATAATGCATTGACATAGGAATCGGGTATCCTGACTTATTCTCTCAAATCTACCACTAGATAGCAAGCTTGATATAGGCAAGTCAGTTAACTTCTTCACCCCCATTTCTTTCTCTGTAAAGTAATGGGCTGGATCTGTATTTTATAAATCTTTTAAAGCTTGAAAATCGTATCATTCTAAATACTCAGACTACATTATCTTTTATCAATTGTAAAGGAAAAAAAAGCACAAAGAATATTCATATATTTCATCTGTATATAATCCAGGAAAGATCACTAATAAAATAATTTCTTTTGTATTGGGCATTGGATTATTTGCATTGCATCTTGAGATTTGAACAATTCTATCTATAGAATCAAGATTATGGAAATCTATTAACTGGTAGCACTCACACATGTTGTATTTTATATGTAGTATTTAAAAGGGGGAGGGTGAAGAGTTTGCATTGCACTTGTCAACATTTAA
Source organism: Camelus ferus (assembly GCF_009834535.1). NCBI lineage: Eukaryota > Metazoa > Chordata > Mammalia > Artiodactyla > Camelidae > Camelus > Camelus ferus. The sequence goes on from NC_045709.1 coordinate 938,577, forward strand.
CCTTGAATATGTCAAGAAGTATTAGCCATAATATCTGTTTGTTAGTATAATATGCTCCCAAATTAACGTTGTTAAAGTGATTCTAACTGCATATAATGTTTGATATAAGCCCATTTGGAATTTAAAACATTAGTTTTTGACTTTTCGCTATTACATTATGTCATTGTGCTACTTGCAAGCCATTAAGTGAATTCATATTTCTTTGCTTAGTAGCCAAAGCCTTAACTCCTTATCACAGAGAAAAGTATAGATCGTTGAGTCACACTCTAACCCAGAATAGAATAAACAAAGAAAAAAAGAAAATTATAAAATCTCAATGAGTCTTTCTGATTGAAATATATACAATAATGTTTAATCAGAAATGATAGTATGGTTAGAGAATTATCAAGTAGACAAATCTAATGAGATAATTTGGAAATTAAATAATTTAAACTCCATTTAGAAAATATACAGAACATTAAGATATACAGATATCAGATAATTTGCTTAGCCATTTTGTAATCATTGGGGGATAATGTCGTAAAACTTTTTTTGAATTGTAAATTGTTCAGACATTTCCTTTATATATGGCTATATATCCGGAGACCTTATCTGTGGAAACAAAATTCTATACATTTTAGAGAGTCCCAGTTCTCCAGCGAGAGGGACTATATTGTTAATCAAACACAGATTCAGCAACAGAAGGAGATTCTGAGTTCTCTGCACGATTCACAGCCGGATCCTGTGGTAGTAGAAAATGTGCTTGGGCTGGACCAGCAGTTTGCTGATGTACACTTAAATTCTATAGATAATCAGAGTCAAAGAAGTACAGTGAGCAAAGGATGTTGTATCTCTTTTCACTTGAAGAATGGAGAAGATGCTAAAGGACTCGATGATAAAGACAGTTCAGGGAGGAGTTCTACCAAAGACAAGGGCACATACAGCAGTATTGAGTCTCATAGTGATTCCAGAGGAAAGTCTACTTTCTTCAGTAATTGTGGAAGTGGATAAAGGGGAAGGTTTGATGATCGTGAAGGGAGTGACTATGACAACCCTGGCAGCCACGTGACCTGGCAGAAGTGACTTTGGAAAGTTTGAATATGGTAGAAACAGTTGCTGGCATGACAAATCGATGAAGCTGTTTGGCCAAAACCACTTCCACCAAGTAAATGTTGGGAACAGAAACTTTGTTCTGAAGATAACACTGGAATTAACTTTGAAAAGCATAACATTCCAACTGAGGCAACAGGCAACAGCTGTCTCCTACATATTGAAACTTTCATTGATGTGGGGATGGGAGAAATTATCACGGGAAACATCAAGCTTACTTGTTATACTCACTTGACTTCAGTGCAAAAGGATGCATTTTTTTTTAAGGATGCTATTCTTTTTATGATTGAGAAAAGAAATCTGATGGCTTGTACCCAAGCAGCATCTGTAAAAACTGCAGCATTTCCCTTGCCTATCTTGAGTCAGATTTAGTCAGATGGTCCAGGAGACACTTTGAGGGACATGAAGGAAAGACTGGAAGGTATGGGCACTGAAAGCAGTACTAAATCACCTTGTTATTAGCACTGACAAGAGAAATCTGGCAGTATCGATCTATAAGGAAGCCAGAAAGTATTCCTACTGGTCTAGAGATAGTCCTTACACCACTTAGGGTGATGCTGATATTGGTCAGCAGATTTGATACTTAGAATGTAGGTGGCACTTAGTTGCCACTCCTGGAGTCCTGGCAGACATGACGGAAAGAGAAAATAATGGATTAGAGTTCCTCAAATATTTGGTGTTGGATAAAGTGGATTGACATAGTTATGGGGTTGGAAGCTCAGAAATACAGAATACTTGAACAAGACAGTATGCCACCAAAGAAAGTTTACTGTACCATGATGTTTAGTGCTACTTGCCTTAAGAAAATATAGATGCTTGCTTATGAATTCCTGGATGAATATATCTTTTTGGCTGTTGGGATACCTCTGAGAACATCACATGGAAAGAGTCAGACAAACAATCACTGCTGTTTGACCTCCTAAATGCAGTGAAAGAATACATTGACCTTAGTGTCTGTGGAGACCAAAAAAGGGAAAAAGCCCAGTTCTAGTTGACTAGAGTAGTAGCCGCAAGAAGACTAGATGTTTCAAATGTTACCAGCACTTTATCAACGTTGACTTGCCAAATGATATTGAAGAAAATGTACATTGTATTGATTGCGCAGGATGTGTAGGACAACTTGGCCTTACCACTGTGTTCTTTAACAAGAGGAGCACAAATAGTACCAAGAGTTTGCTGGATCACCTCATGAAAGCTAAATAAGAGGTGCCATCTTGGTTTGAAAATATGGCATATCAACACCATTCCAAGGGTAGCAGTCCTGGACATTCTAAGAGTAGTAGATTCTGTGGATGATTTGGTGCCAGAGGCTGTCAATATAGTAGTGTTGTCGGCCATTCCAGCTTCAGCAGAGCTGTGCTAACAGCAACTGAGGTGGTGGAAAAGCCACAGCACCAGCAAAGAGTTTGGTGGACATGGCTGTGGAGGCTTTCACAACAGTGATGGATACGGAGGAAATTATAACTCCCAGGGGATTGACTAGTGGAGCAACTGAGCCTAATTTGCAGCAGATCATCCTGCCAAACAAGTTAATGCGGCAACCACATGTAACTTAGCCAGACCACACATTGTGTGGTCTCAAGAACTTGTAGCAAATTTACCAACTGTGATACTCCATTGATTCTTTTTTTTTAAGGAAACTCAAGGTCACAAGAAGAGGTGAAAGGAGCAATCAGTAGCCCTGTTTAGAAGGTAGTTTGAAGACTTCTCTGCTGTTGTTTGGATTAACTCCACTCTCACCTACCCCCCAATTCCAAACTGCATTTATAATTTTGTGACTGCAAATCACTTATATGCTAATGTAATGTACTTTTAACTTTAGACAACTTTTTATTTTGGCTTCATTCTTGTTGGCTTAGTAATGCTCAAGTCAAAACAATTTCAATTGTTCTCACAAAATAAACTCATTGAACTTGGGCCAAAATTGTTTTAAAAAATCTGTACATTTTAAACTTAAGCACATAGGTACATACCAACTCTATTCACTATTTAAGTATTTTAAAAGTCGACTATCTTTATTGTAGTAAACCTCTCTCTTAAGGATATTTGACTTCCTAAATATGTCATTATAGAGAACAGCAGATATATGTTTTCCGAATTAAAATATCGCGATGGTAATGCCATCCTTTCTACTTAATATAAAAGTATGCTTTGCTTTATGACTGTAAGGAGACCTGATTCTAATGGAGCAAATGTCAAACATATGGGGGATATGGAAAATTACCAGAGAGACTCAGTAAGTCCTGATGAATCTATCCAGTACAAGAAAATTAAACAGTACCTGATTACTGTTTGCTAAGACGAAGCTCAATCTGTGCACACATTTAATTTATGGTTTTAATTTACCTTTAATGTAAAATATAACTTCCAAGGATTTAATATATCACTTGTCCTTAATAAATCTGTCATCAATGTGAGTTAGTCTTATATGATTTTTAGAAGCAATCTCTGAGCCTAAGAAAAATTCAACTAAATCACATTTTTTAATGTTTGCTGTATGAATAAAATATTCCCGCAATAATACTTTAGTATTTAGTGGTGACATTTGCCTTGAATGGAAAAGAGCAAAAGATTAAAATAAAACTACAGCCCTTAGAATTTTCTATATTAGCATATTTTAGTAAGGCACGACATATGACTCTTGAAATGGCTAATCTTTTGGATATTCAATTTCAAGTGATTGGTGTTTACAGAAACGAGCTCAAGGAGCAAAATCTAGAAGCATGAAAAAAAATGAGATTTATTGTGAGACTTAAGAACAGAAGATAAAAACTCTTAATCATGAGTTAAAAGTTCACCAATGTCTTATTCTGATCACATACACCCTGTAAACCACATTAAGAGCTATTGCTCAATTTTCAAAAATTCTCCCTTCTCCCCTAAATAGCACTTCAAAAGTGTATCGGCTTTAGTTTCCACTCTAAGTATTTAAGAAAATATTCCACAAAGCAGAAGTTTTATAAAAAAGAAAGAAATATAGAGAAAAGAGAAACATAATAAGAAAGCCTCATGTGCCGCGATCAATATGCTTTAGTGCACTGCCTTTCTTTTGTATCATGAATAAGATTAGAAATGTAATTTTTTACTCAACTTTTGTTTTTATTTATTGGTCAAATATGTCTAGTATATGCACCACATCATTTTCCTGTTCGTCCTTTTCTATTGCTCATATTAGAAATCAAAAATGTAATTTCCATTATAATTAAAGCTGAGTAATGAGAAATCTAAAATTGAAAACTTTTCATACTTATGTCCTTTCTAGTTGGAATGGAAAATGTGTCTAAAGAGCTTTGACTTACTTTGAGTACTGGAAGTAAAAGGGACATTTTAAAGGGCCCAGGAGGTCGTAAGTCAATTCCACTTCCTGATTGAAAGAAGAGGGCCATCGAGCACCATCATTTCTCACCAGTTCAGGCGAAACATATTCAGCACATTAGAAGTCACAAACACTTTAGTAAGTTCATGGCGGGAGGGAAACAGTTCAGTGATAGAGCGTGTGCACGAGGTCCTGGGTTCAAACCCCAGTACCTCCCAAAAAACAAACAAATAAAAAAAACTTTAGGAAGTTCAGCATTGTTTTCTCAAAAGAATGAACAAATAAAGGCTACTAATCTACTTGTGACACAGTTATCATTGTCATTTTCTCCTCTATTCTTACTATAGTGAAAACATTTTTTTTTACTGAAATAAAATAGCTTTTAAAAAAGATACAATGTTGTAATGAGCTTCCAAAGAAACCACAGAAATCAAATTATAAAAGACAAATAATTCACTGGTATTGAGCATTGATCTGATTAACTTTGTTACCTTAAATTGGACATAATCTTTTCTGTAACAATTATAGTGAAATGTTAGATAAGCTCAAAAAAGTAATAGACATAAAAACAATTCTTCCCAATTGCATGTGTTTATTTTAACGTATATTCTGCTAAGGTCATAAGCTTTTTCTATGAGTCTGAAAGATCAATAGACTTGTTAAATTGTGTCTAAACCAACTATATAACTTCAAGCTTGAAAATACATTTTTCACTTACCAAGAAACAATTTAAAAATAAATAGAAACCCAGAAAAAATAAAGTGTACTTGGGTACCCCATGAAGGGACAGTACACTATTTTTGCATGCCACGAATCCCGCCCATATAAGACTAGAAACTTAATCAATAAATGTTGTGTGTGACTATCTTCTCCACTGACCAGCCATCCCCATCTTTCTCCCTCCTCTCGGGCCTCCCTATTCCTGAGAAGCAACACGATGAAATTAGAACAGTGAATAACCCCACAATGGCCTGTAAGTGTTCAAGTGAAAGGAAGAGTCACACATCTCTCATTTTAAATCAAAAGCTAGAAGTGATTAAGCTTAGTGAGGAAGGCATGCCGAAAGCTAAGGTAAGCCAAAATCTAGGCATCTTGCACCAAACAGTTAACCAAGTTGTGAACACAAAGGAAATGTTCTTGAAGAAAATTCAAAGCATTATTATTGTGAATACATGAATGTTAGAAAGCATAACAACTTTCTGGCTAACATAGAGAACGTATTAGTCATCAAACCAACCACAACATCCCTTTTAGCCAAAGCCTAATCTAGAGAAAGACTCTACTCTTCAATTCCTTGAAGGCTGAAAGAGGCAAGGACACTGTAGAAGAAAAGTTGCAGAAGAAGAAGAAAAGAAGCTACCAGATGTTGAGTCATGAAATTGAAGGAAAGAAGCCATTGCCATAACATTGAAGTGTAAGGTGAAGCAGCAAGTGATGATGGAGAAGCTGCAGCAGTTTATCCAGGTGACCTGGCTAAGGTAATGCAGGTGGCTACACTAAACAAATGATTTTCAATGTAGATGAAACTATTTTATATTAGAAGATGCCTTCTAGGATTTTCATAGCTATATAGAAGAAGGCAAAGCCTGGCTTCAAAGTTTCAAAGGATAGCTGGCTCTCTTGTTAGGGGCTAATGGTGACTTTAAGTTGAAGCCAAAATCATTTATTACCATAAATAGAATCCTAAAATTTGAAAATCCTAGGGCTCTTCAAAATTGTACTGAATCTATTTTGCCTGTGCACTCTCAGTGGAATAATAAAGCCTAGATGAGAGTGCATCTGTTGACAACAAGATTTACTGAATATTTTAAGCCTGCTGTTGAAATTTACTGCTCAGAAAAAAAAAAGTCGTTCAAAATATTACTGCTTATTGACAAGGCATCTGGTCATCCCTCCATCTCTGATGGATGGACAATGAGATTAATGTGATTTTCAGGCTTGCTCACACAACATACATTCTGGAGCCCATGAATTAAGGGGTAGTTAGTCTTTCATGTCTTATCAAGAAATGCATTTCATAAGACTATAGCTGCCATAGATAGTGATTCCTCAGTTGGATCTGGGCAAACTAAATTGAAAACTTTCTGGAAAGTATTCACCATTCTCCGTGCCATTAAGAACATGCATAATTCATGGGAAGAGGTCAAACTATCAACATTAACAGGACTTTCAAAGAAGTTGATTCCAACTTTTATGGATAAGTTTGAGGGTTTCAGGACTTCAGTGGAGGAAGTAACTGCAGATGTGGTGGAAATTGCAAGAGAACTAGAATTAGACATGGAGACTGAAGATGTGACTGAGTTATACAACTTCATGATAAAACTTTAATGGTTGAAGAGTTGCTTCTTAAGGATGAGGGAGGAAAGTGGTTTCCTGAGGTAGAATCTACTCCAGGTGGAGATGCTGTGAGGATTGTTGAAGTGACAGGGAAGAGTTTAGAATATTAAATCAATTTAGTTAATAAAGCAGCAGCACGGTTTGAGATGATTGATCCTAATTTGGAAAGAAATTCCACTGTGGGTTAAATGCAAAACAGCACCTGCACAGTACAGAGTAATCATTCATCAAAGGAAGAGTCAATGGAAAAGGCCAACTTTCATTGTTGTCTTATTTTAAGAAATTGCCACAGCCACCCCAACCTTCAGCAACCACCACCCTGATCAGTCAGCAGCCATCAACATGGAGCCAAGACCCTCCACCAGCAAAAAGGTTATGACTCCTTGAAGACTCAGATAAAGGGTAGCATTTTTTAGCAATGACATATTTTTAAAGAAAGGTATGTATATTGATTTTTTGACAAAATGCTGTAGTACACTGAATAGAGCACAGTATAGTGTAAACATAAATTTTATATATACTGGGAAACCAAAACATTCATGTGATTCACTTTTATTGTGATATTCACTTTATTGTGGTAATCTGGAATTAAACTTACAGTATCTCTGAGGTATGCCTGTAGATATAATTCTAAAATATCAACTAATGACTAGGATATTTTGATAGTTTATCAACTTTCTGTCCATTTTCATACAAGCATTAAGGCCTTAAAATTTGATTATTAGTCATCAGAAATAAATCAATTTAGTCTATTTAAAATATGTTTTGTTTTCTGCATTATCAAATTAAGTTATCCTCAATGAAAACAAGATCTTTTAAGGGGAAGGAGTTGATAACAATAACAACAAACTGAAAACATGATTCTCTATGTTATTACCTAAAATGTAAACAAAAAGTTAAAATTACTTGTACTAACAGAAAATTGTATCTATGTAGAAAGCATACATATCATTTTTGGACACCAAATATATAACTTTTACTTATCAAAATAACAAATTACTCTTTACATAATAGAAAATATATAAAATGTTCTTGAAAGATCTATGTTGGTGTCAAGTATAGTTTAAGAGGAGGGAAGAATATATAGTTTATGTGCTATAATAATTCCCATAACAAGGAGAAAGAAAAAATACTAGCATGTTAAATTATACATTATAAATTCAAACTGATAATCTAGAATTCAGTGATAATGACAATAATACAGTCATAGGTGATACATATTTTATTCATGGTTACACAAAACATTTTCTAAAAAAAGAAAGTACTCAATATATAATAATTAATTGGGATATAAAAAACTTAAAAATTTAGAGTATAAATTTAAATTAGAAGAGTCCAAAGTAAAAGCCAAAATTCATACTTATCTATATAAGAAAATAGGGTGTTAAGTAGTACTTTTCCCATTAAATCACAATGGGAGCCAAAGAAATGGCCAAATTAACCCACATTTGTAAAGAGAGAGTCAGTCAGTCAGAAGGTTTCATTAGGACTAAGAGGTGATCACAATACACTCCCTAAACTTTCAAAGAAAAAGGGACAGAGTAAGTATGGAAGAGAGGGAGACACGAAGGCACCATATACGTAGTCAAATTGTGAAGGGTGCAGTGTCCAAGCTTTGGGGAGGAATGTAAACCAGTTTCCTCTCTCATTAACCAAGTGTACGTATGTGTGTGAGGATGTGTGTTCTCTAAAAGCTAGATTAAAACTTTGTCACCTGGACCTAGGCAAAGGGACAGAAACCTTTATTTGTAGACTTGATTCTGGAAAATATAGAGAATTTGTGTGATACTTCCTTGATAAAGGACAAAGAAAAAACTGATGAAATTGTGACTTTAGAATTAAAAATTGGAGCCCAGATGGCTTGACATTCAGATCCTAAAGTTCAAATCAATGCCTTATGCAGTAAGTGGCTACCAGTATCCCATGCTGTTTTTGCTATGATGTGTGAGAAACATCTTGATCCCTTTGATACTACAAGTGAGAGAGTGGAGTAAAAAACTGATGTGTGCCCAGAGGATTACAAATAATTTAACTCTCTTCGGTGGAATCTGAGGCACTGAAGCAGTTGTTATGAAACGTGGAAGTGAAGATATTACTCCAGTTATTATCTTTTCGCCAAAATGTTTGCAAATGATGCTAAAGCTTTGCCTTAGAATAAGCCAAGACCTCTCTCCCAAAAAGGAATTGCTCAGAGGCATGAGCTTGCAAGAAGAAGACACGTGGAGCATGGAGCAGCTTGGAGCAGCACAGAGGTGGGCACCCTGGGAGCCCACCCAGGACCACCCAGGATGGGAGTGTCTTTGAATGAAGTCCAGAGGTAGAAGAGCCAAAAGATGATGAGCACCAGGTGGAGAGTATGACCTCTAAACCTGTGCCCCAGGAAGGAAACAACTAAGAGTCTTTTATTGCATTTGCTTGAGTATTCAGTGGTATGGCTTAAAGAGGGAAAAAATGCTTGTCTTGAGACCCAAATACAGTCCTGTTGAGTTTCTGTAGTGGGTGCCATTAGGCTTCTCAGCAACACCAGATGACCTTCCCCCAGTCCGCCATAGGGCATGCTGCACTCTGGAAATCCTGTGTCTTCTGATGGGAAGGGAAATCTAGAGGAGGTAACTTCTGGGAAGTGTGCTAGGAATAGGATGCCATCAAGACTTTGTGCTGAAATCCACACCACTGTGCAACCTGCCACCTTGCCCATCATTTATACCATTCAACTTTGAAGCACCCCGATTCTGAAGGTCACTGCTGAACTGAAACACTCTAAGTGGCATGCTTCACTTTGTCAAAGGAAGGAAGCTGTTAAACCAAGCTGATCCCTGTGTCCAGATTTTAATTCAGGAAACAGAAGAGCATGTCCTCATGTCAGAGAAAAGACTGTGGAGCACCTAGAAAGGCAGAGAATCCTCAACAACAAAATAAGTAACTACTACCATTGCCAGAGTCTTTTCTCTATAATAAATTAAAAACTATCACCCAGGGTTTGACGCTGAGAAATTTTCTGCATGCTGCAATTCTCCGTGCATTCACTTTCAATAAAGTTGATCTATATAAATATCTTTTAAAAAATGCCAACCTTCTCCTGTGCATCTTTGAGCAATGGGGAATTGAAGAGATAGCATAGAGCAGAGATAAAGACAAAAGGAAAGCCAACATTCCACACTGTGTTTCTAGGGCAGAAGGAGTGAGCTTTTCATAAGGCAAACAGACACCCCAGCTATTAATGGAGCTTGAGCTGCTGTTGTTTCTCCCAAGAGGATTGTCTGCAGACAGTGAACACAAACAGCATGAGCTTGTGGATGCCTGAGGTGGCAGGAGGTAAGGGGATTCCTAGAAAAGGACTGGGTCAAAGTGGGTCTACACAGACGGAAACCCCCTGGGCCCTCCAAAGAACTTACTCGTAAATCCCTTAAAAGAGCAAGCCCTTGGGTTTGTGCCACACAGAGGACATCAGTGGCCAATCAGTGTCAGCCAGAGAGTCGAAAACAGCAAAGTGCAACAGAGCAGGTGTCAGTTAAGTAAAAAGATGCACCTTTTCACTTTCCTTCAATAATTTAGAAAAATCTAGCCTCAAAAAGGGAAAATGGGAAGAGTGAATTAAAGCTAACCATAAATTTCCTTTTTCATCCTCACCATTTAGAGTCTCAGGGAAAAAAAGAAAAACATGAATTAGGATTTGGACTGAAAGGAGGAGAAAAAGTAAATCGATTCATCTTTAACTGGATTGATCTTTAAAACTTCAAAGTCGCCAGAGAATTTCAGCATCTACTCAAGATACAGTTAAGAGATAAACATGGAGATTTGACAGAGTCCAATTAAAATCAGTGAATTAAAACCATTTCATTTATACCCCTCTGCTTTGAGACTCCTCATTATAGGACCATATCTAGAACATTCTTGAATAGCTGTGTTCTTTTTAATAGAGCTTTATTACTCTTAATATACTGCACAGACTCTTTAAATATCTACTTGACTTTTAAAAATATGTATATATACTAAAATAAAGCCTTTAAAGGAAGTAATACAATGGAAGCATGTATGGAAATAGACTATTAATAGTTATGCCTCTTTCTGGTGCCTTGTTTTTTTCAGAGGTGACAATGTCATGCCTAGTATCATTTCCCTACATCATCTCAGTAGTGGATAGGAGGGGACAGTAAACAAGATTTAACTATGTCTTTATGTTGAACAGAAAACATGAAAGAGGAAGTAACAAAAACAGCCTGCAAAAATATTTCTTCCTCCTTATCAACTCAAGAAATATTTATTGGCAAAGGAAAATTCATTTCACTTTTTTTAGAAGTGACTCTTATAAGTAATATTTATATTATCAATAGATTTTTTTCTCTTTAAGCAAGCACTCTCAATGCAAATACATAAATGTGAATCGCTAACCCATATAGCTCGCTTTCTTAGTTACCTAGAAAATAGTAACTCTTACAGCAACACATCATTTACTCTAAGTTAATTTTTTGCAGAATATTCATTGCACTCAAAGCTAATTGCTCAAAGGTAAGATTTTGTTTTTTGATTTATATGAAGTATACCAGTCAGGAAAAACTATGGCTAACCTAGACATTTAAATGAATAGATAAATAGATAGATAGACAGACAGACAGATACCAGACAGATAGTTTTTAGTGGCATATGTTGCATTTGAAATTAAGAATATTTTGTTCAGTTAAATTTTGAGCACCAGAGTTTCTGAATACCACTCTTAAAATAAATTTCATTCTAATATAATCCTTCATGAATAATGTCCAATTTATGAAGTGATTAAAAAAACTATTTATTAGAAATAATGTTTGAGAAGCTATAAAAGAGGAAAGTTAGCCGAATGTGATAAAAACATTGTTCAAGTTCTGAATAATATTTGGAAATCACAGTTTTTGAAAATTTATCAGCCTTTCATTCTGTGGCATCAATTCCAGCAATGTTTTACCCTAGTGTTCTTTCCCTGAAGGAGGATGCATAGGAGACAGTCTGGCTTTTATTTACAAAAGCCTATTCTCTGTGAATAGTCTACAAAAGTGGGTTTCTGTAGATGTTATGAAGAGTTTAGAGATATGTGAGTGAAGGAAAATAAAGGAAAATTCTAGAGAGAGAAAGACAATCTTTGAAACCTAATTCCATGGAGGAGCCTAAGTGTGATGGTAAAACTTCAAGTATTCCATGGCACTTGATAGTAGAATGTACATTTGAGTATGAACACATGTGGGTCTCATTCATTCAGTTTGACAAGAGATCCATTGGATTCTTTCCATATGAAGAACTGCATCCCCAGTTAACTGATCTTAATCAATGCAATATTAATTCATCACTTCATTTTAGGAAGGTAGACAATCCAATTAAAATGTAAATGTTAAATATAAATTTTAACTGGTGGTAAATAGTATTGTCTTAGGTCAATACCTGTTATTAGTGTATTTTGACAAATTGCATTCACCTACTGCAGTCTATACGTCTGTCTCCATATTGAAAAAGTGTACCACCTAAGCAAAATTTTAAACTGTATCACATCACCTCACTCCACACATAGTCCCATATTTGGCCATTTTAGCTACCAAGGGATTGCCAATAACCAGAATGAAACATAAATAATCTTAACAGTTCCTAAATAAAGCCTTTATTTATAGGGTATTTACTCATAGCCGATTTTCACACAACTTTTATTTGCTTGGTTAGTTTCCAGCATTATAAAAATTAAAACTCACAAGTGTCTAAACTGATAAATACAGGCACCATAAGAACTTTTTGTTTAATTTTGAAAGACTGACAGTAACAGCACGATACCCAAATGTGTAAATACACATTATTTTATTATATAATTTTATAAAATAAGTAAGAGCATAAAAAGTAACAAATGAAACAACAAATTAATTAAAGCCTAATGAAAAATGTACTTTAGTAATTTATATGCTAGTCTTGTTACTGTAATAAAGCCAATTCCCATCTCTCCATCACCTTACACACACACACACACACACATACACACACACACACACACACCCAGTGGTCTGATTCCTGCCACATTTATGCATCAGAACTCCTCTTGCGTATGTTCATTAAAATATATATTATATATATTTTCTAGTAAATGTATATAATATATATATCTCATAGAAGTTCTGGAAAAAGAAGAAAAGTAAGTAATTGTGAAAATCTCTCATTCCTATTGGATATCACCCCAGTTATTATGATAGAAGCAAATGAAATTAATGAAGAGATATTCTGATGCTCTGAACAGAGGCAGAAATGCTTCAGGCTGAAAGAGAGGGGACCAGTTAGCACACCAAGTAAGTCTGGAGTCTCTGGGAAGATGAGGATACAGCAACCACAAGCACATACTCTTGGCAAGCTTGTGTAAGAGAGTGGAAACACTGAGGCTTCTCTAAATAGCTTACTAAAGTGAGAGAAAAAGAAGGATGGAATTGCCAAATGATGACGGCAGACTTACTGTGCAACAAAAATGCTATGTGGAGGAACCTCAGAAATAACAAACAAACACTTTGGGTGGTGCTGAGATGTGGTTTTAACTTATTTAGGGATTATCACTGCAGTCTATATTTACGCTAAGTACATTTTGATTCTTGATAATAAAATAAGTTCTTCAAAAGTTTCAGTTATGCCCTATTCATACCCAGGCAAAGCTGGCAGTTCCTTACTGTCCTGCACTGTGACCACTATTCTCAAGAGTTTTACAAATTTCAACCAAATAGGTTGAGGTAAAGATCCACATGTGATCTTTTAAGAGAAATAATACCCTGAAATCCTGACTCAACTCCTATGTGGTGATCCCAGCTGGACCTCTTTTCACTTGAAATTCTAGCCTTGAGCTCTAAGCAGTTTGGTCCTTGCTGATTCTCCTAGGATCCCCTAGCAACACCGTTAGTCTTCTTGAATCAATAGTTCTTAAGCAGAGAAAATAAAGCTCCAGGCCAAAATAAGACAGAAAGAGTACAGGAAAAAAAAAAACAAAAACTGGCATATCTTTCTCTTGTGATTTCATTACTTCAGTCACTGAAGACCACATACTCAGTTTTCCTGAAGTATGAGAATTGTGACAAGAAGGAGAAAAACCATTATAATCCCCTTTTTCATTGTATGTTAGTTATTATTCAACATTCTTCCAATGATTGCTGGTCTAGTTCATCAATGTAAGTTTGTGGTGATTTTATTATGCTGTAGTCTTTCCTCAGTACCCTTTTTAGCGTGTCCATCATAATAATTGGTCTCCCCTGCTACCGGAAAAATGCTTTAGGTAAATTTGGGGCCACTTTGTTTATTTGCCTTTTCTCTTTTTATCTCATTTCCATGATAATTTTTATATTTTAGTACTATCTAATAAATTTAAACTTTTAGGATATCTGCTGGATGTATATAATATGATAGGCAATATATTTCACTTAAACTGTGATATCTTAGAATTTTTATGTATTGATATTGGTGTACAATTATATGATAGACTACTGAAAGAAAAATTATGGTGATGCCTTGGTTTAAGGTAATAGCACTATAGTTTGAAAAAAGAAAATGATTTTAAATTAATGTAGAATGAACACTGTTCAGTGATAGATTAAGTACAAGCTATAAACAAAAATGAAAATTTAGTTCTGTCTTAAGAAATTGGTTTCCTAAGGATGAAGAAATTGAGTTGTTAGTGCTAGGATTGAATTAGATACTCAGATACATGGGGAAAATGGGCAATCGGTACATATACATTTAAAGTTTAGAAAAGTCTTGAGAGAAACACGTTTGCCAAATGTTAATATAGAGGTGACGTTTGAAATCACAGAGATGGATGTGAGCTTGCCTAAGAAGAGAGAAGGGACAGAAATGAGTAAATGCTGTAAACTTGGGTTCAGTAGTTGAACCCATTAGTGATCTGCTAGATGCTGCCTGCTGATATACAGTCTTTTTAATATGACTCAAGTTTGGGGAGTTTTCAGGTCATATCGTCGTAAAGAATCAGAACTCTGAGTTCTTCCTATTTTAGGGAATAGCTTACTTTTTAATATGGCCATTTTTCAAAAGAATGATCAGGTTTATTTCACGTCATAGCAATTGACATTTATTTCATCTATGCTTAATTATTAGTTTATCAGCTACTATGAAACAATTTGCACTATTTGATGCTTTTTTATACTTTTAGAGAATGCAATTAGGAAGAAAAGATTCCACTTTATATGTGTTTATGAAATGTTAGATTTTTAGATATTTTAAAGTGTGGTTAATTTATTACAAAATAAAGTTGTTATTTAATAAAAAATATTTAATAATAAAAATCATTTAAACTTTGCTATAAGCAGCAATTAAAAACTGAATACAGTTTTATCTGGAGGGTGAAGATATTTACTTAAAAAAGTCCACATAATATGCTTTGAAAGAAATTTTCTAGAAACCTCCGTATTGTTCTCACAATTGTGCTGGGCAGTACTGGGAGGTTATCAATAGTGAGTAAGAAGGAAAATACATCCTTAAAAATTGGGGGGGGATAGTAATAACACAATACAGAACTGCAGAAAAGGATATATTCATGTTATGGGGTTAAGTTATTAAATGGTCTTTTTTGGAATGACATGTACAATTATTCCAGAAAATCCCTAGCCTGGTTCATGCCACTCCTGGAAATCTGAAGCCCTCAGCTTTTACTATGAGTTCTGATTAACTTGCCATAGAATCATCCAAAATAAATATTCATTGCAACCAGGGTTAAAAAAAGAAGATATCTCCAAGGTGATAATAGTGCAGAAACAGAAACAGGCATTGGGTTTTAGTTTTGTGTGTCCTTTATTTTCTGTGATGGGGAGGGAGACTTTATAAATGTGGCTCCAAGTTATGAGTTTTTAATGTAACAAAGTAGGGGGTCACATAATCCAGCACTTCTTGTACAAATCTTTTATATTTCTTGTTATAGTGCTTCCATAGGTAATTTCAGAAAGGTAAAAATATAATCAAATATAAATTAAAATTCTAAAATAACTGAAGTTTCCTACTCCTCTGGTCTTATGTGGGTTTCATGGTCTTTATGCTTTGCTTCTTGCTATTAGAGAGGGAAACATACCGATGAGCTTTTTAATTCGGATGACAAAGTCGTCCCAGGTAGGACAAATCATATGGTCACTGACTTTTCTTACTTTAGCCTATTTTTGGCTTTCTTTAATATTTAGAGTTTCCTCTATTTCATATGTATTTGACTGACAACTCCAAAACTTCTCTACTATTTGAAAATCAATAATTATTGTGCATATTGCTCTGATGGAGGATATTCTGGAATATGGTATAATAGTTGGTTACTTGGTTACTGTTTTACCAATACTTCCTATTTTATTTTTACAACAAATAACTTTTTATGATTTTATCTGGAAAAAGAGCAATGATACACAAAACATTAAAAGTCATACTGAGCTGCTAAATAGATGAGCATTTTACTCATCTTTTATCCTATTAAAAATGTATAAGACTGTGTTATTAATAGAAGACTTTAGCAAAATTCTTCAAAACATTTCAATCAAGGAAATCAATTCATAAAAGATAGTCACACTGATTAAAATATGAACTTAGTTACTTTGAATGTGGGTGTATCTGTCTTTGTGTGTGTGTGTGTGTGTGTGTGTGTGTGTGTTTTCTAAATTTTGGTAAGCAATGCTAATTTTAGCAAATGTACTACGAAAGAAATAAAAGATATGTTCAATTAAATTTGAACTAAATGCTGTTTAATAACTAAATCACACGTTTTATTCCTCTGAAATATATTTACACTTATGTAATACAAATTTCACTAAGTAAACATGCTAATTAAAGCTATAAAAGTTATGTTATTTTTATGTTGATACAAAGTTTTAAGAAAATATACTGTTGGTTAATGAAATTTGAAGGAATAAATAAAGCAAAATTGTTGTTATAAAGTCACTGTAACTTAATTTTTCTCATAATAATGTAGAATATTCTCATAAAAACATCACACAAGATGGGAATATAATAAATGTGAAATTTACTCATACTTTGAAGTTAATCCCAAAGAAAATTCAACTTACTAATATTTTGTAACATTTATTTACTGTGTATATATTTACATGTATTTTTCTGTCTAGCTCTACACAAATTGGATACCTATACACACATTATTTTGTACCCTTCTTTTTCACTAAGTGGTTTGTGATTATTATCATTAACATTAAGAGATTTAAGAATGTATATAGTGATTACACAATATACTAAAGCAAGTTCCTAGGGGGAAAATATCTATTACTGCAAAAATGTTTGTTATTTCATTTTCAATTGGTTTTATTCTATTATGGATCATATCAGAGGGCTTCATAAAATAAGTCATAGTATGAACTAAAGTAGGGAACTTATGTTTGCCAGATTTATTTTAGGGTTGAGATTCTTCTTTCTCAGACCACAGTTTACACCTTATGAGAACTGTAATTCCTTTCCCTAGAAATAAATTTTATTATTAAATTATTTTAACATTTTAAAATATGTTGTATATTTTCAAAATAGCCTCTATAGAAGTTCGTGTCTTTAAAAATTTTTGCTGTTTTGACATCACCATATATATTTAATATTTGAAACAGATAGTAGAAATGTAACTTGTTATAGTATTTTATTTGCAATTATTACAATGCTATTTAGCCTTTCAATATGTGTACTTTTTATTATTTTGTCTTTATTTGCAACAACACTTTCTTTGTAGTAAGAAGTTTTGAAATTGTTCATTGTCACAGTTTGACTATGTACCACATTTTTTCATAGGCATGTTTATCATCATCTTTACTTTTCAAATACATGGTAACCATAATGTTTATTTAATCCTTACACAAGGTTCATTTAGGAGTGTATTATAATATCCAGATGATTTAGGTGAATATTGGTGAGGTTTTCTTGGCTTTTTTATATTGTTCATACTTTAATCTCTAAATTAATTTTATTAAGATCACATTTCCTTAACATTACTTCTAGACATAAAATATAATTATGCTTTGTAAAATGTTTCATGGAAGCTTAAATGCATGATTTATTCTCTGCAAGATGTATATACTAGTATAAAAAATACTAAAATTAATATATATTTAAATTTTATGAAATATTATTTACTTGTATTTCTTTGATATCTCAAAGACCAGAAAGATTATGTTAAAATAATTTAATACTAAAATGTTTCTTCTATTATTTTTGTGTTCCCTACACTTTTTAAACTGTGTGTATATATGGTGTGTGTGTTAATTATTCCTTGTACAAATTTCAAGGAAATTAAAAAATTTTGTGATTGGATATTTTAAATAATGACACATTTTTAATGTGAAAAAGTTGTTTTTCATATTTTAGCTCAAATATCTCAGGTGTTAATATGACGGCCAATTAAAAAATTGTCTTGTCCTACATTCATCAATTTTTCATTTTTTTGTTTGTTTTAGTTATTGCTCTTGTGCACATCAAGTAGATTTGACTTTTGCTTTGTCTTATATTACCCATTTGAGAAGACTTCTCTTTTAATACATATTTTGAAAATATTTAAATTGGTGTTATTTCTAAGCGGTTTTTAATTTTTAAATATTGTTATTGCTTCTGCTGGTAGTATTGTTTTAAGATTCCTTGCTTTGACTTCTTTTTTCTTATTAGTTTACATTTTAGGAAATGTAATAGTTTACATATTAGGAAATTATATATATATATATTGTTTTCTACATATCTTGTTTTTATTCATTATATTTTAAACTCCAAATAAATGTACTAGTTTTCTAGATATCTCAGCAACTCTAATTCAGAAATAAAACTGTTTATTAATTTCTACTAATGAAAGGAGAAAAGTTAATACACACACAATTCCTCAGACCAATCCCTTTCTTTCTGCATTTTTCCAAAAGTTACATATCTTTGCCACAGCTTCTTATGGCCACATGCCTGCACAATTTATATTACCATTTAAAAAAATTCCTTAGCTTTTATTTTGTTTTTAAACACAATCATTTGTGTTTCATTCTATGAATAAATCATATGGATACTTATCCATTACTTTTTACTATCATAAATTTCAAGGTCATTAAATCTTATTTCAATTCATTTATTAGTTGTGCTCTGTTCAGTATACTATTTTGTTATACTGGAATTTGGATCTTGACACATTTTTTAAAAGTGTACATGAAGTCTTTGGATATTTCAAAAAATACTTCTTGTGGAATTATGTGCAAATGTCATAGCTGCTGCTTTAGAATTCTCAATTTCACCCTGGAGGAGTAATCAGCAGTGAGGGACAAAGGGGACTTGGACCTAAGACTGTGCCTGAGCAAAGCAAGGGGAACAACTGCTGATGCTGCCCAGGAAACTTACAGCTCCAACCTCTGTGTGCAGCTAACATGACCTAAGAATCCACATGGACCTCACTTGGCTTCAGCACTCCTCCTCTCTGGGGCAAGAGTTGAGGTGCTGGGAGAAAAGAAAGCAAACACTTAAAGGGAACAACACCAGCTTAAGCCTGACCCTCACGGTTTTTGCTCCAGCAACTTGGGATCAGACCCTCCACCACCAAAGTCAGCAGAGGAAGGAAATAAAAAAGATTAGAGAGAAAATAAATGAAATAGAGACCAAAAAAAAAAAAAAAAAAAAAAAAAAAAGATGATTTTTTGAAAAGGTAAACAAAATTGATAAACATTTAGCCAGGCTCACTAAGAAAAATAGAGAGGACCCAAATAAACAAAATAACAAATGAAAGAGAAGAAATAACAACAGATACCATAGAGTTTTTTTAAAAATGTAAGAATACTATAAATAGTTATATGGCCACAAAATTGAAAAACCTAAAAGAAATGGAAACATTTTTAGAAATATAAAACCTGCCAAGACTGAATGAAGAATAAATAGACAATTTGAACAGACATATTACTAGTAGTGCAACTGAATTTGTAATGAAAAACAAAATCGACCAAACAAAAGTTCAGGACCAAGATAGCTTCACAGGGGAATTTTACCAGACATATAAGTAATGGTTAATTTATATCCTTCTCAAATTATTCCAAAGAACTGAAGAGGGCAGAATACTCCAAAATTCATTCTATGAGGCCACAATTACCCAGACACCAAAACCAGACAAAGACACTCCAAAAAAAAAAAAAAAAGAAAGAAAATTACTGACCAATATTTTTGATGAGTATAGATGCAAAATTTCTCAACAAAATATTGGCAAACTGAAATCCAACAAGACCAAACTCTGAAAACTATAAAATATTGATGAAAGAAATGGAAGATGATGCAAAGAAATGAAAAGACAGCCTCCTAATTCAATGGCTATTGAATTGGAAGAATCAGTATTGTTAAGATGGCCATACTGCCCAAAGCAAGCTAAAGATTCAGTGCAGTTCCTATCAAAATGCCAATGACATTTTTCACAGAAATAGAACAAATAATCCTAATATTTATATGGAACCACGGGAGACCCTAAAACGCCAAATCATTCCCAGCTGGTCTTATTTCCTCTCCCTTTGAACATCAAATGAAGATGAGAAGGTGCATAAAATTCTATAAAAAGACAAAATATCACAGCTAATTGTCAATCAAAACCAAACAGGAAGAATGGTCAGCATCAACAAAAGCTAAATTTCTAAAGCAATCATCCCATGAGTGGAAGTATGATCTTGTTTCCATTCTTTTGATAATGGAATTTCTTTAGCATTGCTAAAAAATAAGGGTAAAAGGTGTGTAGGCAAACGACATAAATGAAATTGAAGTAGTGTGAAAAAAAATTTTTTTTAAATAGACAAATTCTCACATGACATTGTAATATGTCACTCTAGTGTCATACAATAGCTTGTACAACAGAGAATGACATATTAAGTTGTCATTTTCACTTTCACATGGAGGAGGGTATATATTCCAGTAATATATAAGAATGAGAATGGTGTCTAGTCTCTTGTATTCATATGTTTTTAATGTACCTAATTTCTTAATCCACATGATGTATATTTGAGACGTATTCTTATTTAAGAGAAAATAATACTTATCTAATTAAATTCAAAGAAACATAAAACTTTGCTCTAGCCTTAGATCATCATCTGAGTGATGCTATGTGGCAATTTTTATTAATGAGGAGTATATTATTGAACTCCTAAGCAAAGTGGTTTAAATGGTAAATTATACACGTGTTTCCTCTGCTATTCACAGGTTGCCCATTTCCATGTTATTTGATAGAACAATGCATAAGAAAAGGTAACAGAGTGTAACCTAGTTTATCTATTGCTTGAAAAATGGATGAATCAGAGGCAAGTGTCTCTCCATCTTTAAGTCTGAAGTATGAATGTTATTGGGTTCAAGAGCAAGCTGACCGGCAGACTCTCCTTCCTCAGAACTCACTGAGAGAGCTCTAGAAAGATAAAAAAATTTGCAAGAACAAACTCAAATAAAACTTCAACGGTGCCTAGAATATGGGAGAAGTAACTTTAAATATGCATTTGAAGTCAAAGAATGCAGCCAAATCACACACATCATGATCTACTTCAATGGGCAGAAATGCTTTGTGAAACAAAGATCAAAGGATGCCAGCTCATATTGTGAAATTATTTCATGAAAGCTAGTAAAGAGAAACTAACTAAATTAAAAATAGGAACATCCTAATGATCACAGCGATGTTTTTAGTGCGGATATGCAAATCTACATGACACGAACCAGCGAAAGGGAATATTCTATTGCTTAACAAGATTTCACACCCTTTTCTTTTGTGACTGGGCTTTTATTTTTTAAATTTTTTTTAATTGAAGTATAGTTGATTTACAATGTT
This sequence comes from Camelus ferus, assembly GCF_009834535.1. Lineage (NCBI taxonomy): Eukaryota > Metazoa > Chordata > Mammalia > Artiodactyla > Camelidae > Camelus > Camelus ferus. Next base: position 960,089 of record NC_045709.1, read on the forward strand.
ATGCTAATTTCTGGTGTACAGAACAGTGATTAATTTATAAATGTATATATATTCCTTTTCATTACAAGCTATTACAAAATATTGAATATAGTTCCCTGTGCTATATAGTAGGGCCTGGATGTTTACTTATTTTATATATAATAGCTCATATCTACAAATCCTGCACTCATATTTCTTTTTTAATATAGTACCTTACATTATAATTTTAGTAGTTTTGCTCATTTGTCAAAATTGTCTCTGGTTCTGTCAATAAAGATATTTTCCTAGTGATGACTTTTTTACCATATTTACTTTAAAAAACTCTGTAAGTTTTTCTGATCACAGTCACTTCACTTAGTGCCATGTAGTTGCTTACAACTAGGTGGGAAAATGATGAACAGTGTCACGTGGGTATTGGCAGAGGCCATTCTCAACACCTGCTTAGAGAAGCAGCACACCCTCAGGTCAAAGATTTACTGAAGCCGTAATTCAACAGTGGAAGACTAAAGTAAGTCAGTGTACTGGTGAGTGGGGGAGAAAGTAATCAAGAAGCTACTAACAGTGTGGGCTAGTGCTGCGAAATTAGCTGGGTAGTCGTCTCATTCAGGGTAGCCTCGGGGACTTGCTGTGCAACTTGACACACTCAGGGAACAGAATGAGCTGAGTCTGACAAGCAGCCCTCCGGAGGTTCTAAACAGTCAGTTTACCCCCAGATCGACCCAGCTTTCATTTGGAAATACAGGGATCAAATCCTACTTTTGAGGGAGAACTGTGACAAGGGTGAAGACAGATTGTAGGGTGACAGTTAAGCTATCTGTCTATCCACTCGGGGATCCAAGGTCCCAGCGGTGATGGTGTCATCACATTAATGATGCAGAACAATTGCAACTCCTCAGCTTTGTTAAAATGTAGGCAATATGGGAGCATTGAAATTCCATGGTGATTTCCAGAATTTTTTCAGGACACTCATGCCAAGTATATAATAATTGTGGCCGTGAGTTTAAGTGTAACACATGGTCCCTCTCTGCCTGATGTAGCCCGAAGCCTTCTGGTTACACATGTATTTCAGAAAAAAGTTGTTTCCGGAATTATGCTTCTTCTAGTAAAGAATCTGTCTTCTGCCGAGATTGTAGTAAAGCTGGGTGATCCTGATACATTACACATACGTGGACTCTTACTATAACTGTTTTGACTATATGGATCACCTAGAGTTGTACTGAAAGTCTAAAAAATAGGAATCTCTTGTCCAGCGCTGTGTGATGCAACTACAAGAACGACAGAACAGTTCCACATCTCTGCTCTGCATTATAATAACCACCAGCCACATGATACAACTGAGTACTTGAAATGTTGTTAGTTTGACAAAACTGAGTTTTTAATGGAACTTAATTTGATTTTAATTTTATTTGTTTATTTATTTATTTACCTATTTTTTATTTTGAATGGAGGGACTGGGTATCAAACCTAGGACCTCGTGCATGCTAAGAATCTACCACTGAGCTGTGCCCTCCCCCACTGATTTTAATTTTAAATAGCCGTAAGTGGCTACTGGCTACTTCTTTGTACAGTTTAGCTCTAGACTATAAAGTTAAAACAACTAGAAGTGAGCAACTTATAGGTATGGAGTCAAAAGACAACTACTTAGTAGAAACTTTAAATATAAATATAAATAAGTGTAAATATAAATATGCATTTCCATCCTGACCAGATGTTCAAATTTAGTATTATTCAGGTGTTATTTCAGGGATTCATAAATTCAGTCAGAAGCCTAAGTACTTCTCATCTTCTGGCTCTGCCCTCTTTAAGGTGTCCAAGTGGGACTCCTCATGAACACATGCTGTTTTCTGAAGCTCCAGGAATCAGATCCTCATCTGAAACATCTAAAGAAGGAAAGGAGGGAGGGAAGGAGATGAATAGTTGGAGCACAAGGGATTTTTAGGGCAATGAAATTATTCTGTATGATACTATAATGGTGGCTACATGTCATTATGCATTTATCAAAACCCATAGAATGTACAACATCAAGAGTGAACCCTAATGTAAACTACAGAATTTAGTTGATAATAATGTGCCCATGTTGGTTCAGCAGTTGTACCAAATATGCCACACTGATGAGGGATGTTGAGGGTAGGGGAGTATATATGTGTGTGTGGGGAGAGCTATGTGCAAACTCTCTGTATTTTCTGTTCAATTCTACTGTGATCCTGAAACTTCTCTGAAAGAATAAAGTCTATTGAAAAAAAAATAAAGGAGGAAAGGAATCCATTCTTTGGTTCTTTTATTTCATGCTCTCTATACTGGAAAGGAAAATCTTTCTTAGAAGGTAGCTTCATTTGCATTTTATTTGTTTTAAAAGTCCTCAGGGGCAGAACTACCTGCAGAGGTTTAAGGGAACGTGACATTTCAGACTGATTCATGGGAGATCGGCTCATGCAACAAAGGAAAAACAGAAGAAGAACTGTTAAGTAGGGCACCCATAGTGTCTTCTAGACATCCTATGAGTGTTGAAGAAAATATCAGCCAGGTAGGGGAAATGAAAAGGGAAAAAAATACGCAATAAGATATACTTCTGTAGAAATATGAAAATGTGCCAGGGGTCTTGAAAGGTAGACAATGATGAAAAACAGTTCTACAGTAATAGAGAAAAAGATTTTAAAAGGCAAAGTGTATGGCTTCTTTAGACTTGAGACATCATATGGTGTGTGGTGAGAAGTAGAAAGGTAGGAGCATGAGGACCTACAAAGAGTTAGGTCATCTGAAGTACATGTGCCGAGATAATGTGTACATCAAGTCAGAAGTGGTGGGGAAATGCTGAATAATTTTCAGTGGAGAATGGCACTATTATATTACTTGCTGACTGCCATATTTAATGTATTCTGAAGGGTAGAATATGGCAGAGACTTTTCATGTTCACAACCACTAACCCAACCCGGCACTCCATCCTCCTTCCCAACTTTCTTTTACTGCATAGCCAGTATCACCTCATAACATATTACTGAGCCATACAGAACATGCTTAAGGCCCATCTCCTCTGCCAGAAACTTCCTGGCTGTTTGTTTTACCATGTTCTCCCTGGCTGCCCTACTCAGGCCACACTAATCTCCTTAGTGATCAACGCACTTGCCAACCATCTCCCTCCTTGGAGCATTTGCTGTGGCTGTTCATTCTATTTGAAATGCTCTTTCCCTGCATATTATATCACTTAATTCTTTGCAGGTATTTATCAGGTTTTGTCTCAGAGAAATCATCTCTAAACTACATATTTAATGTTACAGCCACTACCCTCCCTAACTTAGCAAATGCTATATACGTTTCTAGATTTATTTTTTACATAGTAATTTTTCTCATTGAACATATGTACTTTGATAATACTCTAGATGTTATACTCTAGGAAAATTCTATAAGCGCAAGATTTTTGTCTGTTTTGCTCACTGTTAACTAGTGATGCTAACAGTGCCTATGTTAAGCATGTATCAGATTTCCTATGAATATTACTTGAAGGGATATATTCACATTTCATAACAGTTGTATACCTGTAACTATCTTTCTCTTACTAATAAGATCCTTCAGATAGGGCTGTATGTTACTTGCTTATTTCAGGCTTAGCATTTTTCTGTTCTATAAACTCACACAAATAATTATTTAATATGTGAGCTGTATTGGTACACTCTGCAGATTAGTAATATATGGGATTATACATGGTGCAGTTATGAGCAACATTTGTCTCTGATAAAATTAACTTAAAAAATGAATTATCCATGTCTTGGCTATTGTAAATAGTGCTGCTATGATTTCCATCAACAGATGACTGGATAAAGAAGATGTAGTATATTTATACAATGGAATACTATTCAGCCATAAAAACTGACAACATAAGGCCATTTGCAGCAACATGGATTCTCCTGGAGAATGTCATTCTAAGTGAAATAAGCCAGAAAGAGAAAGAAAAATACCATATGAGATCGCTTATATGTAGAATCTAAAAGAAACAAACAAACAAACAAACAAAGCATAAATAGAAAACAGACGTAGACTCATAGACATAGAATACAGACTTGTGGTTGCCAGGGGGGTGGAGGGTGGGAAGGGATAGACTGGGATTTCAAAATTGTAGAATAGATAAACAAGATTATACTGTATAGCACAGGGAAATATATACAAGATCTTATGGTAGCTCACAGAGAAAAAAAAATGTGACAATGAACATATATATGTTCAGGTATAACTGAAAAATTGTGCTCTACACTGGAATTTGACACAATATTGTAAAATGATTATAAATCAATAAAAAATGTTTTTTAAAAAAGTAAATTATCAACCAACTATTTAAAAACAAGTATATTTAAATTTCAACTCCATATGTTATATATTTAAGCTAGATCTTCTTTCCCTCATGGTAATAATCAATTAATGTCAACTATTAGTTGTCTAATCCAGAGAAGGCATATGCTCAATAGTTAAAAATATCCCCTCTCCCCAATTCACATTATTCATTTATATTCATTGTCTTGCTTTCTTAATATTTTAGTGTGTAACCTCTGTTGTAATTAATGGAAAACCTGAGAAGAATGCAAAAATATTCTTTTCACTCAGTATTAGAATCTTTTCAGAGGAACTGGTTTTAATTAGGTCTATTTTAAAAAGAAATAGAACTATTTGTTGATAGGAGCATTTTACTCACTGTATTAATGTGCATATTTTGATAATCTTTATAATTATTTTCGTTTGTCAATTTAATATATTAGCTAATTCAAAACATTAATTAACTTCAGTTCTCTAAATTAATTAAATCTGAAACATCACAGAGTCCTGTTGTCTCTGATTAGTGAACAGCCTTAAGAAAACCTGGACAGGATACACAGAAGCATAACAACAGGATTGGGAGGCTCAACAACATGAACAGAGGTTAATTAACTTGAAATATTTTTCTATGTTGGCATTTTTTCAACCCATTTTAGAGGAAATATTATGCTAGTTATATATAATGTCATGATACAATGAGAGTTTTTCAAAATGAGCTGAAAATACTGCAGAAGGAATTTGAAAGTGTGATGAGAAGGTTTCTATATGTTTACTACCCCAGTGAAATTAAAGATAAGCCAACCCTTTTCCTGGCTCCAACCCAGATTTACTATTAGAAAATAATAATCTAAAAATCTAATCTCCATATTAGAAACTTTCTAAGACATTGACTACACCTCTAGAGTGTTGGAAACAGTCAAAGGAGTGATTTAAATGTACTGTACATCTGCATGTTTAGAAGTAGGTACAATGTTTGAAATTTGTTGATGTCATTTATCTAACAAAGAGGATAAAAGAGTGATTCAGAACAGGTGATTATATTTATAGGACAAAATGTTCTTGAGAAGGTGAAAGCAGATGATTCTAAAGCTCGCGAATGAGGATAGCCTTTGACATGAGTTAAGGGACACAGGAAGGAAGGCAGAGGATGTGGATGAGATGCAGGAGATTTGATACATTTGGTTCAGGGAAGATGGGGCCATTACTGTGCAACTATGTTTATATTTGTTATTAGTATCTATGTAGATACCTATTGTAACATCTATATCATAGAGAAATATATATATATATCATCCACCCAGAGTGAGAAGTGAGAGAAAGTTTAGGAGATTTGATGGGAAAAGAGATAATGTGAAAATAGGTGTAGTGTGGGTGAGTACACATCCTAGTGAAGGATGATAGGATGGCTGAGCAATGTTAAGTTACTATTTGAGATTTCTGGTGTGAATTAGAGGAGATCACTCAACATGAATGTGTGATTTTTCCCAGCTACAATCAGTCTTTCAGGTGCTACTATAGCTACGCTAACTTCAATATTAATAATCACTAATGATTATTGTGTTACGTGTACTAAATATTTTAAATATATAAATTTATCTACAGCATCAACATGCTCAGATAGGTTTGATGACTGCTCCAATATTACACATGAGATATAGAGATTGAACTTATAAAAATATTTGGGTTTATCTAGTGTGAGAGATGGAAGGAAGGAGGAGCAGGATATTAAGAGTGTGGGGAATGGAGTGATTCCTAGAGCAAGTGAATGATGGTATTTTAGTAGAGAATGGAATACTTCATTTCTAGATATCAGATATAGCACAACTCTTAACAAGATTTTTTTCCCTGTAAATAAGTGGGCAACTTGAAATATCAAAAAGATATATTTGGAGGTGGGCTAGTCAAGGGGCAGTGAGACCAGGGATATCAGGAAAAAAAGGAAAATAGTGGGAAGAGAGCCATAATCTTCACTCCATAGTAGATAAAGAGAGGAAAATGGTAGGAAAAGGAGGATGCTCTTCAATGAATGTGGAGGAATAAGTGAGAAATCATCACTGAGTGTTGCAAATTAACTATTTACATTTAGAATCATACATCAAGTAAGCTATATTTGAAGTGAAATAATTTAAAACCTCTCAGTAGTTTTGGAGAGTCCTTCAAGATTGGTTAGGGTAATTAAACACAGCAGCATTATATATGAATACCATGAGGCATGTTAATCATAACAATATATTTTGAATGCAGGTGTGCAGTTTATCAGTAATATCATATTCTGTCAGAGTTACGATTCTCCAGTTCACAATAACACAAAACAAGATTTGATAAACTGACAAGCTGTGTGGAAGTTTCTTGAATCAAAGGGAAGGTTGAAAATTCTTTGGGGAAAAGAGAAAACACAGGCAGTTCCATATAAACTTAGGAGTAGAAATCATCGGTTTTGTCTACATTTACCCACTGAATTAAAGACATTTCAACTTTTATTCTATTTTTCTCTTCACTTCTTTCAAAATTAAATGTTTTAAAATTGATTTGCCCAATAGATGGCTAAGCCATGATGATGAAGCCTTGTAAAAGAAGCCACCAGGACCCTTTAAAGTCAGGGTGGGCTATGTAATGCTGCAATAACAACTTTAAAATATCAGTGGCTTAATACAGCAAAAACCACTCTTATATGACATGTCCAAAGAATGTTGACAGCAGGGTTATACTCATTCTATTCACGCAGGAGCTATGATCACAGAAGCTTCACCATTTCACAGCACTGTAACTGCAATAGACAACTTACAGGTTTGTTATTTGCAAAGAAATACTATGTGTTCTACTTATTTATGTTTCATTGGTTGAATTTTCTTATGACCTTACTTAACATCAAGGAGAACATTTTCTTCACAGGCGAGATCTTTCTGAACATCAGTAATGTCTACCACAAACCTCTGTAGCTTCTAAGGGTGACCAAATGGAATGAATTTCTGTTCATTTTGCAAAAAGGGGAATGGATGCTGAGAAACAACCATTTACTATACAAATGTAAAAATTAAGATTCAAATTAAACATGTGATCAATACATAGGACATATTTTTATATCCATTATGGAAGTGGACATATAAAGAAAAATAATTTGTCCAGTCATGAATTGCATAGTCCATGTCTTCTTGAAATGTTTTCACTGCCTCTTGGTTAAATACAGTTCTTTTTAACCCTTGAAGTTGAAGTTCAACGTCCAAATGCCAAGTCCAAACTCCTTATCTGTTCTCTGATCTTATTTCATTGCCACATATGTCAAGTCTAGCATTAGCACCTGTAACATAATTGGCTATTATTCCTTATTGTCTTCAAAAAATTAATAGAAGTACCTAAAAATACCAGAATGAATATTGGTAACAGAAGCATGTACATTTAATAAAAAATAATAAGCATATTATCAATTTTTTAATTCCAAGAATTGACTGTTTTACTTGTAGAATGCCTCTGGAATGTTATTTTTTTTGCACTGCTTTTAGAAATAATCCAGTTTTACTCACTTACATAACTGTAAGTAGACACAAACTTCTCAGATGATATTTATGTCATTGCTCATGAGTATACAATGCATTCTATTTGCTAGGGCTTTATTTTGAGGATAAATAACTCAAAGATTTAAAGATGTCTCCTTACTTTTTTATATTTAAATAAACAAATGAAAACTAATAAAAGTTGAGCAGATTTTGTAAATTTTTTTTACAGTGTGAATAATATTATTCTTGTACTTATTTTCAATTTTCTTTCTTTACAAATTTCCAATTTCTTTAGTGAATATAAGGCTTGTTAATCAATAAATAATTTGTAGAAACCCATACGTACAGTCTGATATAACAGAAAAACATAAAATTGAAATTCTGGCAATAGAGTGTTACTCCAAGAATGGTGTATTTAAAATTCAAAATAGATTTTATATCAATAGCTAAAGAATACAATATTGTTCCAAAATAATTACTTTCTGTAAACCCTTGTCTAAGCTATCATGTAAAACATTTGTCTGATCAATATCACAGAAAAAAAATCTTCAAAGAATATATGTATGCTTCAGACAATGGACATTTCATCTTCTGTAATAGAAACCTTTTTCTTTTATTCTCTTCAGAAGTTTTGAAGAAAGAATCTTAAAAAAAGAAACCTTTATGTAATTGCAAATAATCATTTTCTGAATAAGTCTATTTTGTATAGAACAGTTACAGTTCTGTCATTCTTTTGTGATCCCTGTCCTTTTCACAAGTGAGGTTTTTAAATTGAACTCTACTGAATATTCTCCATTTATAACAGTTTAAAAAGGTGCTTTCTGAACAAAGTATGACATGATTTATAATTTGGACATATACAATATATTTTCCCTTTAATTTTGTCCCCAAGGAATTGATCAGCATGTTTTCCCTCACTTCAGTTCATCTGTAGTTTTCTCATGTCCCAATAATCTTATTTTATCATTGATATATAAGGTTAAATCTCTTTTATATAATGTCTTATCCTAGACAGATATGTGCTTTCCTTTTGATTTATTCAATTTTAAGCTTTCTCTAGGCATTTGGGCATATTAACTCAACTAAAAACATACTGACCAACCATCAACCAAAAAGCACCCTCTCAACTTTCCAAAGCAATCTAACCCAACACTCCCGTTCACTTCTTCAAAAATTTCTAAGTAATTTTTGCATTATTTATCAAGCTTACATGAATGAAACTGAGCAAGACTCTGTGGGACAGACCCTGATGACTTCCTCCTCTTGTTTGTAGGAAAAGTTTAGCCTCCCAGGCCTTCCCCAAGTTCTATAGAACACATTTAATCAGAGAAGTATGACAATACAGAAACAATTTTGTCAAGTAAGACAAAATAAAAGTAGGTAAGCCATAAAACAGAGCCAAGGGCCTTTAGGTCCTCCTCAAGAGCTAAAGATAATATCCTGAGCCATTTCTTTAGTTGTTTTGTAGATATTAAAACCCCCACTGGTTGGAAGAAGTTAACTGCCTGATGACCATGAGCAAGGAGCTCCCAGACTGGCTGAAGTCCTGTGTTTTGATTACGCTGACCCTGTGATCTCACCTGTTTCCTCACCAACAACCAATCAGAAGGATGTGCAGGAGCTCCTCAGGCACCCTGTGACCCTCTCCCTCACCTTGTCTTTAAAACCCTTCCCTGAAAGCTTTTGGGGATTTTGAGTCTTTTGAGCAACCTGTTCTTGCTTGGCCTTACAATAATCACAGTACTGTCCTTCACCATAACCCAGTGTCAGAACATTAGACTTGCTGTGCATCATGCAACCAAATTTGGTTGGGTAAAATAAATAATATTTCAGTTAACTTCCCCAAATGCCATTTTATTGTGTTTAACATTTCCAAACATTTACCTCCATAAAAGTATATTTACATGTAATTTATATCCATTTTGGGTTTATTTGTATCATTGATACATTAATTATCATAAACTTACCTTTAAGTACAGATCAGCAAAGTAATCTCTGAAAATAAGTGTCCCCTCACTAAGAAAAATGATCATAGAGAAAACTAAAATTTTAAAATCATTAAGTTAATGGTTAATGAATTTTTATTGTATATGTAAAAAAGTTCTTTACAGATTATGTTAATCTTCTCAAGCTGCTATACAAAACATCATAGAAAAATTGGCTTAAACATTGGAACTTTGTTTTCTTGCAATTCTGGAGACTGGAATTCCACGAACAAGGTGTCAGCAGACATGGTGTCTGAAGAGAACTTCTCCTTAGGTTGTAGACAGTCACTGCTTCACTTTATACTCACGTGGCCTCTTCTTAGTGTAGAGAAAGAGAGAGGGGGTGGGCACTGTTTCCTCTTCTTTTAATATAGTGATCCTATCAGATCAAGACCCCACTCTTTTGATTTCATTTAACTTTAATTATGTCCTTACTCCACATATAGGCACACTGGTGGTTAGGGCTTCAACATATGAATTTGGGAGGGACACATGCAATCAGTCCATAACACAGATATTTAAAATTTGCTGTAAAGTTGATTAAAAATTAAGTTATTCCGAAACACAATATATTTTGAGAAGTAATTAGCTATTAAACGTCCATATGAAGTTTTATCCCCATTAAGAAATAGTGTTTATTTATGAATTTTGATTCAGATATAAAAGCATACATAGTTAAGATATGTCTATTTTGTTATAGTAAACTTATATAAAAGAACCCACTTTATCCTCAGTTTGAAATTATAGCCACATTTTTTTAAAAGCGTTTTGAAATCTCTACAATAAATATAGATGAAGATGAACCAACCTATATATATAATATGAAATTCCAATAGAAATATGACTATAAATGATAATATTTTAAACCATACACCTAAGGGTTTAAAGGTCATCTCAAAGCAGTTAAGTGGAATACAAATGAACTTTAAATAATTCCTTCAAAATAACTAATCTTATATTCATTGATAATAGTTCTTAAGAGATTATTTCATAATTAAGAAAGAATATCAAATTGTTTAAAATATGAAGTAAATTATTGACTGTCAATTTTTTAAGTGGAAGGAAAGCTAGAATAGTAGTTTTGAATACATATTTGTATAATTAGCAAAATAACTATGGAATTTATATTTGTTTCATAGTTACATGTAATGTTTGAAAGCAGTGGCAATGGAAAATATTAAATATATATATATAAAGATAAATATATATATGAAATAAATATATTGAGAAGAGAAATATGCCTACCACCCCACCCACATTTCACATCAAAATTGGCTCAGTTAATAGACAAGTGATGACAAGAGAAATAGAACTGGAGAGACAACAAATCTTTTTATAGGAAAAGAGACTATAATAACTTTCTGGAAGAAAAAATATATATAGAAAAGAGCAGATAGAATCAAATATGAAAGAGCTGAAATAAAAGTGAAGAGAGAGGCAACAGAGATTGGATGTTGAAGAGATGAGAGATCTGGAGAGTTACTACAATCCATTGCAATTTTTAAAAGATAGAAGAGTATAAAGGATTTTAATTGAGTTTTGTTAAGTTTTCTCTAATGTAATTCCTTTTTTCCACCCTCTGAAATACAGTTATAAAGACATATCTTCCAAATGAAATCTTATTTATGATTGGACATGTCTGTATGTGCACCTGTACATTTTACAGCTAACATACTGGCACGACCCTGAAGTGAAATCAACACATCCAGGTTTGCTTAGGTTACATGACAACCAGACCAAAAATTTCCAGATGGCGGGGAATTGTTGGGTAGCAGGAAAAGTAGGATGTATTCAAACTGGATAGAAACAGAGAGTTTATAATTGATGGGCCCAAAATAGACTCAGGAAAACATTATAAAGACTAAAATGCACTGACAGGGCTGCCGTGGTACAGCTCCACCACTCGCCCACCTTTCTTCTGTCCTTTGCTGTACTGATCTTGCAACATAAATTTAATTCAAGTAACATTAGGGAGAAGTCTATAAACAGGAAGACCTGTGCTGACCAGAGAAATGTGCATCTCAGAAATGTATGTACAGTTGACTGGGGAGGACCATCCTAACATACTGTCACTGCATTAAACATTTAAAACTTTGGCAAACAGTAAGAAAATGGAAGGAGGGAAACTCCCAAGTATCCTTGAAGTTAAAATTTTCCTTCACTTCAGTAGAGGAGGCATAAAAGCAAAATTAATTTGAAGCATGGAAAACAGAGAGGATTTTTTTTTCAAATGGAAAGTTTATGGATTTAGATTATTATTTATTACACCTGGATAAAATTTTTCATGTGATGCATGAACTATGCTATGAACTAATTAAAAACCATAAAAATTAACATTCATTTTGATGCGAGCGTTTTGACCTTGTGGAATAATTGATGTCAGAGAGGAGGTGTCTTCTCAAAAGTTAGTGCTGATTTCAGCAATGTCACTGAACTATGATGAGGCTGAATTAGAAGAATTCCACGGAGTCTTTACAATCCTGACCAGAGGCAGTAGCCTGGAGAAGGAAGAAAAAGTGGGTGACTGAAGGATTTAAAAAATTGCTGAACACTTCAAACCCTCTTGATTTCCTGGAGAACAGCTAGAAAGAAAGGCAGAAGCAAGAGATTTTTCAAGACCTCATCTTTGGACCTCTTAATTCTACCAGCAGAAAATAAGCACTCTAGCTAAGGAATATAGAAAACTATTACAATTTAAAACTGTTGCTATAGATTCACCAAGTGCCAGTGCTTAAGCTAAGTTTGGTCTAACTATGTAATTTATTCCACAAAATGTTAAATAAATAAGAGAAAAAGCAATAGAAGCATGATGTAAAATGGTGAACGCTTGATGCAGGGCAGGTATCTCAGAGTATGCTCATTCCGTGTGATGTTCTACATCTTGTGTGGATCTAGTTTATATATTTGGTCCCTCAGAAACATTTGAATCCACTCTACTTTGCATGATAGTTGAGTTTCTTCCCCAAACATTATCTTTTGATTAAGAGCCTTTTGATTGAGACTTTTAAGAGTATGCATCTGTCCAGAACTTAAAAAGTCTGAGATTCGACCCTACTTCCATATTAGCAAGTAACAGTTTCATAGATCTTGAGAAATTATTTCATAATTAAGAAAGAAGACTATCAAATCATTTAATTTTTTATTTCTATGATTTCATTTATTTTATATTTAGAAATGTTCAATGTGATATATGGCAAATAATTGTCTAAGGTTGTGAAAAATCTTCAATAATATTATGTACAGTTACAGAGATTGGTTAAACAAGTTACTATTATGAGAAGAACTAGCATGTATTAAACACTATGTAGTTTATAGGCATTATCCCATATAAGATATATATATTTAAATATATATCATTTATTTAATCAGCATGAAATGTATATAGGTAGTTAGAATTACTTTTATATTGCAGAAAAAAAAAAACAGATTTAAGGAGGTTAAATTACATGCCCAAAATATAGGTGCTGGAGTCATAAGGTTATCCCAAATTTGTAAGATTCCAAAATGTGTGTTTTGAATATCACAAATACTTTCATTTTCAGCTAAGATGAAGTGAAATACATTTCTAAAATTTATTTTATAGAAAAATTTGGAAAAATGTTCACAGCATATCAAATAAAAGTAAACAATTTAAAGTAGTAGGATGTAAATATAATCCTGTTTGTATTTATAATTGGAAATATATGAAAATGTTTTTGTTATTTAACCTTGGATGTCCAGAATATGTGGTCATAAATGTTATTATTATAATAAAACTTATAATAAGATGACAAATTGTTTAAATTTAAAACTATTATTAAATTTGAATAAAACAATGTGTACAATGAATAAAAGATCAAATGCCAAGTAGTAGCTAAATCAGGAAAGCAATTAGCAAATAATTTCAACAGTGAATATTTATTTCGCTAATAGGGTTAAACATTTGTTTAAAGACGATGACCTAGTTTCATTAAGATCATCACTGCATGTAAACAGTGTGATTATTCTCACAAATATTGTAGAATTACACACATTTTAAACCTCACAGCAAGACTCTGTAATCATAGCAGGTCTTTCTAAAATGAACAGTATTTCTTTCCCAATAGAACCACAAGTAGACAAATGAGGATACTATGAATAATCATGGCTTCTATAAAGCTGCAGTAATGTTAATTTAGTATAGTTTAAGAATTATATCTCTTGAGGAAATTTCTGAGAAAAAACAGAGAATTTGCCTGGAAGCCATTGCCCAGTTCAAAAAGTGGGATATATATTTTAGTATCAGAGTAAAAAATGTATCATTTGCAGATATTTTTAACCAAAGCATACATTTTTGAAGCTTTATTTGTTAACATGAAATATTTATTGAGGCTTAAAACTATCTTTTCTTTTGGAATTTAGTAAAATGAGACTAGCACATGGTTTTTTTAATGGAAACTTCACTTTGTGAACTATATATGTGTGAATAAACATAAATTTCATTGGTTAGAATTTTGAAAATTAAAAAGAAAGTAATTTAAAGAACAAATTGTTTGACTTTCCTTTGTCTCTTACAAATGTTTTCTTTTAAATTCACATGAGGTTAAAGAGAGTCACTCTTAGAGAAAACAGAAAGTTATTTATAATATACATATATAAAAATAGAAATGTTCTAAGCAAGAACTCTTATTGATAGAGTGAATAACAACATTAAATTAGAAGATAAACTAATATGAATATTAGATGAAGGTGAAGAATAGCCCCCTAAGTGGCAAAATAACAATATTCCCTCTTCACTGCATAATAAAGTTTTATTTAGTTTTTTTTAAATTTCATTATTTTTTATCATTTCCTTGAAAAACAAAAAAGGAAGTGAGCTATTTAGAAAAATACATTTTTTTTTTTTTTACCACCAACAGCTGGTGAAGGATCTGCAGTTTCTTCACTTGCAATCTAACAAATTGGCCGACCACCACTTCATTGATGCTGACAAAAAATAGGAAACTCTCGGGTCAGAGAAAAAGGACATTATTACTAACAAAGATAGCAATAGATACAGTATTGGCATTTTGTGTTGATTTCTGAACCCTTGATTCCCACAGAGTGATATGAAGAGGATTAGGTGATTAATTTCTGCACATTCACTAAGGAGAAGCCCTGATCTTAGGGAATCCAAACTTTCTCTTCTGTACAGTAAGCATGCCCACCTTCCATTCTGGAGGGAGACACTACCTCTCTCTTCCAAGCTGTTTGTTATAAAAACATCCTTATAAAAATAAGCTACATTAAAGGTAATCAGTACCTCTGATCACAAAAAGTGCTGAGAAATTTTCTCCTAACTCCTATAAATTGAAGAAAAGTCTCATTAAGATTTTGTAGTATACTATTTAATTCATTAGGTATGATTCTACCATTCTGGGAAAAATCATTAATATTTGATCAAAATATCTACATATGTTATGAGTTCATATTTCCAAAAATATTACAGTTATAGATTTCATAAGTAAATATATTTTATGTTTTACATTTATTTTCATTGTTAAAATACATTAATAATTTAATAATACATGCATGATGGAAAATTGGCAGGATAATATAGTAGGCAGAGCATAAGACTGGGAGTCAGAATACATAAAACATTGGCCAGCTCCAACATTAACTAAGAATGTGTCCTTTGATGAATCAGAATAAAGCTATGTTTTATTTTATTTATCTATATAACATGAAAAAATGCAATAGATGATCTCTAAGGGTCTTTTAATATCAAAGAGTTAATAAAAATATGAATATGCTAGAAGTTAATACAAAAATTACATTTTCTTTTTCCCCAAATGTAATTTATTTCATTTCAACTCAGTGAAAATGCACTGGATATAAGTAGAGTAGTATAAATACACAGAGGATCAAAATATGAACACATTCCCCCAGGAAATTTAATATATGGGGAAATAGACCTGCCATATAATTGTACACGTTGTATATCACATAAAGTTAGGCTGTTATGTGAATGGAATTTCCTATAATTGTGCATTACACAAACTAAACAACTATATAGACCAGTCTATATCAGCTTTCTTTTGCCATGTAACAAGTTACCATAAACTTAACAGCTTAAAGCAACACATTTATTGTCTCACACTTCCTGGTTCAGAAGATCAGTCCTGGCTTAGCTGGGTCCTCTATTTCAGGGTTAATCACAAAGCTGCAATCAAGATGCTACCTAGACCATGGTTCCATCAGAAGCTCAAGTGGAAAAAGATCTGCTTTCAAGCCCTGTCAGTTTGTTGGCAGAAATCATCTCCTTGTGGTTGTAGGAATGAGGTCCCCATTTTCTTGCTGGTGATTTACTAAGGTCCACTCCAAATATCTAGAGGCCACCATACTTTCTTGCCATTTATTTGATCTTCCCCAATAGCCCTCTCACAACAGGCAGTTTACTTCTTCAGGCCAGCAAAGAAGAAACTCTCTACTTCCATTCTGTTAGGACAGAATCTTCTAAAACATAACTCAGTCACAAGAGAGTGACATCCCATCACTTTAGGTCTGTAGTGAGATCTAATCAATGGATGACTTTCCATCGCCTTTATCTTATCCTGTTGGTTAGGATGAAGTCACAGGTCTCACCCGTAATCAACGCACGACATTTAGGAAGCAGGGATTACTAGGAGAGTTGAGTCAGTCTAGAGTATGCCCATCACAGAACTCCAAAGGTTAAAAACAGAACCACAGAGGAATATGCAGAATCATTGTGACAAAAAATGCTATAAATGTACTAGTTAACTGAATAAACTTATTCATTTAACATGAGAAAATAAAAAAAAGACAGAAAAAAAATACATGTGTTATTGTTATTGAAAGTCTATGGCACAATATCCTTGAATATATTTAAAGTATGAAATATATTTCATGTGTTAAAATGTCCTTTAAATTACCATCTAATTTAAAGGACATTTTAACACACATATTCACACACATAAATGTGTATATTCACAAAACACAAAGCAGTATAGTAAAAAAATTAGTCTAAGAGAAGCACATAAAGAATAAAGCTAATATTTTCTTTGATGTCATGAAAATAAAACCAGATAGCATATGAAACTAGGTTGTTAAACTGACTTGATTATCAGATGTATAAGCAGAAAGTCACTGGACATGACAAGCATCATTACTCTTTCTCTGAGATCACCAAATGTCTACATGCCCATGATAATAGCTCATGCAGCAAAAATGGTGTTTAAAATCAATCGTTAGTATTGAAAAGTACTCTGGTGAAGTGAGAATTAGACAAAGATCCAAAGGCAACTCAATGGAAAAAGAATACCCTTTTCAGTAAAATATCCTTAAACATCTGTGTGCCCATATCCAAAAAAATGAAACTCAACACATACTTTAAACTATATAGAAAAATTAATTCAATATGGACCATAGACCAAATTGTAAAATGTAACACTATAAAACTTTTAGAAGAAAATTAAGGAGAGAATATTTGTGACCATGACTTTGGTGATGCAATTTTAGATGTAATATTAAAAGTCCAATATATTTTTTAAAAATAAATGTTGTCAAACATTCATAAGCAATTTGACTTACCAAAATTAAAACAAAATCTTTGCCTTGAGAAAGACTGTTACAAAAGAAAGAAAAGTGACGTCACAAACTGCAAGGAAATATTTGGAACCTCATATCTAGTACTAATCCATAATACATAAAGGTCCCTTTAAAATAATCAATAAGACAAACAGAAAAAGAATAAAATATGAGCAAAATATCTAAACAAACCCTTTACCAAAGAAGATATATTACCAACAAATATGTATATAAAAGAGGCTCAACATCATTCATTATTATGGAAATGTGAATTAAAAGCACAGTGTGACACCACTACTCACTTGTTTGAATGATTAAAATCTGAAACACTGACAATAACAAGTGCTGATAAACTTCCATTAATGGCTGTGGGAATGCAAAATGGTGTATCTTCTTTGGAAGACAATTTGGTGGTATCTGATGAGTTAAGACATAAACTTACTATGTGACCCAGCAATTACATTCTTATATACAGGAGTGAATTGGAAATTATGTTAACAGAAAATCCTGTTCATGATTGTTTACAGCAGCTTTATACATTATCATCACAAACTAGAAGCAATTAAGATGTTCTTCAACAAATAAATGAGTAAATAATGCATCTATACAATGGAATATTATTCAGAGATAGAAAGGGACTGAATTATTAATTCACAGAACCATATGGCTGTGTTTAAATGCAATTTACTAATAGAAGGAAGCCAGATACAAAAAGGTACATATTGTGTTTTCATTCACGTAATATTTTAGATAAAACAAAACTATAGAGATGAAAAAAGGTAAGTAGTTCCCAGGAGAAGAGTTGGTTATCTATAGAGGGAATTTACAATGGAATTATGTGAGTGATGAATATATACTGCTATGCATTTCTAAAACAACATTCAATTGTCCATCACAAAGAGTATAGTTTAATGTATAAAAATTAAATACACACAGAGGAAGATGAAGATCACAAGATAAAACCTGTACTGTGAAAAATTAATCTGTCTTATGCATTTATGACATGACCTCATTGAAGGGCATGGGGGGGAAAAGAAACTGATCTATTTAACTTTGGAACAATATTAATTTAACTGGAAATTCCAATGCCAAAGAAAACAGAACTGTATTCGAGTTGGTAACTTCTTTTTCTCCCATGAGTAGAATTTAACAATTCTAAAAGTACTCTCTGTGAATATTAGTGGTGAAAAAAGGAAATAAATGGACAATAATGAGGGCCGGGTTTCTCGCTGTCAGAAAGAGACATTAGGAATAATCTGTAGAGGAAGATTCAAATAAACTGTCATAATGGAGTAAAGTCTGAGGTATTATTATATATCAATGTTACGTTCAATATACACAGAGATATATAGACACTGTGATAATTATAAATATGTGTGTATATGTGGGTTTCTATATTTAGATATAGTTACTACTTCTGTCTGTTAAAACTGCCTAGAAGCAATGATACATCAACAGCAACAAAAATATCCATTACTCAGAATAAGTACAGGGTCAGGGTCACATAAAAAAGCTTCCCAATTTTAACGTCTTGTATTTCTGGGATTTTTTATTTCTACATTGATATTCATTCTCTGTTTTGTTTCAGGTTTTTTTTTCCCCCATGAAACTTTTTAGTTACTCTTTAGGTTAATGAATTAGTCCTATAAGGGTTAGCAGAACAGCCAATTTATGAGGAGTTATTTTGCTTAAAAACAGCAATAAAAAAATCAGATGCAGATAATTTCAGGTCGCTTTACCATTATAATTATGCAGAATTTATGCAGGTTGACCTACGCATATGCCATAGAATTTATTTTATGTAAAACTGGATTGTAAAAAAGCAATTAAGTTTTCTTTCTGTTTTGATACAAGCAGAATGGAACTTCTTTTACATTTCGGTACCATGATACTGGTGACAATAAAGAGACATGAGTTTTTATGATTGTTTTTCATGCTTTCCTTCTTAACAAAAGTGATAGGATTTGCTTGAGAGTCTAGATTTATTTAGGACTTATTTAATTTTGTGTACATGTTTTGACACATTCACCACAAGATTTATTACTTCCTTATTCTATAGCAAATCTGACATTCATCCTCAGTGTTTTTCTGTTGAATTAAACTGTTGATTTAGGTTATACAGCATCCAAAAGCCTTTTCTGAAAGTCCAACTTTATTTTAGAATTATTCTTGTTTAGGTAGATAATCACACAATATATCAGCTTGGGGATACACAATAACAAGTATGTTAGAAGCTCTTACCTTGAACTGATTCTGTACATATCATACCAAAGAACTTTAGTCTTCATGACTGCAAACAATCTATAAGCATCCATTTTCTCTCTAATGTCAATAAACAAAATATATTTCCTTCAAATCTTGTAAGATATTTGAGCAGTACAGAAGGACTGACTTTTCCTACTTTGCAATTTCTATCATACATGCACAATATAAAAATGATACAAAGAGAGTCCCTAGTCAGATGATCATATCTAAGTTTTCCCAACAAAGAACTTTGTTTATTTTTAAAGGATTCATATGGAATCTGCAACTGACATGATATTTTCCAGTGTTGTTTGTTTTCCCATTTAAATTCTCCAGGATATGCAATAGTTTCTGGGCATTTGGTTAATCAAGTGTTATTGTTGGCCTCTGTTTCTGTGTCTCATTGGGGGATTTCCATTCTAATCAAAATAAATAGGCTGTTTCATACCAAAAGTGATCTTATTGACAGATCCTAAAAATGTTAAATGAGCTACCTATCCAAGAAATGTTGTGTTCTAATTTAAAATCATTATAGCTCTGGAGCCTTGACATGAAGTTATTTGTTATAATTTCTTATTTGGTTAGTGTAAGCTACTCTAGGTATTTATTGTTTGATTTGGGCTTTATTTAAAATTATTAGCACAACAGTTACATTTATATTTGCAATTTCACTCTGAAAAAAACATGGCACAAAGAAAACCATTTCTACTTTATTATTTGATTTCACAGTTGATAAATTAGTACTTAGGTACTTTAGTAGTTAACTGTTGTGAGTTTTTAAATAATTTCTATAATTTATCACATTTATTATATATTAACTTTTCCTAGGCATGTAAGGACAATGGTACTTGGTTTCTTTCATAATTCAAATTACACCCCAAGTAAACAAACAACTTTAACAAAAACTTTGGTTATCAAGAGTTTTAAATATTTTTTCTTTAATTTTAACTATTTAAGATTTCACTGTAACTATTCTTATGCTTATTATTAAGAAGGTAGTTAGAAGGTAGCCATACCTAAAAGTATGTACATTATCTAAAATATGTGCTATATTTTCTTTTCTAGGGAATATGGGCTATTTTTTTTTCTGTTATTGGAAAAATTTCTTCATTTAAGAGCATATTACAGGGACTAGGATTGTAGAATCCAATAACAAACTACATAGATTTGAATACCAGCATTCTTTCCAACTGTGATTTTTGACATATTGCAATATTAATAGCACAATCTATTTCACAGGGTGAAAATAAGATAAAGATTAAATAATTTATATAAACACTTAGACAAGTGGTTGACATATATAAAACTCTATATTAATATGTTCTTATTACTATTATCTCATTTTAACTTGACATACCTTTGTTTAGTTGACATTGTTGGAGTCTTTTCTTATAATGCTGGTTTTCTTCTTCACACTGTAAAAAGAACAGCATAAAAAATGAAAGAAAGGAAGAAAGAAAGGAAGAAAGGAAGAAAGGAAGAAAGGAAGAAAAAGAAAGAAAGAAAGAAAGAAAGAAAGAAAGAAAGAAAGAAAGAAAGAAAGAAAGAAAGAAAGAAAAGAAGAAAGAAAGAAAAAAAGAGAAAGAAAGGAAGAAAGGAAGAGAAAGAAAAGAAAGAAAGGAAGAAAGAAAGAAAAGAAAGAAAAAGAAAGAAAGAAGGAAAGAAGAAAGGAAAAGATGTGGAGGAACTGGTTTAAAAGAACATAGACACATGAAGCCAGAATGAATAAAATAAAGTTAATCAACCAGTGTTCTATGAAAGTATATAAATTCTCACAAAAACTCCATATATTCTTATACAAGAAGCTATTATGTTCTTAGGATTAATGCTTGATAAGTATTTTTGATCATTTTGATATTAATCTTGGGTATTCTAATCTTGGCTATTTAGAGTTCTCCAAAAATTCCAAAATTTAAATATATTGAACAACTGAAAATATGGAAAAAGTGAAATTTTAAACATCAAAAAAATATTAAATGTGAAAGAGATTAACCCAGTTAAAATTACAAGTCATTTTCCTTGAATTGTTATAATGACTAAGATGTAAATTGACAACATATATGAAAGATAGAGTTTCAAATTATACTTTCTCTAATTAAGAATTCCTTTCATTCAAATCTAATTTTAAATGCTTTATAGATAAGATCATTTGACATTTGCTTCTTAGTATCTGAGGAAAGACTCCATAGACCCAACAAGTGATGGTTCAGGGCAAGCTGCCCCCAAACATGGGGTTGCCACACACGAAGTTGCCAAACTGTCTTCTAAAGTAGCTGAATCATTGGAATCCTTAAAAGCAAAAAATGAGATTTTCTGCTGCTCCATTTCTCCACCAGCATCTGGTGGTATCAGTGCTTTGGATTTACATGTGGTGACATCTCATTGTTTAACTTGCAATTTCCCAATACATGAGATATCGATACTGAGAACTGATAAAGAGGAGGAGGAGAAAGAGAAGGGGAAGGAAGTAAGTCTCCATGTTTTGAAATTTGCTTTATTTGAAGTACATATAGCTACTTTCGATTAGTTTAGCATGATATGTCTCTGTATTCCTTTACTTTAATCTGTGTCTAAATATTTAAAGTGGGTTTCTTATACACCATATGCTGTTATGTCTTAATTTTTAAGTCCTCAGTCTGTTTAATTCATGTATTTAGAGCAATAAACGTAAAAGTCATTGATATAATTAGCTTACTATCTACCATATTTGTAACTAGTTTCTGTTTCTTTTTCATCTTCCACTATTTTTCTGTCTTCTCTGTTATTAATTGACAATTTATGATTCTATTTTTCTTCTCTCTTATCAATTATATTTCTTTCTAAATTTTTTATTAACTGTTCTCCTAGAGTTTATAATATATATTTACAACTAATTTAAGTCCACTTTCAAATAACACTGCAGCACTTCATGGGTTATATGAGTAACAGCATTTTCAGTTTTTCCCTCCCAACCATTTATAAGATTGCTGTCACTCATGTCACTTATCCATGTGCTGTAATCAACAAATACATTGTCTCTATTACAATTTTGAACACTCTTACCTGTTAAATTAAAAATAAGAAAAATAAAATATATTTTGCTTTCAAATATTCCTTCTACAATGTATTTCCTTTCTTTAAGTTAATCCATTATAATTTGTTCTATTCTTAAAAAAAAAAACTTTTCCAGTGTTATTAGCGATGCTCTAGAAGCTGTAAAATATATTTCATTTAGATAATATTTTTAGTTATATTTTGATGAATTTACATTGACTCTAAGAGCCAACATTAACTTATGAAGATTGATAGCTTTTCACATGCTCCATCTCAGGGAAGTTAAGATGGATGCATTTCTTATTTTTTTAATTAACTAATTTGTTTACTCATTTATTCCAGTTTTATTGATGTATTATTGAATATAACACTGTGTAATATTAATGTGTACAGCATAATGATTTGACTTACATGCATCATGAAATGGTGAACAATATAAGTTTAGTGAATAGCCATCATCTCATAACAAAGCAAAAGTAAAAGAAAAAATAGTTTTCCTTGTGTTACTGTCTTAACAATTTTCATATATAACATATTGCAGTGTTAATTTTATTAATCATGTACATTATGATCCTAGGACTTATTTATTTTATAACTGAAAATTTGTACCTTTTAACTACTTTCATACAATATCCCCCTTTTCCACCCCCCAGCTCTGATATCTTTTTTTATTAGTTCCTTTGGCTGGCTATTTTTCAGTTTGTTTGTTTGTTTCTTTTTTTTTAAGTATAATTGCCTATATTATGTTAGTTACTGGAGCACAACATAGTGATTTGATTTGATATTTCTATAGATTACAAAATGATCACCACAATAAGTATAGTTGCCACCTGTCACCATACAAAGATATTACATTATAATTGACTATATCACTCATGCTGTACATTTCATCTCTGTGACTCATTTATTTTGTAACTAAAAGTTTGTACCTGTTCATTTTCCTCACCTCTTTCACTCAAACCACCTTACCTCCATCTGGTAATCACCTGTTTCTATAAATGACTCTATTTCTGTTTTGTTATGTTTGTTCATTAGTTTTGATGTTTAGATTCCACATAAAAGTGA
Organism: Camelus ferus; assembly: GCF_009834535.1. Lineage (NCBI taxonomy): Eukaryota > Metazoa > Chordata > Mammalia > Artiodactyla > Camelidae > Camelus > Camelus ferus. The sequence continues at coordinate 983,736 of NC_045709.1, forward strand.
AATAATATGGTATTTGTCTTTCTCTGATTTATTTCACTTAGCATAATACTCTCTAGACCATTCATGTTGTTGCAAATGGCAAAAAGCTACTATTTTATGGCTGAGTAGTATTCCTTTATATATGTATATAATATTTATATAACGTACATATATATACACACACATATATATATACACACACACACATATATATACATTCTTTGTCCATTCATCTATCCATGGGCACTTAGGTTGCTTCCATATCTTGGTTATTGTGAATAATGATGCAATGAACATAGGGGTGAGTATATTGTTTTGAATTAGTGTTTTGTTTTGTTTTTTTGTAAAAATATCCAGAAAAGGAATTGCTGGATTGTATGGTAGCTCTATTTTTAATTTCTTGAGGAAACTTGATACTGTTTTCTATAATGGCTGCACTAATTTACATTCCCACCAACAGTGGGACCAATCCAAAAAGCTTCTTTTATCATTTCCTCAAAGGCAGAGTTAGTGAAAAACAGTTCTCTCAAATTTTGTCTGAGAGAATGTTTATTCTCCTTCATTTATGAAGGAGAGCTTCACTGGATATGTAATTCTAAGAATTTTTTTCAATACTGTAAATATTTTATCCCACTCTCTTCTTGATTACATGGTTAATAAAGAGAAGTTTGATGTAGTTCTTATTCTGTTTTTCTTAAGGTAAGGTGTTCATTTTCTCTGACTTATTTCAGGATTTTTTCTTCATCTTTTATTTCTGCACTTTGACCAGGATATGCCTAGGGGTAGATTTTGTGGTATTTAACTTGCTTGATGTTCTCTGACTTCCTGGATCTGTGTTCATTGCCTGTTGTTAATTTTGAAAAATTCCCAGTTACTGTTATTTCAAACACTTTTTTCTGTCCCTTTCTCTCTTTCTTTCCTTCTAATATTCCCACTACATATATTTTAAGCATTTTGTAATTGTCCTGCAGGTCTTAGATTCTATGCCATCTTTTCAATTAATTGGTTTTTTTTTCTCTTTGCATTTCAGCTTTTGAGGCTTCTATCAACATATCTTCAAGCTCACTGGTTCTCTACTTTGCCATGTCCATTTCTATTACAGTATTTTTCAGGCTAGAATTTTTCTTTGATGTTAGAGCCTCCCCTTCACCACTTACCTTATCCATCTGTCCTTGCATATTGTCCACTTTTTGAATTAAAGCCCTTAGAATATTAATCATAGTTATTTTAAATTTCTGGTGTGATATTTCCAAAAATCTCTGCCATATCTGAGTTTGGTTCTAAGGCTTTGTTTTTCTCTTCAGATTTTTTTTTTCCATTTCGCATGCCCTGTAATTGTGTTGAAAGCTGGACATGTTATACCGAGTAGAAAGAACTGATATAGCTATTCCTTTAGTGTGAGCTTTTATGTTTATCTGGCTAGTGGTTAGGTTATGTTTACTGTTTGCTATAGCTGTGGTGTCAAGGACTAAAATTTCCATTAGTCTCCCTGGTTTTGTCTCCCCTGCTGTTTTTGAACATACCTAGAGTCTTCTTAAGTAGTTCTGAGGTTTACAGTTATTTCAGTAGTAATCTTCTATCAAAGTTTATTAGAAATTTTGAAATTCTCTGACGCATATGTTGTACATATCAGAAAATGTAAGCATGAATCCAACACTACATCTGGGCAAAACTACAGTTAAAATCTAGTCCTCCTGAGTCTTAACTCAGGACTATTTTTCTCCTAATACATAAATGAAATAAAGGACACAGGTGAAAGCATAAGGAATGTGTGGAACCCTTATAATTATTCTTATAGCTGTGCTGTCTCAGTGAGAACATCTAAGAGGAAAAAGTGACTCTGAATCCAGAGCAACTATCAGGGAGAATTTAGGAAGGAACTGGTTGTGATCAGTGAAATCATAAGAAATGGTTGAGTGCGGGGCTTTCAAACGTAATCACTTTGTCTTTATACAAGATGGATGGAAAGAGAAAAGGGGTTGCAAATCTCAAAAACTCAGCATACTTACATGTGTCACTTGATGAACTGACTGGTATTTCACTGAGAAATCGGAAAAATTAAGTGGGTAGGACAAATCTGATGAATAAAAAGGACGTATTGCTCTTGGTAAAAGGTAGCACTACCTTATTAAACGGGAAAAAAAAGACAGAAAAAAATGTGCAATCTGTGTTTGAATAACCTGGTTCCTGACATTCTTAAGAGGAAAGGTTGTTTCATCTCACTTTACACTTTTATTATGCATTTTATCTTAGAGAGTGTAGCACATCTAATTAATGTACCATGATAAATGGAGTTTCTGTATCATTAGAACCCACTTATAAAGAATGAAAAGGGACCTCCATGTGCAAACACAGGAAAGTTAATCCCTAGCTATCAAAGGTTCATCTCCCGCAAAGTCATTTCACTTTGCTCATATATTTAATAGGAATCATTTATATAATATTCAGGCAATGGGAGAGAAACTGTAAAAAAAAAAAAAGTTTTAATTGAGTTATTCAGCCATCAATTCAGGCTAGTCAGATTGTAAGAAGAGAAATTGAAACAGAAGCCCTGAGAGAGGATTTCCTACCAAAAAAAAAAAAAAAGCCTAGAAAAACAAAAGTGGATATTTTCACTTTTCTGAGACAGAGGGGAATCTTTCCAATCATTATGATGATATTTAGAAAAGTGAAACTTTCAGGGACATTATGTTATACCTAGATTTCTGGTAGCCAGCTTCTTCAGCCTCTAATCTACGCAACATTTTTAATGTTTATTTTAACAATGATCTTGTTTAAAGAATATATTTGATGTAGAAATACATAGCGTAAATGCAAAGTGAGACATATACTTGAAAATTCTACCTTAAAAATATTTTTATTAGTCACTTAATGAAAGATATTTCCAAGAATTCATGAGAAGGAAATTAAGATATTTCCATTTCATCCAAGCAAAGTTGATTTAAAAGGCTGATTGAATTTTCAGTGAATAGGATAAAAGTCTTCAGTGGTTATATTTGTGCAAATTTACAATCTAGAACTTTATTCCCTTAAAAGACACTTGACATAAAACACACCCACTATATTGACTAAAATGCCCATTTATACAATAACACTTCTCTTTCTCTATTATTGTTCCTTAGTCAGAATTTCCTTTCTTAACATTTGAGCCATATTTGGAGGTCAAACAAACCACTATAACTTCTTCACACTTGTGCAGAAAAGACGATAAAATAGAAAAGTGTCTGTTGTGCAAACCTGAATGGAGAATGAATATGCTATGTCATGGGAGATTTTCGTACATTTTCTTAGAACGATTTTTTAACAGTTACTGATTAATTAAATATGTAAAATAGAAGAAAATGGGTACATAATGAGTATTGCAGGCTAGAGAAATTTAAGTGTCTTAGCCTTATTTTTTATATTTGAAGAGTTTAAATTGTATGTTTAAAGTGGGATATTACAGACAAATTCAAAAACACAAATGTAAGATTGAGTATATATTACTGCAGATAGTTTTCTGTCTTAAGTTATTATTTTAATTTATTATTCTCCCTTTAACTGGATGATATTGCATAAAGATGGGTCACAGGCTTGGGAGTAAATGATTATCTCTAACATAACTTTTAATATGAAAGTTATATTTACACATACTCTATAGATTAAAAAATGAATGTGTTATTAAATGAAGACTCTGCCTCCACTAAACTAATTGTTTAAAAATAACATATCCCTTCATATATACACATAAGGTAATTTTTCTAATTCTTCCAGTTTCCTAATATATCCTGTAAACATATATTCACAACACATCAATAAAACCGTATTTGTGTAAACCCCCATGTCTCCAATGTTGTTCCAGGTAAAATACTCCCTTCAAGATGGTGGCAGTGGTCTGTTCTCTTATCATCCTCTCAACCTGGTGGGCTCATGTGCTAGACATTACTTTCAAACATTTTTTTGTTATCCAATTTACTTTTTTTAAAAAAGGGTTATTTAAATCATTATTTAATCTATTTAACACTATTTAATAAGGAATAACCGACCTGTGTACCACCAGCCACTCTCTCAAGTATTGGGAATATAAAAGTCACAAACTTGGTGAGGGGAGTAGGGATGGTGGGAAATAACTCAGTGATCGAGCACATGCTTAATGAGCACAAGTTTCTGGGTTCAATTCCCAGTACTTCCATTAAAAATAAATAAATAAAAATAAAAGACACAAGGTCAATTTCTGGATAAACCTTGAAGTGAAGCCTTAGTTTCCATCCTAGAATTTCCTGGTTTCTTTTGTGTTTTGTAAGGGAAGACTGTGTGGTTTCTCAGCATGTTTTCCTTATTGGTAATGGGGTCTATTCAGATTTTTAAATAATTTCTATATATTACCATTAGCTCATAATCCACTTCATTATTTGAAATTTCATCTATACTGCAAAAAGGTCTTTTCTTCAGTTTGACTAAGAATTATTTTTGTCTTCTAATTAAAATTTAGTCAAGAAATCAACTGCCTTATTTACTTAAAAAAGAATGTCTTGTATTCGTATATGTCATGATAGTTTCTCTTTGTGGCTGTCATTTTCTTTCCATTAATTCTTTCTTGACCTCATAAAGCTATTTGTTATATATTGTTTTAAACTCTTTGCTGTTTCTTTAAAAAATGCTACATATATTTATCTTTGTTTACTTTATTTTTAAAACTACATCTTAAGACTTCCAAAACATAAATTTTAACCAAAAGATGTCATGATTTATTTTTGCTAATAGAGATATACATAGAAAATGAATAGACAAGATTGCATGTATCTTTAATTTTTTTAAATGTGAATTTCAAATAATATCAAAGTCAGTTAATGTTTTAAAGAGTAATCCATTACGCAAAATTTTGAGATTTTGGCAAAGATATCATAATGTGTTATCAGGTTGAAATACTGCTCATATATGAGAGAAACACTTATAACGGACAAAACAAATTCAAATTTTTTAAATGCTGTATTTGGGGGATGCCAAACAAGTAGTTGACTTTATTTTCCCTTTTCAGTTACCTCTATGAAGTAATGAACACATAGTAAATTTACTATTATTCTCCTGTGAAATTGACACTGCTCATCTTAAATGCTGCTTTAAAAAATCCATCACAGCTTGCATAAATTACACAGTCATACTGTTTAAAGATGTGAAATTAGAACTCAGGAATTCCTCGCATTTAATTTTAAACTCAATGTTCCCAGATGCACATCTTTCTGAACAGTCCATTAATCAGAAAAGCTAGAAACTATTAATCATAGTTCAGTGTAACAATTTTTTCATATGTTCCTATCTTTGTTGGGCTATACATTTTGAAAGTTGCTTACTCTTGGGCATTTTCTCCATTTGAAGATAAAATATCATGCCATCAACTTAAAATCTCTGCTATAATGATCTGAAAATGTACTGTTCATTTTTTTAAGACAGTCTGGAAAGCTGACAAGATCAAAAAGTCAGCATTTGAATCATCACTAGCTTGAATGGTTTGATTATTAAAACACGTCTTCATCATTATAAAATTCATTCAGATACACATAAAAGAAAAAATCATTTTTTATAATGTTAGAATAAAAAAGACATGGTAAAGAATGCTCATGATGCCCCTAATTTCTGTGGCCTTTTAGACTTGAAAGGGAGCAAGAATAGATTGAAATTAATACATTGTAAACTGACTACTGACTATACTTCAATTAAAAACTATAATAAAAAATAGAAAATTAAGGTAGCAAGGGAGCAGTGGGAACTATTAGGCAGCCAGAAAGATAGAAACTATTTCAGTGACTACACAAAAAATTTCCATCGTCCTAAGGGACAGATTTTCACTGTATAATATGTTCTCCAATCTCTAAACAGTTCCTTCCCTTGACAACCCAGAGTCCAGTAAAACAGAAAAGTAATGGTGAAAGACACTTTTATACATCTCATAAAAGCGTTTGGTAATGAAAACATGTCTGCCTCCTTCTCTGATGAGGACTGTTAGGTCTTGCCCCATAGATACTCCTGCCATTGGACCTTAGACAATGCAAATACAGGTTGTGATTCTGAAAGATATATATTGTTGTTACATCACTGCACTAAGGCTTCTGATTCTCTGTCGGGTACATTTGTGTTTCCTAGTCTTTTTTATTTTTTTTTTTAATTTTTTTCTATTTACTTAATTATTTCTTTTAATGGAAGCACTGGGAATTGAACTAAGCATGCAGTCTACCGCTTGAGCTATACCCTCCCCTCAAGAAATCCCGATATCCTAGTCTTAATTAATGCCCAAGTCGTAGCTCCAAGAGAACCTTGGTATCTGTATTCAACTTGTGGAATAGAATTTAATATTTGCTTCAACTGTAGGGATTTACTGAAGCATAGAGAGGTAATTCAGATACCAAGCAGCCACTCCATATATCAATCATAAACCATCTTAAAAGTGTTTCTGTTTTACCTCAACAGATATTTTTGCAAGCAGTTATACAGCAATCACATTATAGATGTGCTTTATATAAACATTTCAGTCGAGGAGCAGTTATGCTTGCTTGTTTATGTTTTTAATGTTATGTATAAACACGGAAGCAAGTTGATATAGTGTAAATCTTCTTAAACTTGTTCATATCCTGGAACACATAGTAAATAAAAATAATGGTATGAGATTGGGCTAGTCTGCCAAGGCTGACCGTTGCTGTTCCAGATTTAGCCCAGATGTCAATGCCTACAGATAATCAAAATCTTGGCTCACCTGTCACCGATTCACAGCATTTCACTTGGAAACTTTAATTTACCTTACGTGAATCACTTAATCTTTAGAATCTTTTTTTTCTGATTTAGGAAGTGGTATTAAAAATACATGACATATCCAATCTTAGGAATATAAATAAATATCAAAATAAATATATATTGATTCAAAACAATGAAAACCATTGTAGACCTAAATAGAGTAGCCAGACAGTAATGTTCCTGTTATGTTAATGTCATGAAGTATAACTTCTACAAAGATAATCTGGATTTGTTTTAAAAATAGATATAATAAGATTGTATTTTTTTAACTTTTAATACCTTTTTATTTCAAAATAGATTTACAGAAAAGTTAAAAAGATAGTACAGAGATCTCATATACATCATATCCAGTATTTGCCAGTATTAGCATCTTTCATTAATACGGTACATTTGTCACAGTTAATGAACCAATATTTGTTTGTTCTTTTTAACTAACATTCATCTTTTATTTAGATTTCCTTAGTTTTTTCCTAATCTTTTTACCTAATCTCCTTTTGCATTTCCAGAATGTCATCCAGGGTACCATACCACACTTTAAAGATCATACCTCCTTAGTCTCTCTTTGCTGTGATAGTTAAGATGTATTATTTATTCTTATTTGTACAAATTCTTGTACAAGTGAATTTTTTAATTGTACAAATTATATTTTGCTACAGCTATCATTCCTTTATTTACCTTTATCACTGATAATTTTAGTGTGATCTTTTGCTTTGTGTTATTATTTCTAATTATTGTATTTATATACAGTTTTACTTACCTATTTCCCCTGCCATGGGTAGCAATACAGCTTTCAATTCCTGGTTATCACTAAAAAAGAAAAAAAAATTTGCAGTGAAAATTATTGTTTATGTTCCATTATGGTTTTCATTTTGTTTTGTTTTGTTTTGTTTTTGTATTTATTTGCATACTTGATTGATTGAAGGGTAGTTGATTTACAATAGTGTATGTTACAGATATTCAGTATAGTGGTTCACAATTTTAAAGATTATACTCCATTTATAGTTATTACAAAATATTGGCTATATTCCTCACACTGTACAATATATTCTTGTAGCTTATTTTATACCTATTAGTTTGTACCTCTTAATCTCCTACCTTTGGTTTGTCCCTCCCCCTTTACTTCTCCACATTGGTAAACACTAGTTTGTTCTTTATATTTGTGAGTCTCTTTCTTTTTTGTTAATATTCACTAACTGGTTGTATTTTATAGATTCTACATATAAGTGACAACATATGGTATTTGTCTTTCTCTGTCTGACTTATTTTAAGTTAGCATAATGCCTTCCAATTCCATCCATGTTGCAGCAAATGGCAAAATTTCATTCCTTTTTAATAGCTGAGTTGCATTCCATTGTTTCTTTATATACCACATCCTTTTTATCCATACATCTGTTGATGGGCACTTAGGTTGCTTCCATATTTTGAGTAACACTGTTATGAATGTAGGGGTGCATGTATCTTTTCAAATTAGTGTTTTGGGTTTTTTTTGGATACATATCCAGGAGTGGAATTGCTGGGTCATACAGTAGTTCTATTTTTAGTTTTTTGAGAGACTTGCATACTGTTTTCAACAATGGTTGCATCAATTTACATTCTTCCCAACAGTGTACAAGGATTCCCTTTTCTCGACATTCTTGCCAACATTTGTTATTTATGTTCTTTTTAATAATAGCCATTCTGAGAGGTGTGAGGTGCTATCTCATTGTGGTTGTGATTTACATTTCTCCCATGTGGCTTTGCGTGAGAATGTATCTGAAATACACACATAAAAATGAGATTTCAGAATTATGGGCTTTCCTTTACTTATATTGATATTCCAGGTAACAATTGGTATTATCTAACTATCAGTTTGGGAATGATTCCTTTTATCAAAGAATTATCAAATGTTTAAAAACTGATGGAACAAACGTTATAGCTTTTTTTCTCTTTTAGGCTAATAGTATAACTACACTGATTGTTTTCTAACAAACATTGAACCATCTTTGCATTTTCCCCGGTGGACAGAATTCTATGATGACGCTTAGATGCTCACCCCCTTTGCTCACATGCTCTTTATAATTCCCTCAACTTGAGCGTGGGCAGGATATGGTAGATTTTACTTCTGTGACTGGGTTACATTACACAAGAGGAAAGGCGCTTTGATGTAATTAAATTCCCTAATCGGCTAACTTTCAATTAGAGGATTATCCCGGGATTGTTTGACCTAATCAGTTGGGAGGAAGACTACTTCTGACAGACCTGAGTAAATCATTTTAAAAGAAGGCTCCGGCTCTTCCTGGAGAGAGTGAATCTCCCTTGTGGATCCCAGCCTCCTGCTGTGACATGTGGTTCAAGTCTGTTTAGGCACCTCACTCCTTGATGGCCTGCCCTCTGAATGTGCCATCGCCCCTCACCTAACATGAAAACCAGTTTCTTATAATAAATAATATACAAGTACCAAATAAAAAAAAAACAAATATTAACTGGTTATATGTATGACTGTCCAAATTTCCTTAAAATTAGAAGGAATTAAAGTTCCTAAACATACATTTATTTTCAAGGATGTTAATGTGGGCAAAACACTGATGTGATACTTTTTTAGATGGGTTTTTTTGGTTCTCCCTTAATCTTTTAAATTCCAAGTTTCTACTGCATCAACCAATGAGCACTTTAAGCAAATGGTTCCTCACGTACATGTGTTATTTTATTCGTAATCCCAATGTAATGAATACCAAGTCCAGTCATAACCAAATTAATTAAACTAATTTTACCATTTTAAGTAAAATTAGGCAACCCATTTTGAAATTTAGAGTTTTGAAAAATTTCATTTAGTGTTTTCCGAACATATTGGCACCCTATGTAAGTTAGATTGACAATGAATATGACAAGCACCTGGACAATACAATTGATTTAAACAACTACAAACTAATTTTTATTCATCAGTCAAATCACAGGGGTATATTGAGAGGACAATTGGAGACAGTCAAATGACATTAGTTTGAAGTGCTCTCTTGAATCTTGTTATCAAGTCTTTTCAATCTGTATTCTACATCATTCTTTCCTATTCTTTAATTAATATCACACTGGAATCAGTGTTTCAAATAAGGAACATACACACAGACACATAAGAATGGTGATACTGGCTGAGATTTCTAGATTTTTATATTTAAATGATTATATATTATAGAAGTTGGTTAAATACTGACTCTTGCTTATTTTCTACACTTACATTCTTATATTCTGTATTCTTTACATGATACGTAATGTATTATAAACATTTTTATATAAATTCAGAGATGCATTTTTTCACAAATATTTATAGAGAAATATTGTTTGATCTTTCAGCTACAATAGAACATTTCATTTGGCTTTTTTTCTTTTTAATTATTAAGGTTAATTGATACTTCCCAGGCTTAAGAGTACAAACTCTGGCTGTATGTTGCCTGGATTTTATCGATAACACCACTATTTACACCCTGATGACTTCATACAAATAATCTGTAAAATGGAATCTTATTTTAGCCAATTGTCATTGTTAGCCAATGGCATGAGACTAATGAAATAAAAGATTTTAGAGGATGCAAAATGTTTAGCATATTGACCAACTTATAGAATGCCTTCAATTTATATTTAATAGTTTTAATAGCTTAGAGGTAGAAATATTTTATTCTTATTTTTAGTAGTAATAATGCCTTCCTTGTTTCCAAAATGTGTTCCCTCATTGACTGATACATATATAAAAGAAAAGTGGTAGAGAGCATGCTTAGTATGCATGAGGTCTTGGGTTCCATCTGCAGTTACTTCCTCTAAAAATAAATAAATAAATATACTTACCTCCAAACCCCAAAATAATAATAACAAAAAAGATAATAGCAGAGTTTTCTTTCACTTCTCATAGATAATTTTTGTTCACTCAGCTCCTAATCCAGTGGCTATTTGCAAAGCTTCCTTAAAAAAAGACTGAAGATAAAAAAAAATGTATTTTTATTTGCAATACAGTTTTCTACATCTGTGAGAGATTAATAAGAAAATAAGCAAGCTTATTTTTATTTATTAGTTTTGGTTCTTTTATTTTGCATCTTTGAAGTGAGTGTGCTGGGAAATAATTTAGGGCATCATTGATAGGGAGAAAGGATTGTTGCATAATAATGAAGCTGTTGAAATATATTCAATAATATATTACCTATCCAGGTATAGTTTTCATTACCTCCCTTTAAACTTGTTTATTTCCTTCAAACAATTTGTTCTCTAAGAAAGTATAAAATTATTAGTTCTCTGTGTTCAGAGGCTTACTTAATGTGCTGTGCACTTCCATATAGCCTTTCCCTAGGCTATTTACTATAGCACCAGCAGATGAATTTTAGATGTCAGTTAATGATGCAAGATGGGTCACAGTGATGAATTTTATTGGAAAATGGGATAGCCTAAGAAAATGAAAATCTAAATCTATGCAATTTATATGGAATAGTTAAATGACTTCTTAAACTTTGTTCAAATATTAAGGACTGTAGCAACTGAAGATTTTAATGAATACTTCATTGAGAGCTTCCAACATATACTCTCACACATGTATATTTTTGCCTAAATGTTTGCCTGTATTTTCTATACTTACCTATTTTTTGTGCCTTGAAGAGTAGAATTTTTTAGGAACCACTCTGATATATCACTTTTAAGACACAAACTGCAAATTTGTTTACAGTCATGAATAGAAGCTAGTTTAGTTTTGGCCAATGAAGTCTCAGTCATTAATCGACGGAATCCCTGAAATCAGGTCACTCCCTAAGCTATAGCTTACTCTATTGGAAAGGTCAACACCAAACAGATCATACTAAGGTTAGGCAGTCTTTGTATCTTGGCTTCGACATATGTAAATATTAAGTATACTAATTAAAACATACTTTAAATATAACTCTACATTTACAGAGAAACATCATCTTGACCAAGGAACTAATAACGTCATCATTAGATGATCCATATCACTTAAGTCATGCCCTAGAATAAGAATGTATATAAAAGGAAATGGAAAGGGGCTAATATTTTGGGGCATATCTTATGTGAGAGGTCTTCTACATGAAACTGTTATTCACAGTCAGTCTGAGATGTATATCAGCATTGCCCATTTTATAGATGAGGTAATTAAGACTTAGAGAATGATTAACTTCCCCAATGTTACAAATGTGAGGATGGATTTGACCCCATTATATATGCCTCCAAAGCCTGGGTTATTCTCGCATGCCACTCTGACCTCCCAAGTGAGCTAACTCAAGGTATTTACATATTATGAAATGCACCTGTCTTAAAGGTCTCTCTCTCTCTCTCTCTCTATACACACATAATTTTTAGTTTTGACAAATGTATACACACATATCTCCACCACCATAATCAAGACATAAAATCCTTCCATTTTCCAAGATATTCCCTCTGTTCCTTCTCAGTCAGTTCCCCAAAATCTCAGCCCTAGGCACTCACTCATCTTTCTGTTATGTTAGGTAAATTTGCCTCTTCTAGGATTGCATGTGAAAAGATCATACATATGTATAATTTGTGTTTGGCTTCTTTCATTTAGCTTAATATTCATTTAGCTTAATTTTGAAATTCATTTATGTTCTGATGTTTTTCTCTGTTGAGTTACCTTTAATTGCTCAGCATTCAGCTCTATGGGTATATATATTTTGTTTATCCATTCATAAACTGAAAATTAATGTTTTCTTTCCAGGTTTTGATAAATGTGATTGAAGCTGTTATGAGATTACAAGTACAAGATGTTTGTAGACATGTATTTTTATTTTTATTGGATATACAAAAGTGGGATTGATGAGTCAAATGTTAAGTTGTTCAGAAGTGGAGAACTCTTGTTTGAAAACTTGCACCATGCAGCAGAGACCCAAAAAGCTTACATCTAAGAGTAAAATCTATTCTAGACCCTCTGTAGCAAAACAAAAATATATGTAAAAAAGGGAAAACTCTTTCTCAAGTAACTTAACCTACTCCAGATTAAACCTCCACACTCATTAAAAGAAAATTTAGACACTTGAAACCATAACATTCAAAATGTCCAGCATCTAATCAAAATTTAGTGCACGTGAGAGAAAGCAGAAGAATGTAGTCCACAACCAAGAAAAACAAATAAACAAACAGGAATTAAAACAGATTCATAAATAACATAGAAAATAGAAGTATAGATTTAGCAAATGAAAACTTCTTAACTCTACAAGGATTTTACTGCAATATATGGCTTATAAGGTACTCTACAATCTCCCAACTCTAGATCTTGAAACTGATCAATGCTGCTAGTGTTAAAGTTTCCCATCCCTATGATAAAAAAATAATAATAACATAAAAGCCTGCAATTTGAAAAAGAAGCAAAAAAAGAAGATCCAATTAGTTACAATTTTTACATATTTGTAAATTTGCTGTAAAATGGGTTAATTTTTTCCTTCCAATTTACATATGTAGCCCATGAAAAAGTAAGTTTATCTGACATACAAAACACATTTATTTATATAAATATTTCATCTAATTAAGGTGCAGTGGTGTAGATGCAATGTAAAAGTTGTAGCTCATTAAACAAATTGACAATTACAATAGTATTTCCCTTTAACCTGGGCTCCATGCAGTCTATGAAAGTAATTCCTGATTCAAATAACTTATTGGGGTGGTTCCTCATTTCTAAATTTTTTTCTAAGATTAATTCATACTTTCATAATGAAAAAGTTAACAATATAACCTCCATATTTTAAAAATTTATTGTATCAGTACTTCAGTATAAAATTAAATATTAAATAATTCTGAATTTTAAAAAAATCACCTAAGTTGGCTCTCTTCAAATTGGACACTGATCCAATTGAAATATTTCCCAATGGTCTATACATGATGGTCACAAGAATATTTTTGTATCTGCATATGCCAACATATTCCATAACTTATTCTAATACAAGTATGCACACACACACCCAGTTGTTTGTGTTCTTGTTTGATAGCATTGTAAATTCTTCTCTTGTCAATCTATCATTTAGATAATGTAGACCACATTTCACTCTTCTGTGCGTGTTTCCTTATAGTTATTTAATATAACACATTCTAAATAGGAATTTGATTTTTATATTTCTGCTTTTATCAAAATGGACATACAATACTTATTACAAACAGCTCATGGATTCCTAAAAATTTTATTCAGCTATTGTTTACTAAACATGCTTTAAGAGTTTTATAAACAATGAAAATCTTTGATCACTATTTATAGTAAACTACTCTAAAAAGCATACTTTATGTTGTTTAGCCTAAGATAATCTTTATTAAAAAGTATTGCACTCAAATCAATTGTAATATATGATATATAGTATTTTAAACAGTTTGGCTAATATACCTTGTTCTACTATGTTTGCATGGGACGGACGAGGCTATCAAAGGTACAGTGAGTCCCTATTTCTTTTTCATGATTTTCCTTTTTATATTTCACCTGAACTATTCACATGTTTAAAAAATCTCCTCTAAATCCTGATGTAAAGGTATTCTGAAATACTTTACTATTTTACCATAAAACAAATTAGCAACACGATTGCATCACATGGTGATACTGTTTTATTATCAAACTGTTTATCGTCCTTTCACTCTACAAAATTTTAGTGCCTTTTCCCAGGAGAAAGCCTTCAGCAAAGTAAGGACACTTCAGAGCACAGAATAGAAGAATTATAAAACTGTCAGAGATGTCAGAAAATATTGCAATCAGCAGCAGAGTAGCATTGCCTGGAAAACAGCCATTTCATCTAAGGAGTTCTTTATGGTCTGGTAAATTGCATTACATTTAAACAAAATAGAAATGACATTCCTACACAAAATAGTTTAATCACTCAGTACACGGTTAATTTTTCTGACATATCCTATTTCTTTTCACTTTATGAAATGTGTTGCTTTTTTATTTACTTTGAATTCAAGAGAGCATATTGAAATAAACTTTATTTTACCAAAGGGGATATGAACATAGCAAGACAGAAAAGGAAAAAGAAAGCCTCCCCCTCCATGAAAAACATAATACAGACTTTTACAAAGAGAAAATGGAAATAATTTCAAATATTGTATCTAAATAATGGTAACTTCGTGTGTGTGTGTGTTGACAGGCAGAAAAGGAAAAGGAGCGAGAGAATATAAGGGAAAAGCAGTACTAAAATAACATCACGAGTAAGTAAAGATGTTAACCAAATTTGTCTCCCTCATTTTAAAGTCTTGTTGTCTTAAGTATGGATCATTTTGAATACAGACCTAGGATATTGAATATATTGTTCTGGTTAGCTTGATTTTTTTCCCCCTTTTCTTCTTTTACATCATTTTATTCTCCTTTGTTTCATTTCTTCTTTTTTTTTTTTTTTTAACTTACACTCACATTTCAAAGCATTGGACATTTGGTCATGTCATTAAGAAGTGCTGGCTCTGGGATTTCATTATTTGATTATTGAGTGTTTTGTACGCTCTGAAGCAAATTAGTATTCCAGCTTTGCTGCTCACTGCTAGACACCGAACACAGATAGAACACATTATGCGTTAGACTAGTTAAGAGGTTTTAAATTAGATTTGTGACTTGAAAGTTTGAATAAGAAAACTAATAGAACACAAAATGAAGCAGAGGGAAAATTAGATTAATTATCTACATCATTCAGTGTGAACGGTTGCTGATATACTGTGTTGTTGAGTGGTATTTTGGTACTAAAACATGCCTTCATTTTGCCTACATTGAGCTGCTATAATTGTTGTAAAAATACGTATATTTACAGATCATAATATAATATCCTGGAGTATTTTAAAAATAAAAAAAATTTAAATAGGTTGTTCATGTTCTTTCTTTCTCCCTCCTTTTATTCCTCTTTTCCCTCCTCCCTTTCCTCCCTCCCCCCATTAGGAATATTTACATTTGTGATTAAACCAAATATTTATCTTGTATATTTTTCCCTCATTAAAAAAATGGCTCTACTTTGTTAGTACAAGATACTATATACAAAGTGCAAAGACATAAAGCATTTTTCCTAGTCATTCTCATTCGCTAACCCTCTAAAAAGATGTTATATTTCACTCACCGGGAGAAAATTCCATAGAGCAATGTCATGAGCAGGAACTGTACATTTCAGTGTAACAACAAAGGTCAGACTCTCTTGATCTATTTCTGAGGCTACTTCCTCCTACTTTAGGTAATCCAGACAAATTGAACCCTTCCTCCTGCAAATCTGGTTCAGTTCACATGCCTTAAATTCCTATAGTGTGTGTGTGTGTGTGTGTGTGTGTGTGTGTTTTGCTCTTGTTTCAGTCTTCTCTAATGTCAATGACATTGATATTTAACTGAAATAATGCCTGCTGGGACATCTAACATGCCTGAATAAACATCCACCTGTTCCTCATAAATGACATCAGATGCTCATTCTGTATGACAAGCTATATTTTAATTTTAAGTACTTATTTTTTCATACTCTGAACCTCAGTAGGGAGAGATTTCCATAATGCCCTCTGGTTGGTAAAATAGTAGGGGGATCAGGAATGAAAGTTTTCAACTTCTGCTTGATAATGAATGAAGAATGACAATTATTATCAAAGTAATTAAAACATAAACACAAGATAGTTCCTGCTTAAGTTTACTTAGAATTTTCTGGATTAGTTATATAAATTAAGAGTTAGGAACAACCTGCTTATTGTTCTAGAAAGCAACTAAGTAAATGATAAATTATCTCTCATTCTTTCTAAGTATACCTCCATTTTACACAATGTAAATATTTTCAATATATATGTTCCTTTCAGTTTACATTTTAACTGATTAAAATAAAATAATAAAATCCTGTTTACCAGAAAAAGTGAGGTAGAAAGAGATGTATTACCTAGATTTTTTTTTTAGGCAAAAATGTAGCCGAGTTTTCTGCTTTTCGAGTAGGAATGCCACTGCGAGATAAACAAACCACTCTCCATGCCTCCAGGTCTCGATCAATGGCACACAGGTTCTGCCCAGGTGGAGTGGTTGGTCACAATAACAGAAATATGTAGCTCTCCACAAAACAGAAACAATGCATGATCTGAAACTGATGAATAGTATAAATCGTGGCATATCCATACAATGGCATTTTATTCAATTATAAAACAGAATAAAGTACTGCTACATGTTACAACATGGATGAATTCTGACATTTTTCAAAGTTGAAGAAGACAGTCAAAAACATAATAATTATATTATTCCATTTATATCAAACATCCAGAATTGAAAAATCTATATAAATAGAAAGCAGATAACTGGATGCCGATGAGCTGGTCGTGGGGTGGAAAGTAACTGCTAAGGGGTATAGTGCTTCCTTTGGGCGATGAAAACATTTTTGAATTAGATAGTGTTGATGGTTTCAGAACTTGGTGAATACTTTTAAAAATACTCACTTGAACATTTTAAATGGGTTAATTGTATGTCATATTAATTATTTAAAACGCTTAAGAAAAATAAAATTAATTGGAAGCACATTGGGAGAAGTAACAGTGATTATGTGATAACTTAAAAACTATTTAAAATATGAGGAAGGATTGGGAAGAGACAGACAGATTAGAGTAGATGAGACAGAAAGATGATGATGATGGATAGATAGATAATCTCAATCGAGTTAACAAAATATCCATAAGTAGAATATTAATGTAACTTCAAAGAAGACTACAAGTCTTCTCTTTCTTTGAGAGAAAACTACAAGTTTGAGGGCAGAAGCCTAAGATGGAGCAATATGTTTTACTCTGTAGACATAACGAAGCTATTGGCTGCATTCTCATAATGCAAAATGAATGTTTTGGTCTTGTACCGAGGATTTGCTCTAGTTAAGGACTATGAATGGAATGACCTACATATGGAGCCCAGTAAAGCTCCTTCTCTCAGACCATGACTATCAGGAGTACAAAGTGTTTATTCATATTTAAATCAGAAGGTAGTCTAAGTGATAAAATTATCTGGAAGAGTATTAAAAAATGAGCTAAATTTAATTTTGTATTCCTAAACAACGAATATGAAAAGTCTATTGTGAGTAATTTTCTTATTTTGTGGAAGTATCATAGAACCTTTTTTTTAAAAATCTAATCAGTCTTGGGTGACTTTCACATCTTTCTGTGTCTGTCTAACATTTTATTCGCAAGATAAAATAAGTGTTAAAAACATTCTTCTTTTTATGTGTTCTAAAGCACATGTGACTTATTTGGGGACGCTACTTCGTTTGCCTATAACAATACCTGAGTCTACTAAACACTCATGTTTTGTATTCCTTATATAATCCAATAGAAAGTTGTTTCCAAGATCAATGTAGGAACTTTCACTCACCTATCTTTTACATTCTCTCTTTTAGGTAACTTTCTAAATCATTATTTTCAAGATATCAAAAGACAACAACAAAAAAGTGGCCTGTAGCTAACACTTGAAACTTTTCAAATGATAATGAGAAAAAAATGTGTGATAATCTTTCACATTCTATGATTCAAATAGAAAATATGATGCTGTAAATGTAGACTATGATTAAAAAATAAAGAGTCAAATAGATTTTAGAGGAAATCACACTGTAGTTATAAGAAAAGTTGATTTGGCCATGGTATTCTGAATATATAGTTAAGACAAGTCTAGAAACGTTGAGCAGAGAAAAAAAAGAAATTATTGTTCTTTTATAATTCTCTTTATTAATCATACTAGGTCACTCTACATGTCTTTTTTTTCCTAAATTAATATTGCAATAGCCCTTGAGAGATTAGGGTAAGCAGTGTCATTGTCATTTTAGTCATTCACTACCCTTGCATTTTAACAGGCTAGCAAAGTGACTTTGTCATAATTAGTTGATTAATAACACCTCCTTATTATAAAGTAATATACATTCATTGCAAAGAGTATGGAAAACAAAGAAATATGAATATAACTTTAAAATAAAAATAAATCATTACACCTAGATTTAGCCAGTGGTCACATTTTGTTTTATGTTCTTTTGGCATATTTTCTGTTCAATCTTCATTTATTTTCACAAATATTTAGGATATATGTATATATCTGTGTTTTAGAAGAAACTTTTATTACCTAATTTTTGAATTGATTTTCATCTAAGATCAATTAGAAATTTATTGAGCCATATTTTTAGCTTTTCCATACTTTTTCAAATGTTTCCAATGGTAGAAAATGTAAGCTTATATATTTGATTCTGACCCCAACTCTCCTTTATGCTGCTGTTTGAAATGATAGTTTATTTGTAATTTTATACCTAACCCTTACTTTAATTTTTGAAATAGTATTTTAAAAATATTCATGAACTAAAAATAATGATTATGAAAAAAGATGGTCCACAGCAAAGAAAGAAACATATTGGCACAAACCAACTACACTGAGTAAAGCACAGTGTATCTGGCTCATTGGCCGGAACAAAAGATGGCTGACCCCATACTGTACTGACTGAAAAGCTCTATTACAGAAAGGAACAGTAACATTCCACTTAATAGGTCTGAATTTATATTTCTCTATCAAATTGGACAACATTTAACAAGCACAATAGCACTTTAGCCAGTAAAGGAGACTGAAAGTGTTCCTTAATTTTGTAGAGTAGCAAGTCTCTAAAAAAATCATATTTTGAGTAACTAGAATATTTCCAGACTAAATGCGGTGGAGAGTGACCTAAAAATGATTC
Source organism: Camelus ferus (assembly GCF_009834535.1). Classification (NCBI taxonomy): domain Eukaryota; kingdom Metazoa; phylum Chordata; class Mammalia; order Artiodactyla; family Camelidae; genus Camelus; species Camelus ferus. Next base: position 1,003,115 of record NC_045709.1, read on the forward strand.
TTTTTGGTGACTGGCAATAGAAGTGGCCATCTGATTTCTGATTTCAAGTCAGTGACAATTACACAGAAAAATCATGTGAGTCTTTTCAAGTAACTTTAGAATAATACACTTTCTTACTGTACATCTATAATGGCATATGTTATTAAAAAAACTAGAAAGAAATTATGAAGTTCATCAATAGTCTGTTAGTATTAATATATTAATTATAATTTTAAAAGACTTCATGAATGATGTTGGGTAACAAATTAAGTAAATCATCATCACAAATTTTGGTGTATGTGAATGGACTATAAATATTAAATCAAATGATATAAGGATACCTCATTTAATTTTAAATTATTTTATCTATCTGCCTCTCTACCTACTTATCTAATCTATTTGCCTGTCTTTAAATTTATACATATGTACAAATTTTTCTAAACATTTTTAATTTACAAATCTTGAAAGTAAAAATATCTCAGTAGCAATATATAGATGTAGCTTCCAGATATTGGTTCGTAGTTTAATTTTCCACTAAAAAAATATATCCAAGGTTATGAAGATAAATAGTTTAGACAACTTCTGAATCATGAAAGTACCATGTAAGCCTTAGGACCATGCTTTGCCAGAAAACAAGGAAGAACTTAGGAACTAAAGGAGTTTTTACATAACACAAAGGCAAGCTTTGTGTTACTCACAACAGCCACATTTGTGGTCAATGATTCTATTTAATTATAAAATATTAAATATAAATCAATGAGTCCATAGTGATACTCAAAAATTGATTAAAAGGGCTCATTTATGCCATCTGAAATATCAATGACACCACATCTTTATTAAGCAAATTGGCAATTAAAAGGAAATAAGTAAGCATGTACCCTGCCTTTTTTAGGTAATCATATTTGATACTGGATAATGCTTGCTTTAAAAAATATTGTTAGTTAGTATCTATAAAAAGAATGTTGGATTAGAAAATTGTGATTATAAAACCCCCACCAAAATAGCTGCTGAAATCATTAGGGAAGAATTAGAGGGAAAAGTGATTCACATTGTTCCAATATAGCTGTCAGAGATTACTTTCAGGTATAAAAAATGTACCTTTAAAATGGAGACAACTTAAGAAATGATCTTAACCAAATGATCAAACTTTAAGATCATTAACATTGCGATTCTTACATTTTATAACATGTGAGATGTAGCCAACTAAAGTGCATTGTAACATCTGGGTTGTATTCCCACTAAAAAGGAATTTAGCTGAATTTAGTAAAATAATTAGATTTAAATTCCTGTTTATAGGAATACAGGAAATAAAGGAAAAAATCAATTGAACCAGAAAGAGTAATACAAAATATCCAGGTTGTGAATGTATAACCATGAATCAATGACAGTTCTCATATATTGCTGGTTAGAGTAAATATTTTTTATAAGTGCTTTACAAAATAGTTTGGATTTACCTAGTAAATTTAAACATGGACATACTCTACACCTAAAATTTTTACCCCTAAGTATATACCCTAGAGAATTTCCCATATCTATCCACCAAGTGACATGCAACAGATTATTCGCAGCAGCATTTTTTTATAATAGCCCCAAGCTGGATGTGACCCAATAACCATCAATAATAGACTAGAAAATAAAATGTATTGTTACCAAAACATAGTATCAATCAGGCATAAAAGTTAATACAGCTACTTGAATTCACATCGATGTATCTCAAAAACATGACTAAGATGACAGTCACAGAAAATACGTAAGCATAACTAGACCATGCTATCTGTAAGTGCACACCTAAGAGATAAACCTATGAAGCAAAGGGAATGATTATCACAAACGTTATAGGAGAGGTTTTCTACAAGAGAGGGACAGAGGGAAAGAGGTGGGAGCAATGAGGTTTCTAAGGTTTGGGCAATGCTTTAAATTTTTTTACCTTAGGTGGCTAGTACATGGGTCTGCTTTATCATTATTATTTAAATTCCACATATATATTTTGTGCATACTTCTCTAGATTAGTATGTCTGAAGGGAAAAATAAAGACATATGCCAGAAACAGACTCACTAATATAGAAAACAAACTGATGGTTACCAGAGGGTAAGAGGGGGGGAAGGGATAAATTGGGAGTTTGAGATTTGCAGATACTGACTGGTATATATAAAATAGATAAACAAGTTTATACTGTATAGCACAGAGAACTATATTCGCTATCTTGTAGTAGCTTACAGTGAAAAAGAATATGAAAACTAATATATGTAAATTCATGTACGACTGAAGCATTGTGCTGTAATGGACACAATATTGTAAACTGACTATACTTCAATTAAAAAAAAGGTGCCAAATATCATATGGGAAAAATAAAATATAAGCTTACATGGGACTGAAAAAGGACTTCCTACCTTTCATTTGTGTGTGATGATGTCATGCAAGGCTGTAACTCTCATAGAAGTCTGGAAAATAAATACATTTTAAGCGCTAAACACACATACACAAAGGATGGCTTTATGTCCATGCCAAGCTTCTTTTCTTTTTTGTAGGATGAAGGAGAGATTGTACCCCAGAATTCCATATTGGAGAATAAACTGTCATCATATCTCAGCTTGGTCAAAGTCACTTCATCACAAAAAGACACAAAAGTAATATGATACTGATTGTTAAACTTTTGGAAGTTTTAATTTCTTTTAGTAGTGTTATTACTAAAGGTTTAGGAATAATGATTTTGCTCTTATTTCATGGAAAATTCATATTTATCCTTCAACTTAGTCAAACATATTCCTATTATCTGTCTTGAATAAACTCTCTGGAATTGAATTTGGAATCTTGTCTGATATTGTAATTTTTAATGTATAAATGGTATACATTTTCCCCTTTGCTTGTTCATTCTGAGTGATCAGGAAAGGCACATTTCATTTTTTTCATCATTACTGAACATTGTAAACAGTATATGGTACATAATGAATAATAATTATTCTATAAATGGCTATGGAACCAGAAAATGCCTATTTTAAGCTACCATGAAGATATGTGATGGTATAATGGGAGTTTGATGCCCCACCTCTGCCTTAATATTATTTCACAATATGGTAGATTATAACTGTTAATGCATTTTGGCATCAGTTACAAAATAAACATTTTATTTCGAATAAAGCTGTCTCATTGCATGAACACTGAAGCAGTCTTCTATTCATGACTTTCTTTAATCCATTTACATTATTATTAATAGTATCCTAGGTTGGAATTACTTAAAGTTATATGGGTTCAAAAACGGTAAGCCATATTCTCCAGCTTTTGTTCAAAAAGGGCATAATGGTGAATGCAAGAAACAGAGAATTTAACTGTGTTGCACCTCTTCTGTTTTCTGCTGGTACAAAACAGGCCATTAAGACATGTTCACCCACATATAAGGGAGTATTTTAATAACCATAATCATTATACAAAGTCATAAAATTGTTAAGGGCTCATTTTTCAAATTAATGACTATTGAAAATACTGAGAAAAAGAAGAAAATAAGAGGAAACTTTTTCTGACTAAGGAAATCTCTCAAAATCTATTAAATTGATTTTTTTTTCTTCAAGGTCTATGTAAACAAACTAAATGTAGAGTTTCTCTTTTTTAATAAAATTGAGTTCAATATTTAATACAAAATTGTTGTCCTTAGAGGTACCTAATTCATTATTACAGTACTAAAAGTTAAAGTTTATAGGTAGTTATACTTTGGTTTCTTGTTGGTCTTGCCAGAGATATTTCCTGAAATAACTAATCCTCTCCATTGTAGAAATAACCAGAGCAGTGAAGTCAAAAAACAGAACCTAAGGTGAAAAGTCATGACATTCTTTAAACAGAAGAATATAATTGTGCCTGAACACAGTATTTCCTGGATTTCCGTGTTATCAGAGTCAATTAAGTTCCCTTTTGTTTTACCTACTTGGAGTTGAATTTTGTTCGCTGATAGCAGCAAAATACAGACTAAAAAAACAATCAGGGAAAATTTACTGAAAATTTATGGGAGAGGGAGTTCCAAGAGATGGAAAATCTAATATTAATTAGTGGGGAGACCAACAAAAAAAGATATAAGAGGAACATAGAACAGCAATTTCAAACATATTTTAGGATATGTGTGAGGAAGAAGAGAATGATTTAATGTACATTTTAAATTAAATTTTCCATTATTCAGTGTAATATGAGCCTGTCCTCTGTATCTGACACTAAAGTTTTAGTAAAATCATTCCACAAAGTAGTAATTTCAGAGTTTGGGGTATGGAGAACAAATCTTTTACCCTGAAAAAGCTATTAATATAAATGATATTTGAGCCATTTTGAGAAGAACCTTAGAACTGATTCCATTGTTGCTTCAAAGCAACAAAAAAAGATTAAGCAAACAGAGTGAGAGGAGGGGTTAAAAATATGTCCTGGTGACCATTCATTTATTAGACAAAAGTGGAAACAAAAGCATATATTTAAAGGACTCTGAAGGAAAATAACAATTAAGCAGAGATATTCAGCATTTGAAAAAGCCTGTTATGACTAAACTACAAAACAAGAACATTTGCTGGGAAGGTTAATGCACTATATATATTACTTATTCAACTACATTTATCCATTGTCAAAATTTTGAAATTGAGCTAGACATAGCATACCCGAGAGAATACTTCACTTTGAAAAACCCACACGCTTCAGAATATAAAAGGGTAAAATCCAAGGTAAGACTCTTTTTATATTAATTGTTGTTCTTTATTAGGAGCATGAGGAGTCTTGCATATTCATATAATTATGTGCATGAATATTAAAAGAGACTTTTACATTGACATCTTATTAAATTACGTCTAGCAAAGTCAAAGAGGGAAATTGGAAAATGGTTAATATTTAGCTTCTATGTTGGTCATTACCAGAGAAGGTTGTTATTACCTGACATTGAACCAAGAGATGCCTCTTTAACATTCTACACCACTGTCATAGCCAGTTGGAAAGCACAAAAGAACAGAACCATAAGGATAAATGATAAAAGAAAATGTGCAGGAAAGGATAAAAAGATTGCTTCTTCTGTTGGGTTTTATTTCTAAGACATACACTCCTAACTTTTACTGAAGCAAGTAATTAACATGATGCATATTCAGGAAGGGTCATCAGTAGCCCCTGAAGTATATTTTTTCCAAATCTGGTCTATGAATGACATTGCAGAATTAATATTCACACAGCCTAGCCTTTCAGCTACAAAATGTGCTAAAAATCAGGCGACACCTTAAGGTTGTTTCCTATTATAAAATAATTTAAATCACACCATAAGAATTATACCTCATCTAAATTTCATAATACCAGAAAAACAATTCGTTTTGGCAAAGCAATTTGAACTTTCTTTCTAGGACGATTTGTTGCACTATCACGAAAAACGTTGATATATTGAAGCTTAGAAGGTGAAATTTATCTTAGATAGTACTGATAAAGCAGCAGAAAATGACATTACCTTAAACTTGCTTCACTGGTTCCCATCAAAAGAGTCTTAAGGGGATTTAAGGTAACTCTCAATCTTCCCATCCTTTATAGGAGAAAATCTGTCAGAACTCTGTTGTGACTTAGATACATGTCCCCTTTCCTAAGGAAAGTTCCCTCACTGCCCAGTAATGCAAGTCCCAAGTGGTGTCATAAATCTTATTTGGAGAGCGAAGCTGCAGTCTGAGCCAAGTAGGAGATTTGGAATTTGTACTCCTTTGGGCTGGAGTATTGTAAAGTTAGGCAATTTATTTTTGTATTGTGGGTGTTGTTGCCACAAATGCAGTTGAATACATGCAATTTTTCCCCAAAGAACAACTTCAATTGAAAATAAAAATCAAAACTTTCCATATTTTTGAAGACATAATCGAGAATGAGTATCAAAAATAATTTAGTTGCCTAACCAAACTGGAGGTTCAAAGCAAATGTTGACACCAAGAGACACTAAGGCAGAAATGGTTCTGTTAGAATAGACCAGACACTTAGGGTTTATCTGAAGAGCACTCCATCTTGATCAAGGGCCACTGGGGTAAATTCAGACGATTTTAGTTATTAAATGACCACAGGCCTCTCTTAGGAAGAGTTAGCCTTGGGAGCTCCATGCTATTCTATCCTGCACAACATAAAAGACACACACATTCAGCAGATCACACGGAATCCATACCTTAAACCTACCTGTAATTTTTCTGTACACAGGATAAGCAGGAATATGTTTGTTGTGGGGAGAGGCATATTGATGGTTAACAGCTGTCTGGCAGAATGAAACAACTGCATATGGTCTTCCAACCTCTGTCGTTCATGTGAAAAGATGGACTCTCTGATCCTGCTGGGGCTGTGTTTACTTCACTAGCCCGGGTTTGGGAAGGTCTAGCCAAAGGGGGTTTGTCGTCAGCAGCTGGCAGAAGCGGATGTTGTCACTAGGTTGTGTTCAGTTGTACTGGCACAAATTAATTGCCTAGGCAGGGTTGCCAGTTTCCAGACGTTCAAGCAGATTTTGTGCTTAAGAATAAATTTTAAGAAACAGCAGACTAATAGACCTAGGCAGCAGAACACAATGAGCTCAGAGACACGATTCAGAATTCAACTATTATGCTGGACACCAGAAACTGACACAACATTGAAAACTGACACAACATTGAAAACTGACGATACTTCAATAAAAAAGAAAAAAATTAATATTTGACCTCTTCAATAAAATATAGAAACTTAAAAAAAAAGAATTCAACTATTCAACTGAGATTGCATGTTTAGCAAGGCTGTGATTTTTTATCTTTTATAGATATTTTCTTCAAGGTTCTGTGACTTTCGTCTGGCTTTTATTTTCTTTATATACTGTAGTATATTTTTTTAGGCAGATTTGTGACTTTAACAAAAATGGATGGGAAAAAATGTCATTTTATTTTTATGATTTAATTTAGTTCCAAACTTTCCTGGTAGACAATATTGATAAAAACAGGTTTTGGAAGTGAGATACAGTCTCATTTATATGTCATATTTACCCAATTAAGAAGTCAGTAATTTTGTATTTGAAAACTTGTGCATCTGTGTAGGAACACAAAACTGGAAAAAGATTATGTTCTGAGTGCTTTGACAAAACAAAATAAAAACTAAACAAATAAAAAAACCCTTTCTTTTTAACATGTTATTTCACTGTGGGGAAATCATAGGCAGAAAGATAGCTTCCAAATGGACTTTATGTCAGTATCTTGCATATCTTAATCAGTGAAGATATTATTTTTCATCGAGTAAGAGATACTTCAAATATATTAAAGTGGCTAGTAATAGTTTCAATCTTTTTGTCAGATGATGCCAGGTTAAATTATTAAGAAATGAGCACTAAAATACCCTATTTATTTATATGAATGCAGATAAGAGTTGAGAATAAAAAACATGTAACTTAATATAAAATGTCAGTACAATGCACTGTCATCTATGTATTTCCATAAAAGGATTATAAAGCGGCAACTCATTTTTATCAAAAGAAAGCAGTTATATATTTGATCCGTTATGGAATCTCTTACACAAATACACTTACCAACATCTTGAACATGAAAGAGTGTTTAAATATAATCTGATCATTTTGACCCTTGTTTTTCTAAATTGTTATGGAAGGCACCCAGCATTTCCCTTCCTTCCTTTCATATGTGGACATTGCTAAATTATCTCAATGTTGTTTCTACAAATTTATCTCATCTTAGGACACAGTGCCTCCTTGTTTATTAGAATCTAAATGGGAGAATGTGGCCAAGACAATGGAGTGGGAAGACCCTGAGCTCACCTCTTCCCTTGGGCACGCCAAAATTACAAGTATTTACAAAACAGCTATTGATGAGAAAGACCCAAGACTAGCACAAAAGATCTTCTACAACTGAAAATATAAAGAAGGGAGCATGATTATATGGATACGAGGGGTGGAGATATGGTATAGTCCCGACCCATACCCCTAGGTGGATGACCCACACATAAGAGGATTATTACAATTGCACAACATCTCCTCAAGGAACGAGAGATCCAAGACCTTTAACAGGCTCCCTGGCCAAGGGGTCCTACACCCAAAAGATGAACCCTTAGAACATTTGGCTTTGAAGTCCAGCAGGGGTTACTTTTGGAAGAGTCAGAGGGCTGTGGGAAATAGAGACTCCACACTTAACGGGGCACACAAAATCTCACATGTTCCAGGACACAGGGCAGAGGCAGTAGTTTGAAAGGAGCCTGGGTCAGACCCACCTGCTGATCTTGGAGAACCTCTTAGAGAGGCAGGAGACAACTGGTGTTCACCCTGGGGACATGGACACTGGCAGCATTTTGAGGAACTCATTCTCCCACAAGGATATCGGTACTGGTAAACACCATTATGAAATTCTCCATTTAGCTTATTAGAACCAGGACCTGGCCCTGCCCATGAGCCTAGGATGCTTTGAACAAGCAGCCAGCTGGACAGGGACACAGCCCTGCCTACCACAAAGCTAGCTTCCCTAAGACACGCTAAGCCCACAGTCCTCCCATGACTGACTTATATACCAAAAGGCCCAGGACCTGGCCCACCTAGTGTATCATCAGTAGCCTAGGAAACCCCTAGGACCTCCAAGTCAGATGTCAAGATTCATCCCAATCACCAGCAGGCCAACAGCAACTTTAGAATTTCCAGGACCTGGGACTCCAGGACCCAGCTCTACCAACCAGCAGGCTGGCACTAGCCCCAGGACTCCTGGGCCCAATCTCTACCCACCAGCAGGCCAACACTGGTTCTGGGACAACTTGAGGACCTCAGCCAGCCTCCCCAGGATACAGCCCCACCCACCAGTAAGCAAGTGCCAGCTTCAGGACACCCTAGAAGTTAAAGTCAACTGTATCAGGAAATGTCCCTCCCACCAGCAGGCTGAACTAGCTCTGGGGCATCTGGGGTTCTGCAGCCAAAGACCCCAAGACCTGGCTCCAACACAAGCATGCTGGCATTAGCCGGGGGACCCCTTGTGCCCCAGCACTGCTCACAGGCAGAATGACACCAGCAATAGGACCCCATTCAGGCTCAAGCAAACCCTGCACAGAAGCAGGTAGACATAAGAGCTGAGACATCTTGTACACCTCAGCCAACTGCCCAAAGATGCAGCCCTACTCATCAGCACAGGACACCAGTTTTAGAACACCCAGGACCCCACAGTCTTGTCAGGAACCAGCACCACCCACCAGCAAGCAAATATTAGATCTGGGAACCCCAGGGTACTTTTGTTAGCTGCCTTGTGACCAGACCTGCCCACCAGCAGCAGGCAGCCTTGGCAAAAGGCAGGGCCTTTCAATCAACCAGATCAGTGGCCAGTCATGCCTAGCAGACCAGACAGAGCAGTCAGCATGCCAAAACAGAAGGACCCACTCAGTCTACATAAGGGGAAGCCCTAGAGCATCTAGCTCTGGTGACCAGAGGGAAGTATGCTGCTGAGTCACATAGGACATCTCCTACAAAAAGCAACTTCTCCAAGCTCAAAAAAATAAACAACCTACCAAATACATAGAAATAAACACAGCAAATAAAAATGAGGAGACAGAGAAATCTGTTCCAAACAAAGAACAAGATAAATCTTCAGAAGAAGAACTTAGTAAAGTAGAAGCAAGTGATCTACCTGATAAAGAGTCCAAGATAATAAACATAAAGACATTCAAAGAACTTGGGAGAAGATTAGATTAACAGAGTGAGACATTAGAAGTATACAACGAATTAGAGAATTTAAGGAAGAACCAAACAGAGGTGAAGAATACAATCACTGAGATAAAAAAAATACACTAGCAGGAATGAACAGCAGATTAGAGGAACACAAACATGCACAGGCTAAACAATATGCTGCTAAACAACCAATAGATCACTGAAGAAATCAAAGAGGAAATAAAAATAAAATACTTAGAGACAAGTGAAAACAAAAACACAATGATAAGAAATCTATGGGATGCAGCAAAAATAGTTCTATGAGGGCATTTTACAGTGGTAAGGAAGCAAGAAACATCTCACATAAACAACCTAATCTTACACCTAAAGAAACAAGAGAAAGAAGAACAAACAAAACTTAAAATTAGTAGAAGAAAAGAAATCATAATGATCAGAATAGAAATAAATGAAATAGAGACAAAAATAAAAAAAAAAACCCAGTAGATAAATTCAATAAAATTAAGAGCTGGTCTTTGAAAAGATAAACTTGATAAACCTTTAGCCATACTGATGAAGAAAAAAAGAGAGGTTACAACCAACACTATAGGCTAGTAAGAATTTATTGTGAACAATATAGACCAATAAAACTGACAACATAGAAGAAATGGAAAAATTCCTAGGAGTGTACAACCCCCCAAGACTAAACAAAGAAGAAATATAAAACATGCATAGATCAATTACAGATAATAAAATTGAATCAGGAATAATAATAATAAAAAACCCTCAACAAACAAAAGTCCAGGGCTAGATTGTTTCACAGGTGAATTCTGTCAAACATTTGAAGAGTTAATGCTTATCCTTCTCAAACTATCCCTGCCCCACCCCCTAAAAACGCAGAAGAAGGAAAGTTTCCTGTCTCATTCTCTAGATAGGAGCTAGCAGGTATAGTTAGTATTGATCCTTCATTATTTTTTTCATATGATTTTACATTCAACAGATAATTCTCTGATCCTCCCATTTGATTTTATCCAAATAAGTAATTTGCCATATGACAATAGGATATTATCCTAGTTTGAGATGCCCAGAAGCAGAATTTGAGATAGAGATTTATGCATAAGTTATTTATTGAGGTAGTGCTCTCTGGCGAAATCTGTGAGAACAGAGGAGGAGAAAAATCCAAGCAAATCTATATTTTTACCTGAAGTGTAGATTCAGTGTGATTTCATAGGGAGCTCAGGAGTATTACTTGCATCACATTAGTCCCATCTTGAGATATTTTACAGCCAATTATCCATCATTCATTGGCTGTGTGTAGGTGGGGGTAATAGGAGACTTATGTCCTTCGAGATATTTTCTGTTTTCCCAGGACAGTACTTGAGGGATGGCTGTGGCTGCCAGACTTCAACAGCCAGCACTCACAGAACCTGTGGCTTGGTTCAACAGGTCTTGGTGTATTACCTGTTTGTCCACAGCACACGTATTCCAGCATTTCACTTCATGTTGTTTTAACATGCTAGAATCTTTATTTCTGGGATTGGCAGCAGTCAGCATAATGAAGATGCAGAATTCAGCCATAAACACTGTTGCTGTTAAGCAAGTGACCACGGCAGGGATCAAGCAAGAATACAACATAAGATTTTGGTCTTTGTGAAAACAACATGTGCTCGTGTGTAGCAGGGCCCCAGCAGGAGATTTATTCTAGGGACCCAGAGCAGATGGTGCAGTTGTCAATTGACCTTTATGGAACATTGTTCACTGCTTGACTTTAGTGGAAAAAAAAAAAAAAGACAGAAAGAAAAATCAGCTTTCCCATTCTCAAAGAGCTATTTCATCCACTTAAGTATTTGTTCTGTAATCATACATACATATTGAAATAATTCATATTTTCCTCAAAATGATTCTTTATGAGAATGGAATCTGAGGTCAATAATATTAGGGTTGCCAGATAAAATACAAGATTCTCAGTTAATTTGAATTTCAGATAAACGATGAATATGTTCTTAGTATAAAATTTCCCACACAATATTTGGGACATATTTATACTAAAACTTCTTCATCATTTATCTGGGATTCTGAACTGGTAATCTTGCATTTTTATCTTTGAAATCTGGCAACTCTAGACAGTAGCCAGGGTACTTAGAATATCATATAGTTATAGTGCAATGGTGTGTTACAATCTCAAACAAGGACATTTTTAAAAATCATTTGTCCTGAGTTTTTCATCATCAATATATAAATTGAAGATAAGGGTGTTTTTACAAAGAAATAAGGGGAAAGCATCAAAATATAATGTATTCAAGTGTTTGAATGCTTACTCCTGTCAACCTCTTCAAAATATCAAATGTTAAATATACGTTTACTCACACTCATAGGTATACTCTTGAACATACACACAATTTTGCATCCTCATTAAGTTTTAAAGGCTACTTTTTGATGGGGTTATAGTACCAATTTATAAATGGTATATAAAAGAAAAATCTCCACTCCCCTCAGTGCCAGTTGAAAATGCATTCCATTGCCTTTGCTGCAGAGCAGAGCGGTGCTGGGCTACCTGCTATAACATCACTTGGAATTGGAGACATTCATCACAATGAGGGATCCCACCAGTTGGAAGGAAAGGAAACTTTCTTTGTCTATGATCTCCCTCTAGGAATGAAGAAAAGTGGTCAGTTTCTCCTGTCCACCCTTTCTTTTTCTTTTCACTTTTGCAGTATATTGCTCAGGAATCTGTATCACAGCAGCTACTAACTCATGCATATCACTAACAAGTGAAGGGCCTACATGCATCTCCTATATGCAACACTCACTGGCTGGTTTGTTTTTAATAAAAAGTCCCCGAGATATAGAACACACAGTAAATACGCATCTGGTTTGAAGGGCAGCAGCAGCATCTGCAGCATGGCAGTGGTGCCTCTTGAGAAAACAGAACTATTTTGCACCAGCCAGCTCAGGTTTACCCAAGATAAGTACCAACCAGCTGATGCTTTAGCCAAGATGCCTAGTCCAACTTTTTTTTTCCCTCCAGTTAAGCACATCTCGGGGTCCAATGTATAAATCCAGTATTGCAAGTCTTGCGCATAACTGTTCTAAAGAATCTTATTTTATATATTGTATGTATCAGAAGAGTGTATATTACCATATAATGTAGAAAGAAAAAAATCTACATAAATAACACAGCCAACTATCCATGTGTCATACAAACTAAAATCAAATAAACCTTGAACAGTGAAAAAAAAAGTCCACAAGACAACAAAAAAGTTTAAAAAAAGGATAAAAATAATCTTTATCAATTTAAAATTAATAATAAAAAAATGTCTAGCCAGCTAAATGCAGCCTGTTTTTATTGTAAGAGAGAATACTTTGAATGTTTTTGGAGGGTTTTTTGTTTGTTTAAAAGACTTTTACAGCAGAGCTCAACTGCTCATTCAGTTTGAATTTTATTTCAAAATAAATTTGAATTAATCCAGTGTTTAAGAATCTGGGGGCTTAGATCAATAAAAATAATAAAATGTTCACTACTCACAACACTGGGCATTAACCAGGCCAGTTAACTAAACATTAACTGGGCAGTAACCAAACACTAACATACCAAAGTGTTTGGTTTTGTCTTTTTGTTTGTTTGTTTGCTTGCTTCCTTGCTACTTTTTTTTAGCTTTAGCCTCCTAGACTTCAAAGTTATATAAGTAAATTGAAGAAAAATTAACAAAGAAAATTCAAGCAGTGGAAATTCAATCTTATACTAATGGGGAATATTTAATATAGAAAATGAAAGAATGGGAAGAGAACCAAGATGGCAGAATAGGAAACTTGTAGCTCACCCTCCTCCCACAAATACACCAAAATTCACATCTATGAACCTACTCAGCCAACCAGAGTACCTGCCGAACTCTGACAGAACATCGCCCTCTTTGAAAGACAAAGTCACCAAAAATCTGGTAGGAGAAAAGGAAAAAAGAAAGAAGGAAAAGCAAAACAGTGCGGGACCTATCCTGCAGGGAGGGAGTGGCAAAGGAGGACTGGCGTTCACTCGCTGGGTCTCCCCTCTCCAACAGAGAGGCCTAGCAGGACAGAGGGGGAGCCTCCGAGGCTCAGATCTGCCCCAAGCATCCCTTAACTGACAGAAATGAGTTAAACGGGCACAAAGGGTCCCCGCAACACCCAGTCCGAGACGCAAATCTGCAGCTGGGGGCTGGGACAGGCCACCCCAGCTGGGTGGAGGACTGGGGCGGCTGCACTGAGGCAGCCGCGGGGGACTGCAGGGTGCTGCGTGCTGTGGCTGGGAGGGGACATGGAGCAGAACACCATTGGGCCTCCATAAATTGTAAAAAAAGGAAAGCAACATGGCTGGTGTGCCCTGGGGGGAGGGGCGCCATAGCCTTTGTCTCCTCAGACCAGGGGCACCATTACTGGTGCTTCTCTGTGAGAAGAGAGGCAGGGCTCAGCCACAGTCTCCATCTCCTCCTGTGTGCACTGCCCAGACAGGGGCGGGGCCAAGTACTGAATCCTCACCCTGGGGCTCCGCAACCTCCTAGGCAGGACTGAGACTTGTTTACAGCCTGAGGCAGATAGGATCTTTCTGCCCTGGTACTTCAGATAACTTGTGCTGCCAAGACAAACAAGGAGCTGAGATTTGGCAAGGAGCAGGGGCCGGGTGGTTCCGTGGTCTTCCCGGAACCCGCCTGCGGATTGCTGACCCAAGGCCGAGCGGGCAGCTGCACAAAGCAGTGGAGTGACCGGTGCTGGGAGAGGGAGGGCAGCAACCTGCCTTCCTAGCAGGAACGCAGCACTTGACAGTGGTGCTGGGAGGCGGTGCAGTCCGCCCACATGCCTCACCTGAGCAGCATCTGACTGTGGCATCAGGAGGGGGAGTGCCCTGCCCACCCACCGGGTAAGAGCTCAGCTCCTAACCCAGTGTTAGGAGGGGGTGCGATCTGCTAGCTGACAGCCACTGGGAGCAGCACAGATGAGGGCGCCAACAGAAGGCCTCTGGAATCAAGCTGAGTTCGCAAAACAGGGCAGACACAAAGACCTCTCGATAAAATCATTAAGAGAATACTGTCTCCAGGAGAACTTGATAACTGATACTCCTTAAGCCACAGTGCTAGAGAGATATGAGCAATATGAAGAAGCAGAGGAACCACTCCCAATTAAAAATCAAGAGAAATTGCCTGAAAGCATGATCAAGGAAATAGACATTGATGGCCTACTAGATCAAGATTTCAAAAAAGGAGTGATCAAAGTACTGAAGGAACTAAAAGAAATAGTGTTTTCAGATATAAAATATGTCAAAAATGAAATAGAAGCTATAAAGAAGAACCAAGTAGAATTAGTAAACTCATTTGCTGAGATGAGAGCTGACCTAATGGCTGTACAAAGCAGGCTAGATAATGCAGAGGAACGAATAAGTGACCTACAAGACAGGACAACAGAAAGCACCCAATCAGAACAGCTAACAGAAAAATGAATAAAAAACAATGAAAACAATATAAGGGACCTATGGGATAATCTAAAGCATGCCAATCTTTGCATAATAGGGGTCCCAGAATGGGAAGAAAGATCAAAGGGGATTGAATTAAGAAATCATGACTGAAAACTTCCCAAACTTAAAGAAGGAATCAGATATCCAAGTACAGGAGGCTCAGAGGGTCCCAAACAGGAAGAACCCAAATAGACCCACATGAAGACATATCATAATCAAGATGGCCAGAGTCAAGGATAAAGAAATGATCCTAAAGGCAGCAAGAGAAAAACAAAGAGTGAGTTACAAGGGAACCTCCATAAGGCTCTCAGCTGATTTCTCTACACAAACACTACAGGCCAGAAGGGAGTGGCAAGATATATTCAAAGTCCTGAATGAAAACAAGATCCAGCCTAGGATACTCTATCCAGCAAGGCTATCCTTTAGAATAGAAGGAGAGATAAAGAACTTCACAGACAAGCAAAAACTACAGAGTTTAGCAACACTAAACCCATGCTAAAAGAAATATTGACAGGTCTACTTTAAATAGAAAAGAAGCAGGATGCTACAAAAATGAGAAACTCATAACTGGAAAGGTGATAACTGCCATGAATTACAAAAAGAATAAACACAAAATTGTAAAAGACATTTAAATCATTAAGAGTGGGAGAGGGAAGGAAGGAAAGCCACTGTGGAAAACAGTATGGAGATTCCTCAAAAGACTAGGAATAGACTTACCATATGACCCAGGAATCCTGCTCCTGGGCTTATATCCAGAAGGAACCCTTCTTCAGGATGACACCTGCACCCCAATGTTCATAGCAGCAGTATTTACAATAGCCAAAATATGGACACAGCCTAAATGTCCATCAACGTATGACTGGATAAAGAAGAGGTGGTATATGTATACAATGGAATACTACTCAGCCATAAAAACCGACAACATAACGCCATTTGCAGCAATATGGATGCTCCTGGAGAATGTCATTCTAAGTGAAGTAAGCCAGAAAGAGAAAGAAAAATACCATATGAGATAGCTCATATGTGGAATCTAAAAAAAAAAACAATACAAAACAAAAACAGACTCATAGACATAGAATACAAACTTGTGGTTGCCGAGGGTGTTGGAGGTGGGAAGGGACAGACTGGAATTTTAAAATGCAGAATAGATAAACAAGATTATACTGTATAGCACAGGGAAAAATATACAAGATCTTGTGGTAGTTGATAGTGAAAAAAAATGTGACAATGAATATATACATATATATATATATATATATATATATATATGTTAATGTATAATTGAAAAATTGTGCTCTACACTAGAATTTGACACAACATTGTAAAATGACTATTACTCAATAAAAAAAATGAAGTGAAAACAAAACAAAACAAAAACAAAAGAAAATGAAAGAATGGCATTATGTATTCTATCTCCGCTGTGGGGCAGTAAGACTGGAATTCCAAGACAGTGCTACCACAGCATCCCAACACCACAGCATGGTGAGTGTGGGAGCACATAACAGTATGGAGTCATGGAGTCGTTTGTAACACCCTCTTCTCAACCTTTCCAAGAAACAGCACTTGGGAAAGAAAAGTCATTGAAATAATGGTAGAGACATAATTCCCCAAAGCCTGGATTGACAGATTTGAGACTATGAAAGCAGGGTCTAAGTCTTGATTTTCATATCAGTGGGTTTTGACCACAGGGTAAATCTGTTCCCTAGTCCCTCTCTTTCTCTTTCAACTCAGCAGGGGATGTATGGACTAGAGACTGAAATGTTGTATCTTGGCCAAAAAACACTGAGTCATTGGAGGAGATGCTCTCAATGGAATATAATGAGATGAAACAGTAAAATATACAGAGTCCAATTGTCATAAAATGAATGAAAGAATAAGATACAAACATAATAAAAATGCAGGTAGAGACAGAATCAAGTGGCCCAGACAAAAAATAAAAATTTTGATGAGCATAATAAATAACATTAAGGGAGGAAAGCACACTGGGAATATAAGGCTGGAATGAAAAGATGTAAAGAAGAAACAGCTTTAAAGTATGGACTGTGATATTTATAGTAGATAAATAACAACTACCACCTCCGTGACCACAACCATCCCCAATATGTGTTCAGTAGTAAAATGGATCCTGCTAAAGAATAAATCACTGACCTGGAAGGAATTCACCCAGACATTATCAGAAGGTAAAGAAAATGGAAAATATAAGAAAAAAAAATCAGCTATTTGGAATAGAAATGCAAAAATACCCAAAATTAATATAGTAATACCAGAGTCAGAGAAGAGAATAAAGGAAAATTGCAGGATAAATACTACATGATTCCACTTACATTAGGTATCTAAAATAGTCAAATTCCTAGAAACAGAGAGTAGAATGAATGGTGGTTACTAGGGGCTGGGAGGGGGATGGAAATGGGAAGTTAATTTTCAAAGGGTATGAAGTGTCATTTCTGTGAGATGAGTGCATTCTAGAGATCTGCTACCCATCATTGCACTTATAATTAACAATACTGTGCATCACCTTTGTTGAGAATAGATTTCATCAAGTGTTCTTATCACAGTAAAAAAAATGAAAGAATTGCAGAATAATTTGAAGGTAATGCCTCAGGATTCTGTATAAGTCCATAAAAATACGGTATCTCAGATTAAAAGAAAACAAAAGGTAACCAAAAGGATACAAGAATAAAAGAAAAATAAATCTAAACACAATATAGAGAAATTACACGGCATCTGAATACAAAAAAAAAATAGTTACATATTCTGTAGAGAAACTATAATCCACAGAGCAACAAGAAGTACACTGGCATCAAAGTTGTTAATGTAAATATTAAAAAGGTTAATATCTCCAGAATATTGAAGAAAAAGATGCTTAGGACAAGAATTTATATCCAGCAAAATGTTATGAAAACACCCTAGGAAAAAATTAAAATAATCTTAAATATTCAAGTTCCCAGAATATTCACCACACAAAAATATCTCTGAAAACATCTTTGAAGACTATACCTGAGCCAAGTAGTGATTCTTTTCTCTCAGCGCCACACTTGCTCTTTTCTCGTCTGCTCTATATTGCTGAGGTGAGAAGTTAGCAAACGACATTTTGCAGACTTCCTGGACAGGCTCCTGGTTAGTTGCTCACTCCTGTGCTTGGTTACAAACACACTGACAATCATGAGGGCCTCAGCGGCTTCTGCAGCATAGACATCTAGGGAACTCGGTGGTATTATTTTCCTAAAGTAATCATTGTTTTTTGCACTTACTTCAGATACCTGCTTCGTTATTCCCCACCTGTACTTCAATCATGGTTGTACCTAATTTCCAGTTTTTAAATTTGTCTGTTTAAAACTCAATAATGGATTTCTGCTTTTCTGATGGGACACTGAGTGAAACAATGCTTCAGCAGATGTAAGGAAAGCTAAGAGGAATAGTAAGTATTTGCTGTTCAAAAAAGCAACAACAAAATTATCTGTATCTTTATAGCCTAAGTATTAATATTATGTAAAAATACCAAAATGGAAGAGAAAAGAGAAGAAAAGAGCAAAGGGCAATACAACCATTTTAATTGGTCTTTCTGGCAGCAATTAAAGGTGAGACAGAGATATTTAAGGAGAGAATAAACACAAGTGTTGGTAGTGATATGATAGAGGTGGCCACCAGAAGAAGAAGAAGAAAATATAATGAATAACATGCAGCATACAAAATTTGACCTTCAAAATAGATGGCAGGAAAAGAGGAGAACAATGTATAAAAGTTGATCAGTGGGAAATATAAGGTGGTAAAAATGAGTTCTGATGCAGCTATTGTTCTGAAATGTACCTGAGTAAACTGTAGATCAAGAATGTAGACTCTTAGCTTTTTGAAATCTTGTTACAATATTTGAAATAAACCAATATCTGGCAAAAGGGAGAGAGACAGGCAGGCAGGCAGAGAGAGAAATGAGTAACTATTAAAAAAAAAAAAAAAAAACTTCAGCCAGACTCCTCCCCCTAAAAGTCAATTATCCCAAAAAAACCACATTTAAATATAAGGATTTCTTTAAATGTTTAAAATTTTTAAAAATGAAAAAATATATAATTTAGGCATGTATGATCCAAAGAAAAGAAATGTTATAGCTCAAACACACAAAACATGCCATGATATAGAGCATTTGAATAACATAATAAAAAACTTGAGCTTATTTATGATTAATAGGTGGAGAGAGAACATATACTGATATGTATTGCCCTCTGCATTTGTAAATACAATGTTTCTGGATATGTTATTTAAAGATGAAGAATATTTGTATGAACATAAATTTTAAATGTGGTTAAAAATGCAAAAGGACAGTATAAAAACGTACATACACAGCCTTTATTTTACAGCATAAATTAACATGAAGAAGATGCCAGGTCTTCTCAAAGCAATCTAGAAATCCAATTCCATTTTAATTAAACATCTAATGGATTGTTTAAAGTAGACTCATGAAGTAGTAAACTATTTTTAGAGGTATTCAAGCGGGGACCTGATATCTACCAGTCAAGGATGCTGTTAGAGGGGGAAACTTACAGTCTGTGAAAGTGATGCATTTCAAAATTTTTTGAAATGAGAATTTGACATTCACCCCATCCCCTGCCAAAGTGGAGGACAATCAGAATTCATGACTTATTCCTGGGAATGAGCTTAGTGGACCATAGAACAATTAATCTATGGTCATGTCCTTATGGGGCAGATCTAAGAATTACAATTTCCATGACTACCAAGAACAATGTAAATGCTCCATTTTGTGACATGAGCTCAACAGCTTTCAAAATTGTCTTGCTATTGTTCCAGAATTGACACCTTAAAAATCCATTCCATGTATGACTTAAGTCCATTATGCAGCTAAGCACCTGCAAACAGTGAGCCTTGGGAGGGTATCTCTACCTGACTAGACTTTAACTTCTTATCTGCATTAGGAAGGTGAATGAATGCCCTGTAAGGTGTGCTCTAGCTCTAAGAATTCATATAGTTCCAAAGTTCCAAAAATATACAGTTTATATGAATAGAACTTGGCATGGACACTGCCTAAAGCAGCAGGTCTGGGTGGGTAACTGGGGACATACATGGGGACAGACAGTGCCACAGGAATGGGTTCCAAGCTGTTACTGTTGGGGCAAGAGGTGAAAATGGGAGAATAAACAAATCAGTTATGTAAGAGGACACTGATATTCTTTTATAGACTTATTTTCTGCTTAGTAACTAAGTATCTAGTCCACAGTGGGCATGCAAGGGACATACTTTGAATTGAATACTATTGAATCTGCCTATTGCTTCAGACAGTCCAATTGACTCATGTTTCCCAGACCATAGTATACATTTTTGCAGTTGCAATGATTTCTGAGCTTCCTTGTGATTCTGATTTGGATTTTGGAATGTTCTTGGAAACAAATGTCTTTAAAGCCAGTCTAAGTCAAGAAGGGATTTAAGGAAGATGTGATAGACAAGTTCATGGATGTCAAGACAGGAAATATCTAAGTGCCATATAAAGATGAATGGATAAAGAAGATGTGGTGTGTGTGTGTGTGTGTGTGTGTGTGTGTGTTGTGTGTATACATATACACATACATACACACATATACATATATAGTATATTATATATATATACATATATAATGGAATATTAGTCTGCCATATAAATAATAAAATAACTGTCATTTGCAGTGATATGGATAGAATTAGGAATTATCATACTAAGTCAGATAGAGAAAGGCAAATACCATATGATGTCACTTATATGCAGATTCTAAAAAAAGATACAAATGAATTTATTTATAAAATAAAAATAGACTCAGACATAGAAAACAAACTTATGGTTACCAAAGGGGAAAGGAGGGAGTGGGGAGGGATAAATTAGGAGTTTGAGATTAACATATACATACTACTATATATAAAAGAAACAACAATGACCTACTGTATAGCACAGGGAACTATATTCAATATCTTGTGATAACCTACAATGGAAAAGAATCTGAAAAGGAATATATATATATATATATATATATATATATATATATATATATATATATATTATATATATATATATGTGTGTGTGTGTGTGTGTGTGTATGTATAATTGAATCACTTTGCTATATACCTGAAACTAACACAACATTGTAAATCAACTGAACTTCAATTTGAATAATATTATTCTGAAAATCTGAAAAAAAAGAGAAAACCAGCCTCCAGCTACTCACCAAATGTTGAATTCGTAGCATTGTTTTTCCTTATGACACTCTATCATCGTCATTGACTTCAATTTACAGCCCCAGATACAGTATCCTGGAGAAGTGTAACAGCATGCCAGGGTTCACAGTGCTGAAGGAACAATTTTGATTACCACATGCATGTAACCACTATGCTAAATTGCTGCCTACAGTATCTGGCCCAGCAGGTTTAAAGGTGTGCAAGAACAGCAGCAGGAAAATGGAACACCATGAAGATAAAAAGAAATGGGGAACCACGTGACCCTGGAGAGAGGCAGAAATCCCTGTCTAACTTTCTAGTTTCTAAGTCTATGTGGTCCAATGATGCATTGTTTCCTGCTTTGACATGTAATGGATTTTTAGTTCAATAAATTTTACAGAGTCTCAGGAGGAAAGTTCACAAATATCTGGAAATGTTGGAATTAAAAAAAAAATATGGAGATTCATTCCACGGATGTTAAATATGTTACCTACTCATGATAATAAAAATAAACAAGTGAATGAACAAATGAATAAACAAATACAGGCAAATTGTGTTACTTGGAAACAAGTAGGAAAATCGATACCAGAAGACAATTGAGTGTCCAGCAAGAGACATATCTATAAATGAGAACACAATATGTGATCAAAAAAGTATTGCAAATGTGTGAGCATTAGTGTTTTAAAACTGGCCCAATACATACACTAAAATAAAGAAGTCTTTATACCATATACAGTTGTGTTCTCTGCTAGGCAAAAAAAAAAAATTTAAAAAAAGACTTAAATGGAAAAGACAAATTTTAAATGGAATGGAATAAAATATAGGAAAATATATTTGTCACATTAAGGCAAATAGTTCTAAACGAAACCCAAAAGCACAGATCATAAGATAAAGTTCTATGGCTTTGAAATCATTAAAAGTAATTATATCTGCTCAATGTAGAATATTACAAATGGAGTTAACAGGCAGGCCACATTTTGGAGGAGATATATGTATATAAAATCTTAAACCAAAAAGGCAATATAGGTACTTCCATATATTAACAAGAGAAATACAGAAATCCAATACCCCCCCAATCCAAAAATACTAATTTTAGCTTTGATTTTGTTTTTAGATTTTTAATACACTTATCTATGTAAATCTGCACATACACATATAACACACATACACACACAAATATTAATTACCTGTCCAACTTCACTTGAGTTAATTAATTCTAAACCACCATAAGACACTGTTAGAATACCTAAATGTGAATGTAAGTTTATATCAAGGTCTGAGAATATGGAGAACCTCATGTCTTTCTTGAATTCATTCAGCCAATCTGGAAACCAATTTGGCAGTATTTTGTCAATTTAAAAATGCTCATTCCTTATGAGATAACATGAGCAATCACTCTGCTTGCTGTGTACTATAGTAAAGCTCTCGTCAGGTCCCCAAACAGATGTATACTTGGGTCTTCGTGGAGGTTTTATTTATGGTAGTAGGGAGATAGAGGCAACTCGGGTATCCATCGCCAAGGAAATAGATAAAAGAAATATGCAATAGGTTGGGTGCCTCTGGCAGTAGGGTGTGATGTAAAAACAAGTTCTCAGTTAAACTATTAGCAATATGGGTAGAAATTGAAAACAGTGTGGAATACAGTAAGTATCAAAGTGAATGCAACTTCTATCCTAATAACATTAATCCAAAGGAAAACACAGATATATACAAAGCACACTACTTAAAATTTCAAGGATAACGGATAATGTCATATAAGAACATTACAGTGGACATTTATGGGAAATATCTCTAATGGGAAAGGTGACAAGGGAGGAGGCTAAAAAATAAACTAAAATAAAAATGTATATCTTTCGTAGATGAAAAGAGGGTTTTGAAAGAGGTGTATATGAGTTCAACACTAAAAAATACATTAGCACATAGTGGTTTCATTAAAAATGTGTGTGGAAGCACTATACTAAGATTTAAAATCGTCAATAATTAATGTATTTCTACCCATAGCATTCCTTATTGTTTGAATATAAGTAGGGCTAAGTAAAATCAACAAAAATTTAAGAAACTAAATTAAAATTTATTTACCAATCTTTCTTATTTTTTATAGGAGCAGATTCCCTCTCGCATTTTAATTAATATGCATAGTATTTTGATTTTAAGGCTTGCAAATAATTCTAGAAAAATTCTGATAATAGCATTTGCTTAAGAAGAAGTGATTCAGTGGTTAAACTGTCAATGTTGATTTTAGAATAAAGGCTATCATATGATTTTACAAATTATTAAAAGAAATTCAATAGATGCTTTGTTTTATTAAATGTAAAACTATTTATCAATCTAATCAATCTAATCAATTTAATGATTTATTTAAATAGGTAAAATGATTCAAAACCCCACTTTACATACATAAAAAAGACATAAAAACTACTATACATTTACAGGAAAACTCATTTCCTATAAAGTTAAATTTTAAGTTATTATTTTTAACTTGATTTAACTTTAATTTGATGGAGAAAATAGTAGAGTCGAAAACATTGTTTTGGAGCTGAGATACTTTCTGTCCAAAGAAATGTCACCTAAATTTCCTGAGTTTCAAATTCCTTACCTGAAGACTGCACATATTTGTTTATTGTTTATTTTTTTAATTAATAATTTTTAAAATTAAAAAAATTAAGATTTATGATTCCATTTAGTCAAGTGTTTTAACATATATATGCATGTTTTCATTCATTTACTAATCATTCAAGCACATATATATCACTATTGACATACATTTAAACTCTTTTGATTTCAGTGCTATCTCCCTTAAATTCTTCTCTCATATTATAGCCAAGAGGTTTATTTTATTCCTCTATACACGTGTATTTCTTTGTATCGCTAACAGAATAAGAATTAAATTTCGCATATCAAACAAAGCCCCAACTAAGCGCAACACTAAATACTTTTCCCTTCAACTTTATCTTTCAACATTCTTTTCCTTGAAAATTACATGTTTGTGTCTGGCTACCTACACCACACATTATAATGCATTGGTGCTTTTCATTATGCCCTTCTTACAGACTTGAATTAATTTTCCATCTATCTTTGCCTTGGTAATGCTTCCAATTCTCTGCAAAATATAAATATGTCATAATATATATGACTTTCTCTCCTAGCCCTGTTATTTTGACTAATGCCCCAACCTTGGAGTTCCTCAAATCTTATCTCTAACTTCATACTTACTTAATAATTTAATAAAACGTACACTATAGATTTATATGCCAACCTCCCCCATTAGGTAATAATTCACCAAAGAACAAGGCCTTTTCTTATCGATCTGTATATTACTAGTTATAGCATATTGCCTAGAAATAAACATGAGTGCAATAATTATTTGCCATTTAATAAAGTTATTAAATGTATTAGAAATTAACATGGCAAATACATTCAATAAGTCCAGATAACCCTGCAATCTTAAAGGACAAATTAGTTAAATTAAAATTCCAGCTTGCCAATTGATTTTCAAAGATGATGTGCGACATTTCAAAGAAGCATTACCTGGTTAAATTGGCTATACTCATGAACAAGCAAGTATTCTTAACTATGTCATCCTGTAGAAATGACATATATCCTTTATGCTCTTATAAAGCTCTTAGAAAAGCATCATTGAAGAAATATGAAATAAAGTTAGAGTACTTGAATCACTACAATGTCTATAAGTATTGTGAAAATATACTGATTTATCTTGGGCATTTTCAGCAAAATTGTAGTTTCTTCTGTATCTTATAAAAATTCATGGAGAAAACAGTTTTCTGGCTACGCTGAGCCATCTGTTTTGTTCAGATCTTATCATTGTTTTGCTCTGTGCAACAATAATTAACTATGTTGGCAATAAGAAAAATAACAGTTGGATTTCTTTAGAGGATTAACAGTATGAACAGTACAGCTAAGAAGGGAATTTTCTCACTGATTCCCAAAATATCCCACCTTCACAACTTTATAGCAGGGGGACCTGTAGAGCCACCCACTCTCCCCTACCTACCACCAAATGGCCACAAATTCTCAAAACATGCAGCACTTTCCAGAGTGTCCTTTTCTTCCTCCTTAAACAAGAACATTTACTACCGTTAGATTATCTCCATTTATAGCTATCATTTTTTCTTCTTTTCTCCTAAATCTATCTTTATATTTTATATCAGTTTTTTTTCTTTTCCTTCTTTCTTCATTCCTTTTAATGCTAACATCTATTTTTAGGTGCTTCTATTTAAAATAATTCAAACTTTGGCATCTGACACCAAAAGCACTGGCAACAAAAGCAAAAATAGACAAGCAGGAACTAAAATGCTTCTGAACAACAAAGGGAACAAGAAACACAATGAAAAAGCAAACTACAGAGTGGCAGAACAATATTTGCAAACCACATAGCTAGTAAAATGGTTAAAATCCAAAATACACAAGGAACTCATACAACTCATAGCAAAAAATAACCCCATTAAAAAGTGGGCAAAGGACTAGAATAGACATTTCTCCAAGAAGACATACAAATGGCCAACAGATATATAAAAGGTGCTCAACATCACCAATCATCAGGGAAAGTCAGGGAAATGCAAATCAAAACTATATAATGAGGTATCACCTCACATATCTTAGGATGCCCATTATCCAAAATAAATAAACAAATTAAGTGTAGATGAGGTTGTGGGGAGAAGAGAGCTTTTGCACCCTGTTGATGGGAATGTAAATTGGTGCAGCCATTATGGAAAACAGTATAGTTGTCCTTCAAAAAATTAAAAAAGAATTACTATGTGATCCAGCAATCCCACTTCTGGGTATGTATTCCAAGGAATTTAATTAAGGAAAGAAGCAGAAGGACACATACTACATGATACCACTTATATGAGGTGTCTAATATAGTCAAACTCATAGAAGCAGAGAATAAGATGGTGGTTGTCAGGGCCTAGAGGTAGGAAGAAACAGAGAAGTGCTAGTCAAAAGGTACAAAGTTTTGGTTATACAAGATGATTGTGTCCTAGATATTTATGACACAGCATGGTGCCTACAGTTGACAATATTTTATTAAATATTGAAAAGCTTGCTGAGAGAGTAGATCTTACGTTGTATTCTTATCATAAAAATTAAAAAAATAAAAATAAAATAATAATGAAGATGGGGAAAACTTTTGGAGATGATGGATATGTTTATGGTGTAGATTATAATGATTCCACAGCTGTATACTTATCTGCAATATCATCAAATTCTACACATTAAATATGTACAGCTTTTTGTATGTCAATCACACCTCAACAAAATGGTTTAAAAAATTTTACTTGCATCTTCCAATTGAATCTCAAATGTACACTTCTGTTCTTAGAAATATGAATTTCCTCCATTGTTTACTAAAAAGGTAACTTAATTTGCTGTCAGTCTTAAAAATTGAGATTATCATCTTGGTTTTGATTAGAGACACAGTAATATTTTATATACAAAATTCTGTGTACATGCACTAAGGATTTTTCTAATATTGTATAAGAATCAAATTCAAATATTCTCATTTCACTATAAATTATTGAGAATTACAAATTTCTCAATTATATCATTATATCAGTACCATGTTCAGTTTTCTTCAATTTCTTTAAATCCAAATTTGAGGTATAAATATATATTTGTACATTTATTAAGTTTTAAACCACACTTAGACTAAATTTATCCATAGTATCTAGATGAAATTCAAAATTTTAATTCAAAATCCAGATTTGGCATGTTTCATATAAATATCAAGATCTGCAGTTGAATTTTTCAGTAATTGTATGTGTTTGGTTTTATATGAAAAAAGAAGTATGTCACTTTCTTGTATCTTGTATACCTAATTTTTGTATATGTGTGTTTCCTTCTTAAAGTCTGCCGTAAACTAAATACACGACTGCAAATTTCAAGTCATGTTGCATTTCTTGCTTGCTGTAACCTTCCACATCATATTGTATTATTAAGGTATATTGAAATGAAAAATCCAACAGAAAAAAGTTGTTCCCTGGGTATCTCTCAGAATATTTTGTGTATTATATCTAGCATTTCTTTCTTACAAAATACTTTTGGGGTTTTTATCTAAAAATTCACATTGTGGTTTTTATTTTTATAACCAATTCCAATTTGAACTAAGTAGAAATTTTCATTTTCTACATTTTTAGGAAAAGATACCAAAAAGAAAAACATCATCTAAGGATATGGAGGGAAAACTGAAATATGCCTTTATAAGGGCAAATTAAAAACATATACATGGATACATATTTATACATGTTATTTAATATATTTGATTATAGGCTGATTTTATTAGACATTTTTTTCCGACTAAATATCAGCTACTGACTGCCTCACAATTATGACTTTCTTTAAACAATCCCCTTAATACTCTTAAACTAAGTTAACATTTATTAAATCAAACACTCTATAGACCTATTTTAAAATTCAGTTTTGTTCTCTGCCATATATTATGCTCTGAAACTCATCCAATGATTTTTTTAAAAATTCAGGTATATTTTATTCAGTCTTAGAATGTCTAATTGTTTTTTTTTAATAGTTTCTACTTCTCTGCTAAGTTTTTCTATATTTTCATTCATCATAAGCATATTTTATCCCTACCTTTGTATTCCATTAGATATCCTCGTACCCTTGTAATGAATCATTTTTTTTATTCTTAAACTTGTTGAGATTGCTTCTGCAACTAATTGTATATTTCATAATACAATAATTGCCTACTTTTATTGAATGCTTAATATATATCAAACATATAGTACACTGTATTATATGTACACATATACAGGCATACTGTGCCTTTTTAAAATTTTTTTGCACTTCATAGATATTGTGTGTATTTTTTTAAGAGAAAGTTTGTGGTTATCATGCCTTCAGCAAACCTATAGGCATCATTTTTCCAAAATCATTTGCTCATTTTGTGTCTCTGTGTCACAATTTGGTAATTCTCACAATATTTCAAACGTTTTTATTTTTACTATATTTGTTATGGTCATCTACGATCAGTGATCTTTGGTAATGTTATTACAAAAAGATGAAGGCTCACTGAAGGCTCAGATGATGCTTAGCATATTTTAGCAATAAAGTATTTTTTAGTTAAAATAGGTACAGTTGTTTTGGACATGATACTATTGCAGACTTAATAGACTACAGTATACTGTAAACATAAGTTTTACACACATTGGAAAAAGAAAAAATTCATATGACTTGCTTTATTGCAATATTAGCTTTATTGTGGTGATTTGGAGTTGAACCTGCAATATCTCTGAGGTATGTCTGTATAATACACTGTAATATTATGAATACTACACTATAAAATATAAAGTATTTATTATCCTATTTTTGTGTATGACAGAATAGTATAGCATAGCCTTGAGAGCCAAATTCCTAAGTTTATATTTCAGTTTATCTGCTGCATCATCGATGACGGGGTACCAACTAGGGATTCATTTTCCTTCCAAAGGAAGAATCTTTTGCTGGAGGTTAGCTGTCATACTAAGAAATATATCTTATCATATCTTTTCATTTTTCATATCTTATAGGTGGAGCCACGGACTCAGGTTTGTCTAATGTAACGTGCCAATTCCAGGTCCCAGTTCAGTGTATTGTATGACTTCCTCATGCTCTCTTTCACTGACTGTAGACTCGATGGTGTTAAGGTCAACTTGAAGCCACAAGATGGCAGAGGTACAACATGGCATCAGCAAACGACCTTCACTCCCATTTCAAGGAAGTCTTCCTAGGGGACCTCCCGATCATAAACATTTCCATTGGATTTGTTCTAAATAAAACCAAACCTTTATTTTATTATTTCTCTGAGATTTGAGACTTTCTTGTTACAGCAGTTAACCAACATTCATTAAAATGTGATCTTTTACAAATTATTTACCCTTGTGATGGCACAGTTTCATTATTTATTAAATATGCATATTGAGTGATTAAATAAACTAATATAGGAGTATCACATAGATTAGATTGTAGTGTCTGATAAGCACCATATGATTACTTGTTATAATAATTATTAGTAGTTAGATAAATTTATGTGGCGTGTACTTTTCTAATACCAATTATGCACACAGCGAAACTGGTCAATCAACTACCAGCTCCTTTGGATTCTCTTCAGTTTATAAACAATTATAAAACATGTTAAGTAAAGATTCAAACAATATGCTAGGTGCAATCTGGTCATTGCTTCACAAATTTGAATGTATAAAGTAAAATATAGTCAAATACCATAAATGAAAACCACTTCAAAGTCTTAAGCAGATTAATTCTTAATCAAAAGCATTATAAAGACTACCCAAAATAGCATCCCACTCTTCTTGGTTTCAAGGAAATTTTGTGTTTAGTTAAAGAAATAATTCGTTTATACTGAGTGGCACAGTTACTGAAAAACTGCATCATGTTCTTGAGTGACTAGTCTATTATTTTTATCTGTTTAAGCTTGTCTTTCAGTGAGAGTGAATCTGATAATTATATCAAACTAAAGCAAGTTACACATGTTGAGGCAAATATTACACAGATTGACTGTGGAACATCTCCCAAGCAGACCGTGGAAGGAGGAGACAGAATTACAGAATCTAAAGAGAAAAGGATGAGAGAAGAGGGTCTTATCCCAGATTCTAAAGTGAACAATGTGATTCTTACTTCCAAGGCTCTGAGTCAGTCAGTCTTTAAGAGTAGGTCTGTGATAGATGCATTTTTTAAAAGTTTACCTTCATTTAGGAATGTCTTCATTTCCCTGTCATTCCTCAAGGATAGTTTAGAAGAACATAGAATTCATGGTTCACAGTACTTTTCATTCCATGTTTGAGAGAGATTGTGCTACTTCTTTCTGCCTCTATACTTTCAAACAGGAAATCCATAGCTATTCAAATTGATGTTTCTCTATAAGTAATGTGTCATTTCCTTCTGATGTTTTCCAGAATGTTTTTTGTCTTTAGTTTTAAAAATTGAATTATGGTATGTCTGGGCAAGAATTTTTTTAGTTTTATCATTTTAGAGTTTGCTGAGTTTTTTCAATCAGTAGGTTATTTTTCCAAATGTGGGATTTTCCAGCCATTATTTCTTCACATCCTCTTAAATCCCCTTTCTTCTGTTCTCTATGGCTCTGATGATAAATATAGTTGATCTTCTGCTATTACCACATGGTTCCTAAAATTTTGTTCATGTTTTTTTCAGTCCATGTTTGTTCAGATTACGTGGATTATATTTATCTTTCCACTTATCTTTACTGATTCTGTCCTGTGTCATTTCCAGTCTACTACTCAACCAATTGAGTGAAATTTTTGTTTTGTAATTTTTGTTCTATGATTTACATTTTTTATAACATTAATTTGCTGAGAGTTTTAGTTTTTGTTTGTTTCAGGAGAACCTTTAATTTATTTTTTTAATATTTTAAAGATGACTGATTTAAAACACTTGCCAAATACTTGCAATATATGATTCATCTTATTGTTGGCATCTGTTGTGATTTTTTTCCCAGTTTCTTATTAAAATGAGTGATTTTTTTTGATGATAGATTAAACTTTTGTCTATAACATCATTTACCTTGGATCTTATTAAAATATTTCTTTCGGCAGGAATGCTCTTACATATCCTACCCTACTCTGGCATGCATTGGTTCCAAAGATGTTTTCCTTTTTAGAGACTTTGCCAGGTTATTCTGAATTTCTTCAATTGTCAGCTGACTCTGGGAAATCCAGTGACCTCTATAGGTTTATGAGACTAGAAAGGAGCTTTCCTCAGTCTGAGCTGCACACTGTGTCTAAGTGGTGATGGTAGGCAGAACAATGGCCCCTCAATGATGTGGACATCATAACCCCTGGAACTTGTGAATATGTTATATTACCTGGCAAAAGGACTTTGAAGACGTGACTAAGCTATAGGTCTTGAGATGAGAAGAATACCTTGGATGACCTGGGTGGGCCCGTTGTAATCACAAGGATACTTATACAATTGAAAAGGGAGGCAGACAGTCAGAGCAGATATCCTAACAGACACAGAATTGGAGTCGTAACTTTGAAATGGAAGAAGGACCCACAAGCAGAGAAATTCGGATGTCCTCTAGAGCCTGAAAAAGGCAAAGAAATAATTCTTCCCTAGAGCCTCCAAAAGAAAGGTAGCCTTGCCCACACCTTGGTTTTTAAGATTTTTGACCTCCAAACAATAATAAATTTGGGTTGTTCTAAGCCACTGTATTTTGGTAATTTTTATAGCAGCAATGAATAATCAATACATTTTATTACATGGAAATGGAATGCTGTTATTACAAACACCTAAAAATATGGAAGTGGCTTTGGAATTGGGTTATGGGTAGAGGCTGAAAGAATTTTAAGGAACATGATAGAAAAAGCCTTTATTTCCTTAAAGAGACTGTTAGCAGAACTATGGATATTAACCACCATGCTAGTAAAGACTCGGTAAGAAGTATAGAACATGGTAGATAAAAGTTACATTTTTCTACAGAATATTTAAATCATCAAAAACAAACTATCAGAGGAAATATGGACACTAAGGATTGCTGGTGAGAGCTCAGAAGTGAGACGCATGGAAGAGAAAACATATCTTGTCAGAGAATACCTAAATCATCATAGAGAGACTGCTGGGTGTTAAAGATGGGCATTAAAGAATGAGCTGGTGAAAAATCAGAAGGAAATGAGGAATATGTTATTGGAAAGGAGGAAATATATCTGTGTTATATAATGGTAGAAAACTTAGCTGATTTGTATCAGGGTTACATGGAAAGCAGAACTTTTTTTTTTTTAAGTTATAGTCATTTTACAATGTTGTGTCAAATTCCAGTGTAGAGCACAATTTTTCAGTTATACATGAACATACATATATTCATTGTCAATTTTTTTTTTTGCTGTGGGCTACCACAAGATCTTGTATATATTTCCCTGTGCTGTACAGTATAATCTTGTTTATCTATTCTGCATATGCCTGTCAATATCTGCAAATTTTGAACTCCCAGTCTGTCCCTTCCCACCCCCCACCCCTTTGGCAACCACAAGTTTGTATTCTATGTCTATGAGTCTGTTTCTGTTTTGTATTTATGTCTTGTTTTGTTTAGATTCCACATATGAGTGATCTCATATGGTATTTTTCTTTCTCTTTCTGGCTTACTTCACTTAGAATGACATTCTCCAGGGACATCCATGTTACTGCAAATGGCGTTACATTGTCAGTTTTTATGGCTGAATACTATTCCATTGTATAACTATACAACTTCTTTATTCAGTCCTCTGTTGATGGACATTTAGGCTGTTTCCATGTCTTGGCTACTGCAAATAGTGCTGCTATGAACACTGGGGTGCAGGTATCTTTTTGAAGTAGGATTCCTTCTGGATATATGCCCAGGAGGGAGATTCCTGGGGGATATGGTAAGTCTATTCCTAGTGTTTTGAGGAATCTCCATACTGTTTTCCACAGTGGATGCACAAAATTGGAAAGGAGATTTTTAAGTGATAAACAAGGACATTTAGCTGAAGAAATTCCTAAGCAAATTGTTATGCAGCCTGGTATCATCTTGCTGTTGTCGCTATAATGTGAAAGGAATGAAATAAACTGAGGAAGAACTGTTAACCAAAAAGGAACCAGGATTTGGTTATCTGGGGATCATCTCCACTCATCTTGATTTCAAAAATGTTAAAAGTAGAAGATTAATTAGAAGATTGAGGAAAGAATATTTTGGAGACACCACCTGCCAGTCATATGCTCCTTGAGAGGTAAATAACAAGCTCCCATTTCCAGGTGGAGTTGCATCTCATCAATTATACAAACTCATCAATTACAGGGTGTTTATCAATTGCATGTTACTCAATACACACTCTCTGAACCAAGCAGAAGTGCTTGGATTTATTTTACACTCCATGCGAGTGCTTCAAAAGGTTCTGTTGTTCTGAAGGCTCTTTGAAAAGATTAGGCATGTCATTCACAGATTCCTCTCAAATAGAAGCTAGAAATAAAGATGAGATTATCCAGGAAAGATCTGTGGATCAGCCTTCTGTCTAATTAAAGGATTCCTTGATACATACCTGTGTGATCCACAAGTTTCTTGCAAATGCTATAACAGCAGAAACACTGCCAGCATAGATGGAAAAGGGACAGAGACAAGACAAAATAAAGTTTAAGGCTGGCAAACACCCAAAATTCTACAGGCAAGCAACTGGCTGATAAAACTACTCAGTCGAAAACACATGCTACCTTTCATGCAAAAGAAAGATGACCGAGGCTGAACCAAGATGCATGAAGGCAGGGCTGTGAGCCAGAGAGTGTTCTTCCCAGGTCTTAAAACTTGATGGAGTTTGTCAGGTTAACTTTCAAAATGTCTGAGAACTGGTTTTCTTCTATTTTATCTCTTTTAAAATGGTTGTGTTTTCAACTATTACACCTGACCCACAATTTTATCTCGAGAGCAGTTAACTTGTGTTTTGAGTTCCATGGGTTCACAAGTGGAGAGGAATTGTGTTTTAGGAAGGATTATAGTCAGATCTTTCCCTGTGTTTGATTTGGATTATGATATTTGGGACTTTGGGGTCGATGAAGTTTAGATGAGATTTCTGAAGGGACACTATTGTGGGTTTAGACTTACATAAATGTTGGGATAGGGTAAATATATGTCATATGTTGAGAGCACGTGAATATCTGGGACCAGTGGACAGACTGTAATAGGGACAATATGCCCCTCAAGACATCCAGACCTTAATCTCTGGACCTGTGAATGTGTTATTCTACATGGCAAAAGGGACTTTTTGAATGTGACTAATGAAGAATTTTGAGTGTAGCACTGCCGGCACCTTTACTTTAAGATCTCTGACTTCCAGAAATGTAAGAAAATAAATTTGTATTGTTTTAAGCAATTAAATTTGTAGTATTTTGTTCCAACAGCAATAGGAAGCTATTACAGTGTGAGAGAAATATCTCAGGACTTCAGAGACAAGAAGCTTCTCTGGTTAGACATTCGCTGTGTTAACTGGGAAAAAAAAAAGCACAATCTAGAAACTGAGAATCATGTTTTATTCAGTGGACTTACTGAGGACTTCAGCCTGGGATATAGCCTCTCAGATATCTCTGAGGGACAGTTCCAAAGAGATAAGGAGGGACCCAGGATATTTAGGACTTTTTGCAAAAACAAAACAATACAAAACAAAACCCAGGTAACTGGAACATCAAAAGATAACTGCTAATTAAAGAAAAATCAGACATCGCAAGTTAATGAATTGAACACTTTTCTATGTATGAGAAGATGCAAGAGTCTGAGCTTAATGAAATGATTTCTTTGATATGTACGTTAACTATCTATGGCCAGTATCCTGTTTGTCTCCATCCTGAATCCCCTCAGGGTGAACCACTGGAGGTGGGGGGGGGGGACAATGGCTGCCATAGCCGATGGCTTGATGGCCTCTATATCCTTTGTTTAATGGTATGGCAGGACATCCTTTGTCCACAGCTGTGATGGGCAGTCCCTCTTTCCCTACCCCACCCCATGCTATGGGACATGAAGAGCACTTCCCTGGTAGGCTCTTGTGGTGTGATCCTTCCTATCAAATCTCCTTGGCCACCCTTGTGTCTCTGGGTGGAGCATGGGGTTCTTAGTGCATGGGAACTAAGGGACATTTGTTATGGTAGAATCCCTCTTGTCAGTGCCACACACTGACCCCATTATCTCATAGTCAGGTAGGGAAGTCTGAGACCAGCAAACACGGAGAATATGTCACCTGGTCACTTAATTTTAGCAGGGCCAATCTGTCATGAGAGGAACTTCCATTTGATCCAGAGGTTAAGTGAGCTTATCTGCCTTTTGTTGCTATATTAGTAATTATAAAAGCTATGAGCCAGGATCTCCTCCTTTTGATGCATGAGAGGACATAAGACACTTTGTAGTTGTGTTTTTCCCTCAGTTATGAGATGCCGACCCAGTTCATCTTCACACCACCTCCCAGTTGTCCTTCGGGTTACCTTTGTATTAGTTCCAGGGTTTTAGTTGTATTTAGCAGAAAGGAGCAGGGAGAAATTTGTCTATTAATTTTGGGCTGAACCAGAAGTCCCTCTATATTTTTATCCTTCCTAAAATTGCAGATTTTAATAAAGCATTTCAGACACTTAATTTAACATGCATATATTTAATTTATACATGAGATATATAGATATACTTTTAAACTATATGAATAGTAGAGTAGACAAAGAAAAGACATGGTAGATAGTATTTGAGCTCACAAAGATATGGGCAAACGTTCAGAGAAGCACTTTCCCCCACGTATTTGGAAATACTCACGTACCAGCAAATCATACTCCACAGCCTCTGATATATTACATTAGAAGTTCCACAATGTGAGTAATGACAACCTCAAAACCTGTTTTCTTTTCTCATCCCACTTACCTCAACAACTGAAGCATGACCTTTGTTAATAACAAAAATATATTTCAATTCAGTTTAAATATCAGCACTGCATCTTTATTCTGGTAGCCTTCTACCTGCATGAACACAGTCAAGCAATACATATTACTCATTAAATATATTTATATTATGCATTCTTTTCTTAACAAGAGTGGTGAAACATGACATACAGCGACTATGAATTATTCTCAACATTTTGGGTGTTTTCAGCAAACATTATTGTGGAAAATTGGTTTTTATTTTCATGGATTTAAGTTATGATACTTTCAGTTTAAGAACATTGAAACACAGATTTAGTTTCCACATTTTCAAAGATCCTCTAAATCAGGAATTCATAACCAGGGTACCTGAATTTGAATAAATTTAAACTTGGATATACATATTTATTTTCAGTTTCCTCTAACTGAAAACAATCTTTCCTTCAGTTACACATGTAGGCAACAAACACCAGTGATATTAGCAATATTTATGGCTTTATTATCATTAAAATCACAGGCAGTTTCATATCACATTTTACCTATTGGAGATCTAGAAATTTAGATTATACTGATCACCACCAAATTATATAGATATTAGACCTACAACTCAGTATTTTTCACTTAATGCATGACTCGAGACACATATGTATTCTGATGTCAAAAATATTGTTTAAAATATTTGTATAACCACTTTTCAATGCAGTTGTTTTCTGTTGTATTCCTTTATATTTTATTTCATGAGTTTAAATCATTATTTGGAGAATGCCACAGCCTTTACTGGCCTGCCAAAGAAATTTATGGAGCAAATGTATGAAGAACACCTACTCCAAAAGGATAATAAACATATTTTTTAAACATAAATTCAAAATCAACACCAATAAGAGGGGGAAAAAAGATCAAAATCACAATATCGGAAGGAGCAAAGCTGTTGAACAAGTGGGAACTTAGAAGAGGTGACTGAGCTGAATATAAAGCAAATAATGAATCAGTTGATATAATAAATTCCCCCAAAGATTCAGGAACTGGCAATGTTAACTGCTCCCAAAAATGAAGTGAATATGGGATTGAATAGAATTGGTTAAGCAATCTATTTAAGTAGAAGTTGGACCTCCGTATCTCTTCTGCCTCTCTGTGGACTGTTCATAAGCATGGGCCTGATAACTTATTTCAGAAAAGGTAAAAGAAAGGGACACCAGAACAGTGGAATAAAGGGCTAAATATAAGGCAAGAGTGAGGCACGGTCACACTGTAACTGACAGGAATAGATAAACGTTTACAGCCAGCAGCAATCACACTGCTCCAACAGCAGAGTTCCTGGGCTTGAACTGACAAACTTACAAGAAAATATAGCACCACCAAAACCCTTAGTGATGAGAAAGATACAGAATACGCAGCAACACAGCATGCACAGCAGCAGCATGGTAGAATTCCTGGGCCTCCCAGATGTGTTATCTGAGTGTTTCTATCACACTGCGCTGGGCCCCATGCGAGGACAAGGCAGAGTGCCTGCCTTTGGAGGGAAAGCATTAATCAGCAGCAGATTTCCTTCGGCTTTTATACCCTGCTATTCGTGCCCTCCCTCGGAAGTACAGAACAAGCTCCCATTCACAGATGGAGCTGCATCTCATCAATTGTCTATTACTCACCAATTGTAGATTATTTATCAATTGCATGTTCTTTAACAAACACTGTCTGTAACCAGGAACAGGTGCTTGGATTGGTATATAACTCAGTAGAACCCTGATTTACCTTGTGTTTAGTGTACTTATACTAAATTAATGTTGCTGGAGACAAAATAAGTCAAATCCTCAGGCATCACTGTAGCTAGAAGAAAGTCAGGCCAGCTGTTAAATCTTTAACTCAATACCAAATATTGAAAACTCTAGCCTTCATCTAAGAGATTTCTGGAAGATAGACCTATGCTTTACATGCTAAGGACTGGTAGTGTCCTTTGGAGATGTCTGGAGAACATCAGGGAAAAGATCTAAAAATACCAACTTTCTTGATTTCAAAGACAGCATCACAACCAGAGAAGACAAGCTCCATCTATATGCATAAGTTACTTAATCAACATTTTTGTGATCAGTTATCAAATATAAGAAAAAGCCAAGAATCAGTAGGCATTTTACGTAAAACTTCCAATGTGAAAACCAGAAATCAAATTCCTTATATGCAAATTAAATTATAAAAAATTTGGAAAGAAAAGTTTATAAAAATATGTTTATATTTATATTTAATGAAGATAATTCTTTCTAAAATAATAATAAAATTTAATAATACAATAATATTCAGAAAATGTAAGTATTCTCAAAAATTTAAAGTGTAATAAAAGTTGACACTACATTGTAAACTGACTAACTCAATAAAATAAAATTAAAAATTAAAGTATACTAGAAGTGCACAAATCCTTAATCCCATTTTGTTCTAAATAGCTAATTTATACTATTACACTATTTTATTCTGTTCAATCATCTTATTATGGAAAACACTTATGATTTATAAGTTATAACCAGTTATTTTAGAAAACTATTTCTCATTTCGTGGCAAAGCCTGCATATTTGTCTCTTCCATACATTTGCCTCCACCTTCTAATTATGTTCTGCAAACAACAAAATAGTAG
Organism: Camelus ferus; assembly: GCF_009834535.1. Taxonomy (NCBI): domain Eukaryota; kingdom Metazoa; phylum Chordata; class Mammalia; order Artiodactyla; family Camelidae; genus Camelus; species Camelus ferus. The sequence continues at coordinate 1,041,381 of NC_045709.1, forward strand.
GATTCTTATCTGCAAGAGAGATCTTCAAATGAAAGTAGTCTTAAACTCCATTTCCCTAAATAATTTCTCCTCCAAAACAAACATCTTCAGTTCCATTAAAGATTTTCATTTTTAGGAGCAATGTTAATCTGACTTTTGAGCTGTTTACTTACATGTTTGTTTATTCACAATCTGTTTTGTCTAATACAGAACACAAACATATTTCTAAAGATAGTTTATCCTGAAGTGAGCAAACTTTCTGTAAAAAGTTGCATAGTAAATATTTTAAGGTTTGCTGGCTACATATGGCTTTTGTGATTTTTTGGGGGTTTTTTTTGTGTTGTATTTTTAAATAATCAATTAAAATATTTGTTATGACTGAAAGGCTGTATACAAAAACAAGCCACTGGCTGGATTTGACCGTCAGGCAATAGTTGGCTGAACTCTGATCTGTTCCACCAAAGGAGGCTTTCCTAGTTAAAAACAAGATCATCAAAGTACTGTAATTGTAATATTGTATATACCTATTAAGTGAGGACACCAGAAACCCTGAATTGAATTGAGTTTATGGACAACTGAAATCTCACTATCTTTCCCACCTTAACTGATCATAAATCTACTTGTCTATCAAAATGGGATAGATAAAATTCTTTATTTCCTTTACTCCTTGTCTTTTTTAGTTAAGACCTAGTGTTGGTTAACTTTTTTTTTAACTTGTATAGAGCCATATGGTGAGTATTTTGTGCTTTGTGAGTTTAAATGTTTCAGTTGTACTCAGTGCTATCTTTGTCATAGGAAAGCAGTCATAGGCAGAACATAAATAAATGTACATGACTGTGTTGCAATAAAACTTTATATGAAGGACCCTATTTCCAACTGTCATTGATGGCTAAAAAGATCATTTTACTTAGTGATGCTATTGCTAATGGATTAACTATTTCCCCCAGTTTCTGATAACCTGAAAAGCATATGTATTTTCTGTCAAAGTGAAAACAATATGACAAATAGGAGAGGTGGAAGGTTGTCCCCTTAAATTCAATGACATTTTAAAAAGTATGTATCACTTCCTTAAACTGGAATTCAAATATATCCATGTAGATGGGAATCTTTTGTCATGGGACTTTCCAATCCTTATCATTTATTCATATATCTATATAAATGTATTTACATGTATTTATTTATGATACATCCTATATGTATGCATGTATATATTTTTACATATATAAATTTATTTGGAAAATAAAAGCTTTCCTGCTAAATTAAAAGGGTTCAAGCCATTTCTCTAGTCCATTTTATTCTAAAATGGTTTTAGATGTTGGATTTCAAATATGAAATCAATGCTCTTTATGCTATTACATCTCCTCATATATTTTATAAATAAATTTATATATACTCCAGCAAACACCAATTAAGTTTGTAGTAGTAGATTTTTAGCTTACATTTTTAATAATACATACTGCATTATATAATATAACATAATTCCTCTAAAGTCACTTTTTCCCATCCACTTTTCTTCACACTGATGAAGAAATGCTCTAACATCTATCTGTATCTCTGTAAAAAACTCTCCTAATTCAATCTATATGTCTGTACTTGCCCCCTTGTGTTTATTTCATCCAATTTTGAAACAAAAAAAGCTTAAAACAGTGATCTAACTAAATAAAAATGTGTAGAAAAAAGCAAGATAAAGGAAAAAACCATAGTCTTTATAGTCTGATGAGAAATTGTGTTGACATAAAAAAGTAAACTCATAATACTTGTTCTCCCATATTATGTTAAAAAATTTAATTGTCTGGTAGAAATTAATGGTGATACCATACTATTTTAACTTTCTCATAGCCAAACCAGTATCAGATAAATTCAAATGTGTTCCTTTCATCTTCTAAAGGAAATGCTTCATTTCCTTTACAAAACGGACATATAAATATAATAACTTACTAAACTATCAACATTCACTTTATTCACATTTTATTGCATTTGAGAGAGTATGTTAGCTAATTGCAAGAATAAATCAAGGTCATTACTTAAAATAGTGTAGAATTCAGACATCTTTCCCCTCTTGATTTCCCTCTTCTCCACTATCTAGCTGGATGTAATATGGAGTTGAGTTTCCTGATGAATTTAGTTTAAGCTAGACTAAGCCCCTATCAGTCTTTATTATCTGATAATAAGTTTCTTTATCTGCAAAATATCATCTAGAAAGAGTACAGAATTTTGAAAATCAAACATGCTTTTTTTACAGTTAGATAATTATTATGATTAAAGTCTGAATATTGGATCGACTTTAGTAAGTTAAATTAATATTTTATATTATCTAAAAGAATCTAGAATTATACTATCTAATATGGTAACCAAGAGTTTCATGTGGTAGTTTGAATTAAATTCATTAAACCTGAATCAATTAAAAGTTGAATTATTTGAATCACTAGTTTAAAGGATAATTTCTGCTCAGTTTCTTGCAAAAAAATAAGGCAAATTCATCCATTAAAAAACGACTAAATAACATTGACATTACACATGTAATATACCATATATATGTATTTATTGTGTGTAAAGTGCATATAATATGACATATATGTAATATCAGTGTTTTTATAAATATACATTATATTTAATGCTAAGTTGTGAGAGAAGTATAAAATCTACAAAGGGAATTCAGACAAGGAAAGATCACTTTTAAATAAAGAAATAAATGAGATAATATTTCATGGTGTAGCCAACATTTGAACAAGACTTTGAAAGAGTTACAAAATTTCCCCTAATAAGGGTGGAAAGTGACAGCATTAGGGGGAAAATGAGAGTAAAATTGGGGAATGTGAACACAGGGTGTGCAAGAACAAACTAGCTAGAAACTTGAGTATGAAAATTTAAGGCAATAACTGGGAAAACAAGAATGTTTTTCCTGCTGGGACTAATAAAAATATTCACAAAAAGATGGAGAGTGTCAAAGCAAATTTTGCACCAGATAAACTTAAACAGACAAGGAAGACTTTACTCAAGCTATTGCAATAGGGGAGAGAGATTAAACTCAGCTAAGCATTAGTATGAAATAGTGGAGAAAATACTGGAGGACTTTGGGGGAAGGTTAATCAATGGGATATATAAATAACATCAAGTTACTCCAGAGTTTGCAAATGTGTTTTCTCTGTGATTGGACTCTGTGTCTGATAATTGTTGCCCATCAAAATTAAGCTCTTACCTCCCCACAGGAATTGGGAGATAGTGGTCCATTCTTCTTGGAAATTGACACACCAAAGAGATGGCTTCCAAGTCCCTGAACAACATATTTCCTGGGTTGTAAAATTGGCAAGTAACTGGGAGAAGATTTTCATACATTTCAAAGAGGTAGAGAAAGAATTCACAATTGCACATTTTCTAAGTAAACGCTCTAAGAAAAATGAAGTCAGGTGCCTATAGTCGGGAAGAAGCCTGTCTAAAGTTTAAGCTGAGTGGAATGTTAAAGCCATCTTGGTCAGTAGGAAACTCACAATTTGGAATAGTCTGAACCTTCTCAAGAGTATGAGAGGTAAAGGATTTCAAAGTCTTAGAAGTCTCCTTGAAAAGAGTCCCCCCAGCAGAGGAACATCATATAAAATCAAACAGAAGTGAATCAAATACCCTAGAGTGTTAGGCAAAGAATCTTTGGGCATCATCTTATCTAATTTTCATTCTTCATATGGTCAAGCTACACTTTTAAGCTTAAATAGTTTACTTAAAGGTACAATTACAGTAATAGCTGAGTGGGAGTCAAAACTTAAATCTCCTGTGGTTAACCTAGCAGGGCAAAGGAACCAAAATAGATAGCTTGAACACCACTAGCCATCATCATGTTTCTATTTTTGTAATGAGAGAGGACATGAAGAAAATAAGTAATGTCTTATACCATGTAATCCAAATAGGGGTGGAGAAAAAAGGGGGAATTAGATACTAATAAACATATTTAGGACTATGTCAGTATAAAGTTTATAACATAATCTAGTCTTTATTACCACATCACATGCTATGTGAAAGGGCTCATCCTTTTATTGTTTTTAATTTGCCCTCATAGTAAAACAGAGCAGGGAATCCACATAGTTCCCCTGTATGTCAGATATTTAGGCTATTAATTATGTTATTAGGGATTTTTTTTTTTCCTATTGGAGGAGCACTGCATCTATAGAGATCCTCCTCTGAGTTTTCTTTCAAATGGACATAAAAATTGTAAATCATACGCAACTGGATTTCAACCACTGCTGTTAACTGATAAGTTTTGTGGATCAAAGAAGCCTTAGACCACAGGCTTCAGTAGCAAAGACAGAAAAATAACTGAAACTCCTCTTTATACAAGCTCCAGGTGATTCCTCCTGCCTATCAGGATTGTTTTTGTTTGGACCACAACTTGGTCAGTTTGCTTTAATCTGCATCAGCAAGACACAACAAAAAGCTGGCAAAACACCATCTGGGTCAGATCAAAGGCAACGCTGGGCTGAGTGTCATCAGCATACTGATGGACTAATGCTGCCAAGTGTCCTTCTGCTAGTACAAGACAAAATGTCACATTGACTGATCTTTCTTCGCTAGCCTTTCAAACCTTATGGAGACTTCCAATAAGTAGACATTCATAACAGGTGCTTAGCACATCAGGTGAGGACATTAAACACTGGGATACAGACTTTTATGACAAGAATTCCTTCCTGTTTTCTGCTTTATGTCTTTTCTTTGGTTTAAGATAATTTTTTCCTTCTTTGAATACTTGTAAAAACAGATATATGCACACATGATACATACATATATATAATATATCTCTATCTTTCCATCTATAAATAATGTAGTAGCTGAAGGTGATTCAAAGGATCCAGTTATATCAATTAAGACCTTTCTTAGCACAGATTAATATCTTCAGTTTACCCATTGTATCACATAATGGCTGAAAAATAAATCAGCAATGAGACAGACACATAGATTTTAGAAATGTAGGAAATACAGGAAAATCTCTTGTTGAGCAAAAGCATTTATTTAAAAATTCAGCATATCACAGGTTTCTTAATCCTAACTAAAACTTATTAATAGTATTCTGGAGTGCATGCCAATGGACGATTCTAAGTTTTTTTAAAAATGCATGAAATGTGTCATGTGTTTCTTCCAGGCAGTAGTTTTTATGAATTTGCTTCTCCAGTCTGTCAACACCAGTATCTCTTTTGAAAGTGAATCATTATATCTACCTACTTGCACACAGGTGCAAAAACACACATGTCCTTATATATATATACGTGTACATAAATGTATAGTGTGAGAGTTTGTGAGAGAGAGAATCAACTGAACTAAAATGAAATTTGCTGGTCTCAATTTGAGTATAGAATATGAAGGTATCAAAATTTTTGCATCATTAATGATGGTCAAATACACAGTTAACTCAACATACATTAACATCCATTTTACATAAATTGCATGTATTTAACATATCAACATGCATTTTCTATCAATCCTCAATGTAATTGAAGCATTTTCAAAGAGAATTTCTTTATTCACCTCCACATCTACTTGAAAAGCTCCCATAGAAATCCAAAGCCAATTATAATATTGCAGAAGCTGGTTAAATGGCTACCACTTGCAGACTCCTGATAAACATTGTCATCAGTATGAGGGTATGTTGTTTCCTTTTCACTTTCTGTTATATTTCTCAGGCTCTCAGAAAATGTCATTTCCATGCAAATTACCCTTCCACAATATTCATTGAATCTTTTTTGTTGAGAATCTACCTGCCTCTCAATCCTTTCCGTTATCTATGAGAAATCTTGGAAGGGTCAAATCATCAGAACAATGTACTTGGTTTTCATATAAAATATGAAAAAGCAAGAATATTTTTTAAATTGTATTTTTCTGTATAGTGAGAATGTTACAGAGGCAAAATACTGAAATAGAATATAGCCTTATATGTTAAATAGAATAATTAAAATAAGAACTGGGTACAAATTAATTAATTTTTATTACAACTTCCATATAGCACGTTCATCATCATCTTCTGAATCTGTACGTCCAAGAAAGAACCTATTTATATCTTAGTGAAAACTCCAGCAGGTACCAATTGTTCCATTTGTTGTCATTTCTGCCTCCTTTGCTGCAGAGAACATATCCTGTTGAATTGATCCCTCAACAATGAAAATAAAAGCATAATACTTCACATTGATAATACCCAGGTAATATTTTGTTACTATCATATAATTGTCATCTCTAAATCAACTTTTCCCAACCATTTTTGACTCATGAACACTTTTCACAAAAACGTTTAATTACATAAACCACGTGGGTAAATTTAATCACCTGGGAAATATGACAAAAAAGCCTTTATGAGTATAAAAATAATTTTAGCAGCATATTATCAATGGCTATTATAAATTTTTTAAACATTGTACTTAATTATTGTGATCACACAAGACATTTTATTTTTGTTTTAACCCATTTAACAAGTGATGCACCTGAACTAACTTTAATTATGTGAGAATATATATGATCTGCAGATATAACATATTCCATTTGGAAGTTACTGCAAGTTGCGGTATCAGATATATAAAAATAAACTGAATTCAGCACCTACATTTTCTAATGCCTGAACACTATATTTTTAGCAAGTTCACTGCATTATTTTATAATTTCTATGTTTTCTATTAAAATTTGAGAAAAGTAAGAGTCATTTAGGCTTGTATTTATTAAACTTGCCCTGCAAATAGCATACAATAGATAAATATACTCTTAATTCTCAAAGAACAAAATATTCAACTGGAAAAGTCATCACTATATTTTATATTTTTAATATTTTTTTTGCTGGCAAAATTACTTTTAAGTATTAAAATTACTTTTAATAAGTATTTTTTTAAGTTTCATCAAAAAATTGTAATTCTTAGAATGAGCAAAAATCACCTTGAGGAAAATTTGGAGAAATATCAATATTTTATGTTGCTAATTTGCATTTTAATACCAGTGTTCTTTTTGCTTTCTCTGGTGACCAATGGTGCATTAAAAAAATAAAATGCACTTGCAGACTGATACTTTATTACTACTTCATGAGGACATTTGTTTTCTCTCTGTTAACTGCTCATTTCTTCTTTAAGACACTCTAATGCCTATAAAAAGTTTCATTTTAATGGGAATGCATTTCAATTATTATTTTGTCAATTAAAAATGGCATTTATTTTTATCTATATTTATTTTCTAATATGACTTCATGGAACTACTGTTAATCAAATCCAAACTCATTCTGCTTACTGCAAGACAGGCCAATAAACTGGGAAACTAGGTACTGGGGCAAGGAATAGAGACTTTATTCAGAGAGCTGGCAGACCTAGAAGATGGAGGACTGATGTCCTGGAGAACCATCTTCCCCAAGTCAATATTCAGGTTGTTTTTATACTGAAAGGGGGTGGGAGGGTGTGTGTGATTAGTTCTTGCTAACCTCTTGGTGTTGGAATCCTTTGTTCTCGCGAAACAAATGTTTATTCACCGCTCTGCAACTTTTTATCTGCATGTGGATGGAATACCCTTGAAAGTCAGAGTCTTGAGAATGGGCTATCCAATGTACTTCAGGCTGTAGGCACATTCTTTTACAAAAGGCACAGAACCAGCATGACTAAGCGCAGGAAACAGAGCACAGGGTTAGAGCTAAAGGAACAGATTTTATGGAGTCATTTGTTCTTCTCTGTTACACCACTTCAAAACTGCATGTGGGATATCAAACTACAGAGAATTGTTAGGATATCTTTCAGTAGGATAGGAGAAATGTAAACAGTAAAAGAACCACGTACTGTAATGATAAACAAGTGTGAGGGACATGGAATTAGGAGATTAGTTAATCAGAAGAAATATAGTTTTCTTAGGCAGTGGATTAGGCATAGAGCACATCTTCCTTGGATTAGAAAGACTATTATCTGTCTCAATCCTGGGTGACTTCCTGGAGTGTAGTTTCTGTCTCCACTCTTAGCAAACCTGCTTCCCAGCACCTCAAGGCTTTGAAGGAAGTCCTGGGTGAATTATGAATCACGTCATCCTGTTTTCCTGGCCTGGATAAATCACTTGATTATACAGTTCTCTTATCTATGTGTGGAAAAAGAAAAGTAGTGTAATTATTGAAGCATTATTTATAATAATAAGTAAGTAATATATATATTTAAAGTAATAGTACGTTTAAAAGGGATTAAAACCAGCTTTACTTTGTTCAAAAATATCTAGATGGACCAAATATTTATTATTTTGTATCAAGGACGGTTTTAAAATTTCAGCACTCCGAAGCCAGCTCAGAGTAGGTGTTTCCAAAATCTAACAGGCAAGTCTACCAGATCTCTGTTCCAACTCTTTGACTCATTTAGACAGGTTTTACCCTCATCTGACATGAATCAGATGATAAATCATCACAGCAAGCAACCTCAATTTGTATCAAAGGAAGACAATCACAGAAATCGCAAAGAAAACAAAATTGTCACAAAATTACCAAGAAAACTCTCTATCTTGCTCTCTTGAAGTCCAACATTTCTTTAAAAGACTTCTATAAAGACACAGTATCTGGCTTCTTCTCGTCCATTTTGTTTATGTCTCTCATGTACTGCTTACATATAATTTGACACATCATGCTTTTTTTCTAACATAACATTCAGATGTTCTCAAGCATGTCCAAGTGTACCAATTATATCTTTATATGACCTCTATCTATACATACATATATGATCATCACAACACATATTTTCTTACTAGAATTGTACAGGATTCTGTTATGATAACTTCCGCGTAGTTCACACTTGGTGTATAGAGTGCCCCCTTTCACTAGTGAAAAGGAATGACAACTATTATATAGAGCTACTATTTTAGTGGAGTAATAATGAAATAATTAGAGCCCAAATTCTTAAGCAAACTCAGTCTGGCAAACAATAGAACAGAAAAGACTAAAACAGTATTTCTCCAAATACAGCTTTTGGATCACCTGCATCAACATTATAAGAATAAACTTTTAAAAACATTTGTTTTGGATCCCATCACCACCTTAATTAATCTGAATTTTAGGGGGCGGGTCTCAGCCTATTGACAAGATTCTCAGATTACAATACACATTGAAGTATGAGAAACATTACAGGAAGGATTGCAAAATAAGGTAGACATGATGAATAAATAGAAAATTCTGTAACAGCATATTTATGGTTAGACTTAAAATTTATGAAAATAAAAAAGAAGCAAAAAGGAGGGTGATTTTTGTATAAACAACCTGCAGTTTCTGTGGATTAAAGATGGAGATTTCATTAACCTTTGAGAAGAGTATTATTTTTTTAAGTTTGTTTGTTTTAGGAAAATGCCTAAATGGACTTAATAGACAGCTAAATGTAGCTCAAAATTTGAGTTTTCTTGGTAAATTGTGAAAACACTATTAACCAGAGTAAAGATGGTGTGTGTATTCCATTGGAATTTACCATTTTAATATCATTGATACATCCTTCTTTAACTCTTCATTAAAACTATTTGTTTTGAAGTAGGGTGTGTATAATATTAATATTGTCATACCAGTTTTTCTAAGAACAAATAATTTCACCATATTTATTTTGTCATCTTTTTACTTACAACATATTTGTATTTTTAGGTGTAAAGGTTTCTTATTTTGAAGACCATTCAGTTTTAACAATATCTCTCTTTCCATCACGGTGTTTAACACACAGTCTTTCCTCAGTATTTGTGGAGATTTGGCTCCAGGGGCCCTTGCAGATACCAAAATCTGAGAATCCTCAAGTTCCTTATATAAAATGGTGCAGTAAAATGAAGAGAATCAGCCCTCTGTAGCCTTGGGTTTGAATATGCAGATTCAAGCAACAATGGATTGAAATTCCATCCGTGTTTGGTTGAATCCATGGATGTGAAACCCACAGATAGAGAGTTGATTGTAATTTCATTTAATACATCTGTAGAAACATCCGAGTTTGGTGTTTGTTTTATATCGTTCCTGTCTACTCTTTGTTTCTCACCTCCTTCTTTCATTTCGATGAGTCAAGCATTTGTTTCATTTCCAATTTTTCCTCTGTTGATTTAATTATGCTTAATTGTGTCGCTTTTAGTGTTTTCTCAATATCACAAGATACATCTCAATCTTAGCATGGTTATCTTCAAAAATATTCTACCACCTCACACATAAAACTACAAGAATTTTACAAAAATATGTTCCCAGTTATTCCTGACTTCCATTGTGATCTTGTCAACTATTTTATTTTCACATATGCTGTGAAACCACACTGTACTGTTACTATTTTTACTTGGTAAAATGGATAATCTTTTATAGGGATTTAGCATATCCATATTAAAAAGTCTTTTATATTTACTGATATACTACACTTTCTGGTGTTCTTCATCCCTAGAGTTTTATCTCTGGTATAATTTCCCTTCAGTCCAAAAATCATCTTTGAAAATTTCTTGGGTACATGCTGGTAAACTGACAATGCATCTTCCAGCATCGAATCTGTCTGAAAAAGACATGATGTCTATTAATTAAAACATTAATTAATCATCCACAAAACTTACATCTAAGTTAACATGTGTTCTTATCTCATTGTCCAAAATGACTTAGATAAGTATAATGATATCTTTAAGATATCAACTACAATAGAATGCATTTAAATTAAGTGTTTCACTGAGCACATTTATAAATATACTTTTTAAAAAATAATATGATGCTAAAATTTTTTTAGTAATTTTATTCACTAAGAATAAAATAGAATAACTAGATGCTGTACACCAGAAATTAATACAACATTGTAAATTGACTATACGTAAATAATTAAATAAATAAATAAATAAGTAAATACCTTGTCTTTTTCTAAAACCTACAGTATCATACAGAATTGTAAGAGATAGAAGTATTGTATTCTGATAGAAAATATTAAAGAGATTACGTGAATTGCAGCTTCTTTTTTTTTGATATAAATTAACTTTTGAATAATGACATGTGAATATGTTTAAAATATTTTATATATCAAAGCATAAATATGACTAAAAAATATCACTCCTAAATTAAAAATATGTAAAGTGGCTTGAGTATTTACTTGGTAAAAATAAATTTCCACATGTTAAAATCACTGATAAGTCATCACAACATATACTGACATGTTTTATTTATATATTATAGAAGGAAGACATTTGAGTAAATTAGGAGTATTGCTTTAAAAGAATGATGCATTATTTCAGTTTTGTTTCTTAATCTCTAAAATGCAGAATATTGCTTTTGGGAATTCATAATGTTTTATGTATAATGTTGATATACATCAATAATTTTAGCAGCAAATGCATTTTATGCTAAGCTGATTGCAAAGTATTATTTACCTTACTAGAACATTAAAAATAAATAAATAAAAATTCCTCAGAAGAAGCTTTTAGGAAAAAAAACCTAGAAGTGCTAAAAATCATTCAAGGTACGGTAATCATTTCAACATAATGAGCAAAGTAAACTATCATTAAAAAATGAATTCAGCACTGAAAATACTTGGAAATGAGAGAAAATATAGAATCATTCACACATGGAAAGCTGCTCATCAGAAAGGGAAAAGAAGGCTAAATTATAAGCAAAAGTGTCATTAAAGCAAAATTCTAAAACACGGCATATTTATTCATTTTTTTTTCCAGGTTGGAAATCAACTCTGTCTTCAAATAAAAAAAAAGTATACATTTTGGTTATAAACTAATGATTGTCCAGAAATAAGAAAGGGATTGCAAAAGAGAATTAACATTTTTTAAGCTTCCACTATAAATAAAATTCTGTGCTGTCTATGTTAAATACAATCTGAGTCTGTTAAAAGAATATTTCAAAAAGAAGGAAGGGAGGAGGGAAAGAAAGAAAGGAAGAAAAAGTTGGGGGGAGAAAAGAAAGGATAGGAAAGAGAACAGAAGAGAAGGAAGAAAGGAAAAACAAAAGACAGAAAATCAAAATCACAAAATGCCAACTTGCTTATCCAGTAGTCATGACCAAATACAGAACCTGCTTCTTGATTTCAGTTTTATGTAATCTCATCTTTCTGAATAACTTGCAAATTGTTTATTATTTCAGTAGAATCATCATTTACATCCCATTTTGTAACCATATATGTTGGCTCAGTTTATTTGAATTCTCCTTTAAATATGGGAAAAATGAAGCTATTCAAAACACACTTTTGTGCATTAACCAGTGTTTCAAAAATATTCACTTTGTTCTAATTTTTAATAAGCAGTGAAGATAAATTCATCATTTCTAAATGTCAAGAATACTGTAAAATGCCAAGCCATCATTTTACACAATACAAGGAGAATCTTATCTTTGTAAAGAACGTAGTATGTCAAATATATATGGCATTGACATATTTACAGTACATTCAAGACCCTAGGTTTAATTTAAAATTCATCTACAACTGATTTTCTTAGGATTTATTTCATATATTCATGTATATGCACATACACATATACATACACAGAACTACTTACAAAAAGTTCCCCTTTGGTTACTTGTTACTTAAAGATTCTGGGTATTTTGCCTTTTTCCCTCAATATTTGATGCATATTATTTACTATTAGACTATATTAACATCAACCAAAGCACAAGTTGTGTTTGAACTATCAACAGAGGAACATTAATATTGAAAACTTTCAGAGTCGTTCAAAGGGATTGACTCTAAGATAAGGAACTTTCAAAGATATCCTACATAACTTGCAGCATGAATTCTCTTGTAATCCTCTAAAAATATCCCTATAGGCTGCAGCTCAATTACATATTATATATAATTCAATATAAGAAACATTCTGAATATTCCCCAAACCTTTGGAAATAGATACAGAAGGCAGAATCCAAGCCATGAGCAATCTCACAATCAATTACAGGAAATAAAAATACGAACAACAATAACAACAAAATTATGGAATACAACGACGTGCGACATATAATGGGCAGAGAAGGGGGAAAATTATGAACTTCATGATTCGAGAAACTTTTTATTTAGAGTTCAGTTTGCACGGGATAGATCAAGTTTCCGCATTGCTTGAAGATGTTTCTAACAATCCTGTCCTCTGATATTGATCTATTAGCCAGGAACTTCCCAGAAATTCCAAAGCTTTGAAGGGCCAGTCAGTGAATTAATACTTATTTGTTTATTTGTTTTTACTGCATTAAGGATGATAGCCTATCATATGGAATTATAGGTTCTCCATTTCTAAATAATATATCAGTGATTTCACCAATATTGTTCTTACAGGCAGAAAAATTATGTGCTAAGAAACCTGTGTACCTTTCCTTTTCACTTTTGGACAACATGGAGTAACAGAAACTAGATTTGCTTTCCCACTGGAAGCAATCACAAAGCAGAGAAAATATATGCAGCAATGGTTTGCAAGACACTGGACATGTGGGAATGGAAGACAGTGACCCCTGAAATATGGAAAACCAAGAAGCTGAGCTGTATTTGTGTCAGCTTGCTACTTTGAGTTTCCAGGCTGCTGTACAGGGAGGTGCGGGGAGCAGGGACCCCTTCACAGCCAGGCAGATGCCCGAGGTGAGGAGTAGAGTTGTGATTCAGGGCAGACCTGTGGAGCTGAGAGACAGCTCAGGATGAATGTTGCTACACCAAAGTTGATGGCAAAAAAGACAAGTTACATGACCTTGAACATTCTTTTTGTTATTTCGGTACATTGTTACTTTGGACAATGAGAAAAAGCTACCTTGTAGGGAACTTATTTTTTGATACTTCTGTATGGAACAGATGAGTGGTTGGACTAGAAGTCTTTATGAATTCCGTGACATAAGGGTCCACTTGACTCTAGTGATTGCCAATTTAAAGTTATTCAAGTCAGCATAGTTGCATGTATTTATTTATTTAAAATACAGAGTTGCATGTATTTATTCAGATGCTGGATGCAGGCACAGAGTATGTAGAAAATACTAGCATAGCCAAGGGAGTACTAAGAATTCAGAACTAGGAAAGGGAGCGAAAGATGTAAGCAGTCCGCCCCTGCCTTCCTCTGCTTCCTTTCAGACACCAATATCTTAAATGACATGTAGACATACTAGCTTTTATTTTATCTCTTTCTGGTGACTGTTTGCACCCTTCATTTCACTGAAACTGCTGCTCAAATGGCCATCAATGGCTTTTTTGTTGTTGTACTTAGACATAATGCTTGAGCGTCATTTGACACAGCTAGGCATTTCCTCAGTTTCTTCTCTGGATTCCACAACAACAGTCTTTTCACCTGTCCTAAACCCTCAGACCCTGACCTCTTAATATATTTTGACTTTAAACTCTCTCTTTAGATTATAGCTACATATTTGCAAAGGTATGATTGTGAAGAGTGTGAGTAAACTTTCTGTGATAATCTGGGCATCTCTTATCTTGATTTTGGTGATTACACACTCATTTGTGAGAGCTGTGGAATTTTATACTTTCAATGTATATCTCAGTAAAGTTCAAAAGTAAGAAGGGGAAGAAAAAATAACTTAATTTTTTTGACTCAGTGACAGATTTTATTTGTGTATGTGTGGATTCATGTGCATATTTCTGTACTGTTTGAATAACATTAATGTTCAAAGGAAAAGTATGATTTGCTACTATTTTCTGAGTTCATTTTTAAAGTTTTATTTCTAGCAAATGTTTTATTTTAATATTTAAATTCATGATATGTAATTGATCATACTTATCTTTTTTATACTATCTTTTAATTGTATTTAATTCAATAATTAATGTTATATGCCACTTTTCATTTGGTGTGTTTCATTCTTTTTTTTCTTAATGAATTCTCCCATATTTATTTTCCAAATAACACATTATTCTTGTTTTTTGTTTGTTTATTTGTTTCTTGGTTTGTGCTTTCTTTACCGTTGAATGTAATTTTGAGTAACCAATTAGACTGACGCTGATGCAACTATGAACAAGAAAGAGTAAAGTTTTAATACTCAGGCTTCCTAATAGTACATGGATATAACTCTCCAAATCTCTCCGAGTACCCTAGACTGGTTTGGGAACTGAACATGCTAACAATAAGGCAGCTCCAATTCTTCGTGAGGATGGACTTTATCCAGCTGAAGGCATGTGCTACCACCAGATGTACCAGGTGGGAGCGGATGGTGACCTATGGCGGGAGAACAAAACTTCCACCCTCTTTCCTCCCTGGGCTGATCACAGTTGCCATCATGCAAGTAGAAACTTGCTTTTCCTTAGCTTGTTGAAAGGAATACATAATTACAGATGTTAAAACTGAGTTGGGTTGTATCCTTCTATGCCTGTTCTTCCACAGTAACCACCCAGGTTGTTGTTTTGACCTTGAGGCGTGATGCCTCAGAATAAAACACTTATACCTGTAAAATATCCTACATTTGAAAATATAAGAAAATGTGTCCAAGTGATTTGATAACAACATCCTATGGATGTGATTGAAACCAAATCAGACAAGTATCACACTGGAAATTCTGAAAATCAAACAAAATTCTGGAATTTCGAAAGATGAATTACAAAATTACTATACACTGCCATTTGTGAATTAAAAAAAAAAAAAGATGAGAAAAAATTCAACCTCTAGCTTTTGAAAAGATGAATAAGAAAAAACGCAATGATATGCTGAGAATTTTAGGCAGCATCCCACCACTCCCTTTCCTCTTTTTTTTCCTGCATCCATATGCATTCAATGTCACAAACTAATCAATTGCACAGCACATATGCATCTTTCTCAGGAAGCCAGCTAACTGAGGAAGATATTACCACACTCAAGTTTTGATAATCATTGTGTAATCAAAGTTCCAATGCATGCTCAAACGCGCCTATCTCAACTTTGTTTTAACCTATGATCCATTTTGGTAAACATCAGACTCTTATGTTCTCCATTAATGTCATTTGAGTTTCAAAATAAATTAGGCATTGTCACCAAGAGCATGTCAAATCAATGATAATATTAGAGAAAAAAATTATAATTTGAAACTTAAGATCATTGTGTGCTTAAGGTCTGACTATTTGTCATGAAGTTCACTGTCCTAGGAAGTGAAGAAGTTTAAACCCAAAATAGGTCATGCTCAATGTCAAGTCTGTTTTACCCTTTAGCTTCCAAGCCAAATTTTTACTGTAAAATTTGTTTTGACTTTTTACTTCTAAACTGACCGGCAAAATATATTAGTTCTTGAGAATTAAGTAGAAAAATTTTCACTGTTATATTTCGTCCCTGCAAGCCCTCACTCTTCTTTCTCATATGTCGGTAAATGACTCAAGGTACTCAGCCATGGTTCCCTCCACTGTTTCAAGAAAACACCAGCACCGTCTCATATTTCATAATATGTTGAATATATATGTGTTGGTATACTAATTAACAGAAACAGATTAAACAGATTAAGGAGAAAAACAGAAACAGATTAAAGAGAAAATCCAAGTATATTAAGACAAAATGCACTCAGAAGGCATACTCAGACACAAAAATGTAGTGTGTCTAGAAGTAACATTTTGCATGATGTGCCAAGTAAGCAGAAATAGTTAAGAATTAATTTTTCAGAGAACTAGAAATAAAAAACAACACAAAAGAATGAAAATGGAAGGAGGGAGAGAAGAAAGGAAGGAAGAAAGATCATCTTTTCATGAAAACCTTAGAATCTTTCTTTCTGTCATTGTTTAAATCTGTTCTTAATACTACTTTAAATTTATAATAAATAAAGCATAAAGAAATTACATTATAAAATCAAAATACACATAGTAAAAAATTTGTACCATCAGAAAGTCAACTCTGTGCTAATAAGGGCACAATACTGAGATAATAAATCATGCTTTTAGCATAGCATTTATATAAGAAAAGGCAAGTCAAATTACAATGGTAAATCTTTCAAATGACCAGATTATTAAATGGTGACCACCTATTTCCTATTCCCAAGTCAACTTTTCTACAACTATCAGGTTATATATGTTCCAGGTCCTGTATTTTTGCAACTCACCGTAGGCAAGAAACATACATGTAAGCAGGTGTAAAAGACACTGAGACACTGTAGCCCTGGGGAAACAGATCATGTATCTCCAGACAGATTTATTTTACTGTGTTTTAAAATGCTTGATTATATGTAAGACTTAAACTGAGGGAAAATAGTCCTGCTTTTACACCTAAGATATTAACATACATCACCAATCATTTTTTGCTCAAAAGTAAGAAAATATTTTGATCAGTTTTGCAGTGAAGATAATGCCACAACCCATTATCAGTTGAAGGTACAGTCATTTTATAGCATTCCTTCAGTCAAAATGTGGAGATGCAGTAGAATTGGGGCTCTCTCTAAATCTATTTAAATAAAATAAAGCCATAAAATGTTCTTCTGATGATGAATAAATAGTTTAATTCCCACATTCACTTCATGAAATGATGCATTGTTCCTATCCATCTGGAGAGGAAGCCTTGGTGAGGAAAAGAATATGAAATTGGAATCAGGAACCTGGAGGAAAAATTCCCAGTGCCCCGCTTACTACCTGTGTAACTTTATATACATCACTTCGTAGTAAAAAAGATTGGCTCTTGTCTGTCAAATGAAGATGCTAGTGCTCAATTTACAGGCATATCTTGAGAGATAAGCAGGAAAAAAAAAAGTGTGAAACTGCTCTGTATGTTGATGACCCCAGATCTATTTCTTTAAGCCAGATTAATCTCCTTAGCATCAACCACTTGGAGTGAAATTCCAACTGAATTTTACTCCTTCGTTATCTCACAGATGTATTAATGAGATAACTTTTCTAAAGCTGGAGTGTCTATTCTCAACTACCTTATGATTTCTCTTGTAAAACTGATATGTTAATCGGACCAACATCTACTTTTCAGAAGTTCTCATCGCCTGAAAAATATCTTCTACCATCCCACCTACATTCTGCTTCCTTTATCTTCTGACTCCATTAAAGGGGAATTAGTCACCATCCTCTGCACTTATATGATTTCCAACCTCTTTAATTTCATGCTTACAGTTCTCAGTGTTCTCAATCTGAGTACTCCGAATTACTCTGCAAAATTCTATCTTACTATCTGCTGTGTTAAAATTATCTTTTTAAATGCTTTTATTCTTTTAATAGATGTTAGCTTTCAACAGTGGGGGAGAATAGAGCTCATTAATTTTTGTATCTCTAGTGTTTGAAACATTGCCTGGCATATAGTTGTTATCAAGAAATGTATGCTGAACTACGTTAAGTACTTAAAGCTATTTCCTACAGATATGTTGTACTTCTCAGAGCTTAGTTGTCTGGTTTATGAAAACATAGCAAAGTTTGATTTGGTGTTCTCCTTTAATTCATCTAATATTTGAATTAAAATACTTCCATCAAAGCAAATTTAACTTAGATTTCACTATTTGTAGACTCCCAAGTATGTATATTCTTTTCATACAGAAATTTTTCATGGAATGAGGTGTTTTCTTAATCTTTCTTTCTTTCCCCTCCCTTCCCTCCTTTTCTTTCCCTTTCTCTTTCTATTTCTTAATTTTTCAGTTCTAAAGCCTCTGCAAAGTTAATGATTTAACTGATTTACCTATATTGACATAATATTTCACCAAGATTCATGCGTGTATAGTATTTAATGAGAACTCTGACTCCCACCACTAAAGTAAATCTCCTGTCTTCTTAGACCGTAACAGTTTATATAGACCCTATCCTACTTTCTGCATTTTTTTCTCTTTACTCATTCCCCTTTTGTCAATTGAATGATTTCTCCATAGTTAAAGTTGTAACAATTGTATTCTGTTTTGTAATACTATCCTCCCAACATTCTGTGTGGCTTTGTGGTTGTGATATTCAATTTATGTCTCAACTTGACTAAGCTAAAGAATGCCCAGATGGCTGGTAAAACATTTCTGGGAGTGTCTGTGGAAGTGTTTTTGGAAGAGATTAGCATTTGAATTGGCAGCCTGAGTAAAGAAGATCACCTACATATGTGGCATGGGTATCACCACTGGGTGATTCATGGGCATCACTGAATCCATTGAGGTCCTGAATAGAATAAAAGTGGAAGAAGGATAAATTTACTCTCTTGCTTGAGCTAGGATGTCCGTCTTCTTCTGCTCTGGGACATTGGCACTCCTGGTTCTCATGCTTTTGGACTTGAACTGAATTACACCACCCCCTTTTCTGTCTCTCCAGTTTGCAGATGGCAGATCCTGTGACTTCTTGGCTTCTATAATTGAATGAGCCAATTCTTCTAATAAATCTGTCTGTCTGTCTGTCTATCTATCTATCTATCTATCTATCTATCTATCTATCTATCTGTCTATATCTATATCTCCTATTGGTTCTGTTTCTCTGGAGAACCCTAATAAAGTGATTAAATGTATTTGATTTACACTTTTATTTTTTTGCTTTTTGCCTAATATTTCTTGTCACTTCTTGATTGGCTGGAGTTTGTACTATTGTACTAATTTTGTTAGTGTAAAAAATGATCAGTATTTCCTGAGTTCTTCTATGTCCTAAATTCTTCGGAAATTTTATATTTGAAGGAGAACTTGGTTGGATGGAAAGAAGTTTTCTCATCCTTTCTTGCTTTGAGGATTTTGTAATGTATTTTTTTTTTCAGTGCATGTTGCTTGGAGAATTCTCATGTTTACTTGATTTTCTTTCCTTTATAAGAGTTTTTGTTGTTGTTGTTATTTGATTACCCAAATAATTAATATATGGCCAGTACATTTAGAAATGATATGGCAGGTTATTGACAAGTTTAGGTAACTATTGCATGAAATTGTATCTGACTATCTGAATTCAGGGATTTTTGTCATTTTTTTTAATAACAGGAATGTTTCTAAAGGTTTGCTCCATTGTTTTAATTTTTCTTTCAGGAATTATAATTATCCACGTGTTGTTTTCCCTTCAACTGTCTTCTACAGTTTCCACCACCTTCTCATTATTTTTTGTCTCTTAACTTTTATTTCATTTTGACCAATGAAAAATATGTCATATTAAAATTTCTATGGTATTTACTTACCTCATGTTTATTGGGATACCGTTGGCCTTTCTGTTACAGATGTATAATTTTCCTTCTCTGTTTTTCCCTCCTGATGTGTGGTCAGTACCTCCTTTTGTCTAGATATGTCACTGGATTTTATTTTTATTCTTTGTGGTTGTCCTTCAGAGTTGCTCTTTTCTGATTTTTTTTTTAATTCAAGTTTAAATATTGGGTTCTGTTTAATAACATTTTTTTCTGAATTGCAAGAATATGTACAAGAATTTGTTGTGTTCTTTCATATTGCCTTTATTTTCTTATGGTTTCTTTGTTAGATACTATGTTTGTATTTGTGTTTATGTTATTTAAATGAGTTGGATTTTGCTACCTCAGTTATTAGCTGGAGATTCCCATGACAGAGGGTGAAAAGCAGGATTGTTTACTAATTTAATCAGCTTAAGGGCTTTTTCCTCTGTTCTACAGACATGGATTTTTTTCTTTTTTCCAGTGAAATACAGCTTCTTTGTGTAGTTACACCTCTTTTACTCTCAAAACTTACTTGTTGTAGGAATACTCTGGATTCAGCGCTGAATTTCCTGTTCACTCATTCACTCATTTCTACCTAAAACTTCGAAAAAGACTACTCCATTACTGAAATCTTCCACCTCAATCCTCCCCCCAAACCCTCTGCCCCTTACCAAACCTTGACTTTCCAGCTCTACGAGCCGCAATGTCTTGTTAAGTCTCAGCTCTGCTCAGTACTATTCAGTTTAAGGTGGTGTCACTTTTCTTGGTAGGAACATTTACTTGATAATGATCTAACAGAGCTGGACCCCTCTATCCTTCTCTGTCCTTTTATACCTTTGTGGCGTTAACATGCACCAATAACTTTGACTGTAGTTTGAAGAAATTTGGAGTTTTTAATTATCCAGCTCTTCTAGTTTTGCTAAAGATGTAGTTCTTGGAGTTATACTTTCCTTATGCTCTGTATGATGTCCAGGAGAAAAACGGAATATTCAAACTTACACCAGCACTTTATTCCTACTTCTCCTGCTTATATGTGAAACACCATGATTTCTCAAACATTGCTCCAAATGTACATTTATTTAAATTATAAGTATAAATGGTAGGGAAAAGCAAACCTGAATATACAGGGAGTAAAATTGATATGTTCAAGTTGAAAATTTTGTTCAAAAATAGTAAAAATATGATTTTACCATGCTCACTAAAATCCATCATGTTGTGAAATTTAGTATTACTATGTCTAGTTTCCTAGGTTTGCATTGTTGTAGGAAGTGCACAGATTCAAGATGCTGAGACTCAGAGTCATATTTATGAAAAAGGACCCATGAGTTTTCCTGCAACCTTGTTTGGGATAAAAAGAAAGAAAAGACAGGAATGGAAATAAATATATCCTGGGCAAAGTGATAAATCTCTTTTTAGATTTGAAGTTACTGTTGATTTACCAAATTATATGAAACACCCTTAGGCATACAAAATTTAATAGCACTACTTAAAACAGGTATATGATGCTGTAAAAACTACAACTTAGCTAAAATGTCAATCAATCAATCAATGACAAAATTTTTTAGCTATTCTCTGGTATGTTGCTGTTATCTTCTAAACAAGATAAATTAGCAAAATACCAGAGTGGAAATTAATTTACAGTAGCTACACGCCACCTTAAGTACTATGTTGTATTGCTTAAATATCACTTAGTGTGAACTTTATTGTATTGGGTAATTTAATTTCTTAAATTAACTTTCCTTCAAACACTGCCTTATTACTTTGTTATTTCCCCAAGCACCCAACATGAGAAAGGAAATCTATTCCTTAAATTTATAAGCACAGCATTAAAACATATTTAATGAGTTGATAAAAATATCTAACATGGATCTCTTATATAATTAAGCTTCAGTAAGGGTTTATAATTGTCTTTTGATGTTTAAGTTTTCAGTTTTCTTTTGCCCAACTTAAGCATATAGTATATCCTTTTTCACGATTTAAATTATACACTTGAATTTTTTTTAATCTAAACTTTACTTTGAAATGAAAGGCAAGAAAAAAAAAGGTATGCATGTTTAGATACATATGCTCTATTTGGTACCTTTTAAAAGTTGTTATTTTCATACTGATCTTGAATAATTTTTAGAAGAATGGTAAAATACACATTTATGTGTGAATGGTGATCTAATTTCTATTTCTAGTAGCAAAAACAATTGTAATCAAACTGAACATTTTACAAGAGTTAAGGATAGATGTCACCAAGATGACTACATGGTAGGCTCTTGAAATTTCCCTCACCCTACAGTTGCAGCAAATATACAGCTACCTATGGGTCAATTTTGTCCAAGACAAAACCAGGAACTAGTTGAATAACTCCTACACATTAGACAGCTGAGAAAATACAACATTAAGATGGATATGAAAAGCAGAGACACATCCTTGTCATAAACGCCAATCCCAGCTCAATGCCTTGCGTTAACAAACCAAACCAAATTCAAGTCTGCTCCCTGGGAGAGGCAAAGCCAATCTACTGACACTGGGCTGTGGTGAAGGAAAGCACAGCATTTATTCCCAAGACACCAAGCAGGTAGAACAGGCAGCTCATACTTAAAAGACCCAAGTTCCCCAATGGCTTTCAGGCAAAGGTTTTTAAAGACAGTGTTAGGGGAATCACAGGATACCTGATCAGCCTCTGGACCTTCTTCTGATTTATTGGTGGTAAGGTAACAGGGTCATGTTTTAGGAATCTCAATCATTCATCTTCGTTCTAACCAGTCTGAGATCTACGTGTTTGTGGTCAGCAAGTAGTCACCACCCTCCGCCTGTGTGGGGAGTCTTAGTTTCTGCAAGACAACTAAAATATACACATCAGATTGTTATCTACATCCCTTCAGGAGGAACCAGGGGTCCTCTAACTCTATTGTTCTAATCATTAATGGCTTGAATGTTCTCTTTTGAACTCCGTGAAGGCCTAGGAGACTAAAGCCTTTTTTCTATAAACAAGAATCAGGGGACACCAAGGGCCTTTTATACCCAGGAAGGCCCTGCAAGTTCCTGCTTGGTTTCAATTCCCCCCTTTGCTTTGATACTCCTCAGTCCCTAAGGGAACAGGGGTAGGACAAGAAAGGGAGTAAAGTTTTGGATGCAGAGATTAATCATAAATTTGGCAAGGGAATTCAGTTTGAGTGGAACAGGGTTTCACTTACAATTGGGAGGGAATCCTCAACTTCCAGCTTCTCCCTGAGAAGGAAGGATTTTAAACCAAACTAGCATCTCATCTTTTAAGGCTGCTACCCAAGTACAGATACCCCCCATCACCTTGCTCTGATAGCCAATGGGGCTTGCATTCTCAGGTCCCACCAGACTATAGCAAACAATGAGACATTTGTTAAACAGGTGTGTGAGCACTCAGCTTGGCTATCGTTCCAGGCTCAGTGTCCAGGGAGCAGACAAAAATGCCGGTCTTCCAGTTTTCTCCCAGAGGGGTTTGACAGCATTCTTTCCAAGGTACTGGCTCACTCTCTGGTTCCTAATTAGTCTGCATCTAGGCCTTGACTGGAACCATCACCAGAGCACAAAAGAGCCAGGAGACCCTTCCCCATCCTCTCCATTCAACTCACTCCAATAAGAAAACCAAGTTGCTAGTTTCTCCTTTAAAGGAGCTCCTCCACCATCTAGTGTCCCAACACAGCACCACTATAGACAAAAAAAGAAGCAAGTTTAAACGGGCATCAAATTACTCTTCAAGGCTGTATGCCTGGACTCAGTGCAGAGGGAAAAGCAAAGACACTAGTCTCCCAGGTTCTTCCTGGAAGGGATTTGGCTGCATACTTTCTTAGCTGCTACCTGAGCTTCTGGCATCTAATCAGCCTGCATATGGGAGCCAACTGGGATCCTCCCAGGAGACTTATAGAGCTGGTTGGCTGGACCCCTGCTCCCTCCCCACCTTCAGGGGGCACCAAAAGCAAAACCAAGTCTCTAGTTTCTCCATGGAAAAATTTGTCCACACTTGTGGCATCCTGACTGTTAAAGGCTACAACTTGTGGGACCAGTTCTCAAGTCTTCCAGCTCTGGGAATGGACAGGGTTCAGCATTCCTAAGGACGACACAGAACAAAGGCACAGAATCAAGGAGGTGGTTCTATTTGAGTGCAAAATACTCTAGCAACTATTCCCTCTGGCTCAGCACAGAGTAGGTGAGCAAAACCACCCAGCCCCTGCTTTCTATTTCATAGTGGATGAACTACAGATCCAATGTCCTGACTTTCCCAGATGCTGCCTGAAGGTTTGGCTTCCAAGTAGCCTGCATCAGATTGCTTCAGGGCAAATAGGAGCCTTCCGGGACCCTGAACAGATATGTGGGCATTTCTATGCATTTGGATAGGATAAAATCTATAACAGCAACTTACGTATTTTTTTTTAAATTTTAGTCAGTAAGGGATATTGTAATTCACATTTGGAACTTGTTTTCATGGGTTTGTATTAGTAATGGGGATAAATTCTGCTTTCATCTCACTATTGTTAACGATATTTTTCTCTCTCACTCAAGAAGCATGTGTGAAGTCAAATAAGTAAGACTGACTTGATGATAAGGAAATCCTTTTCTCTGATTTATTTTTATAAGTAAATGTTCACAGGCTTCTATTTTAATTTGTTTTAATAAGATATTTGATATAGCATAAGTCATAATTGATTAAGACATGTTAATGTCCCGTGCCCTCACTGTCAAGTTGCCTTAAGATACAATGTTGTGCAATAAAGCTAATACCATAGACCATAGAATTGTTGACCATTAAGGTACCAGGGGATTTTTCTTCCCATCTCTCATTTAGCACAAGGATGGGGAATTAAAATCCAGAAAAATTTTTTCCCAAATTTAACCAGTGAATTAGTGTCCAAACTGAAGCTATTATAATCATTATTAATATAAATATTTTGATATTATATTACCCCAATTAATAGATATAAATATTTATCATGTATTGCTATATGGATTCAAGACATTATTCTAAGGGTTGCAGAAATAAGTTGGTAATTTAATCATCATAAAATATGGGAAGTTATATAATTTTACAAAGAAAATCAGCTAGAAACTGAAAGAACTGGGATTTCAGGTCAGATAGATTTATTCAATAATTTCTAGTTTTAACCACTAAGTGCTATTAAATAAGTCCAATTATTATGTGTTACATGATATACCCCACCTTTGAATATACTGTCTTTTAAGGTAGAAAATTTAATAAAGACAATTTAACAGTTGTTGAGTTCTTAGAGTAGTTGTCAATCACTGTTGTTTCATCCTTTTGGCAGTCCTATAAAACAGATTCCATAATTATGTCTCATCTTTACAGATAAGCAAACCAAAAGATAAGGGGGAGAGTATAGTTCAGTGGTAGAGCACATGCTTAGTATGCCTGAGATTTTGAGTTCAATCCCCAGTACCTCTATTAAATAAATAAATGAATAAATAAACCTAATTACCTCCCCCCTTAGGGGAAAAAAAAAAGAAAACTAAAAGATAGAGGTGGTAAATAACTCTCCCAGAGTATTAGGAACTTCCCCAAGATCAAAAAGCAAAAAGCTAGCAAAGGCAAACTTAGTCTTGGACTAAAACACACATGTCCTTTTTTTTTTTTTTTTTTTTTAAACAACCTTAGGAATCATTTTTTTATTCCCATGGGGGAATATGGGCAGGGGATGGGGGCACTTGTGGGAGGGTATCTGTATTTCCATCACACATAATCAACCTTTAAGTATAGCAGAGTCTTTGGAATTTTATCTTTGTTAGTTACTGTACAAAGCATTTATCACAAAAAAATAAGAAGTCTGAATAAATGATCTCTAGTTCTTATCCAGCTTTAGCATTCATTTATTCTGTGATTTCTGACACTGCGTTATCTGGGTCAGGTATTGTTTTTTCAGGTTGCTACATAATGATTCAATGTTTGTATATGTTGCAAAATGATTGGCAATAAATCTAGTCATCACCATACATATAAGAATTTTTAAGATCTACTTTCTTGTCCACTTTCATATATTCAATATAGTATTCTTAGCTACAGTCACCTTGCTGTATTTTGTATATCCATGACTTATTTATTTTATAACCTGAAGTTTGTAAAACATGTTCTTATGCATCATAATTATGATGTATAACCAAGAAAGCTGTCATGGCTTAGTGAGACATCTTAATAACAATGTGTGAGCTGGCCTTGAGAGGAGTTAAGGCCAGGGGACCCAAGGCCACAATTACAGCATGTTTGTAGTATGAAGTAAATAGTGATTGTACACATGCACCTGTTATGTAATTTTCAGAACAAAGAAAATAGAAGTACACATGGACTTACTGATGTTTCTGTAAGTCTCATGAACAAAGAAAACAGCTCTGTGCATGTGTAAGCAGAGAACAGATAAAAAGCAAGACAGGTACCTCATAGGCATGCACCACCCCGTGGCAATAGAATAAAGTGTTGTTAACCCCATGGTGTCTCCTGCTGAAGTCTGTCTGGCGGTATGGCAACTCCTCGTGCATTTTTTCATTTGGGCCACTCACCTTCTAGAACCCCACATTAGCCCCCCTCAGCTGACACAATGTAAGTCAACTACATGGATATTGTTTTAAGGAAATGTAAGATGAAGATTGTGATATGAACAATAAATATATCTTATCAAACTAATATTAATGAATTAATAAGTGATGTAGATTATTATAAGTCTTTAAATAGTTGTATCCATCAATACTAGTCAAAGTACTAAGGTAAGGGGAAACTGTATGCTTTGTCAGAACCAGCAAACAAGTGAGGAAAATATTGCTGGATAATATAAGACCAGCAGCTGGTTGCTCTGCTTCCTTTTAAAAGAGCTGCAAGTTTCTTTTACAGACACTATGTTCTTCCTAATCAAACACTTCCTCAAATATCACTCTCATGATATGATATGGTTTACTCTAAAATAAATGTGAGTCTTTCAATATATCTCATATAGTATTGTATAAAATATATTTTAAAAATAGATCTTAAGTAATTTACACTAGTTCTACCTATGTAAATTTCTCATTTCAATTTCATAGTTCACAATATACTACATTATTAACTATCATCATATGAGAGAAGTATAACTTTTCCTAAAATAATACTCAGAGAAATTACTCCCAATCTATATCTTATTCATGGTGTGTGCTGTTATGTAACATTTTAAAAATTATATATATGTTACATAACATATATAAGATATATATCTTTTGAAAAGAACTAAAGGTAAGAATTAAGAGATTCACCTGCTTCTTTGAGAGACCTGTACTCTTCAACATCTCTTTCTTCTTCTTTTTCTCCTTCAAATAGGAAAAAGTGTTCCAACTTCAAGCAAAAGGAAGTTTCTACTTGCATGATGGTTTCTTTCTATTTAAAGATAATTATTTTCACTCAGAGCTTTCTTGTCATTTTCACACTGTCTCATCAGCCAGTCAGGAAAGAATTCTCTGCCGAGCTATAATTCCTTTTTTTTTAAACTGTTGCATTTTTTTCCCTAAATTGAGCCATGATGCATACTTTTGTAATGTAGGCTTTGATTTATCAAACTCAAATCCAGATATTAGATATTTTTCCATGCAGGTTCTTTAGCACTGCATTTATTTTACACTTTGGACCTGCAGTATAGAATCTGCGGGACATGAGAATAAGTCATATCTGTATGCTCTTTTTAACATTTCTCATATGAGAAAGAAGTTTTCATTTATATGTTTGTTTTAATGAGATATAAAAAACTAATAATTTTATACTACTTCTTGCAGTGGCTATGCTAAGTGCAATTTGTAGGACTTTTATAAAGAAACATACATATTTTTTATGAATTACCTATCCTTTAATGAACTAGAAAATTAGAGTAATCAACTCACTAGTATTTTTAATTATTATGGTTTTGAATAAATGTACACTTTTAAAGCTGCCATTTAAAGGAAAAAAAACCTCTAGAAAGGACATCAACAAAACAAAACAAAAAAAAAGAAAAAATGAAGATAAAAGAAGAAATCAATGAAATTGAAAAATAAAATGCCATTAAGAACAATGGTAATGCTAACAGATTAATCAAATTGATAAACTCCTTTAAAATCAATAAAAAAGTATAAAAGAACCCAAATGACCATCACCAAAGTTCCTAGACATGAAAATAATAAAATTATTTATAATATTTTGCTAATAAACTTGACTATATAGACAAATTACTGAAAAACCCTAAAACTCACTCAAAAAGAAAAGTCTGAATTGTTATATATCTTATAAAAATAAATCCAGTATTTAAAATAATTATTAAAAAATCTCAGGTCTTGATGATTTCCCACAGATTTTTTGAGAAAGGGATAACATCAATTTTGTAAAATTTATCCAAATTTTAACAAATGAAAAACTAACTTTATGTAGCCAACATAACTTTCATATCAAAAGCTGACAAGCCCTTTACAAAACCTAGAGGAAAAATATCTGATCAACATCTCTCATGAACATGGATGCAAAAACCTTTAACAAAATTTTAACAAATCAAATTCAATAGTATGTATCAAGAATAATATATGATACAGAAAAGCTTATTTCATGAGTAAAAGAAATTTACCATTTTAAAATATGCTATAATTTGCAAGATTAACAGGAAAATAAAAACTTATACAATCAACAAGACAGAAAAGCTTCACAAATAAGCCAGTACTTATTATTGATGGGAAGAAAAAAATTAGCTATACAAGGGAAAGTACATGAAAAAACATATGAAACATTGAGGTATTGGCAACTTTCTTTCTGAGGCCAAAGATAGTTACTACTAACACTTCTATTGAAAGACTACATGATGACAGAGATCCTAGAAATTTCAGTAAAGCAAGTAAATAAAAAGTAAAAGCCATAAGTATAAAAACAGATATAAAACAATTTTCTCATGATTTTTTCTAAACATATTTGTTTAGCATTTAAGATCTTACATAGACATTCATCTGCATATTTCTCCAGAGTCATTCTTTGGTTTGACGGCAAATCCATAACAGTAATTTCATCATGATATTGACAGATGTTAATACTCTTTAAAGCTCATTTCATTTGTTAAGTATATCCATAAATAAGAAATCTTTACTGAACTGCTTTGGATAATGTTTTTGTTAATAAGTGTATTTGAAGTGAACTGTAAAAATTTTCAGTAGTTGATTAGCATATGCTCTCAGTGATAGAATTTTAAATGCGTACTTCTGTTACCAGACATAAAAATGATTCAACATTCTCAGGTAATGTTTATGAACTTTATTTTTTTCACTTGACAACAGGCAGACTTAAAAATGCTTCAAGAGGAGACATTTGTCTCTTTTAGAAGCAGAGAAGGGTCAAGGTAAAACAAGCCATGTATTTTACACTAGCCTTTAAAAAATATTTCACTGAAAGTATCCTG
Source organism: Camelus ferus (assembly GCF_009834535.1). Classification (NCBI taxonomy): domain Eukaryota; kingdom Metazoa; phylum Chordata; class Mammalia; order Artiodactyla; family Camelidae; genus Camelus; species Camelus ferus. Next base: position 1,070,678 of record NC_045709.1, read on the forward strand.
GTGCATTTTTACAATGGAAAAACAAGGCACTTCTTAAAGGTTACTGTCTTCATGCTTCTAAATCAGCAAAATTATTTAGCATGATTGAGAATGCTTTACTGTTAAAGATGATTAAGAAGATTCCTAAATTTGGAACTTACAAAAACATAAATAATATTTATAATTTTGTGAAACTGGTTTCACTAAGATTTGGGATTCTTTAATTATATGTGGTCATACTAGTTAGTGCTGAGTAAATACCTATGAGGTAAAACAGTGGAAACATTTGGAGTAAATAATTACTCAGATTTCTTTCAATTCTAAGGTTCCTTCATTCTGTGCCTGTTCTCTGATTCATTCAGCTTTCGTTACAGCAAGCAGTAAGGGCTCCCAATTAACTGAATCCCTGCAAGGTTGATCTGACGCAACTGAAAAATAATATATCAGTCATGTTCTTGCCCAGTGATTTCTACTGTCCAAATGATCAGATAGGTTTGACAATAAACCAGTGTGGTTTTTTGCCTGTCAGTTGACTATTGCTATGGTCAGAAGACCTAAATACGCAACAAATTAAAACATATTATCTTGACTTTGGATATAGCCTACAACACAAGGCATACGACTTCAACTGGTATGAGTTAGCATCTTAAAACACAACGTTTAAAATAAAGACTAGCATTTGTCAAGAGTGGAAGCTGATTTTTGGAGAAAATAAAAGGTTATGTGCTTAGATCTCATCAGTTTGTCATAAACATGTATTATTTTACTATGCCCAAGAAAGAAAAAAATACTTGACTGTTTTACCTATTTATATTGTGCTAATAAAATGAATATTACCTAAATTTGAATCAACCACTCTTGTATGGAGTTTCAACAATTTTTAATTTATCTTTAAAGAAAATAAGAAGGAAACACACTCATGCTCAAGCAAGACTGAGTCTGTCCTCCAGCAGAAATCTGGCAATGTCTGGAGACATTTTTTTGGTTTTCAACAAAATTGGGGAAAATGCTTTACTAGAAACTAACAAGTAGAGCCAAGGATACTGCTAAGCACCTCGCATAGCACAGGAACACTATGCACAGTAAAGAATGATCCTGCCCCAAATTTCAGTGATTCTGAGGTTGGGAATCTCTGACTTCATATATGGAAAAAAAAATCAAACTATTTTCTAGCATGTTCAGTTTGCTATTTTTAAAAAAAAACTGTTAGTTAATATTGAGAGACATGAAACAGAGGAGTTAACACAGCTAACATGAAGATAATTTAAAATTTGGGGAGCTCTGTTTATTAAATATAGATGAGTAGAAAACAGAGAAAAATTAGTAGACATGAGCTTTTCACAGAGAGGAGAAGATGGCAAGAAATTTATCTGAGAAGGCATATGTTTCCATAAATATAAATAGGTTAGAAAATTGCTAGTGACCATTTGCTATTAGCCTACGTTTCACCTGATAATCTTTTTTTTTTCTGTTACTTGTAATAGTATATAAACATTCCAGTAGGCAAATCCACAGTTGTCTCTGGAGCATCCTAGTCCCCAAATGGTCTCTCTAAGTTTGGGGGGTTTTGGAAGGGTTGGCGGGGCTTTTTTGTTTATTTATTTATTTATTTTTGTTACCAGCATTTATTTAGTCACATACATACTGGAATAATTAATTGGAAAATAAACTATATCTCTTCAACTCCACTCTTAGACAGATTCTCTGGTATAAAGTCAATGAAAAGTAATTTTCACAATCCATATTCTTTCTTTCTCATACAAATTGGAAATCAGTTGTTTTTAAACTGAGTTTCATTTTGACAATATAAAATCCATTCATTTTCCATATGATGTCTTTATCATAAAAATAATTCAGAATAAATATGATATGACACAAATTTCCCATGGTTCATCAATATTTTTAGCTGCTATCAAACATCAAATAAAGTGATGAAAAACTGTAAGTGTTCAAATAAAATTTAAATTTCCAACAGAAATTACAATAGCTTTTTCTCAAAAAAGCTATTACATTAGTCTGCTAGGTCTGCCAAAAAAAAAAAAAGCCACAAGCTGGGTCACTTAAAAAAGAGCAGAAATTTACTTCCTCACAGTTCTGGATGTTGGAAGTTCTAGAGCAAGGTGCCAGCAGTGCTGGTGTCTGACAGGATCTCTCTTCCTGGCTTGCAGATGTCCTTAATTGGTGCATACTAACACCACCTTTTCTCTTTGGTGTCTCTTCTTCTAAAGACACTAGTGCTATCAGATTAGAGCCCCACTCCTATGACTTCATTTAACCTTGATTATCTCCTTATTATAGGCCTTATCTCCACATAGTCACGTTGGGAATTAGAGCTTCAACAAAGGAATTTTGGAGAAATATAATTCAGTTCACAAGAGCTGTCTATAATTTTGTGATTTTCTAAGATTGTGACAATTCAAACAATAACAATAATATAAATTAAATTTCCATTTACTTATTTAAAATATCATAATCTTATTTGTTACTGTGTTAGTCTGTCAGGTCGGAGTACAGGGCAGAACAGAAACAGTCATTGACATCTTGCAAGTAATAGCCTAGTTGGAAAGATTTTTGATCAAATCTAATGACATTGTGAAATGCATGTTTATTCTTATAGGTTTGGAGATTTCAGGGTGGGAGGAAAGAATGTTCTTATATATTGGTTTATACTTATATTTTTAAATAACAGGTAAGGTTATGAGGATGAAAAGGGGCAGACTTAGTGTTAGTAAGGGCTTAGAGGACAGTAGACAGAATTGGAAAATTAATTCATTTCCTTAGGAGGGCAAGGGTAAAAAAAGAAATATAATAGCATTGTGAATCATCATTGAAAATGCAGTTAAGTTGATGATCATAAATTTTAAATGATTGTAAATTTAAACTTTGACTCTTTTCATCATATGAAAGGACAGAGAAAGTGGATGAAAATTTAAAAAACAGCAACAATGATAATGGAAACTATTAAATACTTTGTAGGCACTGTGGTAAACACTGAATTATTTCTTTTTATAGTAGTTCTAAGAAGTATCTACTATTATCATTCTCATTTGATGATTGAGCAAACAGGCTTACAAAGCTTTGAATAGTTCTCTAAGCTATGATTAATCTAAGGAACACAGGTAGTGTGACTTCTTAAAAAGTAAGACTCTTAGGCCCTTCACTGTTTCTTACAGGGTCAGAATTTTGGCAGGTGCATGTGATATGACATCATAGATACAATAAAATTAAGTCATCCACAGGAGCAGTTGAAAGATAAATCATGCAATATTTGCTAAATGAGGTTGGAAGTAAATACCAGAGAAAGATTTGGCAGGGGGAGGTCAATATAATAAGGAAAAAGAAAAACTGATCTAGAGTACTTGAGAAAGCCAATGGAAAGGAAGAAAAAGAGGAGGGGATGCTTAGATTGATTCTTAAATTATAGATTGTTTGGTGACATTATTATTAATAAAGGAAAATATAAATTATTATTACTGTAATCAATTAGTGAGGACAAGTAAGGAGAAATAAGAGGTAAAAAAGAAGGTGCCAAAAACTCACAAGCCAGAGTATTCAAGGATTGCCAAGGTACATCAAATGAACAGCAATGCTGTCAAACTCTGATGTGCCATCCATACCCAAGTCATCAATAAATTAAAGAATGGGAAGTTAATTAATCCAATATTGATGAGGTACTAAAAAATTTTTGTTTTTCTTTATACTCTGGGTAGAGGAGAAATGATATGGAAGCAGTAATGAATGTTTAAGGCAACATCTTCACCCTTGCTCTGAGTTATGAAGGATTTGAACAAATAAATATTTTCATTTGGTGATTATGGAAGAAGCAGTGTCCTCCGGGAATGGTCAGATTTTATTTAAAGCAGGAAGGTCAAGGAAATGTTCAGAGAATGAGGTTATGGATACAGTGTTGACAGATTATAGAACGGGCATTTCAAGCTGGAGACTGGAGAAGAAAAGTAGTCATGAAATGTAGAGGAAAAAGAGAAAAGGTGAAATGAACAAGAGTATCACAACTGAGTACGTGATAGATTTAAAAAAGCAACTTGCATGCTAACTGGAAAACAACAAACAGCAGCAAATAGCAATGCTAGGCATGATGAAATTAGCCTCAAAGGTCTTTTAGAAGATGCTTATGGGCATTTAACAGACTGTAGCTGTGACTTTGAAATGAAATTTAGTAAATAGGATACCAGCTTTTGGGGTTCCATTAATTTTCTTCATGACCTCCTACTGTTGGCATGTGGTAAGGACAGCATTGCCAGGAGTCAAGAATGAGTCATGTCACCCTTTATACTGAGTTTGGGGGCTGAGGCTAGTGTTGGCAGAGGCCAAAAAGATACATGTCTGGTTCGTTCCTTGCAGAATGACAAGACTTTATCTCAATGTCCTCTCGGGTGGTAGGAAGTACTCCACTTAACAGCTTCACAGCCATGGCAGATTCTCAGGTCTTGATTTCTTTCTCCTCTGCACTGCAGTTGTACTGCCCTGGTATAAATGAATTACACATTTTGTGGAACTGACCATATTTATTTATAAACTGCTACTCTGAATAATGAACTAATAGTTTTCTTCCCAAATGGGTATCTCCCAGGATTTTTATTCTTGGAGCTTTGTTCAAAGAAATGTTTCTCTAGAGGGATTTCTATTTGGACTTTCATTTCCTCATTCATCAGAAAGAGCCCTATATTATTTGCTTTCTATAATTATGTTTCTAGACCCAATCTATAAGGAAATATATACAGATGAATCACAATAGTGGCTGAAATTGTACCATTGCTTATGTTTTTATAAATGTATTACAACATGAAGGTATAAATTTAATTTTCAAATATTTTCATAAGTCTTATTTTATTTGTTATTTATATTAACTGTTAATGATTTATTCATTCATCTACTCCACAAATATTTACTGAATGTTATATGTTTGCAACAGTACTGGTTACTGTGGATTGGAAGATAAATAATAGATGACCTCTACCCTCAAAGAGGCAGCTCTGTAAATGCATAATGTAATCAGTGAAACAACAGAAGTATGTATAAGTGGTATAATACTAATGCAGAAGAAAGAGAGATAATTTGCACATATAATAGTATATCTCAACATTATTTTTGAGAAAGAATAGATGTTGAAGTGAGGTTATAAAATAGGAATAAGCTTTTACCATATATGACAAAAAGAAGTAAAAGCCAAAATGGACCAACATTTTCTAAGGCATGCACCCACAAAGTTGTAAAGAACTGCAGTCAGCTTTTTCCTGCTAGGGGATGGTTGGATTAGTTCCCAAGAACATGTATACCATGCAAACAAGTTGAAGTTTATTCTTGAAGCAGTTAAAAGTTTCTCATATCTAGCAATCAGTTCTGGAGTACAGAGTTACAAAGGTGGGAAAAGAATCAGACTTATGTGTAGTTTATTTTGCTTCCAGTTTTCTATAATCTTTATTGAAAAGATTGGTTTTCTGAATTAAAAAGATAACTACATGAGGATAATTATTTCAAATATCCATTATAGTTTATATACATTTTATAAATTATTTGCTGGATTTTTTAAGTTGTATCCTTTGATTCCTATAGGTAAGCAGATGGTAGGTAGATAGATAGATAGATAGATAGATAGATAGATAGATAGATAGATAGACAGATAGATAGATAGACTCCTTCTGTAGGTCATTAAGACAGCTTTAATGATTCCCTCAGTTTGATTTAATTTTAGACAGTTTTCTTCCTAACTTAGGCCACTCACTAGTCTTGGGATATCAAAATTCCAGACCTTGCAATTGCAAATTCTTTCTCTGCCCCTTTGAGATATAAATCTTCTACAACCCAGGATATTCTTCCTTGGTAACCTGGGAGACATTCTTTTGAAATGTAATCATCGAGAAAAATAGATCCCCTTTCTCCCGTTCTCTGTGGGAGAATAGGAGCTTTACTTCATTAAGTGCCAATTAGTACATGCAGATCATCCTATTGCATGGACCAAACTCTCACCTTTCCTACTAGCTCAACCCAGTGCTTTCCCCTATTGCAACAGTCTTGAATAAAGTGTTCCTTGTTATTTAACTCCATCCAATATAATTTCTCTTTGACATCACAAGGCTAAACTTAGAAGGTGATAAATTATAACCCTAGGTAGTTTTCTTTCAGTCCAGCTGAAATTCTCTTTATGTGTGATGGATATAGATTACAGAGAATGGAATAAGCTTTTTCTTTCTGATTCTTAATAGTCTATCATGGTAAAATTTTTCATAATTTTTGTCTCTATAAGATTTTATTTGTTAGAGTGTAGTAGCTGCCTTCAGATACCTGTAAAATCTGCAGATTACATTTATAATATTAAGCAGTACCTATTAAATATAAAGTTCCTTGATAACAGGGAACATGACTTAAAATTACTTTCTATCCATCATCTCACCTTAAAAGGGATGCTGAAACAACCAGATTTTAAATAAATGTTTTGCATGGTAGGGAAATTCTTATAACAGTCAACTCATGGATGAGGAAAATCATTGGAAGAGGAAACAGGTGCAGGTCCACACTAAATAAAATTATGGAGATTATTTCAATCTGATTATAATCATGATGGCTAGTGTTTAGTTATATCTGTATAATTTCAGTAAATGGAGTTGATCACCATATGGCCGATTTAGACTTACTGAGAAGAACACACACACACACACACGAACACACACACACACACCCACACACACACACACACACACAGAAATATTCCTATGATCATAATGCCTTTGCTCAACATACAGATGTGTCCTTTTAAAAGATATGTATCTATATTTAGAGCTATGTAAATATAGTTTCAATATACATGAAAATTTGAAATTGCAAACTGGTTTGAGTGATTACTTCTACAGAATTTAAAAGATATTCTTGTCTTCACACATTACAAAATGACTTATCATTGAGTACATCTAAATAGAGGTATATGCTGTTACATTTAATTGTTTTATGGATCATTAACTATTTGTCCAACGGATATAGGGTTAGTGGTCATTAGCACTCAAGGATCAAAATGAACAAACATAAAACTAATCACATAGATAGTTTCACTTGTAAGAATCATATTTATAGAAATTTTGCTTACAGAAATTTCATGTGCAGATCCATATTTTTAATGACACAGACTATGTATGGTGTTTTCCACTGGCAGATTTTTTTTGAAAACTTATATTGGAATTATTTAAAATTTTAAAAGAAGAAAATAATTTGTGCAATTTGTCTTGCATCTGTTTAGTGACCTGAAGCAGTTGCCTGTTACACAACCACACTAACATCTAAAAAGTTTGGTGTCTTGTCCAAAGACATAAGGGTTTAATTTGGTAATAATAACATTTTCTTTATTACTCATAACTGTAACACAGGAAAAACAGAGTAAATTATTTCCATTCTTTCGTAAAATTATATGCACTATCTTCCCATTATAAGAAGTTAAATATCTCTGTATATTCTCAAATTGATATTTATATAAACCAGGTATAAATTTTATCAAAGATTTTTAAATAATGAAGTTTATTTTAAAACATTCTTTCATGAAATTTTTGACAACTTCAATATTATATTCACTTATAAATTACCTTCTTAGTTTAAATTGGCTTATCAAGCTCTTTTTCTTCATATATTTTAATAAATAAGAATTGTTTTAAATTAAATTTAATGTATTTTAAAAGGCAAATTTTTCTTTGCATTTGGTACGTATCTGAATGAGCAATCAAAGGGATTAGATAAAGACCATGTTAATGTTACAGGAGGCAAAGTTTAAATGAAGAAGGAAACACTAAACCACAGAACACCAGCTCTTTTCAGACACTCTCTTCTACTTTAATCTTCAGTCTCGGTTGGTTCTCCCTCCACCTTCCCTTTCACATGATAGACACATTTAGAGTTTAAGACAAATAAGGCAAAGCAGAAACGCAGCCCAGATCTTTTGAGATACTTCTTTTTCCAGGGAGTTAATTTTTACAGTATGCTCCACAGCCAGTCTCATCCTTGAATATCTTATTTCAGAAGATTATTAGGGTTTAAGAAAGCCTCAAGCATATTTGCTTGCTATTATTTAACCATAAACAGTCATTAAGAGACAAACTCATTAACATGACTTGGACTGACACATAACCCCACCCATTACAGAGATGAGACATTCGGATAAAAAATCAGTTCTATGCTTAATAAGCTTTTTGTTATCTATGTGGATATTCACCAAAAATTCCTCTATGCTTCTAAGGGAAAACAGCCAATGACTGTGCTTGTCAACTAAACATGAAAACTAAAGTGGCTTCCCACCCAAAGCAAGAAGATACGTGAGCCATCGCCTCCTGGATCCACAGGAGGATCCACCCCATGAAAATTCAGGCACCATTCTAAACTGGATCACAGCATTCAGAAAATGCCAAAATAGCATGGAAAATCTGTCCCACCTGCCAGATCCTGGTCAAGGCTTAAAACACTACAGGGACAGATTTCCAACCCAATGATTCCCAACCAATGAGTTGGACCTTCTTGGAAGGTAAATCACATTAGCCTGTCAAACACATAATACATTGTTACGGTTTTTGTTTAAATAGTTATCTTTAAGGACATTTAAATAATAAGATAATTTATCAAGTAATATACCCATTTTTTAGCATTTCTGATATTCATTATTTTTTGTAGATTTGTTTGCTTTCCTTTCCTCCCCCCCCCCCATTTGTGTTGTTGTTTTGTTTTTTCTTTCTGCCCAAAGTGCTTCTTTTAGCCTGTCTACTCAGGCATATCTGTCTGCTGGTGATGATTTTATTAAAATGTTATATGTATAACAATGTGTTTCTTTTGTTTTTGTTAATGAAGGATACTTGTGCTGGGTATAGAATGGCAGACACACTATTTCCTTCAATACTGTAAAGATGCTGCACCATTATTTTCCCTCTCAGGTGTTTTCTATCAGATAATCTGCTTTCAATTTTATGTTTGCTTCTCTGTATACAACATGCCTTTTTTCTTTAACCGTGTTTAAGGTGTTTTGTTTTGTTTTGTTTTGTTTTTCTCTATTTGCTTTGAGCAGTTTGAATATAATGTAGGTTCACTGAATTTTCTTCATGTATCCTGTGCTGGGGGTTCATTGAACTTCTTCGATCTGTGGACTCATAGTTTTATTTAGGTTTGAAGCATTTTAGCCATTGTTTCCTTGTACTCTTTTCTGCTTCTCCCTGTCTGTCCTTTCATTTGAGGATTCCTTTTGCACATTTAGTAGGCCTCATAATTTTCCTTCAGTTCACTGAGTTTTTTCATCTTTAGTTTTTTTCTCTCTGTGTTTTAATTTTTCTCTCTGTGTTTAATTCCATTTCTAATGCTGTGTCTTCAAATTCACTAAACTGACCTTCTGCAATGCATACTATGCCACTAACTCCAAAGTCTAGAGTCAGTCTTCTTAATAATTTTCTGGTAAAAAGCTGAATACATAGAAATTCATAATATAGTTTGGTTCCACTGCTTTGCTGTCAAAATCAGGAAATGCATCATTGAAATAATCATAGCATGAGGTCTGGAGCTGAGCATAGAATTGCTAAATATAAATATCTTTGTAATAAAAGATTTAAGTTCTAACTCTGGCTGTGACAAATTTGCTATTTGATCTTGGTAAGTCCTTTAACAAAAATTAGCCTCCATTTTTTTCAAACTTCATTAAAGTAGAATAATTCTTTTTATATAAAAGGGTTAATGTGAGACTTAAAATGATTTATAGGAAAGATTTTATTAAACACTGAAATCTACATAAACTTAAGAGAGTGTTCTTATTTAAATATTTTAATAGAGACACATTAAATTCTATGGTGGTAGTTTGTGTGCAAATAACAGCTGTATAATGAGTCCTAATGAGTCTTTTGTCTCAAGATGACACCTGCTACTCTTAATGCATGATGTTTTGATTAACAAAAAAAAATTTTACACTGTGTTTAGTCCAGACTGTTTTACTCCTTTCCATTTATTTTGCTCTAGAAACTAAAATAATCTGTATTTAGACATCTTACATAAAATATAAGTGGAAAATATTAAAAAAAATAACAAACTAGTTATATAGTAACATGCTTATAAAAAGGTTTTTTTTTTTTTAAATTTACTTTTATAGAAGTATTTGTTATCAACACAACTAAATACTAAGTCCCTGGTATATAAAAATTATTGCATCCTCAAAGCCAGAAAAATTGGATTCTTATTTAAAACTCTAAAAACACACATATAGTCTAAGCAAGGTTTATATATTCTGAGCCTGTTTTCTTCCCTGTAAAGGACTGTATTTTATGACTTCTAGTAACTTTTAATTAGGATAATTATATATTTGAGATAATAATAAATATATCAAAAATTGTGAAGATTAAAAATTGTTCATACTAGATATTTTAATTTTTTATTATGGAATATTCTAAGTCTGAAGAAGCAGAGAGAATATATTAATGAACCCCACTGTACAGTTCTTTCAGCTTAAACAATTATCAATTCATGTGCGATTTTGTTTAAACTGTACACCTACTATTTCCACCTTTCATCTTATGATTTTAAAGCAAATTCCACACACCATATATTCTTAATCCAAAAATACATTGACATATATCTAGAAAATATGCCATGATACCATTATTCTAACCAAAGATGAATAATAATAACTTAGGTAAAAGTCAAGTGAGGGGAGGGTATAGTTCAGTGGTAGAGTGTGTGCCTAGCATGCACAAGGTCCTGGGTTCAATCCCCAGTAACTCCATTAAAAATACATAAATAAAAACTGAATTACCTCCTCCCTGTAAAAAATAAAATAAAAAAAAGGTCAAGTCAGCATTCAAATTCTTTTAATTTGCCCATAAATTTTTAAAATATATTTTATTTAATTTAGAATTTAAATGTTTGGATCTTTTGCTGTCTATAAAGTATATTTAATCTTTAGGATTTCTCTTCTTATGTCTCATTTGTTTAATAAACTAGATATTTTGCTGCATGGAGTTTGCCTCAGTTGGAGTTTTACTGATTTCACTCCTAGTTGTCAATTAATAGATAATTATACACCCTTCACTGCCTGTATTTTGATAATTAAAAATGTTTAAAAATCAGATTCAGATTTGATCAATCAGATAAATCAGATTCAGGTTTGGGTTTGATTTTCTAGCAAGACCATTTTTTAAGTTGTTTTGCGATTGTCTCCCTTTTGCATTGTATGCAGCCCATGAGTATCATTGCCTAGAGCCATGATTTCATTAAGAAGTTGCACATGATGGCAGTCTGTCACTTCTTCTTCATTTATGACCTGAAATTTCTGTAAAGAGTCTGTAGGGGCAGGGACTAAAGGAAGATAAGAGTAATTTTAACAAAGTTTGTTTATACCAATTTCTCTGGCGTCTGTTCCCTGTCTCTAGCGGTCAGAATTTCTTCCTCCTCTTTTTAAGGAGGGTACCTGTCACAAGGGAGCGTTACCTCTTGCTTTCAGGAGGAAAGGGTGAGGGTCAGAATGCTCCTTTTGCATCTGCTATTTTTCAAAAGCTTTTAGCTCAAAATAATCCTCATGCCAAAATGGCGTATTTGAGGGTGGCATACTCTGTCACCCTTCCAGTGTAAATCCCTCATCAAACAGGAATTCTCCTGCACAGGCAGGGTAAGTGCTGGAGTCGTGTCCTTTATTTGCCAGCTTTTGAATTAGTAGGGTATTTACCCAATGTTCTGCAACTTGTCCAATGAGCTGTTGCCATTGTTGCTTTTTTTATCTTTATGAATCTACGATGGTAAACACATTTGATATGTTTTAATTCTTTACAATTTTTTATTTTTATGAGGCTCACTTTTTTTTTCCTTTGATCAGTGACAGCCTCTTCAAGTTGGTTCCTACATCCTTTTGGGAAAACATTTGTTATTTTTGGAAACTTCTACAGTTTCTGGCATGACAGATCTTACATATGTCCTGCCTAGAATCTGTAATCAGCACTTGATACAAGTAGCTCTTCTTTGGGAAATTCTTCTTAGAGATCACAGTCCATACACTAGTGATATTCATACTACTAGATTGACCCTGGTGTTTAGTCCTTTTTATTAGAAAGGAAAATTTGATAAATTAATATTTCCTATATAAAGTCATCAGGAATTCATACTAAAACTCCCAATTCCAATTCAGGACAACAAAGGCTTTACTTAACCATTTATAGCTATTTCTCATTTGTCCCATTCTGAAAATCTGGTCACCAACACCATCGATATAATTATTTAATTACTTTGTCGAACAATACAAATGCAACTGTGTTACAATTACAATGCTAGCACTACCTCTAATCTTAAAATAGTCTTAAAATAACTATACCAACACTACTTCCAATCTCATGACTAAAATCAGGCTGATTTTCCTTTTGCTTTTATTTGTTTGTGTTGTCCACTGGGTAACTTTATTTGAAGATATTTGAAACAATTTTTCTATTAGCTATCTTAACCACTGGATATACAATTAAAGTAATTTGTGTAATTTGGACTTCAAGCTATATAAATACAGTTTTAAAGAAAATTTTCTTATGTTGATATATAAAGTAAACAGTTACAAAGTTAAATACACATAGCAGCCCAAGAGTTAGCATCCTTGTGTGTACATGTCTGTTTTAGATACATTACTAGATTCTGTTGGCTAATATTTTTTTTAATATTTTACTTCAGTTTGCTTAAGTAAAATTGGCCTACGTTTTTGATACAATATTTTTATGTTTGAGGATTAATGTTACACTTATGTATTTAAAAGAATTTGGAAATTTAGAATTTTGAATCTGTGTGCTAAAGAAGTCAGAGTAGCACATTAGTACGTGATTTTTAAAGCTGTGACAAAACACCCCTTTGAAAATATTGGATCCTGGTAGCTTTTTGTGAGTAATCTCTTTAGCTCTTTTTAATTTCTCCTATGTTTATTGATTCTTTAGATTTATAGACTGGAGTCATTGTCTATAAGTTGGCTTTTCCTAGAAAATTATCTATTTAATTATGGTTTTTAAGTGTATTTACAAAGATTTGTACAAAAATCTTTATGAGTAATTTTCTTTATTTACTTGGTTTTGATGGTTATTTCTCCTTATCAGTTTGGTATTCTGTTATGTTTTAGTTTTTCTCCTGATTAGATTGGCTAATGTCCCATCTACTTTATTTGCGCCTAGTAACAAAAATTAAATTTTCATACACATTTCAGATGACAAAACTATGTTTGAATCCTGACTTAGTTTTTGTCAGCTTATTTAATCTGTCTAAATTTCTTTATCTGTAGGGTAATACACATTGTAAGGATTTAAATGACAAAGAAATATAAAATTTTTAAGCTCAAAAATTGATACCTGGTAAACAATATTCACTCTCATTATTATTAGTAACTATTGATAACAAAGAAAACAACAACAAAATTTTATTCTCATATGTATTTTTAATTATTTTAACAGAATCACTTAGTGGTTGTACTAAGATATATAATGATTGCCTTATTTAGAACAGTTAATGGAAGTAGGGTAAATCATTTCATAAAATTAGCAATACTTAAATTATGAGTATTACAGTTCTGAATGGTCAGATCTATAGTGTTGGTCATAATGACAATTTTGTTTTTAAATGTAAACTAGTAATTCCCAAAAAAACCCAATTAATTTAAAATTCTTGATTTTTTTTTGCTTCATTATCATTCAACACAGACAAGAAACAAAACTAAAAAAAAAAAAAGTGAATTAAAACTACAAATACCGACTCTAGAAATGACTGAAATAATCTTATCATATTTTTATGCAGCTAATATTTCAAGTACTATCAATGTCTACTTTGAATGGAGCAGTGACCGTCACAGTATTCTGTGAAAGACTGAGTTAAAAAAGAGGGGAAAATGGGTTACCAAAAACATTCAACATACTAAGGAGAGATAATAATTTTTATTCACACCCTACAACGTCATAGGGAAAAATAAAAGATAGCTAACTTGTGTAGTATCACCTAGTAAAGTTTATAATAACTAATTAAAATTATTAGGACCTCTAATAAATATAGAAATTAGGAAACTCTAAGATAAGGTTAACTTTTACTTAAGTAACTAGTAGTGTAGATTTGTTTTTAATGAAATTCCATTACAAGTCTTCTACTTGTAATGTGTGAATATTAAGTTGACATGAGGGGTGTTGTCCTGTATGTTTGCATGTGATGTGTGCCTGTGTGGGAGAAAGAGAGAGAGACAGGCAGAAAGAATGCAATTTGTAAAGTTTAAGGAAACTTCAATACATCAGCATTCTATCATTCTGTTAACATTTGAAAACATTTTTAAGTGCAAATTTTCCTTCGGGAGTGGGCAAGGTGACTGCTGGTTTATGTTGTGCATTCAAAAAACCACTTTTTTTTAAGTTACTACTATGTGCCTGTGGAGCATTAAGATTGCACCATATTAAAATTAAAACAGCAATATTTTATGGAAAGCTAAGTATGTAAATCTAAAATTAAAATAAAATACAGTAAATACTGCAATAGTCAAAGTTTGAATCCCTTGACACTGTTTATAATAGTTTATCTTCACATAACATATGTAAGCACATAAAGATACATACATATATATCAAAAATATGCAATTCTAAAACTGAAACTGTTATCTTTCCATTGTTTAAAAAAGTACACAATTTTCTTCAAATGCAAAGGATGGTAAAATCACAAAAACTGTGTCCTAATACAGTAAACAATCTAAAATGCCGTTCACAAATGTTCATGTTACATGCATTCTTATGTAGGAAAATGACAAGTTTGTTTTTTTTTTTTTTTCCCCTTATAAAGCTTGTTCTCTGATCTGGTGTCTATTAACAGTGGAATCTAGCAGGTCCCTGAGGTCTAAGGCACAAGATCTGTTAGAGAAAATGCGGGATGTGGTATCACTTGTGATCCGAAAAGTGAGCCTGGCAAGGTAGGAGAAAAGGGACTCCACACAGGATATAAATTTGACTTTCAGAATAAAACACTTTGTGTAATTTATTTTACCCGATTTCTCCTTCCCTTTTTCCCATTCCAATTATCTCTCTTATTCAACTCCTATTACAGATCTCAGCCACTGGCAAAAGTAGCACACAAGAGTGATTCCTCTGAGGCACAAGCTCGTGCTCATCCCGGATTGCTCAGTAGTCCCTCTAAATTTTGCGGCTTGAATTCCCAGAGCACGTCACCCTTACAATAGCAGCCAGTGACCCCAAAATGATAAGTAGAAGCAAATGTCCCAATTGCTTATGGTAACTTGACTTGCCCAAGGTCGGAACAACCCAGTTATCTGTTTAGGAGTCCCTGATGAGGACTTGGACTGATTTTACCTTTCTTCTGAATGAGTCTGAAACTCCAAAATGCCTTGTAGAAACAGAACTGTGACTCTGAAAATATAAATCATCTTCATGACAGCATTGTCTTTAATCTTATGTACTAGACGGAGCATTCTTGAGACTGTAATGTAAGCAGTGATTTGCTTGAGTAAAAGTGGCTAAAAAGAACATGCATTGTAGGCACCCTGGGATTTGGTGACAGTTCTTCATAAATAAACCTAGTGGAGGAAGTTGCAGGGAACGGTGGATAAATAGACAACAACCTAGAAAGTGCCCAGTGAGGTAGGTCTAATTATCTCACTAATCACATAAGTAGATGAACTTCTCTTATTATTCCTTGAAGATGGCTGCCTCTTTCTCAGAGAAGTCTAAATCATTACAAACTTCATCCTCACCTAACAAAAATCAGTGATTATCCAATTAGTAAGTTGCTCTTCGGCTAAGGTGCTTAATTAAAGACGTTTGACATAATGTCTCTTTCTTAGATCTTAGAAGCTGGAAATCTTAGGATTGATATTGACCAGTCAGCAGCTTCAGGCGTAGGCTTCTCCATACCTCAGCATGCCCCTTCCAAAGAAGCCAATAGGCTCCTATCAATAGTAATAGCCATTAATGATTGCATATTTACTATGAGACATGCATTATACATGCATTCATTTAATTCTCAAAAAATTCAGAAATCTGACGTTATTTTGCTATTACTTTCTTACACAGATGAAGAAACTGAGACTTTAAAATGTTACATAATTATTCTAAAGTCTCCCTAATAATAAATAGAAATCAGTTATTGGAAACTGAGCAGTCTCCTGCTTGAAAGTTCATTGTTTCTCCAGTCTAAAACCTGATTCTTATTATTCTATAATCAAGCCAACCTTGTGGGTAAAGTATGCATTATAATAAATGAGACTAATACATTGAGCTGTGGTGCTGCCAGGCTAGAAACTTATTGGTCTTCAGTAGGAAAATTGCTGACTTTATAAATTATTTCAACATTACAATCACTATTTAAAAAGTATCACTGAGATAATAAAATATTGTATAAGAATGAAAATATATAACATTTAATGGAATTTATGGAGGGAAATAAACTGGGAAGGGATATGAAAATCTCACTTGGCAGATTGGGGCATTTATTACCTTTTATACACACACACACACACACACACACACACACACACACACACACACACACACACACACATATATATATACACATACACACGTGACTATTTTTTGTTAGGTGAGAATGATATTTGTAATGATTCAGAGTTTTCTAAGAAGCTGCCGTCTTCCAGGAAAAATTGAGTTCAATCCATTTATTTGATTAATATGATGATAAGACCTACCTCACTGGGCTTTCAAGATATATTTATACACACATACATATACACATAGGTATACTTTGACATACAGACACACAAACTTCTAATGTCATTGCTTGATATTGACACATTTGGCTACTATATAATTAAATAACTTAATTACTGAGTTAGCCAATGGTTTATGTTGCAATACACAGCACCAAGGCTAATTAATTAAAATAAATGAGCAAATGAATTAATGGATTACATACACTTACATATAAACTATGTAAGACATCTCTCATGCTTATTCTTTCATTTTATCCAGTAAAACTTCCAAATGTCAGTAGAAGTAGCTGTTAAGAAGGAAATATTTTGTTTTTAATTATTTTATGTTGCTGTTGGAGAAATTAGATGCACATGCATAAAAATATGGCATATTGCAAATATAAATCATAAAGACCGTTTTTATTAACACATTACTGTATTTTCATGTTTTAAAAAATCTTGAAATACCAATTCTGTACTGAAAAAGAGTCACCGATACTCTGGATAGACAATGACTAAATCATCTTGTTTTAATGGCCTTATAGCTGGTCTTTAGTATAATCGGGCATTGATTTAACAGTATAGAACTTACTATAAAATACAAATTTATAAGAAGTTACATCTCATGTGAACAGGAAATACTTTGGGTAAATAGTTTTGAATTTTTCTTTTTTTTAAACTTCTCCCTCTATGTTTTATCTTTGAAATGTTCCTTCTCTGCAATTTATATACCATCACATGCTTTCAGCGTCAACCTGCTATCCTGAATTTAAATTTAAGCTACACTTGTAAAAAAAAAATTTTTTTAAGTAAAAATTGGCTTAAAGAACACCTAAAGTAGTATTCTTTCATAAAATTTGAAGCTTTTTTTGAGGAAAAGCCCCCAAAACTTCATGTAGTTCAGCTCTATTTTTGTTAGAAGACTATTCCTTCTAAAAGAATTCTGATTATTATTCTGCAATGTAATAATTTTGATTTAACATTTTAATTTAGCAATATCTAAAAATTAATAAAAGGAAATCACTGGACATTCAGTACCTCAAGTTGCATTATACATTTTCTTGGTAGTCCAGTATGCTGCACTCAGTTAGTCCTATATTGCCCTATAGAAAGTCACGCCTAAAATTATTGGACTAAAATAAAAATGTTAATTTATTATCTCTCATTCTGCTTGTAGGTCAAAAACTCAAGCAGCAAAGAGCAGAGATATTCTCAATGTATGAGACCTCAGGTGGAAAACTCAGAATACGATGGATAGTAGCATCTGAAGATTCCTTCACTCACACATCTGGTGGTTGGTGTTGGCTCTAGGCTGGGAGCCTAGCTGGACATTTGGTCAGAAATTACTACACGTGCCTGTCTATGTAACCTAGACTTCCTTGCAACAGGTGGGCCGTGTTCCAAAGAGAAGTGTCCCAGGTGAGAAACAGCAGGGCAGAAAATATATTTCCTTTTTTGTTCATTGTTTGGAAGCCAAGCAGCATCTCTTCCACCATATTCTATTCTATCAGCAGTTGAGCAGGCTCAGTGGGAGGGAACAAAGACTCCTCACCTCTTGACAGAAGCTTAGCAATGTCATACTACAAGCTGATGTGTGGGATGGGATTTATTGTGTTACCATAGTTTGTTTTTTGGGCTTCAAAAATAGAAATAATTCCAATTCATTCCCTCCCACAAAGTCCCAAGATTTCTTCCTATTAACATATCTATTCACAGTCCAGGATCTTATCCTGTAAATAAGGTTCAGATGCAGATGAATCTCTTGTGCTGCTGTTCCTGGACCACACCTCTTCAAGTACAGTTCTTTGCATTCTAAAGATCCATCAAATTAAGAGAAAAGTGAATATGCCCCCCTCTACTCAATATACGGTGGCTACGCAGACATGTGTAATTACTACAGATACTCCCATCCAAGAAGGAAGAAAACTGAAGGCACAAACAGATGTCACTGCTCTATAGAAATTATGAAATTCAGCTAAGCACATGATGCTTGCTGATTACTTGATTAGGATGCAATCTTATTTCCTGGAAATGGTTTTACACAGCTGTTTGACACACACTCTAGTTTTCTGGCTACCTTATGAGTCATTATTACATCTCCATAGGAAATAGCAAATATTTGCAGCTAAGTATTTTTCTCAGCCTGATTCTGTTTGTCATTTGGACTTCGAAGGCATATTTATATTTTGTACCATTTTTTAAATTTTGATTCTGATCCAGTTGTATTTCTGTCAATATAATTCTCTTAAAAACTTTGTGTGTTTTCTATGGAACCTATATGGATTTTTTTCCATTAAAAAACACACACACACATATAAAAATTGGGGTGGAATATATTCTTCTCAACCTGGTATTTCCTGTAAGTTTACTGTAGGATAAAACCATTAATATTTTTAGAGGCACTTACTTTCCATTTGAGGCACCAACTTAAAACTTTCTGAGTTCTTAATCAAGACTTTTACAGGCAAAACATTAGCTCCATCTTTATAATATGGTTCTTATCAATGTCCTTGATGCAAGATTAGTTCAGTAGCCATTTCATAATTTTAGCATTAGTTATCACCTGGAGACACCAGGAATCAGCCAAAAAAAATTATTTTCAGACCCAGAAAGCCATAAAAGCTTTATGTATATTCATTCATTCTTTGGCTAATCTGTGTTCTCATTTTACAACATGCATTTAGAAGAAATAAACAGATATATTCAACAGAAATCTCCTTAACTACATTATTGACTTCATTAAGTACATTTCCTTTAGAAAAAAATTACTGAAAGAAACAGGTTGCTGTTGTTGCTGTTTTAATTTTCTACAACTATGTAATAACATTTATAGCATCCTCAAGGGTCATCAGATTTCTGCTTAAAAAGTCTCTTCAAGGTCATTTCTACTTATGGCTGCCACTTGATCTCAAGGTCACTGATCCAAATTTTAGGGTTTGTTTATTTGTTTTTGTGAAAGAACAACACTGTAAGCTGCATAGTGAAAAACAGTTAATCTATGTGAGTTATTTATCACTGCATAACACATTAACCTTAAATGTAGTGATTTAACATCAATAATCTAATCCTTTCTGTGGATTTCAGCAGAGCACAGGTCACATGGCTTTTTTCTTCCCCACAAAACTTACTATCTCATCTAGGAGACTTGAACACTGAAGACTGAAAATATCTGAAAGTTTATTATGTAGATATTTGGTAGTTGAACATAATTGTTAGTTAGGTTAGCTGGAGTAAAACCACATGGACATTCCATGTGGCTTATTCTTCCTGCCACATGATAGCCAGGTCCACAAGAAGTGTACAGAGAGAGAAATAGGCAGAAGCAATATTACCTTTTATAAACTTTGAGCTTCAGCAGTCATGCAGTATTACTTCTGCCACATAATACTGAGTGATGCAGTGACTATGCCATGGTCCAGTTTCAAGAAGGGCATAGCCTCACCTTTTAGTAGAGGGGAGTCTAAATCATAATATAAGAAGAGTATGTGCGGTGGTATGTATATTGACATAGTCATATTTGGTAAATACAATCTTCATCATCCAGAAACATGAGTTAGAACAAAAAATACCAAGAAACTGAGGAATTCCAGAACTCATCATAAGAAACTTATTTTAAGAATGGCAAGTTATGCCATAAAACAAAGTATATTTAGTTGTATTGGGGGAGAATAGGTTCTTGCCTCATTCAGGAAAGAATTTAAGAGCAAGTCATGGTAAAGTGAAAGCAAGTTTATTAAGAAAGACACACACTCCGTAGACAGAGTGCAGTCTGTCTCTCAGAAGGGAAAATGGCTTAGGAGATGCACACTCCATAGGCAGAATGTGGACCATCTCAGAAAGGTGAGAAGGAGAGAAGCTGAAGGGTGTGGGGTGCTTAAAGTAAAAGTAGATGCACGCCCCATAAACAGTGTGAATTGTCTCAGAAGGCTAAAGAGGATGACAGAGTGAGAGTGACCGTGAGATATGGAGTTGTTAGGTTTTACGGGCTCAATAATTTCATATGCTAATGAGTAGGAGGATTATCCCAACTACTTTGGGGAAGGGGTGAGGATTTCCAGGAAACACCCCCCCACCCACTTTTTGACCTTTTATGGTCAGCCTAGGAACTGTCATTGCTCCTGTGGGTGTGCCATAAGGCTCAAGTCTACTGGAAGTCAAATCTTCTGCCACCTTGGTTCTAACTAGTTTGTCCTGTCCTCAATGGCTGCATCATTCCTTCAATGGTTGTGCCCCACCCCCTTTCCTCCCGCTTCATTTGCAGCACCAATTTTTCAAAATATATTGAAGTATGAATTAATTTTTTGCCAATAATGATACCAATGATGCATTTTTAATATTACTGAGAAGGAGAATATGTCCATTCTCAAATTACTCACTCTGAAAAATCCACTTTACCAAATGATTCCTGGCTACTTTATAAAGAGAGGCAAATCAAATATGTATATATTTCAATGTAGGGAAAATTTCTCATTTATGTATGTTGTGTGTATTTTTGATACTAATTGACCACTAATTGTGCCTGAGTAGTGATCAGGCATATAACTGATAAAATTAAATTCTGCATGGAATGGTTTAATTGATTTTTTTGTGTGTGTAAGATAGCAATATAAATTATCATAGTTTACTTGGTTTCCTACCATCAAAATGCTTCATCTGCATAACTGGGGTCACAGTCTTTAGTTAAAGTTTTGAGAGAATAATGATGAAACATGAATGAAAATAATGTATACTTGCTGTTTAAAGGCATACAGGAACTTCACCCTTTATTCATTTCTTTCTATAATCTCCTGTGTATTTTCTGGTGGTCAGGGAAAAGATACCGAAATTATGACTAGAAAAAAAACTTTCAGAAAACAGAAATATGAACCACTTGCCCAAGGGCTGTCTGGTAAAAAGACTAAAAAATTTGGATAATCTAAGTTCTAAAATTTTATACTCTGGTGGGAAATGTAGGCTGCAATATAATCTCCCGTGAAGTCTGTATACTTGTATGCATAGACACAGAAAAGTGGACCACACAAAAACAAAGCCCCCCAAAGTAGTAAAGGCAATGGCCTTACACTGTGGGTGAGCTGCTGATAAAAAGAGCTTTCCCAGTGAGGAGGTCTCACTTTTCTCACAAGAAGCTTTAACAATGCCTATCATTTATTGTGTACTTGGCACTTAAGATAGGTGAATAGCAGACAGAACAAAAATCAAATAGCCATTATCATTACCATCCTTCTCATTCATCAACAGCATATCAGTGCTTTGTGCATAGTTTGAATGAAAAGAATCCACACTTAATAGTGGATTGATGGATAATTTTAACTACCTCACAGCTTTCCCAGTGAATGATCTCTTAGAAGAGATTAGAACTCATCATAAACCCCGTCATTAGTGTGATCAGTAGAATTCCATTACTGTGCTGCTTATTTGTTAAATATGTTCCAGTTGAAAGTTACAAAATTAAAAAAAAAAAAGTTTCATGTGCTTTGTCTCTTACAGGTACTCAAAAAGCCAGCAACCACTGTCACATCATAAATGACAGACCTGTGGGGACGGGCAGACCATGTCTGGTCTACACAGCATTCTGTGTTTTTCTATAAGAATGATCAGAATTCCACAGGAATTACCCAGACTTGTTTTTGCTGGAAAATTTTGAAACTTTCTACAAGTGCAGAGGAATAGATATTTTATAATGTACACCTTAAAGCTGACAGCTTTAAAATATTTGCTTTTCTACCTACTGACTTACCAAAGCCCTCCAAATACCTTTTTTATGCTTTTTCCATGACCCATGTATAAGTGTTAATGGCAACTCTGAGTTAGTGGGGTTTACTTAAGACCTGCTGTGTACATTGTCATCAGTGGTTATTTCCAAGTCCAGCATTAAGAAACATTCAACTCGATTTCCTATTAATGATTGTTCTTTAACCTTCACTACAAGCCTCAGGACTGAAAAAGGAAAATTCACTGCTGCTGACTTTGAATTTGAATAGAGGGCATTAAAATTTGAAGCTAAACTCTGTGTGGGCAAATTTATATCCAAGTGGCAGTATAATAACACATTAAGAAAGACTTTCCTGCTGTTATTTTCTTTCCTTTGCTGATTATTATCCTCCCAGTGTTTCTGTGCGTTCTAAAGTACAATATGCATGTAGATGTGGGCCATTTGAGAGTAAATTCAGTAAGAAGCAATAGACCTGGACAGTCCATCCTCCTTACTCTACCTTCAAGAACATAAAAGGGAGACAAAGCCAGGGATCTTGCTCAGGAGATTATGAAACCAACTGGAAATCAGGGGATCATAGCTAAGCTTTTGTATTTTTATATTTTTACACAGTACGTACATCTCACATCTCAATATTTTAGGAAGAATATTTGTGGTGAAAAGCATGTGGAAAACACTGTGAATTAATATTGCCGTGATACACGATGCTATCTGCAAATCAAAATGTGTAAGACATTTGCTCATGACTGTAAGGATTAGTCATTAGTTCAAGTGAATCAATCATTTCGTCAGATGTGTGGGGAACACTTCCAAAGTGAACACAGTGTGAAATGCCTTAGCATCAACTAAAAGCTGATGCTTTTATACAAAAGCCCTGTGTACTTTTATATAATGTCTCAAACACAAACTACTTTGAGAATCTTTCCTCTTTTAAAAAATAATGCAAAAGATCCTCATTAATGAAATATTAAAGTTGACTGATACAAATATATGAAAATTAAAGTTACCACAACCATAGTGTTGTTCTCCCTATGTTCCAGTTGGCTCACATATATAGATTTTTATTTTTCTTTATCAGTGGGAGCTTAAATCTTGGAACTATTCCATGGCTTTCAAAGAATGATAGGTAATAAGTTTCCAGTGCTAACCAGCTCACAAAACTATAAATTAAAGAGACAATATAGCATCTTTAAAAAAAAAGAAATTTTTGCAGATGTAATTGAGTTTAATTACTCTGGATTATCTAGATGGGAAGACTGTGAGCACAATGATCCTTTTTAAGAAGTAAAAAAGAGGATCCAAGTCAGAGAACGTAATGTGAGGATAAAAACAGAGGTCAGAGAGACAGGGCTCCAAAGGCGGGAAGGCCATCAGTCTCTGAAAGCTGGAAAAGGCAGCTCTGCCAATACCTTGATTTTAGCCTTTTGAGACCCATCTCAGGCTTCTGACCTTCAGTATTGCAAGTTAATAAATTTGTGTTGTGTCAAGCCATTAAATTTGTGGTACTTTTTTTAAAGCAGCAATAGAAAACATACAGAAACACACACACAAAAAGAACTGTAAAACAGGACTAATAATTGCTTTAATTTTTGATCTGGCTTTTCCTCCCGCCCAGTTAAAAAAAAATAATCAAGTTCCTATTAACGAAATAATATTGTTAGAGCAGGCAGATAGCTAGATATGAGCAGAGAAAGGGGGATGCAGGCCAAATGGCAGGAATTGGGCAAAAAAGGGGGGGCACAAGCCAAATGCAGGAAACCACACATCATGTAAACAACAGGGGTCCCTGAGCAGAGAAGGAAAAGCAGGAACCTCTGGGCTGATAAGTGAGCACATGTTTTGGGGTGACAAATGCCTTGGAGGCCAACAAAGAAAGGTGGGAAAAGGCAGGAATCTTCAGTGTCTGAATGTTTTTGCTCTTTATTCCCTCATTACAGTAAAATTAACCTTGCAGATTAGAAGTACCCACCAAGAACTGATGCCATGACACTTCCGATCCAGACTAAGTAAGGACAGAAATCCCTCCTTCCTTTGGGAAGGTGGTGTTGGGATAAAAATCAGGGAAACACTTCCCTCCCCAGTGAATATTCCACCCATTCATTTTTACACTTTATGTAACAAGCTTACCAAGGAAATTCAGCACAGCCGCTCAACTGAGGCTGACTGCCCTCCCCTTAAGAGGGTACCAACTATCCCTTAATAAATCCCCACTTTACTTTCTTAACCTCCACGTCTCACCTCTGAATTGTTTCTGTAAGGAGACAAGAACCAAATCACAATAGGAGGCAACAATGGTAGGTGAAAAAGACCTTCTAAGACTTTGCTTTACTATTGAACATATGTTCATTCAGTATTTGTTACTTTCTTTAGCATCAAACTATTTCAAAGTGATGTTCAAAATGATAACCTTTATTATTTTAGTTTATGTTCACTTCTGACATTAATCACATTGGCTCCTGTCCACATTACACTCCCAAAACTTACGTCACAGTCATGGAATACCACATGTTCCTCAGAGTACATATCCTATTAGTCTTTCTTTAAAAATATTTTTATTGAAGAATAGTCAGTTTACAATGTTGTGTCAATTTCTGGTATACAGCACAGTGCTTCAGTCAAATAGGAACATACATATATTCATTTTCATATTTTTTTCACCATAAACTACTACAAGATATTGAATATAGTTCCCTGTGCTATACAGTACAAACTTCTTATTTACCTATTTTATACATATTAGTTAGTACCTGCAAATCTTGAACTCCCAATTTATCCCTTCCCGTTCCTTTCCCTCCCTGGCAACCATAAATTTATTTTCCATGTCTGTGAGTTTTCCTCTGTTTTGTAAATAAGTTTGTTTGTCTTTTTTTTTTCCAGATTCCACATATTAGTGATATCATATGGCATTTCTTTTTTTTTCTCTTTCTGGCTTCCTTAATTTAGAATTAAATTCTCCAGGTCCATCCATGTTGCTGCAAATGGCATTATTTTACTCTTTTTAATGGCTAAGTAGTATTCCATTGTGTAAATATATCACAGCTTCTTTATCAAGTCATTTGTCAATGGATATTTAGGTTGTTCCCATGTCTTGGCTATTGTAAACAGTGCTGCTATGAACATTGGGGTGCATGTGTCTTTTTGAATTAAGGTTCCCTCTGGATATATGCCCAAGAGTGGGACTGCTGGATCATATGGTAAGTTTATTTTTAGTGTTTTGAGGAATCTCCATATTGTTTTCCATAATGGCTGCACCAAACTACATTCCCATCAACAGCGTAGGAGGGTTCCCTTTTCTCTATAGCCATACCCTACTGATTTTACCTGCAGTTCTGAGTTAAAATGCTCATTCTGTCCTGGAAATTCTTTTCTACCTTGAATTCAATGACTATAGATGTTCTTTTCCCCTCCATGACCTGTCATCAATTTTTCCCCATTTCCATGGATGATCAAATTTCCTATGGTCAAATTCAGTGGAATATTTCTGAGGATTATCTTCAATAAAAATAGAATAGAGTATCTATCCCTGACAAACAAGGGACTGTTATATTACCACTAATGCATATTTCTGTATTTCTTTTACATAAGAGAAGTCAATTACTATATCTTAAGTTCCATTTTTTCTGATTGTTGTTACTGAAAGATAAACTGATTTTTTATTAAACAACACACTTTAATTTCAGAATATGAATTATTTTTATTTTAGAAACTAATTTCTCCCACTCTAAATTGATTTGAACTACTTTCTCCCTCCCTAAAATTAATTTGCTCTATTGTTCACCTGGAAAAATATATTTTAAATCATGTTGGGCCCTGCTGAAATATATAAAATATAAAGCCTTCCCAGATGTGTCTCATCCACTCAAAGCCACAATTACAGTTACCTCCTCTGCTTTGCTCTCATTAATTTCAGCACATGCTATTATAAACTGATTAGTTTTGCATGTGAGAATTGTGAGAAAATTTAGAAGATGTAAATCATGTTATCTATTTTTTATCTAAACATGTAACACATATCAATTTATTTCATCCAGGCATGTATAAGATATTCAGACTCAACATTAAATTCTGATTATTTGATGTCAGAAAAATTATCTAAAGATGCACTTGTAGAATGTCATTGTTATTTAAAATATATAATATACATATATAATTCATTTTATATATATATATGAAATTATCCCTGCCCATGAAAAGAACCGAGATTTTGGTGAGAAACTCAAAATAATAATACCTAATCATAGCTTATTCACTTCAAATCATTCCTAAATTTGAACCAAACATATTTAAAATCCTAATTAGCTATCTAGACAGTTCATCTGGTTAACCACCTCAATTTAAAAATGACATTTAATCAAGGGAAATGTGAAAGAAAAATAGCATTTGAGTATATTTCTTTCCAGTGTTTTTCTATCTTGCATAATAAAGTACTTAGCAAACTTCATAAGTGAATTAATTCACTCATGATTCCAAGATCAAATTGATAAGCATTTCCATTTGAAACTCATCCAAAGAGCTCACCAGTTCAAACCAAAGTTAACATTTTCTTGTCTCAAACTAGCTCATATTCCATTTCCTTAGTTTCTGCACATTACTGTTTTCAAATTCCCAGTGTATTATACAATGAAATATCAATTTTCTTCATTACCTAAATCAACTTTGTCTAGCACATCAATCTTCCATACCTGTCCCTTAGCATCTGTTTCCACTCTTCCCACGCTGGTCTGTGGCCTCAATTATTATGCTATATGAATTTACTATGACTGGCTTTCTGCCATATTGCTTAATCTAGAATTTACATAAAGGTAAAATTTCTCTGGTTTAAAAGATCTCCGCAATTTCTTCCATGTGTTTTGTCACCACCCGCTAATATACACCTTCTACTCAAATCAGACAGCAAACATCTTTGCAAATTTCATTTGCCTTTTCTTATGCTACAATGCATATGTTGATACAGACTGTGGCTTTTAGGTTCGTTTGTCTTTCTAGTGAGGATCTCAGATCTTTGTCCTTTCTTAAGTTCATCCTATTACTGAGGTTTTTTTTTTTTTTTTAATGTTACAAGCCATCTTTCAATGTCTTCAGCACTTCCTCACTACTTCTAATCAGTTATCTCACTGTGCAGATAATGGCAGGTGAGTGGTTTTATCCCTCTTTAATGGAATATTGTATATAGACGTTGTGGGCCTCTCGTGTAAGGGCTTTTGTCTCTCAGTTCCTGTTTGGTTGTTGTGCTGTGCTGTTTGGTTGACTATTTGGAAACTGTCAGACATCTGCATACTTGTTTAGAAGAGAATAACAGAGTCAATTCAGGATGAAAAATTATATTACAATTATATTAACTTATACATATAATTATATTAGACTTATAACAATAGAAACAAAAATGATATAAATTCATGAACATATATTTAGTGGTTATAATATTCTCAAGAACCCTTAATGTTATACAATAAAACCCTCACAGTAATAGATTGAAAGTAGGTATCGTAATTCTATATTTACAAAAGAGAAAATTGAAATTGTTTGTCATAGGTCACCTCCTCTGCAAACAGCAGTGCAGGAATGTATGCTCAAGTCTATCTGACCTGAAAGAACATTTTATTCCCATCACAAATCCTGACATTCCTATCAGCAGTGAGAAAAGGTGTTGGTCTGAAAATAAGAGAAATCATTTGAAAGCCATGTTGAAGAAGTTTCTCATATCACTATGAAAGCACAATAACTTGAAATCCCAGAAAAGAGCAACAGGAGATACTCTATATTTAATATAACAGATAGATCAAAAGGAAGTATTTGTACCAGAATTTTCAAGGAGGTGAATTTAAAAGGGGATCCTCAATCTCTCCCTCTCACTTTTGGAAGCAATAACAGAGCATAATAAGCAGCTGTGCGGATACTGTAGCTGTTTATTTGAAGAACAGAAATTTCTCATTTGTTTCAAAGGTAATAACCCAACAAAATGCTTTAATTCTTGATGGACAATTTCAAAATATGATGAAAATAGGATCACTGCATAATTAATTTGTCTTGTGGCTAATAGACACAGGTTGATTGTACTTACAAAGTCAATCACAAATACCAAGATAACCCTTTTGAAATTAACCCAGTACAAATACACAAATTAATCAATCCTTCCCATCAGTGACAGACTTGTTTGAAAGAAAAGAAAATCCCTCACATCAAAAGCCAAACAACAAAGAGGAACATGAAGAAATGGTACTAATTCTATTGTTTTTCTAAGTCATTTTAAATGATAGATGAGATAGTATAAATACAAATATTTTTAAAATGCTGTTATGTCTGTTCTTGGTATTCTGCTTGTAAGTTTGGATACTTACCAAAATATTAATAAAATTTGATGTAATAAAATATGAGAATATTAGTCATTGGATTTGTAATATAAATCTCAGTTATGCTTGAGGGCACTGTAAGTCATTTACCTGAAAGGAATACGTCAGGATTGGCGGTGGCAACTGTAAGACATGCACACGTTGGAATATGGGTAATGTAGTTGATTTGTGGTAACATCTACATTTATGCTTTTTTTAATTTTATTTTTTCATGTATTTGTTTTACTACATTTAAGTAGAGTCAAAAAGAAACTTTACAGTAGTCAAAACAAATCAACACAGAAGCAGACATACAGATTGATGGAACAGGATAGAAAGTTCACAAATAACCTCATGCATTTATGGTTAATTAATCTCCAACAAAAGAGGTAAGAATATAGAATGGAGAAGACAGTTTCAGCAATAAGTGATGCTGGGAAAACTGAACAGCTACACATTAAAGAATGAAATTAGAACATTCTCTAACATCATACACAAAAATAAATGCAAAATGCATTAAAGACTTAAATGTAAGCCCAGATACTATAAAATCCCTAAAGGACACATAAGCAGAACACTCTTCAACATAAATCTAAGCTACATTTTTATGGCTCTGTCTCCCAGAGTAATGAAAATAAAAACAAAACTAAACAAATGGATCAAAATAAACTTAAAAACTTCTGCACACCAAAGAAAACTATAAACAAAACAAAAAGATAACCTACAAATTGAGAGAAGACACTTGCCAAGGATGCTACCAATTTCAAAAATATACAAACAGCTCATATAGCTTAATATAAAATAGACAACCAATCAAAAAATGGGCAGAAGACCTAAGCAGAACATTACTCCAAAGAAGACATACAGATGGCCAACAGGTGCATGAAAAGATGTTCAGTATCACTAATTATCAGAGATATGCAAATCAAAGCTACAATGATGTACCACCTCACACCAGTCAGAATGACTACCATTCAAAAATCTACAAATAATAAATGCTGGAGAGGGTGTGGAGAAAAAGGAATCCTCCTTCATGTTTGTGGGAATGTAGTTTGGTGCACCCATTATGGAAAACAGTATGAAAATTTTGTAAAAAAACTGACAATAGAGTTATCCTATGATCCAGCAATCCCTCTCCTAGGCATATATTCAGAGGAAACTCTGATTAGAAAAGATACATGCACCTCAATGTTCATAGCAACACTATTTACAACAGCCAACACACAGAAACAATCTAAATGTCCATTGACAGATTAATGTGTGTAGAAGATATGGTATAGTTTTAATTTGCACTTCTCTGATAATTAGTGATATGAGCATTTTTTCATGTGCCTATTGATCACTTGTATTTCTTCCTTGGAGAATTGCTTGTTTAGGTCTTTGGCCCATTTTTGGATTGGGTTGTTTGGTTGTTTCTTATTAAGTCGTATAAGCTGCTTATATATTCTGGAGGTCAAGCCTTTGTCGGTTTCATCTGCAAAAATTTTCTCCCATTCCGTAGGTTGTCATTTTGTTTTACTTTAGTTTCCTTTGCTGTGCAGAAGCTTGTAAGTTAATTAGGTCCCATTTGTTTATTCTTGCTTTTATTTCTATTGCTTGGGTAGACTACCTCACATCAGTCAGAATGGCCATCATTCAAAAGTCCACAAATGACAAATGCTGGAGAGGATGTGGAGAAAGGGGAACCCTCCTACACTGCTGGTGGGAATGCAGTTTGGTGCAGCCACTGTGGAAAACAGTATGGAGATTCCTCAAAACACTAGGAATAGACTTACGATAGGACCCAGGAATCCCGTTCCTGGGCATATATCCAGAAGGAACCCTACTTCAGGATGACACCTGCACCCCAATGTTCATAGCAGCACTATTTACAATAGCCAAGACATGGAGACAGCCTAAATGTCCATCGACAGATGAGTGGATAAAGAAGAGGTGGTATATTTGTACAATGGAATACTATTCAGCCATAAAAACTGACAACATAACGCCATTTGCAGCAACATAGATGCTCCTGGAGGATGTCATTCTAAGTGAAGTAAGTCAGAAAGAGAAAGAAAAATATCATATGAGATCTCTTATATGCGAAATCTAAAAAAAAAAAAAAAACATAACTACAAAACAGAAACAGACTCATAGACATAGAATACAAACTTGTGGTTTCCAGGGGGACAAGGGATGGGAAGGAACTGGGATTTTAAAATGTAGAATAGATAAACAAGATTGTACTGTGTAGCACAGGGAAATATGTACAAGATCTTGTGGTGGCTCACAGCAAAAGAAAATGTGACAATGAATGTATGTATGTTCATATATAACTGAAAAATTGTGCTCTACACTGGAATTTGATACAACATTATAAAATGACTATAACTCAATAAAAATGTTAAAAAAATAAAGAAATTTTAAAGTGGGTGGAAAAAAAGAAGGTGTGGTATATACATACATACAATGGAATATTACTCAGCCATAAAATAAGTGAAATAATGTCATTTGCTGCAACATGGATGGACCTAGAGATTATCACATTAAGTGAAGTAAGTCAGAAAGAAAGAGAAAGACAAATATCATATGGTATTACTTGTATGTGGAATCTTAAAAAAAAAAAAAGAAACAAATGAACTTATTTACAAAACACAAATAGTCTCATAGATATAGAAAACAAACTTATGGTTACCAAAGGGGAAAGTGGGAGGTTGGGCAGGGGGAGGGATAAATTAGGAGTCTGGGATTAACATATACACACTGCTATATATAGAGTAGATAAACATCAAGTACCTGCTGTACAGCACAGGGAAATATACTCAGTATCTTGTAAAAACATATGATGGAAAAATATGCATATAACATACATAATTATATATTTTTATATATATACACACACACACACACACACACATATATCTTTGCTATACACCAGAAACTAATACAACATTGTAAATTAACTATACTTCAATACAAAAATGGCAAAAAAGAAACTAGTGGAATGTGTTCTACTTAAATTACTCCTTTACAATCTCATTTCCTAACCTAATTGCCAGCCTTCAGAAATGCAAAAAAAAAAAAAAATTGCACCTCGACCGTGAAAATCATCACTGACATTTTTAGGGCTTGAATTTAGAAGTTGTATCTGGCCAGTCATAAGTACTCAGTATCACTGATGATTCCTTCATGAAGAAAGATATATTATATGTATAAAAATAGATGCCAATTGTTTAGGATGAGTTAAATATAATTGAAGTTTCAAAAGTAAACACAATGGGAAGAGGATGAACAAACATATTGAAATATTTTCCTGTTAATGACATTTACTACTCTTAATTTGGTTTCGATATATTTATAAAAATGTTAACTGTTAGAAAAAGCATGGTTATTTTCCAAATTTTCTTTACAATTATTTACATCTAATTGGCTTGCTCAGTGCAAGTTGAACTAAATTAATTTTAATTTCTTGTAGTCAAATCACACTCAGTGTGGGAGGTCCAAACTACTGTAGAAAACAGGGTACATAGTAAATAACAACCATTTAAAGCTGGGACACTCAGAAATAGTGCACTACATACTTTCACTATGAATGTGACAATATCCTAGAAAAGTTAAGAAATGTGACTAATGTCACAGAACTATTCATTGTCCTAAAGCAGCATCACCTAACTCCTCTTATGTTGTTATCTCCATAACAACATAATGCCTACCAAAGCTATTTATTCTCTGGTCATGATTGAGAGATTCCAATTCTTAGTTAAATTATTTTGATTTGCAAAGTCCTAACTGGAAGCAATTATTCCATTTTCTGGCAACATGTATCTGGATATCTAAAGGCATAGTCAAGTCCTGAGGGTGCTACCTCATTATGAAATGTCCTAGAGTATGAATTATTCAGAACAAGAGGGGAAGAGAAAGTTATAATATCCAATATGTTTTAAAATAATATTATTTTTGTTAAATGCATTTTTGATCAACATCTCATGTCAAATCGTCTCACTTTTTAGCTTGCTGTAATATATTTTAGAATGCACTAAATGAAGACACTGATACCTATTTAGAGACATTATAAATTTCTATCATCACCACATCCTATTCATCTCATTAATTTCATTATACTAAGTCAGAAACACTTTCTCCTTTTGTAACAACAATCCATTAAGCTTTTATATATACATCCAAGTCAACTGTTACTTATAGAGAAAAAATACATGCAATTTGTGTCAATATGGTAAATTGTTAACCATATCTTAGTTGAGAGAAAAAAGGTAAACATCTAGTTAGAAATAAACTCTTAGAGCTGATGATTTTTCTACTTAAATTAGAAAATATTTACTTTCCCATGTTTTTACCTGGAAAATATATGCACAATCAGATATTAGAAACCTGTCTAATTTATTTCAAAACTCTTTGTTAAGTACAGAGTGGCAAGCAGAAGTAATCAGAGATGATCTCATAGTACACAAAAACTCATCTGCTCTGCATGCCATTCTGAATGCAGAGGAATGTCTCAAACAGACCCAATTTAAAAGGGAACACTTTATTTATGGGAAATAAAATACAAGGGCATTATCGCATTGCTTCAACACTTACGTAGCAACACTCAGGTTATATCTAAATGATTATAACAGCAAATATCTTTCTTTTTAACATTTTTTATTGATTTATAATCATTTTACAATGTTGTGTCAAATTCCAGCGTAGAGCACAATTTTTCAGCTATTCATGAGCATGTGTATACTCATTGCCACATTTTTTTCTCTGTGAGCTACCATAAGATCTTGTGTATATTTCCCTGTGCTATACAGTATAATCTTGTTTATCTCTTCTACACTTTTGAAATCCCGTCTATCCTTTCCCACCATCTGCCCCCTTGGCAACCACAGGTTTGTATTCTATGTCTATGAGTCTATTTCTGTTTTGTATTTATGTTGTATTTATGATAATTAGTGATATTGAGCATTTTTTCATGTGCTTATTGATCATTTATATGTCTTCCTTGGAAAATTGCTTGTTTAGGTCTTTTGCCCATCTTTGGACTGGGTTGTTTGGTTGTTTCTTATTAAGTCGTATAAGCTGATATATATTCTGAAGATCAAGCCTTTGTCGGATTCATTTGCAAAAATTTTCTCCCATTCCATAGGTTGTCTTTTTGTTTTACTTATGCTTTCCTTTGCTGTGCAGAAGCTTGTAAGTTTCATTAGGTCCCATCTATTTATTATTGCTTTTACTTCTTCTAGGAGAACATTTTTGAGATGTATGTCAGATAATGTTTTGCCTATATTTTCCTCTAGGAGGTTTATTGTATCTTGTCTTATGTTTAAGTCTTTGATCCATTTTGAGTTGATTTTTGTGTAGGGTGTAAGGGAGTGTTCTAGCTTCATTGTTTTACATGCTGCTGTCCAGTTTTCCCAACACCATTTGCTGAAGAGACTGTCTTTATTCCATTCTATATTCTTGCCTCCTTTGTTGAAGATGAGTTGACCAAAAGTTTGTGGGTTCATTTCTGGGCTCTCTATTCTGTTCCGTTGGTCTATATGTCTGTTTTTGTACCAATACCATGCTGTCCTGATGACTGTAGCTCTATAGTATTGTCTGAAGTCTGGGAGAGTTGTTCTTCCAGCCTCTTTCTTTCTCTTCAGTAATGCTTTGGCAATTCTAGGTCTTTGATGGTTCCATATAAATTTTATTATGATTTGTTCTAGTTCTGTGAAATATGTCCTGGGTAATTGGATAGGGATTGCATTAAATCTGTAGATTGCCTTGGGCAGTGTGGCCATTTTAACAATATTGATTCTTCCAATCCAAGAGCATGGGATATCTTCCCATTTTTTAAAGTCTTCTTTAATTTCCTTCATCAATGGTTTATAGTTTTCTGTGTATAATTCTTTCACCTCCTAGGTTAGATTTATTCCCAGATATTTTATTACTTTGGGTGCTATTTTAAAGGGGATTGTTTCTTTACTTTCTTTTCTGTTGATTCATCATTAGTGTAAAGAAATGCAACTGATTTTTGAACTTTAATTTTGTAATCTGCTACCTTGCTGAATTCTTCAATCAGCTCTAGTAGTTTTTGTGTGGACTTTTTAGGGTTTTCTATATATAGTAACATGTCATCTGCATATAGTGACACTTTCACCTCTTCTTTTCCAATTTGGATCCCTTTTATTTCTCTCTCTTGACTGATTGCTGTGGCTAGGACTTCCAAGACTATGTTCAATAGGAATGGTGATCGTGGGCATCCTTGTCTTGTCCCAGATTTTAGTGGGAAGCTTTTGAATTTTTCACCATTGAGTACTATGCTGGCTGTAGGTTTGTCATATATAGCTTTTATGATGTTGAGATATGTTCCCTCTATAACTACTCTGGTGAGAGTTTTTGTCATAAATGGGTGTTGAATTCTATCAAATGCTTTTTCTGCATCTACTGATGATCATGTGGTTTTTGTCCTTTCTCTTGTTGATGTGATGTATTACACTGATTGATTTGCACATGTTGCAACACCCTTGTGTCCCTGGGATAAACCCCACTTGGTCATGATGTATAATCTTTTTTATGTGCTGTTGGAGTCTATTTGCTAATATTTTGGTGAGGATTTTGGCATCTATGTTCATCAGTGATATTGGCTTATAATTCTCTTTTTCGGTAGTGTCTTTGCCTGGTTTTGGTATCAGGGTGATGGTGGCTTCATAGAATGAGTTTGGGAGTATTCCTTCCCTTTCAATCTTCTGGAAGAGTTTGAGAAGGACTGGTATGAGTTCTTCTTTGTATGTTTGGTAGAATTCCCCGGTGAAGCCATCCGGTCCTGGACTTTTATTTGTAGAGAGGTTTTTTTATTGCTATTTTGATTTCATTTCTAGTGATCGATTTGTTCAAGTGGTCAGTTTCTTCTTGATTCAGTCTTGGTGGACAGTATGTTTCCAGAAACTTGTCCATCTCCTCTAGGTTATCCAGTTTGGTTCCATATAGTTTTTCATCATATTCTTGTATGATATTCTGTATTTCTATTTTATTTGTTGTAATTTCTCCATTTTCCTTTCTTATTTTGCTAATTTGTGCTCTCTCTTTTTTCTTCCTTGTGAGTTTGGCCAGAGGTTTGTCGATTTTATTTACTTTTTCAAAAAAACAGCTTTTGGCTTGATTGATTTTTCTATGGTCTTATTAATCTGTATTTTATTTATTTCTCCCCTAATCTTAATAATTTCCTTCCTTCTGCTGCCTTTTGGGTTTTTTTGTTCTTCTTTTTGTAGTTCATTCAGCTGGTGGGTTAAATTGTTTATTTGAGATTGTTCTTCTTTTTTGAGGAAGGCCTGTATCGCTATAAACTTCCCTCTTAGCACTGCCTTTGCTGTGTCCCATATATTTTGTGTGGCTGGGCTTTCATTTTCATTTGTCTCAAGGTATTTCTTAATTTCAGCTTTGATTTCCTCATTGACCCATTGGTTTTTTAATAACATAGTGTTTAATCTCCATGCCTTCCTTTTGTTCTCCTTTGTTTCTCTGTTGTTGATTTCTAGTTTCATGGCATTGTGGTCAGTAAAGATGCTTGAGATAATTTCTATCTTCTTAAAATTGCTGAGGTTTCTTTTGTGCCCAATTACATGATCAATTCTAGAAATTGTTCCATGTGCACTTGAAAAGAATGTATATCCTATTTTGGGGGAGTGTAATGCTCTGAAAATATTCACCAAATCTAATGTTTCTATTATATTATTTAGTTTCTCTGTTGCCTTATTTATTTTCTGTCTGGATGATCTGTCTAGTGATGTTAAAGTGATGTTAAAATCTCCAACTATGATTGTATTCCCATCAATATTCCCCTTTATCTCTGTTAGTAATTGTTTTATGTACTTAGGTGCTCCCATATTGGGTACATATATATTAATGAGTATAATGTCCTCATCTTGTATCACTCCTTTAATTATTATAAAATGTCCCTCTGTATCTTTCTTTATGGCCTTTGTTTTAAAGTCTATTTCGTCTGAAACCAGTACTGCAACACCTGCTTTTTTGGCTTTTCCATTTGCATGGACTATCCTTTTCCATCCTTTCACTCTCAATCTATATGTGTCCTTCTCCCTAAAGTGGGTCTCTTGTATGCAGCATATTGAAGGTTCTTGCTTTATTATCCAGTCTGCCACTCTATGTCTTTTGACTGGAGCATTTAGTCCATTAACATTTACAGTAATTAATGATAGATGTGTGTTTATTGCCATTTTGAACTTATCTTTGCAGTTGAATTGGTATATCCTCTTTGTTACTTTCTTCTTCCTTTTGTGGTTTGGTAATCTTCCTTTGTATTATGATGGATTTTGTTTAGTTTTTGTGATTCCCTTGTAAGTTTTTGGCTTGTGGTTACCCTTTTCTGTATGTCTATAAGCCCATTACTATATCTCAAACCCATCCTACCGAAAACAAAATTTTATAAAAAGAAAGAAGAAAAAATACTCTATATTTTCTTGTTTCCTTCTCCCACTCTTAATGATTTAAATGTCTTCTTTTACAATTTTGTGTTTTTTATTTGTAATTCATGAGTTATCACCTTTCCAGTTGTGAGTTTCTCATTTCTGTAGCATCCTGCTGCTTTTCTATTTAGAGTAAACATTTCAATATTTCTTTTATCATGGGTTCAGTTTTGCTAAACTCTTATAGTTTTTGCTTCTCTGTGGAACTCTTTATCTCTCCTTCTATCCTAAAGGATAGCCTTGCTGGATAAAGTACCCTAGGCTGCATCTTTTTTTCATTCAGGACTTTGAATATATCTTGCCACTCCCTTCTGGTCTGTAGTGTTTGTGTAGAGAAATCAGCTGAGAGCCTTATGGGGGTCCCTTTTGACTCACTCTTTGATTTTCTCCTGCTGCCCTTAAGATCATTTCTTTATTCTTGACTCTGGCCATCTTGATTATGTTATGTCTTGGTGTGGGTCTGTTTGAGTTCTTCCTGTTTGGGACCCTTTGTGCTTCCTGTATTTGGATATCTGATTCCTTCTTTAAGTTTGGGAAGTTTTCAGTCATGATTTCTTCAAAAACCTTTTCAATCCCCTTTGATCTTTCTTCCTCTTCTGGGACCCCTATTATGTGAAGATTGGCATGCCTTATGTTATCCCATATGTCCCTTATGTTGCTTTAATTTGTTTTTATTTGTTTATCTTGCAGTTGTTCTGATTGGGTGCTTTCTGTTGTCCTATCTTCTAGGTCACTAAATCGTTCCTCTGCATTATCTAGTCTGCTTTGCACAGCCTTTAGATCTGTTTTCATCTCAGCCAATGAGTTTACCAGTTCTACTTGGTTCTTCTTTATTGCTTCTATTTCATTTTCGACATATTTTATATCTGAAAACACTATCTTTTTTAGTTCCTTCAATACTTTGATCACTCCTTTTTGGAATCTTGATCTAGTAGGCTATCCATGTCTATTTCATTGATAATTCTTTCAGGGGATTTCTCTTGTTCTTTTAATTGGGAATGGTTTCTCTGCTTCTTCATCTTGCTCATATCTCTCTGGCACTGTGGCTTATGGAGTATCAGTTATCTATTGTGGTCCTTAAAGGAATTTATTTATTTATCTATCTAATGCCTATGTAGGAATAAAACTTAAAAAATAAAAAAAGGGAGACAGAGAGAAAGAATTTTAAAAGAAGGGAGATAAAAAGGTTTGAAAACAGTGTATAATCAATTATAGAAGTGCAATTTGAATCGGACTAGCTTTCGAGTTGAGACGTCATTTTTTTTCCTAAAAACCCTTAAAAAAAAAAAGGAAAAAAGATCCAAAAATGATATTTGAAGCCTATTTATAATCTATAACAGGAGATCAAAATCAAAAGAAATGAAAATGGAATCTGGTGGATTTTGTTTTTTAAAAAAATTATAATAATATAACTACTTTAAAAGAAAAATTTAAAAAGGAATTAAAACTAGAGGCATATACAATTGTTTAGAAAGTAGAAATTAAGAAGGTGATAGAAAATAGAACAGATTAAAAAAAAAATAAAGAGATAATTTTAAGAGAAGGGAGGAAAAAAAGGCCTGAAAATCATGTATAGTCAATTATAGAAGAGCAATTTGAATTAGACTAGCATTCGAGTTGAGATCTTTTTGAAAAATCCTCAAAAAAAAGGAAAAAAGATAAAAAAAATGGTATCTGAAACCCATTTACAATCAACAACAGGAGATCACACCCAAAAGAAATGAAAATGCAATCAAGTAGATTCTCTTTAAAAAACAATATAACTAATTTAAGAGAAAAACCCAAAAGGAACCGAAACTAGAAGCTCACACAATTGTCTAGAAAGAAAAATTCAAAAAGGAACCAAAACTAGAAGCATACACAACCTTCCAGAAATTAGAAATCAAAAAGCTAATAAAAAATAGATCAGAGAAAATAAGATATGATAAAGAGAGAATTCCGAACAAGGGTAGGAAAAAAAAAAAAATGGCCTGAAAACAGCATACAATGAACACCTGAAGAGTAATTTGAAGCAGAACAGCAATCGGGTTGAGCAGTCTCCCAAAAAGCTCCAAAATAGGACAAAAGAAGAAAAAAACACATTTGAAACCGGTGTACAATCAACAACAGGCGATCAAAACCAAGAGAGAGAAAAATGACACGACGTGGATCTTTAAAATAACAATACCATTTTAAAAGAAAAATTCAAAAGGAACCAAAACTGGGAGGATATACAACTGTTTAAAAAGCCAAAATCAAAAAGGTAACAGAAAATACAACAGGCAAAAACAGATCAAAAAGAAAAACAAGGGGTGTAGGGGTGTTCTCCTGGAGACTGTGTGCTCTTAATGAGAAGTCTTTCTGTCTTTGCCCTGTTTTGCGAGCTCCGCTTGTTGTTTCCCGAGGCCCTCTGGTGGCGCCCTCGTCTGTGCTGCTCCCAGTGCCTGTGGGCTGGTGGATCCTGCCCCCTCCCAGCACAGAGTTCCTGCAGGAAAGGCGGGGGCCACCCGCCAGCTCCCAGCGCTGGTCGCTCTGCGGCTCCCTGCAGCTGCGCCCTCTGTGCTGCCACGCACTCTGCCCCTGGTCGGTGCTCCACAGGCAGGCCCCAGGAAGACCACAGAACAGCCCTGTCCCTGCTCCATGTCCAAAGTCAGCTCCTTGTTTGTTCTGGCGGCTCGAACTTTGTGAGGCACCAGGGTGGAAGGATCCTATCTGATTCGGCTACAAACAAATCACTGTCTGGCCTCCGAGGCTGTCAAGCCCCCAGGTGCAGACTCAGGTTTCACCCCCGGCCCACCTGGGTGCCAGGCACTGGAGGATATGGCAGCTGTGCTTGAGCCCCGCCTCTCCTCTCAGAAAACCTTCCCTGGGATTTCAGAGATGGGAGTATGCACACTTCTCCCTGGGACACATCCGTCGTGCTGTTTCAAGGAGGGCCCAGGTTGTT
The DNA here is from genome assembly GCF_009834535.1 of Camelus ferus. Lineage (NCBI taxonomy): Eukaryota > Metazoa > Chordata > Mammalia > Artiodactyla > Camelidae > Camelus > Camelus ferus. The sequence continues at coordinate 1,110,744 of NC_045709.1, forward strand.
CTGCCCTGTGCACCCACTCATCCACGTTGTGTAGCCCCCTGCAGTCCCCCGGGGCTGCCTCAGCATAGCCATCTCTGTCCTCCGCCTGACTCAGGCAGATTGTCCTGTCTGCCAGCTCCCAGCTCGGGTCTAGGGCTGGGTGTTACAGGGACCCTCTGTGCCCGTTCAACCCAGTTCTGTCAGTCAAGGGCTGCTCCCTACAGATCCGAGCCTCAGAGGCTCCCCATCCATCCCGCTGGCCTCTCCATTGGAGAGGGCGAGACCCAGCGAACGAGCATCAGTCGTCCTTTGCTGCTCCCTCCCCACGGGACCAGTCCAGCACTGTTTTGCCTTTTCATCTCCCTTTTTCTTTTTCCTTTTTCCTACCAGATTTTTGGCATCTTTGTCTTTTGAAGAGGACAATGTTCTGTCGGAGTTCCACAGGCGCTCTGGTTGGCTGAGTGGGTCTGTAGATGTGAGTCTTTGTGTATCTGTGGGAGAGGGTGAGCTACGTGCGTCCTACTACTTCACCATCTTGGCCTCAAGTCCCAGCAAAGTATCTTTTAAATAAAATGTATGTATTTAAGAGCAAGGCACACAATAAAATATTCCTCTGAGCATTAGACCAGCATGGAAAAGAAAGCAAGCTGATTTTGGAGTCATTGGTGTAAATACTACTGTTGACATAAATGACTTAAATTTTTAGCATGATGGTTAGTGTCAGCAAGAGATTGAGAAGTGCTAATTTTTGTATAATTGAAACTTTATTTACCAGGACTCTCATCAGTTGTTTCTGCATGTGTGCTTTTTTTTTTTTTTTTTGAAGTTGAACTAAAAGCTAAACTTAGTCATACTGTCATTTATCTGTAGCAAATATGCAAATCTGATTATTGTGGTAATCTTGAAATACACCAAAAATTCATCATAGTTATTGGGTGAAAGGCATAGAAAAAATTTCCTTAGATATATTGATAATAAATACCATGTTAGACACAATTCTATTCAAGGGTGTGTTTACTCAATATCTCAAAATGCTGTGGTTTCTCGATCATTAGAAGAATAACATTTATCCATAATTCAAAACTCACAAGAAAATCAAATAAATGTAAGGAAAGTTAATCCTAAAATGATATTAACTTAACTCATACTTATTGATTTGTATGTGATCAAAACAAATTGCTTTATTTTCAATTGAAAAGTAACCACAAAAGCAAATCAGAGCTTGGCATTAAATTCATGGAAGTCAAAACCAGAGTTTGGTGGCAGAAAGTACTTCCACAGAGTACTTTGTTTGAAAGAGGAAACTACATTTTGATGATCAGATTATTGAACCATGACACACTTCCAAATAATTCTACATAATATCTTCCTTTGTGAATATAAGTATTAAAAAATCAACAACAATCAGTTTTCATTGAGATAAATTTGTCATGCCTAAAGAAAGGACTTAGACCAGATATTATGGTTCTTTTAATTCTAACATGCTTTGGTTTCTTGGAATATGTTTACATCCTCCCAAAAGCCATAAAAAATTTAGACTCTTTCAAATAGAAATAATTTCAAGTTATAATTTTCATGGTTATTTTTGCTTTATCACTGGTTGCTTTACTAAATAAGAAAAAGTCTTAGAATTGAAGGGTGAAAATGTAAGATCCTGAAAATGTGAGCTGAATGTGCAAAATCAGGAAGGTATGAGATCTTTTATTATGTTTAGAGAAATGCAGTAATTTCAGTATAACTAAGACACCCCATGTTTGTGTTTGTATGTATACTGGGCTGCAGCCAGGATTCAGGAAAATAAAGCTAGGAAGACAAGCTAGGGCCAGATTATGACAGACACTGCATGATATATGGAGGAATTTGGACTTTGTCCCCAAGGCTTTAAGGAAACAGTGAATGGTTCTAAGCACCAAATCAATATATTAATGTGGTCAGTTTTTATTTTTAGTCTTTTAAAAAATATTGCTGCTTTTAATATAACTTGAAGGAAGGCAAAACATAAGATGGAATAAAGTCCACCTTGCTTATTTGTCAGGTTTGAGTTTGTTAGAAAAGGAAATAACTAAATAAATTACAATTGAGTAATTAAATATTTTGATATCTGCCTTTTAAATAACATATATTTGATACCAAAGAAATTTTTACTTCAGATTCTAATTTACTTCAGGCTACCTATACACTTGCCGTTGTTAACAGTTCCCTTCAAAACAGAAAAAGAAAGTTTTATTAAAAATGCTATAGACAATCATATGTTCTTAGTAATAATTAAAAATATAACATTAATAATAAGAACTAACATACTTAAGTTGCTTAATATCTGCCAAGCACCAGGTTAAGTCCTTTATATCAATTTATATCCATTTAATTGTTCCAGCCACTCTAAGAAGCAGCTCTCGGAGGTTTAGTCTCCCTGAATGTTATAGTGGCTGAAATGAAAACATAGTTTATCTTTTCTCCGGATTAATGCATTTATGTATAATTGGACATTCAGTAGAACATATTTGCCACACTTATACGTTAGTTGACTCTTTTTCATCATTCAGTTCCAATGGACCACTTAGTTCTTGGTCTGAATCCAGCAGTCCAGGGAAGCCACATAAGGGCATTTATTTCACTGCTAGTTAGGTGAAAAAAGAGGACTGAAAGATATGGTGAATTCTCCCCTCTTCCGGGAAGAATAATGCATTTTGTATTCTTGCCCCCTTGGATCAGAATGTTGCTAATACCTGGAGCTTTCAGTCATCTTACATTTCCTCTCACTAATTATGATTTTTGTAGTAATACAATAATTTAATATTTAATATATTAAATTGTTATTAAATATCCTTTAATACAGAACAATCATTCATACCCTTTATTTGTCTATAGTGCCCAATTCTTTAAAGATAAATGCTGAATGTTAGTAGAGTAAGAGGAAGCAATGGTCTATGGAAAGATTATCTTCATGCCTTGCATACGGAAGTAGAAAAATCTGAATTTGAAACCATCTAAAGAGTTCTTTCTAAGGTCGCCAGTACCTTCCATTTTCTTAAACTTTGCACCATTCTACACTGTCTTCATTTGTGGTTTTCTCATTGTTTTCTACTTATCTCTATTTCATACTTCTTGCAACCCAAACCTTACTATCCAATTATCTTATTTCTAGGGGAGTAATTAAGTGTTTATTCCTGGTATTTCTTTACATATACATAAAGATTCAATAGTAGAAAAACTCCTGACCTTATTCCCCATTTTATCCCATCACAAAGGAAATGGAGCAATTTATCTAAACTGGTAAACCAGGGAGGAATAGACCAGTGATGTACAGGCCAGATCAGCTTTCTTCCTATTGGGACCAAGGAATCATTAGGGAGCATGTTTTCTACTTTGACCCATACCTAGTCCTTCATCATGTTCTCTTTTCATTGCAACACAATGAGCCAGAGGGTAAAATTTAAGTTCATATATAGCAATAGAATAAAATTTTTAGGCTACAATTTGCTTTAGGATCCAAGCAATCATAGAGAAGCAAAACAAATCTTACATAAAAAGTAAACACATTTTTAAATCCTGCGAACCTTAGTAATCAACATGATTTAACAGACATTACAAAATAATGCATTCAGCTTTCAAAAGGTTAAGGCTTTAGGCTGTCAAATAGATGGGGATAAACTAAGATAAATTAAAAGTTCACCCTTAGCCATGAATATTAATTCCTGCTCAACCTGACCTATCTACTCATTTCCCAGTTCTGTAAAATATACTCTCAAAAGTAGAGAACACATATCCAACATTAGCTCTAATAACAAGCATCAGAATTCTATTTTAAAGATTTTAAAAATCACAAGGATACAAAAGTATTTCAAGGGCATAATATTCCCCATAGGAGATCTAATTAGTTGCTTGTGGTCATCCTGAGCATTCTACAGAATACATCTGTCCTCCTGGATGTCCAATATCCCTCCATCTGCTTTGTCAGCTATATTCTTAAGGGCACACCATGAAATAGTGAAATTAGCAAATTAAAAGCTTGAGTCTTAAACAGAAAATTCAGAGAACAAAATGAAATAGGATGAAAGGACGAGAAAGAGCTCTAATCAATGAGGTATTAAAAAGAATATGAGTTAACCATCCAAAGTATAAACTGATTACTTTCAAAAAGTTACCCAAAAAAAGTGCTCAAGATCACAGTTCCATAAAGCATCAGAGGGCATGAAGAGTGGCTGGGTTGTAATGTTTTATTTTTTAAAACATAGTAAACTAATGTAATGGGACAGTTTCTATGTCAATGGGTTTGATGTCTAGAATTCTAGTCTTACTATTTTAATTCCACTAGAAGTTAAATTCTGATCCAATGTTATATTCTGTTAGTATTACAAATAGAAAAAATATTGTGCCACATTCCAGTACAGTGTATGAAGTTTCTGTCCCCATACAGTTCATCCTGCCAACAAAACTCTCCATCCAATCAATAAGTAAATAACTCCAGGAAAATATAGTTGGAAATGAATTGAAACAGCGTTAAAGTATAGTCCACAACAATAAATCCTATCACAATACTGAGAGTGTTCTGCGTTATTTCAATCATATAACTCACTTAAAGTTGTGGCATTTGTGAATTATATATCTTTCACACGTGTTAAATACTGGTAAGAAATGCGCATACTTTATCTTATTTCATTCTCCTTTTAAGAGTTCTTTAAAAACTAAATTGGAAGTGGCTGAATTTTCTCTTACTTTTTTTAATCAATTAGCAGTCAACATTACATAATATCTATACTTTATGAAATGGAGATGAGAATGTATGGTTTTCCAGGTGTTTTATGAAACTTCTTGAAGGGACAATGAAACTTTTTAAAAGAATCATATGAAATGAACTTGAAAGTTATATCTATAATTTATAACCAAGTAAAGAGTTGACACATTTCTCTGATTGATGAAGATTCCATACATTTTAGGGAGGGTGGAATAAGAAGGGAGGAAATAAAATTTTATTTAATAAATCAGGATATCAAAGAGTGTCCCTAATTTAATAAGTGGTTTTAGTAGGAGGTGTTATCAAAAGCTAAATAAGAAAAGTTAGAATAAATGGTAGAAATCTACAAAGAACATAAATGAATTGAATTATGTACTGTATAAAATTATGACTAAATAGTCTAGCACAGAATTTTTTCACTGTGAATTTTGAACTACATATCAGCATAAGCATGCTAATAAAATTGCAATCTAGGTCACTGGCCAGATTACCTAAATGAGGTTGCCAAATTAGTCCTAGCCATACTGGATGGATGGACACCCTTATCCTAACAAGTTTTTCATAAGACATGATTGTTAAGGAAACACAATTTACCACCCCAAAATATCTCTTTGACATGCTGATTATTTCAAATTGAAAACAATCAAGTTCCAAAAGATTCAGGAAGACTTTTTAACCTCTCCTCTTAGCTGCTTAAAGAATTTAGATAGAGGGTCTTTTACAGAAAGAACTATCACTGTGGTTAACTATAGTATGAACTAGGCTTGGTTGACAGAAAGGAACCTAGCAGAGTATTTTTTTTAAAATGCCCTCCTACATCTCACTGTCTCCACCTGGCCCAGGAATCTTTTATTTACCAAACATTAATTTTCCATTTCCATGTAAATTGCCTTCCTCCTCTTTGAAGTCTCAAACCACTACGCCCAATATCCTCTTTTGTCTTAAGCTGAAGATGATATTTAAGTTAAGGGTTTCTATCATTTTAGAAAGTTACTCAGTTTTCCTAAGTTGTTCCCATGGATACATGTTATTAAACTGTGTTTTTCTCCTCTTAATCTGTCTCATGTCAGTTTAATTCTTAGGCCAGCCAGAAGAACCTCGAAGGGTAGAGGGAAATTTCTTCCTTCACCAAAATTGCTACCAATAAACCAAAACAAAATTGGTGATGTTAACTAGGGAAAAGAAAAACTAATTCTTAAAACAACTAAAAATAATAACAAAACAAAACAGCCTAGAAAATTCTAGCATTTTATTCCATACTATAAATGTGCTATACTTTTATTATTACAGCACCTAAAAAGTCCTTAATGAAGCTGAGCAGAACTTTATGGGCCCCCAACCCAAGTACAAAGGCCCTTCCATGCCCCCTGGCTCTTGTCTGCAGAAAAGCTGAAGACACTCAGGCCTCCCCTGAGTCACGAAAGAACAGGCCCCGCAGTTAACGATCAGGACAGCACAGTCACAGACTCTTTCAGTGTCTGATGTTTGGCCTCAATGTTTGGCACATGAGCTTGAGTTCAGCAACACAGGCCTTCAACAGGTAACAGCCTAGTACTATTATCCTTCAAACTGACGGATCACCTTGTGAAAAGTTACTAATTTATATAGGCATTGTAAAAAATATAACACAATTATAATACAGTTGTTATTTAATTTTTCACATTTTTCACATCAAGTTAAAGTTAATATTTTTTTCTAAGGTTCAATTTTTGCGTATTGTTTTGTGATTTCATGTGTACTAAATGTTGGAACTCTCAGGATTTACTCTAAATTCATACTCAGATATCAAATTGAAAACATGCTTTTTGTAATTTTTAAGTGCTGTCTCACCTTAATTCCTATTTTTGAATTGATATATATCTTCAATGCCCTTGCATTTCTGTTTTAAAAAATAGTTGAATAGATAGCGACCACTGATTTCAATTTCTATTTTTACCTGCATAATCACATTATCAAAGTCATATTTGGATGTTAAATACCATAAAACAATTTTGAGGAGTTAATGATTTTATCTAGTTTTTATTCACAATTCCAATGAACTGAAGGAAGCCTAGAGTATTCACTGATCAAGTTAAACATGTGCTTTTAAATGAGTAATGAGAAATGCCTTGTGCGGTGTGTGCTTCCATGTGCAAATGTGAAAAAGTTTGTATGTGGTGTGTGTATGTTTGTTTTAAAATCTGCATTTGACCATATAAAAATAAATTTGATGGACTACCTTGTGTGTGCTTTTAATAGGCCAGTAGTTCAAGATATAGCTGAGTTTTTACCTATTTTTGCTCCTGTTTTCTTCTCTCTATTTGAAGAAAGTTTAGGATATTCATTTACGTGTATATCCTTGTGTGTGTGTGTGCATGTGTGTGCGCCTGTGGGTGGTGGTAACTAGACTTTAGAATTTGCTTGAGGGTATTTGTTTGAATAAATATTTATTAAGGGTAAACTACTTCAACTGCTACTTGTTTGCATAAGTTGTTCCATAGGGGTTAGGTGCTTAAAGTCTCCTTCAGGGATATTGCTTTGCATAAGCTGTTTGCATTTAGATTCCCTTTAGGAGATGTTAATTGCTTGAGCTGTCATTAAAGAGTGGAGATTTAAATTCTGTTAAAGTAATACCCTGGAGTGTGACTGAGAGGAACTGCTGAGGTGAATTTGAATATCTTTGAATTCTGGAGATATGCTTTAGAATGGGTAAACCAGGAAGCAACTGTCTCACTGCACCACTAGAAAGGAAGCCTCATGCAAGCAGGCATTTTGTCTCAATGTTGGTTTATATACACAACTAGTTTATGGAATCCACTTAATTATCAGGGAGAAGATCGAATGAGTGGATATATTTTTGGTAAGAACTGCTTATCTCCTAGCTGCTACCCATTTGAGAAACAAAAATGTTCTTAATAATAGAGACTGTATACTTGAAGTATTCTTTATACCCTGAAGGACGTGTCAGATGTTCTTCTGGTGTCTCCGTCATTCTATGCTATGATGAGCATATTTATCTTTTTCCCCCAATATCCATTACTGTGATACTATGTATCAACTTGATTAGGCTACAGATTTTAGTCAAACATCAGTCTAGATGATCTGTGAAGACCGATATTTTCCAAAGACAGTGATTAGCATTTAAATCAGCAAATTTTAAAGAAAGCGGATTATGCACCATAATTTGAGTGGACCTCATCCAATTAGTTGACATCTTTAAGCTTCCCCCTAACTCTCTTAAAAATTCAGTTATACAATACAGTGTTATCAACTAGTCATCATGTTGTACGTTAGAGTCTCAGAACTTATTCACCTCATGACTGAATGTTTATATTCTTACTAATCTCCCCCTTCCCTGACACTCAATAATCTAATATCTGAGTTTATTATAATTTATCTAATAAAATTAATACATTTAAACTTTTTAAACCTATAGAGAACACTTATGAGTCAAGGAAGTATATATATTTTGGCTATTGATTTTCTAAACTTTTGCACTTAAAAATGTTTGTATTAAAATATTTTAATCTTTGAATCAGATATTTTGGGGGCGTTTTAGTCCCTAATATATGATAATGTATATTTTTTCCATAATACTTTAGTTGACGATCTTTCATTAAATATCAATATGTGAGTTATAACTGTAGGAAAGAGTGCTAATTGCTCCCCAAATTTGTTTTTCTCTTCCTTCCTTACTGTTAGAACCCCTGATATTTACATGAGCACATTCTCAGAGGATGGTCACCCAGAATAATAACACCATTTCCCAGTTTCCTTTGCACCCTATTGTGGACTCATGACTAAATTTTTGCCAATAGGATTTAAATAGGAGTGCTATAGGTGGTATCTTGTTAAAAAGGAAAGCATAAGCTACTTTTCCAATGTTTTCTTTCTGTTTGCTGGAATGTGCTCAAGATGACTGAAATTTGAGCAGCCACCTTGGACCATCAAACAATAAGATGGAAGGAATCTGTGTCTCTGATGATTGTAAAAGGTGTCCTATACCTCTACACTGGGTTCTTATGAAATTGGATTCATATCAGGTGTATGCAACATTTAATTGAGGTTTCCTTAATTTTCCAGCTGAACATGGCTTCTGTATCACATGCCTTGAAACACATGATTAGACTGATAGACAGAAGATATTGAGGTCTATTGGAAATTTTACCCCCAGTTGAACAGTCGATAGCATTTATATGAACTCCAGTGTGAAGGTGTTCCTTGCAGTTGCCCATTGTAGAGACCCTACTGCCAAACCAAATTTTAAAACAATTAAATGATTACAATCAGTTTTTACCTCATAATGTAGTGACATATTAGACATTAAACAAGATTGGTTAGACTCTAAGAACCCATCAATCTGATACAATTTTAGTGTTTAATTCCATGAAAAAAATGACTTTGAAACTCTCTACATTATGCTCTGTATTTCACTGTCATTACTGACCTGTAACTCTTATTAAGATACAATTTGTTCTTCTTCAGCTGCCCTGGGACCTAGAAGAGCCATTAGCGAATACTTCAGCAGTGATATCCACTCCCAGTATTGATCTGCTGTCGGCAGCTTCACTTTACTAACAGAACACGTCATCAGAGTTTTGTGTTCTGTTCATCATAAGAAAAAGCACCAACACTTGCACACACAATGCTTTGACGGAAAATCTTTTCCAGTGTATCGAACGACAAATGTCAAAGATATTTCAATGACTGTGTTTTTTACTCCACTGGTATGAATTTTACTAAAGTAAAATAATTTAAAAAAATAAACATAAGCTAAGACCCTCATGAATATAAAATCATACAACCTGTTCACTGAGAGAATTGAGATTATTCAATTATACATCCATTTTCTAGTCCCTATTTGTAATTTCTGCTCACTAGTGATTTTAATTCCATGCAATCACTGGTTATTGTGAAATGTTATTTCAATAATGTGACCTTTGCTGTTTTCTTTTTATGCAAACATATTTTTAACAAAGATTATGTAGAAAAGAAACTGTAATAATCATAATTTATGAGGAAAAAAATGCACCGGTATTTTGCTCTGCTAAAATATAAAGTGTTTGGAACTTGATATCTTTGAAACTCTTCTTCCCAAACTTTCTTCAATTTTCAATCACTGGTATAAAAAAATACATATATTGGCATTGATTCCGTTCTGCTTTTTTAATAAAGATTTTCTTGCAGCCTACAATCTCTCCACATTCTTGTGAATAACACATTATGGTCATTATTCCCAAAATAAGTTAGAGAAGTTAATAACTCTACAAAAAGAATCCATCATGTTAATTAAGTGCCTATTACTTCCCAAGCTCTGAACTTCTCACTTGCTACTACTTATGTGAAATATCTCTCAAAAAATACTATGTGGTACGTATTTTTATTATCATCACTGAATCAGTAAAGAGAATCACAGCTTAAATACATACAAGCCTGAGATCATATTTGTGATAAAATCATAGTCCTGAGGTTTGAATCCAGACTGTTTCACTCTGGGACCTTCTCATACACCACTGCACCACGAATCAGGAGCAACCTGGAAACTCAGCAGAATGGTTAGTAGAAAAATGATTATTGTTTAATATAGTTAAATAGCTTAGTGATTTTGTTGACTATGCAAGTAATGTGTATCTTCTATAAAATAGATTACCATAGAGAATTAATTAATATATATCAGCGGTTAGCAAAACATAGCCCTAGGGAAGAATCTGGCCTCTTGCCTGTTTTTGGAAGTAAAATTTTAGTGGAACACAGCCACATTCATGAATTTAACCATTGTCTATAGCCATGTTGCACCACAAGAGCAGAATTTAGTAGTTGTAGCAGAGACCACATGGGCCAAAAAGTGTAAAATATTTGCTATCTGCTTTACAGAAAATATTTGCTAATATCTGATGTAAATTATTATTTTTATTACCTCATATAAGATTTCAGCCTCTCTCGCTCCCTCTTCAGAGACTACCCACACTCTGTCTATGGAGTGCGTATCTACTTTTACTTAAACCTGAGCACTCAACCCCAACACCTTGTGGCCTTTTCTCTAGCCTTCTTCTAACAGCTTACACTCTATGTGTATGTATCTCTTTAAATAAATCTACCTTTACTCAGAAAAAAAAAAAGATTTCAAAGAAGCTATTTTGCTTCTACTATAAATTATGAAACTAAAGACACTGTTTTAAATGATCAATAATTTAAAAATCCTAAATAATCATATTAAAGGAGTAAATTGTCTTTCTTATCTTCCTCTAGAATTTGACATTTCACATTTTTGTCATTTAAAAAAAGATAACAGGAGATGTAATCAGAATGTAAGAAATACATTATACAGATATATCCAGAAGTTTATCTTTAAAATATTATGTTATCGTTCAGGATGTATGTTTATTTATTTATAAAATGGTTTCCCCACCAAGTCTGGAAGGTAAACTCCATGAGAGCAGGTTTTGTTATTCTTACTTCCCGCTTTATATACCTCTGCCACTTTTTAGGTGAGCATGTGGCACATAATCGTTGCTAATGAAAATTGTTGATGAACAAATATGCCTATTCAAATGCTTCATTCTCCACTATATTTATATGTAGAATAAATAAAAAAATGAATTATCCAGAAAAGATGAGACACTACCAATTTTCTTATAATGAAAAAATTCCAAAAGAGTAAAAAAATAAGAAAAGTGATTTCTAGCACTCAACACAACTGAAGCTACATAAAGTTAGGAAGAAGGGGAAAAAAAAAGGAATCCTCTAAAGAGGGCTTGTTTGAAGTAATAGATTAAACAAGGATAAATATAGGGGAAAATGTAACAGAAACAGGAGCAACAGAATCAGATGAATGAAGCCATTGAAGGATAAGAAATTCACCTGAAATCCAGGAATAAAGTCATGCCTTTATTTCCCATGTAAAATATAAAGATTGAAGTTATCCAAGGAGTTCACAGGCTTATTTCAGGTAATGACAGTTATCTTTGCAAAAACAAAAATTATTTTTCTCCAATAGTCACAATCAGTCAGGGGCATATAAGGACTCCTGTGTCATTTCACACCTAACAGACCAAACACATTTAAGACTACACACGTGTGTATGCACACTTGCATAATTTAGAAATAAGGAGGTTTTTTTTTTTTTTTTTTTTTTACTAAATCCTAGATTCAGGTTAATACTGACAATTGATTTTAAAGAAAGATTAGGGAAATGTGATCAGATAACTGCCCCAGTTTCCTACTTTGCTTTGACTATGAGAGAATCTCTTTCATAGTCCAGACTACTTTTAAGTCATTGATTTAGGAATGATTTGAGAAGAAAAATGAGTTCTGCTTCAGCTAGTACCTGGCCACTCATCTAAAACTTAGCTAAAGTGAGTTAAAACTTAATCACATTGCTTATGAGATATAATCAGATCCTAGCCAATTGTGAACAGGTTAGAAAATCTGAGGTGGGCATTCTAAAGGGTAAATTTTTCCTTAAGGAAATAGAAAAAGGAAGAGAGATAATTTAAAAAAATACACACACCCCCATTTATTTCTTTGTTTTAAACCTAGATCACCAAAAGACAAATTTGTCTACTGCATTGAATAATGACATCCTAAGCTTCAAAGAAAATGCAATCATTTGTTTGTGGAGCTGGTAAAAATCCCAGGGAAATTACAGTTTGTGATAAATTGTTCTCTATGCTTATTTGATACTAGATTTTCTGGTACTGAAACATTTCCTATTGAACTCCTAAGTTTTGTCTCATAAAGGTACAACGTTCTGTATTTCATATATGTATACACACACACACATGTATTTCCCCCTCAAATAATATGGATTGATCATATTCATAAACAATATGATCCTGTATAATTTTAATGCCTGATTCAGACTGTAATACTTACATATTTTTTTCTGAAAAGTTTAAAGAATTATTATAGCAGACATAGCTTTTAGACTAGAAAAAAATATCAAGACGAAATATTCAAAATTACGTAGACCTTGTTTTATGTGTGAAAATTTCCCAGAATCTATTTCAGAAGCAAGTTTTGTTCTCTTTCTTACATCATCCTAATATTTTCAGCTGCAGTTTCAAACCCATACCAACTGCATTATGGAAAAGGGCAGGTACTCTAGTTTTTGAGGAATCATAAAGAAATACTAGGCTTTCTTATTTCAGTGAATTTCCTCGGGGCCTTTGGAGGCATTATCACGTGGCTAGGAATGAGTTGCTTCTCTGTGATTCTCTGTTATGAAGGCCTTGTAGATGAGTGGGTACATCCGTAGTCTTTGGGGTTAGACTAACTGAAGTTGTTAGTTCATTTAAAAGAAACTATTAAGCAACAAACTAGTTTCTAATTAAACTTTACTTTTCTGCATGAAATTAACTCCAAGAAACTTTGGGTAGTGCTTTCAGATTATTAATGTAGTTCCAGACTTATGAGCAAGTTCCTGTGCTCAACTCACCATGAGGCAGAACAAACCAAAACATCAGAGTTTGGAGCAGAGAAAAGGTTTACTGCAGAGCCTAGCAAGGAAAGGGTGGCTCATACCCAAGAAAACTCAGAACTCCCCTCCCCGATGGCTTTCAGCAAAGCATGTTTAAAGGCAGGAGGGTCGCAGGGTATGTGATCAGCTCTTGCACGATTCTCCAGTTGATACAGAGGGAACAGGGCGGTCAACACTGTCAACCCCTAGGTGCCAGAAAGTCTGGGGTCATGTGCTCACGATCATCAAGTATTTAATTTCTTCCTTCTGGTCGTGGTTTTTAGCATCTGAAAAACTCAGGAACTATACATGAGATACTATTATCTGGGTACTTCAGAGAGGAGCTGCAGCAGAGGACATGGGGGAGGGGTCTGACCCAGGAAGGCTCCACAGGGTCCTGCTCGGTTAGACTTGTACACTAAAAAGCGATACTTCAGCACTGCGTTTTTTGTTTGACTTTCTGAAAGAAGGGATAATAATTCAGTCACTTCTTTTTTTTTTCAGGATTGCATGAAGCTGGGTACTTTTTAGGTTCTCAATACACATTTGAAGGCTGAACAAATAAATTGAGATCTGTTAAATGATTTCCAAATTTTATTTTTACTGAAACTAGACACAACTGAACATTGTGTTTTTAAGCTGTGGCTCTGGAGTCAGACAGCCAGAGGTGAGATCCAACTTCTTCTATTTATTACTTCTGTAAGTGGCTCAGTTACTCGCTGCTGTATCCAGCAACTTTTTCTTCTGCAATAAGTGACCTCAAAATCTCAGTGGCTACCAAACACAAATCCTGGCTCTACAGGTGGGCTGTGTCTCTGGCTCTTCTCAGCTGGGTTTACCTGTGTGTGACTCCAACTCCTACATGGTGTGCAGGTCTGTTATTTTGCACATTTCTTTCTGGAACTCAGGCTGAGTTCAGGAGTTGAAGAAGATCAAGGAAAAATAGGTGATGATGCTTAAAGCCTCTGCTCAGAACTGGTACACCCTCCCTCCCTCCCACATAGTGCCGATTAAAAGAATCCCACAGCCCAGCTCAAAGTCAGCAGTGTAGAAATATACTTCCCCTGTCCATTGGGAGGCATTAAAAAGTCCCCAAAGTGTGTGGCTCTACATTCATACTGGAAGAAAGGGGAAGAATAGTTCAACCTCCAACACTATTTTGATGTATTTAGGTTAATAAAGTCACAGAATTATTAGGATTATTGTGAGAATTAAGTAAGATAATATACTTAAACCATATAACACAGTGGCTGGCAGAAATCAAGTGTAATATTAATAATTCCTATTAACATTATGACTATGATTCCCTGGTCTCAGTATACCATATCCTTTCCTATTTGGCTCACGTAACTACTGCACAGCTTCTAAACTCAGGGGCTTGTGATACGGACGAGCTAAGATGACCTCCATCATTCCTGCCTTCTGTCAGTCATTCCCTTGTGTATGTATACCTATTAAGGGGAGATATGATCTGTAACACATTGGCAACTTTTTGCCAACCTGATAAAAGGAGGTATGAGATAAACTTTCCTCAAAATTTTATAACAAAATAAAATATGCATTCACTTGATCTTTACCAACTTCATCTATAACATTTTTTACATAAATTCTGTCAGGAGGAAATAGTATTTAATACATCTCATAGGCACATGCTCTATTATGATTTTTTTTATTGAAGAATAGTCAGTTATAGTGTGTCAATTTCTGATGTACAGCATAAGCACATGCTATATTAAATACTATTTAGTGTACAATGTTTCATAGCCACATCTATTTTGCATATTTAGAAATGCCAAAAATTCTAACCCCCAGGAGGTTTTAATAAGAAGACAAATAATGACAAAATGTATACATAAGCAATTGTTTCTTTCCATCCACACTTTGAAAATTGTCCTCCATTTCACAATTAGATTTTGTGAACATTTTCTATGATTGATAGATTTTCAATGTTTAACAGGACCTTAAAGCTCAGATCCTCCAAACTCACAAACATACGATGCTCTACTACTAGAATATTGAAAACATCCAGAATTAGGCACATTAACAGAAACGATTGGTTCCCATAGTGGGGCCCTCACTTAAGATTTCTTTAAGCTAAACATCACAGTTCATTTAAAAATTAAAGCCTTCCTCACAATCTTATACTCGATCGTGGGGACTTTTCTAAGTTTGTCCTTCCTCTGGGATGAATTCTTTGCTACAATAGCTTATAATGATCCTGCTGTGCTCTGATGAGTAAAGTTTCTTTTGCATAATTCTTGACTTTGATTTTTGAGGACATTTTGTTTTCATATTCTTCACCAAAGTTTTGAGAAAGCAAAAATAGCATCTCATATAGTTTCACTTTCCCTAGAGAGCTACTTTCTTAACAGTTTTATTTTTCAGTTGTATTCTGATGGTTGTGTCTATTCCCATTAACAGTGAAATTACAATTCTTTCTGAGTGCCCTTCTGAAGAGGGCTAAGGAGTAGAGTGTCCCTTAAGTTCCCATGCCCTCCTCCATACATCCTGCATCCTTTTGGGCCATGCTGCATTTGTTTAAAAAAAAATTATCTCTGAAAAATTTACCCAGATTATCCACCTTCCAATAAAATAGGGTGAAGGGGGAGGGGGAGAGGAAGCTATATTCATGAAGAAGTTTTGAATTTTAATGCACAAAATATTGGATAAAATAAAATATTGGATTTTTTTCTGAGTCCACCTAATTTGACATCTGAGTCACCATTCTGTGGAACCGATGAAAAATGGGATACTAGTTTCTTCTTTAAGTTTCTAGTTTTCAGTCCCAACTCCATCCTCCAGTGCTGTATCATGATCCAAGTAAAATGTTTTATGTCCAAGAATATGGAGAAACATGCATATATCTGCCCATACATGCCAATGAGGTTCTGTTTGTTGCTCTCTGGATGGTGCTTATTCCATGTGTGTTCAAGCCATAGGGAACCTTCATATGCTCAGTTCTGTTCCCACCTGTCTTGACTCAGCACCTTGTACTTAATCCTTCCGCAAGAATATCAGCCTCTAACGTTAAATTTTCTCTTTCTTACCTCCCCAACAAAAATTCTATCTTAGATCTTTAACTTTTGATAATGGAAGTCAGAAAACCTGAAAGACTACTGTTATATTCCAGTCTGACACCTTTCACCCAGCCAATTGGATGTCAAAAGGTTCTTTACTTAAATTGTGGGAATGAAGGGTGGCAGGTTAGAAGAAATGAGAAATTCAGTACAAAAATTGACTTAAAATATATATTTCAAAGTCATATCCAGCACACTTGCTTTCAAAAGAATCTAACGTTCTCTTTCCTTTGAGTTCTTTATTGAAATTTACTTTCAAACATCTTGCCTTCAGATGTACACCTCCTAGTCTCCCATCTCAGTGTCCCTTGAATAACCCTGCCTTAAATAGTTCACCTCATGAAGATATTTCATTCATTGACTCTCTCATACAGGTTTTATTTTTGCTTCATCTATATCTCAAGCTTTATATGTATCACTTTTTTGAAAATATTCTCAACATCTCTGTCCCTTCTTCCATTGGATTCAACAGGTAATCTCAATATTTATTGAACTGAACTATTCTTTGGCAGCCACATAAATTTTCTTCATTGTCACGACCCTCAGTTGATTATACTGCCTCATCTTTTCACCACCAGATTTTAAACTAACATAATCTCACTCATTTGTTCCCATTCTCTTTTGTTAAAATGGATCAAGTATCTTTTCTCTTGTTAAAGTCCACTTCCTTTATTCTTTCCTTTATTCATACTGTCATAGCTTTGCATCATTCCCTGAACTGTCACTCTCTATGCATACATCTCGGCATACAACCATGATGTCCCTACTGGTAAGTAAATAAATACATATAATGCATAAATCAATAAACCCTCTTTTGACCCCACCTTCCCTTCCACTGCAGCCCTATATCATTGTTGCATTCATAGCAAGGGATCCCAAAAGAATTGTCTACCCTTTTTTCTTCTCTACTTCTTCATCTTCTTGTCATTCTTCAATCTTTTAGCAATGAGACTTCAATCTTTTAGCAATGATGAAAGTCTTCAATCTTTTCATCATGATGAAAGTCTCACACTTCCAAATGTAAAGCTCAAAAATATCCAGATTTGATAAACTCTTCTCAAGACTTCCTCTTCCCTCCCCTTCTGTATTTTCCTTCTTAGAACTCAACACTATCTAACATATCTTATGTTTTACATATTTCCTACTTTTCTTGTGTCTTGTCTGTCTCTCTTCTCCAGAATATCATCTCCATAATTGCAGACACATGTGCCCAATTTTTTCACTGCTTTTTCTCTGGTGCCTGAAGAATCTCTAGCATAGAATAGATTTTAAGTTTATATTTCACTATGGAAAGATTGAATAAATGCACACTACTCTACTCTGTCTTCAAATAGCTATCTTCTTAGATTTATTGGCTACTATTGAAGTATTATTCTCCCTCTTGGCTTCTAAGATAATATACCAATCAATTTCCTCACAGACTAACTTTCCAGCATTGTTTGCTGAATTCTTGCCCTTCTATTGTATTTGAAGTTTTAAGGCTATAACCTGGGTACCATTTCTTTCTATATATTTTGTCCCCTGGTAAATTTGTATCTCTTTTCATACAGGTTGACAAAATGCTGATACTTTTAAATGAATATTCCCATCCCAGGCTGTTCCAGAATTTTCCAAACTCATGTATCCATCTGCCTCCTTGATGATTCTACTTGGGTGCTTGCTAGGCACCTCAAATTTAGCATGACCATGTTAGAAATTTTGATTTCTGTCTTTCCAATCTATTCATCACCCGGCATTTTCCATCAGAGTAAATTATATCACCATTCACCTAGTGGCAAAAACCAGAACTCTTGGAGTTCTCTGCAATCACTCATATATGTTCTGGTCTACCTGATCCATCATCAGAGGCACATAGCGTGATGTACGATTATAAGCTTAAATGTCAAGGACCTACTTCTTCGACGCCTAAAGTATTTCAAATGGGTTCACTTATCCCCATCTTAACTTCCATTTTGCTAACCCAAACTGCATCACCTTTAATCCTGAATCACTCCATCACTATTCCTTTTTCCTATTCCTCCTTCACTCAGCAGCTAAAGGATATTTTAACATATAAATATGGAGATCAATTTACACGATCTCCATATTTAAATAGCTTTTCACTGAACTTGAAAACAAATCAAAATTCTTTTTGAAAGGTTGCAAGATATTCCTTGATCTGGTCTGTGCGTTCTCACTCAGCTTCACCTTATGCCCCCTTTACTGTGTGTGTTTCAGGTACAGCGTTCTGCCAGTAGTTCCTAGAGGGGAGAAATACTTGGAGCTGGGGAGCCTTCAGTGAATGTGAACTTGTCTTTCCACATACCTATTATGAACAAAAAATACTGCAAACCATATCAGTAAACAAAGAATGCTGAAACCATCAAGTCATCAGCCACTGCTGCCACCCCCAGTGAAGACAGGCCTGCAGCCCAGCCTCTGCAGCCACTCACAATGGCGCACTCTGAGGGGACTCAGAATAAGAAAGGACAGGATACTAGCCCTAGATAGCTAGGTGCTTGTCAAAGGAGTGAATTCAATGAGCCCAAATGTTTGCTTCCTCCCACACATAGAAAAGCACTAAATTCTTTAACTTGAGATATCTGGTTTTCTTTAGTTAACAAATAATCTTTTATTGTTCCAACTATCTGGTCTTGGTTGTAAAGCTCCGTTATACCCTAGCTCCTCCCCTACTTCTCTGGAGCAATCCCTTAGAGCGATCTGAGAGGCTGTCATCCCTGGGTTGGGCTCCTCAGAATTATCCAGCGAATAAAACATAACTCTCACCTTTTAGGTTGTGCATTTATTGCAGTTGACAATATAAACTTCTGCCATCTACTCTTCATGCAGCTGACTCTTTATTCCACAAACCCCAGAGTAAATATATCCTTCTTGGGACTCCTTCTCTGGCAAACTTATTAAAAAAATATGTTTCCTATTATTCATTCTAAGCAATGCCATTTTTACTTCCTAGCACATCAAAATCTGTGAAATTTTAATTGATTTTCTTTATTGCCTGCAGCTAAATATAATGCCAGCTCCATTTTGGCCCGGCCATGCCCTTCTTGTGAGTAGTGGAATCTCCAGCCCCTAAACTTATATTTGGTGTAAATCAGGGGTCACTAACTAGTTGTTAAATGAAAAAATACAATTATTTCTTATAATAATGCCTTTTAATAAGTCTTACAATAGTGATGATTTAGAAACCCTGTAATAGCCTCTGCCCAGGTAATTTATATTTTTGAAATAATTAATAATCTCAGTGAGGAGACCTGTTTAGTCATGCTTTACATAATAGAACTAAGTCTCAGAAAGATTCAGTTAATTTGACATTCAGGGTGAAAATGACCCGGGCATGGTATAAATTCAAAGGCTTATGGTGTGGTGTGTGATTATAAGCTTAAATTTCAAACCTCCATCTCCACAACAGTCAATATGATTGAAAGAACTATTGCCTTTCACTCCACCTAACATCTTTATTCTTTCTTTTTCATATTCACAGTAAAATCAAGTACCTTTATGCCTTGATAGTTATTGGTATGTGAGGATTGTTATAAATATTTTAAAATGCTAAATTAAGATTTTGAAAACCATTCCATGGCAAAATCTTACATACTGCTTATATCAAAGTATTGTTATAATTGATGAAACTGAAATGGTAGTTAATCAAATGTTCTGGTTAAATTAAAGTTTGTTCATGTTGCTGTAAATGCTTCTGTGTCCCACTGTTCTAAAGACTTTAATATAAAAGAAGCTACTCGGAAAAATGCAGATCAATTTTTTTGTACATTACTAATGCATATCTCCCCCTCCTCAATGTATATGAACACACAACAAAAGCTCCTTGGAGTCTACATAGTCCTAAAAATAATTTGTTTTCTTTCCTCTGACTATCTTCCCAATCAGTGCCAGATGTTACAGGGAAGATCTGCATTGTGGTATATTACAGAACAGTTTCTATAGAATCAGACACCATGAGATGAAGAGAACTCAAGATATATGTTTTATCCCTACATTCAGTGAAGGATCTACCTCTGAAATAAACCTTGCAAGTAACTATTCAATTTCTACTTGAAATCTGCAGTGCAGAGATATTCTCCAATTGAAAGACAGTAATGGTAGCTTTAATTTGTTTAGCATTACATTTTGCTAGATAGCATATGAGTTGAGCTACCATATACATTGTATTAATTAATTTTTATAACATTCCAAGAAGATAAATACGATGAGTAAACTTGCACCTTAAGAAATTCATTTCTCAGTATCTTCCTTTATGTTCTTAGTTGAAACTTAGAATTCATGCCTTGCGTACTGTTTTTTCAAAATATGATTAAGTAAATCAAAATATTCTGGTAACTGCATATAGTAAATGTTTCTTAGGTACCAAATAATGAGATCATGATCAATTATGTTCTTGGGGAATACAGATTTTGCACTGATATTATCGATGTGTTTTCTGATTTTACTAATAGGAATCTAGAGAATAAATTAGAAGACCCTGAGGTTGTCTGCTGTAAGATTGAAGGACTGAAAGTTTCTGTTTTTTTCTCCCTCTCCTAATAGTCCGTAATAAACAGAGTTCAAGGACAGAAGGGATTGGGAGACAGTGGCATCAATAGATAACAGATGTCAACAACTGTGGGTAATTAGTGACTAATAAAGCAGGAAAAGAAACATGCAGCTTAAACCATAGGTTTGAGGGACTAGGGCAGACATAGGAGCACATTATCCCTATGGAATACCATATCCACCAGTTCTTAGAAACTGTAGGTATATAGAAGTAGGTGTGTGAAATGGGGAAGAATGAAAGAAGATTCACTGACAACCATCTTCTCAACACACAAACACACACACACATACACACACACACACATTTCCACATGAAATAATCTTCCTTCAATCATTTATCACCCCCTAAAAGGATGGGTTCATAAGAAAGTGTTAAATTCTAAAAATTAAGAAATAGTTGGCTAGAAAATCTTGAACAGCTAGTGTTCCGGAACCAAGGCCCTTGTATTTAGGCATTTAGGCATTCCAATATTTAACTGCTGATTCTCTGCTTTTTCACACTAAAGGGCAAAGGAAGCCTCCCAATTTAAAAGCCCAATCACATGACTTAGGATCTTAATCAGCTTTCTGAGATCGCCTTGCCTAAATATAAATAAGCAAGCTACGTTTATCATATATTTGAATAAGCCCAGCAATAAGAACAAAGACACCCAGATAAACAAAGAGAGAAAGAAAAAATACAAAGAATACAAATACAAATTAGGGTTTTGTTTTTTTTTACATAAAATCTATCTACATAGTTTAACATCCCCTAGCAATTACCTCTAAGCATATATACAAAGTAAAAAATTCACTTTTCTCCTTCTTAGTGAAATGGTTTCTTTGGGAAACTCATTTGGTGAAAAGTAATCTCACCCAATTTCCTATGCAGATATTGGCTTTCAGATATGAATGTAATACTCTGAACTACATTCTTACAAATTGCAGAATTAAAGATTGAATTTTAGAAAATGTTCTCTGATTTACCAGTTTATGAAAATGAACTAGCATTGTTCAACTCACCTCTCTCAATGACTATTAATAGTGTGAAAGGAGAGCTTCAGGTGGAAGATACTGAACTACAATAAAACTTGATACTGAATATTAAATATGATAATGCTGGTGTATTAGAACTTTACAAATACCTTGGGACATGTTACCATAAGTATAAAAACCATTGTGAAAGATTATATGCATCTTCAGAAGCACTTACAATGGTGAACAGCTGTATTCTACTCTAATATTGAATATAATTAAATATTCCTTCATGTTAAATGGTTCAAAACTGACTTCTTATTGCATACTACAGCCCAAAGTAAAAGAATGTTATTGATATTTCTTGGTATAGGAAAAAAAGAGCCAGGTATCTGGATGTAAATTAAAGGAGTGATAGGTTAGAACAGCAGTATATGTTATTTTTAAAAGTGTTTATTTTTAATGTCAAATGTAAAATGCAGTCCTCAATATCATATGCATTATCATATTATTATTTTTATTATATAAGCAAAATAAAATATTTTTGTATACAATAGTGCATATATCTAATAATAATCAACTGAAAAGTTTAATTTCCTGTAGTCAATTTTTCAAATTTCTGTCTTGGTTTACTTACTATTATTTACCACATTGCCTTTGTGTAGCCATTTGAGTTTCTGACTTTCACAGTACATAAAACAAAGGTGATTTCAGTATGTTTACAGAAAGAATGTATGTTATTAAACATGAATGTATAGAAGTACCTCTGATAGTAATTGGGAGATAACAAAATGAAGAGGTATGTTGAGAAGTGTAAGAATGCAAATATCCCAATTTTACAAGGGGTAATGGGCAGGAGGCAATATCTAGGCTTGTTAGCAAAATAAATAAAATGCGGTAATATTATTGATAATGACAATTAATGAAGGAACTAAAAATAGTATTATTATTAAATTAGAAAGGGTGGCTTTAACTGTGGGGTATTAAGTGTAATAAATCCTTATAATCAAATAAGAGATTAACTGAAAGGTCAAGAGGAAGTAGAATACATTATTATTTTAAAATATGAAAAAATAGAAATCTTTTTTAAAAAGTTAAATCAATTTCCCATGAGAGGTTGGCTTGGGCTTATGAGGATCAAGTCATAGTCATTTTCATTAGAAGTTGATTGTTTAACACAGCACCACATTGCTTTAATAAAAGCTGTTTAGGATATACTCAAAAATATGCACAGCCAATCACACCAAAATAACAAGAAACATATCCTGGAATCTGATAAGTTTGATAATGCCTCTTCTTCCTGAAAAGAATCAAAACTGGGAGAAACAGAAGTAATGCAGACTTTTTTCCCTATTGTAGGTTCTTGCCTTTATTTTTAATAGTCGCACATATATTTTGAAATATGCATAATAAAACATCCAGTGAAACCCTGTTCATCAATCATTCAATACCCCAACCTCAAGAAACTAACATTTTAATTGGGAACACATTAAAAAGTAATTACATTAAAGTTTGATAACCATGTTCAGCAAATTGAAAGACACTATGGACTTCCCTAACGAAAGTGTCTCACCTGGCCATGGCCAGATCAGGGAATATTTACTAGACAAAGTCACATTCACTTCACATTAAATATACTTGCAGAGAATTCCTGATTGAGGTTGTCACATATGTATGACAGAACACTATATCTGGAAGGCATTGGCTAATTCTAGATATAAAGACAGCAGTAACCCTCTTGAAAGGAACTTGGCAACCAAAAAAGAACGCATCTGTTTGTCAGTGGCCTTTAGATGTTACCACTTATACATTTGTGGAATCATGGTTAGTAAGGCTTCTGCTCTGGTAATTTATAGAAAATAAGGTAAAATGAATACTCAAGGTAAATCTATTTTTTAACACAAGATTATAAAGAAGTTAGGAAAATTACAAAGAGCCATGTGACAGTAAGTTGTAGGCTTAGTATCACACCAACCCCTAGTTGTTAGTATATTTTTACTACAAACAAGAATATTCTTCTGTTACCACAAAATAACCTTCAAAATCAGAAAATTAGCACCCTTACATTACTACCATCTAATCTTCAGACTACATCAAAGTCTTCCCAGTTGTTATACTAATATTTTAATAGGGAAAAAATTCAGTTCAGAATCATGCACAGTAAATAGTTCCTCTTGTCGCCATCATTTCCCTCAAGCAGTCTTCAGTCTTTTCTCATCTTAATTTTCTTGACACTTTCAAATATCAGAGGTCAGTTATTTTATAAACTGCCCCTCAATCTGGGATCATCCATTGTTTTTCTCATGATTTGATTCATGCATCTTTGACAAGAATATCATAGGAAAGATATTGTGTTTTTGTTAATTGCACCTGATCAGGTGACATTTGATTTTAATCTGTCCAATTACTGATGATATTCACCTTAATCACTTGATTAAGGTGGTGTTTGTCAGGCTTCTCTACCATGTGGTTGATATTTTCCCCATTGAAATTTATACATATTCAGTGGGGAATTACATTCATACCTTATGTATTTTGCATTCGTAATCATACTTTCAATGCATTTATTCATTTATTGATATCTGATATCTGTGTGGAAACCATCATTTTCTATTTTATTCCATGTACTAGAATCTGTTAATATCATTGTTTATTGTGCTGTTAAAATTATTCCACATTGGATCAGTAGGAAAAGCTCTTGCAAGTTGGCTCCTGTGTTCTTGTGAAATGACCCCGTAATTCTTTGACCACTTGATTTGCGATAATAACAAGATGTTATTGATTCATTCTGTACTTTACATAAGCCAAACTTAGAATCAGCCATTTCTAATAAGTTTTGGTTGCTTTTAGAGGAAATAGTATTTAGAAATCAAGAACCATATTCTAGTTATGCTCGTGGTGAATGAGGTGTCAATAATAACAGGTCTTTTCAGTGAATTGATCTAGGGAATATACATAAGAATGTATATATGTAACAGAGAAGAACAAACCTGAATCCATATTGGAGCTGTTCCTTTGGCTCTAACCTCTGTGCTCTGTTGCCTGTGCTTAGTCATGCTGGCTCTACATATTTTGTAAAAGAATGTTGCCCATAGCCTGAAATGTACAGGGTAGCCCCTTCTCAAGGATCTGACCTTTAAAGGTATAATACTTTCACATCATGCAGAGATAAAAAGTTGCAGAATAGAGAATAACATTTGTCTTGTTGGAGGTTTACAGGGACACCATGACGTGACCTAAGTGGACAGCTGCAAGAACAAAAGATTCCAGCACCAAGAAGTTCACAACAACCAACCCCTCCCCTGACAAAACCCTTTTAGTACAAAAGAAACCTGAATTCTAACTCAGTTAAGATGGTTCTGTGGTATATTAGTCCACCATCTTTTATGTCTGCTGGCTTTCTGAATAAAGTCACTATTCCTTGCCCCAACAATTTTCTCTCGATTTATTGGCCTGTCGTGTGGTGAGCAGTGTGAACTTGGACTCAGCAACAGATATTTACACACACAATTAACTATATGTTTATCTGTCTGTATCTATTGATTGATCTAATGTAACTGTATATTGAAAGTCAAGTCTTCACCCTGATGTATACAATTTAGTACCACAGGATCCATTCTAGTTTTCTCCCTTTTTATATCTGTTTTTATTATCTTTAATATATTTACTTATTTGATTAATCCCCTGTATCTAACCAATCTTCCATCTCTGCTGCCACCTGTGTTCTGCACAGATGTCCTCCACTCCCTGTTTCAGCTCTGACTTCCATTCTGGGCAGCACCCCTGTCCCACATGGACGTCTTCCTTAGTCTATTAGATAATTAGACTGTAGTCTCTTTAATGTGTAAACACCATTTCTGTGCATCTCTAATTGTTATACTAAACTTTCATTTTCTCAAAACAATTTGATTTTCTATTTCAGTGAATACTTAACATGTATAGAAATTCTTTGCTAAATGTGTATCATGCATGATCAGTTCATTATCAACAACATTGCCCATGTGTCACACTCTAGTGGCACGATCTCAGGATTATATCCCCCACAGGAGGCACATTCTGCAATTTTTTTTCATGCTAAGTTAGCCTTCCCCCATTGAAGAGAATACTGAGATACTGGGTTGTAATATCCAAAGGATACTGATATATGTATATGAATTTCAAAAATTAGCATTATTACTTGGTGTTTAATCAGAGCATACATATTTCTTAAATATAATTCATATTATAGCTATTTGGGGCTTAAAATAGGACCTTAAATTGTCTCCATGTATATGAGAAAATATATGACTCTGTTTTAGTGCCTCTGTGTGTGGGTGTGGGTGTGCAATTAAAATTAGAGCAGGAAAGAGAATTACTAAGATTCTGATTGTTTTGAAGGAATAGGTTTTTTGAGCCTGTAACTGCCTGTAGAAATCCACTGAATAGAAAATGCACATAACGTGTTGGGAAAGAGCATAGATTTTTTTATCAAGGCATCCTGATTTAAAATCCCAGTTCTCTTCTTACTGTTTATGTGTTTTGGGGGAAAAAAATCACTTGATTAATTTATATTTCAACCCCCACCTATAAAATGATGATTATAGAGTGTCTATCTTACTGAATTAGGGTGAAGATTAAACGTATTTCTAGGTATAAAACAGTCTGGCATATAGTATACGTTGTGTAATTGTTAGCTATTATTATTGCAATGTAAAAATGTTCTTTTCTCATAGATGATATGAATACTGTCTGTTCTTAGGAAATCTTAAATACATTCCTTTATTAAATGTTCACCCTTCACTGGAGATCTCCATTTATGCCTAAGAAAATTTGGAAACCAAATTGATCATTCCCAACTCATTTCCTTATATATACTAGGACATGTGAGTGTTATCTAATTTGATTTCTCTGTTCTATGTCGCTTGACTCTTTTTAATGAATCTCCCTCCAGCCAATTTGAATAAGAAAATTGTTAAGTGGTGACTACTTTAGTGAGTTTAGTAAAAGAAACACATAACTGTGGATATCTGGGGAGAACAGCTTGCGTTTGCCAGCACACTAGCCAGAAGGCACATTTAATGATTTTTTTTTCAGTCCTTTTGCATTTGACAAGTAAAGAATATCCACCGTTTCATGTTATTTTTTCCCCCGAAAGAAGGGTTGTGCACTTCTATGCACTCCCGTAGCTTTCCAAACACCTGAGCAATAACTCTTTTCTCCTCTTCCTGCCTGGCTTGGTCTACTGATCAATATCTATTTTTTGTTCCCTCCCGTTTTGGAGGACAGATGTCCTTGGTTTGAGTAGACTAGTGCTGATTCCTAGAATCAAAGGCTTATTCATC
Source organism: Camelus ferus (assembly GCF_009834535.1). NCBI lineage: Eukaryota > Metazoa > Chordata > Mammalia > Artiodactyla > Camelidae > Camelus > Camelus ferus. Next base: position 1,137,795 of record NC_045709.1, read on the forward strand.
TCTCCATCCTCTTCAAAGACAACTCAAAGTAACCTTTCATCCCTCTTTCTCATGGACCATCATTAATGAAACTTGCATTTTTAGCAGTACAGTCCTGCTGGCCACCCCATCTGAAACCGCACGAGTGACATCGTATGCAAAACCTCATCCTCCTGTGCTTTTGCTCACTGCCCGTGAAACTGAGATCCAATGCAGAGAGTCATGGAGTTCCAATGCTTCGCTTTGAATGGAAGCTTTGTTGTTTTGGCACCAGAAAAGAAAAGCCTAGGGAGAATTGTTAGTTTACAAAGTTGGATAATACAACAATGATTTAAAAAAAGAGAGGGAGAGAGAAAGAAGAAAATATATGTTGTGAAAACACTGTAAACCAAGAGTCATGGAGTTGCCCCTGGGTGTTGAGTCCGTGATGAACGGTTTTGTGCACTGCATTTGCTTAACTACAGAAATTTGGACATATTGGGCTCAACCTATATCATTCAGGTTGTTTTTCATCAGATCACTTTAATAACCAATTAACTGATCGTAGTGTATTGGCATACCTGTTGTACCTGGTCTATCTAGAAGAAATCATTATCAGAATTAGCTATGTCTGTTCTCATGAAGGCCTTTCAAAAGCTCTGACAAAAAAAGATTAACTTAAATTAAGTCCATGTGCATATTACATCAATCAACATAAGAACTCATCTATGAGTTCTGCGTTTTGCAGATTTGGAGAAGTAATTTTGGAAATTGGATGAATTTCCAAAATCAGGTACTTCAACGATGTTGACAGAAGTACAGAAAGCCACCTTAAAAGGAAACCATGATTGCTTTCCATGGTAGGATGACACACAGAATCATTAAAAGGATAAATTAAAAGAGATGTACAATTTTCCACACACAGGGAGACTTTCAAGCCATACCAATCCCTGAAATATACTTCCTAATAAACATAAACAAATCCACGCTCAGGTTAAGGTGGTCTTCTATAGTAGTGAGAAGTGTGTATCACAACAGTTAAGAGCTTTGAATCTACTTCCTCAGTGGTGTCCTTTAAGGCAAGTCTTATATGGCTTAATATCTTAACTACTTCCCTTCGTGTGGTATGATTTATTGAATTTATTTTTGATTCTAAGACTTAATGTCTGGTGTTGCATGCATCTATATAACTCTATGAAGGAGTGACTTTTCCCCATGTATGAGGCTTGAATATTTGAGCACATGGTGCCATGTATCCCAAGTATGCCATGAAATGGAGAACAAAACTGCAAATAATTAGAAGGAACATTTGACTCATATCTTACAAGAGAGTTAGTTTCTTAAGACAGAACATGAAGCAAGAGTTGTGCTTAAAAAGGCCAAATTGGACTATGACATATTGCTTCCGAATCAGTTACACACAACTGATGCTTCCTCCAGCATTGGAACAGATTTAACAGCAGATGAATTACTGGCTGCTGGTAATATTAAGAGGAATAAAAATAACACCACTAATCTGCACCATACATTCTTTTAAGCATCGTACGTATACTAATCCACATAATTTTTCAATCACCCTAAGAGATAGATACCTCAACCCCATTTTATAAATGAGGCAATTTAGGCAAGAATGGCTCCATGGAAGAGTGATGGTTTGTACGCAACACACTATCCAGGTATAGGGAAGCTTTGAATAAAAAGCAAGGGAATTACTGCTTATAATGTGTGATTGTATTCATCGAATTCTCCCATAACTGCGAGAGAGTTAACTCTTGTATTTCCATTCATTAAATACAAGTTGTCTGCAGTAAGCCTTCCAGGGTACCAATTCTAATTCCTCCTCTTGCTCCAGGAGAACTTAGACAAGTTATTTGACCTCTCTTGCGTCTATTTTCCTCATCTGAAAGGGGTGTGGTGAGAAATCAACTCCTATAAAACAATTAAAACTGTCCTTGGCAATTAATGAACATTCAAAAAAACGGTATTTGCTATTGTCAATTATTACTTATTATTACATATCTTTCTCTAAAGGTGACAGGGAAAGTTTCCATCTCAGCCTACAGTGGGACATGCCTTCATTCAGAGCAATATAGTGTTAAATCAATGAAAACATTCTGATTGTTAAATCACGTATAAAAGACTTTGCAAAATATAAAGATATTATATTGCAGCCTCATTGTAAGTAGTTTTTACATATGAAATCTGGACTAGTGCTATTTTCTGGACTTTGCAGGGAAATGGTATTTGACTTCTTCCTTATATGGTGCACATGGATGATCCATGTTTTAAAAAAGGTATTATGAAGTAGCATTCAAATTAAGTGATTATTCTCATAAAGAGAAGCAAACTATTCTCATTTTCTAAAAATTACTACTTTTGGGTCCATTTTAAAGTCATCCGTTATTAATTCTTCCCTTTCTATCTCCAAATAGTATGTGTATCGTATTCTTCCTGTATACCAACATAAAATAATTCCATTTATTTCCTGCACAAAAGGAAGAAGATTTTTCTCGGTTACAATGTTCATCTCCTGCCTGTCTCTGTCCTCCTAACTTATTTATTATTTAGATACTATTGGTTGCCTTCAAACTGGGAGTCAAAAATTCACTTGTCCATATAACAGGCAATTAACCAGCCCCTTTGGGTCTTCTTTGAGCTCTTGTCCTTTCTCATACTTCTCAGTCCTGAGTTTGAAGGTGTCAGAGTGGCACTCATTTTTAATTGGATAATCTGGTGTTTCCTTCTGTGGAAATATCCATTAAATAGACGTCCAGAGCCTTTCTGCCTTCAGGAAATTGTTGAATTCTCCTTTTTGTTTATGTTCCTCCCCCTGTGTCTTTGCTTAATAGGGGTTTACAGTTGCAGTGTAATTTTTCAGTTGCTTTACTATAACTTAAATTGGTTCTAAGAAGGGAATTAAAAAGACGTATGTACTCATTTCTTCTTTTTAAAGTTCCTCTTTGTCTTCCTACAGTTGTTAGTGATACAATCAAATTACCCATTTATCAGGGGAGCATCAAAGAAGCATTCAGAAGTAAAATACTATTTAAAAGACAATTTTTTCTAATTTACATAAATAATGTGAATGGAAATTTTATATAATCTTATTTGAGGGAAGTCTTTTGGTTGTCAGGGAATATGGGGATATTTTAACATAGCAATAGATAATATTACTAGAGAAGTGTTAGTAAACTTTAGGTTTCTTTTATAAACTCACTTAAAAATGGTTTATAATCTCTCCTAAGTGTGTGTGTGTGTGTGTGTGTGTGTGTATGAATGTTTATGGATATAAGTAGGTATATCTCAGTATATCTTATGATTCTGTAACAGAAAGTAAATATTCTAATAGAAAAAAAGGTAACTATGGAATTGCTCATGTCAAATGTATGTTTCCTTATATTTTATAGAAAACATATTTAACTCTAATGCTTTGTACTGGGGATGCCAGCTTGGAATAAAACAACTAAAAAACAATGAAAGGAATATATCTGTCTTTATACCATATGTAGGTGATTTCAGTAAGAGAATATATGCCCCATGAGGAGATGGATCTGGAAATACACCACTTGAAAGAGATGCGGATTAAATTAATATCATACTATCGAGTTTATATTTTGCAATTAGAATTATTAATGGCTTTTAATGACATTAGCATTATCAGCTTTATTTAAAATATTTTCATATAATATCCCATTGAAAATTCTGTAACATTTCTAAAGCATATTCATGGAGAAAAAAACAGCAGACTGGGCACCTTTGAAAAATATATGTTTTTGTTATTTCTATTGTAGGATATAGAGAAGTGTTTCAATCAGCCAACTTCTAAAAGGTGAGACTGAGGTCATCAGTGAAAGTAAAACAGTCATGTCTTCAAAAGCAAAATATACCCCTTAATAAACTACTTCTCAAAAGGAACATGGCTTATTTAGTGTTAGAGAATAGAAGTATTAAACACAAACACTCCTATCTGTGTATGTTTCCAAGTATATCACAAAACAGAGACATGGTTTTTGAGTCTATTCTGCAGTTTCCTTTTTTTGGGTAGTTTGCTTCATGTCTAAGAAGCCCAGAGTTGGTTGTTAAATTCCAGAAAGCATGCTGTGTTTGATAGATGTTAGGGTTCTGAACTTCACTCTTAATATGACTGAAAACATTCCCTGACTAATCTGTCTCCTTGCATATCTCATTATGTCCTCATGCTAATTTGGGACTGGATATAGTTGATTGTAAAAGAGATGAGTAGTTGTTGAATCAATGGTGGTTGTTTGCTGCAATGCAGTTTACTTTATTTTTAGCCACCGCCTTTTAAAAAATATTTACACAGCACATTACTAAACATTTAAAACTGAGTAATTCTTATTGCAAATGAGAGCACAATAAATAGTAAATAATTGAGTTGAGTCAACAGATTCTATTTCCTTTTATGGTTGTTCAATCTGTAGCTATTAAGGTAACAGCATTGGTATGCTTATATCCAAATAGTAGTTGAAAAGAAAGCTCAGTATTAACTAGTCTTACTGATGTCTTTGTATTAATCCATAACCATCATTTACATGTTATTGGCATTTTACAAAAACTCAACAAAATATAACAGAAATTAGCTATTATATGAAGGCCCTTAAGCATTTCATCTATCTGTTTTCCCTGCCTTTCATCACTTACTTTCCATCATTTGTAATTTAACAATATGTATTATTTAAACTGGAGTTGTTGGAGTAGGTAGCAACTCAAAACATAAACCGTCTAAAACAGCTAGACTTTTAGGTGACCTCCTTACCATGAATCCCGTTGTTTCAGGTGACCAGAAATTCTTAAGGTCTATATGGTAAACAAAGGAGAGTTGGAAAATGAGCTCCAGTGTATGCTACAATTATGACAAGGGTGTAATTTCCATTTCAGCTATTAACAATAATTTTTTTTATCCAAACAACATAATTTCTAACAAATTCTAGGCAATGTGCCAGGCTTGGGGAATCAGATATGAAAGACAGAGGACCTGCCCCTGCTGTATAGGATGTGTTGTGTGGATTTGGAATTTCTAACCCTCATAGGAGAATATTCTCCAAGGATTTCATTTGGCCAACTTCCTCTGAGAAAAGTGGGGCATTTATTTAATCAAGACATTGAAATAGGTCTTCACAGGATGCTTCTGAATCACTGAAGCCACTGTAGAGCTGGGTTTCACTTTTAAGAATTGATAATAAAGTTTTTTTTTTTAAAAGTGGCAGTTGAAATTTATTTTGAGAAAGTTTTTAGTTAAAAAAAAAGTCACTGTATAGAATTTAACTTTTATCAGGTTACAGATATTTTCCAACCAAATTTATTACATGATTGATAAAATTAAAGAAACATTAAGTCAACCTGCAAACGTGTAATTATTAACAAAATGCATATTTGAGAGTGCCTTTATTTTTCCTTACCTATGAAGTATAGCAATCTTAAATTAAGATTTGTATTAATAAACAGATGATTTTGTCAGTTAAATCTGTTTTGAATTCTGTTTCTTCTACTTAGTAGTGGCCTTGAAAAATTATCTGTTTTAAATAAATTCTGTTATTTGTAAATAAATGATGATATAATTATACTTATCTCAAAATGTTGCTTAAAACATAAACTATTTCATTTACAAAAGAATGCATGCCTTTTACTTGTTATATAAAAAACATTTAACAAATAGTTACTATATGTGGATATGTGTTATATATGTGTAGATTAGAAGAGATACACACTTACATACGCATTGCTTGTATTAAAGTATTTGAAGCAATTTTCAAAACAAATACTGAACAAATAAAATTACTAAATGGATGATTTACTTCTGTATATGGTGTCTAACTTATATAATACTAACTTTTCAACAGGTAAGAAATAAAAATCTGGAAAAAAAACTTTTTAATTATTTAAAGCAATTGAAGATTGAAAACAATGCAGGGGAAAATGGGAAGCCAATCAAAATGTTAAAAAGAGAAATAGCAATGGTTGATATGTGGTCATGAGGGTTCATATTTCCTCTGAGGATACCTCCCTCTCCACAAAATATTAGGTTGATGCAACTCAACAAGAAAGCTTCAATTTAACTAGCTTTAGAAGTTAAAGGGCAGAATCTAGGACTGCCAGAGCAGCTGGAAATTTCTTGAACTTCACTTATGTGGGGAAGACTTCAACAGGCCCAGTGGAAAGCAAAAGTTAGCAAGAAGGCTGAAAACATTGTGGACTGGAGATTTCATTTGCTGCCCATTGCAGAGGAAACAGAATTTGAGTCCAGTCAAGTAGTTTCCTTGTTAGAACAAAAATCTACATTCTTTAAATGATGCAAAAAAATCCAGAGCCTCAACTATGCATCATTCTATTGTGTATTTTTGTTTTTGGAGGGGGAAGGTAATTAAGTTTATTTGTTTATTTGTTTTAGAGGAGGTACTGGGGATTGAACCTAAGACCTCATGCATGCTAAGCATGCACTCTATCACTGAGCTATGCCTTCCCCCCTCACAATGCATCATTCTAAATATACAACATACAATCAAAATTGCTCCATATGTGAGGAAAGAGAAAAATAACACATACTCAGTAGACAAAGGATTCAGTATAATGATAAAGAAGTTGAAATAGTGATCTGAGGAAGCTGATTCCAAAACCTGACAAACACGTTACAAGAAAATTAACTTGCAGACCAGTATCTATCTCAAGGTCATACATACATTCAACCAATGTAATTAATTCACCATATTAACAGGATAATGGAAAAGAGACATGTGATCTTCTCATAGATGCAGACGAAAAGAAAAACACCCACATTTGATAGCATTAAACATCCTCTGAGGAGATAAGCTCTTAGCAAATTAAGAATAGATGAAAACTTCATCAAGCTGATAATGCCTTAGCTCCAACTGAAAATCTACAGCTAGCATCATGCTGCTGCTTAATGGTGAAATAGGGAACACTCTCCCTAAAATGAAGAACAAGACAAGGTCATATATGCTCACCACATTGCTTCAACATTATACTAGAGGCCCTGGCCACTGCAATAAGGCAAGAAAGACAAAAAAGTCATGGATTGGACTGCTTCCTGGCCATGGCTGGAGAAGCCGGATCCAAGTCGAGAGCCCTTTCTGAATCTTGTGATGGGCAGAAGTGAGTGTCTCCTGCTAAGTGTCTGTACCAGTAGGACTGAGGCTGTAGTGGTTGGCACATCAGAGTAGATGGCTCTTTCAGGATCTCTGAGCATGCAGATTGAAGTGTCTCTCACTGAGTTCCTGGGCCAGCGCTACTTTTTATGGACTGTGGCTGAGAAGGGCTGGAGCTGAGTAGAGCCCTTTCAGGATTTCAGAGGACACAGATGAGAGTGTTTCTTACTGAGATTTCCAGCCCTCAGGACTCCTGAGAGACTGTGGCTATGAGAGTCTCAAATAGAGCATAAGATCCCTTTTAGGTTCTCTGCAGATGCAGAAAAGAGTGTCTCTACCTGGTCCCTGAGCCAGCAGGACTGTTTGTGGACTGTGGCTGCAACAGGAGCTCAGTTACAGAGCCCTGTAAGGATCCATAATCTGATCAAATTTGATGGACTAGAGAAAGAACACAAATAAACAAAACAAGAAATGAAAATGGAGAAATGACAACCAACACCACAGAAATATAAAAAAAAAAATCATAAGAGAATACTATGAGCAACTATATGGCAGTAAATTGGACAACTTAGAAGAAATGGACAAGCTTCTAGAAACATACAGTCCACCAAAACTGAATCAAGAAGAAATAGATCAATTGAACAGACCAATCACTAGAATGAAATAGAATCAGCAATAAAAAACCTTCCTGCAAATTTTATTTGTTTGAATTTTTTTTATTGAGTTATAGTCAGTTTACAATGTTGTGTCAGTTTCCAGTGTAGAACACAATTTTTCAGTTATACATGAACATACATATATTCATTGTCACATACTTTTTCACTGTGAGCTACCACAAGATCTTGTATATATTTCCCTGTGCTATACAGTATAATCTTGTTTATCTATTCTATATATACCTGTCATTATCTATAAACTTTGAACTCCCAGTCTGTCCCTTCCCACCCCCCTCCCCCCTGGCAACCACAAGTTTGTATTCTATGTCTATGAGTCTACTTCTGTTTTCTATTTATGCTTTGTTTGTTTGTTTGTTTGTTTTAGATTCTACATATAAGCGATCTCATACTGGTATTTTTCTTTCTCTTTCTGGCTTACTTCATTTAGAATGACATTCTCCAGGAGAATCCATGTTGCTGCAAATGGCATTATGTTGTCATTTTTTATGGCTGAAAAGTATTCCATTGTATAAATATACCACATCTTCTTTATCCAGTCATCTGTTGATGGACATTTAGGCTGTTTCCATGTTTTTGCTATTGTAAATAGTGCTGCTATGAACATTGGGATGCAGGTGTCTTTTTGAAGTAGGGTTCGTTCTGGGGATATATGCTGGTCATACTCCCTAAGGCAATCTACAGATTTAATGCACTCCCTATCAAATTACCCAGAAAATATTTCACAGAACTAGAACAAATCACAGTAAAATTTATATGGAATTACAAAAGACCTAGAATTGCCAAAGCATTACTGAAGAAAAAGAAAAAGGCTGGAGGAATAATCCTCCCAGACTTCAGTTAATACTACAGAGCTGCAGTAATCAAAACAGCATGGTATTGGTACAACAACAGACATATGGACTAATGGAACAGAATAGAGAGCCCAGAAGTGAACCCACAAACTTTTGGTCAACTAATCTTCAACAGAGGCAAGAATATACAATGGAATAAAGACAGTCTCTTCAGCAAATGGTGTTGGGAAAACCGGACGGTAAATCAATGAAGCTAGAACACTCCCTTACACCATACACAAAAATCAACTCAAAATGGATCAAAGACTTAAACATAAGACAAGATACAATAAACCTCTTAGAAGAAAACATAGGCAAAACATCTCACATACATCTCAAAAATGTTCTCTTAGGGCAGTCTACCCAAGCAATAGAAAGAAAAGCAAGAATAAACAATGGGACCTAATTAAACTTACAAGCTTCTGCACAGCAAAGGAAACCAGTAAGTAAAACAAAACAACAACCTATGGAATGGGAGAAAATTTTTGTCAAAGATGAATCTGACAAGGCTTGATCTCCAGAATATATAAGCAGCTCATATGACTTAATAAGAAAAATACAAACAACCCAATCCAAAGATGGGGAGAAGACCTAAACAAGCAATTCTCCATTGAAGATATACAAATGATCAATAGGCACATGAAAAAATGTTCAATATCACCTTCCTGCAAATTTGATGGACTTACCTCCAGGGGTTCCCAAACTATGGCCAAGAGGGGCTAGAATCATTTTGGGGGCTACTTCAGAGCCCACATCCAGGGCTAAGTTCTGTATGCCTAGTATCCAATGCACAGAGGGGAGTGACTCCTCCTGCATCCCTTGGCATATGATGCTGATGACAGAATCAAACCAAATGAGGGCTATAGCCAAGTCCTCTGGGGTATGGAGCTATTTCTGAGTCTTTGCTAAGAACTTAGTCAGTGAGTCAGCTTCCTGGATATAGATCTGTATTGTCAAAATGGTTCTCTTCATTCTTGGACTGCACCAGGGTTTCACAATCTCCTACCTGGATCCCAAAGGCATCTTTGTATGTGGATAGATGCCAAACTGTTTTTGAGAAGGGGTATGAGAGGAGAGACATTGTATTTTGCCAGCTTGCTGATGTCACTAAAAAGACTCACTTTAGATTTAAGACACACACACAGGCTGAAAGTGAAAGGGTGGAGAAAGATATCCCATTCAAATTGTTACCAAAAGTGAACAAGAGTGGCTATACCTATTTTGGTGAATTGGTATAGTCACTATAGAAAATAATTACCATTGAATAAAGTAAAAACCCATGAGATCACTTAGATGCATGAATAAATGAATAAATAAACAGGAGAAAATATGGTTCTTCCTTGTGGTAAAATGGTAAATAATAAACATAAAGGTTTGAAGGTGTTTTTAAAAATCAATGGATGGTATGATATTAGGTTGAAATACAGGTTTTTTTAGATTCTCAAAGTACCGTCCTCCCAAATATTTATTAATATGGGAGGTAGTGGTGGTAATGGGGACAAAAGTAACTGTACAGGCAGAGACTCTGGTAGGTACAACCTTAAACAAACATTGAAATGTAACACTGGAAAAAACTACTGCTGTATGCCTCTTGACATGAGAGGGATACAACACCCCTTTTGTGATATTTCTAACAAATGCACTACATTACCTAAATCTAATCAAGAGGAAACTTAACTTGAGAGACATTCTACAAAGCAACTGGCTTTTACTCAAAAAACAAAACAAAACAAAACAAAGCAAAAAAACCAAAAACAAACCACAATGCAATTTTAGGGAACTAGATTAAAGCAGAATAGACAACAAAATATAAAAAGTGATCCTGGATTCAATCCACGATTAAAGGGGAAAAAAAAATCACCATAAAGGACCTTGTTGGGAAACTTGACATTTGGTGTGTAAGAGAATATCCCTGTTCTTAAGAAAGACACACTGAGCATTTAGAGTTAAGGCCATACATGATGTCTTTAACTTACTCTCAAATGGTTTATTTAGAATAATATGCACACATATACATGGATAGATCAACAAAGTGAAAAGGAGAAAATGCAAGTAATGAACAAATCTTGTTATAGAATCTACACAAATTCTTCGTGAGCCTCTGTGAAATTTTCTGTAAGTTTGAAATTAGATCAAACTGAAATTTTCAAAATATAAGTAAGGAAATGGTAAAGAAAAAAATTATGAGAGAAGCAGAATGATAAGATCAGAGAGAAACACAGGCAGTTTCAAGGTCACAGAGATACTTGGTTCTTAAATGTGAGGGTTCACAAGGGCTCATTTTACTATTTCACAACTTTCATATGTGTTTCTTACTTTTTTTAATGTATCACATCATATACTACACAATGAAAAAATAGAGTGTGAGAAAATATTCAGAAGAGACAATAGCTAGATCCATCATTTGAAGCTTCTTGTTAACGACCTTTCACTGTTTACCACAGCAAAGAGCCACTCTTAATACCAGAGAAGTAGAAAATAAACATGGAGAGAATGTAATTAATTTCAAGTTAATTTCAAATTATGCGGAAAGTGACATCTCTGCCCAGATACCTGACCCTCTGAGGCCTGAAAAATCCCTTGCCAACGCTGCAGATACAATGTATCTTTTCAGGGATAACACTTAAGCTTCTCAATAACATGGTTTTACATATCCAAATTTATAACATTTTCATATTAGCTTGCATTTTGTTTCCAGCTGCCTCAGTTTCATTTTTAATCAGTGCAAATCATTTGTGTTTGTTTTATCATTCCTAGCTCATTACTTTTCAGCCTCACTGAGCAGTGTACAACAGGAGTGAAGGAAGGAGACTTTCACTCTGTAACTCACCTTAATAGAAAGATAAAGAACCATGAAGTCACTGTCTGTTTTATGTTATTGGAAATGCCAGAGCACTGTCAAATTGTTATGGACTGGAAACAAACCTGAAATTAATCTACTGATATCAAGATTTGAAACTGATCAGTTTTTAAATGTTGTGTGGAGCTATTTTTAAAATTTGCTCCATTGGGGAAAAGGTTTTCCGCAGTCACTGCTTGACAAAACTTCCTGGGTGTAGCCTGCCTTCTTTGTGGCTTATTAAGAGGTATTCCTTTTCCCAAAGTTTTGTACTACAGGATTAATGGTAAACTTTTTGGCAGAATCTTGACTTTGTTGATTGATATAATCAAAATAAGACAAGTTTTTTGTTTTTGGTTTTTTGTTTTTTGGTTTTTTTTGGCTTGCTGCTGAAGTAGTCATTTGAATGTAAGAAATGTGATACATATGTTGATGACTACTTTTCTAAAAATTATATTAAATGGTAGTGAATAATGACCTTAAAACTAATTTGATTTTACTGAAGAATAAAGACACATTTTCCTTATGATGCTTAACCCTTTTTAAATGGAGAGCTTTTTTTTTTTTTTTGAAGGCAGTGATGAAGAGGAAAGCAGACCTTTCAAATTCTGTTTATAAATATACACAAAGCAATTGAAAGCATTTTTCTCTCATTCTGAATCCTATCATAATCAGGTTATTGCACCTGAATTAACATACATCTTCATTTTGGGCCCCATATAACTAAAAAGCAAGTTGTAAACTCACTATTACCAGTTAAGTGGCAATTTCCATCAAATTAGCCTTAAGCAACATGCCATAATGATGACCAAAAGTAAAATGTATGGTGTTAAAATTTATTTCATATATCCCATAAAATATTACAATGTTAAAAAGGTAAGCAGCTATTTTAAATAATATGTTCAGATGATCATTGCAAATTACCTTGTGTTTTCTTACAAATTGATACCTCTATACAAGGTAATGCAACTAACTTAAATGATCAAGCCAAGATTGTTCATTATTTTAACTCTAAGCCTATGGTTTGTTTGCTTTTTCCTATTTTTTAAATGTGTGAACCATGATAAAATGCAACATACACCAAAACACTTCTTACTTACACTTAAGAAAAATTAACTGTTATAATTAGCCTCTGAATAACCTCTATTTCTATGAGCCATCCAGTTCAACTCTGTGTTGAACTGAAAGAATACTAGAACTTTTCTCTTTAGTAATAAAACTTTCAGAGGTTTGATTTTTAGCATTAATGAATAGAATCAATAGATACCTTTTCTTCATGATCATTTCAATAATGACAGGTTAAAAATTGTGCCCTATTTGCAAATTATCTTGTTTCTTTTTCATGTCATTACAACTAAGCATCCCATGATGTTGCGAGTACACGTATCTCAAGTGTTAGTTAATATAATGACAGTGTAATCAGATCACTGGTTGTGCTCTAAGAGTTAATATCTGTGCTGAGATGGCAATTAGGTTCCAACAGATATATGATGCTTAGTAGTTATCTATGGACTGAATCCTCCCTTCTTTCCTCCTATGTCCACTCCTTCCTCCCCCTCTTCCTTCCTTTCCTTCCTTCCTTTTCCCTTATATATGCATGTGATGCCCAATATGTATGTGGAATTTGCTATAAGTGCTTCTCAAACTGGTCTTAGTTACATGAATGAGTAAATTAAACATCTTATTCAATTAAGGATGATGTCAAGATTTGGGGGGAAAATATTGGTCAAAACCTTATTTTCAATTAACTCTGGAATTATTTTTAAGAATTATTCTTAGGGAAAAAATCATTTTATTTTGCACAAAATTTTATCTTAAAGGAAAAGTATGATATCACTATATTAACATTTAAAAACTAGACAAAAGTGAATAAGAAACAATGGGATTTGGGTAAATATATTATGATAAATTTACCTGTATATGTTACTAAAATATAGAATAATGTATAATTATATGGGAAATGTTAACATTTATTGGTAAGTAAAAAATAAAGAAAAATATAAGTCCAGATGTGTGTGTGTGTGTGTGTGTGTGTACATTATGTATTCAACCAAACTTCAGTGGTATGTTAAATATATTACATTTTTAATATAGTATAGTATATTGTATAGAATTTAAGTGTATAGGTTAGATTTCAATATCCCAGGTTTCCATCAATGTGCGTAGTAGAAGTCTAGAATTTGTCCAGTAGCCTCCTCACTAGTTACACTTTGTAAGAGGACGTGAAAAGCCAAGGGAGGATTCTTGGATTCTCACTTGTTACCAGAACTGCTTTTACAATAGTGTAACTTCCACATTCTCTGCTCTTACTGCCCTCTTCTTTGCTGATGCTCGTCCTGATGCAGCGGGTTTTGACCTTTGCAGGCACCAATCACATTTTTTATCCCTATACACTTTACAGTGAACCACAGTCACTGCCAGTGTCGCTACCATTTACCTCTCAATACTTAAAATTAATTACTCTCCTTTTTTCTTAATGTCTTATTTCCAAGACAGTTTCTCATATCTTAGCCTCCAATACAAAACATAAGTTTGCCTAGAATATCACTGTACAATTCATGGGTTATGAGACATTAATAGGTGTAAACTTTGTGGATCAATCATTATTAGAAAAATTTAATTAAAATGAAAGGTATCAAATAGAAAATAGTATGGAGCATCAAAAGTGGCCAAGAGTAGGATTACTTTGTGCAGCTTTTGCGTGTTGGATTTTTTTTCCCCTCCAGAAAGATTCTATGACCTATGCAAATCATGGAATAATAATAATAATAGTAACTTATATTTTAGACCACTTTAGTAATGGCAAATGTATGTGTTAGAACTTTATTAAGCCTATTTGCCCTCTGAGGAAATAGAAACTAAGACATTTAAATAAATTACCCCAGGTCACAGTTGTAGCTGGTGACAGATCTGGGACTCAAATCTGTCCCAAACCAAACAATGTTCCTAGGCGATACCAGCAGCCTCATTGCCCCAGAAGTCTATGTGATGGTGAAGGATTCTGACAAGTGATCAGCAACAGAAAACTGGTGTGCCCTGAGTATCTGGAAGGCTGTTGCCTCTTGCCCCAAGTCAGCCTAACCAAGTCTCATTTCTGATCTACCTAAGTTCTATTATGCAAATACACACAGATAAGGAGTTGACTGCATACCAAAATCTGTAACACGTTAGCAGTGTCTCTAAATTGGGGACTTTCCTTTCTTTTTAAAAGTTTTTCATAATTTTTAACTTTCCTAAAATTAATATTGGTAAATAAATATAAGATAAATGAAGGAATGACAGTCTTCAGAGATCTAGTGTCTTTTTCCTAGTGAGAATATGATCACATTTTGACAAAGGGAACTGATATTTAACTGTGGCAAGGGGGAAACTGGCCAAGATCTGCAAACATAATGGCAATCATTTTGCTTGGCAAAGATCCCTTCCAGTCATCCTAGGCCAGTTTCCAATATGCTATGAAGAAAAAAAAAAACAAAAAACAAACTTGAAGTGGCGCTGTTTAACTTTCAGATCCAGACAGATCCCATAACGATGCTGATTGACATCAGAAAATCAGACTGCTTTGTCAGTTCAAGTCATTGTCATGTCAGAAACCATCTACCACTGGAATGACTCCAACACTGATGAATGACAAAACCTCCTTCTTAGGTTGTGACATGGATAATATGTAGTTAATAACTTGAGAAATATTTATCAGGACCTCCTGTGTGTCAGGTACTGTTTTAAGCGCAATAGAGTTTGCTTAATTTGCTGCTCTAAATGGTCCATAGACATGTTTATTGTTGCTTGGATTAAACTATAACTTGAAAATTGGGAACATCTATAAAAAATAACTGAGTAAGATTTTGCCAATAAGTGTAATACTAAAACGTTTAAATTACTCCAAATATAAACAACAGGAAGAAAAGAAAGAAAATAGAAACATCAACATGGTAAGAATAGCCAATAAAACTGGGAAAATATCAGTGGTATCAGTGACTGGAAAGTGAAAAAAAAAATTGAATAAAGTACTGAAAGTAGGGACAGTATGTAAGTTGAATTCTATTCCTGTCTGTTCATTCACTATTCCCTATTTCACACAGCTGTATGATAACTGCTATTACTTCTTTGAGGCAAATACTATTAATGCATAATCACATTTTAAAATATAGGAGCTTAAACACTTCTGCTGGTAATAACAATAGCATTCATTTAGCTACTCCTTATTAGATACTATTACAGCCACCACATAAGTATTAGTATTTTTCTACTTAATAATAGTCTTGAGATTATTATTTTAAATTTCAGGGTAAACATGCACTGATGTGTGAATGTGTGTGTTATAAATATGTATTATACCCAAAGCCAAAAAATATTATCGTATATAATCAATAAATTATATCATATGCAGAATTTATTATGTATAATCTATATTATCTGAAATAGATTAAAAGCGTATTTAAGTGTGAAAACTTAAAAATATTTTTGTAAAATAGAGGCAATATCAGAGTTTTTTTGCACTTCCAAACTTTGCAACATTAGATACTTAACAAAGTCTATCTTTTAAAATACAATTAAAAAAGCATTACTAGAAACACTATTTTTACAAATCTTTATTTTGGGCAAAACATACAGTTGTATGGTAGTAATCTAATTATAACCTTTATGTAACGCTAATTATAGGAGGTGAAATAGTTCAACTCAAACAGATAAGCAGACATTAAGGGACGCTCTCATAATCCTTTCAAATATCATCATGGCAAAATAAGAGCTTTCTACCATTTTCCCATCAAAGAGCACCGATTTTGACCATCACCATAGATGAGAGAAGCCTTTGGGGGAGTCCAGGAGGCCAGTGGAGGAGTTCCAGCACACACAGGAACAAGAAGTCTAAGACTGGACACATGTTAGAGGGTGAGAGAATCAGTTTCATTTTACCCACGTCTCCCTTCCCGTAAGGCAGCACAGATCAGTTCCCAGAGGGACCTTCTTGGCCAATGATTTCGCCTACAGAGGAAAATGAGAGTGTGCCCAGCTTCCCCAGCTGTGAAAGATGCTGCCAAAGAGACGATTTTCTTTGTCATCCCATTCTGAATACTGAAGGGTGTTGCACAACTGGGGCGGAAAGGGCTGGATGAACTGTGGGCATTGAAGGGACGCAGATCCTACTAACCATTTTGCAGATTCCATCAGTGAATCTGCCCAAGAGCCACTGGGCAGTCCTTGCCTTGGATCCCACCAACTGGTTAACATGCACCCACATTCCTCCTTCCCCCCTCCCCACTCCCTGCACCACCCCAATTCCATGGCTGGCTCCCAGAGGGCACTCACCATGTCAGCAAGAGCCAGGCTTTGCAGACAGCTAGGGAGCATGTGCAGAAAGCTGGTCCAACCCTGTGGAGCTGGGAGAAACCACACAGACTTGAGCATCCAGAGCCTCCCTAGGGAAAGCAGAAGATAAACTGTCAGCATTCTGCCTAGTAGGAAGAGAAGAAGGCATAGAAACTTAAGAACACCCCAAACAGTGGAACAAGACGTGTGAAGCATTGTATCCATAGAAAAGGTCTGAGAAAGCATCAGAATCCTGAATAGGACTGATAAGTATATTTCTTACAGAAAGCCAGTCAGTAAAGACTGTAAGAGGTAACTGCTTCTTCAAGTAAGACATGGATACAGAAAAAGCATCTGACAAACTTAGCATTCATTCAGGGTGTATCTGTGTATTTGATAGACATTCAATAAATCCATGTTGGTTGAGTAAATTAAAACGCTCATTAAAACCATAATAGGAGGCAAAGCAAACAAGCAACTTTTGCATAAGATAGCTATAAAAAAAAGACAAAAAAGTAAAACCATACTATTGATTGCAAGGGTTTTGCAAAGTATAAAACAAAGACACAGAAGCCAAAAGAGAGATCTTTCTTGAAGAAAGGTGACCAAGAGCAGTGAGTTACTGATGTTCTTAATCATGGGAACTGAGGAAAACATACTTGAAAATTAGGACATCCATGGTCATCCTCATAATATAATTTAAACAGAACCTAAAACAGAGAAGACTGAATTGATACTGAGGCAAGTCACAGAATACCAATGAAAGAAGTTTGGTATAAAAAAATGAAAACAAAATAATATGTTAAGAAACCATTGGGTTGATTATCTTATTTTTTTATTTGATTCATTCCAAAATAAAGGTTTCTATACATATTTCAAGGTAAGTATAACAGCTAGTTTAAAGATTGGCAGCAAGCTGAAGAAAATTGAGACTATCAGAGTGACAGTAAAGGAAGAATACATCGTTTGGATAAGGAAGGGTGTTACTTTGTCTTTTGAGAGAGGACAGAAAAACATATATACATATATGTATTCTCCGAGTGAGAGGGGAAAATAAGGAATACCTGATAGCTTTATTCAATGACAGGCAATAAGAATATCAACGATGAAATCATTTAAAATATATTAAATACTTCAGAATGTCCATGTATGTTAGGAAAAAAAAAATCTTATGATGATTCTATAGGCCAACTCAGGAAGTTCTATAAAATTTTACCACAATGGCCCATAACTCAAAAAATCTCTAATGTGTTTATTTTAGTGAAGAAAGACTTACAAAATAGATACTTGTATAGCACCTTGATTTATATGGAAAGCAATTTAGAAAAAGTATTTTTAAAGCAAGTCCTTCAGAAAGGAAAGATGATTAATTACAGAAGCATTAGTTTTAAGAATGAAGCAAAGCAGGGTACGTTTTGAGTAATATATTTTGGGGGAGAGAGAAATTTCACTAGCTAATCCATTGTCTTTCATGTCTGAATGGCCATTCATTGTTGAATTAAATAAAGTTGATGACATAGCAAATTAATTTTTGCAGCCTAGGTCTCTGTAGTGAAATTGATGTCAATAGCAAACTGGATGGAACCAATGCTCTATTTTATAAAACAACAGTGTATGTAGTAATCTTTAAGTAAACTGAGTTATTTTGGAATAAAATTACACAAGAAAAAACTTAGCATATAAACTACACCTCTGCCTCAATACTCAGAAAACTAAATTCATAATTAAAAAGAATGAATGAATAAAATCACTGTTCCTGTGTGTTACATACTCTCAGCAAGAATTTTGTTTTTATTCAATGTGTAATAAAAAAAAGAAAGTTCTTGTCTTAGCTACTTGAAACTTACCCTTTGCCTGATTATAACAGTGATAGATTATTTAACACCATCCTCATGACTCTGGTACAGTCTGGCTTTAGCTTAGCAACATTCATAATGAGGGATAATTAAGATAATATTGGACTGTGCCACAACAGAACAATCCACAGCTTTGTTATCTTACTTAATCAATGCATCAGCAAGGGAACAGAGGCCGTATAATGTCACCAAACTGATTGAGGAATTTTTCATGCAGTTGTGATAAATCATCCTCTTTCCAAAACATTACCTTGTTAGCTAGCAGCTAAAATGGTCCCTATGTTAATATCTCACACTCAATTCTGTAGTCTTTCCTGGGGAATTCATTTCATTGACTTCAGCTATGATTGAGCAAAGGACTATTGATTCAGACCCCAAAGGCTTAAGGTAATAACTTTTCACAGACCTTATAACTAATTGCATTGTCCCAATTCATTACAATACACCTCTCAACCCTTGTAATAAAGATTAATTCATTGAATCCAATGAACGTGGTTTTCATGCTGGCCAGTATTCAAAGCTACAGATTTAGATCAATGCGGTTTTACATATCTCTTTGAGGTGCCTATAATAGTGTAAATTCTTTATCAAATCAGTATCACACACTTTTGGAGACACTTGGCAATCTATCTCAGCTATTGACAGTTCATATTCTAGATCAACAAAACACAATTTTAGTCTGTTTTTACTTGGAACATCTATATATTGATGAGATAAAACAACCCCGACCAGAAACATTCAGAGATAAGCTTAGAGATGATGCAAAACTCTTAATTAAACAAATCTGAAGATATTTATTCCTCAAGACATTTTAGATGAAACAAAACAAAACAAAAACAAAAAAATATTACTTCATCCCAAATCTTACCTCATTCTGGTTTAACCTCAGTTGTACGGACTAACAATGTTTGGAGTTACCCCAATGTTCAGCAATAGGAGAGCTGTTGGGAAAAGAAAGTCCAAATTGCTACTAATATCAGGGCCAAATAACTTTTCTTAAAACCCCTTATACTGAAGTAATAAACTCCCGACCTCAGTGACTTAAAACAATACAGGCATATTTCTTGCTAATGCTATCTGCCCACAGGGCTTGCCTAGGATCCTACCCCCTAGTTTTGCTTCTCTAAGTGAACAATAAAATTAGATTACTCATAATAATTTTGACCAATTGTACATGAGATTTTTCCCTCTAATCTTCCCAATAGAGTTTCCAATATCTTACAGACTTTCTCCTGTTCTCTTCTTCCAGGCTATAACTGCTTCCCTTAGAATACATGCAGGTTGTGAATAAAATGAAATGGACCTGTTTACCACTCATCTGCCATTAATTTCCTACCACTGGAGAGTGGTCATTTATAAAGTTACAGTTTTCTAAATAATCAGCAATATTCTTCCTGGAGTTGCCAAAAGCAGCCTTTGAATTCAAAGACCATCTAGCAAAATCTTGCTTAGCTGTGAAAATAAGCCTGAGGATGATCTACCAAGCATACAACCCACGAGCGAAATCATTTACTATAATCCACAACAAAGACGCTTTTAAATAGAAAAGCAACTGAGTTGGAAACTTTTCCTTCTGAGCCACAGCAGCAGCAAGGCAAGGGCAAATAAATGAAAAAAAAAAGGCAGGCACACCAGCCCACAGAACCAAAGCAGTGAGGACACTGGGATGTGTTACAATGCACCACTAGTGCTCAATTTCAAAGGATGTATATTGGAATATTGCCTGAAAATACTATTATTATCCTAAAAATGACTTATGTGCTACTTCACTAGCAATAAGAATTATTGATATTATAAAATGACAGCACAAATAGTGACTTATACACCGCAATACTGAAGCATGAAACTTTCTCACTATGCTGCTTGGCCGTAAAATTGATACAAAACTGATTTTCATAGTTGACAGGTTATTTTAAAGAAAGAAAGATACATTTCCATTTTCAGCAAATGTAGCATATAAAAATCAGGATACACCCAGGGGGTGAAAATGAAGCCTATCATGTGGTTGGTAAAATAAACCCTACAGTAAAAAGATAAATAAGCAAATGTTTTTAGTTACCTTTTCTACCCTGACTGTGCTGTTATTTGTAAGGAGGGGGAAAAGTGAAAGTCTGACAAGACTTGTTATGGAAAATCACACAAAAGATCATTAAAAGAGATACATTCACTTTCGGAGAGGCAACATAAAACAGTGACTAAGAGACAGATTTGGAATCAGAAAGCCTTATGTTCTAAAGTCACAGGTTTTCTGCTAACTAGGGAATGATTTCATGTAAGTTGCCTCTCCAAGCCTCAGGGTCTTCATCTGATAAATGGGGTGCTACTATCTTATTCATCATGTGTAAATATTTAGTAAAATATATTTAGTAAAATAAAGCCAACACATTGCTTGATGAAAAGTCAGTGATATTTGTAATAGAAGAGTATGACTAGATGGTCACTCAAGTAGGAATCAATGAACCTAGGTGTATCCCAATCAGAACACTAACTCAGTGTCTCGACTTTTATGCTTACCTCCAAATCTTTCATGTTCCTATCTATAAAACTATGAGAAAAGAGAGGAGGTGGGCAAGAACATTCATTCATTCATCCTTTCATTCATTCCCGTCTCTTTTACTGAGCACTTCTATGGGCTAAGCACAGGGCACAGTGGATACAATGATGAATGGGTCAGTCTCTCTGTTTCAGGCATTGACCATCTAGTGGGGGCATCAGAGAAGCAAAGAGAATAAGGACCACATAGCAGGGTCACCATTTTAACAGTGTGCTGTGGAACACAGAGAAGAGATTAATTAAAACTGCCAGGAAAAGTCAGAGCTTGCTTAATCTGTGAATACTATGTGTACTGAATCTTGAGAAATAATTTTTCAATGTCGTTTGAGAAGAGGAAGTTGAATTACTTTCCAGAAGGAAGAACAGATGTGAAATCAGAGATGAGTAAATGACACTGTTGAATTAGAAGGGCAATTGATAGTGAGTTCAGTGCCACAACTGGGGACACAAGCAAATTCAATCTAGCCTGGAGTCTTTTCTGAGGAGGCAATATAGGAAGCTTCATCACAATTTCTGGACAAGAGCTTCAAGTTGAGGTCTGAGCATTTGTGAAGAACTGTGTCAAATGGTTGGATATATAATAAGTCACAGTTCTGTGGAGTGGGCAGCAAAAAGGGATTTCAGTAGGTGACAGTGTTCTTCAATTTGTCAATCTTTTGGAAGAACTCCAAGGTTTTGATCAAATATTGAGTCAAAAAGGCAAAATGGACATTTGTAAAATGTTTGGAAGAGAAACTGTAGTAAGAAAGACAAGCACAATCAAAGAGGCTAAATTTATCTCCAAATCCAATGGGCAAGTAAGTATCATTAGACTTCCAGGTCACGCTGCAGACCTGGAAGACGAAAGGTAAGAAAGAAATTCACCCTGTAAGTGCTGACAGGGTTACAGGTACCTGCAGCTACCCAGTGAACGTCAAGGAAAATCATAAATGCACAGATCTGCTTTTCAAAATGATTAACCCTAGAATTTCTTTTAGACCACTGACTTTTTATCTTTTTTCCCAGAACAGATGATCCATAGCTAAAATAATTTACTTTATCTCAAGAGGTAGGTAGGTAAAATACTTGTATTTTTAAGCTCCCCATTCTATTAGAAGTGCATAAGTTTCGACCTTGTAAACCTTTTCTGAATAAGCTCTTGTTTAACATCCCGCTTGTCACTTTTTCTTTATTCACTTCATCAGCTACAAATCAAAATCAAGACATAGATTCTGCCCATCGTCTGAGATCCCAATTACCATTCATTCTCTCATTCGAAGGGAACATGATTGTGATGGTTAGCAATCTTGGTAATTATCATGCAGGAGGGAAGGTGAATTATTCTGAGATGATCCTTAGAAAAGATGAAAATGTGTAATACATGTCTCTTATAACATTCTGAGAATGCTAAAACATTAGAACTATTTTTTTGAACCTTACAAAAAGGAAGGTTATGCTTTTGAAATGCAAAGAAAAAAAATAGTCTGTTCTTTGAAGCATGTGGTGGTTAGTATAGCATCATGCATACTAAACAACTCATTGGAAAACCAGAATATTCCACATTTTAAATGCCACATATCATTGACAGCAATCACACATTAGATTTCTGGCAAGTGAAGGTTATCATTCAACATAACAACACAATTTCTTACCTTCTCACTTCCCTAATACTGTACTAACAATACCATAATACTTCCCAAAACAATCATCAGTGTATACTTACTTGGTCCCCATCATTAAATAAATTAAATTTTTATCTACCATTTCTTTTTTTACATGACTTTTCTTTTTTAAAAACCCTAAGTAATAAATTTTATTTATTAAAAAAAAGCCTCATCTATTTGGGAATATCACATGTTTACCAAAATCCTAGGTAAGATATTTGTATCACAGAATGCTGTATTTGCTTACTGCCAAGTAATATTTTAAGCATGTGACCAAATATGACTCCAACAATATTTAGAGGAAGTTTGGGGCCAGGGGAGGAGCAAAACTAATCAAAAATCTCCACACACACATATGTGTACATACATACACTCACATATATTTCTAAAAACATGGAACATTTTCTTGTAGCATTTTATATATTAGCCTAATCTCTAATTCAGTTTGGGGTTATATTATAGTTTTATTTAAAATTTTTAAAATTATTAAACTTGAATCAAAGTACATGCCCATCCTCACTCATCATAGCATCACTGCATCACTTCTTAATGTCATTTGCCTTCTCTTCAATTACCATGCCTGGTCCCCTTGGTGCTGGAAGTCCAACCCTCTACATGTGCTCTAGATCCCATATCTTGTCACCTATCAAGGACATGAAGACATCACATGAGCAATTTTTTGATCTCTCTTTTTTCACTATCAATTTTTACCTTTCCTATTCATCAGCATGAAAACACAGCATTATGTCTGTGATTTTAAAGAACCAAGAGATAAACAGCAAGCCAGAAACTTCTCCTGACACCTCTACCCTTTTCAACTTCTGCCCCATTTCCCTTTTTCAACCACAGCAATAATCCTCTGAAGTATTTTTTTCTACTCACTTTCTTCAATCTTTCTTTTCACCTTCTCTTGACCTCTTGCAGTGGTCTTCACAAAACGAAACCCGATGGTCAAGTGTCAGTACTCTTAGTGAACTATCTGCAGCGTTATTCTCTTTCTCAGAAATCTTTTTTGGTTCCCAGCAACAGCACATACACTTGGTTTTCCTCCTAAATTTCAGGCTGCTCCATTTTATTCTCTTTTGTCAATTGTTATCACCTGGGGTCCTTAAATTTGGAGTTCCTCAGTCTCCAGCACTCAAAGATTTTCTGTTTTCTACATAGTCATTGATTTGGTTGTCTCTTCTTAGGTCATGGCTTAAACCAGTAATTGGACAATGAACATCTGTACATTTTTTATCCCCAGCGTAGATTTCTCTGAGGTCTTGATTTCACAACCCAGTACAGAGTGGAAAATATTGATCATGGGTTAAGTAAGAAGAGGACTAAAACTTGACTACTGGACATAATAAGAAGCCTTGATGTGTTACTTTAGTGTGCAGATGGGGTTGAAATCCTGTTAAGAATAGTTTCAACAGAAAAAAGGAGGAAAAAATTGGAGACAGTAAGCACTGAGAAGTATCTCAAGGAGCTTTTCTATAAAAGGGAGAAGAGAAATGGGGCAATACCCACAAGAGAGGATTTTATGTTGAGAAATATTATAAGACAGTGTTCCTGGTACATATGTAAAATTGGCAAGATATTTTGACATACTCAGTTTGGGAGGTTTGTCAAATTTGAAGAACACCTGAAATTCAAATGTGGAATATATATATATATTTGAAGTATACTAATTATAGTTAAATTCCTCACAACTGTTAATAAGGAATGATGAAATGATTTCCAGAAAGAATAATTTGATGTCATAGGGTATATCTTTGCTCAACAGGTCTAAGTTTGATTCAATAAATGAGAATGACTAGACAAAAATATCACACATCTACCACTTTTCATAAAACAATTCAAATCTGTTAAAAAGTAATATAAAAATATTCATCAAAAATTGTCTAAATTATATTTTAAAAACAATACCTATTCATTTTTACTTTTCTTTTATGAGTGCTATTTTATATCTATTTTTACTTTTTTTTTAAATTCAATTAATTTTCCATGTTTTTCTTCTGTTACCAAGATTTTGATTAATTCCATATTTTCTTCAGTTTTTCCCCAAATGTTGTTTTTTTTTTTAACATCTTTGTTAAAAAAGTTGTGTTTATTATAAAATAGACATTTCTGGGTTTTTAAAAACAGAATGCAATGTGGAAAATGATGATGAACATGACATTAAAAGTCTATAGGAATAACAAGAAAAGAGTTTATATGAAATATTCTAGTTAGCACTTGTAACTGCCCTTTTAGTCACAATGGCCAATTGTATAATTTATCACATTTGAGAAATGACTTTCACATGTATAATCTTAATTGATCTTCCAAATAATTCAATGAACTAGATTTTAATCTCTATTTTGCAAATAACAATTTCAGTCCTCCTTTTAATCACAAAGTTAGTATATTCAGTATCAAATTGAAGTCTTTTAACCTTAGAACTCTTTTTGCTAATATTACCAATGATTAGACTTGGTCTTTGTCTGGATCAGAAAGTTTCAAAGTCCTACGAGTAAGAATCTGTCGTGGTTTTCCTTTCTATTTTTCTTCCTTGTATCTTTAGCTGCTATATCTGATTCTGTACTCCTAAAAATCCCAAATAGCTCATGAGTGATTACAGAAAATGCAGATTCTACATAGGACAATACATATTCAAGGGCAAAACAGACATAAAGAGATCTTCTGCTATAAATTAATCCAAAATCTTGTAATTAGATAATAACAAATAATAACAAAGATAATAATAATAACAGATAATAATAACAAATAATAATAATAGCAAAGATAATTTATACAAATTTTCCTGGTCCCTAGTTTTAATTTACTTTAAATTTATTTCAACATAGATGTCACTTTTAGGTGATAAAAACATATTTTTTTATTTTGAATTTATCATTATAAATAACAATATTTCAGGATTAAAATGGATAAGGAAGGATTTTTGAATAAAAACATGTTTAAATGCTGATTACAAACAACTGCAGAGTTTTCCTATTTTTTTGTTAACAAAGAAGTTTCTAAGATCTTCTATAAGCTTATTCTAAGTGGCATGCATCTTATACATGCCATAGTTTGTGTAAAATCCAGTGTGTGTAGGATCAATAGAATCAATGCAGTTTGGAAGCTTTTTAGTTTCAAGATGTTATCAACACACAGATAAGATAGTAAACATTTTAGACATGTTAAATTGGGACATTAAGAATAACTTTATTAACTTAATAATGAGTAATCATTTCCTTATATTTCTAAACCTTGATGTCCATTATACAAAGCCCTCCAACACTTTACCAAAAACAGTATTAATGGATTTTCACAGTTGACTAATCTTTTCTTGCAAATCATCATGGTAATATTTATTAATATTTTTGAATGATCAGAATTTTAGCTACTTTAAAACTTTAAAAATGATTCTATATTTATACAAATTTTCCTGGGCCCTATTCAAGAAAGACAAAAAATCCAAAAGTGTATGATTTCAAAGCTCACTCAGAAGATTAAATTTTGTATAAAATTGATTAAAATTAATTGTTCATAATAGAACTAGAAAATGAAATATAGCAAAATTAATTTTTACTAAATCAGGTCAAGTCATATTTTTTCTCATTAAAATTATTGTTTAAAATTCTATGCACACAATACTTTCTTCTAAAAATTATTCAAGAATTATGAAAATATAGAATTCTTCCATTTTCATTATTGAATTAATTCTGACCATTTGAGGAAAACAATCTTGGTCATAATCCCATTTCTGAAGGCTATTTTCTTATTGTTAACTATGGAGGCATGGGGTAATCTGAACTTTTAAAAGATGAAAAGTGTGTTGAATCGTGTACTAATAATAGTCTTAGTTTATTTAAAGAATAAATAAACCGATGAAATGTATACTTGAATAGCTCCTTCTGCTGCCTGCCATTTGCCTACTGCTAATTTTATAACACAGGGAAGGGATATTCAAATACTTCATATTGTACTTTTATATATAATATTCAATTTTCCTCTTCTCTAATCTCTGTTCACAGAATATGTATGTCCCATGCAAGGAAGATTAAACTGACCCAGATAGAAGAACACTGAGTGTGGTATAATATACCACCTATATTGCATGCTTTTTCTACTTTAATTTCTAGTTTAGTTTTCCATTGTGTGTATTTTGCTGTGATTTTCCCAAGGAAGGCAATTGTCTGTCTTTGCCTTCATTGTATTTTCAATGCTCAGCACAGGGTCTGGTTCAGAGAAGATGCTCACATAGAATTTATTATTAATGAATTAATGCAATAAATATTTTTAAAAGCCTAGTCCTATTTAAGCAGGCATTGATCAACCTCATTGGGAAAGAGCTTGTAATGAGATCTTATTTTCCAAATATTTTGCAAATAAAATTGTTCGGGGATTTGTATTTATGTAAAAATGGATAATTTAACTTCAAAAGTATTTTCATCTTTAACAGAGTGTATGATGGTGTATCTCAAAATGTATGCTTTCTTTTCCTCTCCAAGTAAAAATAATTTTAGAGATTTCTGAAACTGCATGTGTAGGTGACTTTTGCAAAAACTGCTTCTTGGAATCTAGTAAGTCAGTCAAAGAAAAATATTTAAAGGAATAAACAGGCTTTTTAAAAACAGCTTTAAAAACGTATCTCAAATCCTCTCTCGTGGAGTCAACAGAAACAGGTGGAAACTGTGCTTTTCTGAGGGAAGAATTGTTATTTTTAGGGCAAAGGAGTATTAATTCAGATTAACGACATTTTTACTTAGTAAATCTCCAGATGCTAACAGACACTTTTCCTGGATGAAAAGGATATAAGAACAAAAGGATGAAAAATAAAAGGATGAAAGATTATAAAAATTAAAATTAAAAAAGGACACTACAAAAATGTATTAACATAGTCCAGTGTATATATTTGTATAACTTACAGATGGAGACAATGAATAAATTATGTATTCCTAGTTTTTTCAATTAAGTAATGAGGATTTAGGGAGTTTTTGTTTGAATGTGGGTAGATGTGTGTGTGTGTGTGATGACAGACTCTGTATTGGAGAGTTGAAGCCTTAGCTTTTTAACCACAGTTCTGTGTTACTCAGAGATCATTATCAAACATTTTATTCCATCTCACTCAACAATTTGGTGACATTAAAAGATCTTGTCTTTAAACATATACAAATAAATATCGAAAGTAAATCATTTTTCTACAAAAATATTATTTTAGAGTCCTATTTAAAAAAGGTAGTATTAGAGAATACATAAACTTGGTTTCCCAGTGATATAAAAGAAATTTTAGGAGCTGACTGTAAGTCTACATTAAAATCAGAAGTAGACAGCCCAGGATGATCTCAGCCATTTCATGCGTTTGGACTGAGTAACAAGAAGGGACTCAAGTCCTCTGAAACAATGACGTATTTCTTCAGTTCCCTATATTTCTATACATCATAAATGACTTTCACAAAGAAAGATTTCTTTTCCTTTTCTGTATCTAACCAGGGTTGTGACTTTTTATTTTCCACTTTTAGGACTTTATTAACGAATTCCAGATGCCCATATTGGCATAAGTAACTTTCCAAGGGAGAGTCACAGCAACCGGAAAGAGGATCAAGTCTCACCTCGAATTTCCTTGAGCAAACCTTTCGGTGTCTGCACACAACAAGTATAAAGCAAATGAGTAAATATATACAGAAACGAAACAGCCATACCAAGCAAAGCATAGCCTCTTGCCCCCAATTTCATGGGGACCAGCTCCCTGATTTCATTCGGGAACTCGGTTGCATTGCTACAGAGATGCTTCCTGCAAATTGCTCTCGCGTCTTCACTGCGGATGCCACAGAAAGTCAGCGCACGCTAGCTGATACTCGTTGTTTTCGACTTTTGCTCAGCTGTGTATTCCTATAACAGAGCACTTCTGCTATGGGGAAAAATATATTTACAATATATCCTTTTTGCTTTTTAAATGAATTCCCAGTACATGGTAAAATATGTTATAGACCTAGATAGCATGTATTTTAAAAGAAACACGTTGACACTCTATTATCCAGAATAATTTTTTTTTGTACTGAACATTCAATATTATATCTCAGTTGAAATCACTTGGAAACATTAATCAATCTGGTTTACTGGTCAGGGGAGGTGGCAAGTTGTCAGGGTGAATTAGTGATGAAGTCTGAGGAACTTTAAAGACATATTTGTAAAATGGTATTGAAAGGATCTGACACTGATTTTTCCCCAATTCCCCACCACACTGCTGTTGAAATTACCAATAATTTGTAAAATGAAGAATGATCATTTCAATGTAGGCAAGAATGATGTTCAAAAGTCAGAAACAGATTATGTATTTTCTTATTTTAAAAAGTGTGTGTAAGCCAATGTCAAAGTAAGAGCTAGTTGACAACCTCTGTGTTTCAAAAACAGCAACAAGTCCAGGAGAGGGCAGCACCTTTGAATAGACTCACCAAGACCTGCTACCTTAGCACAAGCTAGAATAGTGAATGTGAGGTGTGAAACGGGTTAGCTAACATGCAATTAAATGCTATCAACCCTTCATATCACAGTATTTAGGGTTGCTACATTTAGCAAACAAAAATACAGCATGTCCAATTAATTTGAAATTCAGAGAAGCAACAATGAATGGTTTTAGTACATGTATGTCCCGTGCAATATGTGGGACATACTTATACTGCAATGTTTGCTATTATCTGAATATCTTAATATTATTATATTAATTTCTTAATATCAATTATCCTAATATCATTATCTACTTTTAACAGTTGCAGAATCTAAGGTATAGAGAGGTTAAGTAGCTTGACAAAATCACAGAGCTAATTTGCAGAGGAACTGGGATTCAATCCCTGTCAGTTGGGCTCCAGAGTGTGTACTATTTCCTATACATTTGCTTTCACTATTAAAATGGACAGTGTTTTTCTATTTTTTAACATAGATAAATGGTACATATTGTTTGTAATTGGTGAAACCTACAGCTGACCAAGAAACAATTTTTTGAAAGTGTGTTTTTTTCACTGTAGTATACAGGGAGTGATTTAGTAACATGTAGCATGACACTAATGCTTTTTTTAAAAATTAAAGTGTAGTCGATTTACAATGTTGTGTTTATTTCTGGTGTACAGCATAGTGATTCATTTAAACATGTGTGTGTATATATATATATTCCTGTTCATATTCCTTTTCATTATAGGCTATTATAAGATATTGGATATATTGTCTGTTCCATATAGTAGGACTTTGTTGTGTATCTATTTTCTATATAGTAGTGAGTATCTAGGAATCTGAGCTCCCATTTTATACTTCCCCACCTCCTTTACCGCTGGTAACCATAAGTTTTTTTCTATGTCTGTGAATCTCTCTGTTTTGTAAATAAGTTCATTTGTGTCCTTTTAAAAAAAAATTCCACATACAAGTCATAGCATATGGTATTTTTCTCTTTCTGGCTTACTTCACTTATTATGACAATCTCCAACTCCAACCATGTTGCTGCAAATGGTATTATTTTATTCTTTTTAAGGCTGAGTAGTATTCTTTGGTACGAAATATATATATTTTGTATATATATATACGAAATCTTTTTTATTCACTCAGCTGTCAAACATTTATGTTGCTTTTTTATTCACTCAGCTGTCAAACATTTATGTTGCTTCTATGTCTTGGCTATTGTAAATAGTGCTATGAACATTGGGGTGCCGCTGTCTTTTCAAATTAGAATTTCCTCTGGATATATGCCCAGGAGTGAGATTGCTGGATCATAGGGTAAGACTATTTTCAGTTTTTAAAGGACTCTCCATACTGTATTCCACAATGGCTGCACCAAATTGCATTCCTACCAATAGTGTAGGAGGGTTCCTTTTCTCCACACCCTCTCCTAATGCTTGTATTTTTTTTTTGATCAAGTAAGTTCCTTTCTACAATTTATACTAATGTTATAATAATCATAGACTTCTAAAATATTTACACAGTTTTTAATCACACTTATTAATGACATTGTAATTTGGGACAGTGAATAAATGTTCAATATTAAGAAAATACTTAAATGATAATGTATTAAGAGAGTGGACAAATACAGAGAGAGTAGTGTGGTAGGTAGAATTCCAAAATAGACTCTTCCCCAAGATTTCCTGCCCCAATCCCTAGGACTGAGTAAGATGAGATATCATGTCCATGATTATGTTAGGTTATATGGCAAAATAAATGCTGCACCTATCTTTAAGGCTACAAATCAGTTGACCTTGAATTAATTAAACGGGAGATTATGTAGATGGGCCTAATCTAATCACACGAATACTTTAAAGCAGAGAGTTTTCTCAGCTGATCACCGAGGAGAAAGTAGAGAGCTGCAAAACAGGAGAAAGGTCTTTTGTGCCTTGCTGGCTTAGTGAATTCTCCACAAAGGCCCGAGTGATCCTGTAGGTGGATTCTTCACTGACACCCAGGTCAGAGCTCAGCCTCACAAGCACTTGGGTTTGTCTTGTGCAAACCTCAACAGACAACTCAATTGAATCTGCCTGGAGTCCTGATCTTTAACACTGTGAGCTAATAAAAGGGTATTGTTTTAAGCTGCTAAATTTGTGGTAATTGTCTATGCAGTGATAGAAAACTAGCACAATCAATAATCGTGATTTCCATGAAACAATAGAACATAATGGTTTACTATGTCATATATCATGAAATAATAAGAATATAAAAACAAATATATGACTCAAACTAACCCAGACATTGATAGGAAACATTAATGTTGCTTAACTATGAGAAATAGAATTGCAGTTAATTTATTTCAAAATGACTTTGGGCAAGTCAACTACACCCTTTCTCAGTCTCTTCATCTTGAAAATGAAGCTAATAGTTTTGTCTAACTTGTAGGGTTGGTTTCAGGTTTATGAAATAATTCATGTATAGCACTAAAGAGAGGGTCTGCCACATAGCACGTGTTCAGTAACATTAGCTAATATAATAAGTGCCTGGTAATACTGGTCAAAGTATATTAACTCCATCAGTTACCATGAGAGAAAAAAATGTTGCATTGGGATTCTCATCTTCAGGTATAAATTATTCAGTTATGAAATTATTATTATACTCTTGTTAAGTACTTTATTATATTACATTTTAAAAGTAAAAATAAAAAGATAAAACCCTTCATTCTGTAATTTATCCTGAAGTTACTATATTTGGTAAAATTACTTTATTTGGACAAAGGCAAATTAAATGTTAATTTAAGTAACTCCATACTCTCTGTGTGGTGCAGTGTTTCCAATTTCCCATTCATTCTTTTCCACTGAGGTATCAAATAAGTAGAATTGTTTTCCATTGTGTAGGAAATACCCTGGCAAAAACAATTATGGTTAGGACTTGTTTTAAATCAGGGCATCTGGGAAGTTCTCTCTGAGAAAGTGATATCTGAAGTAAAGGATAAATGAATATTATTGATAAAAAGAATGAGAAGGTGGAAATGGGTAAAGGAAGGGATTTTTCACTTCATCTATTTTTATCATTTGTTTAAAAATTTTGGTAGGTGAATATTTCAAAGATATTTTATTTCCTGTTAAAGTCCTTTAGGGACTGTAAAATCTTTCTGTCATCTAATGAAGAATGCCATCTAAATCTGATTATAAAAGGTGCTGTCATATCCAACTTTCCTTGTAATAACGTGTTATCTGTATTTCCTGTCACGCTACTGCTGATTTTCAGTAATTATTTCAGCCCTTGATCTCTTGCACATCATTGGTTGCTATCATCTAGGCAGGGTTGTCATTTATTTGCCCAATTAATGGTGCAGAAGACAGTTCCTCAACACTTTGTCTATTTCAGGAGACATATTAACTATTTACACTTTGCTCTATGCTATGTGTTATTTTGAGGGAGAATTATTACTTATTTAATTAGTAGATTAGATGAAACCAATTGTAAAGTCAATTGCTATCATTTCTGGTCAATTTTTAAAGGTTTTTCTTATGTTTGTAACTATTATTAATATATTAAGTACATGTTTGTTGAATGTTGCCTTTATTCATGATTTATGGAATTGTATATGTCTGAAGTACACAAGAATATACCACACAAAAACTTTAAATGTGTCCCTTTATCTGTTTACTTTATACCACATTCATGTTAATAACGTTGCCAGAATATTTTGATGTATATTATACATTTTATAAGATATTGCTATGTATTTGTCTGAAATAAATTTACCAACATTTGAAATAATGTTTAAATATTTGGAATATTTTTATTGATCATGTGCAATTATACATGAAAAAGACTATCAGTAGTACAGACTTCAGTCCTAAATTCCAGAAGTTTAAATCCAACTCTCCACCTGACATGTTTATCTAGATATCCCACAATTCAAACTCTACACACCCAAAAGTAAGCTCTTATTTCCCTACCCCTCATCTGTTTCTCCTTTAGTATCAATGTTATGATGAAGTACATAAACTACTTCATGTCACCCAACTAGAAAACCCCTCACACCTTATGTCACTGTTAAATATGACGTAAGGTGTGAGTTAACAGTGTCCTGGTTCCATTAGTATCACCACTGAAACGTATCTCATATCCAGTCTCACTGTCTTACTTCCAGCCTCCTCTGCCTTTTGAAGGAATATTACAATAGGTTTTAACTTATTCCTAAAGACTTCTGTCTAATTTTATTGTTATCCATGGAATTGTGAGTAGTCTTGCTGCAATACATCTTATCAGGTTAATTTCTCTGTAAAATATATCAATATCCTCCCACCACTTAAACTATAGGCTATAAAAGTATCCTTCTTAAACATTTGTTCTAAGTTTTCCAAGGTCTACCTCTCAAGTTTCCTCTTTTGCTTCACCCCTATTCTGACACCATGAAGCAGCCATACTTAACACTCAAATTTCTCTGAAAACATCTCAGATCCTTGCCCTCTGCTTGAATATTTACCTAAACCTCCTTCACCTGTCCTTTTATCATCCTAAAAACATTCTTTTGTCTCTAGTATTCTGCTTTAAACAGATTTTCTTTCCCCTCTCTAATTCCCTATCAGCTGGCAGACAGAATTGACACCCCCTGTTTTATACTCAAAGGCGCCCTGGGCATTGTGGAAATTTAAGTCAGCTGTTCATTAATAAACCCACTCTGGGTGGTGAAGAATCAAACCATTCAGCTCTGTAAAGATCATCCCCTCTGCCCCTTTCATGGATGTTTTTCATGAAAGTTCCCCATCTTGTGCTGGCCTCAATAGTTTCATTACCCTTATGGGCTAGTCAGTACTCAGTTGAAGATGTCAGATGAACTCTCTGCAGACATCTGTAACTTTGTTCCTGTTTCTCTTTCTCCTTCTGGTATTCTGCCTTGAGAATTCTAGCAACTTTAGATTCCCCCAAGTAATAAACTCTCTCAACTCCAGTAGCGCACCAGTATTTCTCTAGTTCCCCCCAAACTCCCACCTGCTCTCCACTGCCATTTTGCAACTTGATAAATAGGCAAGTAGGAAGCTGGGACAGCTGTGGGGTTCACTCTCTTTATTGCCTCTCTTTCGGGGATCACGGGACACAATGCTTGTTGTTCCATGTCTGAAAATCATTTTCTCCATTGTCTCCTTTATACGTCTACTTTGTATTTTGTTTAGGTGGGAAGTGTCTGGTCTCTGTTACTAAAATATCCTCCTAGAAACAGATGTCTACTCAGTGCATGTTCACTTGAAGCATTTTCTGAATTCTTAAACTGCCCAGGGAAAGAGTTTTAGTTAAATGTAACTTCTTGTAAAGCAAAACAATTTTCAGCTGTCTTGTAGTTCTGAGAAGGCAAAAAACAAAAACAGAAAACAAAAAACCTGAAGTTCAGTACTCACCAATGAAAAAGGGTCCTGGTGAGTGATTCTTGCTGCAAGTTGAGATCCCCTAGAGGGCTATACCCCAGAAGTGGAATCAAATCAGAGGTAGACAAGGTCTTGCTAAAAATGTAGCCCAGGAGTGGGTCAGCTCATCTATTCCGTTATTTTAATTTGTTCCATTCTATCTACTTTCCAGAGCAAAGAGGGAATCCTCTCTGGAAGAAGATAGCATTGCCCAGAAGCTCTGTGATATTTCTTACATAATGTACAGAGTCCAATAAAATACTACCAAGTACACCAAGAAAGAGGAGAAAGAGAATTTTATAAAAAGAGATACACATACAGACCAGTACAGAGAAATGATCGTGTTATTTGCATTTTCAGACATAGGTTTTAAAATAACCTGTGATTGTGAAGCCTAACTTGTGATTGATACATTCATGAAAATAAATGAGAAGGTGGAGGATTTAACTAGATAACTGGAATAGAGATCGAGTGGAAATTATAGAAATACCAATCCAAAAATTAAAATTAAGGACTCAATAAATTAATCCAACCATGTTTTGAATAGAGTAGAAACAGCATTAGTGAGCTGGAAAATATTCACACTGGAACACTGAGAGCTGTAAAAATAAAAAGTATAAAATAGAGCATAAGAGAAGGTGGGGTAATTAAAAGGGTCTAACAAACAAGTAACTGAAGTCTTAGAGATGAAGAGCATATATGGGACAAAAGCAACCAAAAGGGATGTTATATCTTCCCACTTAATCTGTTAAGTTTTTATTTACCTGAGTATGTATACTACATGCATTTATTTTTGGTTGTATGTTCATTCGCTGACTATTAAAATTAATTAGATAAAGCCCAAAGTTCAAGAAGAATAAAACATGTGAGTCCTCAGATAAGAAGTATATTCTGAGAACTGAACTGGATAAAGTAAAATATATTCATATCCAGAATGTGAGAGTTATACAGGATGGAGTTATTTCACAGCTGGACAGGGAATGCTCAATCCTTGTCTCTGGGGACCTCAGGATTTCTGACTTGGACTCTTGGCTAAGACAAGACCAGTGGGGTCTATGACATGCTGTTTGAGGCTGAAACTCCCCTGGCAGCTCCCAACGCCAGTATGTTTACTGATTATTTGCACCACTCATGACATAATTGGTCAGATGGCCTGGCTTGAGCAAAGGGGCATAAAGAACTTCACTGGGAACTTCTGCCTGAGCTTTCCTGAAGCCAAGATTCATTGCACAGATTTTGGTGATTCAAACTAGAGAAGTGTGTCCTTGGTAAGCTCTCATCTGGATGTTTCTAAGAGTTCTGATGATTGCCTGCACACTTTCTCTTGTCCTACCTTACCCTTTGCAATTAAATAAAAACCTTAGGTTTTTGTGCTCTATTGATTCCTGTGAGACCTTTCAAATATCTGAACTTGTGAAATTTTTGTAATAGTTAAAATATAAAACATTAAAAATAAAGGAAGTTCATCAAAAAATATCAGGGAATTATATTCAATATCTTGTAATAAACTTTCATGAAAAAGAATATGAAAATGAATATATGTATGTATACGCATGACTGGGACATTATGCTGTAAACCAGAAATTGACACATTGTAACTGGCTATATTTCAATAAAAAAGAATTATAACTACTTTTTAAAATACTAATAAAACTGGAAGATATGAACCATATTTGACTGATGGTCAATCTCTTGTCAGAAACAGTAAACACTGGAGGTAAGTTGAATATTGCTAATATGTAGGAAAAAATTGCTTTTTAAAATTTTGTAGAACCAAATTCTATTTAAGGTATACGATAAGATGAAGACATTTTCAAATGCTAAAACACAAATTTATTTTCTCCAGGTTTACTCTA
Source organism: Camelus ferus (assembly GCF_009834535.1). Taxonomy (NCBI): domain Eukaryota; kingdom Metazoa; phylum Chordata; class Mammalia; order Artiodactyla; family Camelidae; genus Camelus; species Camelus ferus. Next base: position 1,174,251 of record NC_045709.1, read on the forward strand.
ATAAATATTAGAAAATTTTCAGGAAAAAAATGAACCCAGGAAAATGGAATCAGTTAGAAAAGAAAAAAATGGTGAACACACAACTATATTACATAAATCAAAAAACCCAATTATCAACTCTAAAAATGAATATTTTTACTTTGGAATATAAAACAATATCATGATGAAGGTTAAGTAAACAATGCTAAAGTCATTAACTATTAGAAAGCAGTTAGAAATAATTATTCTTCTATAAAATATATCATATGTCAATATATCTGTTAAAATGCAATATAATTATTAATATATGTACTGTTTATTTTGATTGTGAAATAGTTTCTGTTTTTTTAATAAAACTTACAAAATAGGCAAATCTCTAGGTGAACTGATCAAGTAAAAGTAAAAATTTCTAAGTAAAGCCAAAGGGAAATAAAGATAAATTTTTTGAAATAATAAAATGATACTGTGAAATATTATTACATTTGTATATTTAGTTAAAATATTTTTCTAGAAAGAAATCATTGCTATTGACTTAAGAAGTAATAGAAATCCTAAATAAATGAATAGTTGTTAAAGAAATTTCAAGGATAAATCAAATCTCCTGTTTTAAAATCTGTCATTAAAATAGATTTTTATACATTAATCTTTTATATAAAAGACTAAAAAACTAAAAATTTTGTATATTAATCTTACATCCAGAAGCAGCTATTTATAATCTTGTCATCTTTTCAGTTTTTTCTTATTGATTTCTAAGAGTTCTTTTTTTATTGTTTTGCACATACATTTTATTTTTAAAAATTCCTAATATTTTAAAGAAATGAAATAACACATGCAAAAAAAAAAAAAATGAACCCAATACAGAAGTTTCTTTCTCCACCCTCAAACCGACCCTAGTCTATCTAGTTCTGGATCAAAGTCCTTTTTGCATTTTTGCACATTTAAAAATAATTCTTGACAGTCCTAATTCTTCATTTTATCATCTGATTTATCATTACTTTCCAATCTGGCTAACATTTTTATTGTGTTTAGGTTAAAAAAATTTTTCATCTTAAAGTCGTAATGATATTCACACAGTTCACCTTCTAAAAGCTTTATAAATTAGGAATGTTAAATATCCTTTATAATTCAGACATATAATTTACCTGGAATCGTTGTTAATCTCTGTTGAGAATTAATGGTCAACTTTTTTTTCTATATGGGTATTCACTGGCTCTAGCACCAATCCTTGAAAAGATCATCTGTTTCCTTCTGTATAGTGTACCTGATTGGTCACAAATCCAGTAACTGTCACATGTGGAAGAATTTCTCTACTGTATTATGAACCATTGGATTGTCTGTCCATTTGCCAATACTTAACTTCTGAAGCATGATAATTATTCTTGTTATCTGGTTGAGTAAATCCTCCCAACTCTTTTTTTTCCATATAAATTTAGAATCAGCTTGTCATTATGCAGTAAATAGTAGAGTTTGTACCATGACTGCATTGAATTTGTAGATAAATTTGGGGATGATTGACATCTACATAATATCAAGTATTTTATTTTATAAACATGCTATATCCCGTTATTAATTTAGTGATACATAACTAATTCTCAATAATATTTTACAGTTTTCTGTGTTGCACATGATGACAGGCTTGACTTTCATTGCTTTCCTTCCTTCTAGGATCTTGGGCCAACAAAACTTCTGTCCTGAAGGCTCCCCAATATTTTAAATCAAATTGTACTCATATTTTTTATATTCCAGTAATTAGCTCAAAACCCCTTGGTCCACCATTTCCAGCCAAAGAGCATCTCTATAAAGTGGCATGAACAAATATGATGTGATACTTGTGCAAAGTTAGAGCAAAGGGATCAGCCAGAGGCAACTCAGAAAATACTTGATTTATTGTGAAGTCCGAAGTCAAGAAACAGGGGATCATTCAAAAATGTTGCTGAGATTGTTGGTTACACAGCAAAATGTTAAGTTGGATGACTAAATTTTACCATGCACAATATAAATTTCAGACTTATTATAAACAATGAAAAGGGTATCCTAGAGGATGTAGAATAAAATAAATGATAATATTTCTATAATTTTCAGGAAGAGAAGAGATTCTAAAATAAACATTCATACACACAGAAATGAAACTTGAAGAAAACATTGACATATTTAATGGCATCTAATGCCACACATTAAATTTAAGAATATTACCTATGTCAAAAGCCACTAATGACAAGATAAAAAGGCAAGGCAGAAGCAGGAAAATGATCTTTTTTTCATGCAATTAGCACCAAAATAGGCATCCAAAATTAAAAAAAAAAAAGTAAATTGTAGAAAAATGTTCAAAGAAAATAGATACGTAAGCCATAGTAGAAAAACATGTAAGAGATGATGAATCATTAGTATTTACAGAAATTTAAATTAAAACTACAGGACACTACTCCCTATCCTACAGAACGGCAAAAATTAGACATTATAAGTACTGGTAAATTTTGGAAAAAGAATTCTCTTCCACTGGCTGTAGGTATATAAACTGATCCATCAGTTTTAGAGACAATTCAACATTTTATAGAAAACTCATAGGTTCTCGGAACCAAAAATTTAGAAATTTCTCTTTAATTATTCATCTTAGAAAATTTTTACCATACATGCATATGAAAAAATATGGAATATATTAATTTTAGCATCACTTCTTAACAATAAAAAGTAGGAATGATGTAAATGACTATCAAATCTGAATGAGTAAATAGATTATGATATATTCTGGAGTACCTCAGTTTTCCTGGTATCAACTACCATTGCCACACTTCAAGAATTTTGTGAGAGACCAGTCCAAATCAAGAGGCTATAATTAGACATGGTTCTTCCTCTTTGCCTGTGTGCCCTCACACCTTTTGAAGCAGGAAAAAGCAGGATATACTGGTCATGCTTTTCAGTCAACTCTGGACATCATGACCCCCTCCCTAAGCATTGTCACTCACCAATCAGTTCCCATTAGTAAGGATGAGTTTTAATATTATGTCAATTCCTCCACTAGCTTATTTTATTTTTTTAAAAATCAACTAGACAAGACATATGAGCATCATGAAGTCTGAAAGCAGTGACAGGTCCTGGTCCCATTTAAGTCAGTAGTGTGTAGAGGGAGGGGGTTAGAGAAATACAGAATGCAGTGGAGTTTACTTTCTTCCTTTCCTCATAAATTCCATGGATGGTGGTATGTCCCTTCCCCTTTTTTTTTTTAATGTTTTGGCTCCTTTTGTTGGCATCTAGGGTGTGAAGACAAATGAACTAAAGATTAATGATGAAGAAAAACAGCAGGACGCTTAATCTTTTCTTCCTTCTTTCTTTTCTTTTTCCCTTGTAAATCTTTTGACAACACAGAAGCAGACGAGATAAAAATTGAAAAAAAAAAATAAGGAGAGGAATGGAGGTTTAGTGTTCACAGTAAACAGTTGTATTTTGTTATTGAGAAGGAACACGACATGGATGAAACGTGGGAATTGACAAGTGAAGCAAAAGATATATATTCTGATTGACTCTGCTGCTTCTGACCCTAGTTTTACGGTGCGTTTCTCTTCAGAGTCTGTACTCACCACTTGCTAATTTTTGATGAATTTGTGCTACCCTTAATCTTTTCTGGATCACCTTTTGGTAATAGAAGTCCTTTCTACTAATGTGCATTATGAAATATCTTTCTAGAAATATTTCCCAAAAGAGAAAAAAAAAAGGTATCTGAAATGATTCACTGTGGAAGGATTATGATGAAAATGGGGAGATTTGACTTCTGGCCCTATTTTATTTCATGAATTAAGCACTCCAGCAATGATGTGCTTGTAAGATGTAGTCTGCTGAACAGTGCTTTCTTCATCTGGGTCACTTTCTGATGCTGAATGTTGTCTGAAAACTCTAAAATAATAAAAAAAATAATGCAAAGATATGTCTGACTACAAATTACGTTATATTGGTTTGACTACATTGTTGTTTTTAGAGACAATTCTACATTTTTATATTTTCTGGGGTTTTACAGTGTAGGGTATACTTGGAATTAAAAATCATGCTGGAAATACTTCAGAATACTAGGTCTAGTTTTGGTGATTCAGATCATCAGCTTTGTTATTATGGCAAGTTATTTAACCTTTTTGCTCTCCAGTATCAGGAATTTTAAAATGAAAAGTTTGGACTTAACCATTATAAAGTTACTTCAAAATTACCCTGTGCCTTTTCTTGTTTCATCTAGCATGATTTCAAACTTGCACCTACCTTCAATTTGTATATTTGACATTATATAAAATATAGTAATTCTCTATATTTCAATTTAGTGTTAAAGTTAAATTTAGTAAATTTCATGCACACATTATTAATTTTACACTGCAAAACACTTTTCGATTCATAAAATTTTGATCTTTATAGAAGTATAGGTCTGAAAATCATTCCTTTTTTTTTCATTGTATTCTATAAGCCGCAAGCCTTGAAGGAGTGAAAATACTAATTTATTTCAACAAATCAGAATGTAGCCAAAGAAGCATCCTGGAAACAAGACTCTGTGATCTTAATGTGCTGTGCTTCCAATTAGATCATCTACTAAGCAATTTACTTGAAGGTAAACATAGGGAATTGTAGTAAGATGATTAAAAGTGATATTCTAGGAACAGAATAGAAGTTTTCATTGTCTAAATGATTTGGACACAGACCTCTAGTTTCATAGCTTTGGATTTCTTTCATTGCAAAATTATGTTGCATCTCTGTAATTTTCCTTTTTGGCACAGAGGACAGGTGTTCTACAGATGGAGAGACAGTTGTGGTTTTATGGGACTTCCTCTCCCAAGCACATTAGGATTTGTCACTCACAGGGGTCCTCTTTCTAGGAATGACAAATATCCTCATGCACACTTACTGTCAAAAAAGACTTTAGCATCTGGGGGAAAAAAAGACACATTTTACCTTTACTGAGTGTGGAACAAGGGATGAAGGAAGGTTCCTAGTGCAGTCTAGATACTGGATGTATAAGAAGATTATATAAGAGAATTTTATATGTGGTGTCTCATGGAAAAGAGGCTATATTGCAACACATACTAGTTTTAATCCAGGAAAAAGCTACCCCTACTCCAACATACACACAAACAAATTGCAAAAGACATGCCATGTAAACAGATGACAGGTCTCTGGTGACAGTGACAGAAGTTACAAGATACTTGTGGAAATGATAAGAGATATTGAAATGAAATCTACGGTTCCATTTATCTGCCCACAAGACAGTTTGCAGACCAGGCTTGGCCATCTTTCAGTGAACTAGGTCTATAGAATGGTTCATAAAAGCCCTGTGGGGAGCAGTAAGTGTGGAATAATTAGCAAAAAGCCCTCATCAGTGGCAGCGTTGGTTGGGTAGGATAGATGAAACGGGGGGTTTGATTAGTTCCTTTTGTGTCCATAACCCCTGACCCTCTCTAGTTAATTGAAACTTTCAGTAAACCCACTTGATATTGTCTGGGTTCCCAGTGGTAAGAGTATCTGAACCAGAGTGTCTTGCTAACACAGCTTTAATTTGGATTTCATGTTTTGCATCATATTCTGGATATAATAATTTTATTTTCAAGTGGGAGATTTGAAGTATTAGCTACTAATGCAGTTTTAAAAAATATGATGTGGTTATTCCACAGAAAAAATCACGCTGGGGGAAAAAAAAAACAAACCTGACTGTAAGAAAATGTGTTTCTTCACCAGGGCAAAACTATTGAGTTTGACTGAACATTTTAAAATGCAGCTTTGTTTTTTTGGTGATAGATTTCATCTTAAAAACTTGGAAAAAAAATTAGTACATTTGCCTTTTTGCATAAATTTAGGAAAAGAGAGATCATATTAGTGGTGAAAATCAAGAATCTAGAGAGTTAGTACCAGATCTAAATATCCACTAGAAAAAGCAAACAGATGAATGAAAAACACAAAAAGAAAAATCCTAGTTTTGTTCCTCCACAAAACACTCAGTCTTTTATTCTTGAATTGTAAATAGACATTAGGTATTGTTTCTGGTCACTGGAGAGGGATCTGGAAACAAGAGCATAATTGTAATCTAATTAAAATAGGAAAATGAACCTCATTACTAAGAACAACAGTAGTTTTTTAGCATTCTCAGAAATATGACTAGTATAAAATGTTGGTATCATGAGATTACTAAAGAAAAACAACAGTGAAAGAAACAATCACCTTCAAATTCAATTCATTTTTTTCTTACAGTTTTTAATTCATAGAAGATACATATGTTTGCAGATTGCATTTTGAGAATTTTAAGTTAAGAATGCAAAAATAAATGCTTATAAGTAAGGAATAAAGTAATATTTAGGTTGATGGTCTAAGTCAAGCAATAAGTCACATTTTGCTACAGGTGTGTTTTACGTGATGGGGGGATACGTATAAAAGCTGCAGTTTGTAATGTACGCTAAGCATCCTTACAAGATTAAATAAAAACGCAACTTTCAAAATATGCTAGGTTTAAATGATTAGCTTTATATCATATTAATAACCAAATATAGTACAATTAATTTCCATTTTAATGAACTTTTCCATTTTTCTGTTCTGAGACTCTCTTCGGTTGTTCAGTATCTAATATTAAGAAGTAATCACTGACTTCAATCTCCCGTGTCTGGCCCTCTATTCAGTTGTTCAGTATCTAATATTAAGAAATTATCTCCGACTCCAATCACCAGTTTCCCTTGCAGTTTCAGTGATAGGGAGCAACTTGTTAGTGTGATACTGTTTTCCTAATTAAAGACAGTGCACTTAATCAGAGTCAGAATGGCAAAGGCATGGTTTTATGAATCTGCAGGTTAACCTCTCTGAATACTAATTAGCCTATGAAAGCATCAAGCAACAGTCTTAATTCAGAGTAGATAATCCATAAGCATTATGCTATTGAAAAGTCTGTTTGATCTGAAATTTTATTTATAAGGAATGATATCAAAGGTCACACAATGTTGAAAACCAGTCTGTATACACTTAATTAAACATCTCAAGTTTAATTACTAATCCTTCAGACATTAAAAAAAAATACTGTTAGTATATGACAGCCATGATTGATGATTAAATAATAGCAATTATTTATTATTGAGTAATATACTAGGTAGCCAGTATAATCTTAAAAGGCTAAAGTTACATATTAAAAATAGTGTTAAAATAGAAGTAAATTAATTTAAAAGCCTGGATTTGATACAAATATTAGATTGCCAATCAAAAAATATCTTATTTCTCTGAAACTTAATTTTAGTGAAATGCACAAAATAATCTAAAGCATAGTATAATACTTTGAAGTTTCAAAAGTAGTTGAAATTATTCTTTATTAAGTAAAAGGTCTTTTAGAAATGGAAACCAAACAATCAAAATCACAGGTGTTGAGAAACTTGACAATCAGTTTACAAAAACATACAAACACAAATTAGTATTTTTTTTAACTCTTCCAAAGTATCTTAGGAAACTTTCCCTTGGACAGCCATTTTCAACATTAGCAATATGGGTGTTCTTTATTTTTCTGAATTAAATAAACAGTAGCAGTTTTGTTTTTTTTTTAATTTCTAAAATGTGTTACAACAAGCATCCAATAAGAGAAGAATGCATGTAATGAGCTGCAACATTTCTATGGAAATCCTCTCAATGCAGGAATTATCCTTCTTTATATTTCATTCTTTGATTACAGAATGAAATTGTCTGTCATTAATGCCTGCTAAAGTGTAATTGGATGTGTTATCATCGTGGCCCACTATTTCTGCTCCTGAGTACAGCATGGAAGAGGCAGAAAAAAATCATCCTTTGAACCACAGAGCTTGGCTAGTGTTATAAGAAAGTGAAGTTTCAGAGGTATTCACACTCGAATGGAAATTTACCTCATTCGGCACAGAAGTGGATAAGAACTGAATGTTGTCATGCAGAGAGAAAAATGTGAAGGCTAGGACATTCTTTGACTGGTTTCTGTGACTTGGTGTCCTCAGACTTTCAGAAGAGAAGTCCCATACATACAAGCTAGAGAGGAAAACCACCTCTTTTAGACACCATTCTGAAATTGCCACAGTGAGACTGCTTTTTCCTCCAAACACATTTTTGAGAAATATTCTGGAGAGAAACTTGCAAAAAAATTATCCAAAGCTCATAACTTTGTAGAGCAGGATCTTAGGCTCTAGTAAAATGAGCTGCTTATGTCAAGTGAGCTGATATTCATTGTCAAGACTAAAATCCAAATCCTTTGTTTCTTATTTTTTATTTTTTATATTTTTTTCTTATTTTTAAAATTAGATCATTTTGCATTTATATCAAACTCTTTGCCAGTTAAATATTTTCGTACTTAGCACTGCATCAAATATGATCTTCACAACAACCTGATGCACAAGGAAAACATGATTTGGTACCATAGCAGATAATAAATCTCAGAAAGGTACAGTCTATTTGTCGCTCTAAAGAAATTCAGGGTTTATTTTCAGATATCTCCAAATGTAGTTAACACTTCATAAAGTTTCCCCCAATGTCCAATAGCCTAGACAATATGACTCAGAAACTAAACTGAATTCCGAGAAAAACAAGGTTTTTATTTGTGAAAAGCTTTAACCTCGCCAATAACAGTACAGGAAATGCCATTTTTCATCTGGCTTCAGCCAGCTTCTCATGATCTCCACAGAATGGCCCCAATTCTCTTTGTCATGGAACTGAGAAAATTGAAGCTATTCATCAGTCCCAAAGAGTAGCATGCTAGGGTGTGAGACTTTCAGTGACTTTGTTTTGACCTTGTCTGCATTGGTGATCTAACATGGGAGAAATAAACCTAGCTGGTAAAGACTTAAAAGGTCATTATTGTCAGGAAAAAAAAAAGGTGTGAACTAATATTGATTGATCATCCCTATTCAAATTTGAGAAATTATATATCTAATGACAAATTCACGTTCTTTTGTGGCATGAGCCACTCTGAGAAACAGTGTTTGTGAGGAAATGATGTTTATTCATTCAGCTATTTCCAATTACCGATCGTTTTTTCATCTGTTATTTAGTCAGTTGTTATGTTGCATTCTGCCAAGTGAATTTGAGTATGAATGTTTGACTGACTCCATTAATACTACTGGAAACTAATCCAAAACAGGTGAATAAAGTCACCTCTATTTATGGAATTAATATGCATCTCAGAATTCACCCAAAATCACCTTTTGTCAAGGTGATCTATCTGAAATTCTGAGACCGCATCTTAAATTTTGAGACCTTAGAACCAATCCTTCTATGAGCTAATTGAGTGTTTGTAGACAAAAAATAAAATAACACCTGATTATTATCAACCAGTATTGAGGCAATAAAATTGTTGAATATAATAGGCATACCAAATCAGTGATTTAAAAAATTTTATTTGTTATATTGAAATGTTGACCTGGCAAGGAGATATTATTTTCTTCTGATGAGAGAATACTGACCAAACATTTGCATGAATTTGCAGAAAAATTGCCTAACAGTCTCTCACCTCCCATAAATATGTTTTAACCTTGGAATAACTTTCTTTGTACAAAATGATGAAAGTGTTTTAATAGCTGACTAATGATATTTTCCCCACTTACCTTTAAAGGTTTTTTTTCCCTGTTGTTTCTTTTTGTTTGTACTTTACCAAAAACTTCATTGTACATGATACAAAAAGCACTTCGCATTTTAAAGTTATGATTATATACTGCTGAATGTTCAGGGTCATATTTCTATTTTACATAAAATTTAACCTGCAGAAAATGACCCTTAGATACTACAGAACTAAGAGAATACAAAAGAAGTACATCCTTTCCAGGGTGGAAGTTGTAAGTTACTTTTCATGAAATATAACCACTTATGATGCGTTTTGAAAGTCTGACTTTGAGTTTCATATTTCTGAATAAGACTTTATACTCCGTGGTAAGATGGATGCATTAAACAAATGCTTGCTGGATAGATGAGTGGATTATGGAAGGAGATAAGTAGGTAGGTAGGTAGCCGATAGGATTTTTCATACTCTTATCCTAATTTGAGTAGCTCGTTACTATCTTTTTTAATCTATATAAGACTCCAAGGGAAAGCAATAACCATTACATCAATTAGGTATTTGAATTAGTGAGGTACTTCATTTTTTAAATTTACTTATTTGTAGATATGCAAAATAATTAGTATTAAAATAAATCATTTTCAGGGGGGAGGTTATAGCCAAGTGGTAGAGCACATGATTAGCATGCACGAAGTCCTGGGTTCAATCCCCAGTACCTCCATTAAAAAACAAACTAATAATAAAGTAATAAATAGACTTAATAACCTCCCCCCAAAAAATAAATAATAAAATAAAAATAATAAATAAATAAATAAAATAAATCATTTACAAATGTAGCATGTCGATTTTTTCCCAAATGTTTTTGATGAAAATGAATTACTTTAATACAAGTCAAAATCTCCAAATTAATACAGTTAACACGTAACAGATTTGAACATGTTTTCACTTCCTCTTAAGTGAAATGTGTTAAATGTATAAATACAAAGAGATATTACTGAGGGAAGGTGTTCAGTAAGATATAACAAACTATTCCCTGTAGAATGTTACCAAAACTGTATTCAAGGGATCTCTCTGAAACCTTTGCTTTGAGTTCAATGACACAAATTGATGAACTTTATGAATTTGTCAGAATATATTTTGCATTTTTACCTTTAAACTAGCAGGTTCCAAGTATTTAAAGATTGTATTTGTAAACTCTGACTATGAACTAAAAATTATAATTTTTCAGGCTTACAATAAAAACTTCAGTTCACTCTCAGTGACCACAGTATGTATTTTGTTTGTTTGTTTGGCATAAGAATATGATATAAAAACAACTTACATTTTAAATATGCCCAAATAGAAATGTTATCTTTACTTCAATGTAACATCACTTCAACATATTATTCGTAAATCATCAAGTTTTATTTATTTAACATATACCATTTGCCCTGTATGAAAAAAAGTAATCTTTGTAAGCATTTACAAAGTATGTCTACATAGACTCAAGATCAAGTCATTGAATCTACAAACTATCATAGTTGCTAAAATAGTGAAGAAAACATCCAGGTGACAGAAAGGGGATTTTTTAAGGTTAAAATTATCAATCACACAGAAGACAATTTGAACCATTTAAATCAAGTCTACAGATCACTTATCATGGATAAGGTGTGTGTTCAAGTTGTTAAGGACTCTAATACAGTCTTACAAAGTGACAAAATACAAAATGTATAGGTCCATGAAATACAGTATCTTACCATCTAGAACAGGTACCATATTTTCTTTCAGGAAAGTCTTAATGTTATTATTCTACTTCTGCTGCCCCTTCACATCGTCTTAATTACTATCCCTTGAAGAAAACAAAACCTCAAATTCAGTTAACAACTGCATGAAAATACAAAATATGAATAAGAAAATGTAGAAATTGGCAAGTTAAAACAAATTTAGTTTGAGAAAGACAATATTTTGTGTGCCTCCCTTTGCCAACATTCTACAATATATTTGCTGTAACAAATATAGTCTGTTTAAAGTAAATTGGCTACTGAGTGGGAGTGCTAGTCCTCAGCACTTTTTAAAGTGAGGAAAAGAGTCTAAGGGAGGCAATGGAATAGCAACAAGAGCTGGAATGGGGTCTGGATGCAGGAAAGTGCCTGGCTTGTTTTGGGGAGCAGTGTCTGATACTAGCGCCTTTAAACCACATGGTGTATCATATAGGTAGTGGGCCAGGCTGTGAAAGGAATCAAACAGCAAGCTGAGGAGTTGGATGTTTATTTTATTGGCAATGGAAAGAGATAATGGAGGTTTTGAAGCAGAGGGGTGAATCGCAAGAACCAATCTGAATTGTAAAAGAACACTATGACAGGAAGGTGGCTTAAGGGAGGGAGGTTACTGAAGACAATCCTGCACTAACCTTACTAATTAAAAGATGAGATAAGCAGAGGAGGGTATAACTTAGAAGTAGAGAGCATGCATAGCATGCATCAGGTCCTGGGTTCAATCCTCAGTACCGCCATTAAAATAATATATAAATAAATAAATAAAAACCTAATTATCCCTCGGCCCAAAATAAATAAATAAATAAGTGATCATGCTATCATGGCACAAACAAACAAACAAAACAAAGCTAGGATAAAAGTATCTGTTGTTTGGAATAATGTTACAGAGGTTTGAGAGAAATGGGTGGATGTCATACAGTGAGATATCAAGAGCTGAGTTAAGTACTGTGTGGAAAATTCAAATCACCAAAACTAATTAATTATAATATCCAATCAAAAAGATAAGTGTTTATTTATTTAAAAATTTTCATTGCATTTTTTGTAGTTGATTAAATGTTTACTTCTCATAAAATAAGGGTAGATAAAGAAGATATCAAGAATTTCCTAAAATTATAACTTTTTTTTAGGAGGTATTTTGTTTTTGTTTTTGTTTTGAGGGGGGAGAGGTAATTAGATATTTTATGTATTTTTAAATAAATTTTTTATTTTGCTTTATTTTTTTAGTGGTGGTACTGGGAATTTGCCTGCTAAACACTCACTCTACCACTGAGCTATACCCTCCCCCCTTATAACTTTTGTTTAAATGCTGTGCAATGTATATGCTATATATGTATAAAGCAAATGTACATGTCTAACATCTGTTTATGTATATTTATATACGTTTATATGTACTACACACAGGCACACAAAACTGCAGAATTTTAAGAGAACAGTCACCTTCTAGTTTTAAAACATTTTTATTTTTGTTTAACTGATTTGATTTTCTTAATTAGGGATAAAATATGAAACTTTTCCACGTGGACTTTCATTATATATGATATTATGTAATTTTTTTTTCTTTTTTAGTAGATGCTATCAGGCTTACTTGGAGCTACTGAAAAGAGAATGAAAAAAATGAATATATATTTGAAATAGGGTTGTTTGTAAAATGAGGTAAAATGGCAAGTAGCAAAGAGATAACTGAATAAATACAATTATATGTGTAAACTATGTACAGAATCTCTAAAGCTGTATCTTTTTACGTAAAAATTAATGTTAAGGGAAACTGCACCACGTACCTACAAACATCAAAGTAGATACTATTAAGGGATTACATTGGTTTAATTTTATCTCACTATATTAAGCTATATTGATTGACAGTAACGGAAGTAGATAATGGCAAAGAATTGGATGATTAATTGAGTGAATCGTGATTGTATTTCCTTATATTTCCTCTGAAGCATTAAATGCTAACAATGTTTGATGAAGGTTTACTCTCAGTTTGCTGAAGAGGTAATAAGCAAGGATAATTTAAACATTAAATATGTGTATATATATTTTACATTAAATGATAAATATTACACTGGTACAGAGTATAAAGCAAGTGGTAAAATTCAGTTCATCCTTTCAATAATATTTTATTCTAATCATTGAGACCTTTGTATTCAAGTGACTACATATAATTTCCAGTACTATGGCCAGCTGGTAAAATTTTGAAATATTTCCTCCGCAATTTTGGTAAAGAGCCACTTCCTCAAGTCCCCTGAGTGACCATTGTCACTTTCCCCACACCATCTATTAGGTACATAAGTGGGAGCACTGGGCAGATAGGTGGAGGAGGGAGGATGGTCTGGAAGATGGCGGTATGCTCGCCTCCAACATAAAGGGACTTTACTTCTTCTAAATGAGCACTAGCAAGAAACCTTTTGGAACCTGACAGCTGCAACCATACAATAGCAACAAGGACCTAACTAGACATGACTCAATGCTCATTGTGATATAATTAGCATTGCAGTTTAGGCACCTCCTCCATGGATTTTTCTGTGTGCATCATGGGCAAGACCATGCACAAAAGTAGATGAGCATGACTAAGCACTCCAGGGCAAGAGCCGTCAATCAATCAAAGATTAGAGACACTGCTGATTTGCAGGTGTAGTTTGGACTGCAAATATTATTACACTAGATTGAAACTTTAGACTTAGAAAAGGGATTAAGAATGTTAATCATAATGAACAATAATAGTTCTGTCCCTCACTAGAATCCTGTCTACTGGTTATACCCGGTGATTTCTCATGGTAGAAAAGCTTTCTTTCACTTTGTATTTCCTTCATTGTGCAAATGGGTTTGAAACCCAATGGCTACACAGATGAAGCAAGTTGTAGCAAAGAGTGAAGTGTGTTCCACATAATACAATGAACAGGTAGTGGGGCAAATTGCCTGTTTATGCCCATGAAAAAAAATCCAAGTATAATTTTAACACATAACAGGGGACAAAGAAAATAAATGTGTGTGCATTTTCACAAATTTATAATAGTCTATTCACAATGATGCTTGAAATATCTTCCCCCACCCCTAGTTTAAATGGAACTGGACAATGCCTTAGGAAAGCTCTTCAAAGGAAGGTTTCAGCTTCTGAGTATAAGAAGGTGATGACTCCCATGAAATTCTTCTTGTACCAGGAAAGAAACCATACACACACAACCTTATAGAATTTTATGGCAGGATGGAACTGTTAAGATGATTGAGTTCAAACTTTTTAGTTTTCAGGCAGAGACTGAAGATTTATGTCTCAGTATTCTTTATAATACACAATGTTCATTCTGTTTTTATAGGAATTAAAACATCTCAAAAAGCAGAGAATACTTGCATTAACTTCTCCTAGTAAATATAAATGGAAGCAAGGGGTTTTCAAATAAAATATGAAATGTTATTTAGAAAGTAAATTCAGGGAAGAATTCTATTTGGTAGTGGGGGTAAAATTCACAAGACCTAATGCATGTGCAAATAAGTATATAACCTAGAAAATGTCAATAACCTTAAATTTTATCCACTGAATAATATAAAAGTTCTTTATTATTTATTGACTGTGACAATCTATATTTTTGTATTCAAGTATATTGTGCATTTGCAGCATGTAGTAAGAAGAAACATTCAAGAAAGCAAGGTCAAGAGTCCTTTACCAGTAACAATGCCATTAAAATATTATCTCACATTTTATTTTATTCAGAAGTCATCTCACATTCATTCCAGAAAACCTACTTCATAGGATTGTTATGAGGATTCAGTAAGTAAAGATGCGTTTGGAATTTAAAATATTTCCAGTCTTATAATAACATTTGAGAATATTTTTTAAATTCCAATAATATCAGCACACAACATATGTAATTTTGTATTATGATTTTATGTTTATATTTTAAAGTAATTTGAGCATAAAAGCCAATTTTCATCTTAGATTATCCAACTCACATATAAATAGAATCTAGTCACTTTCTACTCATCAATCAATATTTGCATTAACAAAATCCTTTAACTTATTCAGAAGTCATTTCACTACTATATCTCATTTAACAGTTGTTAAGAACCTTTCTAGATACCTAGAAAATCTATTATAATTTTCATTTTCTAGGTGAGGAAACTAAAGTTCAAGTAACTCGAGTAGAGGAAGTCTGTAACGACCCTGGACTCAGAACTCCACTTCTGCCTTCACTATCCTGCGTCACAGCTCAAGGTTAACATATTCATATTACTTCTTGTGAAACACCAGGTATATTGTCTGATTTTCATATCTATCAAGACTTGTATGCTTTCTGGTTAACTTAACCAAAATTCATATTATGCTAATTTGCTAGGAATAAAGATGTTAGGAGAATGATTTCCTTAGGCTTTTTTCAGCATTGGGCAGGTCACTTAAGAGGTCTTATACTAAATAGGTCCAGTAATTGAACTGATTCACTACTATGTAAATAGCATATCTTCAGCGAATGTCTAGGAATGATTTTGCTCACCTACAAATGGTATAACCTCCTGCCAATTCTTTAACTGACTTAAAACACATTATGCAGCCTTTGGTCATAATGTTCTCATCCTAAAACAGATATGTTCTAAAAAGAAAAAAAAAAACAAATAATATCAGCAGGTGGCATAAAAATGTGGTAACTTTTGAAAAAGGAGAGGTCTTTTGTTTTCTATTATTTCTGTCATTTATTATTCTGCTCAGAACAAACAAGAGAATATTCATATTTTTATTTTAGAATTTTACGTTAGGATGGCAAGAAGATCTAAATCTATAAACAGTGAAATTCCTGTAAGTTAATTTCCAATTTGATCTCCTTTCTTCCAAGGGGTGGGTCTATTTGTTACGTGTATCAGAGGTTACAAGTGAAGGCAAACAGCAAGTTCTAGTTACTTCTATTCATACGCAGTACAAAGCTCAATACACATCAGAATGCTACTTTAGAGGCTTGCAGTAGTGACTCAGGTTTTTACCACAGTGAACTTGCATAGACTTTGAAATATGTGACACTGTTCCCTTCTTAAACACCTATGGTAAAGAAATTTCAGAAAAGAAACACCAAAGAAAGCCAAACTCTGGGACAATTTGATATATCAATGAACAATGAACAAGGCACAATGGCAAGTCACTCATAATTCTGCGTGCCTGTCAAGAGGTCAAGTTCACTTAGGTAGCTTCGGGGTGTTCCATCAAAGCTGAATGTTTTTTTCCGAGATGTTAGACAGGGTGTGTTGTCTAAGTTATTGAATCTACAGTAGAGTTTGATAGAGCAGGAAAAAAAATTTCTAGTTAGAAACATAAAGAATAATATAAGAGCTAAAGTGTTGAATTTGTCTTTTTCTTAATAGAAATAGAAGGGAATATAATAAAATAAAAATCCCTATGTATTCAATTGTAAAAAACATACATTGTGTATATTATACTTTTTTAAAATGCTGTCTTGACCCAGTTTTGGAGCCCTGGCTAGTGGCTGGTCAGTTCCTCTCTTTGAGCAGCGAAGTCCACACCCCAACCTCTTCTCTGATCAGCATCTCACTCTCCAGGGCCTTATTAGCACTGGGGCCAGGTGCCAGAGACAGGGATATCCCCTGTGTTGTAGATCCCAGGAAATTATTCAAAATAGCCAACTCACGCCCTGTTTGTGATACATAAGCTTCTCCCAACAGCTCCAGCTTGCTGTTGCCCCATCCTCTGGTTCAATCCCCTATGTGACCTTGTCTGGCAACCTTACCTCTTTTGGATTAATAAGTAACAAAAAATTCAGCCTTTCAGCTATCTGAGTGTCACTGTGTTACATCCCACCATCAAACAAATCTTTAAATGTTATAAAACACTGTGATATAGTAGAATAAATACTGAACCAGGCCACAGAACACATAAATCCTAACGAAGCCTCCATCATTTGTTAGCTAGATGATAACACTGCAGATATGTCACCCAGATTGAAATTATCCTCATTGACAACACTTTCTATGAGGGTGACGTAGTGCCTTGACTACCACTGTCAGGTGAAGTCATCATGCCCTAATACACAGAGTGGGGGTTCTTAAATTAGTGTATATAAATATACCTGCACAATACATTCATCTAGTGGAAATAACATACACACTTTAATAGATGATCAAATAAGTTCATGACTTCCCCAAATTTAAGCATCACTGAAATAGAAGAATCTCTAACTTAAAATTTTATAAAGTCAAGAACATAAGAATAATTGAATCAAAAACACTGAAAACAACCTAAATATGCTTTAGCATTAATTTATATATAACATTAAATACAAAATATTATTAATCTTTTACATCTTTCCTACAAACCTCTAGTTAAGGTGACAACCTCTAGTTAAGTTTGGCTCTGAGATTATATTGATCCTGATTCCATCAGCCTTGCACTTTTCTAGGTGCTTCCCAGGTTCTGAAGATGCTCTTCTAAGTTTTTCATATTATTCATGACCCATTTGGAGATGTCTTCTGATTTTCAGGTATGAATATTCTTTTAAAAATGTCTAGTTGCTACAATATAATTTATTTTAACAACAACAATAACAATGCCCCATCAAGTGTTTAGTTTTTCTTCCCTGTAATATAATCAGAAAATGGCTTCCAGTACTCCATTACTCTGAAGAAATTACTTCTTTTATCCTTCATAGAGATAGATGCCATTGTTTCCTAGTTTCTAGTAATTTAAGTATTCTATGCTCAAGTGTGCTGCCTTCTTATTTTGCCTATGGAAGGGCTGCTTTATTATTCTGCACTTGCCATAAAAAATAATAATTTGCACATTTAATGTAAACCAAGAAAATATCAATTGTTAATACATTAAGACAATGCTATTCTCTTCATAAACATGGATTGTAATGGCTTTATAAATAAGTGCTAGTGTCTTCAGTTCTCATAGTTTTCCATTTGGCTTTTCAATCAAACAACACACTGTTTATTTTGTTCAAACTCCAAATGATCTCAACTCTAAGAATCTGACTTTATTCATTTATAAGTCCGCTTTTGCCTTGAGGATGTTTCCCAGGCCGGGTGAATGGTAACCTCTGATTTTTGCGATCTCACAGAGCCCAAAGCCTACCAAAGTAATTTAATTTAATAAGAAAACAACTATATTAAGCCAGTTTCTTCAGATAAAAATATCATCAGTGCAGTAGGAACTAGAAGTAAGCACCACACAATGTGTCTCAAGAAACATCGAGCTGATAATTTTGTTAAAAATGGTCCCAGAACTTTAGTGTCTTGATAAATCTCACAGAAGCAAGTACAGATTTTCTCAGGGGTCTTATGAATTTTAGACCCTAAAAATTATCTCTAGATAAAGCAATAGGGAAAATGAATACCTTTCTCTCCCTCTTTTTCTCACACACACACACAAACACACTTAAATTTCAAACTACACATAAAAAAAAGAATAAGACCTGAAAAAGACGTCAGATAAAGGAATCGTTAGGTATATAATTAAAATATTTCAGAAATAATAAGGCCTCTAACATATAAAATTTTTTAAAGAACCAAAATCAAGTTCCATAAATAAAATAAAACAAAATAAAATAACTTAAATGTAAAAATCCAGTGTATGAGTGTTATGTTACCACAAATTGACATTATAGGAGAAATAAATCTATACAATTTATCCAGAATGTATTAGAGAGATTAAAAAGAAAAAAAGTGAAAACTATGAAGACTCTTAAGAGGCATGGAGGATAACATGATAAACAAGACTTGTAGAAAAACAAAAAGAGTTATTAGGTCACAGATACCACTAGAAGATACACAAGCCAGAAGTTTTCCAGAAGTGATGAAATAAAATAATTTGTATATTCACAGAGCCCAGTGAATCCAACTAATATTAATTAAAAAAAAATCTAGACCTAGACACATCAAGGCAATGACCCAAAACACTAAAGACAAATAGATGAGCTTTAAAAAAACAGAAAATAAAAAGCAAGCTAACTTCAAATGATCAAAAATGAAATTAATATCTAATTTTAGGAGCAACTTGGGAAACCAGTGAAGTAATTTAATCAACATACAGGAAACTGAAAATGTACTGTTTATATGAATTCTATACCTAAAGATAGCCTTTAAGAATTACATGTAATCCAAATATAGTTTCAAAATCAAAGCAGAGTTAACCCTCAAGAAACATGCACTAATGGAAATTCAAAATGCTGTACCATAAGAGGAAGGAGGAAATGGTACCAAATGGAATTTCTGTGATTGAAAATATAGGGGAAGATAAAAAATTAATAAAAATATATCTAAATGTACAGTAACACTAATTTTATTTTTAAAAAGCATGATTCTGTTAACAACGTAAAATAGATCTAAAATATATGAACACAATCGTATTTAATTGGAACGGATAATAGACTTTAAAATGTTTAAGACATTTTTAGAGTTTAGGTGGGCAATAAAAATATTAAATAGTATTAAAGTCGGTTCAGAATGAGTATTAACATTGATGACATATATAACAATTATAATGAGTGTATAAATTTCCAAATAATAGTTTGTAGAATAAGAAAAATGTCCACACACACACACACACACAAAAAAAAAAAAAACAAGAAAAAAGTACACATAAAAAAAAAATGAAAGAAAATAACACAAAATAAGATGGGAGAAATAAATGCCTGTGGTTACAATAAATCTGAATGGAGTAAATTGTCTCATGAAGATAAATATTTTCACATTGGTCAAAAAGAGATATTGTCTACACACAGTTTAAAGTAGAGAGAGCAAAATACTAAGAACTCAAAGCTTGAAAGCCAATGGCATCGAAAAACATAACAGACCATTACTAATTATAGTTTCAGTTAATTTTACTTATTTAAAACTATAAAAGGTGCTTTTTTTCATAATAAGTATGTGGTGGTTATTGCTTCTTTTGTTCACAGAAGTCCAGTGTAGATGGAAGATTCGGGACAATTGCCTAATTTTCTTGAAGCAGAGTTGTCCATGGTTTCACTCTTAGAGTCAGTCCCTTTACACTCTGCATATACATCTCTCTCTATATTTAAAACTGGCACTAGCTTTTAACTTACAATTTTACCTTTATCCTTTGCTAATTATTAGAGTAATGTAATTCACATCCACCTATTTTTAATATTAGTCTGGAGAAATGTTCTTAATATGATTTTTTTAAAATCAACTTTTATCATAATGTATCCTTTAAAACTGGACTCAAAATGCAACTCCACCTGTAGTCATGAAGCCAGTAGGCTCTTAACTCCAATAAAG
Organism: Camelus ferus; assembly: GCF_009834535.1. NCBI lineage: Eukaryota > Metazoa > Chordata > Mammalia > Artiodactyla > Camelidae > Camelus > Camelus ferus. Next base: position 1,194,723 of record NC_045709.1, read on the forward strand.
TTTGCTAAAATTCTATAACCTAAAATATCCTCTTCTTTCTCTGTCTGTAATACTGAAAACTTTAAGACAGCCAAACCCACCATTGGTAGATTGAGGGAAAAATGCACGACTTAACACTAATATTATCTTGGTAGTGAGGTTGGGATAGTTTTTTTTCAGTTTGTGTTTCTAAATTTTTAAATAATTGTCAAGGGTTATTTTTTCCAGAAGAAAAGCTAGCTTAATTTTTGAAAAAATCATAAAGAAGAAACCAAATCTACAACTTCAGAAATTTTTAAGAGGATTAAATGGAGATTAAAACTTTTATTTTTCTTAATTTATCTAATAATTATTCACTTTAGCAGTAATAATATATTGAGTAATTACAACTTATAAATCAGTGAAATTAATGAAAGCAATTGTAAGAGATGAGAGAGAGGAGTTGAGATTACTCTGAGGGTCTGTGAAGCAGTGCAGTGTTATTAGAAACTGAATGTAGTTGTATATGTATCCTCTGAAATCTAGGACAATCACTAAAATTTTTTTAAAGTATAATTAACATGCTAAAAGAGAGAAAACAGGATCATATAAAGTGCTCAGTTAAAATCAGAGAAGTTTAAAAAAGAGGGGAAGATAAAGAAGCAATGAACAATAGGGGGAGGGTACGGCTCAGTGGTGAGAGTGCATGCCTAGCATGCACAAGGTCCTGGGTTCAATTCCCAGTCCGTCTGTTAAATAACTAAGTAAATAAACCTAATTACCTCCCCCCATTAAAAAAAAAAGACATTAAAAAAAGAAGCAATGAACAAGTACAATAACTAGAAAAGCGGCTACAGATAGATAAAGGTAGATATAAGTCAAACTATCAATTGTAACTTTCAGTGCAAATGGCCACAATTTAATTGTTAGAAGACAGAGACTGAGAGAGTAGGTAAAAAAAAAAATAAATAAACAATTCAACACTTTGTCTAAGAGAAACCAATTTTAAATATAAAGACATAGATGGATTAAAAAATAGGGGGTGAGAAGGGATAAATTATCAGAGTTTGAATTTGCAAATGCTAGCTACTATATATAAATAGATAAACAACAGGTTTATACTGTACAGCACAGGGAACTATACTATACTATACACTATAGTAGTAGCCTGTAGTGAAAGCGAATATGGAAAGGAGAGTCACTGAACAATGAAAAAGGTAAACCTAGAGAGGCAGAGAGAAGGGATGAAGAGCTTCTGACTTTTTGATTCTAGTTTTTGCTGAGGTCAATTTGCGTTCCCCGCGTTTTTATTAGATTTCTCTATATTCTCATAATAAATCATCCCTTTCTCCTTAGGCTAAAGTTGGTTTTATTTATTTGAAATCAAAACAGTTCTAAGTTTTTGTCATATCGAATAAGAAATCCTGATAAAGCACAATAGAGCCCAGAGGATATTAATTAATTGTACTCCCTTGTATCTACCTTCTGTTCTGTAGCTGACAGCTATCTAAAATAGTATTTTAATTATTCATTGATTAGCTTTTTGTCGTGAGATACACCGCCAAGGAAAACAACCCATAAAACAGTGCTGAAGCCTTAAATAAATCACTACGACTAGTATTTTAAAAAGTACAAATATTTATCTCAGTTCATATTAAAATTCAGTATTAAAATATTTTTCCCATGGAACCAGAATGACACACATGTATTGTGCATGTAAATATCACTGTGCAGATACATCATTAAAGTGGTAGCAATAGTAGTTGACAACATAATTACAATGTAGAAATTAGAATAAAAACAGAAATTCAAGGTCAGATTTGCAAATCATAGATTGTAACTTCAGCATCCTAAAGTGCAGCCAGACAATGTTCAAAGAATAAAAGTCACAAGTAAAGGAAAAGAGTTTCAGCTTATCATTTCTGAATGATTAATAAAGGACGAAAACCTGAGGAAAATCATTTCTATACCTGAGTAGATATGATACATGACCAGTGATTAAATCATACAATTAATGTTAATTGCACAGAAAAGTGTATAAGGTGAACCTATTTTTTTTAAAGCTATACAAGAACAAACAACACAACAACCACCACAAAACAAACCAAGTGTATGAGAGTAGGGTGAGGTTTGGAATTATACTCACCCAGCTTCTTAAGAAGCAAAACCTAGGATTTGTTATTTTTTTCCCCTAATGGATTATCCCCAAATACAGAATTATGCAACCTCTAATGCTAAGTAAAGATATGATATATATATATATGAAATACAAAAATTATCCATATCACTGCAAATACATAAAAACTAAATATAAGTGAAAAGTTAACATTTATTTGATTATCAAGTGGAACTGTAGACAATTTAGTTTCTGCATACCTCTTGTTATTTTAATTTTGCTTTGCAATGAAGTATTTTTTTAATCAAAAATAGAACAAGAAGAAGGAAACTGACATCTATTGAACATCAGGTTTGTGTTGGCTTTTAAAAAAAAAAACCCATCTATCAGTTTTTACTGTACACTTTCTTAGAAGTATAAAAACTGTACTAAGAAGTATAGAAACTCAGAGAAGATAATTTTTTCTCCTAGAGTTCAAGCTAATAATAAAGACCAAAACTACGTGGCAACTCACATTTCCTAATTTCAAATTCTATGATGTTTAAACTGCAAATATTGATCATTTGGAAAGTGTGCTTATACAAATTTGGACATTTTAATGTGAATTTATGATAAGATCAGAATAGAAGTAGAAAAATCTAAAAAATAGAAAAGGGACTGAACCCTTTCACTGCATTTCTAATTGAGAACAGGGAAAAGACCATTTAAGTATGTTGTAGTTTTATGTTATTTCATTAGCATTATTTTATAAATTGGTAGGGTTTTAATTGTTCTGCCTGAGGTTTTGTTTTCTTCAAATTCTTTTCTCTTAAGAAGTCCATGGGATTCCTATATTATTTATTAAAATTCCATCTGCACTGCATTTAAAATCTCTACATCACTGGAAACATCATAGCAAAAAAACAAAACAAAACAAAACACAGAGGAACTGCTTTCAATTTTGGCTAAGTAAAGCTCACTTACAAAATGGAGTCTGCAAATTACTTCAGAATATTTGAATATAATTGTATTTAATATAAGGACAGATATTAGCTTTAGCTGCCGTATTTATGGTAAAAAAAATTACTGACCAATATTGGTTACTTGGTAATGGTAAAAGGCAAAAGCATCTTTAAATAAAAAAACACTTTTTTTTTTTTAGTTTTGAATAAAACTAGGCCTTTTTATCAGTTTTATTATGTAATTACAAATTTATATGCATCTTCTAATTTTACATTAGTATTGAAACATGCTATTTCTATCAACCTAGTTTTTCTCTTAATTTAATTGCACAGAAGTTACTTAATGTGTGATTGAAAGCTCTACCTTGTTCAATGACAGACACCACTCATTGATTGCATTTTGGCGTGTAGCTGTGCTTATAAACATTTTCAGTTTGGTTTAGTTTAGTTTTGCTGGTTTGGTTTGGTTTATCTTTTGTCGTTTGCCTCTTTACTGAATGAGAACCACCCCATTTCCAGTAACAGCTTCTGTCCAAGTTTTCAGCCATCAACAAACATGCATAACTTCACAAAGCATTTCAGCGTGTCTGGACCCCCACCCCTTTGGTTTTGCTTTTCTGAGTTTACCACAGCATGCATCTTGTCTTCCATTTTCTTTCCTTCTTTTTTTATTTTTATAGCCCAGTAAATTCAGGAACTCTAATGCTGAGCTACAACTTGTGATGTCTTTACAGCCGATACTGCCTTACCACTTAATATTATCTCTAGCACACTGAGAAAATTCTTAGAGGAAAAGGCTGGTATGACAAATCTGAGTTTCATGCATATAGGAGCCAGTGGTACCATCCTTCTGTAAATCTTTAGCTTCGCCTGGAGTTTAATATAACATGGATGTCAGAATGTTGGCCTTCCAAAGGACATGCTGAGATTTTTGATTCACTTCTCTGATTCTTGTCTATTAATAAGTTCTTTGACAGCATCCTGCTGAGTAACAAAATTCAGTGACAACTTTCAGATGGGTGTTGCCAAGGAAGAGTTTTGAGTGCATGTAGTTTTCATCTGGTGCAATTTAGTACATGACCTTTGTCTTCTTTAGGCTGTCTATTAATCCACAGCACTAAGCTGACTGTAAAAAAAGACTCCTAATATTAGGTATACCTTCTTGGATGTGATTCGTGGGAAAGGAAAAAAAAAAAACAACCCTGTAGCTTTTTAGAAATATTGTGCTAACGTCTTACATTGGAGCTTTTGAGGAGGCAGTATTTCCTGGAGATAAGAAACACATCAAATGCCAATATTGAACCTTTGCTTATTTTTGTTTTATGCTACAGCATAGGAAAAAAACACAGGCAAAATTTTTTCCTTTCCTATTCATTTGCCAGTGGGTTAGGAAGAGCATTGTTATTATTTCAACCCTTACCGAAAACAATATGCTTTCACTGATTCAGAATTGATTGGAGTATTTTGGTGTTATTTTTTTTTCCTCCAGTTTATTGAGATATAATTGAGATATAACATTATGTAGATTTAAGGTGCACAATGTTAGGGAGAATTAATATTTTTCATTTCCCTACCCACTTTTATTTTTATGAAAGCAACTTACTGGAAATGTGTGTGGAAAGAAAAATGGAGAGACTGTACTTTCCATTTCAAAGAATAATGACCATCTGCTTAATCTGAGGAATTAATAATGAAAAGCTGGGGGGAGGGGGTGCCAGGAAATAGAAACAAAAACTAAGAAAAGTGGGGAGGGTAGCTCAGTGGTAGAATGTGTGCTTAGCACGTACGAAGTCCTGGGTTCAACCCCAGTGCCTCCGTTAAGTAAAAAAATTGAAATAAATAAATAAATAAATAAACAAACAAACAAACAAACAAGCAAGCAAACAACAAACAAACCAACAAACCTAGTTATATGCTTCTCCTTCCAGAAAATTAAAAAAAAAAAGACTGAATGAGGAATGTTTAAGTGATGGGAACATTGTGTTTTAAGCTCTTTATAGGAATCATCTTATAAATGTTCATAATAACCTTATGAATTAGGTAGTACTATTATCGCCATTTTCCATATGGAGAACTGGGGCACAGTGGGATTACGTGACTTGTGGAAGTCACACAGTCACTGCTATTTGAATGTTCACAATGTGCTCCTGACTATAAACACGGTGTGGTCAAATGATGCTGCTTCTCCCACTCATATCAGGACAAAAGTTATAACTCTGGATAGAGCCTCTTGTAAAAAGAAATAAATTCTTTCACTGATGATGTTGAATGATGGTTTACATCAAAGTCACACTCAGGAGAGGTACTGTATCACTATATAATGAAATACTACATGCTAGGCGGCTTAAACAACAGGAATTTATTTTTTACAGGTCTGAAAGTTGGAAGTTCAAGACCAAAGTATTGGCAGATTTGATTTCTCTTGAGGCCTCTCTCCTTGGCTTGCAGGTGGCTGCCTTCTGACCATGTCCTCATGTGGCCTCTTCTCTGTGTACACACATTCCTGCCACCACTTCCTCTTCTTATAAGGACAGTGGTCATACTGGATTAGGGCCTCCTTATATGACCTGAGTTAGCCTTAATTACCTCTATAAGGTCCCTATCTCAAAATACAGTCATGTTGGAGCTTAGGGTTTCAACATATGAATGGTATATAAGTATTATTTATACTTACATAAACATAGAGATTATGTATATATTATATACATGTATGATATATGTTATGTGCACATATATATGGTATATTATCTATCTACCTATATATCTGTCTTTATCAAGGGAGATTATAAATACATATTCTTCATTTATTTTGCTTTCATTTGACTTTCGCTTTTCCATTGAGTAGATATTCTCATTCGTGCAGATTTAGTGGCTTTTCTGACTAGATAACCTCAAGAGTTTTATAGATTTATCAAATTAAAAAACTGCCTTTTTTCTGTCTCACCAATGTCAAATTTACTGCATAACCACCAGTATCCAAGTAACTTGATATCTATCTTTCAATAAAGACAGCAAAAACATGTTTCTTGTTAATTGTTGGCATGAAATTAGATTGACAGACTTGATGTGATTCTTAGAATTTCACCTTGACAATATGTGCAAGTCTGGATTCAAAATAATTACAATAAAGATATTCTGAGAGAAAGAGATTGTCAAAAAAAAAAAAAAAAGCAACAACCAAATCTGGACTTAGGTAAAGTTAAACTTCATTTAAAATATTATCACAGTAAGGGAGGGAAGCTTGTAATAAAGGGAGTGCTCTGAGCATAAGATCTGCAAGGGGCTCAAAGGTCAGGCAGAAAGGATTTTTCTTTTATAGGGAGGTTTAAATGAGGCTAAAATGGGCCAGGCTAAATGGAGTTGTGGGATGGGTCAGTTGAGTAGGAAACTTCTTTTCCTGAGGTCTGTCTATTTTCTTTATTTTTTTTTCCAAGCACATTTTGTATTTTATTATATGTATCGGTACTTTTTAATTTTTTTTTTAATTGAAGTATGGTCAGTTACAATGTATCAATTTCTGGTGTATAGCATAATGTCCCAGGCATGTATATACATACATATATTTATTTTCATATTCTTTTTCATTAAAGGTTATTACAAGATATTGAATATAGTTCCCTGTGCCATACAGAAAAAAACTTTTTTTTTTAAATCTATTTCTATATAGAGCAGCTAACATTTGCAAATCTCAAACAGTCTTGTTGCTGGGGAAAGGGGGTGGGAAGGGACAAATTTGGCAGTCTATTTTCAAGAGTGCCCTTAAGGAGGGGTTGTTTCAAACTCCACTGCTGACCCTGACTGAGGGTTGGTCAATGTTGAGGAGCCAGAGGGGAAGGAAAGAAGCTCAAGTAAACTTTGGTCAAGTCAATTCCACTTGCAGGTGTTCTGTCGAGGTTGGTCAGTGAGTACAATCAGTTCTGTTAATCACTTATGAAGCAAAGAATTTGGGTGGTCTACATCTTATCTCATCATAGGTAAACATGAAATTTATCTCTGTTCTGTAAGAAGACATTTCTTTGAAGTAAAAGTTTTCTTAGAATACAAAAGGGTAGGAAGATTTCCAAACTTTCACTTTTTTTCAGGAGCACATACTTCAAGTAACTGAGTGATAATCATCATACGTTGACGACTTTTGTTTTTCTTTTAACATTCAGGCATATGGCACATGCAACCTTTGTTCCGATGACAGAGCACTTCAGAAATATTACTGATAATGGCATGTTTATCATCACACTTAGCTAAAAAGTACTTTGAAAGCAGACAAAAGTCAATTCTTACCGCCATTTATAAATGACACCACGTGACAAATTTACAACTATAGCAAAATCAGAGGTGATGGAACACTTTGTGGATTCATCTCACTTTTGCCATGGGATTGAAAGATACTGGGTTGCTGTTCCTTCAAAGAAGATACAGGCTGAAAAGATTAGGAGGAGTGGTGAACATCTGTGTCTGTCACTTATTTTGGATACAGGCTTCCAGTCATAGAGAGTAAGTAACACTTCAACTTCTGGAGTAAGTTCATAGCAGATTTGGTGTCCCATCTCCGATGCCAAATCTCTTTCAACAGATGACGCTGTCTTTTTTTAAATTTTCTTATACTTCTAAGAGAATTCAAGTCTTGATACTGTCACAGTCTTTTAAAACCAGTATGGACAAGGGATTGCGCTGACATTTCCTTATGAAAATTGCTTACCTCTACTCCCTGTGTGAACATCCATGCAAGAGTATAAACATTAATACAGTTGGTGCCAAACCTCCTTCTGCTATTGTGCAAGTATCTGGAATATTAAGTTATACGTTTTCTAAGGAATGTAGGTTTTGTATTTTTATACAACTAATTAAAATATACCTATCAGTTTGGGAAGTATCTACTACACAAGTAACACTGCAAGAAGTATATCCACTATCAAAGCACCTGAAGTTGTTTCATCTGCAGGTCTTTAATTTCCCTACATTGGAATAACATTTATTAATGTTTTAACTTATAAGAAGGGAAATTATAGCCTGAAATGATGTACATTTTTACTGTTTCACATTAGAATCTTGTTTTTCTTGGTCAAAGTCTATACTCTCAAAAGTAAATAGTAACCGACTATGTAACTGAGCAAAAACTTTTTTTAACCAAACACTTGGAAAAATCACTAAATTCCCCAAATTAAGCCTTGAGTAAATTATTCTAGGTTGCACAAAATAGCAATGTATTATTTGATTCAGTATGTTTACTTAACAGGTAGATTAAATTTATATTTTCTTATGGAGAAAGTATATGATGAATATATACTTAAATTTCATAAATATATGTATGTTTTATGATGCATATACATATAAATTTTATAAAATTTCATATCATAAAATTTCTCCATAGGGAAATATAAATTTACTAAAGTCTTTATATTCTATAAACCCAATAATGCCTAAGGTGAATTCCTGACCATCTGACTTTATCTAATACCTACTCTTGCCCTCCCCCACAACACCTCCAAAACTAGAAACAAATGAAGCCATAAGGCCCAGAATCAATCATTTAAGTCTCCATTATTAAATTATTAGCAAATAAATACAAAGTTAAGTAAATCTACTCACTAACAGGTAGTACCATAATGGTAAATATCTTAATCCCTTTATTTCATTAAAACCATAAAGCTTTGCAATGAACATAGGAATGCAAATATCTCTTTAGGATACAGGTTTCAATTCTTTCGAATATATACCCAGAAGTAAGATTACAGTGTTATAAAGTAGCTTCTATTTGTAATTTGTTGAGATACCTCCCTACTGTTCCCCATAGAGGCTACACCATTTGATATTCCCACCAACAATGTACTAGGGTTCCAATTTCTCAACATCCTCACCACCATTTATCTTTTGTTTTTTGATGACAGCAACATTAGCAAGTATGAGGTGATCTCTCATTTTGATTTTGACTTGCGTTACCCTGATAATTCCTGATGTTGAGCACTTTTTTATATCCTTGTTAGGCATAGTCAAATTATGGAAACAATCTAAATGTCTCCTGATAGATAAATGGATAAAGAAAATGTGGTTTAGATATACAATGGAATATTATTCAGCTTTAAGAAAGAAGGAAATCCTGCCACGTGAAACAACATGAATGTACCTGGAGGATATTACGCTACGTTGGAGCAGGCAACATCTGTTTGGAAAAGGCTGATCCTTAATATCTTTTTACTTTTTTAAGGAGAAATTATCAAGTACCCCTTCTTTATCACTGAGCATTTTCTGAACAAAATACATACTTGAAATTAGTGTGTCATAAACGAGCAGAATCAAAATTAAAATATTAATATAATTGAGTTAATGAACAATTAAGCACTCAAATTTTAAAAAATTCATTGCACAGTTTCACAGTTTAACACAATGATAGTAATCCAGGTGACAGAACTCTGTTGGAAATATTCTAAGCACTCCCTTAGCAAAGCCATTACAGACTGACCAGCTGCTTCATATAATTTCTGTGATAAGCTACTGAAAATTTAATTGGTTTTAGCTCTAAAATATTTCTTCATAAAGTAAATACAACAGATAAATAAACCTCTTTGATTCATTTATTTATAGCAACTTAAGGAAGCTCATTAACATACTTCCTTTTCACATATTTGTATTAAATAGGAACGCCCAATGAAATATTGCAAGAATCTTTAAGAACTCATATTCCCTACCATAAAATCCTGTTTGTGGATGAAAAATCTGATTGAGTGAATTAAGTATTCACTTAATTTGCTGCCAGAAATAGCAAATCCTATTTTTGTCTCTTATTGAGATATAGTGAGAGTTGTTACAGAAATTTATATTTGTCTTGAATAATACTTTTCTTTAAATCTTAGAAATGCTACTTCTTCATAATAATTTAATTTGAGAATTAGCTACATGACCATATTTCAAGTGTTTTAACATCATTTACCATTTCTGTTTACTGTGAGTTTCCTTGCTCATGTTAAGTGGTTCTTTTGCATGAATCATGATTTGTAAGCAAGAGAAACAAAGTTCTAGTAAGAGATAAACCCAAATTTTGCTCATAATTCAAACACAGATCTCATTTGATCAATAGGTTACAGTAGATAGAATTTTCACTTCTACTTTAAGTATATAAAATATCCTATGTTAGTATACCCAGAAGTCACCTTGACTTCTTTTCTCTTGAATCCGTTCCTTAACCTAGATCTCACATTAGCTCATGTTCTTATTCTCTGTGATGTTTTCTCTCTTGATTTTCCTTCCAATTAGATGTGAAGTCAAGTATCTGTTTCCTCAGTGATGACTCTTGTTTTGAACCAAATTTCTGTCACATTTTCCCACAGCTTTTTCACTATCCCAAACATTTGGTGGGATAAAACAATATTTACACATATAGCAAACTTACACATTGAGAATAAATACTAGGAGGGGGCAATTTCTTGAAAATATGATTTGCCCGTGTGTGTGTGTGTGTGTGTGTGTGTGTGTGTGTGTGTCTTCCAGGACCACTGATGGACAGTTCTCGTTCTTCGTTATATACAGTCCAATCCTCTTAGCTGAGATCACAGCATCCCTCAGGAGGTCCTTTAAATCTACCTTCCCCACCTCTTCTCTGAATATTAGCACTTCTCATTTACCCTTCAAGCCTCCTTCAGTCTATCTGCCATGCCTTAACATTCTAGCTCTGAATCCACTTTCCAATTTTGTATATAATTCACAAAACTGTTAAAAAATTACTTACCAGTCAAGCCAAGGGAGATAGTAAAGTGTCTAAAAAGGGTTATACAATAAATTTCTGATTATCGAGTGTGCACATGTGTGTGCACTTGTACTCATTTAAGCTTTTTTCTTATAGACATCCAAGGAGGGTATTGTTAAATATATTTTCTAAATTCTGGAATCTCAGAATGACTTTGTTATTGCTTGCATAGATGAGCTGGAATGCAGAATTTCAAATTTTGGGCCAAAACCAAACTCCCTAAAAAAAATCTATTGATACCATTGGTAACACTATATACGTTTTAGTTTTTACACCTCTGGAATTGTTTTTTAAAGTCTTTTTTTTCTGTTTAAATTCATTCAGAGCAATAATATTTATTATGACTATATATATATATACATACACACATACATATATATGTATATATATTATCCTCATTTTTGCTTTTCACTATTGTATTCTTTTGCTATTTTCTTCATTTTTTTCTGTAAAAAAATGTATTGTGAAACCCATCAAATTCATTCTCCACAATATTTTTATATTTTATTCATCATTAGATTGGCTATTTGGTACTTCTAAGTTTCCCCCTTTTTCTGCTTTTTTCCTAAAATGACCTATTTTTGATGGACCAGAATATAAAGGAAATAATATAAGTGTTTCCAGAACCAAAATGCATCTTAAGAAACTAAATATTACACAGGCAGTTTTATTTCCTTGTGTATCATTCCCTAACCCCAATCACAGTCCCTTCTTCCCTCCCAGAAGAAAGTGTCACCCTGAAATCAGAGCACATAGAACCTGTAATTTACAGTTTTATTATGCATGTTCATGTTGCAAATTATACATTTTATTAATTGCAAAAATTGTAAATGTCATCTCCATGGTATCCTATTGTACAACCCATCTTCACAATGCATCATTTCCTAATAATTATCTTTATAATATTTATCCAGGTATATAAATAGCTTCTGTTAATTTTCACTTCGGTATAGCATTATTTTATTCAAATATATATATATTTATAAATCCATTCTCCAGATGGTAAATATTGGGGTGATTCACAGCATTTGCAAGTGCAAAAATTTATTTCGGTACGTGTTGCTTGTGCATATATATGAGTAACTCTTAAGTATATAAATAAGAGCCAAATTACTGTGTCAAATGATATGAACCTCTTCATTTTACTGGGCATTTCGAACTTTGTCTTAAGTGGGTTGTAGAAATGGATGCACTGGCAGTGTATAAAATTTTAGTGGTCCTACGTACTCATCAATTATTACTCTTTTTTGACAAATTTTTAAATCTGGGAAGTAATGAATAGTTTTGCTCAATTGAAGTTTGAAAATGTGTTTGATTATTAGCAATTTGGAACATCTTTGCACATGCTCACTTGAGTTTTCCTCTAAATGATTTATATGTCCTCTGTATTCTACAGGGAATTTTTTTTTAGGTTTTCAGTTTTCCATATATTTTCTCCAAATCTATCACTTGTGGAACATGACAAATCTGCATGTTATGTTCTGAACTAAATAAATAAGCATTCATATAAAAATATATGCATTTACTTTTACCCACACATATATATGCCACATCGATGTATATAAATGTACAATTTTATATATACACATACTACACATTATACACATTTTTATACCCACTTACATATATGTAAATAGTATTTTCCCACTTTAACACACAGACACCCATACACACTTGCACACATACACGAGAGAGAAGTATCTGAAAAGACGCTGAAAAGATGCTGATGGAAAAGGTGATTATGATACTGATGAGATATAATTACAGGTGAGGTGATTATAAGCATATTTCATATGTAATTAATGTTTTCACTTCTTGAATAATCAATTTAGTTGTTATGTAAAAGTATAGTGTACACTAAGAAAAATTAATAGGTTATGTATTGTCACATAATTAAAAAATATTCATGGCTAAAACTCAAATCTTCCTTTCTAATAATCAACAGGATATATTTGGTATTCTTGTGTTTACTTCTGGAAACCACAGACCTGATTACCCTCTTGTAGTCAATTTTTTTGGAATAAGACAACCTTAAAATGACCTCTTCACATCTCTGAGGTTAAGGTATATTTTAGTTTCAAAATCTCCATTTCTCAAATAATTTAAAAGACTTATACATAGTTTCACAGATCAATCCTACACTAAATATAAAATCAAAATCATAGCATCATATATTTGATAAAATATAGACAACATCTCAAACTTTACTAGCATTATTATAAAGTATAAGATGCCAAGATCTGAAGGCCTGAAAAACTAATTTGAAATTTAAATTAAGAAATAAAAGCATGGTTGTATAAACTTTTTTTTCTAATGGAAAACATAGCAAAGAATTAATATGGAAGTTTTTTTTTTTTTTCACAGTAACAATTCTGGAGTTAGTGTGTAATTTTTTTCCAAATCTTTCTATTAATATTTAAAAAAATGCTAGAATGGCATATTACTAATACTAAAACCTTGTTCTCAGAGATCTATATTAATGCAGTATGAAATTTCCTTCCTAGGGGAAAGGGCAACATTTACATTACAGAAACTTTTTTAAAATGTCATTTTACCATATTAGAAATTCTAGGCACTATTGTGTAATTGTACATATATTTTACTTTATTTGTTCAGGGATTTTTTTTTCAGTGAAATTAATGAAGCAAAACTTTTATTACATGCTTTAATAAATAAAAGTCATGCATAGCTTTCCATTGCTCATAAGACAGAACATTTCTTCTCATTAAACACAGTTTTTTCCCATTGTTTCCCAATTCCCAATTTTATACCCCTAGACACACTATTCTATTTATTGTTGGTATGGAAATCCACCTTCATTATTATTATATTATAATATTTATTTATTGTATTTAAATAAATGTACTTAATTTATTATTTATCATATTATAATAAATATGAAGACGATGAGGTTTGTTAGCTAGTCTTGCATACTCCAGTGACAAGAGGGTGAGTACATTTCTCCCGTAGTCTTTATCACACCTGTGCCAAACCTGATTCTTTTTGTACAGCAAAACAATATTCATTTACTTTTATTCAGGCAAATGAATATAATATGGTAACATCAAAAACTGCTGATGTTTTTGGGCAATATCTTAAATAGTTATATCTAAGCTTCTTTGATACTTACTGTCATTGCTTCAAGATCACACACACACACACACACACACACACACACAAAGTAGGTTCAGGAGCCATATATAATCAAGGAACATGACTGTCACAAGGCCTGGCGCCTTTCACTTCTGAGTGAACTGCATAGAAATCAGCATCTGCACAATGGGCTATTCACCTCTACTGTATATCCTTTGGAGATCTGGTTATATATTCATATATAAATATAGTCTAATACTGCCTTTATTTAATTATTCAGTCTGAGATTTATCTTTGCTTATTATTTTGGGTAAGATGTTGCTAAGATAAGATTGAATTCACTGTGAAACACAATAATGAATGAAGTTTGAGTAGCAGATAGATTTTTTCACAATGCTTACGTTAGCATTCTTTTTCAGCTTTGTATCTTAAGTGACCTAAACATTTATATTAACCTTAAGCATTAAGAGTTTTTAAATGCCTTATACGCTTAAAAAAAAAGTGCACTGATGCTAAATCATTAACCTAATCAGCGACAAGAGATCTGCTTGAAGTATAGAATTTACCCAGGAAAAGGATGTCAGTAAGCCGTGTTGAGTTCCACAAAGCAGGTGCAAAACAGCAAACAGAACCATCACTCAAAATGACACATTTCAAACCCAAAGAAATGAGAGATCTATGTCAATTGAATTCAGCTAACATTCTGTATAAAATGGACTTGAAAACTCCGTAAGGTAACTTTGTCTCCAGGCATGGCATTTTAATACATTATTAGAACTTTATAGGTAATGCAAAATTTGAGCTGTACCTAGGGTAGCCAAGTCAAAGATGTTATGGTAAGTAGTAATCAACCTGTAGTATTGATTATGCTAGAATAATGTTATAATGCAAAGAAGCCCTTAATTGATGACATGTAAAAAAAGTTACCTGGAAAATAAAATTTGTTAATTCCAACAGAAAAAGAGTCCTAAAAGAAGATGCCATCATACTTTAAATGAATACACAATGTCAATCAAAGTGTCCCACATTTTAATAATAGCTAGATTTGAAATATTTATTAAACAAAATCTGGATACTATAAATTATACAATAGATTATCTAAGACCACAAACACCAAATGTCAGGTAATGTCTAAGGGACTGGGACTGAGAAAAACATAAAAGGATGCAAGGTGTCAGTTCTGGAAAGATTTTAAGTTGGTAGTGGGGTATTGAAGAGAATTCCAGTGAGAGTGCAGGCAGTAATAATGGGCACAATATGCATTTTTATTTAGAGGTCATTACAAGTAGCTGGGTAATTTAGAGGTTTATGTTTTTATTATAAAATTATGATAAATAATTGTGAGAATCGGCTGAATATTGGAGAGTAGTTCTCTCTATTTATGCTTCTAGGAAAGGACATGAATATTTAATAAGTGCAAAACTGTGTCTGGTTCCTGGCTTTGGAAAATAAAATCTCTTTTACTCCTCCATAGGCTCCCCCATTTTCTATAATATGTCTACTTAACTACTAGGTGAGGAGTAACTGACAACTTAAATATGATTCTTCTGAGGACTAAAAACAAGAAAACACAAAATGCTGTCTCCACCTTTTTTTCTTTTACCTTATTTACTTTTCCAGAATGCTGTGAATGCTAGCAGAGCCACTTCAGAGCACATCTTAAATGAAGTGAATGGTAATTCTATGCTCAATGATAGTGTTTTATGTATAAAATTAGCAGTTAGATCTTCCAGAGAAGGCGGCCATCTAACTGGTTAATTTAATTAGCTGGTAAAGTCAGGAGGAAATTTTTGTATATTGAAAGATAAAAAGAGGTTATTCCTTCTTTTTTTAAAATTTCAAGATGATTTTAAAAAGCAGTTTTAGGTTTATAATAAAATTGAAAGGTAAGAGATTTCCTACATGTCCACTTCCCCTACACCTGTATAGCTTCCCCCATTATCAATATCCCTCATCATAATGGTACATTTTTCACCAAGGATGAACCAACATTGTTAACACATCATAAGCACCCCAACTCTGTACTTTACATTAGAGTTTCCTGTTGGTGTTGTACGTTTTATAGGTTTGGACAAATCGTTATTAAAATATCATGCAAAATATTTTCATTGCACTAAAAATATCCCTGTGCTCTGTCTATTTTTCTCCCCCAATTTCCTCACAAACACTAATTAAAAGAAAAAAAATTTCTCCATAGTTCTGCTTTTTCCAGAATGGCATATGGTTGGAATCATATAATATTTATGTTTCTCAGACTGGCTTCTTTTCACTTAGAAATAAGCATTTAATTTTCCTCTATGTCTTTTCCTGGCTTTATAGCTCATTTCTTTTGAGGGCCGAATAATGTTCCATTGTCTGGATGTACCATTTTATTCCTCCATTACTGAAGGACATCTTGGTTTCATCCAGGTTTCGGCAATCATGAATAAACTGTTATGAATGTCCAAGTGCAGATTTTTGTGTGAACATAAGTTTACAACTCCTTTAGGTAAATACCAAAGAATGTGATTGCTGAGTTTGTTAAGTATGTAAGAAACCACCAAATTGTCTTCCACAGTGGCTGTACCATTTAGCATTCCCATCAGCAATAAATGCAACTTCCTGATGCTCCATGTCTTTGCTAGCCTTTGGGGTTGTCCGTGTTCTGGATTTTGGCCATTCTAATATTTGCATAATAGAATCTTGTTCTAATTTGCATTTCCCTAATGGCATGTGATGTGGAGCATCTTTTCATATGCTTATTTGCCATCTCTGTATTTTCTATTTCTTCTTTAAATAATTACTTAATATCATTATTAGGGTGCTTATATTTGCATATAAATTAGTATTTCAAATAGTTACTCATTAAGGCTGAAATTTTATTTTACCTCTGAAGCTGGGAAAAACACATGAACTTAGTCTTCAATACAGATGACACATTTTTCTGCTAATTTCAGAAATGATAAAACTGAGTCAAGTAGTTTACAGAAAATATGAAACAATCTGCAGATTCATCAATTACAAAATAGCAAATATAAAGCAACATTCATAATTTCTACAAAATTGAAACTATCTGACATAAAACGTTTGCCTTAAGGAATAGAATTCTGTCCTGATTTAAATTACATTTTCTTGCATTTTTTTCCAAAGAGTAAATTTGTTTAGATCTCTTCTGAGTAATAAAATAATTTAAAATTTAATTGTGGTAGAAAGTAAAAGGCAAAGAGACTTAAAATGGCAAAAAAAAAAAAAATCTAACTTAGGAGATACAAGGACTAGTTTGTTTGGCTTTCTTCTGAGTCCAATGGTTGAACCATCATTGTGATTTTGTGGGATTGTTATGAGTGTTAGTGAGCTATCACGTTAAAATACCTACCCCAGGACAGTGCTGGTACTCAATCAGTATTAACTGTATTTGAATTCTAGCTTGTCTTTACAGAGACTTTCATGGAGGTGACTGATCCACACACATTGAATGATCAATAATTTTGAAAAATAAAATCAAAGTGAGTCTGAACTTTGAAGACCTCTAGCGACATAGTTTTTCCTTTTTTTAACCTAATAGATAAAAGAGATCCTCAAAAGAGTATGACCAGGGAAATTAAAATATGCCAATTAAATTGCTTTAACATTTAATCTGATTTGATTGGCAAGTGAATGTGTGTATATGTGTGGCATTCATATGATTGTAGGAACAAAGAACGATTAATAAAGGGTCCCTGAAAACTCTACTGGTCGGGATGGAAAGCAAACATCTTGATTCCTTCCAGATTTTTTTTTCTTTTTTGGTAGATGATCATGACCACTTTTCCGTATTGAATTTTATGATCTGTATGTGATAATAAGTTTCTCAGTATGCTCAGCTGGATGATTCTCTTCTTTTCCTGACAGTTCACACAAATAGCAATAAACTTATCTGATGCCTGCTGCTTTCTTTATGTCATTTGGAAATGAGTTACTGTTACACTTGCAGCATAAATTGAATTCTCTCCTTTTCACCATGGATTTGAGTGGTCTGGTACTTTAGCATTTTTTCTTTTATGTTACAGAATATTATTTAGTCCAAAGTGATGCACTGTAGGAAGAGTGCCATATAAATCCTGTTGCTATTGTGGAATCTGGGATTTATCTCCATGGACACTGAGCCAAGCTAACAGTCAGGGTTTCATAGCCCAACATTGGCTGAGGATCGAGAACCTAAGTGGTCTTTATTTAAAATTAAGTGACTATAAATTAAGCAAACATGGCGTGTATTACATAAAGAACTAACTATCAAATTTTCTCTACAGTAACATGTTAAAGAGATTATTAGAATTTTCAGAATTTGCTTAAAACAGGAAAGATGATTACTTTCTCCAATCTTAGTATCTATAGATTAATAATTTTGATGCTTATACTAACATACACATATGATAATGAATTAGATATAATGAATAATGGCATATTTATTAATCTAGAGTAAAAAGCTAATATAACAAGCCTCTCTATTGACTTTAAAGCAGTAAAAATTCTCCAACTGTATTTATATCTATATTTAAAAATAAAAGAAAAAAATACTGGTATAAAGTGAAAATGTTTAATCAACCAATTAAATTATATAAAAGTACTACATTAAGAAGACTACTTTTTTCTGTATTCCGTTTTACTAGAAATATAGCTTTTCAATGTGGGTTGCTGTGAGGGTCCTAGGTTCAGATTCTCATGTTCCAGGAAGAAAGGCATCTTTACTAAATTGTGAATCTGCCTTGCTTACTGTTTCACTCACCTGTCAACCTATACACTCATTCTAGAGGGCTGTGGGTAGGCTGGGTTTTAAATGGCATAGATAAAATTTTATTTCATCAATGGTAGATTGACCTTTACTTATTATTTTCCTCAGCATTGCAGTAAAGTAAATCTTAATTTACTAATGATATGATATAATCATTACCCAGATGCTAATTAAATGCATGTATGTTACTATTGCAAGCATGCTTAACTTCAAATAAATTAGGATAACAATGTCTATAAAGAGCCTCATGTGATATTCAGTATATAATACATTTTCAACAATTTAAAATTATGTGAAATGTGACAATAATAAGTAATTCTTTAAAAATGATTTTAATTAAGGCTTATAAGGGCTTATAATGCCAAAGATTGTATTTTACACACACCTGAGGTTGTAGCAACTATCCCTATGCTTCTCCAGTATACCAATTTGATTGTTTCTGATTTGGACTTGGTCTGTCTAAACTACTAATGCAAGGCAGGGATTCTAAATCATTTTGGATGTCTCTGAAAATATTGGCCAAACTTTTTCTTTAGGCTTTTTGACCAAGCCCTTATTCTGCTTGGCCCAGGTAATGTTTTCTGTTTCTTGCCAATAAAACAATGTGCTGCATTGGTGGAACCCAAACACTGCCTGAGAAAGCACTGAAACCCTTTAATCAAAAAACAAAACAAAACAAAAGACAGAAAAAAAAAAGTCTTTTGAAGCCTGCTTACTTTTAAATAGGAACAGCAATAATTATCGATGTGTATGTCAGAGTTTCAGTCAAGACTTGAATCAAATGTGACAATATAAAATGAAAATCTGTTGTCTTTCTATATTCAGCTTTAGTAGCTGAAGAACATATTGGAAAGTTGAGTGTTGTAGAAGTGGAGGACATATTTAGAGACAAATTTCCTGCTAAAGCACCAGAAATCATCTGTTGCTTTGTTTAAAGTTATGTTGCAAAGTCCAACAGCCTTGAGAGTGAGCTCATTTTTCAAATGGAGTAAAAATAATTGTCAATATTTAGCAAAAAATAAGTATGTTAGATTAGCCTATGGACTAATGTTGGCATTAATAACATTAGTAAAAACTCTAAAGATATAAACAATAAATATTTGTTACCAGATTTCCTGTTCAGTTTCTCATATTGATCATATAAAATTTCTTGTGGTCATCTTGTAATGAAGCTGCTTGACTTCCTCCCAAAATATAAACCCACTAAATTATTTTCTGTGTTCGCCTTCTCTTCTGACAATTATAGCAAAATGGCACATAAAGTTACTCTAATTTTTGTGACAAATCCTTCAATTATTGTACGTGTGATTTTATTTTCTTTCTTGAATAATTTCAAGAATTATGACATTAGCACCAAAAATAATTGCTGGCTGTTCTTTACCTTTCTAAAAACCAGATGTAAGAAAATGTCAAACATGTGGGGTCACAAATGTCAGTAATTATCTATCCCATGGGTTCTTTTAGTCCACAGGGATTGGACATCTTCCATTCACACTCTCCTTGATCTAGTTGGTTATTAACACTGTTATTCCCTTTATTCACAAACTTTTGAGGGAAAAACAATGCAAGAGAAAGAGATGATCATTTTGACATTGGTCCCTTGTAAGCAAAAAGAAAAAAATACTCAGTTTAATGAGATAGTCATAAAATGGGAGATTTCTTCTCTTTTTCTGAGATAGTAATGAAGGACATACATATGGCTTAATATATAGATATACCTGGTGTGTAGAGCCCAAATTAGTATTTCCACCTTGCTGGCTCTCTTTTCAAAATACAAAAACATACAATCAAATGCTTTCTGCAATAATGAAAATAAATATACTATAGTCAAATGTATATTTAAAAATATATTTGAAAAAAGAAAAACCTCTGTAGGATAAGTAGCATTTTTTTCATTTTAAATAAAGAAAAAAACGAGTCTCAGGCTTTAAATATTATTTAAAAACTCACACAGTAAAACTCATATTTAAACTTCAAAGCCCACTCAATTTCTAGTATATCATGGAATAGGATGATTGCCCTGATATGAAGGTTTAGTCAGAAAGTATAGTTCCATATCTCAAATTTCAAAATGGAGCGGGTTAAAATCCTAGCAAGTGTCTTGGTGACAATATTGCTAAAATGGAGTGGAGAGAACCATAGATTATTGGAATGAAAATTATTTTCAAACATAGGACAAATGAAAATAAAAATGTATTTAATTAAAAATGAGTTTAATGTTGCCCAGGATGCTAGAGAGACAATCTGAACTATGTAAGAAAGTCCCCAAGCTGGGGATTAGGGGTGTTACAGCTGGTCACTTGATAGTAGCTTGGTAGATATAAGATTGGTTTTAAGGAAAAGCGTTTTTCTGGGGGATGAGTATGGGAGAGGATAGACTGAGAAACAGTGGCTCCGATAAGAAACAAAAGAATGTATACACATGATCATGAGGCAGGTGACTGTGGAGCATTGAGAAGCATCAATGCTAAGGTAAGTTATATAGAAAACAGAACAAAAAGACAAAGTAATAAAGAAATAGAAAGCATTTGAGAATGTTACGATTCAAGATTTAATTGTTTGGACATGTTTATCAAAGAAGAAGCTGAATATTCACTTGTTTTAGTGTTATACCACACATATATATATATATATATATATATATATATATATATATATATATATATATATATATCCCTCTTCTTGTCATAAATCTCCTCCAGGCGACATATTATGTACATGTGAAAATCAATGAACTTTCATGATATGAAGTAACTACATGATTAATTAGACCTGTAAAGAATGGATTTAAATTTATTACTAAAGTACATTCTTTTAAAACAGGTAGTTTAAAAAGATATTAAATGATGATAAAGTGTTAGAATGAAAAATATATCACCACGTTTTCAAAACAAAAATTCCATTTTAATAATCTTTGAGCTTATCACCAGATTTACCTTTCAGACATTTATCAAGAAAACAATTAAAATGTTTTAAATGTCTTGTAACCTAAAGAATATTCAGAGAATGGATTTCTGTATATATAACAATGTCCATGTAATTCAAGTAGCATCATTTTAGCTATGACGCCACTATATATGGCTCTATCACTTGGATAAACAAACTTTAAACACACAAATATTAAGAAATTAAAAATATTGGAATTTAAATAGGAGGTTCATGGGGATTTGATAGTATTCTTGACTGCAGTTAAATTCATAGATCTAATACCTTTTCTGTAAGATGAGGGAAGCTTTAAAGAGCTTTCTTGGACTTCAGGCCAATAAGATCTACATCTTTTTCTGCTTTAGTTTTATTTTAGTTGCATGTTTCTCCAAGTGCAATGCATTTATGATAAGAAATAAAAATGACAAAAGAGATTATAATGAAAAGCCACGCCTTGTTTGTTCTCAATCTCAGTCTGATGTACCAGAAACTGCTTCTTTTAACTCTTTTCAGTTTTATTCCTTCTGATGTTACCTCAATAACTATGTAAAATAGTTATACTTATTTCTTGATTTAATAACTATGATATTGTGATTAATAAAAATAAATACATACTGGGTTTTCACCCCTGTTTCTGGGACAGAGTTACTAAAAGTCTTGGAATTTCCTGTATGATGACAGCAATAATCTTGTTTTTGTCATATTGCTGAGGGTATATTGAACCACATCCAAGGATGGGTACTGGCTGCCCAGGGACACAACTGTGTGATTAGAGGGTCAAGACTTTCATTTCCATCCCCATCTGCCTGGGAGGTGAGGGGGGCTGTGTAATGAAGCCTCCATCAAAGCCAAAAAGGATAGGATTTGGAGAACTTCCAGGGTGGTGAACACATGAAGATTTAGGGAGAGCAGTGCACTCAGAGAGGGCATGGAAACACCTCACCCTTTCTCCAAACTGTGCCCTAGGCATTGCTTCCATGTGGCATCTCTTCTACTTGGCTGTTCCTGAGTTATATCCTTTCATGATAAATTGGGAGTCAAGTTAAGTGTTCCCTGAGTTCTGTAAGCAGCTCTAGCAAATTAATGGAACCCAAAGAGGAGGTGGTTAGAATCTCCAATCTACAGCTAGTTGGTCAGAAGCACAGGTAACAATCTGGACTTGCAACTAACATCTGAAGTAGAGGTGAAGTTCAGTGTTACAGGACTGAGTCCTTAACCTGTGGGATCTGTTACTACCTTCAGGTAGACAGTATCAGAATTGAGTTGAATTGTAGGACACCCAGCTGGTGTCCTAGAATTGCTTGGTGGTGTGGGGAATCACGGTCCCCAGACACACTGGAATTGAATGGAATCCGAACTGGGTGCAGAATCTTAACAACTTTAGACAATATCCAGTAGATATCATATGAACACTGAGGATTTAGATTATTTACATTATTTCTTTGACCCAACGTTTAATAAACAAATTATTACTCCTTTTAGTTGTACTTTTGGTAAGAGTTTTAATGTTATATTTTTAGATATTATACTCAAACATACTTTGAAGCAATATGTATTCAATATATCTTGTAATTCTACAAATTTTAAGATAAATACATGCCTACCTATATTCTCAAACATCTTCTCAACTATTAAAATTTCCAGTTACACTCATAATTTTATACTTTTTAGGCCACCGCTGTTCACATTTTTCTTAAAATCATAATAAAATAAGAATACAAACTTTGAAATCACAGTTACGTTTTCTACCACCACTACATTTTCTACCACCATCGAATGTTGCCACTGGAAAGCATCTAGGAGATTACTGTGCACTGGTTACCAGTCCCAGGGGAGGACTCTCAACACCTCCACCCGCAGCATCGTAGTATCAGAGTCATAAGAACACAACCCAGTCAAGCAATGGATGAAACAACACTTACTCACATGCGAAAGAGATAGAGTGAGATCACCTTAAATAGTGGGCATTGGTCCCTCAGGGTGAGCGGGTCTCTCTTGGAGCCAACCCAGGGCAATTTGTCTACATGCACCCTCCCTGATGAGGACAGATGTGACAGTGGGGTTGTCAGGCATCATATGTTGTACGCACTTCAAGCAGACAAAAGAGCATCCGTTAAGCCTGAAACAGGGTAAGATACTGCCACATGAGGTGATAAGCCCCGCACAGGCTGTGTGGGTTCTCTATCTCTTGGTCAGAAAGTGTTGCAAGCCCCAGGCCCAGTCCTGAGTGACCCAGTGAGGGCGGAAGGATGGCAGGCACAAGGAAACTGCCTTTCCCGACAGAAAGTCCAATTTAAATCCACTTCTTTTCTTGCATAAATAACTTTGTTTTTGTCACATTCAATAAGCTTTTCAGATCTCTTTATTCTTAATGTTTAAATTTTTGTGAAAACTTTCTGTGTTTGTTTGTTTGTTTTTCCATTTTGGTCATTGAGTATAATCTTCAAATATAAATATGTGGTTTAGTTTCTAAGCATTTTTTATATCATTTCTTTAATATATTTTCCTCCTGGTATTGTCTGTTCTCTCTTCTAGAGCCTTCTACTCAGCTCTTTTCGGAACTTTGGATGACATTACTTCTGTTTTCCATTTTTATTTTTATTTTTTTAGCTTTTAAACACATTTCCTCAAATACATTTTTAGCATTAATAAAAAGTTTAACTCTGTATACTTAATACGTATTGATGTTTATTCTATGTATGTATATATATGTATGTATGTATGTGTATTTATTTATATACACACACACAAGTTCCTGTGTGTATAAATTTTTCAACAGTGAAAGCAGCTCAATCCATCTCTTGAAAAGTGGATATATTACATACATTCCACATACATATATCAACTTTAAGAAACTAATGCCAAGTGAAATATGAAGCAAAGTGAGATATATAAAAATAGCCAAACAATGCGTTATCTAGGAACATAGACAAATTACATATATAACTTACAATACATAATTAAGTTATATATATATTCATAATATATTTATTTGTATATATGTATAATTTTGGCTTCCTAAGTAATGAAAGAGAATGGAAGACAATGGAACGGTTTGTGTGGAAAAAAGGCAAAAAATCAGTAAATTAGAAAAAAAGTTGTTT
Organism: Camelus ferus; assembly: GCF_009834535.1. Lineage (NCBI taxonomy): Eukaryota > Metazoa > Chordata > Mammalia > Artiodactyla > Camelidae > Camelus > Camelus ferus. The sequence goes on from NC_045709.1 coordinate 1,219,348, forward strand.
CATAGCCCCATGATGAAAATCTCTCTGTGTGATCATATAACAAAATGCACCTAACTAATGCATATTAATTTATGTTCAGTAAATTTGTCACTGTTCTTACAGATAAGGGCTTGTTGTCTGACTTGCATAGAAGCCAAAGCTATCACACTGGCTTTTGAGAAAAGTAAGAGCTTTACTGAGAGGTCAGCTAGCAAGGAGACAGGACTCAGAGCTCAAACCCCAAATCCAAATTCTTCTTAATATTAACTCAGTAGAACGCCATCTCTCCATTTGATGGAATTCCTGAAGCTTTACATGGGAATTACTTTGAGAAGAACCACTCAAGTGTTTACTTCAGTAGCACATATACAAAAATTGCAGTGATGCAGAGAAGCTTAGCATGACCTTTGTGCAAGAATAACATGTACATTTGTGTACTTTATTTTTTTTTACTGTTTATTTGGTCCAGAGATTTTGTTAAAGTCATAAAAAATTTTGGAAATAGATGTTGGTGATGGTTGCACAACGTTGTGAATGTAATTAATACCACAGAATTTATGCTTAAAAATTGTTAAAGTAGCAAATTAGATACATGTGAAATAAGATTTCAAAAATACAGCTAATCTGTAGAGGTTTCATTACATTGCATCGTCATTCCTCAATCTCCTTACTCTTGTAATGGAAAATTGGAAATTAATTAGAAGGCAAGAATATAACATGGTTATCATTATTTTTTTTTCCCATTTTAAAGCTGAACAATAAATAGAACAGTGATTGACAAATGGAATACACTGAAAAATAAGCAAGTCACCTGTAATGAAAGCCACGGAGGACTTTTTTTTTTAATATCACAGGGTCATTCCTAAAAATATATTTCTTGTTTTCTATAGAAATTGTTTTGCAGCGTCTGTGGGTATGTTCAAAATTTGTTTCTGAATCCCTTGCCAGTTTTGCTAGAGCTGCCCCCTCACCAACTTCATTTTCCTTATTTATTATGCTAAAGAGCCACAATCTTTCAATTTTGTATTTATAAAAAGTGACGTTTGACCTTTTATACTGTCTTTTAATTTTTGCTTATCTCACAAATAACAACATAATTCTAGAATAGTTCGAAAGCCAAGTATTTTTATTAAACACAGGATCGTCCTTTTCTTTGAATTGCTTCACAGAACCTTGCCAGCACTGTCAGAATGTGCCAGATTTAGTGCAATAATAACTGTTCTCTTATCGAAACATGCAAATCTAAGTAAGATTTATTTTGTATCCCCTCGGTTACCTAAACTACTACCAATTCTATGATAATATCATATCAGAATGTAGTCATGGCAGCAACACAGCTGTTGGAGTAAGAGCTAGGTTTTAATTCACACACTGCTGTTCTTTATTAGAAGATCTTTCTGACTTAACTTCGTAAATACATTGTAGGTTTGTTGAGAATAGCATGTGCCGGACCCAACTACTTCAGTAAGCCTGAGTAAGAAATAACTAAAATAATATTTTTTAAATAATTCTGTAAACAAGGGGAAATCATTATTATAAATTTTATTTGTGGGGCTTCAGTAGCAGAGTGAATGTATAGAATTTGGGGAAATTAAGCAATTCACTGAGAATACATGAAAAAATTCATTGAAATAAACCGGAATTCATAAAAAGAAACTGCAGAGTAGTTTTTTTTTTCCCTATACTAAGTTTCATGAGTTTCTTGTCATTTTCATTTTCTAGTCTTATCCTTAAGGAAAAACAGAGATTTCAATTAAACTACTGATAACAGAGGCTGGTTGTATCTAGAGAAATTTATTACTGCTTTGATTTTAACATAGTTTTTTTTTTAATATTTATTTATGTATTTATTTTAAGTATAGTCAGTTATAATGTGTCAATTTCTGGTGTGCAGCATAATGTTCCAGTTATATATATATATATATATATATATATATATATATATATAAAAATATATATGTTAATTACTTATTATCTTGACACATTTCAATGTCCTTTAAATTTATATATATAAATATAAATATATATATGTTCATTTTCATATTCTTTTTCATTAAAGGTTATTACAAGATATTGAATATACTTCCCTGTGCTACACAGAAATATTTAATCTATTCTTATATATAGTAGTTAATGTTTGCAAATCTCAAACTCCCAAATTTATCCCTTCCTACCCTCCTCCCTCCAGTAACCATAAGATTGTTTACTATGTCTGTGAGCCTGTATCTGTTTTGTAGATGAGTTCATTAGACATAGTTACTTTTGATTCTGTTTGAGTTGTCCTCTTGTATGTCCATATTTTCCCCCTGTAGTTAAGATCACTCTGATCTCTGCTTTGATTCCACATCCATTCCCTTGCTGCCTCTTACACATTACATAATGACATGAATATCTGTCATGTTAAAGAAGTTTTTTTTTTTTAAATAAGTGAATTTAGGATTTTATTGCTGCATTTACAGAAATAATGTACTGTGCAGTGTAAAATTAGTTTTGATTAAGTAGAAAATTTAAAGGATATTGAAATGTGTAAAGACAATTATTAATTAACAAAGGGAAAATCAGAGACAAGAAAAGAAAAAAATATATATACCATAATTAAGAGATTTAAATCTGTATTGTTTTCTTCATGTTGTTCCTCTCAGTGGTTATAGAAAAAAATTGCAGTAGATCTCATATGTACTATTTATGCTTTGTGCACTTGCTTTCAATTGTTTGTGTCTATAAAAAAATTAATGTATGTATAACGTTTTATCTGTGTGAGGTATGCATCAATAATTCATCTTAATGTGTGTTTCAGGAAATCTAAGATATTTTCATGTCTTATTGCCCTTATGGAGCATGGCAAGATAATAGCTGTATTATTGTTCAAGAAGACACATTCTTGTATGATGTAATTTCTCTTGAACTGGATTATCTAAGGCAGTTAGTTAAGACAATATATTGAGCATTTATTTTGTGCCAAGCACAAAATATTGTATTTAGATTTCTAGGAGAGTTTCAAAGATATTCCCACCACCAAGGGGATTTTACAATTTCACACAACCCCACCAACACTTGGACTTATAAAGTATTCTAATTTGACAGTAATTGAGGTATAAAAGGATATCCCAGGGTTGCTTTAATCAGTATTTTAAATGCCAATGATTTTGAGCACTTCTTCATATGCTTCTTGACTCTTTTGCTTTCTTATTCTGTAAAGTGACTGTATCCACACTTTATTCACTGTCTCTCATAGTTTTGGTACATTTGCAGTTAATTTGATGAAGCTATTTGCATATTTTAGATAATAATTGATTTTTTTCTATTAGGCATCTTCAGTTCTGTCCTCTCCTATTTAAATGTGTGTAAAGTCTATCCAATCCCAATCCCAGAATTCTTATTTTCTTTTTGAGAAACCTGACAATTGCTCTAAAATATTCAGAAAAGTATAAGAATGTACAACAAGCCCAGCAATTTTTTTTTAAAAGAAGGTAAAATAGGACATGGTATAATATGCTATAGCATGTTACAGGATTTAAAATCTGACATGTATAAGAACACACTGCTAAACCAACTGAAAAAATAGAGAGCTAGACAGAGAATTTATATATGGCCATTTTATATACAATAAGATGTTACCATAAATCATTGGGGAAAGACAGAGAGTTTTGCATCAGGAAACCTAGCTCCCTATATAGAGAAAAAGGAACTTAATCGAACATGACACATAAGGATGGAACTTAGGTGGACTAAATATTTAATTTTGAAGGTTAAACTGTAAAGTTAATAACAGAAAATTAAGGAAAACTTTATTGTGTCCAACAGGCAGAAAAGAAACTTCTTGCATAAAATTTTATAGAACAAATGACAAGGCAAAAAATGATACATGTAGTTACATCAAAATTAAAGATTTCTGTTTATAAAGGACATTATGGTCCTTTACAACTTTACTCACTACCAATAGAGAATGAAAAATACATTTTTAAAAAGTGATACCAATAATAAAAACAAAAATATATAGTGTTTATAAATAAGTTAAATATGTGCAAGAAGTTTACATAAGAATAGACTCAACATTTAATTCCTTTTTTTTTCTAATTTGATCTCTAGATTCATTTCAGCAAAATTCACAATTTTGTGAGATGTGTGGTCAACAATCCTTTCCAAAAATTTACACCCAAGAATATGCAAATACCTTCTTTAAGAAGAAAAATAAAGAATGGGGACTTGTCTCAACAATTATTAAGACTTTAAATGAAGCTAAATTTTTTAAGAGAGCATATATATTGGGACAGGGATAGTAAAATTGACTAATTCAGTGGAGTGGAGATCCTGGAAATTACCTCCCACACGTACAGAAACTTGATGAGTGAAAGAACTGGAGTGACCAGAACTGGAATGGGAAAAGCTTGTATAATTTCAAAAGGACATGCTCCTTTTCATAGTACGTACCAACTAAGCAAACCATTTCACTTGGTAACTGTTAGATAGAGCCAAGCAAGAACTCAGTAACCAATGAAGACTGTCTGTGGTTCATCAGGACTTTATACCTATTAAGTTGCTGTAGGTATTAGCAAAATGGTACTATAGAATTTGTTAAAGGCTTGCTCTTTTTAAGTAACATCAAAGAACTGAAGAAACAATTGAGGTAGAGCTGATGAACTCTTGTGCTGTTTATATCTTCATTTATCTAAAAGGCAAAATATTATTGGCCATTCTTAATGTGGCTCATGCGTGTCAAAAAGACATGTTAATTTCCAGCCAATCTTTTCGCTGTACCTGCTACCAATCAGATTTTTTTTGCAAAGTAAACTCTTATGTGATCAGACAAGTGGCCTTTATATAAATGATAAGCTTGATAGTATTAAGACTGTATATTCTATTTCCTTATCAGGGTACCAAATTTGAAACACTTATGATTATATATTAATATTCAATTATAGTGTCCATTCCCAGTGCTAAGTCACAAGGAAAAACAGTGGGGAAAAAAATCAAAATCACCGACTCCTTAAGTGAGGATGGGTACTAATTGGTGAAATGATAATCAAGCTAAATAAGTGTAACAGTTATCTAGTACTGCATAATCAATTATGCCGAAAGAAATTAATTTAAAACATTTATTACCTCTCAATTTCTATGGGTCACAAATCCAGACACAGCTATTCAGGGTGCTTATGGCTCAGGGTCGCTTATAAAGCTGTTGTCAAATTGTCATTCCCCACTGCAGTCAGAATATCTGCTTCCAAGCTCCCTCCAGCTGTTGGTTGGAGACATCCTTCCTTGTCATTTGAGCCTGACCATAGGGTGACTCACAAAATAGCAACTTGCTTCCCCCAAAGAAGAAGGTGGAAAACCATCATTTTTATTAGAAACAATCTCAGAAGCCACATCCCATTGATTATGTCATAGTTTCTTTGTTAGAAGTGAGTCAGTAAGTCCCGCCCACATTTAAAGGAGAGGAGATTGCTCAGGGCCACGAATCCCAGGAGACGCGGAATCACTGGGGGCCATTTTAGAGGCTGCATCCTGTAGTTAGTACATAAACAGTGATAAGGACTAAGAAAAAAGTAATGCAGAGAAGGAGACAAGTTTCCAAGGCAAAAGTTGAAATTTTAGATAGGATGAGAAGACAGCACCAGCAATGAAATTTGTAACAAGTTGGGGGGATAACACATGTGAATATGAGGCAAAGCCAATTGAGACTGAGAAAATGGCAGATAAAGAGATCCTGATATGTCACAAATCAGTAATGACAAAATTAAAATTAGCACATACTGAGAAAGCTGTAAATTGGCTCTCTCACTCATTAGGCTAGGATAACAGACAAGGCCAGCTCAAAGTTAACACGAGACAATATGTCTCTGAGGAGATGCTGCAGCTGTAATGTGTCATCAACAACCACCCTCTTTAGTGACTGCTGATTTCTTAATCACCGAGAAACTCTGTCCCCTGAAAATCATACCATTAGAAATGTTGTGGTTTGAACACATACAATGAAGAATGAAACATGTCACTCTTGCCTGAGTATCTGTGTCATTTTGATACAGCGTGCAGCCTCGATTTTCACTCCAGATTCAGAGATGCAGATAATAGTTTTCCAGACATAGTTCCCATTTAAATTAATTTTGTTGTTTCTATGGAAACAGGATCCTGGGTCAACTTTCCAGTCTAGACCACATGTTAACCCCTTCATACAAAGCCCAGCTTGTTTTTAGGCTTCCGTTATATTTCACCCACATGCCACCTGTCCCATATCCTACAAAAACTTACTCTTTTCCTTTGTGGAAACATCTCATGGGGTCCATCAGCATACAGTCTTTCTCACTGAGATAGATCCATAAACCTGGCTTTGTAGAACTACAGGCTTGCCCCCACTGGTCTTTGATTGATTGGGCTGGAAAAGTAAGGAGTGTTGAGAGAATGAAGGACTGGCATTAGCAGTGGAGGACAGAGAAGTACATTTTCCCTTCCTCAGAGTAATGAAAGGTCTGCTCAAATGAGGGGTACTGTTACATTGCCAGCTTTGCACAGCTAATACCATTAAACTCATTGGAGACAACTGGACAACTAACTGAGAGCATGGTTGGAGATATTTTGGGTGGATAATAGGATAGGAAGTAAATCTTCAGTCTTGGACACATGGTGGGACTGGAATTAAGTTAATGTGCTATTTGCTTTCCGGAGGAAGGCTCTACACTGCTCCCTTTGGGAACCAGGATAATTAACTCTGAAACATAGTTTGTTTTTTGAAAGCAGCTGACGGACGTTAAGAGTAGAATAGTGAAGACAGAATCCTGTTTCTTTTGGGGGTTTTATTTTTATTTTTTATTCCAAAGGAGATAACTAAACCCTGGGTGACCAAAATCTGTAACTAGCAGGTAAAAGAATTTAATATTGAGTATATGTGGGCATGAATACCTACTCTGAGTAGCATTTCTGGTGGCTTACCTTTGCTCTGGATTCCTGATTGGCTGGAGCTAATCTATCACCAGCTGAGGACATGGGTTGCCTATCCATCCCCTTACTGGGACCAAGCAACAGTTTTGGGTAGGAATGTCTGTAGAGAAAATTAAAACTTGCCCTCAGGAGCTCTGTTTCCAAGTTTAACCTTTTTGGAGGATGAAGTGGGGCAGAGCATGATACCAAGTTCATTTGGAAATATAGTTAACCCATATCCCCTAACCTAAAATTTACCAATAATACAATGTTTGATAATAATTATTATCCCACTTTTTTGGCTCCTGAATCTACCTCTAAATTGATGTTGAATTTGTGTGGGAAGCATATTATGGACTGATGCTAAAAAGCTTCAACAGTCTGCTCGAGCTACCATCCTATATGTCTGTTCTCCACCTTACCCTAATATCTGAAAAAATCTTATCTACATTTGCTGTCTACACTTTCTCATTTCTCTAGCAAGTTATTCCAATATGCCTTTCATTACCAAAACTCTACTGACCCTTTTTAAAGTTTACAGTGATCTCCATATTGTTAAACTTTCTTATCCAAACTCAGCATTTGGAAAGTTTCATCATTCTCTCCTTCATGATATGCCTTTTTTACCCTTAGCTTCTTTGTAGCTCATCAACATTTCTCAGTTTCTTTTATTGATACTTCCTCCTTTATTCAACCTGTAAAATCTAAAATCTGAGGACTTCAGATCTGGTTCTCTTTCCTTGTCTTGTTCTGTCCTCCCAACAGATAACCTCGTCGACTATTACCATCTTAATCTTAAGTGTGATTCTCTCACACACACACACTCACACACACACAGTTATTCCCAGGATATTTTGTCCAGACATAATATGTCTCATGAGCTCTTTCAGATCCAAAATCAATTAACTACTTGTCACCATTATCTAGATAACTAACACGTATCTCAGGTTTACGATTTCAAGCTTCACTATCTTTATCCCCTCCAAAGCTGTTCATATTTAGTTTTCCCTTTCATATTAGTGTTCAAGTCCATTCATATCTTCCATTTCAAACCTGTCATCTCTTCCCTGTTACCTGCCCTAATTCCCACCACCCCTGATACACATTTATTCCTTGTGCATAGATTCTGTAAATTCACTTTGAACCATCATCATCTTTGTCTTGGATAAAAAGCAATAAACACCTATCAAACCCCTCTTCAATGATCCTTATTTCCCTCTAAACAATTCTATTCACTGGCTCAAATTTTTCTGACCTAATGTGATCATATTTCTATTCATATGATAATTCTTTTATCCTATTTTTACCTTATAATCCATTTTTTATAAATCTGAGTGATCCTTTTTTAAAAAAGGGAAGTAAGTCATGTCATTCTCTATTTAAAATCATCTCATAACATCCCATGATGAATGGACACTTTTTGATAATTCTAGCATTGGACTTACAGATCTCCATAAGAGGGCACAACTTTTCTTTCCCTCCTCAATTTCATCCACTACTCAATCTTTACCCTATGCTCCAGTAACTGGACTGCTCACCATGCCACAAATGAGCTCTGTCATTTCTAATGCTGCTTCTTAGAATCTCTGTTCTCTTATCTCAATGAGGAAAAATCTAAACCAAGAACTTTAAGGTCAAAGTCAAATGATAACTCTTTGATAAATTCTTCCTCCTCTGTGCTCTTTCATGATCTTTTTGCGGATACCTTCTATAGCTCATGTAATTTATAACTGGGTGAGTAGGTATCTACCTTTTGTAATTATTTGAGGCCCCTAGAGTTCTAAGACATGAACCATATCCTCAGGTCCTATCATGCAGTGCCTAGTCCAAGGGGAGTATTTTAGAACTGGTGATTGAATCACACTGAGATCATACTGATTATCAACTTATAAGTGATTCATCGAGTTGGGTAATTTAGCCAACTCTAATGTTATTGTCAACTCTTTTTTACTTTGAACGTTCATGCCTCAAAATGCTGTTATTGTAAATAAGTAACAAAAAACTATTTTCCCCCACAGGTTAGACAACAACTATGAACTCATTTGCATAGATTTCTGAATGTATTCAATAGTATAGCTACCATTAGTATAGAAGAAATTTGCAGTGGTGCTATTTACTTCCTGCATGGGCAAAATATGCTGAAATCTGGGAATTAGTCTCTGCTACTTTGTATATGATAAACATGAAGTCAAGTTGTACAGGAATAAGGTATAGTTTTCTTAGAATTCAAGAAATAAACACATGCTATGGTTAATATTAATATTGTTATTATTAGTCCCAATAGAATTCCTAACCATGTCACTCAGCCTGCAGCGTAGAGTTGAATAAACAGGCCTAACACACTTTCCTCGCTCTGACCACAAATTTCCATCTCCTAGTTTTGTATAGCATACATAAAAACTGCACATCTCCAATTCATTACCTAAATAAACTGGCTTTACTTAAGAAACTGGGGGGAATATCTCTATAACACATGGGCTGGTTAACATTCATAGGTTGCACAATCATGACTATGGTAATGAAATAAAATAAAATAAGCAAAACAAATAAATTATGTATTTACACTTGTTAAAATTTTAATAATGAAAATATGATGCTCTGGAGTGAGCCAAAAGAAAAGAGGAAAGCTACACAGTTAGAAAGATAAGATTTCCCCATGCATTAAATGGCCTGAGGGCTATACTTAAAATATGTCACTTAACCAGTCACCCCTGAAGTGCCCTACTGCTTAATCACGTACTGGTCTCTGTCTGTGTGGCACACAGCCCAGTGCCAACCAAGCTCAGGTTCTTTGATTATGTTTTCTCTCTCTCATCGTCTCCACTTTTGGATAATCTCAGCCTAATATGTGTGACTTAACCGTCAACATACATACACAATGCTCCCAGACTGATTCTCTGTAAGGCTTGGTCAAAATGTAATTTCTCAGGGAGATTTTGAATATATTTTAAAACACTTAGCTCAATTCTGAGGGAAAAAAAAAAGTAAGAGAACTCTCCTCCACAAGGATTTCACTCAGCCCACTTTTCAACTTGATCCCTAATTTGATCGAAAGCTCTTGGGCACTATTAAATAGTAATAATGAACTTCACCTAAAGCCCTTAGTAATTTTGTTCCACATTTCCTTCTCTAATTATCCACTATTCCCTATTTATTACTACTTCATTCTCTGCCTTGAGGCCGTCTAAAAATACTAAGAATGATAAATTAAACAATACATTTGGCACTAAGTTAACCTGTGGGGAGGGTTATAATTTAATGGGTTGTCTTCTGAATTAATTATTTCTGAATTATTTAATTGCAGTTTCTAAACAAATTTCTTAGAATATGTGATGTTAGAACTTGCAGTATATTTTTAATAAGATTATTATGGCAAAAATCACAGGTTATCAGAACTAAGATTAATTTTATAGTTACTTTACTATACATATTTTGAGATTTACTGACTATATTTTTACTAACAAGTGTTGTCTTCTACAGATATTTAACAATATTTTCTTCAGTACCTCACCAGTGCAGACATTGCATTATTGGCATTTTCAAGCCAATGACTTTTTTCTCCCTAAATCAACAATAAACATTGGCTTTTATAGTAAAGACTTATAAGTTAGATTAAGTACTACCTTAAAGAAGATGATGATACATTGTACACTATTTATTTACCTTCCTCAGTCTCATTACAATTCCATGATAAGCAGTTTCTGATTCTCTGAGCTAAAAATCACATTTTATCTAGAAAAACTGTCATTTAGAAGAATCCACATTGCAAATGACAATCATGCAACCATGCTATGTGTGGTGTGAAATTTAACCCAGGTTTCACAGTGTTTTTTAGTGTTCCTCTTGGAAAAGCAGAACTTTCATGGAAGTTTCTTACAGTGCCAATAAACACAAACTTCTCAACCATTTATCAGCAGCAGCATGTCCAGAAGAAGTGGAAGAGCTCGTCTGGTCTTAACCTCTGGAATTTTCCCAAATTAATTACCTACAACATCCAGCCCATAAAAGCCTTCTCAGATGTCACGTATGAATGGCTGCAGTGGCAAGCCAAAGCCCTTTACAACCTCCTTTAATACTCTGAACTACTGGACAGTTGCTTTTTAAGGCTTTAAAAAGCTGCGGTACAAGGAAATTTCTCACCAAGTATTAGGATATTATTTGAGTATAAAGTCTTAAATTTCAAAAGTATATTGAGTCTTTTAATATATAATGTTTTTTTTGTTTACATTATTGTTCACTCAACTACAGAAGCAAACAATCTTTGTATATGCGGTTGATCACAGACTAGTTTATTGTTACACCTAGGATAAAATAGCCTCTGAATGTCTCAAAAATATTGATGATATAACTGTCTCAGAAAAATATATTTAGGAAGGTAAATGCATTTCAAAAGGACAATGGAATTCTTATACAGTATTGATGGGAAGTATAAATTGCTGCAATGACTTTGGAATACCATTTGACGCTATCTATTAAGTTTAAACATGCAAGCATCCAAATGACTCAGCAACTTTGTAAATGGATACACAAGTGCACCAACAGACTTGGAAAAGAAAATTCATAGAAAAAAGTTGTATAAAATCCCCAAACTGGTAATAAAGATCAATAGTAAATTGGACAAATCTAAATTGCAGTATATGCATACTATGGGACACTATATAATGATGAAAAGTAAATAACTATAGCTACATGCAACAGTATGGCTGAATCTTACTAACAATATTGATTGAAAGAAGTCAAGCACAAAGAACATATTAATTCATTTTTATAATATTCAGTAACAGGCAAATCAATCTGTAATACTGAAATCAGATCATTGGTTACTTTCTGGGAGCAGGGCAGTAGTGTGAATGGGTGAGGACAGAAGGTTGGATTCTGGTGCTTGGCAATGTTACTTAACTAAGGTGGTGGTTACAAATATATGCTTGCTCATTCGATTGTACACTTATGATTGTGCATTCTTCTATATGTCAATAGTGCTTCAGTTGAAGTGGTAACAAATTTAATTTGACATATTAAATATTAACATCTATTTTGGGGCCATTCTCACCATCATTTCTTAAGTTATCTACCTTACAGTCTTCAATTTGATTTATCTTTCTCTCTCTTTTGTTTCCTCATCCAAACTGGTATGAACTATTTAATTTGGGGGTTTGAAATATGTTTTACAATAGTCCTTAATATGATCTGATTTGATCTTTATGCCCGTTGCTATTGTCCTAATGGAGATTCTCCCCAAATCAAGTTTAAACAGTCAAATTTCTTCAGAAAGATCTGATTTAAATTTCTTTCATCTGTCTTAGATCATTTCTTGAGCCACTACTTTTAGAATTTGACACCTATGATCAAGTAGTTTCTTTAATGACTTTGATCACCTACCAGAAAATGATTAAACTATTTTGCTTTGCTTTGGAGGCCCTCCATTTTCTGATATTTACAATTTTATTATTATTTACTCAGGTTTTCTGTACAAAATGCCTTCTTCAGAAAGACTTCCATCCTTTGTATCTTATGGGAAATATATTCTCATGACAGTTGCTTCCTCTTTCTAGATATTCATTCATTTTCTTTTTTCTGTATTTACCCATTCTTCAACTGTTCTCCAAAGGTATCTTTGTTTCAGTTATTTCATGACACTTTTGACTACACCAAATTGACTGATCTCTCCTTCTCTTGTAACACTTCCACCATACTTACAAAATGCACATTGAGATGATTAATTGCATTCTCATATACTTAAAAAGATTCTATTAATATTATATGTCAGTCTGCACATAATACATATGGAGGTGTGTAGACGAGTTCTACACTCTATTCTGCAGTCTCACAGTCAAGTACAGATAAAAATAAGGAAACACATAACTGGAGTATACTGGAGGGTTAAATCTTATAATATTTTTTAATATTATGTGAACATAAGACAGAAAGCTATATAGAATTTCTTAGAAAGAGCATTGTGGACTTCACAAAGGTGACAATGAACTGGATTTGGTAACTAAGAATAAGTTTTCCACTTGTTTGGTTGATAGATGGACACTGAAGTGATTGAATTAGTATGTGGTGATTTTATTTTCACAAGTATTTAGTAAGATTTTGATAACCATATCTTTATCTCATCATTTTTTGTATATCCCTCACAATGTTTGGGAACATTTTCAAGCATAGTAGTTACTCAATAGATTTTTTATGGATTATATGGATTGTAGTGATTATGAATGCAGCCTTAAGAGTAAGGCAAACTCTAATCTCTGGTCATCTAGCTGCAAGCCTTTAAATTTCCTTAAATAAATATAATAATAATATATATACATATACATATTTATATATAGCTATATATAAACTATATAAGTGCAGGATTTTTAGTTTTTTATATGTAATTTTGCATTCCATTAAATGTAAATGAAAATAAATATATGATATTGCAAACATACAAATGTCCTTAATATAATTAAATCAAATGAGAAATTACATGTCAAAGAATTAACACTATATCTGGCAAATAGCAAGTCCACCAAAGATTATCTTTGTTAATATTTTTATTATATCAGTAGTCAATTATAACTATAGGATATAGTACAAAAACAGAGAGCAAGATTAGAGATCCAAAGCTTTTAATTATTTTTTTCTATTTCCATTTGACCATTCAATTTTTGTTTTTTAACTAAAGTAAGATTTTGATAATCTTAAGCCTTAGCACAATTCATGGGGCTAAACAATGACAAGGAGTGGTTGATACTAGCAGGGATGAGCAGCATTTGCTTGTAAATTATGTGTGTGCGAGGCAAGTATTACAAGCCCACAAAGCAGATAAATTATTTTGCAAAAAGTTTTGAAGGAGGAACAAACCACCCAATCCAAAAATGGGCAGAAGACCTAAACAAGCAATTCTCCAATGAAGACATACAAATGACCAACAGGCAAGTGAAAAAATGCTCAATATCACTAATTATGAGAGAAATGCAAATCAAAAATACAATGAGGTATCACCTCACACCAGTCAGAATGGCCATCATTCAAAAATCTACAAATGATAAATGCTGGAGAGGGTGTAGAGGAAAGGGAATACTCCTACACTGTTGGTGGGAATGTAGTTTGGTGCAGTCATTGTGGAAAACATTATGGAGGTTCCTCAAAAGACTAGGAATGGACTTACCATATGACCCAGCAATCCCACTCTTGGGCATATATCCAGAAGGAACCCTAATTCAAAAAGACTCCTGCACCCCAATGTTCATAACAGCACTATTTACAATAGCCAAGACATAGAAACAACCTAAATGTCCATCGACAGATGACTGGATAAAGAAGTAGTGGTATATTTATACAACGGAATACTATTTAGCCATAAAAACAACAACATAATGCCATTTGCAGCAACATGGATGTCCCTGGAGAATGCCATTCTAAGTGAAGTAAGCCAGAAAGAGAAAGAAAAATACCATATGATATCACTCATATATGGAATCTTAAAAAAAAAAAAAAAAAAAGAAGAAGACAAATGAACTTAAATATAAAATAGAAACAGACTCACAGACATAGAATATAAACTTGTGGCTGCCAGGGAGGAGGTGGGTGGGAAGGGACAGACTGGGAGTTTGAGACTGGTAGATACTGACAGGTATATATAGAATAGATAAACAAGTTTATACTGTATAGCACAGGGAAATATATATACAAGATCTTGTGGTAGCTCATGGGGAAAAAGAATATGAAAATGAATATATGTATATTCACGTATGACTGAAAACTTGTGCTGTATGCCAGAAACTGACACAGCATTGCAAACCGACTATAATTCAATAAAAAAATATTTTTTGAAGGAGATAGGCAGTTTAAACTGCCTTTTTAAGTGTAGAAAGAAATTTAATAGTGGAGGAAAGTGAAAAGGTATAGATTCTGTTTTTATCTGAGGATTTCCAATTGTAATCCCCTGGGAGGAAAAGATTAATTATTCAGAAATAAGCTGTCTTATGTTACTTTTCTAGTCTATTAAATATATATATACATATGTATATATATATATATATATACCCTTATGGAAATTGCATTGTCCTATATTTTAAACATAAAAATGTTTATTGTGTTTATTAAATTTACCACTGTACTGAACATATTTTAAATATGCATAAAACATTTTATAAAACACGTATCTCAAGACTATATTGTATTATTTTAAAAAATTGTAAATTCACTTGTGACAGATATTAACATAACTAACATGTCTGCATGTGCTTCAGTTTCTTTAAATGACAATGGGATGTGGGATCCCTAAGATAAATATGGGAGGGAAAGTATAAAAAGTAAATATAAAAAAATTAAAATAATTGTTTAAAAATATTTTTAACTAAGTATTTTTTTAAATGTTACAAACTGATGACATATCTAAGCCAAAAAAAAAAAAAAAGACGTGCAACTTTCAAATTAAGTAAATGTATATAAACATTCTTCAGGTAATAGAAATTCCCAAATGCCCATGCATTTTTATATAGCATAATTTAAATTGGTTTTCACTAACAAAATAAGAAAATAACAGTGTGGCATTTGCAGATAACTATGCCTGAGTTGCTGTGTTAATTCTGAAAAGATACTCATAATTGTTTTATGTTAATTGTGTTGAAATAGCATCTATGAAATTATAGTTTTCTATTTATTTATTGTACAATTATCTAAAATTATTTTCAGTCAAAGCCACCTAGAATGTAAATAATACTCTAAAATTTAAAACTATGGAAACAAATCACGTTTCTATTACTTTATTTATTTCTAAGTAGCATCAAAACTGCATGCATAATAGAAGTTGCTGCTTTTCCCCCAAAGATAACAGTCAATTAACTATATGAATGCAAGTTTGTTTAGCAATTGATTTGATATATATTTTGCATTCCACTTTACAAGAATACAAATACCTATATATGTACTTTAATTCATACCGTTAAGTAGTAATATATGATATTTTGTAAATATAATGCATATTATTGGTACCAACTCAACAGAAAGGGATACAATTTATAAATCAACTGTGTTGTTACAAAAGTAGAGAAGTGATAAAACAACTTTCTTATACAGTTAATTTATTATATTAGAATTTGTTTCTTTTAACACACATTGGATTTCATTTTCAATTTGAGATCAGGACATAAAGCATACCATATTTTCTTACTCAATGTCTGTTTTCATTATCATGTGTCAGACACCTGACATATGCACACAAATGGAATGAATGGCTCATCCAACTGATTTTTTTCTAAACATGCATTATAGTGTTTCAAATGGGAAACTCAAAGCCACAAGTAGTTTTGTTATAATGACATATTTTTACCACTGAAATATCATGAGTATATAAATAATTCTATAGTAATCCATATTTTATTTGCATTTACTTTAAACATGAAAATGAAAATAAATATTTTTCTTACTATATTCTATATATAGATATGGAACTCAACATGACATGTTCACATAAATATTTGTCCTTGTGGACATAATATAAAGTCAGATATACATTAATAGTAATTATATTTCCATTGAGTTAAATTATGTGTGTGTTTCTGTATGTGTATGTACATTTTTTTCACAATTTTAGACCATAGGCATACCTGGATTTGCACTCATGCAAGCTTGGGCATTTATTAACAGGTTCAACAAATATATTGGAAATTTCCTTATCCTCTGTTACTTAATCTGAAAAATAACTCAGTGTCATTGTGAGAATAAATAAAATCACATACATAAAGTGCTATGCATGCAGTTGAATATGTCATTATTGCTCAACAAATTGTGTAGCCATGCATATGTAAAATGTTAAAATCTATATATGGATATAATACAGTGTTTTTATTTTTTGTTTGTTTTTGCCACCGGATCTTCTAAATTAATCATAGCATTGTAATGCAATAGATTACAGCTTTAAAGGAAAAGGAGAAAAGCATAGGACATCTGCTTGGTAGTATTGTTACAATGGACAAGCCTCAGAGAAAAGACCATGCATTTCACATTACTTTAGCTTTACTACTACTACATATTCTGTGCAAAACATTTGCACTGAGGAGATGCAAGTATCTGTGTGTCAGTAAAGGTCCGTTAAAGTTGTGTTATGATTTACAGAGAGTTGGCCATACTCTACTCCATAAATTACTGTATGACTCATCATTTTTTCCTTTATATATGGAATACGTGATTTCTGTTGGTGTTGCTTTTATATCTGAGTGTTAAGCTATTAAGCTCTTTACATATCAACATTTTAAAGTAATCATATGTTCACATATATTCCATAATTATTCATTTGTAAATACTGAAAATATTACAGTTACTAGTGCTCATATTTTTGTGAAAACAGAACAAAATGGATTCCCCATAAGTTCATGTAAATGCAGCTGAAAAACCTGTAATGAAAAATTTCACATCCAAGTTTATTGCTGAATTATTTTTCAGGAAATCCTCACCAGTCAATCAGCTGATGCTAAGGCTGGTTCCTAAACCCCACAGTGTAAAATCCATTTCTCCCATTACTTCTCCTTTACTATTTTGTTGTTTCCCAGCTAACAGACCATGATTTCATTTCCCAGAGAACAAGAATCTTTCTAGGGAGCCTTCTAAACTCCAGCAAGCCTCATCAAAATACTGACAATCAATGAAGTGTGTATACATGAAAATCTCTAAAGAATTCTGATAAAGTAGTGCATTTTTTAAGCTTGCCTGTCTTCAGAGAAGCTTTACGAATGAAGCCAATTGCTTTCTCCACTGGGAGTTCTAGATGGTAGAGATCAAGGAAGGGGCTAATATTTACCATTTCACAAATTAAAGACTACATGGTAAGTGTAGTGTCAGACAGCTTTAATTATTTTTCCCTCCTTTGTAGTTTGGATAGTTTAATCCGGGTTTTCCTGCAGCTGACAACTTGGAATGAAAAACCATGCAGAATGTCAGTGTTTACTGAAGCAGATAATGTAGCTCAAAAATGCAGAGTGAATTTCCTGGGATGCAAGACAATGTTTTGCATCGCTTTAGCCACTCAACTAAGTGAAAATTCCAATATTCATCTAACGCAGAAAACGTGAATAATAATAAGGTTTTCTACCCATTTGATTGAGATAGAAAAGATGTGAAAATACCTTGACATAAAATTCATGACATCTGTTAAAAGTGTATCATTTATACTGAAGTTATAGTATATACAAAGAATCAATGTATATTTTGAATGCAACAATCAGAAAACATTACTATTTGTATATTACATATCATTTATGGACAGTTTTCATGCATGCTTATTTTTTATTGTTATAATTTATAAATAATATCATAGACAATTTAAGGAATGGAACAGAGAAAATCAGGATGGTGTTCTTTTGATGCTAAGAAACAGGTTTCAAAAGCTTTCAAGTCTAACTGGGTGTTACACAATTTCAGGTTTAAGGCCTAATAGTTTAAAAACCTGAAGCAGCCCCAACAGGGACATACCATTCCTGTAGCAGACGGAAACTGCAAGAAGGTAGATGATTTGGAAATTATTTTTCCTATCTTTTTCTAACAGCCTCTAATTAGACCCATCATCAGCCATCAGTTAGACTCATGATCTCTTAATTTCATCCTTGTATTTTTTTCAGCATATATTCCCACTAATTCACAAAATTTTCCTTGAGCCTTTTATGATCCCTTGAAGAGATTCATTTTGTATTGAATCTTCAGTCCCTCACATAATGTGCTTATTTCTGGATATTCCATTTACTCAATCAGTCATTCACTCACCCATTCATTCATCAATCCGTCAGTCAGAGGATAATTATTGATTACTGATTATGTATCATGCTGTATTTTAGACCTTGAGAATTCGATATAAATTAAATTCAGCCACTGCCCTAGAGAAGCTTATGGGAAGTGCTTGCTACTCATCTTAAATTACTTACTGATTTATCTTCAGAATGTACAAGAGAGTCTTTAACAAGACTTACTATATGAATCAGCTTTGTTGTAGTAAGAAATCTCAGTGGCTTATAATGATAAGGTTCTACTTCTTGTTTGTGTACTAGCTGGGGTTTTGCTTGTGCTCCACATTCTGTTTTCCTTTTGGACCCACGGGATGCCTGAGTGAAGGAGGAGCCTCCCTTTGGTCCTGACATTCATGGGGTAAAGAGTGAATTACAAGAGAACCAGCAGAAACCCACATGGCTTCTTAAGTTTTTTCTTGAAACTGGAATAAGTCACTTCCTCTTCTGTTCTATTGGCCAGAGAAAGTGATGGAAAAGCCTGACAATAGAGTATGGAATCTCTGGGTCATGTGGGAATATGTAGTAAAAACAGGTGGACAAATCCTTCCAGCAAAGGGAGTTGAAGGACTTGGAGTAATCGTAGAATCTGCTAGTTTATCTAAGAGCTTGCTCTTACTGGGGGAGGAAGGTGATTTTGATAGTTCATAATGGCATTTCTAATTAGGCAGTGATCAATAATTATTTTAAATATTTTAATCCATGGCATTTTATTCCTTGGGTAACTTCACCCAATCCCTCCCCAAATCCTGATAGTTTGTATCATAATCATTAAATTATCAGGAGATGAAAGAACTACATAATAGCTTGCATTATGAAAGAGCATAAAAATTAGCAGAGAATAAGTTTTAGTATTTTGCCTGGGAAGCAAGTCAGAGACTACTACACAAAACTCTCCCCATATTGAAAGGATCATTACACATGCTAAAATCTGTGTAGCATGCTGTTATATAAAATACTGCTAAGTAAGATGCTTATTTTTTTTAAAGCAAACTATTTCTTTTTTATATACACCTATATATGGATAACTTTATTCAGTGAGACTTTCTGTCTCAAAGAAACTTATCTTCTGTATTCCTCTTAGCTAGTTAGAAGCCTAAGGAAGAGAAGAATCCTATGAACAGAATGTTTTAGATGAAATACAGCTGCAGGGTTGAAATTTCATTATAGATTCTATTCTATTTCCATCGCCCCACAGGAACACATATACTTAATTCATCAGAGCCCCCTTATTATCTCTGCAACACCCCCAACATCCACATCCACCCTGAACCCATTATTATGGCCAGTTATCGCATTTACAAAGTGAATCAGGTTTGAAATAAAACTGCTGGCAGCTTGCCCTATACGCTTCTGAAACATATACAGAAAAACCACACAGCATGATTCTTCTCAAAAGAATAACAACGGTCCCTTCATGCACCTAAAATAGGAAACCTATGTTCATGTTGATATCGTTAGGTGGATTTGATTCCCATTCATAAGGTGATGTATTGATTTTATGATGAAATATACAAGTTCCTCATTTGGAAGAAGTCATCTCCACTGCCAGCGATTATAAAATACTCTACCTTGTGTAGGTAGAATGCAGTGGCTCAAAAATAATTCCCAATTAGCTTAGGAAAAAAAATACAACGTAGACAAAATGTTAGTCTTCATCTCACACTGTTTGACACTAACCTAGATACACACATACATATGTATATTTTTTTCTATTTTCAAACATTTGGAAAGTAAGAGGTTCACCCCTCTAGTGATGAATATAAGGTAGTAATAATTTCATTTTACAAGTCAATTTATGACTACAGGTTTTTCTCATGTTATTTCCTCAGTCTTGAAAAGTCTTTTCTATTTTCTGTCAGACGTGATATATCTTAAATTCATTTATGATTTTCTTTTCTTTTTTTCTTCCCCTCCCTGGATTCCTCCCTTGTTTTTACAGTCTCGACTACGGTCTTGAGTTCTTCCTCTGCTCATCTTATTTCCTTTTGTCCTGCCTCCTGTTCATCAAGCTGGCTTGATATTTCTTGTAAATATAAGTTAATGTACTCTATACCATTCCACTTCTAGGTATGCATCTAAGAGAAATGAAATACATGTCCCAAAAATGACTTGTATAATATTTTTCCTAGCAGCTTTGCAATAATAGTCAAAAACAATTACAAGTGTTCATTAACAGTAGAGTGAGATGGTAGCTTGTCCCCAGAGATGACTATCCAATTAACCACATTTTTTCTTGTTAGTCATTTCCTTCTGTTATACTCTTGGATTTGTGTTGCTCTTATAATTTGTTATAGATCAAAGGAATACATCCACTGCAAAACTTCATGGTTTCCAATGCTTGTTCAAAAGAAGACTTGCAACTTCCTCTTCAGTCTCTTGAACATTCTCTCTTGATACACTCTCTCACAGAACCCTGTCACGCTGATATGAGAAGCCTAAGTTAAGCTACGTGCAAAAGCCATCTGCTGGCACTCTGGTTGACAGTCCCAGCTAATAATCCAGCCAACATCCAGCATCAACTGCCAGTCATGGACTGAGCCATCTGGGACATCTAGCCCCAGCTTCAGCCCAACTGTGATTGCAGAGTGATTACTGCCCAGCTGACCCCAGTCAATCCTCACAACTCTTAAAGGCAATAATTATTTTTTGTAACAGTTATATAGAAATAGATAATGAGAACAAAATGATAAACAAAATATTATACATTCATGTAATGTTATGCGACATAGAAGTAAAAATTAATAAGCTAGTGTGTAGAAGATTCCCTAACACAAAATAGTACATGCTGCATGACTCAATTATTATAAGATTTAAGTTTATATGGTTACCAAGGGGAAGGGTTGTGGGAAGGGATAAACTGGGAGTTCAATATGTGCAGACACTTACTACTATATATAAGATAGTTAAAAAACAAATTTCTTCTGTAAAGCACAGAGAACTATATTCAATATCTTGTAGTAACCTATAATGAAAAAGCATATGAAAATAATTATATGTATGACTGAAACATTATGCTGTATACCAGAAATTGACACATTGTAATTGACTATATTTCAATAAAAAATGTTAAAAAAATTTTTTTTTTATTTTAAAAAAACCCAACTCATCTATGGTGATATAATTCAGAACAGTGGTTTAACTGTCATCATGCTGTAATTTTCTGGAATGGCAACCATATTCTGTATCTTGGTAAACGTGTTTGTTACATGAGTGCTTATGTTTGTTAAAACTCACCAAGCTACACACTTAAGATTGCATACTTCACACTATGCAAATTGTACCTACACAACTGTCAATGAGCCAAAACCAGTCTTTTTTTTTTTAACAACAGCCACCAGTTTACCCTAGATAAGTTATTAAAAGCTACATTTTCTGATGTAAATAAAACAGCTATTGTAATATTTAAGGTAGCTATACTATATTCTCAAGGCTGTTTTATCATTACCTCACATCGTTTCTTTATTTCTCGTATGATTTATTTTCATGAGATAATAATTGCATAGTTTCCTCTGTTGAAGTAGTTATTTATCAATAAATGTTAACATCCAAGGACTGAACATAAAATTCCAAGAAGAAAGGGCCACTGTGAATAAGCATGGAATTATTATCTCCAATATGTACAGCAAAATGACGGTACTGGTACAAACTATGATTGTTTTAGGTTTGGAAAACTCATGGTGTCCACAATTAATAAACACAATCTGAGGGTCCTTTTTTACATTTATTGACTGTTCTTTCTGACAATTTTGATTTTTATTCTTGAAATAAGTGGCAGCTTTTTATTATCATGCCCCCAGTTGCCAACATTCTAAGCCCTGTTCCATCCCATGCTCTTGGATCCTGTAACAGTATGGGCTACAGTAACATCTCTGTCATTGACGTTACCATGTTGTTATGAATTGAGTCAGCAAAAGAGTGGTGTTATTTGACATATTTTTATCTCCAGCATCCAATACCATCTTAAAAGTTCCTTTTAACTACAACAAAAAACTGTCAGTGTTATTGTAATTTTTAGATATTCACCTATAAGTTATAATTATCAAAACTACGCCAGCATGCACACAGACAGATTCCAGCCAGTAGGTCAACATTAGATAAACCGAAATGATAATTATAAGCACTAACCCCAGGCTGTGGAACATTTCAGGTTTAAATTTTTCTGAACTGTGTTATCTACAAAACATGAAACATGTACACTGAGATGCCAGAATAATAAAAACATCATAGCAACACAATTCAAATTTCTCTACAGTCCCTCAAGGGGATTTATTGGCATTAACTTCAAAAAGCCCTTCAGATAACTATAAAGCCTATGAAAGACTTGAATTTAAAATACTGAGAAAAATGCTTCCAGCAATTAGGACACGTTTATCAGATTTAGAGACTGCCTATTTACATTCCTATGATATGTAGTTTCATGGTTAATAACAGTTTAGTGTGATAAATGTTTTTTCTCCACAACTGATATGAATCTAGCATTGTTTGGTTCATAGCAGTTTTGAACTCCCACTTTCATGTCACTGTTTCCTTTCTATCTCAGAGGCATGGTTCATCATTTCCATGTCTCTAGGTAAGTATCCATCCTTTATTTACAATGGCGTCATTTAAAGGATCAGTAAGAGGAGCAATATGATTGAAATATCTAGATAAAATAAATTTGAGAATATAAATTTAAAATTTTACTTAGGAATAACACAACTACAATTCTCTCTCAAGATTCCATTTGAGAGTACAAAATTAACTGAATGCTACATACAGAATTAAGTAAAACAAAACCAAAAACAATCTGAAGAATGAAGGAAATATGTAATATAAACACAACCATTACAATTTAATGTGTATGCTGTGCCTGAGTAAATAGAACAGTTTAAGCTACAAGAGACTTCTAAAACAAAGAACACCCTGAGTGAAATCATTTATTTTTGTAATATATGTTTTTTTCCATGAAGCTCGCTCAGAGCATTATGAACTCATGGCCCTCCAGGAACAGTTAGCATAAGAAGGATTCCATGACACATTTTTTTCATTGGCGTTCTAAATTCTGATGACATGTAGAAATGACAGAGACAGTGTTGGAAAAAAGAAGGAAGGGAATAGAAAAAATAAAGCAAAGAAAAAGAAAAGAATGCCTGATATCTGATTTCACAGCCATTTATTAAAGGCTCTGCATTTGTATATCTAAATAACAAATTATAAATTAGGTTGGTCTGGAATTGGACTAATTATTTCTCCTGCTAAATTATGAGTGCTTCTTATAATTTCATATTAATATTAATTTGAAGTCAATTATGCTTCTTCTTCAAATTACTAAACCAGATGATTTTAAACAAGGATTTTCTGAGCCCCAGATTAACATGTACTCAATAGGTCATTTGAAATAAAATTGAAGTTAACTTCTTTCCCACACCTTCCAAATCTATTTCTTTCACTGAATCCTCCATTTTATTTGAGGCATACAATATGCCATTCACACCAGAAGAAAGCCTACAATTGCTTTTGACATCTTTTCCACTTTTTCTTTATCAAATCTGCCACAAATTACTCTGTATTTCATCTCCTAAATATCATGCAATGTCAATGGTTATAAAATGAGCCACTATCACTTACTGATTTCTAACTTTATGCATAACAATTGGTCTTCTGAAATCTATCCTCTAAAATGAAAGTCAGACTTTATAATGTCTAAAAAAAAAAAGCTTGATCCCTCTTTATTATATTTATGATAAAAATCTAAATTATTCCCTATATCATAATGTTCCCTTGACTTGTTTCCTCTACTTCTTCAGTCCACTTCACAAAAAAGTTATCATTTGACTTAAATTGGTATCTAATCTTACTATTTCCTCTTCCTGGATTAACTACCACACGTAAATTCTCCCTCACATTTCCTTACCTGACTAACTCCTAACCATTCAACTATCAATTCTAATTAACTCCTTAGGGAACCATTCCCTAGCAGCCCCTGGCTGACTTAGAATACTTTCATAATTCTTCCTTACTTCTCAGTGCTTTGATTTGCATAGCACTGTAAAATCCTTGAGAAAGAGCTTATGCATTTTATTTCTGAATTCCTAGCATACGTACCCATGCTACCTAAGTAGCAGTACCTGGAAAGATATTTTTGAATTAAGAAAGAAATAATCAAATGGATAAGAGATTGAATACATAAAATTTTGCATTGAAATTGATTAAGGAATAATTCCATTTAGGATATTAACAACTATATAAATTTGACCATCTCTGCTGAAGATTACCAAGCCAAGATAACAGAAAGACAAAGGTCAACATTATTAAACATGATATCTATAACTACTGTTATCATCTGGAGCTTTGCCAATTCAAGCCACGCAACCTAGATGCTTGAAGGCTAAATGAAAATTTTGATAGTCTTGTGGTGATATGGCAACAGGAACTGGAGGTCAGAACCAAAGAATAGACTCTGAAGGACTATATCCTCAAAGTAATAGAAAATCTCATATATCCATAGGGGATTGTAGCTCATAGTCAGTTCATACCAATCTCTAAAATTGAATTCTAATTAAAAATAATACAATAATAAAATTGATCCTAGCATGTATAATGATTACTCAAACCTAACTGAAATAGGTTGATTTGTGCTTATCAGATATAAATGTAGAGCTCATCTGGAGGTAGATAGTGTCTTTACATGCTTCAACCTATTTCCATGAACATTTTATAGCACAAGATCTATCACACAATAAAAATAATAAGAAAAAGAAGAGAAAAGGCCATATGAACAAGAAGCACCAAATATTATACAAAATATAAACAGATTGCAGGGTTTGTCCAGATTTTAGAGTCAGCAAAAACAAAAATTGTTTCAGAAAAATATTTAAACTATTAAAAAAGGTAAAATAATAAATTCATACTAGAACTGTAATCCATAAAAATAAAATGTATAATCTTGAATGAAATGATAATATAAATCAAAAGGAAAAATTAATAAATGGATCTAATTTCATATTAGACAGAGATGAAAAGAGAATTAGTATAGTAGAAGATAGGCTACAATGAAAGATCAAAATCAATGACAGTCAATATGAATAAAAATATATAAAGGTATAAAAGATTTAAATATAAAAAGAAGGCCTAACATACATGCAATTCAAGCTTGAAGAGGAGAGAGAAAGCAGAAGAAGCTGTTGTTGAAGATACAATGTCTGATGGCCGTTCTGACTGGTGTGAGGTGATACCTCATTGTAGTTTTGATTTGTATTTCTCTAATAATTAATGATATTGAGGTTTGTTTTTTTTTTCATGTGCCTACTGGCCATTTGTATGTCTTCATTGGAGAATTGCTTGTTTAGGTTTTTTGCCCATTTTTGGATTGGGCTGTTTGGTTTTTTATTATGAAGTTATATAAGCTGTTTATGTATTCTGGAAATTAAGCCCATGTCAGTCTCATCTTTTGCAAATATCTTCTTCCATTCTGTAGGTTGCCTTTTTGTTTTGCTTGTGGTTTCCTTTGCTGTGCAAAAGCTTATAAGTTTAATTAGGTCCCATTTGTTTATTTTTGATTTTATTTCTATTGTCTTGGTAGACTGCCCTAGAAGAACTTTGCTAAGATTTATATCAGAATGGCCATCATTCAAAAGTCCACAAATGATAAATGCTGGAGAGGCTGTGGAGAAAAGGGAACCCTCCTATACTGTTGGTGGTAATATAGTTTAGTGCAGCTGTTATGGAAAACAGTATGGAGATTCCGCAAAAGACTAAAATAGACTTACCATATGATCCAACAATCCCACTCTTGGGCATATATCCAGAGGTACCCTTATTCAAAAAGATACATACACCCCAATGTTCATAGCAGCACTATTTATAATAGCCAAGACATGGAAACAACCTAAATGTCCATTGACAGATGACTGGATAAAGAAGTTGTAGTAAATTTATGTAGTGGAATACAACTCAGCCATAAACAAAAATCAAATAATGCCATTTGCAGCAACATGGATGTCCCTGGAGAATGTCATTCTAAGTGAAGTAAGCCAGAAAGTGAAAGAAAAATACCACATGATATCACTTATATGTGGAATCTAAAAAAAAAAAAAAAAAGACAAATGAACTTATTTACAAAACAGAAACAGACTCACAGGCATAAAAAACAAACATAGTTACTTTGGGGGGAAGGTTTGGGAAGGGATAAATTGGGAGTTCAAGATTTGCAGATACTAACAAAATATATATATATAAAATAGATGAACAACAAGTTTATACTGTATAGCACAGGGAACTATATTCAATATCTTGTAACTTATGGTGAAAAAGAATATGAAAATGTATGTATGTTCATGTATGGCTGAAGCATTATGCTGTACATCAGAAATTGACACAGCATGATAAACTGACTATACTTCAGTAAAATACATATATATATATATGAAAAAAAGGTATAATGTCTGAGACTGCTCCAAAGGTTATGAGATAGTTTCTTCACAAAAACAGCAATCAGATTGAGTCATCTTCTCAATAGTAACATTAGAAGTCAAATGACAATGTTTACAGAATATAACTGCAAACCTAGAATTCAACATACAACAAAATATTCTTCAGTATCAAAAGTAATACAAAAATATTTTCTGAATAAACCACAACTGATATAATTGGTCAAAAGTAGGCCTAAAGAAATAATAATAAAAACAATAATAGTAGTGTTTCAATTGATGGAATGACAGCATATGGAAATAGAGGAATAAAAATAAAATGAAGAACAATGAAAAATACATTTGGTAACGGTGAACTTGTTGGTCCAGACTAATGCATCCACCGAGAATGACTAGAAAAGCTTTATAAAAACATAAAGATCTTGAAAGCTTTAGTGAGCTAACAACAAAAATGTTAGGGTTTATGGGGCTAAGATATGTAAGAAGGACAAAGCCTGAGGAAGTCAACCTGACATTAGGCATTGCTTTTGCATTAGTAGTTTTTGAAGATTCTGAATAAGGCAGTAAGAGCCTTAGAATGTGTATTTAAAGAATATTGAAAGAATCATAAACCTAGGATAAAAATCTGTTATCCCATGGTTTGAATTCAGCTTCCATAATAACACTGTGAGAGTAAGGGTAAACTGGAAAGGAAATTTTTAAAAAATCATTCATAGGGATTAAAGTCCAGTTTTGTATCATTATTTTATTAAATTTATGATTGAATCAAAATAATACTAACACCTCTAATCCAATGTCTGCAGAAGCAAAAATGAATCCTCTATGGGAGAATATAACAAAATACTCCATAGATTCAAAATATTTATATAATCATTAAAATAAAATGTATGGCAATCAAGTACAATGTACAGTACTAAAAAATATCCATATACAGAGGCAAAAGGTGTGACTTAAAAATAAGAAAAACAAATGCCAATTGAAACAGATTTATAGGAGAACCAATGAAATTATTAGAAAGCTGCATTAAATAAAATTTAATTTAAAAGCATGCATGAAGAAAGACTGTAGGCAATAAAAAAATTATTAAATCTCTATCTCACCCCAAGAAGGTAGAAAAAAGAGAATATTGAATCCAATAAAAGTAGAAAAAAGTAATAAAATTAGTGCACAAGTTAATTAAAAAGAAAAAACAGAGAAAGTAGTCACACAAAAAATTTATTTTTGAGATGATAAAATATTTCATAGTTTCTTGAAAAGAGATCATTACCAAAGCATACAAATAAAGAATGTCAACATATAAAAATATAAGGAGGAGAGGGGTGGGAAGGGACACACTGGGAGTTCGAAATTTGTAGATACTGATAGGTATATGTAGAACAGATAATCAAGATTATACTGTGTAGCACAGGGAAATGTATACAAGATCCTGTGGTAGCTCACAGCAAAAAAAAAATGCGACAATGAATATATGTATGTTCACGTATAACTGAAAACTTGTGCTCTACACTGGAAATTGGCACAACATTGTAAAATGACTATAATTCAATTAAAAAATGTTAAAAAAAATATATAGGCAAATACAGAGAATCACATATTACTGGGACAGAACACACTGCAGGAGCCAGTACCGGTGTAGGGAAAGATGAACTGCAATTGAGGAATAACTGGAAGCTAAGTGTGGAAACTCTGAGAGATTAAAACTCCACAGGGACGTAGCCCTGGAGGGTGGAACCCACACACATTTGTTAGGTTTTACCTCCAAAGTGCTACCAGGTTCTCACAGTGAACATTAGATGAAAATCCCCACTTACTTCCATCAGGGGTGAGGGGAGGAAGCCATCTTGTAATAAACCAGAGCATTCTGTGCTTCTTAACGAGGTCTGCCCTCAGGAGAAACTATTTGACTAGAACCAAATCTGCTGAGTTTTATTAGAGCCCAACTAACTTAAGAGAAGGCAAATACTCAACCCAGCTGGTTCTGGCATTCCATGTGGAACAAAGGAAATACCCAGTTCCAGCTCCCTCTAGCCTTCCATGTGGAAGAAAGAAAATATTCACTCCAGTCCCCTCTAGCCACCCTGTGACATCTAAGGGTAGGGGGTACAGAGAAGCACTTCTGAAATGAACAGTCCAGAGACACAGACTCACTACAAGATTGAGACCTAATCAAAGGACTATAGAATGCTTCCCTGCCCCTTTACTATCACATTACTTATGTCCTATTTACAACAGTTCTGTTACCCATTCATCCATCTTTCACATCTGTCTGATTATGGAGAAAAAACTAAAAAGCATTCTAAAGATCAAAAACTATAGTTTAAAAAGACAGAGCAATCATTATACCCTGATTCAGATATGGCAGGGAAGTTGAAATTATCGAATTAGAAATTTAAAACAACCATGTTTCATATGTCAATACTCTAATGCAAAAGTACACAGCATACAAAAACAGTTTGGCAATGTATGCAGAAAGATGGGAATTCTAAGAAAAAGTAAAAAATAAATGTTAGAGATAGAAACATTATAACAGAAATAAAAAAATATATCTTTGGTGGGCTTAAGAGTAGACTGGACACACTGCACCTGAAGACATCTCAATAGAAACTGCCTAAACTGAAAATCAAAGAAAAAAAACGACTGCAAAAAATAGAACAGAACTGTGGGACAACTCCAAAAGGGGTAACATACACCTAATGGGAATGTCAGAAGGAGAATAAAGAGAGAAAGAACAAAAGAATATTTGAAATAATAGTCCTGAGAATTTCCCCAAATAATGTCAGACAACAAACCATAGATCCAGGAAGATCAGAGAACACAAAGCAGAATAAATGCCAGAATAACTACTCCTGGGCATATCTCAAACTACAGAAAATCAAAGAGAAAGGAAAAATTTTCTGATAGAAGCCAGATGAAATACCCTTTACCTGTAGAAAAGAATATGCACTCTTTTCAAGCTCAAAAGGAATATTCATCAGTATAGACCATATTCTGGGCCATAAAACATACTCCACCAAATTTAATAGAATATAAATAATATAATGTCTGCTCTCAGACCTTAACGGAATTGAGCTAGAAATCAGTAACAGAAAGAGAGGTAGAAAAATCCCCAAATAGTTGATTAAACAGCACACTTTTAAACAACACGTGAGTCAAGAAGAAATTTTTAAATATCTGACTTAATAAAAATGAAAACACAACTCTCCAAAATTTATGGGATACAACAAAAACAGTGCTAACTGGAATTTACTGTATTGAATGCATACATTAGAAGAGAAGAGAAACCTAAGGATGAATGGTCTGAGCGTCCATCTGAGTTAACCAGAAGAAGAGCAAACTAAATCCAACATAAGCAGAAGGAAAGACAAAATAAAAATGAGCAGAAATCAATGAAATTGAAAACAGGAAATTAATAGAGAAAATAAACAAAATCAAAAGCCACTTCTTGAAGAAGTTCCATAAAATTGGTTAGCCTCTAGCAAGGCTAACTGAGAAAAATAGAGAGAGGACACAAATCACTAATACCAGAAATGAAAGAGGAGACATGACTATAGACCCCATGGAAATTAAAAAGATACTAGTGGAATACTATCCACAACCCAGTGCCCTCAAATCTGATATCCCAAATCAAACAGACCAGTTCCTTGAAAGATACATTATCAAGACTTACACAAGAAGAAACGGAAAATCTGAATATACCTGTACCTGTTAAATGCATGCAATCAATAATTAGTAACATCCCAAAGAGAAAGCACCAGATCCAGAAGCATCCAGGTGATTTTTACCAAGTATTTAATAAAGAACTTATACTAATTCTTTAACATTTTTTTCAGAAAGTAGAAGCAGAGGAATTATCTCCTAGTTTATTCTAGGAATCCAGCTTTACCCAAACACCCAAACCAAATAAAGACATTCTAAGAAAATGATGGACCAATATCTTTTATGAATATAGATGTAAAAATGCTCAACAAAATATTAGAAAATTAAATCTAAGTATAAAATAATTACACAACACAACCAAGTGATGTTTATCCCAGGTATGCAAGGCTAGTTCAACATTCTAAATCAATTAATGTAACCCATCACATCAGCAGATTAAATAAGGAAAACTGCATGTTCATATTAATAGATGCAGAAAAAGCATTTGACAAAAAAAATTCATGAGAAAAGCTCTCAGTTAAGTAGGAATAGAGGAAAACTTCCTCAGTTTAATAAAGAACACCTTAAAAACCTATTTAATGTTCTATAACTAGAAGCTTTCCCACTAAGACCCAGGAGCAAGTCAAGGATGTCCCCTCTCACCACTCCTTTTCAACTTTATACTGAAATAATACTGATGTAACAAGACAAGAAAAGGAAATAAAAATATACTGATTGGGAAGAAGGAAATAAAAATATACTGATTGGGAAGAAAGAAATAAAACTGTATTTATTCACAGATGACATGATTGTTTACATGGAAATTTTTTAATTGACAAATACTCCTGTAAGTAATATGTAATTTTAGCAAGGCTACAGGATACAAGAATGTTTTATATATTAGAATAAATGCGTATCCATGGAGTATAAGTTATTCATAGTTATTTTCAGTTTCTATTAGAGATAATTAACTATTAAGTCTGGGGAAATTTTAAAAATTTAAATGTCTCCTAATTTGATACCCTGATTAAAGGGACAATTAGCAATATGGCTTGAATTTTTATCTAGTGTGGAAAAAAAAGCAGAGAATGGATTTGTATCTGTTTTCTGTTTGCATATACTAAGTTGTTCGTGTAAAATGAGAAACTTTGATAAACAAACTAAGCTAATTTTTCAGCATTTATTGCTTGTTTTCTCCAAATACAGTTATGATGCCAGAATGAGGACTAGAAAGGTGAACACAGATGCCCTCTCTCAATATGCTCATCATCTAACTCTGTCAAGCTATTGTATACTTTAACATTGATAGGCTGAATTAAGATAAGCTTGTTAGCCTTCAATGAACCAGATAAGTTGTTTCATGAATTTAGTACTTTTTTTCAAACTATTTCATAGAATTAGACACAGACAACATTAAAATTGATCTACTTAGAGATGAATAATTCAACTATAGAAAATTTCTTTTATTATTAAGTTTAGGTTTAGAGTAAGTGACAGGTAATACAGTGGAGGTAGTTCAATGAACAAGTCAAGGGACTACCTTTTATTTATAAAGGTGGAGTGGGGTGAAATACACAAAATAAATGGCAAACAAGATGATTTTGAGTAGACTGTATTGTAAGGAATTAGCCAATTATTTTTCCTTCCACATCCCTTCCTAGATGGCTCTTCTAGCTCAGATTACTGTGCATATCATCCTTAGTGTCTCAGGGAAGAAGAGTATCAGAAGAAATTTTTAACAGAAAATACAAACTCAAGTCTTAATATCAGTTTCAGTACCTGTGAAAGAAATAAGAGTTTGAGAAAAATATTTTTTTGCATTCCCAAAGGCTAAATTTTTAAAAGCTTAATTCTGAAGATCCTAGAGCCTACTATTTATAAAGTAAACCTTTAAAGGGGAAAAGCTACAAGATAATGTAAATCTATTTCTCTATAATAAACAAAATAAAATTAATTAAATTGGGGGGGGGTGAAGAGGAAGTCCAGAAAAGTTCAGGAGTTAAGATAAAATGTAGGGAGTTACAGAAAAAAGACAAATTCCCTAGTATCCAGACTAGAGCAGAAGAACAACAAATTCTTACATGTATTACCTTGCACACCCTCCCCCTCCAAGAATGGTACGCTACTCATTGCTCCTTTCCACAAATCCACAAGAATTTAGATCCAACAGTGGGAAGAAGGAAAACGGGAAGCATGAACACTGACTAATAAAGATTACCAAATGACTTGGTTTCCCCTTGACTACACTGAAACTGTCTGTTCTTAGCAGAATGATGCTTGAGATAGAAACCAAGTAGCAATCAGTGGACAAAGTTACCTTTCAAACAGCTGAGTTCATAGTCTGTGAAATTTATACTCAGTTAATAGTTGAAGAAATGTGACCTTCCTTTCAGAGAAATACACGGGGCAATGGAGTAGAGAGCCCTGGGGAGACAGCTACGTTGGTTAGGCAGAGTGTTGCATTAGAACTCTTCGTTGTAAGCCATAGAAGCTGACTTTGAATAAACAGAAAAAGGATACTAGCTAGCTCAGAATTCTTGTAAGGTTGAAGAACTAGATTGAGGCTAAGCTTCCAGAACCAAAACAAAACATTACAACAAAACACAGCAAAAAATTTCTAAAGAGGAAATGGAGAATGCAAAGCAGTTCTAGGCTAGAAACTATAAACTTGACAGCTTCAACCACAAGTACCAAAGTTCTTGTGTGCAATAAACAATGCTGGAGCAACGTGCTATCTTAAGAAAACGGATACCTACCACTTTTGGAAAACAAAGAGTAAAACAAAACAATAAACAAACAAAACCCACAGAAATAAGCGTGAAAAGATTCTAAGCAGCAACTTGTGCGTTCTCATTTTAGTTATATCTAAACTGTAGAATATTAATTAGGATATAGATACCAGTTTCTGAAACAAAGATGCAAATATATAAATAAATGCCTCAAAGAAGAATGAAGTTTCTCCCAGGCATAGAAGTCCAAGTGCAAACAGGCTTGAGCTGACACGACAGCCTCATGGTTTCAGGAGACCAAGTTCTTTTTATCTTGCACTCTGGTCTTCTCCATAGAGGGCTCCATCATCATGTCTACCAGTTTAAAGAGATACAAAAGACAAAAGGTACGTACCTTCTTCCCCTTTCAAAGGCAATACTGTTCACATGCCCTTTGCCAGAACTTAATCGCTTGACCCCAACTTACCAAACAAGGAAGCTTGGACAACATGGACAGATATGCTGTGCCATGTGCCCAGGTGATTTCTGCTACAATAGAAGGAGTGAGCAGAGTTGAGGGTGGAAGCACAAGGAGTCTCAGGCATAAGAAGTCTTAGACGTGCATGTTCAGCTAGTGGGATTGAGGCACTTGCCTGTGACCCATACTCAAAGGAGCTGAGAAAAGATGTCTTCTGGTTTCTATATTGGTGAAGTAGATATGACAATAGGAAATTCTCCAGGAAGGATATGTTTTCAAATGTCCTGAGCAGCGAGAAAGAATGACAAATATTCACTAGACAGGAGAAGCTACCATTTGCAGTGAGACCTAGAGGAACAAAAGAAAGCAGGTTTGAAGATTTGTGGGAAGATTATTCTAAGAAAATACATTGAGAGCAAAGGATGTAAGACTAGGAAAAAGGCTTGATGTGATTAAGAAATATTATGTAAATCGGTTGTTAGAGCATAATTTTTAGAGTGATAGATGTTGAAGTTGAAGAGATGGGTAGGAGCCTTTAGGTTAGGGTAAGCAATATAAATTCATTCTAAGATAAACTGCAAGCCACTAAATTTTTTTAAGGGACTGGCATGAACAGATTTGTCCTTTTAAATAATCGCTCTGACTTTGGGGTTGGGAAAATGGATTATTGAGGGACAAGAGAAGAAGTGGAAAAGTCAGGTTGATGGGTAATGGTGGTAATCTTGGTAAGATGTGATAGTAGTTAGCAACTATCAGTATATCAATTCTACACAACCAAATAGAGGTCAGATAAGTTATTTTAAAATATAATACAAGGCCCCTTGCCATTTGCATTTATATTTTCCATGCTAATGTAAAATATCTTTGATTCACAATATTTAGCACAAAGGATTTTATTTGGAGCTCCTAGCCAGCTGATAGCTATACGTGGATCTGAAAAACAAAACAAACAAACAACACACACTGAGGGCTTCTATTGTGTCAGATGCGATCACTCAAATTATATTGTTCAATTCCAAAAGTGTGAGATTTCTATGTCCACCTTAGAGAGAAAGAAGCAAAAAACCACTCTTTACTCAAGATCGTTTAGTCAGTGTGGAGTTAGCCAGAATATAACTGGAATGCATCAAAGAATTCAATGTCAAACCAACTGTCTTTAAGTTCAATATCTTTCCAGGGAAACAAATATTTCAATAAAAGTAATTTTCTATTTACATAAGTCAAAAGTACTTTTAAAAGTTAGTAATTCAATTCCCTCTTGACCAACATTAGCAATAATTTTATAAATTAAAATATATTATTACAATAGCAACAATTATTAATGCATTAGTAAATCCTCATTATTAGCAAATTTAAAACTTAATGTTAAATCAGTATACAGTACATGGTATATGTTTTTCTGAATTGTAAAGTAAACCAAAGAGTGTGTCTTGTGAGTATGTATATATAAAAAGAGTATGAAGGGAGGGTTTAGGATCTCTTTCCTTTTTCTAAAATAAAACCCAAAAAAGAGAAGTAAAGTATACAGGTTAATTCATAGCATCTGGTTTATTAGAGTTTCTTTATCATAATAAGGTAGCATAATTTGGGGGAAAATGACAAATATTTACCAGCTTTATATAGTGTTACATCACATATTATTTATTCATTTGAGCATCAATTCAGTAAATCTTTATTGATTATCCTATCCACTAAGAAAAATGGGAAAAGAAGTCATTCAAATTTAAGAAAACAAATAATAAGTAGATAAATTAATAAATAATTAAAATTAAGGATTCCCCAAAGCAGTAAGTTCTAGGAAAAAAATATAAAGCTGAATAATGTACTGGAGATCAGAGTAAAACGTGTCTCACTGGAGATTTTAGATATTGCTATCTGAAATTCCACTCCAAAAGGTGAAGATTGATCAAAGTCCTAAAATATAAGGGCTGCTTCTTGAAGATCTGGAAGAAGAGTGTTTCAGGGGAAGTACCCAAAAGGGCCACAAGAGAGGCACTACCTTGGGGAAGACTGATGGACAGCAAGGGAGTGCGGAGGGCTGGAGCGAAGTGTGAGTAGTAGAGTAAAAGATGAGCTTGGAGAATTAATGGAATTGAGACCATATTAGAGAAAACACCGAATTACATTACTGCTTTATTAAAAATCCTTTGGCAAGCCTTAAGCAGAGGAGTGACTGATGTGATTTACGTGTGTAAATGCACATTCTGGCTGCTATGTGGAGTGTGAGAGCAGAGCAACAGTTTAGGAGGCTACTGGAATTGTCCTAGAGAAAAGGTGACAGCCAGAGGCTGGGGCAATGATGATGATCTTCAATGATACAGGAGAGACTGGGCAAGGAACAGGTTTGGTCCTAGAGGGGGCTGTGGGTGGGAGGCAGGTGGGGATGCAGTTCAAATGATGGACACTGAAGCTAGTTAGACTGAAAATTGTAGTTATGTGCTTGACTATCATAAATGACTGAAATAACTGTAAACTGTTTATGCCATTTTAAACACAATTTAGACACCTAAGCGTGGAATAGATTATATTAACATTTAAACCACAGTTTCAGTACAATTCACAATATATGAACATTCACATTTCACTCCTGCTACGTGTTGCTTGAACTAAAGGCACACAAATGGCAAACATATAATCTCCAATAGGACTCTAATCCTTTGCCCTGCTGTCATGTGAGTCATGAGCCTATTATATCCTTGAGGTAGAATTCTCATCAGCGCCAAAAGCCTGGCAGGTATATTCCGCATATCAATTCTACACAACTAAATAGCGGTCAGAGAAGGCAATTTTTAGACATAATACAAATCCCCTCGTGTTTGTATTTATACACTCCATGTTAATGTAGAATATTTCTTCATTCACAATGATTTTACTCTGTGCTTCTAAATTCAGAGTTGAGACTAAACCTAAAAGGACTTGTCCTTTGCTGAAAATTATGTATTTAACATAATATACAAAGAGAATTTACTTGGCTATATTGATTTGAAAGGCTTTTATCCACACAGGTTGTTTCCTCTCTTTGAAATTACTGTAAAATAGACTAGCACATAAAAACATTGAGACTGTTTTATTTTTTGAAATATTTAAAAAAAAACTATTACTGCTACATAAATTCAATAGCAAGTCTAAATCTAACAGGATTTTTTTAATCTTTCTGATATTTTATGAGTTTTTAACTCATAATATCTAAGTAAATCTATATTCTGTTCTGTTTTCTAATTTCCATAATTCATAAATATTCCTGCTTTCAATTTAAAGAGCCACAGTTGACTTTACATTTGAATTAACAGAACCAGTATTTCAGATCCTCAATTTTTGTTTTTATATTATGACGATTTTAGATAGCCTTAGTGACACCAATATAATAAATTCTACTATAGTCTGCTGTTGGCATATTGGGGAATTTTAAGTAAGCAATGTAAGAGACATAAAATTTCAAACTGATTAGATTTTTTCAAGATAATGGTTATAATGGTAGTTATTTTTCACTTAGAAATGTATACTTTTGGGTGTAAAATTTTACTAGATTCTTTGTTTCTTGTGCCCCCAATATCTTTGATAATATTTCTTTTGCTTAGCATTCACGATTATACTTTACTTTTTAGGAATAACTTTACCTATCACTTTATTTATGAAGTCTTTCTTAATTTCTTAAAGTAAATTTGCCCACTTTCTCCCTTGTACTTTTACAGTAACATATAAAATTTCAATTTTAAAATCTATAATGTTTAGTTGTAGTTGGTCAGTCATGTAGCATTCTTCACAAGCAGACTGTAATCTTTTTGAGGGTAAAGCATATAACTTGTTTAATCTTTCTACCTCCCAAAGTAAACATCATTTCTCATAGATGACTGTTGACTGAACAAAAATCTTATATGTATGTACCTTAGTTATTGTGACTAAGCATAGCATAGATATCAGAATGGTGGAGATTTTTACAATTTCTTAAGTGTCAGTAAATGATGGACAAAGGACCTTGAAACAATTTTTATATGTGTTATCTTTTTAGTTTTCCTATATATAAGTCCAACTGTATATTAATGAGAGCAGCTTTTGTTTTACAGGAAGTCAAGAAAAAGAAAAAGATTCTCTGCTTGTCCATTGTGATCATATATTCCCATTGACTTCGGTTCCGTGAGAGAATTGTAACCATCACTGTTAAAATCTAATACTACTGCATTTAATAAGCACTTGCATATTCAAGGACTTCATGGAATTTACGTACATGTTTGCTGATTTAACTAGGAGTTTGTTTGCTTTGGGAACTGTAATCATCATACCATTGATCAATTAAAATAAATAGGCTAAGTGTGATCCCAGTCACCATATATGTATAATTTGTATAAGGCACAAAACCAAGGTATTAAAATATTTAGGACTTCAAAATATTTAATTACTTAACACATTGGACTTCATTCTGAAAACGGGACTTATTTCAGTGTTATTGTCTGAATTTGACAAAAAACTATTGTCATGTCCTTATTAATCATAGGCATTCTGTAGCTCAGGGCATTTCATCTAGTAAATTAAACCTCTCCAATGTCTAGAAGACTCAGTAGCATTATAGTTATTATGATAATAATAAAATAACAGCTCTGGAAGGCACTGAGACTTTTAGAGAAGGTGGCCATTTGTAGTATCCTAACTGCCTCTTTTACTTCATTTAAGCGTTTGATATTTTCTCTCCCTTTTGTCCTTCACAATAACAGAATATTTTGGCATTATGATTAATTAAAATATATGCTTCAAAAGTTAATTTTGTAAACTACATCTTAATAATGTGTTAAAGAACTATTTTAATGAATCCTAAATTACTGTAGTAAAATAATTTTCACCAAAGGTTAATGTTCTATATTTATAGAAAGATGTCTCCTTTTAAGAGATAACAATATTTGGCCTGGATAGTTTTGTGACTAGCTGGCTGCAGGTTAAGGATTTTCATTAATGAAAAATTTCATTAGTTTCATTATTAATAACTAACATTTCCTAATATAATTAACTTATCTTATGCCAGTATCTCTTCTAAGTACTTTTACGTATACTGTTTCATTTAATCCCATTAATCTAACAAACAAACAAACAAACAAACAAAATCAAAACACCTGAGTTGGGTCCAATTATTGTTCCAATCTCACAGATAAGAAAACTGAAGAAAACAGAGGTTAAATGTGTCTCCAGTGTTATAGGGGTGCCACGTGGCACAGGTAAGATTTTAAAATGGGTAGCTTGACTTCAGAGACAACATTCTTAGTGACTATGTTGGAATCCTGTGTCATGAACAGCACATTGCTTTTTGGTAGATTTCTATACAACTTTGAGCAATTGTGTCATATTTTTAAAGAATTATATAAGGGATGGTGGATCATTAATCCATTACTCAACTTTTTGATTAGAAAATATGTTTCATAATTATATAATAATGCCAAGTTTTTAAGTATCATAGATTTGTACATGTGAAGCAGTTCAGTTTTGCCCTATCAATTGTAAAGATTCCCTGATGAAATTTGCCTTTCTAAAATTATTCAAATGAAACACAGAAACAATGAACATCTACAGCATCATCATCTTTAACAATGAAACAGACCATGTCTGAACATTACTGTTGTTCAAATACAGTCAAATCAGGTCAGCTGGGAAGAGTTCTCTGCTGTCTCAACGGGGCCAGTGCAGAGAGTATGTGTGCCACAGTGGTGAGCATGTACAGCAGGTGTGTGACAGGTCCCCAGGATGATCCTCAGGATCAATGATTCGCTAAAGCACCCTTAGAACTCAACAAAGCTGTTATACTCACAGTTACAGTTTACTACAGTCAAAGGATACAGATTAAATTTAGCAAAGGTAAAAGGCACATGGGACAGAATTAAAGAGAACAGATTCAAGCTTCTATTCCTCTTCCCCCAATGGAATCACATGTACCGTACACTTAATACTTCCAAAAATGATGTATATTAACCACATTGCCAACCAGGAAAGCAAATCTGAGCCTTGGTGTCCAGGGTTTTATTGAGATTTGATTACATGAACATGTAGTGCTCGTATGACTGACTTTAGTTACTCAGTCTCCAGCCTTCAGCCCTTCCCAGAGGCCAAAATAATCCAGTGTGACCCCAGGCTCCTGCCATTAGGCACATTGCTATCATAAACTATCTGGCTTGGTCCAAGGCCACAGATACGCAAAGACACTCTTAACAGGTAGGATATTATGTTATTAGAAGCCATCTCCATGGAGTGGGTCAAGGCACATTTTTTTTTTTTTGCGGGGGGGAAGATTTCTAGCTTTTGAAGTTATAAGTTAATACTTTACTGCATTGCAGGCAAAAACAATAACCTCCGTTTTGAAATAAATTAATAACTTATTTGGAGATTACAGGAAACATAGTGAAACTTATTTTTGCCAGAATAAAGGGAAGGGCTTGACTAAATGAAGACAAATCAAGCAGATATAGTTATAGAAAAATTCAGGCTAAGGATGAGTGGAAGTGGAGGACAGGCTGTGTGTGGAGAGCATTCAAATGTTGATTCCGACTGATTGAGAGAAGTGTGCAAGGTGATCTACAAACTCACACAGATGCAAGAAAACATAATCCTGTCTGATAAGATTTGTCTGTGTGCCACAGTAAGGTCATAGACCCCTAGAAAAGAATTATACTCCTAGGATAGATTGTTGATAGGCAATTTTCTATAGAAATTTTCACAAAACTAGCAACTATTTCAAAATTTCTGTCATTCTCACTCAACCAAGTCCTTCCTCATTTATTCCTCTAAACTTAAAAGATTAAAGAAGATTTACCTTTATTTACAACTTATTTTAATAATATGAATGAATGAATGAAAAGCAATATAACCACACAGCAATACTGAAAATTTTGCAGAAAGATAAAAAACTAAATAGCTATGAAATACCACAAGAACAAACAATGCACACCTTTTGTATGCACACATGCACACATATGCACACACACACACATGCTGGAAAGATTATGGCAGAGAAGAAGTAAAAATATAAACAAGTATTACTACAGAAAATAAATATATTAACATATAGGTGTTGTCCATGTTACAAACTATGAAAAGAAAAAGCTCTAGAATGAAATGGTAATTCAAGAAATAGAGAACAAATGAGCAGGTAGAGACAAGGCAAGGAAAAGAAATCAAGGTCAGAGAATATAAGATCACAGAAGAATATGAAAAGAAAACAGGCACAGATATAACAAAACTATTATTATATGTATAATGAGAGAAAACTGAGCAAATGTTAATAAAGAACAGGAGGTTTATAAAATTTAGAAAGAAATTTATAGCCACTGATTCAAATGATCCAAAATATGAATATTTAACATATTCCCCCACAAAGAACAAGTGAAACAAAGCTGCCAAATATGGAGATCAATATGATGTACCTAAAATGGAGAAAAACAAATCTTTAGATTGAACTTTCGAGAAAAAAAAATTATGCAGCTCAAGCCATCCTGACATACAGCCTGGGCAGTTAATTGACTTGAAGATAAAGAATCCCAAAGGCAGCAAAGCAGATCTTCAAGTCAACGACAAGAAGGATAAACTGGGCTTGGTTCTCATTTCTCCATGGTAACAGGCTCCACAAGAGGACAACTGAAGCAAGTATCACCAAGGTTTTCAGGAAACATAATGGGACCAAAAAGTCAAAACTTATTTAAATCGTTATTCAAGTATAAGTGTAATAGATAGATATTTTTCAAAGAACATCAGACCCCAAGCTCATACATTTTTATAAGAAATAATGTCTCAAGAATGAGGAGCAATCTGGTAAGGATTCCTCAAATGCAAAGCCTTTGCAGCAACAAAGCTCATGGGTAGTCATCACAACTCCATTTTCATGAATATAAATTCAAAAGCACCTACAAAATTATGAAAACAGTATGTTCCAACATTCAGTCATTTCTGACTAACTCAAAAAGTTAATCAGGTGCTATTAACAGACCAGCCATGAAATACTTCAGCCCTATATGTTACTTAAATTTGAATCCAGGATACCATGGCAAGATGGATAACTGCAGAAGTTTGGTTTTCGTTAAGATCCTATACTCCCTGGCTCTCTCATTCCATAGTGGCTTCACAGGCTGTCTTACTATAGAGCTAAAGTGGTTTCCAAAATTTCTTATTCTCCCCAAAACCATAATATGAAAGCAATGATAAAAACTCTCTTTGGTCTGAATTATTCAACTTGATGATACTTTATGTCAAGATCTTTGTCTTTTCTGTTTTCATAACTAAGGTCTGCATCCAGAGAATGAAACATTCAAAGACAAAAATGAATTATTTTATAGCCAAGCACACACAATAAATGGCTCACAGGAATGCACCAGCTATTTTTAAAAGATTATTAGGATTCAAGAAACTAACATATATTAGTGCTATAATTTATGGCGTAAGTGACATTTTGAGAGTGAGTTTGTATTTAGGTGTTAACCCAGATTTTCCAGAGAAAACTGGGACATACGGTCAACCTAGCTATAAACCATGCTAGATATTTTGCATTAATTTTCACAACCACCTTATGAATATGTTATTATTATCCCCCTAGACAAATGAGAATATTAAGACCTAGAGATGAATGACCATACAAAGTCTAAGTCAGGGTTAGAGCAGGAATTCTAATCCAGTACTAACTGATCCTAGGGTGTGCACTCTTCAAAACAGTCTTATGTAGATAACAATTCATTCACAATAATAAATATATTTTTAAAATATCATACTAATGACATAATTTTTCATTTTTATTTTTAATTTCTCTTGAGTCCAGAGATAAAATTATATATAATTACATGTTGCATTTTTTTCTCAAAAGCAATGACAATGGATTAAATGACATGATATTGATATCTATATATGTCAATATATCAGAATTGTTCAGACATTTATAGTTACATGGAGGATTGTCAGGGGAAATAGTTAATAAGAAAAGTTCCATGAAATATCAGCAATTTATGTTTGTAGTAAGAAATACTTCAGGGGAAAAATCTATTACAACACAAGGTTCTTGTTTGATTTGGCAACTATTTGTTTTATCATTTAAGCTTAAATAAGTCTTATCTCTGGTGGCTCCCAGAGAGGGGGGAGCTGCTCTATTTATTTAGCGGGTGTTTTTCCCCTGCTTAAACAGAACTCTCACAGCCTGCCCTATAAATGAAAAAAAATTTTTTAATTAAGTTCAATTTGGTCAAGGAGAAAAGAGGAGCTTCTTTAACATGACTGAAACTAAGATATAAAATTGGTCAGAAATTGCTGGACTTTTTCTGGTGTGTTTTTCTTTTCTGGGCATATAGATATGACTTTTTGCTTTTTTCAGTGTTTCATTTGTTGC
This sequence comes from Camelus ferus, assembly GCF_009834535.1. NCBI lineage: Eukaryota > Metazoa > Chordata > Mammalia > Artiodactyla > Camelidae > Camelus > Camelus ferus. Next base: position 1,262,580 of record NC_045709.1, read on the forward strand.
AAGAATGTCCTTCAATCTCTGCTGCCTTTCTCTGTTATTTATCTGATCAACATCTCCACTTGTAATGCTGTGGCTATATAAACAAGACAAATAAGCATTCTAAACAGCAATATCCACCAACATCACCAGATCTACAAAATGTCTTAGAAAAGGATAGATGACATCAACTTTATTCCTTGTTCAGATTATTCACAAAGCTGGATATCAGTTTGGAAAGTTATTGTACTGTAACCTTTATAGACAAAAAAAAAAATTTCCTTCATAAAATCAGAAGGGCACCAAAGAAGATTTCAAAGAGCTTCAAAACCTAGTAGGTTGCATGGGTGGGATAGGAAAAAGATAGCATTAAAGGTCTGCCTTGCATTGAAATATTTTTATCTCAAATCTAGCTCTTTGGACTAATAATGGTATACTAAGTTCACATCTACACACATACAGGCTCTCTGTGCTAAACAAACAGCAATAATAGATAAAATATAAATGGAAACAACAAAAAATGCATAGATGTCCTTTAAAAAACACACTTCTGAATACTAGAAAGCTCTCGGAAACACAGAGCAGAGAGCTTTGTTCATTGTGTACCAGCTGAGCTCAGTCCAGAGAGAAAATGGTGAACAGAAGTTCAAGTCTAGCATAATTGTATGGACTGAATTTTCTCGAAGTTATATGTGGCTCCAAAAATCATTTCTTGAGTCCAGTGGTTAGGAATCATGAAAGACCCTGAAGTACATCACTGACAATCTACTGCTCTGGGGTCCCAGGGTCTTGGGAAGCTATGGGTGAGGAGGCAGAAGGAAACTGAAAGGCCTCCGGCCAGTGTCCTTTCCAACAGTAACTGCATCTCTGACAGCCTGAACATCACCTGGAGGTAAGAGTGCAATGAAGACACATAAAATCTGGAGCCATTGTACAGGGAAACAAAAAGTCATCCATGAGTCTTGTGTAAGTCATATGCGGAAGGATGGGTCTTTGCATCAGCTGTTTCACAGAGCACAGAAAGGTGAGGGGATTTCTTTACCAGGACCACAGAGCTTCAGTGTAGTTCAACATTGGTGGCTGGCAAAGTGAAAGTGGCAGAATTTAATTTAAAATATTTGCTAAGAATGTATCATGTTTCATCAATTCTAGGCACTGGTTACATAGAATTTAGCAAAATAAGGACATCCTCTTTCCGCATGGAGCTTTCATTGTATTGGGAGAACACAGAGAAAAAACAGACAACAGATAGCAATGTATATGATATGATGTGATATGATATGATACGATACGATACGATATGATATGATATAAGTAGTAGGTCCTATGAATAAAAATGAAGTGGAGTGTAGAAAATGGGTGAGAAATTCTATTCAAGATAGATTATGCACCCATGCAAGAAGTTGGTATTTGATCAGAGATGTGAATGCTTAGAAGGAACAAACCAAAAGGGTATCTGGGGAAGATTATTTTAGGCAAAGGGGACAGCAAATACAGCAGCTCTGAAGTGGTAAACATGGCTTTGAAGCAGTAGAACAGAGTGTGTGAAAGGAAGAATGATGGATATACTCAGGGTACAGACTATGCAATATCTTGTAGATCTTGGTAAAAATTCACATTTTAGTCTAAATTAGATGGGAATTAAGTAGAGGAAGTTAAGCAGTAGAGTGACATAGATTGACTCATTTTTAAAGAATTACTGTGGCTGCTGGAGGAAAGAAAAAAAGAGATAAATTAGGAAGCCTTTGGATCACTGCAAGAAACATGATGGTAGTTTGTACTACAATGGTAGCAGTAACTGTAAAGAAAAGTGTTTAAAAGAAAAAAACAATTGGTGGTAAACTATGACTCAAAGTTAATACATGGTGGTAAAATGATGGTAATGAGGAGTGTTAAGTAAAGAACAGATCATGTATGACTCTTACATTTATTATTTAAACACGTGGGTAGATATAAAACCAAGAGTGGAAAGTGTTAGTGATAAGATGGGAAACTCAGAATCTGTTTTGGACATGTTATTTGGACATATGTTTGAGATTTTTGAGATTATTAGACTGCCAAGAGGAAAGCCATCCAAAGTATATCTGTGATATACGGGTTTCTGTTGATAAGCATGAAGATACTTAATAGATATAACATCCAGTTTTTACACTTACTTAAAATGCCTAGGGAAAAGCTACAGTTTTGGATTCACTGGCATATAGAGAATATTTATATCCATGAGACTGAATGAGAACACTGAATGGTAGAAACTAGACAGACGGAAAAGGTCCCAGGTCTAAACCTAACCTTAACTGACTTAGAGAAAAGGACAAAATGATTATGATGCTATTATGATGATCACGATAATCACAATACTAGCAATAATATCCATAATGCAGCAAAATGGAGTTTTCTTTCTCCCTTCTAGCCTGTCTCCCTCATTCAGATTATCATACCTACATCAAAATTATAGATTGAAAGAAGAGCAAAACTGTCAGGAGAAATGTTTCTTTTTCTTACAGCCTTTTCACTATGAAGCATCTGAAAGTAGCCTAAGAAATCCTCAGCTGTCAGGCCATTGCAACAGGAGTAGATTCAGAGGAAGACATTATATGGACTGACAGGTGACTTGATGTGAGAAGTTGTGTGTGTGTGTTTGCCTTATTTGGTACTATTTTCTAGACTGTGTTTTTGTTTTCTCACTAAGAATGTACTATATTTGCATGCCCTTCCAGAAATGTCAGTGCATAATGCAAATAATAATAATAATAATAATGCCAATAATAAAGACTTCTAACATTTTTTGGGTCCTAAATGATGCTGCACTCTTTACTAAAAACTTTAAATGAGTAAGCACATTTATTCTTCATAAGAAATTTTAGTTACAATTACTTTTTCCATTTTTCAGCTGAAGCAAAGATAAAAAGTGACAGAGATCAATTTGGTTTCGTAATTTTGTTCCCTACTTTCATTATCTGTCAAATGAAGGGAAAATAGTACTGTTCTTAAATGCAGTAAAATTAAGAGGTAAGAGAAAAGAAGAGCAACACCCTGCATTTACTGCAGTCACGATTACACCAGAGGCATTTGTGGATTTTAGTGACAATAGTGGCTCTTCTCATTTATTGAGTGCTTACTACAAGCCAGGCAATATCCTAAGTGCTTTATAAACATTTGGTTTGTTTGTTTTCATTTGCTTTTGTTTTTTAAATAGATAAGAGAACCAAAGTCCAGAAACCCTAAGCAGCTTGATCAAGATCACACTCTGGTCTGCGATGCCTTGCAGTCACTGTGGGGGATTCAAGTCCCAGATGCAAGAGAACATTGAATATTACCAGTATTCTCATTGACTTCATATCAGCAGATAGAGCACAAACAGATGGGTCTGACACTCTACCGGTTAGTCCAGAAATATCAAAATTGGTGGAAAATCAGTTTTATGATGGAAAGTTTCTCACTAAAATGTTGAGTTTCCTACAGCAGACCTTTGGCAAGCACTGAAGTTGGAATATAAAATTGAAATAATTTCAGCCCCTGTGTTATCCATTAGGGATCATCTTCTGTAATTAAAATCTACATTTTATAAAAACTCTTTGAATCTTTATCGATTGGACAAAACCATTTATGATATTTTGTATTTTCACATAGATACTATGAAAGAAGAAAAGAGATCAGAACCTGTGTATCACCAGACATCACATCATCTGTCAGTTGTCAGTTGCCTAAGGCAACAGGCAAGCTGTTTTCTTGCTTCTGGTTTTATTTTATTTTATTTAACTTGACTTGTTTTCTGCGGTCAATAATTAAGTTATGTATTGTTATTAAATAAAAATATCATTATTTTATACAGTAGAAGGAAGGTAGAAAATGACTTGAGTGGATCATTTGATGTACGATCTGTCACCTGAATATTGGTATCTCTTGAGGAGAAAATCAGAAATTGATTCCAAAAATAACCTATGCATAAGTGGCTGTGATCTTTAATTCCTAGGGTAACCTGCTTTATTTAATGTTGTACTGCTAAACTGAGCTCTTTTCTGGTACACTGTAATGAGTAATGTCCATCCGTAATTACTGATTAAATAATGCAAACTGAAGTCAGTGAAGTGTTACAGCAAAAACAACTAATTGTTGCTTTTTGCCAATAAGTGACTTGAATTTAACTTTTTAATCTAAGAGTTTGTCTATACATATGTAAAACATTTATTTGTATCTTTTTAATATTTGATTTCTACTAATTATACATATTAAAGGCAACTCTTACTCAAAGAGACAGTATACACTGAATGACTAGCATGTAATCTCTTTGTTCTCTAATACTTCCTTAGGAATCATGATTCTAGAAATTAGCCATATCTATATGATACATCTTGCAGGATTTGTGTTTCCCTTTCTATTGGTGAAAGTCTGTTTTGTTTGTTTTTTTGTCATGGTTTTACATGTTAGATGAGCAGATGGTATTCCATTTTAAATGTCATGAAGTAGCATTTTGATAAGTGAGATTAATGGATCATAATTGTTTTAAATTTTCTTATGGTAAAATCTCCTCAGGTTAGGTGCACCATCCTGGAATATCCACACTTACAGAGTAGAAGTTCCATTAAAAAAGAAGAAGGAGAAGAAGGAGAGGAGAAGGTGGGGAAGGGGGAGAGGGGAGAAGGAGTAGGAGGAGCAGGAGGAGCAGGAGGAGCAGGAGGAGAAAAAGGAGAAGAAGGAGAAGGAGAAGAAGAAAGGCTATGTGCGACTGGGTTAACTAGTGTCTTATTATCAATTGTGACACATACTGGATAAAGACATAAAGGTTCAGCTGAAACTCTTCTCAACTCTTCTGTGTATGTGTGCACACACATGTGTGTGAGTGTGTGTCTATGTGTGAGGGCATTTCTGTGTGTATATGTGAACCAGTCTTGTTTCTGTGTTTCTAAATTCCTCACAAGCAAGTGGTGTGTCTTAAATCTATCTAATTCAAGTCAAGCAAAGTGAGTAGCTATGGTTCACAAAGTATTTTCCACACACTGCACGGCATCTGCAGGAGCCTTGTTCCTTGAGCTTCTTATTTCATTTGGAAGTCAGAAACTCAATAGAGGTGATTTGGAATAGTATTTGTAACAGATTAAATGCTATAAATGTTAGGATGATTCTGTTGCAAATGACACAAAAACTAGGCTCAAAGATAAAAGACAAACAAACAAAAATCCCACAGTGCATTAGATCATATAAATAAAACGTCCATGCGTAGGACTTTCTTCAGGTATGGATGGATTTCAGAACTCATTGATACCATCAGAACTTCACGTATGTCTGTTTTCAGCTTTTCCTTCCCTTGTACAGCTTTTCCTTCCTTTGTACATTATCTCCAGTTCCTAAAACTACTTAGCCTTCACATGCAGAAAAAAATCACCAGAATGATTTTTCCAGCAGCCCTAGAAAAGTTCTCATTGTGTTTCCTTGGAAATAATTGGGTGTCCTGATCTTCCCTCAGCAAAGCACTGTGACCAGAGGAATGAGATCCTTTGACTTATGAAGACTGACACACAGACCCATTCCTGAGCCAGAAAGAACCAAAGTAATGATGGTACTTGTGGCCCAATTATAAGAATTACTAAGGAGCAATATTTAATGACATAAAAAAGTTTTCTAATTGATCAAATGCAACTAAACAAAATTGAGAATCAATAATATGACTAACACTGTGTCTGGTATTGCACTGGATATAAAGAAACAATTCAAAATGTCCAATGACAGATGATTGGATAAAGAAGTTGTGAGATATATAGATATATATATAATGGAATACTGTTCAGTCATAAAAAAGAATGAAATCATGCCATTTGCAGCAATGTGGATGGATTTAGAGATTAGTCATACTAAGTGAAGTAAGTCAGACAGAGAAACACAAATACCATATAGTATCACTTATACGTAGAATCAAAAAAAAATGACACAAATGAACTCATTTACAAAACAGAAACAGACTCACAGACATAGAAAACAACCTTATGGTTACCAAAGAGGAAAGGTCAGGGAGGGATAAATTAGGAGTTTGGGATCTGCAGATACAAACTACTATATATAAAATAGATAAACAACAAGGTCCTACTGTATAGCACAGGGAACTATATTCAATATCTTGTAATAACCTATGATGAAAAAGAATATATATACATATAAATGTGTAACTGAATCACTATGCTATACACCAGAAACTATCATAACATTGTAAATCAACTATACTTCAATAAAAATATGAAACAACTCATAAGTTCTTCCTTTAGTTTAGGAAACAGGCATTTACAGACCAGATGGACCGTGAGTATTAAGAAACATTCTGGGTGTTTAGGAAAGAAAGAATTGATCTTACTATAATCTATCATCAAATGTTGAATATTACATGGAACATAATAAGTACTCAAATAATTTATTTACTATGTTGAGATACTTTATGTCTCTTATAAATAAAGTCAAACCTAAAATTCTGACAATGTTTAGTGCAGTGTCCAGAATGGTTCCACACAAACCTGAGTATTTAAATACCATTTGGTAAAACATTATTTTGTCAAGATAATGAGCTACGACCTATCTCATATGCACTATTGAGTAGAAATTTTGCAAATCAGAGAAGTGAGTTCAATTCTTTCCACTGTCCCAATGAACTGTTTTAACCATAGCCTTCCCTAAAAGCTTAAATTCAAGCAAGTAAATTTAATAGCATAAAAATAAAATCTTGTGACCTAAAATACAGATGTTAGGGAAAACATAAGCATCAGTCTACTCATTCTGGATGAATGAAAAACTGAACTAAATGGGAAAAAATATAGAAAGCCCTAAAGTGAGAATGGGTTGCTATTAACTATAGTATTATCTGCCAACTCTCCAAGGGTCATAGGTCAGGAGAACTCAGAGTCAGAAATAGGTAACTCAGTCCTGGCTTTAACATTATGTAGCTATGGGACTTTAGAACATTTACTTTATCTCTCTGGTCTGCTTACCTATCATAAAATAGGCTCTAGGACAAAGGAATTCTCAGGAGAACCCTAAGGTCATTCATTACATTGATTATCAAAAAAACTAGGGGTCATAGGAAGGTAGATAGGATTGGTATTGACAGGGATATAAAAATGCTTGGGGAGAATATTCACAAGAGGAGAAAAGAACATTCTAATAAATCAAGTTAAAGTCCAAAAGAAACAACCCAATGAAACTCATATAAACTGAATATCCATGTTTGTATTGCTTTGTTAAAAATGCCACCACACGTACCTTGCTTTGTATGCAATATCTCACAGCTTCTGTAATAGTCCCATTTTTATAAATGTTTAAAGAGTAACTGGAGATAAGTGATGTCATTTAGCTGGGAAAGCAACTTGAAAATCTAGGCTAAATGTAATGTGCAATCCTGAAGCATTCTAAACAGGAATGTAATTAGATTTTTGCTATCCTCTCTAAGAGGACTATACTTGAGGACAATTCCAGAATCTCTTGTGGTGAATTTTTAATTCAGAAGGGATACAGACATATAAAAGCTACATGCTCTAAATTCAATTGCAGGTGAATGCTAATTCTTTTTTGTTTATTTTTGTTTTGTTTTGTTTTTGGAAAAATCAATAGCATTTCTTGGAGGAATGTGTAAATTCATTCATTTAAATAGATCTTTAAAGGGCATGCATAGTAAGCATGATATGCCAAAGAAGGTCAATGATATACTGTCAGAGTAAGTTCAAAGCACTGACTTACTGAGGATATTTTTTTAAAAGCATTCTCCGCATTTATTTTTCCTAAAATAGCTGATCAATTTCAAAAGAAGTTGCCACATCATCTATGATTCTTATGTTATTCAGCTCAATATGGGCAACTTTAACCTCATCCTAGTTACCATTCTCAAATATAATTTAATTATACAGGATCTCTGAGAGCCTGAGCTTAATTTTCTTTTTGACATACAACAATTAATTTCAGGTGTACACATAACGATGTGATATGTGTATATATTTTGAAATGATCAATCACCACAGTAAATTGAGTTAACATCCGTAATCACACACTTGCAATTTTTTTCAAGATGAGAATTGTTAAGATCTTAGCAACTTTCAAATATGCAATACGGCATTAACTATAGTCATCATGTTGTACGTTATCTCCTCATGACATATTTATTTTATAGCTGGAGGTTTGTGCCTTTTGACCACTTTACCAATTTCTCCCTGTCCCAGGCCTCTGGCAACCACTAATCTGTTCTCTGTATCTGAGAGCTTGAGCTTTATATGTGTTACTAAAATAATATTTTACAAGTTCCATTATTTTAATATATTGTGAGGATGCCACCTGTAATGATGCAGAATAACTCTGACTGTCCCTCAGGTGAAAGTCTTGTCCTGATTTAAGCCTCTTTTCTACAGAAGCCATCCAGCATTTCCATATTACAGAGCATAGGCTTAAACCTTGCATTTCAATGTTGCTTACTGGAATTTGAAGTAAGCTACAGGAATGTGTCTAAATGGCTGGCAATTTTTATGTTGTTTAGATGCAAAATTTCATTGTTTTTCAGAGAGCATCATTTTGACACACCAGGAATCCAGCTTCTATTTACTGAAGAAAACAATTTGACTGCAATCTTTAAAACATACAACTCATAGTTTCTGTGTTGACAGAAAATCCTATTAGATGTAGCTAGCACATGATAAAATATCATTTCTGTTTTTCTACCTGTGCTGTTTAGCATTAGAGGAGAAAACATTTTTTTTTTTAGGCCTGAATAGGAAAGTATTATTTTTTTCTTTTAGTTTTACAAAAGTCAAGATAATTAAATAATAGAAATATATATTATTAATCTAAGTGAATCTGCTTTTATATTCAAACATGCCACGTTTTGAAAAAGAAATACACTTCCAAGCAAAGGGCAAATTGTCCAACATCTAATACTGTGAATTAGATACCAACCTAGATATAGTATATATTATACATTGGTTAATCCACCATAAATAACTTCAAGTCAATGTACTTAGGGTGTGGAAGAGTTGTTGTGTTTTTATAAGGCAATTAAAACTTCAAATGATTATCAGAAAAGTGAGAGACAGATAAGTCAACATGGATAAAGAAAAATAAAGAATGAAAATAATGTAAAAACAGCAATATCCCATTGAACGTTTTTGTAAAAGTTCTGAACTTTTTGAAATTTTAAGAGTTTCACCATGTCCCCATTTTTCTTTCCTATGAAGATGCACTCTATGCAGTACAAGTAGCATGCTTTATTCTTCTTTGTCTCAATTATTAATAAACATGGAAACCATGAGAATCTCAAAAACCTGCTTAGTTTAACATTGTTAGAAAACTGTACTAAGTATAATTTTTTATGAGAGGAAGGTACAAAAATAGCCCAAAGAAGTTTAAAGAATGATTTTCTCTGTTTGTTACAGTCATGTGGGCATTGATTCTTATTCTTCACTAAGGGAGAAACTGCCCCAAGAGGATCAACAAGTTTTCCACCCACGTTAGATCCAGAGTCTTTCCATCATTTGCTCTTCACAGGTCAAGTACTTCCAGGCTACGAACACAGAGGACAATTCACCTGCACACATAGGTATAAGAGACTCTAAGACTTACGAGACTCTAAGTCATTGGGAGCTACGTGGGGTTTTAGTGTAATGCAGGGCACCATGGGATAGAATAAGCATAAAGCTGTATTCCAAAATTTGGAAACTACTTGTATAATCAGAGAATTCAAACTCTTTCTCTAGGCAAAATATCTCACTAAATAAAAATTAATTATTGTGCACCCTGTTTGTAAAATCTGACCAATTAAAAAATATTACAAAATACATTATTGTGACAATTGGCAATATATTAATATGGATTGCATATTAAATACTAGTATTGTATAAATGTTGAGATTTTTCATGAATTCTGCTAGATGTAGTGGTGTAGGACTGTGGGTGTCTGCCAATTACTTCAAATCACTGATCAAATAATAAAGATGACAGTATAAGATGTGTGTGTGTCTGTATGTACTAAGTGAGAGGGTGCCTGAGAAAGTAAATATGTCAAAATATTAATATTAATAAGTGACATATATATTTCACCAATTTTAAGAGAAAAAGTGGGAAATTACAAATAGTTATTTCACTTACGTGAAAAATTATTTTACTAGACTCTTAATAGATTAGTGAAACCCCATTATGCTCCCAAATAATAGAAATTTAAAATTTTCAAGTAATTTTGAACAAATCAAAAATAATGAATAATAATTTTATAGAAATCTATAGTTTTGTTTTCATGTCATATTTTGTTGATACATTTGAAACACTAATGATATTAACTCATTTCTTAAGCTGGACAACATACTTGGAACTGAAGATTTATTTCTTTATGATCTAAGAACCAAGAAAAATTCCTCTTCTCTCCTTTAAAGGTTTGGGTAAATGGACTTCTGCCATCATCTGTTGACTCCAAACATGGCAGATTATTATCTATCTTGACACAAAAATAATGACATCACTTTGAAAAAAGTGATTTGACTTGATGAAGAATAGTCAGTCATATTCAATTAAAGTTGAAAGACACTTATCTCATTTGCAATGAGAAAGGTAGTAACCTTTCAGTAAATTAAAACCAACATTTCCTGCTTAATCCCATTGTAAGCCTAATTACATTTTAAAATCTAATGCTAACGCAATAGTAAATGAATTCAATAAACACTTGATGTGATTAAGTTTTCATTCCTAACCCACTTTATTTAAAATTCTAATTTCATTGAAAAAAATATTAATAGTATAGAGACTACCTTCTGCTGCCTATCCCTTCATCATTTTATATACAGATTAGATGTCTACAGCTTGCCAACTCTGTGCTGGCCTCTGGGGACATGAGCATGAATTAGACTTACTGATCTTAAGTGGCTCGCAGACATAAATGAAATATAATTGTCATTGTGACTTGACTTTTGTTGATTTCTAGTTTGTTTATTTTTTTTGATTCATTCACTTATTTATTTGCGCTGTTCATATAGTGCAAATAAATAAGTAGGGTATATATGAGAAATGTTGAAGCCTCAACAATAATGCATATAGAGTGGAAAGAGAAATAATATTCTTATTAAAACCCTTAAAATAAAGTACTAATTTATCAAAAGTATACTCTGGGGGTGTTTTATGTAAAATAATGAGAACGTGGATATACATGATTTTATTTTTTTATAATCTGCTTAACAGTTCCCTGTAACTTAAGTAGATTATACTTATTTTTTTAGGTTCTTAGAAAAATTCACAAATACAATTTTCTGAGAAGAAGATACAAAGATATCCTGAAAGAATTTAAGGAATGGTTTCTTTACTAGTCAAAGAGGGATTATACAAAACTACAATGAGGTATCATCTCACATCACTCAGAATGGCCATCCTTCAAAAGTCCACAAACGATAAAAGCTGGAGAGGCTGTGGAGAAAAGGGAACCCTCCTACACTGCTGATGGGAATGTAGTTTGGTGCAGCCACTGTGGAAAACAGTATGGAGATTCCTCAAAAGACTAAATACAGACTTTCCATGGAATTGGCTATAAGTAAATTTAAATCTTTCATTTTACAACCTGTAGAGTTATCAGACTCTAAATATAATACAGTTTAGAACTTCAATAAAATTTTATAGAACAGTAAAGTATTGGGCTAACAGGATGGAGTTTAGATCTATATTCTACAGTGAAAAGTTTCCATATTTCAACCTTTTACCATTTTTTTTTCTTAAAATTCACAATTTGCATTTATTTTTGCTTCCACCATATATAATCTGAGAATTAAATGGTGCACATTCACGGGGACGTTATAAAAATAAACCCTATTAAATAATCCTCCACACAAAGCACTCAGGGAATTTCAAATGATATATGAATCACCAATATTATTATTAATACATCCTCCAGAGAGTTTTGACATTTCTGCAGAAGCACTGGGAAGTTCACCAATACTGTCTTAGATTGTCCATCCCATGACAACATCCATAAAAATAAACAATATTTTAAAAATTTAAGAGAAATTCCCTTTGAAATGAATATCAGGAAGCCTCAGAGCATCTATCAGCCACATGCCCTCTGTACATGATCTGGTGGATGGAGCTTCTTTTACAGACATGATCCTAGTTTTGCTCAACTAATGACAATGTTCATCAACCATGGAGAGAAGACAGCCATTTGGACCAAAGGCAAACTGGTGGCTGAAGTAGAGGTTATAAGTTGGTTGGGTACCAGTTCTGGAATTAATGAAGATGTTCTAAAATAACAAATATATTGAATCCATTTTTCACACTGGGGGTGTGTCAATGTGACACACAAACAAAGCCAATTAGAAAGAGTGGAAACCAAGATGCACACCATACAAACTATAGCAGGCAGAAACCCTGGCTTATGTCTGAAGCAACGGAAGAAAGAAGCAGAGAGGCAGAGAAAAGGGACCCTGAATCAACAGAATAACAGAGAATCAGAACTGTGCTTGGATATTTGGGATTTCTACTGTAGCCTGAACAAAAGTAATCTTACTCTGTCTTGATTTTTGCAACTGACTGAGCCAATTTCCTGTACTTTCTTGCTTTTCTGGGTATCTTTACAATAATACCCTGTCACCTGAAGAAACCTGATTGTCTATTTCTTTCAAACTTACAGCCGAATACCATACATTCACCTCAAAAGCTATTTGAGGAAAGCAGTCAGGACTAAATAAAACATTGTGCTAGCCCAAGTTAACCAGTACAGCAATAGAAAAAGGCATACACATCAATGTTTAAAAAAAAAAAATACGATAATGCTGGAGTTTGGGAAAAACAAACAAACAAACCACTGTCCTAGGAAATAGTGCAATATACTAAAATGTAAATACTATAGAGGTCTAAAAAGGATTTTTTTTTAAGTTTATTATTACTCTATGATATTTTCTAGGGCTAGAACATGGGAAGTTTGTAGCGGTATCGGGAGGCAGTTTCACTGAATTCAGTACATCTGAAAAATCAATGTAAACTGGTTTTCAAGCCAGTGAGATTCTTTCAGTTTAGTACATTTTCAATGCAGTTACAGTGCAAACCACAAAAGATCACTTATTTATAAAAATTGATCTCTCTCCCATAAAGTGAACCATTATAATCTATCTAGTCCAGAATCTGAATTTGGAGATTTGGGGCCAATTTCATTTTTTATGGATAGCTATTTTTAGTTATTTCAAAAAAATTGCAAGTCATTTGAGAAATGTGGTAACACTAGAAATGAGAGGAACAAAAAGATAATTAAATGCTTAGCTCTAATTAGGATTTCTATCAGTGCTTCTAACCATTAGTGACCTGAAGCTGACATTTGATTTCCTCTTGGAATTGACCAGCCCAGAATTACATCTTAAAGGAACAGAAACATGGAACTCAAGAAAGCAGAGGTGATTGGAACAGTTTGTAAAGACTATGAAAAAAATGTGTCTATTGTCCAGGAATGTACTGTCTACAGGCTTCTTTAGGGTTAGAAATAATGGCTAATATACACAGATGTAAAAATAGTTTTCTTTAAAAGGGGTGTGTGTGTGTGTGTGCGCGTGTGTGTGCATGCTGCTATTTGTAAGAACATGTCTCGCATTTCTGATATCCACTTTAACTGAAATCTACCCTGAGGTTTCTTCTGGGGGACACCCTCTCCCTATTTTCAGTCCATGTGCTTTGAGAGAAGCTTTCTCTATGGTTCTTGGGTCCATTGAAGGTATTAACTGTGTTTTCAAATCATGAAGAAACATGTATAGATAATAAGTACTAATATTAATAATATATACTGTATATTTCATTATACTTTAAGCATTTTTCAGGAGGGATTTAGACTTGAAAGAAGTCATCCTTGTGTATAATTAACATTCTCAGGTATGCTTGCTTTCCCTGAAAACCTCCAAGATAATTCCATTTACATTTTTACAGCAATGGTGTCTCGTGTGAATCTGGGGTTGTATTTTGATGAGCAGTTTATTTTACGTGGTCTGTCACATAGTTACATGTAGATTCAGACATTTCAGTCTTTATTGCTGGAGCTGATTTAACTGAAGAAATTTTTCTACTTAATATATCTAGTTCAGATATATTATAAAAACATAAACAGCAATGCATACTTCTCCCTACAGTGCTGACAATCATTATTATTCCTTACAAATGGAGCTGTTTGCTTACTTCATAATAAGAGGAGGTTGAGGCAAGGGGTATTAAAACATTTTTTTTCCCACTTTCTGCTTCTATTACTTGGTAAACTTTCTGAATGAAAAGAATCACTCTTGACCTTCCTTATATTTCCAGGACACAGGACAGTTAACTGTTCATTTAATGCACATTTGTGGCATGAATGAAAGTTTTCCACATAAGGAAAACCATTTTGTATGAGAGCAAGAGGACTTATATATTAGCAAAACTCTTAGGGTATGAGGTTAGATTTATTTTTTAAGTTCCAAAAGAAACTGAGAGGGAATATATATAAGGCTATTGCAACTCCATTTTTTGAAGAGAGTTTTGATGTGCTGTGTTTGATGTCCTTCGGGGGAAAAAAACTACTTCCTTGCTTTCACAGGTCTTGCTAAAAATGCTCTAGAATCCTAAAGTCAGGACCCACATTTGTACTTAATTCATGACCCCACTGCTCTTCTTTCTGTGAGTCTCAGCACACTACTCAGTGAAGTGGGTACTCAGTTTGATTTTTTACTGATGATTATCATCCAAGGTACAATTGAGAAAAGATTAAGTCACTTTTTTAGATATTATCAGAGTTAGTGCTTCATTGAACAGTGGAATTAGATTCCATAACTATGTGGTTAGGATGCATATTATAAAACTACCACTAGAGTAATTTGGTCGAGTAGAGATCTATTTTTTCCCCACAAAGTATGAACCTGTGAGTATGGCAGTTGTTCCATGATAACAAAAAGATGCAACTTCCTGCTTTCTTTTCACTCTACCATCTTCAAGCTATGGCTTTCACCCTGGTGCTCATGATACGGCTACTGTACCACAGGCATCGCATGCCTGTCTCAGGCAGGAGGGAAAAATAATAAAGATCAAAAAGTCATTGCCATCCATGTTGCTGCAAATGGCATGATTTCATTCCTTTTTATGGCTGAGTAGTATTCCATTGTATAGATATACTACATTATCTTTATCCATTCATCTGTCAATGGACATGTAGGTTGCTTCCATGTCTTGGCTATTGTAAATAGTGCTGCTATGAACACTGGGGTACAAGTACCTTTTTGAATTAGAGTTTTCTCCAGATACATGCCCAGAGTGGGATTGCTGGAGCATATGGTAACTCTATTTTTAATCCTAGAGATTGTCATACTAAGCAAGTCAGACAGAGAAAGACAAATATCATAAGATATCACTTATATATGGAATCTAAACATTTTTACAAATGAACTTATTTATAAAACAGAAAGAGATTCACAGATACAGAAAACAAACTTATTCTACCAGAGGGAAAAGACAGAGGAGGGTGGAGGGACAAATTCGGAGTCTGGAATTAGCAGATACAAACTACTATATATAAAATAGATAAATAACAAGGTCCTAATGTATAGTGCAAACAACTATATTCAATATCTTATAATATGGAAAAAAACATGAAAAATAATATTTTTATATATAATGTATAACTGAACTACAATGATGTACATCAGAACCTAACGCAACATTGTAAATCAGCTATACTTCAATTTAAAAAAGTCACTGCCCATTAGAAATTTCAACTTTTAATTAGAAAAACAATAGCTTTCCTCTAACCTCCATCTAGTAAATTTCTGTAAGTTTCATTGTCCAGAACAGAGTCAAGCCACCCTTAATTATACAGGAGCCTGACAAATTGAATCTTTACCAGGGCACATTGTCATTTGAAGCAAAATAGGAATATATATGTACACACACACACACACACAGTGTAGGTAAAGAATATTAGGAGATAAATGATGATGAAGATTATAATTTTATCAGTATAATCTATATGTTCAGGGCATTACATAGTTACAATATAATACCCTTGCTAAAGCTTTGGTCCAGGCAGGATTCTCCCAAAATGAAGTCAGGTAAGACAGCTGGGATTTTAGAAGCAAGAGTTTTAAACATTGTTCCTGGAGATTGGAAATGCCCATATCAACAGGGTAGTTAGCAATGAAGTGGCAAAAGCATGATGTCCAAAGGTGTGAACCAGGAATAAATCAGACTTGGCCACAGAAAAGAGCAAAGGTCAAAGGAGACAGGGAAGAAAAGAGTGAGAGAGACAGAGATAAGAGAGGAAAAGGTTACATAAGGAGGCCAATGTATACAGTTAAAAACAATATTTAAAATATTACTGGAGTTAATAAATGTATAGAAATATAAACATTCACATATAGAAATATTATGACTGTCAATCATAAGTTGTGTGACTTTGGACAAAGTACCTACTCTTTTTTGAGTCTGAGGATTTTTTTAACTATGATTATTACTGTCATATTATGAAAAAGTATAAATGTATTAACCTTAATTTGGTGACTATTAATTAAAATAGCATATTTAAAAGTATCCCTAATTTTTTATTTTTTATTGAAGTATTATTGGTTTACAATGTTGTGTTAGTTTCTGGTATACAGTATAGTGATTCAGTTATATATATACTTTTTCATATTATCTTCCATTATAGGTTATTACAGGATATTGAATAAAGTCTGCTGTGCTATACAGTAGGACCTTGTTGTTTATCAATTTTGTATATACTACTTAGTATCTACTAATCCCAAACTCCTAATTTATCCCTCCCCCTCCTTTCCACTTTGGTAATCATGTTTGTATTCTATGTCTGAGAGTCTGTTTTCTAAAAAAATGAAACAATAAACATATTTCCAAAGCAGACTTACTTTTTTGGAATTCAATGAACAATAAACAATTTTATTTTTGAGAACTGAGATGATGTGATGAGTTCCAAGGTATTTACATAATCAAAACAGAGACAAATCTTTGCATATAGTAGAACTCTAGTAGGTTGATTTTTTTTTCATGAACTTGCACTTGATGCAAATTCTGGATGAATGCCAGGGATCATCAGTAAAACATTTAATCCATGTCTAATCATCTTTTAATACCCAAGCACAATTTTCAATACCAGCATGAAATAGTCCACTTTAATTACTTGAATGGTTTCTAATTTGGTAATCCCCCTTCACTAACCAAATGGTTTCTTTCTTTTCACTTAAGCATATGTTTTTTATTTTTGCCTATCTTTTCTTCCCTATTTCATGAAAAGAGCTGTCATCTCCATCAGTTTAGAATTTCTATTCTGAAATATAATATGTATCTATTCAATCTACTATTTTCCAACATTGTTAACAAAACTTCTAAGCAGTTAAGCATTTTTTTTTTTTGCTCATAGGCAGAACTGAATATAAAGTTAAGCATCTGACCACCTTCAAACCAAAATACCAAATTAACTGTCTGTATTTAAACCAATGGTGGCAAAAGGACAAAAAAAAAATAGATAAGAGAAAAACTTCACACAAATGCATTTTATTTCAGTAATGTTTGGGATTCCTGGCTGAAAATCCTTAATTGATGATCTACGTGGACTGCGGTCATGTCTTCGAGTTAAAGATTCAGGGAGGGAAATTAGGTTTCTTTGGCAAGATATTTCTAATTCAGTCACCTCAAGTAACTTTATCTTGCAATGTCAAAGAGATTTCTTTCTTTCTCCCTTTTTCCCCTTCCTTGGGGATTCGAATTTGTCTAGACTGTGGTAAATACTATTAGTGAAGTCATAAATTTTAAGACTGGGAAGTAACCTGCCATGTCTGATCTAGCTCATGTCCTGTTACGTGCTCAGTGAATGACGGCATATGTTTATCCAATATCCAGACTTGTCAGTAACTTAGGATGAAAATTGCTGGTAAAATAAGATGTAGGTGTTTAATAATATTGCATCAATGAGTTTATATACTTGGCAGCAGCAGAAGAACATATGCAATTATAAATTTCAGTAAAACAAATAGAAATATCTGTGTGATAAATAGCAGTCCAGAAATGTTGATAATATAAATTGTCAGCCAACAAATTATACACTTTTTGAAAATATGGTGAGTTGTATGTTCTAAGCTCAAGCAATTCTCACAACCTCCGGAAGCTATAGGTTCCACACACACAAGGTACATCAGAATATCAGAATGGATGAGGATATGCCATTGTCTGTGAATAAACCTGGTATACTTTCTCATAAAATGTGACTGACTGACAATCCATATCTTAGTCTTTTCTAGAAGGATGGATGGCACTGCATATACTGCTGAAGAGGCCAGGGGCTACTCGAAGTCAAATTGAGATACCTTGCCTTTAGAGTTGATAGATCGTGTGATGATGCAAAACAACAAACAAAAATTACAGGCCATTCAGCTACACAATTACATCAATTATCAACTGATGGTTTCGGGTAACTCATTAGTAAGAGTTTAAGGAAGTGAGAATTTTGTCAACTTTAAGCAGAAGAGTTTGAAATGCTCTACTTGTGGAAAGGAGAAACTCAAAGAATAAAATTAGTTCCATCTTTATCCTCTCTTTTCTCCCCAAATATGCTTCCATAGAAATCAGTTGGTTTCTAAGGATGCTTATTTAGTTACTAGAACACCATTATTCACTAGGATAGTGCTTCAGTCAAATATGTGTGCGTTTTGTTTGATGCAATAATCTCTTCTTGGTTGGGGTGTTTCATCTGAGTTTGAACTCAAGGATAGTGATCCAATTCTTAGATACTTAGTGATCCAGTTCTTATAGTACTGCAACCGTTAGATATTTAGGTACTTAGAGAAGTAGCATAGTAACATTTCAGTATCTCAAAAGCTGCATCCAGAATGTGGGATCTGCATGGATGATGACCAGTTCTTGCTACCTCCAGTAGCCTGTTTGTTTCCAGCTGTTACGTATCCTTTCCCGATAACATTTACCTCCCGCCTTCTTGCCCATCATTCAGTAATCTTTGCCTCATCACCTATGATATAAATAAAAATTTACTAGTTTTGAGTGAAAAGAAAGTTCTGGGATTCTCATCATTTGTTTGTGTTTCAAAGTATTTCTATATAAATTGTCTCATTTTACTAAAGATAATGCAATAAGATGCAGAGGATATTTATAATCACTCTTATTGTAAATTATCCAAGTCACATCACTAGTTAGTAACAGAGCTGGGGCAAGATACAAAATAACAACAAAAACAATAACACCCCCCACTCCCACACCAAAAAAAAAAAAAAAAAAAAAAAACCCCACCTCTGGTCTTTATTTTTTAACTGCATATTCACCAAAAGAACAAAAATAAGAACAACAACAAATAACACTATAGTTTACAATATAGTTGGGGGGCTGATACATTCACAGAAAGTAAGTTTAAGTTTAATAAATTTTTCAAATATTTCCAAAGATTTTCAAGCATTTCCTTAGGTCACACTACTCTGAGCATATACATCATGAAACAAAAAATACTTCCTGGGACTTAGCCCGCAATGCCATCTCCCCCATGTCCTCATGTCCCACTTAGCACTCCATCATTGTGAAGCTGCCTGAGTTGCTCTAAATTTTATGTGTGTGCAGGTTAAAGAACTTTTCCACTGAAATCTCCTGCTGACTTACTGCCTATAGATTCCAAGTGACAAGGTGGAGCATTTCATTCTTACCATCAGGGCTGTTGTTGCTCTCAATGCCGACTTTCTACAAAAGAGAAGCATTTTCATTGGCAAGAGAATTCATGCAGCTGGCATGTTTTTGCTCCCTTATGCTCCCTTGGCTAGTTATTCCTCTCCTCTCCTATATTTATTGTAAAGTGCTCACATGGAGTTAAACTACACAGGAAGCTTTTGATTCTTCCACTGCCAAACTTCCCTCCACATACTCTTGGCTTCCCCTGCCAAAGCCCAAATGTCCTCTTCATCTATTCCCCTCTGCTGTTGGTTTGCCTATTGAGTTTCTTCACAAGGAGCAAATGTCCTTCCCCTCCAGATCTCCACTAACCACCCACCCTTAAATTAAATCAGCGTACTTGAACAAAATGTCTTACATTTCTTTCTGGTGTACAGTGTATAATTTAGTTGTCACATGTACAAGTCCAAAACATGTCACCATCAAGACCAACACCACAACAAGAATAATATAAAGCATGACAAAAATAAGACCTTGTGCCCATGAATGATATATAAGCAATAAGGACTGTGAGGTTAAAAGAAACAAAGATAACATGACCTGGAATAGAAAGCAGAGGTTCATGGAGAAGGTGAAATTTATCTTTGTCATTGAAAAAATCAGTGGTCTATGAAGAGGTGACAAAGGAATAAAAAGGGTAGTCTTGGAAGAAGGAGTATCAGCAGTTTGATTACTTGATTATTTTGAACAAGCATGTGTTTTTAAATAATTATATTCTGATACGCTTTGCATGGTAAATGGACTAGTCTGAATGAATCAGAGTCTGCATGACAGATAATTGAATGGTTAGGTTGGAAATTTAGAATAGTGACAGTCTATAAAGTAATTAAATGCCAAAGTGAGAATTTGCTGACCATTATATATCAGTTATGGGGGAAACGAGATGAGAAAGGCATGCCCTTGAATATTTTTAGTCTAATGAAAAAGAGAATCACATGGAAAAATCAGAGTAAATGGTCATAGGAGGAAGAGGGTCTTAAGGAGGGGTATGAGACTTAGTCCAAAAGATGAGTAAAAATTCACTCAGTAGAGAAAACATGGAAAGGCATTCCAGGCAAAGAGGAGGTCTTTTGTCTGGGCAATAAGAATAGCAGCTGGCAAATTAAGTGGGGTAAAAATTAGTAAAGTCTTTGAAGAAGACTGATGTAGAAAAGCAGAATGAGAACTGAAGGAAGGCAATTTTCTCCATCACAATTTTAATTAAAATTTCACATATGTTATCCAATTATTCCATAAGATTTTTAAAATTCATTTTGCAATCCTCTCCCACCTTAATCAGGCAACAGTGGGCTTCACTCCTGGGTGGACTCTTAATTGAACACATCAGATACAAAGAAACGATAAGCCTTGCAACTCAAGGCCAAAAGCATGGAGCAGGAATCCGTTCACCCGACGTCCGAGCTATGGAGCAGTCCGGAAGTAGGAAGAGGAAAAGTAACTGTTTCGCTATAGGATCTTTCTAAACACTTAAGTGTGTGAATGTCTCAGCAATTTTCTCCTCTTTCCATAGTTCCGTGGAAAGGTAAGAAATTAAGAAGTGGAACAGAGTGGATGTGATATTCTCTCAAGGATATTCCTTGTGATGGAGCTCATGGTTATCATACTAAGTAAAGTAAGTCAAAGACAAAACATCAAATGATGTCACTTATATGTGGAATCTAAAAAATGATACAAATGAACTTTATTTACAAAACAGAAACAGACTCACAGACATTAAAAAAAAAAAACAAAACAAAACAAAACAAAAAAAAAACCTTACGGTTACCAAAGGGGAAAGGGCTGGGGGTAGGGATAAATTAGGAGTTTGGGATTTGCAAACATGAACCACTATATATAAAACAGATAAACAAGGTCCTACTGTTTAGCACACAGAACTATATTCAATATCTTTTAATAAACTACAATGAAAAAGAATGTGAAAAAGAATATACATGTATTTAAATGTATAACTAAATCTGGTGCTATACACCCAAAACTAACTTAAAAACTGCAAATCAATGATATTACAATAAACAAACAAAAAACCAATGTTCACCAAAGAGGGAAAAAGATGCCCCTTGTGTTCTAGTCTCTGATCTAATTGGCAGTCAAACAAAATTAATCTGACTACAAAGTGTAATTGAAAGCACGATTCAAGTCTTTATCAATCCACAACTACCAGACTGTGCAGGGCTGTGTGTACACCCTCTCTCCTCATTCTTCTTATTCTTATGGCTTTGCTCTTTCTTGCATAAAACCATTGTCGCTTCTGGCTCCTCTCTGTTTAATTTTGCCTTCATCCACGATTGATTCATTAATCAAGTATGTGTTTTTTGTTGGGAGATGGATGGAAAATTATATGTGTAATAGTATTTTTCTTTTTCATTTAAAAAGCAAAGAAACTTGTGTTGGATAGAACCTATTAAAATTCTCCAGAACATGTAATAGCATACAATGATTAAGAGTATGAGATATATATAGTCACTTTTTTTTTTAACCTGGCAAACATAGACAATCGTTTACAATTTCTGAGTGTAAAATATTTTCATCTGTATAATGGGTATAGCCATGTCTACATCCCGTGATTTTATAAAGGTTTAAGTGAAAATATGTAAAAAATATAATCTGTATACATACATCTGTATGCATTTGTTTCTATATGTATGTAGTAATTATATGACTACTACCTATGTTTGTAGATAGTCTATATTTGTGTTCTCTAGGAAGCAGATACTAAGACCGAACTGGAAGTGGCAAACATCTATTCAGTGAAAGAAGAGCGGGATGAAGCATTAGGCATGGAAAGTCTAAGGACCACTCTTCAAGGCTGACACGTGTAAAAGGAGAGGTAGATGGAAGGTCATTTGGGTAGGAAGGGCCTCAGACTATAGTTCACCTCTGAGAATGTCCCAGACAGTAGA